>NC_139721.1:7000676-8200676 GCF_964211835.1 Anser anser
AACCACATAGCCAATGTAGGTGTTTTGGTGCATATTTGAAACCAAATTCTCCTAAATATTCCCAGATGTAAATATTGACTTAATTTGTCTTTATATTAAGGGAAGGGAAGGGAAGGGAAGGGAAGGGAAGGGAAGGGAAGGGAAGGGAAGGGAAGGGAAGGGAAGGGAAGGGAAGGGAAGGGAAGGGAAGGGAAGGGAAGGGAAGGGAAGGGAAGGGAAGGGAAGGGAAGGGAAGGGAAGGGAAGGGAAGGGAAGGGAAGGGAAGGGAAGGGAAGGGAAGGGAAGGGAAGGGAAGGGAAGGGAAGGGAAGGGAAGGGAAGGGAAGGGAAGGGAAGGGAAGGGAAGGGAAGGGAAGGGAAGGGAAGGGAAGGGAAGGGGTGAGACTAAATTAAGCTTTCTAAACCTGAGTCCATTAACACAAATTTAATGAAGACAGAGGCGCTGAACTGGGATTAATTGGATGCCACAGTTTTTACTTATACTCTATATGTAAATAGACTCAAGACATGAATCAAAATGTGTTAATGGCTATAGGGTTCTCCAATGTATCTGGTGCTCCAATAAGTCTCAGAACCCTCCAGGAACAGTTTCCCTAACCCTAATGGTTGTAGACCTAACTGCTGTCATGTTGCTAGTTTCTGGATCATTTAGTTGCTCGAACTGATGTTCCTATTTCTGGCTCCAGGAAACAAATGGAAGACTCATGGATGATTTCTCACAACGCGAATACAGTTTTAAACCGATCACCAGAAAACCAGTCATTCATCATCTGTCATCTACCCCATCTACCTTGGTAGAAGGAGACAGTGTAGAATTGCCCCAGGCAGGCTAAGGCAGCTACTTTCCTGTCTCTGGGATGAACCAAGGCCCACATCTTCCAGAGTTTTAAACCTGCTCTTTAGTCAAAATTTACAATTCAAATGTTGCAAATGATAGAAGAATTGGGAACAGAAACTCAAGAGCTGAATGCCAGGAGGCGGAATACGCACCAGAGATGGTCTTTCTCATCTGGCAGAAAATGGTACAGCGGAAAATGAAAGCTGAAAAAAGAAGCCAAATTTTAATGTGAGAGGTGGTGAAACATCAGCATATTTCACAAAGTGAAAATTTTCAAAGTAGGATTATTTTAAGGAAGTTATACTGTACATCTGAAGTTTTGCACCTCAAGGTACAAGTGGATCATGAAAGTGGTTCTTTTTGACCTTGAAGTATAATAATAAATCATTGATCCCAGGTAAAAATATGAATAAAGTTTGAAACATTTTTCTAGTTGTCTTTCTGCAGTACCTACTTTCCTCAGATATCATTTCTTCATTATTATAATTATTAGCCCTTCGAAGCCCTCAACAATGTGATAAATCTGCATCCTGATGTGCCATATAATGCAAAGAGAATAAAAAGGTGTCCTCTACCCCAAAACTGCTCACAGCACAACTAAGACTGAACATCTGGGTAGAGGTGGGGAACACAAGAAAACAAAGGCAGAATTTCTGGCCACAGATGGTGTGGCTGCACAATGTGGTTAAGCCCTGTGTAGCCTTCATGGACCAAATTTAAGGGTATTTGGGTAAGATAAGGTTATGTAGCTTCTATTTGTTATGGAAACACATGGAAGTAAGGGTGAGGGAAATAAGTGGACGCTGGTATCATGGGTGGAGCAGAGGCAAGATTTGATACTGTGATGCTGAATGAAAGAGGCTAGGTGGGTAGTTCATCTAAGTTCAGTTAGCTCAGTTAAGACAAATAGGTGGGTTCGTTTGTTTGTTTCAACGTTTGTTTGCTTTTGTTGTAAAAGAAAAGGAAAACCCTGAGGAAAAGTGCAAAAAGCTTGCTTGAGAGGGGTGACATGGTCAAAGTGGCAGCCTGGGAGAGCAATCCTGACAGCAGAGACTTACATAGATATGAAGAAGACAAGCTTGTGTATGATGGGGTCACAGAGAAGTGATGAATCAGAACAAGAGCTGACCGAAACATGGGCAGAAAAGTAGGAATGGCTGTGAAAGCACTTCGCTTAGGAATGTCCATCAGAGAGCATAGGCAAGATGACAATCTAAATTTGAAGATAGCTAAGGACCTGCAGGCCCAGCAGAACAGTGGGGTTATCTGTAGCAAACCATTTCAGAAAGTGATTGTAGACATTGCCTTTAACAGGATCAGGAGAGGGAAGTGGGGCAGAAGTTGAACAGTCAGTGAGGTTTTTATCAGGTTTCTTTGCTTGGTATTCCTTTTTTTCTTTTTTTTATTCTTTTCTTTTTTTTTTCCCCATGGAAAATATGTGAGATAAAGGAGCAGACAAGTCAAGGGTGAAAAGTTTGAGAGATGGGAGAGTCAGTGAGGCAAGAAGAGAGTGAGTAGAAGGGAATTGGATGAGATTCTTCAGCCTCAGTGATTGGGAAAAAATATGGGAAAGATGGAGGGAGCAGGAGCTGCAGGAATGTACACACACTTGACCACTTGACAGCTGCCCAGTCTCCAGCGATTGCTTTAGATAGGTGTAGAGCTCTAGCCAATGCTGTCACGGATGTTGCATGGATGTGTGAGATACCACAGCGCATCAAAACAAGCACTAGCTGTCTTTGTGAAGTCAACTCAACAGATCCTCTGATCCTTGGTCACTTCAGCAACACGCTATATCTCTCCACCTTAACTTTGGTCTAGATTTGGTTGCCTACACAGAAGTACCTACTATGGTCTTATTCCCCAAGGTATCCTACCTGGCCTCTAGTGGCTAACTGAGGAGACCAATCTGCAGTAAGGCTTTAATCATCTCTGCCAGCCTCATTCATGTCAAGACAAACCTAGTACATCTGAAATGACCTATGCATTTGAGATGTTAAGCAATGGAACAGAGCCCTTGTTTCCAGTGATGAGAACGAGAAATCTAGCACAACTATAACTAGACACCTACATTTAAACTACTAAATTTTGTCATTCTTTGTGAAACATGTAAAGGAAGGACCAAAAGAGTGTCCTCCTTAAGGAAAGGGGAACCCTGACCTCAACTATAATTTAAGCATTGGAGTCTCTGCATGGGAAGGGATTGTAACGAATTTTCCACCCACAGAAATAGTGTTTAATGAGAACAATTATCTTGACATGAGACTCCACAGCAGTGGACACCCCACCATGCATGTTTTGCTGCTCACATCACTACATAATAAAACAATAGAATCATATTACTTAAAATATTCATTGGTACCTTTTTTGATGCCTATTTGCCTAAAGCAAAAGAGAGAGATAACAGAAGAAAAAAAAATGATCAAAACCCCCCTGCAATCTATGTTTTTGATTGTAATTCTTTGTGAGTAATGACTAGTGATTGTGAGTTGTTGTGAGTTTTTTTTACACTTCATGGCTGCATGACAGTGTCACTGGGATGCTACTAACTTAATTATGTGCTCTCTTCCTCTTCGTGCTGGCTGAGAAGCCAAACATCTCTAGTGAGAATACACAAAACGTCTCACAACTTCCTCCCAGCATCAGTAAGAATAAAAACAAAACAAAACAAACAAAAAAAAACTGAATTGTTTTTTGGGTTGACTGAATTTCTTTCTGTTCTTATTTGAACCATGGCAGAAATTTTACTATGCTAAGTAAATAACTTATTAAAGTCTTTTTGTTAACTTTGTGCATTTTAACAATGATGTAAAAACTATATTTAACTATGATGTAAAAAAAAAAAAACAAAAAAAAACAACCTTTAGATAAATTCCCTTTAGCAAACTAACACATAAGGGCTTAATAGGTGTTTTTTTTTTAATAATTTTATTTATTATTGCATTTTAACAAGTAAGTTTTAACAAGAAATTTGCCATCCATTTAGGCCCAGCTAAAATTTCAAGGTAAGATGGGAAATACTATGCCACTGTGTAAAAAATATCAAAACTAAGTGGTAGTTCAGCATGACAAGACAACATATCACTGCCCAGCTGGGATGCCAAGAGGAAAATCAAAGCAAACACTGGTGTTTGTAGGCTCCTGCACAACATGACAAATGTGTGTTGTGATCTCCAGAGAAAGGAAGATGAGCTCAGGAAGAGTGTAATGAATGGCACTCTGTCTTTGAGAGTCAGCAGCACCGGGAGCAACTGCAGTTTCGGAAAAGCTCTGCTTCCTTCCTACAATGCTTTTATATTGAGCTGTTGTTAATCATTACCAAGAACTCCCATTCCTATGTCTTCCATGGGAAAGACTAAATGCAGACCTACAGCATGTTCGTGGCTGATGGGGGCCTTGGAGCCCCTTCTGTGAGCCAGCAAGGAACAGCAGAGCTTGCAGGTGGGGATCCATCTTTCCTCACCTGCTGAGGAGATGCTGTGTCTTCTGCACATCATGCTGATAAATGGTCCCCCATTTCCAGTGGAAGGAGGCAAGAGACATTTGGCAGCTGGCTAGTCTCATCCTAAAACGACTCCTAAGGGAACTGCTGAGACTCTTGGGCACACCAGTGGGAGAAGGAAGAAGGAAAGGGATGTGTGGAGCAGACACAGGTAGGTACACAGATATGTGAGAGATATGAAAACCAAGAAGCAGCTCAGGAGAGGACTGAGGCCAAGAATTGAAGCAGCTGCCATGTTTCAGTTGTTCCCTTCCTCGCAAGCCATGATGATGCCTTGAGGTCCCCTTCTGTCACAGCCTCCCAGTGCAAACAAAACACACAGGAATTGCCATCCAGTCACTGCACAGCCCTGTAAACAGTGTCTCTTATTCAGTCAGAGGAACATGCCTGTAGTGTTACTCAGATGATCGTGAAAAGGGAGGGGTACCTGAAGAGACCAGCACTGAGCCCGACCCTGTAAAGAGGCAGGGGAAGGGGGTTGCACTCAGCAGATAGCTGAGCTGGTCAGCCCCATTCTGTGCAGTAGCAGGGCATTAGCTCCTGTGATTGAGTGGAGGCCTAAGCACAGATATAAATAAATAAATAAAAATCCTTTGCACAAACATGAGAGTTTAGAGTGTTTAATTCAGGCCTGACTGTTACTTTCTTCTCTGCACAAGAACTGTGCAGAGTGAGGACCACTGTGAGATATAAAGAAGCATTGACTCTATTAGGTTTTAGCTATTCACCATATTAATCATAATCCAGCTCACCTTTCAAAAAGTAAATAACATCTTTAAGATTATCAGACTCAGTTTCAAGCAACATTTTTCTTATTAAACAAGCACACAGGACTGGGAAAAATCAATAGGAGACTTAGACTAGCCTCTGCGTAGAGGGTGTTTGTTATCACCCGTAAGTCACTGTAAAAGATGACAAAGCTGCCACATCATGGAGAAAAGTAATTTTACAGGGCTCAGGTGGGTTCAAGTTCCTGTCTTCTCCACTCCTGTAATTCAGTGCATCGCATGTCTCCACCAGCTAAATGAATCTGCGAGCCTGCCAGAGACAGATGGTCACCACAGTGACGGAGCTCAGTGTGCTAATTTCCACTTTACAGTCCATGTTTCCTTCCCTTTTCTCTTTAGCAATAAAGAAAGGACTTCTAACTCTTTGTGAGCACTGCAAGTCGGTGTGTTTGGGCTCGTGTAACAGCCCACAGTTGCAGGTGGCTGGCTGACCACATCCATGTGAGGAAAGAAGCGGATTCTCTTTTCAGCTGCTAGGAGGAGACCTGAGTGATCACCACATTCATCACCTGGTTGATACAGTCCACCTCCCTTGCTGTCCTGGTCTCCTCAAATAACTGCAAATAGCAATGTAAATTCAGTGAAATTGATATTGTTGAGACTAAGGTTATCGTGTACAAAAATGTTTTTGTTTCCAGATGGTCTGATTTTTCTCTGTAGTTTAACAAATATGAAACTTTCAAAATTAATTACTTATGCTAAGCTTGGGGGTGATTTTGAGCTGGTGTTTTTGGTGCTTTTATTTGTTTGATTATTAAAGGAGGTTGTTTTTTTGTCAAAAAGTAAGGTCATCTTGAATTTTCTCACTAGACCTAAAAGTTATTCAGCTGTCTTATAACAGGGCTTTAGAGCTTGCAGATGCAATGGGAAGACCAGTTGTTTGGAACAAGAAAAGATAAGTAGCCATCCTAGCAAACTGTTTGCAACGCAAAGGAAAGGTGATAAAAGGAAGAACAGAAGCAGAGAAAGATTAAACCGTTGGCCTATGGTTTTACAACCTATCTGCGTCAGAGAAAATCCCTCAATTTGCCTTCCATTTAGTAAACTGCTTGTAGTGGGAGTTACAGTACCTCAGTGAAAACAAATATATATATATGTTAGATGTTATGGACACTGAGAAAAATTTTGGAAGCATTAACAAGAAACTATATGTGCTTGTAGTAGTACCAGTTATGGTACCAGTCTCAGACATACAAGAAAGCCAATGCTTTTCCTTCTCACCTCTGTAGCTACTACATGGACAGAATAAAACTCTGTTCTACTAGTGACTTTCAAACGGATGCCAAGCTTCACAGTTCACTTCTGTTACCTAGATTAATGAGCTATTATTTTCTGTGTTTGTCTTACTACCTGTGTTAATTCTGACCTGAAATGTAGCTACTAAAGATCAGTAGGGCCCCTAATATGCACTTCTTTACATTAAAAGTAACGTCACGCACAGAACACAGCAAAGCTGACTTTACTTTATTAGCTGTGTTCACCAGACAATTCCATAACCTTCACCTGTCCTCTGCATATATTTTGATAACTAGCATTGAGTGACTCTCTAAAGTGAATACTGGAACCTTTATCATGAAATTAATCAATATTACTTGCTACCCTTGATATTACATTCCGAGGATACTTAATTGTATATCTCTGGAGCACAGGGGTATTTTAAAAATGTGTCAATACTATTAGCTGGCTGAAATGAAAAAACAAAATTTTATTCCATTTGTAATGATATGAGTTGGTCCTCGTTTGATGTAATAGAACTTCAGATCCACGCATTCCATGAAAATTGAATTATTTTCAGAATCTTTTAAAATTTGAATTGAAATTATATGAATTATTGCAAATTTCCTGCCAGTGCACTGAAACAAGGATAGCGTGCTGTCAGAATAAGATTATTTTAAGCCAATTTCTGCATTCACTGTTATCTGTATAAAAGTATGGTTGATGCAGTATTATCTGCATACTACCAGCAGGCCTTCACTACAAGTAATCGCTATCCAAGGGTGAATATGCAGTCAACTAGAAAAGCCATGTGGAACTGTAAACATGGGAAAAGGACTGCCTCACTAGGTCTTCCAATAAAAGGAAAAGTCTCTGCATGAAACCACTTGCCCTCTGGTTAGACAGAAAATTCCACAGGATACATTCTACTTGAATACTCACAGAATCATGCTAGATATACTTGAACACTCATAGAATGACTCATGGCCACCTGTTTGTAGTCCAGACTGAATTTGCCTACAACCTGCAGACACAGACAATGGGCACTTCTCTGAGATGTCATAATAACTTAATAAAAGTTACCACCAAAGTCAGGCTAATCTAGTTACTCTAAGTCTTTGGTGGACCATCTCTTGGAACTCCACAGTGGGTGCAAAGATAGTGTCCAGTTCTGCAGCTTGGTACTCAGCCATGATAGGCAATTAATCCTCTCTTCCCTTCCCCTCTTCTGTTCTTTTATTCATCATAAAATTCCTAATTGCTTCAAGAAGTGATTTCTCTAGGCATAGGAGCACCTACCTTCACTACACAGTCCTGATTCTCTGTGAAATTAATATATATATATATATATGAACAAAATATGTGCATATATTTGCATAACCAATAGCTGGAAGGTAATATATATTTATGAACTGCACCAATTCACTAATTCAGGTGGCACATAATTTTTTTGTTCCAGTGATTTGCATGCTATGTGTTATGTACGTTTAAAAAACACATGTAAGTTTTATAAAAAACTAGCAGTAAACAGGGTTCTTTCTAGTGAAAGAGGGAAAGGGAGACTTTGCTTTTGGGTTACAATATGGTTAGGCAGTTATGCTAGAAATGTATACATGCCTGGGATCATTCTTTGGCACAGCGTGGCCTGTATTTGTACTATTAAAGTCTCCTAGCCTGAAAAACAGGGTGGGTACATCCAAACTGCTAACTGGGAATGGTCCCCGGTCTGTGCTGATTCCCGAACTGTGTCCAGGATGTGTCTGGGAGAGCGCCAGCTGGCTGCAGCCGAAACTATAACAGGAACCATTTAACAGGACTGGCGATCAAGTTCCCATCCCTGGGAACATTCCCTGGCACCGTTCAATTAGCTAGGATAGATGTAGTCCAAAAGTCTAAACTAATTACCATGAAAAGAGACAGTAATTCAATGATGGTGTTTCATTGCCATATGTTGGCATCTTTGGGGTCTGGAGAGAAAATAAAACCATCCTAAGGAAAACTTCGCTAAAGGAAAGCTCTGAAAAGCAATTGCAATAGGGAAACAATTTCAGGCATCACTTATGACACTGTCAGAGGCATGAAGATGAGCAAGGGAAGGAAAATGAGCCCATAAGAATAGGGTATGACAAAACTGTGCTACCCTTCCTTCCCTCCTTGCTATTTCAATAGAAGGGGAATATGTTAAAGAATGGAAGAAGAAAAAACATTCAGTTACAAAGATGTGCTGTTTTCTTTAAGAACACCCTTTGAATGATGTATTGGATTTCAGGGATTGCTGGACTATAGAGTTAACCACATCCTATTCCATAGGAAGAGCTCAGATCAGCTCCCAGTTAAAGCAGATTTCAAGATCTGGTATCCTGAGACTGAGTCCAGGACACAGTTGTTAGGAATGTTTAGAAAACAATAACACGTTATTAAGAAACCTCACCAGGAAAGGCAAGTGTGTCACAGACATGCTGGGGCCCTGTAAAAGCCACATATTTCCAGTGAAATGGCAACTGTAAATGATAAATCCCACTTCAGGTTGAACTACTTTCCTTATACACACACATAAATACAACTATCTGTGTTTTAGAGCTAAATATCAACTAGTCCTACCCCAGCATGGATTTTCCAAATAGATAAAGTAATCTATCTTCTTGTCACTATTATTTGGCATAGCAAAATACTGTTTTTTTGTTTTATTATTTGGCATAGCAAAAGCACTGTTCCATAACACTATTGACATTGCATCCCTATCTGCTAGACCAAGGCCAGCAAATGACTGAATCATGAGAAGCCACTGCATCAGCAAGGAGGTAAACAACTTGTGCAAAAGCCATTTCTTGCACTATGGCTCTCCCCATTATCAAGTACCGGACGTCCTTTAAAAACGGACTGAACTCCAAAGGTAGAGGCAGACTGCCAATTCTTTCCATGTTTACAGGGACACTAGCTGAGATACGACAAATGTCTGATCCTTCTCCTATGAAATGGAAAATATTTACCTACTGACCTCCTCAAACATAGCTCAACAGTGAAAAGAGGACTATCACAGAATCACAGAATCATCTAGGTTGGAAGAGACCTCCAAGATCATCTAGTCCAACCTCTGTCCTAACACTAACAAGTCCTACACTAAACCATATCACTAAGGGCTACATCTAAACGTCTTTTAAAGACCTCCAGGGATGGCGACTCAACCACCTCCCTGGGCAGCCCATTCCAATGCCTAACAACCCTTTCAGTAAAGAAGTTCTTCCTAACATCCAACCTAAACCTCCCCTGCCGCAACTTTAGCCCATTCCCCCTCGTCCTGTCACCAGGCACGTGGGAGAATAGACCAACCCCCACCTCTCTACAGCCTCCTTTAGTTATAACCACTTTCTCACTGCATGGAAAATGTACATGTAGGACACAATGGACACAAAAGTAACTTGATTGCACCTCAACCAGTTCTCCTTTACCTGGACAAATACAAAATGTGCTTAAAATGATTGCATCTCAGATGTGCCTCACTGCCCACTTGTATCTTGTTATAAGGAGAAGTTGTCAGAACATGATCTATATACCCTGTTAGCTTTAACCAACTTCCATTCACTAAATTGCGGGAGATAGATAAAGGTCAATTGGTGGCTGAGAAAATTGAGTTTAATCACAAGCCACCTAAGTGAGGAAAGACATTACCATCTGGCATTATATAGTACATTAAACTGACTCTTCTCTGGCCTGTAAAGGTCATTATGCATTGTATGGCAAAGGCTGTACTGTGGAAATGCTAATTGATTTTTAATATTGGCTGCTGGTTTTCCTGTAGAGGGTGTCAAGTGCCTCTTGGGAGTAGTTAGAGCGGTGCATTAGGAAGAGTGCTGTCAGCAAGTCGAGGGAGGTGATCTTCCCCCTCTGCTCAGCCCTGGTGAGGCCACGCATGGAGAGCTGTGTCCAGTTCTGGGCTCCCCAGTACAAGAGGGACGTAGAACTACTGGATTGAGTCCAGAGGAGGGTTACGAAGATGATTAGGTGACTGGAGCATTTCTTTTATCAGCAAAGGATGAGAGAGCTGGGGTTGTTTAGCCTGGAGAAGACTAAAAAGGGATCTTATCAATGTATACAAATATCTTAAGGGAAGGTGTCAAGAGGATGGGGCCAGACTCTTTTCAGTGGTGCCCAGTGACCTGATAAGAGGCAACGGACACAAACTGAAGCACAAACTATTTTTTTCTGGGGAAAGAAACCTCTGCCTAGATGGTGATGCCTTCTCTTCTGTAAAGAAGCCAGTTGATAAACTCATTTAGCGTTTACATACATATAACCTGCTTCTGATTGTCATCTTCAACGGCACAAAATGCTTTGGGATCACACATGGCTACTGAATGCATGCAAAGCCCAAATCTTCCCAGTGCCATTTAGTAAGAGTCAGCTGCATTTCAAGGAAATCCTGAAAGAAAAAGTACATGACTGGAAGAATGTGTTTGCCAAGGCCCTGGTATGGAAGACTGCCTGACTTATAAAGATGGACTGCAATAACAGAAGAAATTCCTGGCATGACATTGGCAAATTTCTGTGTTCGTAATGCCCTCAGCCCTAAAATGAATTCTGGAAGGCTAATCATCATCTCTGTTAGATCACTAGCATGTAGGAATAGAACTTCTCTATATCAGAAGTGTGTATTTCTAGAAAGAAAAAAAAAAAAAAAAAGGAAAAAAAAAAGAGTTTCAGCTTTCAAACTAGGACTTCTTTAAATGACACTTCCAGTAGTTTAGACAACATTACCATTTATGTTGAACTTGTCACAGCTTTGCAGAAATGCTCAAAATGAGGAAAAAAAAAAAAGAAAAGGAAATGAAAAATCACTACCAGAGCTTAAAATGAAGAGAGGAAAACAAAAGACAGCTTATTCCCAGCGCAATCCAAGCTCCTTTTTGTCAGATTTAAAGAATTTTATCCAATTTCCCCATTAATCAGCCGATAAAGGGGACCCACATTCTGACATGAAGCATAAGATAATGTCAACATTATTTGCAAACTGCTACATTACAGTGACAGCCTAATGTTTATTACTGTCAAATTACTGTCATTTTAGTAAAAAGACCAAAAGAACTGGCTTTGCTAAGCACAGCTCTCAGTCCCACTAGAATAGTGAAGCTGCTCCCTCTTCCCCTGTGCTGTTCTCTGTGATGGAGCACAGTATATCCATTCCTCTGTTCACACAGCTCTGTGAACATGTAAGCTAATGAACGATTCAGGGACTTTTAAATACCATGAAATCTTTTTATCTGAATCACCCTTTGTTTTTTGATATTTTTTTTTTTGTCCCTTGAAATATCTGTATGTATTATCACTACAGATTATTTTCCTATTAGGTATTCTCCCTGTAGCATTTGGGCTTGTTAGTGACAGATTCTGCAAGCCTTACACCATTTTAAGAAACCTTTTTTTTTTTTTATTTGTCAGTTCTGGCACTTGTAGAGTTGCACGCTATGCAATTTCAGAAAGTATATCAGTGCATAACCTTCTAGATTTGCATCTACTACTCAAAAAATATCATATTCTCATCACCTGCAATTTTCTAGTACAAAATGAAAACACTTGGTAACAGATCTGGGCTAATTCCTTCTGTAGACTTGTATGCAAACACCTTAACTTTTTTGGCTGTGTTAAGAAGAGCACAGCAGAAGCTGTAAGCTGGAGATGGTAAAATCCAACCTTGAAATCAGTGATGGTTTCCTAGAAGTAGTATTGCTAAGAGCTGATACAATGCTTACACAAGAAAAGGAAGGGCAGTCACTGGTTTCTGGGGCCTTTTAAAAAAGTTTTGAGGTCCCTCTATCCAGCTTTGAAAAGAATTATTGGATTTGTATTTTTTGTGGGAGAAAGAGCAGCTGAGTTTCCTCTGTTGAATGACGATGGGTGCTGCTAGGAGGAATAGAATTTCTTGTGCTGCCTTCAATGTATTTATGACACAGTAGTCTAGCTAATGGTTATTTCTTTCTTGCAATTGAACTTCGCATGTCAGATTATCACCTACAAAGGTCAGAAGATTTTTTTTTCTCTCAACTATGTACTTAAAAAAAAAGAAAAAAAAAAAGCATCAGAAGTACATCTTGTACTGTGCTCCACTGGTTTGTGTCCACAGAACCACTCTGCTTGGTGTGACCCTTGCCTCCAGTGTTTGCTTTTACAGCTAATAATGAGCAAACTGCAATTAGCGGTGGTTCAAACAAGAGTTAGAATGATCGGTTAAAATTTTCAGAAAAAAAGAAAATAAACTTAGGACATGCCTCTGTACACATAGGTGAATACACTGTAAAAATACACATGAAATAGCAAGCCCTGTAGATAGAGACTTTAATATGGCAGGTGGGAAACAGAAAACATGGAAGTGAGCTGAGGGTTAAGAGCAATTTGCTGTGTCTGTCACTGGGAGATGCTAAGTATTCCTAGCTATAATACTATCACCCCCCAGTCCAGCTGAGTGTCCAAACCAGGCACCATTCATCTCATAGAATTTTAGTAGCTTATTACCAGATGAAGCTCAAGTTTATGGAATTAATCACTGCAAAACAGAAACAAAAGAAACTGTTAGATACCTGCACACAAGAAACTCATGCCTTCTTCCACAATGTTCAATTGTCTGTTCAATTCTGAATCAGAGGACCTAATATAAAATGTAATGACTTTTAATTGACCCATTTTAAATTTGTCTTTGGTTCATTTGCATTCATTATCCATTGTCCACCATTTAGAGAAGTACTTCACCTTATCCAAGACAGTGAAAACCATCCTTTGCCCTGGTTGTGAGGCATAACCCTTCTCATGTCAGATATCTGTTCCACACTGTGAAGATGCTTCTGATCCCCACTTGCAGCAGATCTCCTACTAAAAAAGTAAGGCTGCCAAGATAAAGTGGGCTATGGAGATGACAGAGCAGGAAAGAGCACAGAGATTCCGTGTGCGAAGAGCTTATCTTATATGAATTGCATGTACACAGGGATTGTTTGCTTATTACCTAATTTTACCAAAACACTTAGGTCATATCTTCTTGTATAAACTGTGGAAGTCAGCTTAAAAATTACAGTAGGAATAAGCACAAACTCATACTAAATATAACTCATTACAAGAACAGGCAAAGGGAGCACATCCGGTAAAATATTAAGGTGTTGTTTTTTTAACAATTTTAAATACAAATGACCTCCAGAACACTGAAATTTAATTGCAAACATTCAATCTGATTAGTAAATCTAAAAGTCTGTTTCTTCCAGAAAAGATCATTAAATTATTTTTTGGAGGTGTGGGGAGATGAAAAGAACTAGTCCTCTGGCAGCGATATAATAATTTAAGGCCACATCCCTAGCAATATCTAAATCATGACTCCTAAATCTGCAGACGTCTGAAAAAGATTTTAAAGTCAAATAAGGCAGAAGAGTAGGAGCTCTTTACTCCCAGGGAATTTCACATGCCTGAAGAACAGCAGTTGCTTTGTCTTCTGCTGAAATGCGGCTCTCTCTGGGGTAGAGAGAAGCAGCTGTGCAACACCACATAGCGATGCCACACAGGAACTTGACAGGAAAGGAAAAATTGCATGTGAAAGTACAGCAGCATCAGGAAGCTTGGTAGAAAACTGTGCAGTCATTACCCATTCAGATTATTGGGACAGAGATGGGAATTAAACTTCCTGTACCACAAGGTCTTTAAACACCCCTGTGTGGCAAAGCTTGAAGTTTGATATCTTATTTAAAGGCTGCCCACCACCTATAGTGCCCTTTGCTCTGATAACTGCTGCTACTTATGCTGTACAAGTGTCATACATGCAGATAGATTTTCACTGAGAAGCAACATTTGGTTATAGACTGATTTTGCTTGTGCCTAATAACATAAGCCGTTTCCAAAAAAGGTTTTTTTTTTTTTTTTTAAAAAAAAAGGCAGCAATCCAAATATGAGTAAATATGATTCAAAAGCTGTACAACCCACTGAATCAACAGGGACCTGAACTGAGATAATAAATACCTGACTCCGGATGGACATTAGAGGGCTTAGCAATATGGTTCATGTGCTTCTCAAAGGGGGAAAGTACAGGGTGAAAACTGAATGCAGTTACTGGAAATGTAAAAGAGAAATAAACAGCCATACCAGAGGCTTGGGAGATGATCAGTTTGCTCATAAAGGAATTTTGTTAAACCTGCTTAGAGCATTAGTAAATGTAAAAGACATCCAAAGAAGGAATACCCAGGCAGTTCTGAGGCTCACAAATCATTGCTATAAACAGGAGGCAAGTGAGCTGTTATGACCTTCCATAGGTTTTGAGTCATCAAAGAGATGCCCATTTTGCACAGACACCCTTTGTATGATGTGCTTGGACAGTAAGAGTATATCAACCTCTCACTAAGTCAAGGATTTAGAACCAGTTAAGGAGATGCTTGTGATTCCCACTGGAGGTCTGGTCTATAGCAATGAAAAATCCAGCACCTGCAAAAACAAGGGAGTCAGATCTGCTCCTTTTTTCTGCTGCATACGGAGCCGAGGCCTGGCATCCATACCAGCCATCTCTAGTCTTGTTCGGTAAGTAATACTTACATGACCTCAGATGTCAGTGCATGAGATGGAAGCATGGACTGATCCAAATAAAACTCATCCAGAGGTCAATACCCCCCTACATACATACACATCCTTTTTTTTTTTTTTTTTAGCTTATTTCATCTTTTTTTAATTTTTAATTTTTTTTAAAATTTTTAAAAATTATTTTTTTTAATTAAAATTTTTATTTTTTTAATGTTTTTCTTTGTTCTTATTTTGTAGATCTTTTTTAATTGCTGATAAATTATTTTTCCCCAAGTTTATTTTGTTGATGATGGTAATTGGTAAGAGATCTGCCTATCTTATCTCAACCCACAAGCTTTTCCATCCTATGTTCTTCCCCTGTCCTATTGAGGATGGGAACATGAGAACAGCTGGGTGTGAGTTTTGTTGTTAGTGAAGGCTAACCCACCACATGGGACCAGGAAATCACTAATTTGTCTCTGGATACTCTGATAAATCCAGCTGGTAAGACCCTGAGAATTTGATTCATGCCTTTCAACAGGACAAATTAAATAAGAAAAAAAAGTACCCCACCTTGTTTCAAAAGTTACCTTGCTGAAGAGATTTGCGTTTTTTTTTTTTTTTTTTCAATAGATAAGTACAGCAGCCCTGATTTGCAAATAGGACTCTTATGGCAAACTCCTGAACTCTATTTGCTTCCAGACTGGAGACTTGTACTTTTGGGCAAGTAACTGTTAAAACCCAGGCTGTAAATCTTTTCAGATTTGCTCTGTCCTAATCAACCTATATTGCATTATGGCCAGGTACTTAAAATTCTGACCATTGTTCATTTGAAAGATACAGATGGATCATGATGTCTGTCCTAAAATATAGCTAAGGCTTTTTAAATTTTAAAGCCCATTACACAGGGCTAATAGGAACAATACATTCACAGATACATGAAATAAGGCAGTGTTGTGTTCTGCTCACTGGATATGAAATGCTGCAGGTGCTCGAAAGAAAGTAAATAATAAATTGTAGTTGGCTAGGTTTAAATATATATATATATATAAAATGTACTAAGAAACTCTTTGAAAAAATAAATGCCTGTGTATAATTGAGAATGTTGCTTGCTCTTGAGATGTATCTGTAGTAGAACAAAAGATCTGCAGGGATGATTAATAAGTAGCACTGTTTCTCAGGCACTAGCTGATTAACAGCATTCCCACTTACACAATACTCCACTTGAATTAGCAGAACAGGGTATCGTCAGTGAATGACACTAATGGGACTGGTGGTGGAGTAGCATAAGGAAGTCAACCCTTTCCTGCTAACATAATCTGATTATCAGGAATTTATTTATAATCAGCTCACTTACAGTCTGTATTTGCACAAGAGAGAAGACAGAGGAGGGAACACAGACTTCATGTTTAGTGTGTTTATTCATTATTAAATTAATTATATTATTAAACTAACAACTTCAATTATTTCAACAGCAGTCATATGGGTCAGCTAAGCTCAGGCAACCAAACGAGACTTCTAGGATAGGAGGATTTCTCCCATATTCCTTTTGCTAGCTAAATCATACCAGGCAGGCCTGTCTCTCCCTTTCTTCCACAGCTCCCTCTCACATCTGTCTATAGAGATAACAAAACCAACCACAGTTCAAACGTGAGATCATATTATGTGGGTCCAAAACACCTGAAGCACATAAGCCTGGTTATAAAGTGGAGGGATTTACATTCCCTGACACTGTAAATACCTTTGAAAACCTCACAGATTCTTACAGCATCCTTCAAGAATCAATCTGAGCTGCACTAAACAAAACTGTAATAATGGTCCCATGCCTGTTGGCTGAGGGAGAAGAAAAGTTGTGACTGTTACAATGACTGGCCTGAAAAAAGTAAAAGTAAAAGAAAAAGTAACAAGAAAGCATGTAGTATATTTTTAACCTTCTTACATATTTTTACAGAAATCAAAGGAAGAAGGACCTCTCTAGTTTTAGATTCCTTCCAACTACCTGGAGTTGGGTAGACATTGAGTAATTGATTAATCTAGTGTAACAGGTAATGAAAATTAAAGGAATATCTGAGGGAAGATCCTGCCCCCCCTGCTCTCCTGCTCCCCTGCTGCATCCCCCACCCCCCCTTTTTTTTTTCCCTGCCATGTACGAAATCAAAAATATAAAGCAGAAAATTTATTTTCTTGATGCCTGGAAAAAGGCAAATTACATGTCCATCATGAAGTATGAGTATCTGGGGAACTACAGGCTGGCTGGCCTAGCCTTTGTCTTTGGGAAGGTTATGGAGTAAATCCATGCAGAAGTACACGTTCACAGAAGCATGCCAAGGACAAGAAGGTGACTGGGAAGAGCTAGTGTGAATGTACCAAGGGCAAATCACACCTGACCAACCTGGTTGTCTTCTGTGGTGAGATGACTGGCGTGGTAGACTTGGGAAGTGCAGTCAATGTCATGCACTTTGACAAGAGAGGTTGGATGGGACCTCTGGAAATCATCTTGTTCAACCCCCTTGCTCAAGCAAAGTCACCTAGAGCAAGTTGTCCAGGACTATGTTAATTGAGAGAACTACAGCTTGTGCAAACATTAGGGAGTTCTGAGTCAGTGTCATATTTTCTTGTTTCTACTTTTTTTTATTATTTATTTATTTTTCTTTTTGGTCAAAATGATTTTCTCATCTTTTGAGTGGCCTAGAAACACCAGACATGTCCTGAGAAAAGAGTATACTTTAAAAATATATATATTTGGAAAAAGATTTTGAAATAAGTTTATTTTGAAATGAAGTAATAACTCTATTCCAAACCCCCAAACCAATGTGGTTTTTGTTTGTTTGTTTGTTTTTCTGAGAAAAGTTGAGTTCTGAGGAATATCAAAATTACATAAATTCAATAAAAATAAAAAGTCTTATTGGCACATACAGGATTATCCACTGGAAAATTGTGTTGATGGAAAATTTCAAGTTTGTTTTGGCTCCTTATCTGTATAGCACAAAATGATCTACATGCATCACCTCTTACTTAACACAATAGAATTTGAAAGTCTGCAGATTCCTCAGATGTTAAGAACCATGCAAGTGTACAGTCTTAGATTTCTATTAGTGAAAGCGCTGCATGTTTTCTGCTTCCTAGTTAAAAGATTTCCTATACATATTCCAATGTAGAACTAATCTTATTTATACAGCTCTGGATAACTGGATAAGTACAATGAAGGTTTTTATTTTCCTTCTACGCAGCATCTAATAGTTATTACTGTGGGCTAGACACTAATATTTTAGGCACTAGGCTGAAACAGGAAATATTTTACTTTCTTAGTGCTAAGTTTTTATGCATAGAAATTCAACTACATTTTCTAGTCTCTAGACTTTCATTTAGTCAATCCCATTTAAAACTTCCCTTTAAGCAGCAACTAACATTTATACATAACCATAAATTTCCTCTTGTATGAGTTGACTCCGCCAATATTCTAGCTAATCCTTAGATTTATCGTGCTCAGAGATGTAGCCATGTTTAACAGAAGGCTCTAGAAACAAACACTGGGTATTAAAATGTCCTGATAAATACATATGCCAAGAAGGCTACGTCACAGGAACATTCGGAGTGGAAGCCATCAAAAGACAGCCCTTTTCTGCTTACATCAAGGAGAGCATAAACCTTGGATGGAAGAACAGAAGAAAGGAAGGATGGGAGGCAAAAACATGCTTATATACACATCTCTCACCTATTCCTACTTTGAAAAGCCCCTTCTATACTGTGTACCAAACCACATCTTCCACCCACGTTACTATGAGAGCTGTCTTTTGTGATTTTCTCCAAGTTTCTGTTTATTTCCAGACTGCATTGATTGCCACAGTTTTCAAGGTATCAACAAAGCTGGATGTGGAACAGAAATTTAAGTGGGAGTTACTGTGCTTCACTTCATACATCTAAAGTTTAAACATCCAAATGAGTTTAACCACCCACAAGAGTCAAGGGGAAAGAGCCAGGTGCTTTCAGAGGATGAGACACCTGATCCCAATGTACTTCTGTCTCAAATAAAATGAGTTAATATTTTGGGTTGCTTTTCTTGGTTGACTATAAGGGGAGCCTGGGCAACCAGTCTAGAGTTTGTCACCTGAGTTTTAGATACATAAATCAGAACTGAAAAACCTGCTGTATTTTTTTTCTTTAACAAAATTTACAGACTTTTGTTAAATTAATAAGTACATGTTTTTTTCTCCTTTAATTTTAAAAAGCATAATTCATAGCGTATGGTATTTCTAATTGTTTCTTGCATGAGGAACAGCAGATTTGTTGGTATGTTAGTAACAGTAAATACTGGCTTACTGTGGCTTTTACTATTTGCAAAAGCAGTAAGAGACATGCAGAAATATTATATTTTTAATATATAGAAATAGATAATTCATTTTTGTTAATAAATTGTATTTTTATAATCTCAAACCTCAGATTATTCCATCAGCTTGTAAAGCAGAAAGAAAAAAAAAAAACTTTCTAGTGAAGGTTTTAATTTTTATACAGTCATCACACATCCACAACTTCAGTTCAGACAGTTATTAGATCATTCAATCTAGGGTCCTATGTAGGAAAAAACAGTGAAGCCTCTTCTCCTTTATGTAGCTTGCTGCTGTGGTTAATCACTCTCATTTGAGCCTAATTTCTCATTTGAAACTGCAGGCCTTACACCCAGTGTTCATTCTTACTTTTTTTCACTACTAGATTAGAGTCATTTAGTACTTGTTATTTTATCCTTGTGCAAGCAATTTTAAACCATAATCAAGCTTTTTAAGTCTTTCACAGTAAGATATCTTCTATCCTTTGAATTATTCTTCTGAAGAGCACTTACCAAATACATTAAATTATGTACACATGCATATAAATATTATTCAGGAGTACACAAAGTGACCTTTCAAAGGGATACTGATTGTGGCATTTACAAAAATTGTCTGCTTATACTTTTGAAAGCTACCACCAAAAAGTACTGAAGTTATTAGTACTACGTGAGTGATTCCAATGCCAGACTAGCTAAGAAAAAAAAATGGTAAGTTATCATAGACCATGCTTGGACCCCACGTTTTACTCTTACAGGATATCCCCCTTTGACCTAGGACACACCACTTCAAATTCCACACATCAAATATGTCTAAATCAAGAGTGAACTCCAGGGAATCATTGCTGGAATACTGTGTGCCAAAAAAACCTACAATGTTTTAAAGATTAGCAACTATTGATTGCATGGCTTCCCCAACTGGCTCAGAGAAGCTGTGCTCTACAACATGGAGACTTTTTTCTTCCATTTCAGAGTTGGAAATACAAAATGGCTTTTAGTATATAGATTGATTTTTTAATAACCTATTTTCCTCATCTAGAGTTTCCTGTTGTTTAATGTACTATTACTTTCTACTTTCATTTCTTCAAATCTGTAATGAATGTAATAAAAAAGTAAGTGCAACTCACAATCGCCACTATAAAGCATATCAAGAAACTTCACCACAATTCCTTATACATTTATCCCACAACTCATTCAAGAGGAATAACTACTAGAGGATCATCTCTGCTTTCTTGACTTCTACTGAAGTGTATCAGTCTTAGAGGATCTCTATTGCTAATAGAACAATAACATAGTCTGCAAGTGTATCAAGAAAAAAAAAAGTGTACTTTTCTTATTAATATGCTGTACAACTGAGGAAATCATCACTGGAATATTTTAAATGTCCAGTGAAAGTTTCTGTTCAAAGAAACTGAAGTTTCTTTGAGAGTGAGAAGTGAGAGGCTCAAGTGCTGTAAAAAAAAATGGAAACTGTAAACTAAACAAAATAAGGTTAATTTTCACATTTGGATATTTCTGATCATGAAAGTCAGATGACTTCCAAAATGCACATAAGCAGTATTTACCATAGTTAATACTTGGCCCTCTCATTTGCTTTAAAGTCTGTGATCAGAGGTCCTGTAGGGCCTTTTAAAGCAGTTTTTAAAACAGAAAATACTCATATTGCAATATGAACATTGCAGAATCTTACAGTAGAAGCCCAAAGTCCATGAATGTACGTTTAGCAGAGTAACTCTATAGAAGTATGTTACCATCGCAGGCAAGCTAATCCACATCGATGGAGTTATGAGCTGGCAGTTGCATTATCCGGTGAACAAATTTCAAAACAAATGCATTTTCCTTCTTTTTAATACAACGGTGACTTTTGTGGAGGTGAAGTCTGCATATTTTCCCT
Organism: Anser anser; assembly: GCF_964211835.1. NCBI lineage: Eukaryota > Metazoa > Chordata > Aves > Anseriformes > Anatidae > Anser > Anser anser. The sequence continues at coordinate 7,021,754 of NC_139721.1, forward strand.
CAGTAGGAAATACACAAGAAACAGCTACTTCTGCATTAAAAAACAAACAAACAAACAAACAAAAAACCTACCACCACTAAAGAAACAAAAGCAAAACAGAACAACCCCCCCCACACACAAAATAAATAAATAAATAAATAAAACAGAAAGACTATTTATCAAATGGAAAAAAAAATGGCAGTGTTCCATCTTTGTGAGATGCTTACGGGGTCAGGATCTTTCACAAGCGGATCAACAGTATTAGCACAAGTTGCCACTTACTCTTTTGCCTCAGAAATCAATGAACCCCTGAGTTTGTAGGCTGCTGCCTGAGTCAGCATTTGGAGCAGTTCACTAGGTTTTGAGCAGGAGGGAAAAATCATTCTAGGATCAGTAAAAACCCTGCCTTTTGACTCCACAGAAGGGTCATCATTTCACGTCAGGTGCAATTCTTCTCTCTTGATTTTAAATTTTAGTAAGCATATAAAGATAATACTGTTTAAGCTATGTCACGCCAAATGGTTCTATGCATAAAGAACTGTGGATAAGTGTTTAGCTTTGCAAAAGCAGAAAGTGAACTCCATGGACTGATTCACATTTGATTTCTCTCAGGGTGGTAAGAGCGGAACCTTGTTTAGTCAGGAATTCTAGCACAGTAGCTTTCTATCTTGAAATAGCATGAGTTATTTTGATTTGTGGATGTAAAGATTCCTGAGAAAATTTGTCCCATATCCTAATTAAATCTAAATTATTTTAATTTCATAAATCCCAAGTACATCTTTGACTGAAAGCTGGAAATTTCCGTTAAGCTTCTTCCCTAATTTGATATTTTTAGTAATATCACCATTTCAGACTTAATACTTTCCAATAAGGAGGCTAAAAAAGAACTATGCAGCACAGCAGCTTTATTTCTGCCCTTGGCTAAAGTTTCTAAGCATTTTAAAAATCCAAGTTAGCAGAGATGTTCTCTCAGCTTGCAGTCGTAGAGAGAGCCTGCCTGAAGACAAGGGTCAATGCACTGCAAACACATTCAAGTATCTGAGAGTGCACAAACATTTATCATCTTAGCAATACGTGCTTTAACACTAACTACCTTCAATAATTTCCATTACCAAAGGGGTTTTTCTTCCCATTAAACAATTGCAGCTGTCTTGGAAAAAAAATGCTGAGCTAGTGAAAATAATTCTCAGCCCCTTCAACCAATTAATCTTTTTCATAAACTTGAAGCCAAAGATACTCTGATTCTTGGTTGTGAATTTGCTGGCTGTGGCAGCCCTGAGGTTGTTGGATATTGGTAACTGGGAAATTCTATCATTCAATGACAGATGTAATCCTCTTTATCAGTATATTATGTGTATTTTTAACTTTATAACTTTTTATTTTCATCTTTAAATTTTCCATTCTTTTACCCAGAAAGATGAGAAGTTCCAGCTTGAATAGTATGCTCTGAAACATTCTTTAGAAAGGATGACCATGGTTTGTTCTAATTCATACAGTTATAGACTATTATTTCATAAATTTATGTACTTAAGTAATGGTGGGAGACACCCACTTTTAGATGTCCAAGTACACTATTGGAAAGACTGTGAAGCAGACTGAAGCTCATGTCCTTGCTCCAAACCTTTAAGAAAGGTGATGGTACGAACTGTTATCGTAGAACTGGAGGAAGGATGCAGCCTTCCCTTCCAACGCACATACACGGTCTCTTGAAGTGAGTGATGAAAATTTTCCCCCTTTCAACAAGACCCAGATTTCACTTAGAAGAGATCACAAGAAATACACAACCCCACTTATTGATAAAACCCAGCAGAAACGAAGACCAGGATTCAGAGAACAAACAGGTTTTTAGTGAAATCAAGCAAACTGTGTGCAAGACAAACAGGCAGATAGCCTGCGCCTAACCCACTTTAACTTGACTGTATCAGTTTCTACGTTAGTCTACTCAGTATTTAGAAAAGATATCAAAATTATTGGAAATTCTAGGTAGCTTTGATAGTGCCACATATTAAAATAAGTTATGCTAGCAAAACATTTCAATATCAATACTAGGAAGCTTTGTTGTTGACTCTAGAGTGAAAGCTCAATACCTTACTCATTACGTAGCTCATAGCAGTCCTCAAATTAGATTGTGTTGGTAATCCTACTGTCCAGTCCAAATTGTAGCAAGTGAAATTGCATTCTGCTTATCTAAATTCCAGCCCTCCCTGCCCAGGATCTACAGACAATTTTTACACTTGGCTAGCATTTAAAATGTTAGGTGCTGTTCCACACCAGAGGTTCCTGCCTGTCAATGTGAAGGGAATCCATTATTATACATCTCTTGTGCTTACTCAAATGTTTTCAGATTTTGCTCTTACTTATTAAATATGTTATTTATTTTCTATGTACTTATAGCTTGCTGTGGAAAACATTGCAGAAATGTAGTTGTAATATGGTGAGAGATGATGGCAGGGAAAATATTTCCTGATTGTGAGAGTAACTGATAAAAGCACCTTAAATGGATAGTGTTTGCTGTTGTTGTTGTTGTTGTTGTTTTTTCACTTTATTAAACATGGTATGTTACTCAAGACACTTGCATCAGTGCAAAGTTTAACATGAAATCTTAATTTTTCCCATATCCCCATAAATTTCCAATCCATCCTTCAATAGTCAGTATACAGTATTAGAAAATAATATGCTGAAGAGGAGGCATTTGGTGTGAAGAAGTTAAGTGATATTGCTTATTTTCAAGATAAAAATAAATGTGGTAGACCCAGATTGTTTTTCTGAGGATGAATGAGTTTCAGTAAATACAAAAAGAAAAATACATCTGATGGAAACGTAACTGAGGAATGAGACACACTCTCTGCAAGAAATATTTAGGAAAAAACAAAAGGAATTAAATTATCATAATTTTATTTGTTACAAATTATCACAATCACAATTAATATAAAACAGAGAAAGCATTGAGGAAACATAGCTGTAAGATACAAGATTAATCAAGGTGTAAAAGCCTCATCCAATACTACTACTAAAAAACTGTGTGTATCAGAGAAAACATTTCTATGCAAACACCAAGTGAAAGAGAATAAGCAGCATAATATAATTGACAGGAATTAAAACACCTTCATGTTATACAACAAGTTTCTGAAGGAAATGGAAGTTGGAATATCATTTCTACCCATGAGTCTTGTTTTAAGTAGACCTGTTTACGATTAGTTAATATGAAAAGCTTCAGAATAAAACACCAATCTTCATTTTAATTTATTCATGTTGTTCATATATCAGACAAGCTATTTTGAAAAGCATATTTAAACTTTATGTCATGAGAATTCACACATGCTTATACTTGCTGTGTAAGGCTAAGGGGAGTCACTAAAGGAACATGAAGTTTCATTATTGCTTTGTAACAGGAACTTAAATGGAAATTCTTTATTGACCTCCAAATAAAACATTTTTTAGTCACTAAACAATTAATGGTTTATATATACAATTATTTTAAAAAGTATATAACATTATACACTTTAAGGCTTTAATACAAGAAATACAGAACAGGATTTTCATACTCCGAAGCCTGTCTCATTGTTGCCTAGGCACACGGACAAGTACAATGCTCTAAGCAGTCCGTAATTAACATGGCAGAAGTTCCTGAAAAAGAGAAAACAGAATTTATTTGTATACATCCCAAGACTAGCTACTACTAATTCTCTGAAGACTGTCAGATTACAAGCAGTTGAATCAGGCAATAATGTATACAATAAATGTATGCAGATTTATGGAAACCATTGCAGAAACTGCTTTCATTGGAATTCAACGCAAGTGTGATAAAAGCTTCAATAAAGGCAAATTAATGATGTGATTATAATCATATTACTTGGCGAGTAACACAGCAACTGACTAGTGTAAGAATACTATTCTTACTAGAATGGATAAATGTTGCTAAATTGAAGTTTGTCATGATAAAATAAAGGCTGTCTTCTCTCTTTCTCTCTCCCTCTCCCCTGTTCCTCTCTACCTTCCTCCTTCTCTGGTTAAGGCATCTTTTTAGATTTATTTTTCCCTCAGTTCAAAACCCAACAAATTTAATTTCATAGATTAGTCCAAAGAAAGAAAAAACAAAAATGAAATAGCTGAACACGATGCTAGTGCACATTATCTCAGAACTATCAAGTTTTATACTGCAAATTTGTAGTTTCTATGAATATCTAGAATCAGCTGTTTTAAGTGGTATAAACATTCTTTTCTTGGGAGAAATAAAATGTGAGGCATTGAAAGAAGGAAGACTTACTGGATTTAAAATTCATACCACTATTATGTTCAATATCTATGCACTTTTTTTCTGAAATTTACCACTTTTAGATCTTGCATCTCATTAAAAGAGCAAATAAACCAGGACTCAAATGATTAACTTTTCTGGCAAGGTGGGTCACAGCTACTCAGTAGGAACACTATAAGGCCAGGGATTACGCTGTCTTCTGTCAGATGCAGATCTGGCACATGCCCAAAGCCAACACCGGGATGGGTGTGCACTTAGTCATGTGAAGAATTTTCTTTTAATTAAATCGTGACCTGCAACATCCAGTCACATGAGACCCTGTCAAACAATGGGAGTTGCAAACATCCTCTGCATGATTTGACATGGACACCTGATTTCCAACCCCCCTCTCCCCCCCCCAAGAGAAACTGCACATATCTCTGCTGATCCATCCATCCTCCATACAGAATGCACCAAGGAAAGATGGCATCAAAACTACGAGTTGGATAAGCACTCCAGCAGGTCGAATTCACTTCTGATTCACTACTAGCTATCCCTGCTACTAGATATTTTAGTTTTAAGCCATACAGTTTCATTGTATATGGTAAATATACAACTTCATATTTGCAAATGAAAACTTAACGATTTATGCAACTCATAATATTAAGTGATTTAGAAGTTGTCAATAGAAAGAAAGATTTAACCAGTGTCACTATTTATGTATATATGTATTTAAAAAAGATATTTATATTCTCAGATTTGCTCTAGCAGTTCTAGCAGCTAGCCTTACTCTCGGTTATTTAATCTTTGCCCTTTGAGCCCCAGAGGGCAGGAATCCTCCCCAAGCTCTCCTAACCTTTCTAAAGTCCTTTGCTTTAAACATTTACAGTAGTGTCAAAATTGTTCTAAAGCCATTTAGTATGTACAAAAAAATCCTTTGGCCTGTGACAGCAGACTCCTAAATTTACAGTTCTGTAGGGAAGCAGTACAATGTATGCAATATTTTGAAGTATAAAGCTCTAAAGTCCACTACAGGCTCTGAGATCTGAGGTTAGCAGGAAGAATTTCCATTCCAAGTAGAAAACAAAGAAAAAGTCTGTACAAAGTACAGTTAAATTACTTCATAGAATTATAAGATCATTTAGGCTGGAAAAGATCTCTAAGATCATCAAGTCCAACTGTTAACCTAGCACTGCCAAGTCCACCACTAAACTTTATGTATTGAATTCATCAGAAACAGTAAAACTAGGTCTATAGCTAATGTTTCTCAATGGACTTGTCCTCCATTTGTGCCAAAATCCACTTTGCATTTCATGCAGAAATGCTTGACTCAAAAAATCATTCTACAAAATGCTTTATTCAGGTTTGTAAAACCATTTCAGACCTGTCTGCTGACTAGATGAGAGTTTTAAGTTCCCATTTGAACACTGTTAGCATAAAATTACATCCATTTTCTTTCTTTTCTTTTTTTTCACATTCTTTTTCTTTCTTTTCTACCTCTATGTGATGAAATACTTAATTGGCTGAAATGCTGTCAGAACTAGGTATACCTTTTGATTTCCAGTCTCAGATACAGTCACACGATAAGCAAACACCCAGAGGACAGTGTCTGCATACCAGCACAGTTTAATGTCCTGTTTAATGACAATTTAAAATTATGGGTTTTCCCAGAGGAATTGAAAATAGGCAGTGATTTTGATTGCGCTATAGTTCAGTGCCTGTAACCATTAAGTAATTAAAGCCTTGTGTATAAAAAATTAAGGACCTGATCAAAAGCTCCATTATTTATCTAATAATTTCACAGATGAGTAAAGATACCTACCAAAGCATCAGAAGATTAAGGTTTTTGTTCTCTTGGCTGTCCAAAGAGTTAGGTTTCCTGACAAGAGAAAACAAAATACTTTTACAAAGTTTGAAAGACTTTCAAATAAAAAATAAAGAAAACAATGTAAATCAAACTATAATTAATAAAAACTTAGTGATCAACAAAAAGAACTTCAGATAACATTTGTAATGTTTAAGTTACTAGAATTTATGGAAAAATAATATATTACGAACTATTGGTTATGAGGTTTTACAGTTGTTTAATAGGGAATAGTTTGTCCAAATTTAACTAGCTATGCTAAGGATTTTAGATCACTAACAAAAATTAAACGTTTTAAAATGAGAATTTAGGTGTTCTTAAAGCCTTTCCTACATTCTGAAATGAAACTTTCTAAGTTGTAGTCTCCCTGTTTTTATTGGTTATACTACGATAAATTAGTGAGATTAAAATCTTATTTGATTTATTTACCTTTGCAAATGAAGACCGTTTTAAGGGTTACACATCCTCTGCCTCTGACGAAAGCGACCTCAATTAGTCAAGTCAGAAAGTCTTTAAAAGCTTTGTGTTTATTGCTTCCAGCACGGAGCGAGGTGGTCATTAACGTACCAAAATTCTCATAAAAATTCCAAAGTTGCACTAGTGAAAAAATGCTCAACAAGATGAAAACTAGTCACATCTTTTTCAGAAAATTCATTAGCTATTTTAAACCATTTTTTACAAAAATATTTTGATTTAATGTGGCACTCAAGCAGATCCATACCATTTGGATACTTTAAACAGCATTTATATCTACTGTGAGTATATAAACGTACATTTAGGTTTATACCATTTTTAAGAAGTTGTGCAATGTTTAATATGAGCCTTTTATGTTTAATATGAGCCTTTAACAATGATCACATTGTTAAACGGATTTCTCCCTGTTTACTACTATTTATGAAGTTTTATTATAAGATAAAGCATAAAATTAATCTCACACACACTGATTTTCTTTCAAAAGTTTATTTAGTATCAAGCAAGGGTAAAACTTTGCTTAACACTACAGAACATTTCAAGACTTGAGTTACAAAATACCACATTATTTGCATTTGTAATTTGCTTCCCTTTTTACGCATGTTTGCAAAGAGAAAAACTAGCAAATGGCTGAAAATAAAGACTAAAAACTAAATTGTTGAAAACCTTTAAAATAAAAGGTTACGCTTATGTTAAAAGAATGGACTAACATATTTAGTAAACCTAGTTTAACACTAGTTAATCAAAGGTTATTTTTTTGATCACCTATTTTTCAAATACAGTTTGGAAATAACAAAGTTCCTTGTTTTACATATCTTTCTGTCCAGGTTGTTCTTTCAACAAAATATTTTAAGTTCAGTCCATCCGTTCAGATTTTTAAGCGCTTTGATTTAATAAAAAGGGATTGTTCATAGAAAAAATTACTTTGAACAGTATACAGGACTGGTGGAGATTGGATATTTCACAACATCAGACAGTACAATCAGTATCTCGCATATGGCTGGTCTCTGTAGACTCCTTTTGTCGTCCTTGCAGAAGGTGCCTTGTGTCTTGAGTTGGTCCATTCTTCTTGCCCTACAAGAAGGGAAAATAAAATATAGTTAGACCCCTTTCAATATTCTCAGATACTGTACTTTAAAAAAAATATATTATTATTTGTGATTTAAATGGCAACACTATCTACTCAAACCAAGGCGTACATACTGAAGTTTAATTCTTGAACCACAAAATGTGGGTGCAACACATCTACATGAGCTACCCCATGATGGTCTTTCAGCCAGTAACACCATGGAGTGTGACAGATTTACAGGGAAACTATTTAGGGCTCTGTCATTCAGCTGAGTCTACTTACTCAATATATATAGAAATGCCAGCTATACTAACAGACTAAGAAATAATTATGTTAGGATGAAATGAATGAAGCATCTGAGCTATAAATAAGCAACCCTCAGAAATAAATTTCTTTGAATCAGCACCAATTTAGATTTAATTCAAATATGCAATCTAATAGTAAAAAGCCTCAAGTTTCACTACAAACACCTGTGGCTTCTAACAATCTAAAGGCAATGTTAGTCTTCACTTAAACACACATTTCCTCTAACATGCAAGAAATTGGAAGGTAGATTATAAAAACATTAAAAAGTAGGGGACACTGCTTGTTTGAATTTTGACAGTAAAAGAAATTTGTGAAACAATGTGTGCTATGTTTAATGCTTCAAAATCCTACTGTGTTTTAATGGTAATAAATATAAACAAAAGGGAGCAGCATATTGTATGAATAAATGAGAATCAGACCTACTGTGCCGGGCATTCACAACATGAGGGAAGATTCAGGACCAAACGCATAGTATAACAAAACAGGACTTAGGTGTGCTTTAATCATGTGAACACGAATCAGAGTACCATATAAACCAAGAGTAAAAAAAAGTCCCAAAAGCAACCTGAAAAGAGTGAATGTGCTTCCAAATCTCTTTTTGGGGAATTGCTCTGCCCTAAGCAGACAAGTGTACAAGTGAACACAATGCAATCCAGAAACAAATTGGGGAATCCAAATGAATAAATATGGTAATCTAAAATGGAGGCATCACTATTTGTCGTTCTAGTCAACAGAAAAAAAATATCAGTCAACAATCAAGGAACACCCTGAATTTCTTTGAATGGTAAGGTAACTTCCTCAGATGGTAGACATCTGAAATTAGGTGGCAGGGATCCCATAAACTCAACGGTATAGTTTCATCGTTTCTTCGTAATAGTTTCATCCTAGATACTTTATTTAAAAAAAAAAGATGAGGGGAGCATAGGTTACGTATCACACTGAGGTGGCCGGAACAATTGCCTAGTAGGCAAGAGACACAAGTTCAAATTTAGCTCTAAGGCTAGAAGAATTAAACTTTATCTTAGGCATGTTCTCCAGCTATCTGGTAACAGAATAACACACATGAGAAGCAACCTCATGGGCTTCTTCATTGCAATGAGAACAAGGTTCATATTAAGGAAGAGAACCCCAGCCAGACAGTAAAGGCAGCTGGCTAAGGGACAAGAATTAAAGAATATCCTAGCTTTAAAGTACTGCTGCAAATAATAGTTTAAATATAAAAATCAATCTTAGTTTAGTAGCAAGAACAGTTTGAAGCGAGTCCTTGCTCCTTTTCAAGCACCTGGCTAAATCAGTAGGGTAAAGAGTTACTTTTCATCAGTACTCCTTTTGGTACCATTGGGGCTCAGAATTCTAAAAAATATCTTCCTATATCCTCTGGACTTGGCACCTGAGCTTCTCAGAGAACGAGAAATTCAGATAGTTCCTGCGACACCGTTTCCTCCTGGCTAGCACTAGGCAGCCATCTGCTCAGTGAGCTGTCTTATGAATTTTATTTTGAGGCAACTAATGTTCTTTATGTAACGTAAGGATGATTATTAGTACTTGATTCCACATTTAAGGGTGTACTTGAGGGTGAGCTAGTTAAGAAAGCATGTAACTTGTAGTCACTAAGGCTTTATTGGCTCTAACCCCAAATCATTCAAGGTATTTATAGTCTTCCTCTCAACATGAGTAAATATATCACTTAATATTCTGAGTGGCAGTGCTTAGAAAACCAATTCTAAATGGGAAAATAAATATTTTTTTTCAGCCCTAAGTACTGCAATCCGCATTTCCCCCCTCAGTCAACTCTATCTATATTGAGCAGTTTAGCACATTTTCCCCCTATCAATTTTGCATTCATGAAATATTCTTAGAAATATCATGCTTATATTGGCAAAGCATTTATTTTAATACTGAAATAAACATTTAACTTATATATCTATCAAGACCAAGTGAAAGTGCTGGGGGATAGAGGAATTTCAAATGACCTCTTCTTTTGATAAATTGTCTTTTCCCTTAAGCAAAATGAACTAGTTTAAGCAGATGATATTGAGCAAACTTCTGTATTAGGTTCATTTATCAAGACAAACATCTTAGTTGAGGTCATTTTTGTTTTCAGCAGGGAACACTTCAAAACATAGTCCAAGAAATATATCACGGAATATTTTCAGTTGAGTTCTGAAATCACTGTAACATTCATTACCCTGAGTCACAACTCTCAAACTATGTACTAGTAATCCTCAAATGTTTGATATTTGAGTGATCTAGATTTTATTTGTCTGATCTCTAGCCAGAGATTTAACATTGATCCCTTAAGCAAAGGTGCCTTTTAACATGCTTTATGCTTCTAATCCGTAACAGATTTCTTTAATTAAAACTGTCACTGCTGTAATTCTAGCCCAAAAAAAGTGTAATCTTTACCACTGGCATATGGTTTTTGCTTCATTATGCATTGTTTTGTCTCTGTATGAGCAACCCACTGCCCTCGCGTCTATTAGCCACCTAAAGTACTTTTACAACCTTTACATAATGACTCCCTGCTTGATTTCACAAGACTGATGCATGATAAGCATACAAGAGGACCATACAAGTCTAAAGCACTCTCAGTTAGGCTCTGACTCAGTACAGAAGTTCAGCATATTCCTAGCTGCTATCAAATTGCACATCAGTTATGCCACACTAGAAACACTTGCTTTCAGCAGCAAACAGCTTCTAAAGTCCCAACACCCCATTTTTTTCCATAAATCTCATTGCATGTGACATGAAAGGAGTACTTGCAGTATGATTTAGATTTTTCTCTTTTAGTTTTTTATTTCTTTGATTTTAGTTTTACATGACTATGTTAGCTAACACACCACAGAAGCCTCCTGCAGTATTTTTCTCAATAACCACATGTGGAGCTCTGTGACAGTGCAAGAATCCCCGAACAGCTGTTATCTGAACTGAAGTCTGCCTTAGGGAAATTATTCTTCTGTGTTTATATTACTTTTTCAGAAGACTTTACCACTGTACTCATTCAGCTCAAAGCTACTCACCATAAGAGTCATATGTTTCTTCACTCAGTCCATGGCCATAATCATAGTAATCTGCTCCACTGCGTGGGAGAAGGGAAGCAGGAAGGGGAACAAGAAATAAATAAGTTAAATTTTAAGAAGCAGTTCTTACAATTATTATACATTCTACCTGTGAAGAGGAGAAAGCTTGAAAGATGTAGACGTCCTAAGCTAAGGAAACTAAGCATCCATGTGACAATGACAGTTGAGGTCCTGTTTGTTCATTAATGGGAAGCGAAAATAAGCTGTAGCTATATCCATTTAGGTTTATTTTTCATCACTGAGATCCTGGTCCACAGTGGTAAATGTGGATGTGGGAATTTTGTATTTAAAATGATGCCAATAGGTCAGAAGGTTGAAGACCTTAAAAGTGCCAATGAAAGATGGGTAGCCGGTGTACATACGAAACCCAATTTCTTTGCCATCAGTGCCTACTACTGTCTAGCGTTTTGCCTTTGCATCCTTGAATTCACAGATAGAAAACACAATAAAGAATAAACAAGAGTTATACACTTCCTATGTGTTTGTAAGGTTCAGTGTCTTCAAAACAAGAAAGATGCGCACATATGCAAAGACTATCATTGTAACAAGTAGACAAGAAATGGCAATCAAAATTTCAAAGTTAAAAGCAGAAACCTGCAGCCATTAGTATTTAAAAACCTGTATGAATATTATAACCATGGACTAAAACAGTCTTCCATTTCATAATGACATTTCTATTTCTATTAAGACCACTGAATGGAAATTGGAGGATAAACCTTATTTCATGCTCCTTTTCCATCATGTTTTCATATTTTATAGAAATGTAGCTATGTATAGTCTTTTACATAATTGATGGAACAGGCAATATGTAACAGAAGACTATTAGACATGTCCGCAGGATGTCAAAAGCAAGTCTCTGGTTTTCTCTCCTTTTCTTTCTAATGACAGACAGACCCAGAGCTGATGATAATTGGAAAATAAATACTCCACAAACTGATGCCACCAAATCTTTACCTGCTGAGTGAGAAGGAAATCCTTATAAAATATGGTCGCTAACAAGTAATTGCAAATATTGACAAAATGCTTCCAAAATTAGATTGATTGCTAACAAAATTAAAACCAGAGAGAAAAGGCAATTTATAGCCTTAACATGAACTAGCAGATAAAGCATTTATTATAATACAAATAACACTTAAGTCACAATCACTTCTAAAATGAACAAAATTACAATATAGATTTTTTTTTTTTTAACTAACAATTTTTAAATTCCACAAAATAATCCATGCCGGACACAGTAAAGCCGTGATGTGTGCAAATACATAACCAAAAACTGTGGATGAGTATTTAATTGTTAACATAAAGCTTCCTCAACAAAAAGTTAATAGGAATGTACTATGAAAACTCCCAAAAAAGTATCTGTGCCCAACATAAATGCTATCTGTGGTTTGCCAGCCCATGCAGCACAGACCAGAATAACAAGGTCGAAGTTTGAAGCCTAAGAAATAACACAATTTTGCCCTGCAGCAGCCAGTGATAGAACAGTCTTTATTCTGACAACCAACTTAAAATTGACATTCACTATCCTTCCACATGGTACATAATTATTTATTTTAAGACTGTCAAGTTTAGAAACCTATAGCAGCTGAGCCCTATCCCTGTATCTGTCAATCCTGTCAGAATGACTTTTGCAGGGTTTCATTTCACAGACCTAAATATATATTAAACAAAAAATGACTCATTTTACAGTATGCAAACTGCAAAACGAATAAACATTTGAAAGGAAAAATCTTTTACTTCCACTAAAAGGATATCATGACCTATCTATATTAATGGACAGACCCTTCAAAATTAATAATCTGTGTAAAAAAGAGCCAAAATTATAATGGGAAGTAATGCTGCCCAGTGATATTTGATACCTTCTACTTTGACTCCTTTCCTTAGTGCTCTATAACAACACTGACTCTCTCAATTCAACTGACAAATGCAAAACTTCTGAGAAGGCAACCAAGAGACTATGACCCAAAGAAAAGGGTACATACATCTGTATGCTTTAAGGAGTTCTGTGTTAAAGAAAAGAAACAAAAAGCATTAAAAAGATTTGTTTCACCTGTTATAGAGTCTGAATACGTTGTGGCATTCACAGCCAAAGTTATCTTTGTATTACACAAAAATCTAGTACTATACATGAAGTTGCAATTTAGAGAGCTCTATCATTTCAAGGCAATAATCTGCTCATAGGAAAACTTTTCAAAGGAATCTGCAGTATCAGAATCAACCCAGTTCCTAAAGTGTGAATTTAATCTCATTAACTGAGATAGTTGAGGTCAATTATCTTGTGAGAATTTAAGTATTTATGTTAGATATAATTTTTTTTTCCTCTGGACAGAAAGTATGATGTCAAGTCTCACTTTTGAAGTACACATACTTTAAAAATCTTTAGGCAACAGTAAAAAAGACAAACATTGTGTGATATTTTTGTTTTAAAAGCATCCTTGATATTTACATTATTTTATATAGGTTCTATGGCATCCTAGCAATTCTGATTGAAGACTGTTCATGTTTAATATTTCCCTTTAACTGGTTTATTCTGCAAGGGAAACCCATTTCTTCCTACTCCTTTTCATCTCGTGTACCTCCCTCCTTTTAGAACAAGGGAAAAAACACTACAGGATCCCTTCTCTTTGCACCTGGCAATACTAAACTGGGAGTCTGCTTTGAGTTATGATGTTTTCAGATCTGAAATGTCCTCTTGAGGCCATTTTCTACAAATTTCTTTCCTGATTTTTTCCTTCTCCAGGTGTCTGCAAGCAGTTTCTCCCTAGAAGGTGGGGGCAGTACCCAAAAATTCTGCACTGTCTTCTTCATACATGGACAATTGCACATAGTGCAGTTGGGTAAGCTTTTCAGGCATTTTCCTAATCTTGGAAAAAACAGTACATAGAGCCCTTGTTTATATCTGCTCATATTTAGTTTCTTTTGTATTCCCATACCAGCACAATGTCTTTTGGGTTTTGAGAGAAGGCAGGGAGAAGACAAAGGAAAAAAATAGCAAACAACAATAAACTTAAGTATATTGCCTCAAAGTGGTGAGGGCTCCGCATTAAACTTATGATGCTTAGAGAAACTGTAAAGTGAGGCTTGAGTAGTTTATATAAGGCCACGGAGAAATGCCTGTTTTCTCTGTCCAAGAAGAAGGCAGAGATCTTGAGAATCTGCACGCTCAGGTTCTAGCACCGCAGCACTGACGAAGTAAAGTCTCAGAGAAGTTGTTTTACTACGTAGAACAGAGCACTGCAACGCTGCCTGCCATTTTTCTAGAACCACTGTGCTGTGAGAAGTGTCTTCTAGAGTGAGCATTATGTTATATCTACACTTGAAGCAAAAGTAGTATGGTAACAAGTCTTATCACTAAGGGGAGAGTAAATGGGGTAAGGGGAGTTTAATGGAAAAGCCCAGACTTTAGCACTGTTTACTGGGTTTCCAAACATCAAGTGAAGCGGAACACTTTCCTCCTTTACAGTGAGGAAAACCAGCATTTTTTCTGCAACCAGTTCAGCCTTCTGTAATGCTTGCTAGGGAAAAATGGCTAAAAAATATATTTTTTTCTGCTTTTTCTTTTACATATTAGTATCATAATTAATTTGGGGACTGACAGAAGGCAGGGCAGTTTCAGAAAACAACTGAACAGTGAAGACTTCCTTTGGTTTTAATTGCAGCTTCACAAATGTCACCTCTGTCCTATAGAAATTACACATAAAAGCAGCGAAGTAGAAAGAACAAGATCTCTCTAGCAAGAGATCTTGTATGATAGACGCTGGCTGATAAGATCGTATCTGAACAGAACTCTTCCACAAGGACAAGGCTCTTTCTTTCTAGCCTTCCTATCAAACCTTCATGCTCAGCTGCTTCTGATATCACAAACCATCTGTCAACAGTAAACAGGAAGAAGAGTGTCCCAAATGTTATTGTCAAGACAACGATCACAGTAGTGAAGCTTCTCATCTCCACAATGGTCTTGAACATTGAGCTGAGTATCTCTTCTTGATGCATTTGTGGATCATTAAAATAGAATCTGTAACCCAGCTTCCAGTAGCATAGCATGAAATTGGGACATCAGGAGGAAATTCATGTATTTTCTTGCATCTTATGGATAGAAGATTTTTATTTACTGCTCAGTTCTGCCTCTTTTTGGCAGAAGTTTCTTTGGTACATACTCTTATCCCTGCATCTCAGTTTATGTCTGTAATACAGAGATAATGATCGCAGAAAGCAGCTGACACCTGTAAGTGAAAGCTTTATAAAATATAGGCAAATGATGCAATCATCCTTAAACTACATCCCATTTTAATCTCATAGTACAAATATCAACTCTTATTTCCTACAATCCTAAAAGATGACCAGAGTGCCCTCTCAAGGATTCTCTCAGCTATCTCTATTTAGAAATTATTTTTTATGGTAGGAGTTGGAATAATTTTCACTTATGTAGAAGAATAGTGAAATGTCTTCAGAATTGTCTGCATTCTGAAGCTACCTACCAGGCACTCAAGTACATCTGTCTACGTATTTCTACCAGAACTCTAAGCGCTCTAAGAACTAAGTTTTGCCGTAAAGCTAAGTTTTACCATCTGAGATGTCCATTTACTGATGTCTGTGAACTCATTCAGTCTTTTCTCCTTCAACTCTACTCTCATCACGTCCCATCTCTCAAAATGGATGTAGCAGAAGTGACTGAGGGGCACAAAGCAAACGTAAGACTTCCTCTCAGGAACAGCAGCAGCAGCAGCAACTTATAGTTTTATCTTGAAACTATCAGTAGACTACCATAAAAATCCATTCATAAACATGGGAGTTGCTAAATAAAACGCCAACAGTTTGCCACATCAAACAAGAAAGCACTAACAGAGGAACTAAGAAGTTGAGCTGCCTCACATCGGCGTTTTGGTTTGGCCTGTGAAATAGAACCAAGCTCCTGCCATCACCACATGACATTTGTCTGGCTCACAAAGCAGTTCGGGGGCACATGTGAACGAGACTGCTATCAGAGGAAAGCAAATTGGAAGTCTTGAATAATTCAGGTGTGTACTGAGTGTTCCAACAGCTAAATGAGAACAGAGATACGAACCAACATAAACATAACGTTGAAGGATGTGTTTTCTTCCCCTCACTTCCAGACAGACAAAGACTACTCAGGAAAATGGAAGCAGTGAGGATAACAAAGATCTGAATGGTATCAGTCAGACTTTTTAGACTACCTACTGCAATCCCAGAAGCAGCTGTGGGAACTATTCCATCTCTAATTCCTGGCTGTCCCTCTTGAATCCCACACATGATGTTGGAGAGCTGAGATAATACTCCTTGTCACAGACTGGAGTACAAGATAACACTGCCTATAATACATTATCGTCCACAAAAACTGCACAGACGGTATGTCACCATTCTGTCATTAGAAATACTACTCAGTAAGATATACATCACACCTTCTTGTCTTTCTAATTTATTGAAGGAACAGTACAACTTTCATCAGTTTCCCATAAATTTGATAGCCTTACTCATCAGCTGAAATTGAAGAGTATTTGAGAAAAGAATGATCATTCCATCCCAGTTTTATGATTAGAATTCAAAATAATAAAAGTGCCATCAAGTAATATATTTAGTTAAAGACAGACTACATTTAACTGTTTTCAGGACTGTATAATCATAAGCATCTGACAGATCTTAAAAGTAATGCATTACCATGTTTGAGATCTTTCTGGTGCTTCCCTAGCACCCCTTACACCAGCAAGGTTCAAGTTGTGCTTCTCCAAGTACAATAAGGCAGACCTCTTCCTCTTGTGTTAAAAGCACAGTTCAATCCATTTAACTGCTAAGACTTGCTTGCTGGTCTCCTGTGGACTCTATGATGTATCAACGTGCATGTTCCAACTGCATTGCATACTGCTCTCATCTGATGTGACTATATGACAATAAACTTTAAATTATGATGGGTACTGAACTAAGCATTTTCTATTATGTAGCATCTGGTGCCAAAATTGTGCTTAAAAGTACAATTTCCAACTCCCAGTTACTTCTTCTAAAATAAAAACTGGGGGGTGGGGGTGGGGGGGTGGGGTGGAGAGAAAGAAAGTTTTAAGGTTTTACTGCAACCAACTCCTTTTTTTAAAATTTGCCCAATTAAAATAGATATTCCCCCACCAATGGAAAAAAGCAAAATTTTTCTTTCGTTGAAAGAAAAGAAAATATACCAGTGTGGTCTCTAAAAAATAAAACTGCAATTTTCAGTTACTATTAGTAAGCAGATATAATACGCTGACTTTCAACCAGCGAAACAGCATCAAATTGTCATCTACAAACAACATCAACACAATTCATCAACACAAATTCATCAACACAAGAAAGTGTTCTGAACTGATGAAGTCCGGTTTCTTATGCCCCTGTCATTTGACTAATAGACATTGGCTTCCAAAACAGTGTGAGCTTCCAGTGAAGTTCCTTCTCCACCCCAAATGTGGGAAATAAATCCTCCCTATATATAATACTAAAACTTGAAATTAACTTCTTAAATAGTGATACTTACTAATATCTACATGATGAGGATTCTGAAAAACTTTTCCAATTTTATGAGCACACCGTGTGAAATACTTGCATTACAATTTATTTTTCCTTTAAAGACGGTTATTTTAGTCATGTTCCTGTTTACTGAGGTTTCAGAACACTGATTTCTGTAAACCTTTTTTTTTTTTTTAAAGTTGAAACGTATGCTAGAATAAGAATTAAAAGTAACTGTGCTTTTGTGAGGCACTTCTCAATATTTTATCTTATCACATCTTCACAGATGACAAAAAAAAAGGAAATCAACTATCTGAAGATTTACCTGAAGAACTAGATCTGACAAACTGCAGAAAATAATGTCTTCCAAAAATAAGAGCATAAAAATCAAGCAGAAAACCACATAGCAGGGATTTTTAGTTAAAAGATACATTAGCTTGTTTATGCTAATGCTTTTGAAGCTTTATTTATTCAGAATTACAACATCCAATAAGCTCCTATATACCTGGTGCTCATGTAACAATAAAATTATCGCAAAATAGTAGCCATTTTCACTAACCCCACACTGCTATGGATTGATTTGATTTATAAGTCAGAGCATGAAACACTAGCAGCTAATAGCATTAAAATCCAGAGAATGACATCTTGAAAAGCTACAGTAACAGACACTGTTTTGCATATAATGCATATTTATACACCCTGGAAATGTATGATTGCTGACAAACTTAACAACGTAAATTTAAAACACTGAGCATCACAAACAAAATGTTAGCAATTAACTTTCAAATGCCAACAGCAACACCTCCGTAAGCTAGTTTCAAATCCATATACTCAGCTGTATGAAAATTCTCCTTTCATAAACGGAAACATTGTCATCTTCTGTGTGGCTACTGAGCACGGTTTCAGAATATACCTGAAAATTTGAGTTCCTAAGAGAAAATGGGGAGGACCACATCTATGGACCACGGTAAGAACTACATCCTCAGAGTCAGTTTGTCAAAACTAAGGTGCTTCTGGAATGGTATAAGATCAGGGATTTACAAATTTGGAAAATTTTAGTACGTCAGTTTAGCTGTGTTGTTTAGGCATCAGTTGAGCAATGGCCATTGCTTGAGTTTATTTATTTATTTATGTACTTATTTATTAAAAGGTAATCTTTTTCGTGTGATATCCAGTCACTTTTTTCTTAAGTAACTACCACAAGCTACTAACCACAAATCTACTCAAACCTTTCAAACCCCTGGGTCCTCGTGCATAGTCTTCTATAAAGAAATTGTCTTGAAACAGTCACTTGATGAACGGTGAAGAATAAGGCTTCACTGTATGGCATTTATAATGCTGGGTTTTTAATGTGGTTGGCAATTACCACGCGTGGTTATGTTTTCAAGGATTTAGGTAAAAGATTTAAAGTTGCATCACGTACTTATCCTTCAACACATTAACGAATGAACACAGTGAACTAGATGCATTGAATAAAAATAAGTGGAGTATACAGAATTTGTAAACTCCCTCCAAAAGTTCAGATTAGCTTGACAGGATGGCTCTAAGGCTTACAGGCAAATTGCAGTTATTTGAATGTACCACGTTTTGGTGTGATTTGAAGTGGTAGCAATTATTGTTCAATATGCAAAGAAAGTGACTGAGAAACACTGTTTAAGTCAATAGCACAATGGTTGTTGCTGAGAGAAATGTGGAGGATTAAGAAGCAACTGTGAAAATCAGAAAACAGTGCAGGAAACAGTGTGGAAAAGCCAGCAATTATTTTAAGTGCTAATCTTTCCCCTTTTGTATCTGTGTTTAAGATTAAATTCTTCTGCAATGGAGTGAAGGCAAGATCACCCAGACTGAAGATCTAAAGCAATTTTAAAATCATAAATGTTACAAGTTAAACACCAAATGACTACATTACTACATGAGTGACTTACTATTTTTGTCCCTAAACAGACACAGACGTATAGTTATACAAACTATTTATTTTATAGTAGAGACTGTTGATCTCCACTATAGATAAAAATAATGAAGCTAGTCAAAAGCAATTTTTTTCCCCAGGAAAATAAATAAATAAATACATGCAGTTTTGAATGCTACCAGAAAAGCATAAGAAGTTATTAGAAACTTCTGAGTGGCACGGGCAGACAGATGGGGTTCTCTAGATTACTTTTTTTTGTGCTACAGTAACAGCGTTAGCCCTTCTCTCTTGATAGCAAACTTAAAAGCAAACAGTAAACCTTTAATGCTGTTGGAGAGGTAACAAACCCACCCCCTTTCTCCGCAACCTTGTCACATAATCTGAATTTTAGTAACAAACCTCGTTCTCTGGCATGTTAACTCTCTGCAGCATCTGTCAATGCTATGAATGGTTGATCATAAGTACCTCTGTAGTCATCTCAATGCTATTAAGCAGATGGCAGCGCTAAATCCGAATGATGTAGTACATCTCCCTGGTGGACTTTGTTTCCATACACTGCCATTATTCTACAATTCCTCAGTGATAAATCTTACGTATTCTAGAGAACATTAAACAGTGAACTGACAGCGCCAATTGATTTATTAGCATCCGTTTCCCTTTGCCCTATTATTGTCTTCGCAAACATTTGTGCAGATCATGTATGGAGCCACTAAGGGATGAAAGCATGTTTGCTCAATTTGTAACATATTTCAGAGATTTAGAATTAATAGATTTTTTTTTCATATGGAAAAAATGTTTAAACTGATCTACCAATTAAAATTAAGACCCAATTAAATTCTGCTGTTTCCTCCACAACATTATTCTCTGAATTTTCGTAGCAGTAACATCGGTCCATTAAAATACCCACTACTTGCTGCAATAAATCCAAGTCAAAGATTACGGTTCTAGACAGGTTTGGGAAGTCCTTTAAGGGTCGGCTGGGTCATGTAACTAAGCATTCATGCAGGGATAAGGGGAGCTGCCAAATCTACCTGCACCTGACATATGCAAGTATCTGCACCAAGAGTCCCATGGGGAGATTATCACAGTGGTAACGCACACTTGCAATTCACATTCTTCCCTAAGATCCCAAAAAGTTTTTGGCATACAACTGTGAATATTAAATTACTACACACTTATATAGGACAGATTTCCTGAAGGAATTACTGACGGCATAACGTGAAGCCTGCCCTGCTTGACCAAGTAACTAATTCTAGTCTTGCTGCTTTCCTTACCTCAGCATTACGTATCTCCCGTAAATGATCATAGCTTCTGACAGCTTTCAGTGCTCTATTAAGGTTAAAACTGTCCTGGCTGCTTGAAGTATTTGATTTTCAGAAGCTGAGAAATGTTTTGTTAAATTAATTTTAGATTATTATATATATATATTTATGAAGATACTGGACAGCCTCATTTATTAACCCTACTAGTTTGCACTGGCATAAATTTCATCTAAGGATCCTCTGCAAAAAAACTAAACATACAATTTAGTTGCATCTCTTCTAAAAATCTGTTAAGATAACCAGTCAAACTCAGTGCAGCTCCAAGGGATATTTTTTAAAGGTTCTTTAACCATAAAATATAATTCTGATAAGAAAACATCCCCAAGCACTACAATCTGGGGCTTTGTTACATGAACAAACAGCAGTGGATAAGAAAATGTTTTAAATGAAAACGACTTCTATGGGATTACAGGGCATTAAGATGGATGACAACTTGGAGAGAACTCTGATGTTTCTCTCCCTATTAATGCTGTGACAGGTTTTAAGTAAGGCTTCACATTGTGCGTGACTTTTATATCCCTTCTTGTACTTGACAATGTCAAATAAAATGCCATTGAAATTTAAACACATATAATTTGGTAGCAGCAAGCAGGTTACAGTCGGGAAGAACTGTTTGCAAACTCATGCGAATTCTCAGCTACCTTAATGCACACAGAAATACACAATATGCTGTTCTTCGTATCTGAACATACCATGCCATCCTAGTCCATCTCAGATTTGGCCATTTCTGGAAAGTACACTAAACATGTCACAACTAAAAACAGAATACATGAGAGTACTGCTGTGCTGTATTGAATGGATGAATTTGGAGAACATATACTCATGCACACAGACATCTCAAAAATGTGCTGCCATGCAAAAAAAAATAAAAAAGAGAGGTATTTTAATTCTATTACAAATTTCCATCTTTGACAAAGGAAGCACTGAAATATGCAAAACCTTTAAAAACAAAAGGAATATTTCAACTGTCTCCACTGTATCACACAGGAAAATACACTTGTAAACATTAACCAAGTTTGATGAGGTGCATGAACAGGATTCAAATGCTGAAAATCTATTGCAAATGATTTTCTGAACAAGCTCATCTTTTCAGTTTCTTAGCTATTTCTCAACTTCCTTCACTAATACAGAATGTCTTTAATATCACAATCTTCTGGAGAAATCAGTAGCAGAAGATATACTAAAAATACTATTACTGTTTTAAAAGATTATTGATTTCAACATTACAAATGAAAAGAAGAAATGTTGTTTATATATGCTTGTCACCAATGCATTTTAAACATATAAATGCCCTCTACACACCAGTCTTTTCTACCATGCTTTATAATGAGGGTAAAATATCAAGAATGATATAAGGTTAAACTACACAAACAATTCTATTTCCCGTAATTTCCTTCACAGAAAGAACATAGTAATACACCTAAATATGATAAGTATCTCTCAGTGGTTACAAAATGACATTTTGCAATATGGGCTACTATTTGATATTCAAATTAGAGCCAGGAATGCTGTTCTAGGTAGCTCAGATGGCTGTTTATAGTTATTACTTTTTGCCTGCCAATACAATCCTAAAATTATTTTTGCCAAGCCAGAAAACACGCTAGAGAATGAGTATCCATGCCCCATTTGAAATACACAAGTGAGTGAATCATTTCTTGCTTTGTTTTACCATGTAGCACTTACTAAGATTATGGTAAAAAAATAATTATTCAAGAGATAATGAAATCGAAATCTACCCATATGTAATATTGTGAAACTACAGGCAAAATAGAAAGTAAAGCAAACAATTTGTGAATCATCTCCTTCCAGACCAAGCTGAGTATAGTCATATTGTATGTATGAATATTATACATATTCTTATGTATAATTATTAGCTCTTTACGTGAGCAAATATATTTATTGGAAAACCTGCTTTTTGCTAATTTTAGTTCAAATGAAAAAATATCCTAGTGAAAGCCTGCTTAGCATGAAAAAGAAGCAAATGCTAGTAATGTTTTCAGTTTGGGCTCAGTCAAATGACTTGGTAATGAAATCTGACTGTTTGTGTGCAATAAACACTGTTACCAACACTAGAAGCAGTAAAACAGAATAGAATTACCAACATAAAAGTTGAGGACTATTTTGGTAATTTTCTTTTTGGAAAAAAAAATCCATTACCAGCAGCTGGTCTCTAAATGCCTACAGAGCATCATATTTTAGAGGTCCTACACTGCTGGTGTCATGCCTTTTTTTTTTTTTTTTTTTTAAATCAATTTTCAGTAGCTTGCAAGACTTTACAGGAATCAAGTATCATATGTACAAAAGTATTATTTTCCTTGTGTTAGATCTCAATAATAATGACATTGGAACTTTCCACTAAGCTTTTTCACACTGAGTTGTTGGGCACAGGAAAATATTCATTTATACAATGAAATTTATGTTGGGTGTGTCAACACTACAGCAAAGCAGATGTCAACTGCAAACAGCTTTGATCTCAACTTTGCGGTGAACAGTTCTGTAGTATTTCAGATATGGCTGCACTGAACAAAGTAGTCTAAACATTCAGTGGAAGGTAAAAGGATACTGCTCTGATTCTTTCATTAACACAGTGTCAACCAACAACTCCCTTTCCTCTGTCTTGTTCCCAGTGGGCATGGTTTGAAGCCCTAAGCACCGCAAATAACCAAAGCAATAACGTATAACTAGAGCATTTCCTAGCATTTTTTCAGCATTGTCTCAACCATTTTAAGTTTATTGCCATAAATTGTTTCAAGAAATTCTCAATGACATTAGGAAATCCACTACTAATCAAACTGTCAGCATGGTCTAAGAAAAAGAGTAAGAAGAAATTCACTAAAAGGTGCACAAAAATTCCCTTTCCTTTTTCAAATGTGCCCACTAGATGTACCCCAAAATGGGGATGATCAGCCAAATTACTAAAAAGTGTGTCATGTCATATTTGTTACAACCTGATACAAGTAGTTTGTACGTCACAGCTTTATTGTTTTTTTTTCCAGCACTGGGAACTAGGACACAATAGTTTTCCTTTCAATTCATGGAACTTTAAAATAGTTTCTTTAAGAAAGTAAAATTCTAAGTAAATAAATCAGAAGTGCTTAAAAATACTGTTGGGAATGTAAAGGGAGGAAAGGGACACAAATTAACATGAGATTTAAATTGTTCATAAACACGTAATTCCACAGAAGCATATACTATTAGTTTTTGTTTGCCTTTTTTTTTTTAACATAGCAACACCAAATAAATGTAAAGTACTGCAGTATAATCAGGTTTGAAAAGTGAAAAAAAAAAAAAATCAGCTGTTTCAGATGATTTACTACCTTTTGTAGAGTTCCCCACACCTTATAAAAATTTTTTTGAACATTAATTCAAAATTAATATTCAATTTTCCTAAATTTCTTGAACAGCCAAACACTTTGATTTGTGATTTGGCATCAAGGAAATTCTTTGTCTCAAGATATCACTTGCTTCTTTTCAACCACTAAGTAACTTGACTTTTTTACTTCTGTACTACTAGCGACAAAATGCTGGAGGGTATTTCTAATAAGCCTCTTATAATATTTTTACTGTCTAAAATGAATCTGAGAAAGTAATTAAGTAAAATTAACTTTCCAACTGTACAATATTTCACCTGTAGTTACTGCAGATCTTGGAACTTACCTCTGTGCTTGAGTACTATAGCTGTTGTCATAGGAATCATAGCTTTGCTCATCATAAGCAGTTCCATAACCATCATCATACTCCTGAAAGGATATAAAATAAAGGTAATATTAACCCTGAGCACACTCTAGAAACAAAGTAGTGACTTAGTTCTAAACATCAAAGACAATACCCTCCTGAAATGGATATATGACATATATAAATCCCGAGATGGCAAAATCTTGATATTAAGAGACTAATTCCACATACATCTAAGACTGTATAATAAGCTTGAAAATATCTTGAGCTACTGGCAGCAATGTGCTTCAAAACAGATATTTTAGTTTAAAATATTGGCTTGTGCAGAGAAAACTACAAATACTTCATGTCTCCACATCTTTGAATTTGAGGTACGTCAGCTACTGACCTTCAAGAAAGTTCAGGGAAGCACTTCAGTTAGGAACCAAAGAATCTAAATAAAAGATTGTGAACTGACTGATGTTGCTGACTCTTAATTCTGGACACTAAATTCAGTATTCCTATGTAGACTACAGACGGGAAAGAGATTTTCCCTAGAGATAACACTAGTAAGAACCACAGCTTTACCTTGAATGCCCTCTGTACACTCTTCACCCTGTAGGAGTTTAGTAACCATTATTTAAGACACTAAATTAATGACTCCAATAGTGTTTCTCTTGAAGTATTTAAGAATTTTGGTAAAGTATACACCGTAATACTGCTCTTCCCAAAATAGCACGGCGTTTAAATACTAACTTGAACAAACCATGTTAGCTCCAGCCACAAACCATACAGAAGTTTAACATAAAAACAGGTGACAATGATGCTGTGCTTTCATGGAAAGATGGAATGTAGAAATCCAAAGAACTGTCACTAATTTACCATTGGATCAAACAATAAACTTAACTGAGCTAAGCTGATGTTGAGTAAAAATGGCATTTCCTTTGTACTGATCCCTGACGTGGGAGATTTCGGAAATCCTATGCAAATACCCCAAAGGCCTCAATGAATATTTACAGTTATCTTCTCCAGTTTCACCAAATGAGAATAACTCTAATTAGAAGGCACTTCGAAAACATAGGGACCCAGAGAAACCAAAATCAGGCAATGTCACATAAATATATTTTTCTGAATAAGCGTGTATCAACCCTGGCAATATAAGAATAAAGTCTTATGAAATAACAATCTCTCTCCTAGGAAAAGAATCCTTTTCAAGAAATTTTCAGTGAAGACTGATAATAATAAAAACTACTGCTTGTGTCAATTAGGTAGGGCTTGTCCTACTCTAGTAGAAAACACCTTCGATAATTTGCATCTGACAGCTTGCTCGGAAGGAAAGCTTTCTACAGCAGAAATGCCAACAACATCCTCAAAACAAACAGGAAGCTGTGAGTTTGCTGAGAGATTTTCTAGCATTTTCATGTCATTTGAAATTGCTTATATGGAAAACCAAGCAAGCAGCCCACCAGTACTGCTCTGCCACTGCTAGATCAGTGAACGTTATTGTTTCCCAGCAATGATCAGAGAAGGGTGTCCATGAATATTTGCAGGCACAAGGGAGTGACAGCCTATTCATAGGCCTGGAAAAGGACAAAAAGATTCTTCCAATTTTGTGTCACAAAGAGATGCACGGATAAACGGTCCCACTCAAAAAAGGAAATTCATTGTTTGCTCTTTCAATAATTCACTGTCCTGAAACTAAAAGCTAAAATAGAGTCTTAGCGTTTTCTTTGCCCATCTGATACAGATATGGATTTTCCTTGATGAGCCACACACTAAACCCACAAAACCATTCCCTCCTGGCAGTTATTATGAACAAGCACTTTATTACTTCTTGATGCAATGCACAGACATCTGTTAACAATACAGACATCGATCAGCAGCAGAAGCTGTCCGAGCCAATGTATCTGCTCTGTTCCAGAGCATTTACATGACATTTGGTCTCCTCTCATAGAATCTGCTAACTGTGAATGAGCCATCCCTAACACCCCTATCTCCAACGATATATGCACATCAGTGACAACAAATCGAAGCAGAGGACTGAAATTAACCTTTTAACATTTCAGGAGAACTCTGCCCCTAAGGAATTCTTCAAGAATTCTTAAGCAACCAGTCCTATTTTTCACATTTATATCAATAACTTAAAAAAAAAAAAAAGGAAAAAAAAAGGAAAAAAAAAATGGAGGAAGAAAAGGGTAAAACAGACTAGCCTGAAGCTATGGTGTATCTATGACTTCTTACAGACAAAAGAACAAAGTTTACTTGAAATAGGAAAAGCATTATCAGCCTAACAAAATGCCCAGCAGAATGAAAGTACTATTTTGTGAAGGCCAATGTTTTGTATCAGGCTTGTGTGTATGTAGCTAGCTTTCTCTTCCAGAAAACTTTTGCTTGGAACTCACTATTGTTTACCATTGTGTGTGTTAATTTCTAAAGTAGAGAATTTATTAAATTTTGCATTATTATTTTGCTGAAGGTGACTCTAAGCTTTGAATGGAAAGATAACTGGTTTCTATTTTTCATATGTAGGATGCCTGGCACCTAAGCATTAAGATCAACCTGTGGTGTTGCAATTACCATAATCTGCTTAAATAGATCCATTCTTCCTTTTTATTGCTGTATTTACATTTGTAAAATCACAGATATACATTAAAAACAAAATAAACTTCCTCTGCTACATGATGCAAAAATACACTATGTTTAAAGAGGTGCTTATGACGTCTTGTTAAGAGAGAAAAGATTCAAATTCCACATTTATTTACTGTGCACTACTCCCTTGAAACAGCAAGGAGGCAAGGGCAGCCAAATTATGTTTCAGAGCTTTCCCTGAACTAGATGTGACATCGTATTTTCTGTCAGTCACACTGCATTTGAAAACTTTCCCTTCTGGGAGGTTATGATTAAGGCTGGTCAAGGCAGAGTATTTTCAGTTTTTAATTAAATCCACACTATTTTTTGTTTCTGAAACAGACCTCTTGTGAATTCAATAAATCATAGAATCATAGAATATCCTGAGTCGGAAGCAACCCACGAGGATCATCCAAGTCCAACTACTAGCTCCACACAGGACCACCCAGAAATCAGACCATGTGTCTGAAAGCATTGTACAAATGCTTCTTGAACTCTGGCAGGCTCGCTGCCATGACCACTTCCCTGGCAATGTTTTATTTAACCTTAGTTAGTATCTATACAAAATATCCTCAGCCATCTGACATGTTTCAGCACTATAAAACATCATTCAAACTTAAATAAAAGTAATTTTACATATAATGAAGAGGCAGAGGAGAGAACTTTAGTATAGGATAGCTGTGATTATTTAAGTACGTCATATTCACTGGCAAACAGTAAGGATTTCTCTTCCTAAAGCTCTTCCTAAAGATAATCGGTAATCATTAAGAGTTTACTAGTGAAGCCATATTTCTTCTCCAAAAAACAAAAGCCCAACAAAATGATGTTTTTAGCCCATGAATGGAAGCACTTTGTTTCTATTATTCATATTCTACTTCTCGGGACAACTTAGAAAACTAACTCTCATCAGATTTAGTCTGAAGAAAAGGCAGCAAATGTGCTGTACAGTTCATGCTTACAATACAAAAATGTAGAAAAAATAGTGAGCTGAAAATGCTATAGTCATCTCATAACTGCAGGTACTTTCACAGGCACTTGAAATATCAAGCAGGAAAGCATCAAGAGGCAATGGCCTGACTTATGTTCTTTATGATCTTAAGATTTTTTTTTCCAAAGGAAAAGAACGGTTAGAATTACAAGACAGATCTTCTGAAAAAAAATATGAAACTGTTTTGCAAAATCTCTAACCTTGTTAATAACTCCACTATTAAGCTAGCATCACATTACATTTCCTCTGGAAGAGAGCTTTTGCCTGCAGTTGTCTTAATGATAGCATCTGCAGTTGATGAAAATCCAAAGGGTGAAGAGCAGCGTTTGGTAGCTGCAATTGTTTAGTGCAAAGTGCAGACATTTTTCATGGACAGAACCAAAGGCAATACGTAAATATGCATCCTCCAAGTATATTAAACAGTAAGTTACAATCACAGGTCAAATGATGATAAAACCAATGAAAGCAATCTTTGCCAAAACCTCTGCAGTGCCCGACACATTCTAAATCAAGCTAAGTCTTGCTCATCTGTATTTCTTTCTAATGATTAAGTACTTTAAACATACCCTTGTTCATGGGGAATAGGAAATGGTGGCTTTAAATTATAATCTGCTGGCAGTGACAGTGACAGACTAGTGTTTGGGCCCCCTTTAGGTGAAATTAACAATGTTTCAAAGAGAACAAGACAGAGAAGCAGGAAAAAGAGGGGGTAAAAAGTTCATTTTAGCAAAAAGGCCATTTGCAGTGCTGGAAAAAATCATCAAATCAATAAGAAATCATTTTCCCTGCTCTGCCCCATTACGGAAATACATCCAAGGGAAAAAAACATAATTAAGGCTGTTATCACTATAACTAAAAGGTTGTTGTTTCTTTTCCTCATCATTCTCTGAAATTAATACTTACACCAGTACTTCATCACCAAATACTGGTGGAACTTCGTCTTTTCAGATAAAAACAATCACAAACAAAAAAATACAGTGCTCAGAAATTAACTTGAAGGAGAAAGCACATGAGACAACATCAGCACTAGGCAGTAAAGAATTTTTTCAGCAAATTAGAATTGTAAAAGGAAGGAACAGCCATTTTGTCGTGTGAAAATAACATCTCCCCATCACTGAAACAACAGGGAATACGGGGCAATCAGAACAAATATGGGCAGCTACTTCCATCTGAAGTCTGAATGCTAACATTAAGGACATTTGCAGCAAACACGTACAGATTGTAAGCTCTTAGTTTGTACAATTTCATCTGTTTTCATCTAGAAGGAGACCAGAGCATATTCAACCAGAACAAATAAGGTATTTATGAAATGGGAGAGATGTACCAGTGGATTCTGTTTCGTGCACTTAAAAAAAAAAAAAATAGAAGAGTTGCTAATGAATATAGGCAGCAGCATTTAAACCAAGTGACTACCAGGCCAAAACAGTTCTCTTTCTGTATACAGTGGCCAGGGCCAGAGTAAGAATCACTAGGAGAACTAAGGCCTATGCAATAACATCAAGTCACAACATGGCCCCAGTTCAGATTAGCTGCTTGAACTCTGAAATAATTCAAGAATTATTTTATGTACACAATATAGGTTATGTTTCAACCTCAAAATAAGCAGGCAGAAAAACTTTTCAGCTTTGCCTCCAAAAAACATCCCACAGTTTCCATAGCTAAAATGTCATCTGATCTCCTGAGAAAATAGATTTTCCACTGTCTCTTCAGCACATCCTGAAAACCCCAACAGCAAAGGAAAACATAAAAGAAAAATAAACAATGAATTGAGGGTCTTAATACCTTTAAAACTCTTTGTTTCTTCACATTTCTTTTTTCTTGACCTACTTAGCATGAAACAGAACATTGCAACTTAAAAAAAAAAAAAAAAAAAGAATGTTCTGATGCTTTGAACTTCCTTTCCAAAAGCCTTACCAGAATTTACACTGACTTTAAGCACTTTTGAAAAACAAAAACTCAGTGAACGCATTGTTTTAAAAAAAAAGGTAAGATTTAAGTGTAAACCAGAACATTATCTACAGAAGGGAACAGAGACAGAAAGGACAAAAAGATCATTTATGTAGTTCCTAGAGAATGAAGCTTCTTCAAACCCTTTTCCAGGAACTCAAACAAAGCTGCACACTCAAAACAACTACACAAACAAGAATATTTGAAATTAATTTGAATAAAACTATTGCAAGTTTTTAGGAAAGTATCGGTATTCAGAATATCAAGGTAAATTAAAACATGGTGCAACTATTGCAAAGTGAGATTAAAATTATACTGGAAATCAATGCAGGTAGAATTTAAGCTCTTTTCAAAGTCTTATGTCCTCCGGACTAACCCTTATTTTGCTCCCCAATATTTTGCTCCCCATTCCAGGAAACATTCACTTGTAAATAAAGAACTTGTATTTTTCATATGGCATACAAAGATTTTGCTCTTTTTTTTTTTTCCCCTACAGATCTTTCCTTTTCAACCAGGAACAGTAAATGAGCAAATGAATGTTAATGAGAAGAAGCAGTCTAGTTTAAAAACAGTTTACCTTGCAAAATCAACATCAACGTTGCTCCAAGAAATTGCTTCCACAGTATGTTTTTTGTAATCCTTACTCTGTTTTTCAAAATCTTCTAAACCAAATATGATCTCGGTGAGGAGATGCAGAAAGGATAATTACAAATCAGAATGCTCTGTTGAAAGGATTAACTCCTGAACATCTTATCAACTCTTATAGACTCCATACAGCCCTCAGACACCTAGGAACTGATATTAAGAGACCCGGTAGGGACTGAGGCCACCTAACTTAACGAGATGAGTGGTAACACTGAAGGTATGAAAAACACACAGATTGTTGCCTCAACCCTGTCAGTGTTCAAGAAGCATTTAGACAATGCTCTTAAATATATGGTTTAACTCTCAGGTTGCCCTGTGTGGAGCCAGAAGTTGGACTTGATGATCCTCGTGGGTCCCTTCCTACTCAGGATGTTCTATGATTCTACATCTGTGGTATACAGTTCTTTAGGAATTGAAGTATACTCCCCTCCACTTGGAGTTCATAGCCCTAAATGCATCCATTGCATTAGACATTTTCCTCACACAAAGGAAATGGGACTTTATATATTACAACCAATACTCAGCATCTGCAGAATTAAACCCGAATGCTTGACATCAAGCCTGGGAGAATTTGAACGAACTTTCTAAGAAGATGCACTAAACAATAGGCGGTAGGTTATTCAGCTGAATGTGCTCCCACCTGTAAGAAGTAAGACTTTGCATTCATTCATTCATTCATTAATTGATACATGTACATTTTATATTAATCACTGGATTGTGAAATGGAGTCTAGACTTCTGCTCTTAGCCATCCAGCCACACATCACTTGTGAACAAACCAACCCCATCTCTTCCTTCCCTTTAAGCTTCCCACAAAGTTCTAAGAACTCCTTCCAAAATGGAAAGGATGGAAACCACAGCTCCTGATGCTGAGAATGCCAGCACAGCCATTAGGCTGGTGGTTAGCACATGCTCTCCAGAGAGAACTGAGGGAACGTGAATACCTGCAACAAGAGTCTAAACCAAGAGCCTTTCGATACTGGAGAAATACCAAGCTTGCAAATAAGTGTGTCTTACAGCATCCCATCTGATCATTTTTTGGGTAGGATCTTGTTATACAGCAGGTTACAATGATGTCTTTTTGGTCTTCCCCATTTCTCATATGGAGTAGTATGAGCATAATCTCATCCTATTGTAGCACATATATCTTATAGTATATGTAGTATAAGTATAGTCCTGTATAATAGACTTAGTATGAGAATTACAATCTTAAGTCTGAATTCAGTCTGAAAACACTGCTTTGTGTACCAGTAAAAACAATGTATTTCTGGAAATATCCACAAATGTATGCTTCAGGAACTATAAACTTAGAAACTTAAGAATCTCTAAGCTTTAGGATCTTACAGAATCAAATGATAACTAAGCACAGATTTTAAAGTTTAGATCTTGAAGTTTGTTACCAGTATCTGTTATACATCCAACTGTTTTGTTCATCCTTTGAAGAAGCCTGTATCTTCAAATCAAAAAACCTTGACATGTAATTGTAAATTGTTCATAATGTTCTTTTTCAAGTTACAATTTACCTAACATTAGAAAGGCTCCCTAGGTCTCTTAGTGGTAGACATTCCATCATAATTCAATTTCCAATTACAGAAAGCAATCTCATTGAAGCACTCTAATTGAAACACTGCTAGACATTATACACATGGTCACTACTTTAAGTAACCCTTGTCTGAACACAAGAAAACATCAATAAACATCTAGAAACAGAACTAAAGCTCTGCCACCACTTTACACTCACAGACACTAGGAGGAACATTTAGAACTGATTGCTTTCTGAAATACTGCTGAAGCAAGTCTTGACCATAACTTGCTCAATTGCAGTTATTTTTCAGTTCCACACTGCCACAAGAATTCATTTTACTTTAAACAATTTATGTTAAAAGTCCAGTCCTTAATGCCTAACATCTGATTATCAGCTCAGATAAATCTCACGTTTCATTTAAAACATATAAGCAGTCAAAATGGGACTCGGCGTGGCATCATAACAAATATGTTCCCTCAGAGTACAGAATTTAAATACTTAGAGAATATTTGAAAAACACTTCTTGTGAAACAAGAGCAGGAGTGAATAACTAACTAATCTTAAAAAGCTTCAGCCCCATTGCTGTGTTACTGATTTGGAAAAAAGACCCAAAGGTTTAAAGCTGGTAGAGACGACAACAAGAAGAAGCAAAAAGCAGAAACTGTTACTAGACAGTAATTGAGATTGAACAGTTATGTTCTAACCTCTGTTTGCCTGAATATTGATTAAGGAGTCAACACTAAAAAAAAGGAGTCAATTGCTAGCATACTGTTACTTATTTCTTGCTTATTGAAAATTATGGAAAAGATTAAAATCTCCAGGTAGTAGTTAAATACAATTTCTGTTCCTTATCCGAATGGAATAAATTGTAAGTTTAAAAATACATGAAAAATATTTTGACTTTTATCTATTGCACATGTTTGGTTCAGTAAGTATAGAAATACTCTCATAATTAAGAGAACAGTGTCCCTGAGACTATCTGCAAGTGCTTCAATAAATCTAGTAACCATCTCATATGTTTTCCCTTATCCAAGTATTATAAAAATAATCCTGGCCATGCTTCCATCTCATACTAGGCTTCCTCCTGACCCATGCAGTCGAAGACACAAAAATGGGAGGCATATTAGCCCTTGGAGAAAGTTTATCACACCAGAGCAGTGAGGTTAGAACAGTGATTATAAAACTGGCTGGCTGCAGATGCCTGAAATTTTCCTATCATCCAAGCTGATGCTACAGCTGTTAAAAAAAATAATGTTAACAGGAAACAATAAGCAACTGCGGTTTAGTAGCTTCAAAAACTTTATCATGGTACTAGCAATACTGTAAAGTCCTAGGAGAAATGGGTTATGGGGCTGAATGAGATGTGTAAGTGAGACTTGCAAAAGTGGAGTGGGAAAACTAGGCATACTGAACTGGAAAAATGTGCAGCATGTTGAGTGACTTCAGCAGAGAAGGCCACGTGAAGCATCCAGAGTCAGCATTACAGATATCTGAGAAAGCTGGCTGATGAACAGAAATACTCTACCTCTGTGCAGAGCCTTCTGTAACAGTTATGTTCTGGACAACTTACTTATGGGCTCAAAATAGGGGACAGAAATGATCACTTATTTCTGTTGATCTTGAGCCTTTGTTAAAATGCATCTACATCCAAATAAATTGCTTTTTGCCTCTGGCATGATTCTCCCAGTTTAAGATTCTTCCTCCAGAATTAACCCTTCTGTTTTTTCAGACTACAGTAACCATCTTCCATTTTGGTGTTTTTTTAAAAGTAACATCTTAAGAAAAAAAAGGGGGGGGGGGAGATAACGATAGGCAGGAGGCAGAACTGAGTAAATTACTCTTAGATGTTAAAGATTCGTTGGTCTGACAGATGTTCAGGACAACGGAAAGAGGTTGCCAAAGGGAGAGACTGAAAGCGGAAGCTGTTTATGCGAGTTAATAATGGCCTCATTTTCTGTCACATCATGTACATAACAGTATGCCAGAGGAAAAGGGCAAGTATTTTATGTACTGGAAGTCCTGCATCATCTTAGATTATGGAATTACAGAAGCAAGTGGTTGAAGGCTTCCATCCAGAATATAGTTTGCTTCTTTCTAAACTTACATATTTTCACACTATTTCAACAAATACAAAGTAGAGGCTTGTAAGCCTATAGGAATGAAAACCTTCATGAATCCTTGCAGACATTCCAGTGTTCAATGGAAAAGTTTCAAATGCTGATCTGTAACTTTTCCAGATATCCTGTTTTCTGTAGCTCAGAAACTATATGCCACAGATGCTGCTTAAAATAACATGTTACGATACCCCCAGTCTCATGGATGTTGTCATTCTATTGACTTCTCAGCAAATTGTGACACCTTACCCTCCTTGGATATTGAGTTTGCAAAACAGCACTTAATATATAGACACAGGCAACAAGCAATTAGTAAGCAAGGACAGAAATATTAGTAATGACTCCTACCATGTTACCTAAATCAATAAAATATACAGTTTTGGCACTTTGATTGTATGCTACAATTGGGCAGGTGGAAACAGTATCAGACTTTAACACCTAACATAAAATACCCTAATGGTTCACGTCCTAGAAAGAGTTTTCTAACAAAGCCCACAAAGACACAAAATATGGTAATTTTAAAATGGACCAGTTTGCATAGCTTCATCAATTACAGCATAATATATTTATCCTGGTTCAGATATCTTGATTGGAAGATAAGTGATCCAGTTGTAGAGAATGTTCAGTTTAGCAGTTTTATAGCATAGCACTGTTTTTCATTATAGTGGGTATTTTCTAATCATTCTCTCAGGAGAGAAGCCTACATCAGGATACATATTCAAGACACTATTGGCTACATCCATGGCATACACTTCTACATACATATTCTATAAACAGACATTTATAAATATGTAATTACTCAGGTTTACTTTCACCCTGTCACCATCCATTCCACTGCATATGGTGTGGAAAAAGGCCAGATTGATTTGAAAGGACTCCCAGGACTAATTGCTTTGAAAGCATTATGAAATAACCACCTATTTGCCCACCTTGAACAGTCAAGCCAGGTATAGCCAAGGGACATTTAAAAATGCTGTTCAAATACGGATTTTCATAACATTAATAAATTACATTAGATTCTCCTTTATTGTTCAGGTATGTACAAAAATGTTCATGCTAATGACATTAAACTTGTATCTCCATAAAGCAATGTTACATAGAACTTTAGGTTTCTGATCAAATGGACAACGGTTGAGATTTGATTTGGGGCTTCGTGGGGGGGAAATGTGGTAAGATGGGAGGGAGAAGATAGGTAGAAGAAAGGTTTTGACTGAAAAGAAGACATCTGAATAGGAAAAACTTTTTCTGGAACTCATGAGCTCCTTTTTTGCTAGTCTGAATAAAAAGATACATAGTTTGGACAAGAGATCTGGCTGTAAAAAGGACACACAAAGCTTTAAGATATACAAAAACATACAAATATACAAATAGCAAATATACAAAAAGCTTTGTCCTTGAAAACATTTTCTGTAAGACAATCCATTTTTATGACTATAGTTTTGATTTTATAAGCTTCTTTATTCTACTGCTCTGTAAGTTCAGTATAAATTAAATTCATACAAGTCATATAATTCATAACCGTCTGTAATTTTCAGTTGTACAAAACATTTTGATATGTTTAATTTTTATTGCAGTGAAATCAAGACAAAAATGTAAGGCTTACTGAGATGCACTGTACGATTGTTAAAATTTTTTGGATCAATTCTGAAGCTTTCATAAAAGTATTTTAATTGTCTAATCGTTGAACTGCACTATGCCTATAAATATGGCTCTAGGCTAAAGAGTAGAACATTATTCACATTTCAGAATTAAAGATCTACTGACAGTGCGATTTTTCAGATTTTTAAAGCAGAAACCTAATATGCTTAAGAGCTACATAAATATTTTGCCAAATGCACTGCAAACGTCTTTATGATAGTACATATAACCTGAAGTATTAGTGATATGAAACAGTTCAAGTCTAAAAAGGTAATGAGATTAGCACGTTCTCCATAAATTCTCAGAGCAAGACTTAATTAGGTACTAATTAAAGAAATTCTACTCAGTTCTAAAGTGATAGTTAGGCTCATCCCTCCAAAAATCAATACGCTTCATGTCAACAGCTCTGAGAAAAACTCGACTTACATATTCACCATAAGTCTCCTGTGCTGGAGGTGGTGGAAGGGGCCGGTAGCCTGCAGGTGGAGGTACTCCTCTCGCTCTGGGTGCTAGAAGTCCACGGCTACGACTGACTGGTCCTCTACTGGGAGGCACTCCTCTGGGCGCTGGTGCCCCTCTTGGTACTCCTGCTGGTGGCGGGGGCACTCCTCCACGGCCCCTGTGAATACATGGATCATTTATCATTAAATAACACCCCCCTGGCATCCCTTTCAACAGCTCCCTCCCTCACATATGACAATTTTGCTCTGCTACAGCCAGACAAAAACCCTACAAAAGAGCAATTTTAGTTTGGCATTTTTCTGTATGTTTGAATCCAATTATACACATTAAGCCATAAATACTGAAAGATAAAAATGAGACATGTATGATTCAGTGATGAACTTCTTACTAGCTTCAGCCATTCTTTTTTGCTGGTCGTATACACAGAGACACCCAAACCAATTTGCCGGAATCAGTCATCTTCACTACAATTTGATTTATAGTATGTGAAATCACAATCATAGAATATCAGGTTAATTTGAATCTGTCAGGACACATTATACTCAAATCCTGCACAGAGGAATCAGCTGCAACTCCCTTCTGATCCTGAGCAACCTCCTAAATGCAATCCAAAGATCATGTTGCACGTAAGAGATTGAACAGGTCAGAATAAATGAATTTTCTTCTGTTTTTTTCTAAAGAAAGGGTTTCCAGCTGTTGCTGGAAACATTCAAACACGTAATAAATGTGCAGGGTGATTAATTGGACATAACCTCATGTTCTATATGTATTTAAAGACATGAAATATAAGTACATACATAGGTGTTTTAAAAATTCTAAAAGAATAATAAAGGTTAATCTGCAACCCATTAATTTGAACACTTAATATATGGATGTAAAAAATCTGAGACTTAAACAGGGACAGTTTTCAGAAATATTTGATCCATTTACAGGTAGAATTCCCTCCTGCCTCCCTACAGTAACGGGAGAGACCTACAGGCACAACTTGTGTGAAGCTTGCATCAATTATCCACTTTTAAACAGGATGTCTAAAATATTGCTAATAGACATCTCCTTTTTAAAGGAGTCCATTTTCCCCCACTGACTATAACTGAGTTTAAATGACTGCTCTGTAGGCATATAGACTTGCTTTGAGGAAGTCATACCATTAGTCTAATGTAGCAGTTACATAGAAGAAAATGAACAAGCACAAATTCTTCACAACCTTCTCTACATATCAAGACATCATCTAAATAATTTCCAAAGTAGTAACTGAGTAAAAATATTCTGTCCTGATTTCAGTAGAAATTTCCAACTCAATCAATAGTACAGAATCCAGATCTCTTGAGATCTCATATTTCAACTGTCATATATTTTTATTAACTTATCAGAAAAAAATATAATAAATTTAGCTGAGATGACTAGTATTTGAAAAAGTGCATCAGTGATGAAAGAATGAAGAAATGTAAACACTTGCTACAATCAGTATCTAATTGCTTCTAATTACTGATCAAAACACAGTCACAATTTTAAACAAGCCTAGAGAGTAAGTGATTTAAAACTGGGCTTATTACTTGGTTTTGGCTAATCTGTAGAATGCCTCCTCAGGACAGGGTACCAGCTGCTTATTTGACTTCATTGTAGTGGGGGCAGGGGTGAGCAGAGATGTTCCCAGACACAGCCTGCTGAAGTAATATAAAGAAATAGCAAATGTGACACTTTCCAAGTGAAGCCAAAGAAAGGGAAATGAGCCTATTGGCATAGACAATAGTCAATACCAAGTTTAAAAAAAAAAAAAAAATCAGTAAAAAGACTGAAGAATCACAAGCCGTAATTTTCTCCATGGCATCCTTTAGCTAGGGTACAAGTGAAAGCAGCAGGAAATTGGACGTGCTGAAAAACATGGAAAAACATTTGAGGGAGGAAAAACGATTTTTTGAGCCAGCATAGGTTTACTCTTGAAGAGGTATTATAACATCAGATACGCAGGATGAAAAGGTCTTTTCTGCATTTCAAAAAAGTTAATAGGATTGGTGTGGTGATGGTTGGAAACCATACTTCTCCTGTCTTAGGAGACCATTTATATACGGTTTTCTTCAGGAGTTCTTAAAGGAAGCACGAACAATCTGAGAAGCGTAGTACTGTGTTACACCACTCCGATGATTACTGCACCATGCTGCGAGAGACTACAGAACGGTGCAGAGACAAGAAAGCCAAAAACAGGAGAGTTCAGTTAACACCATGCAGATTGAGCCAATGTCTTATCAGGGTGTGAAGGTAAGAATTTTTAGAAACTAAAGAAGGTATCACGGAACTAATGCTTGGATGGCAGGAGCAACAAACAGAAACTGACTCATAATATTGAGAACCACTTGAATGGGAAGCTTTGCATATCTTCAAAAAAAACAACACAGTTCTGGTATAATTTTGGAAAAGGAATTAATTTGAAAAATTAATTTATATCAGAATATAAATTATGTTTAAAAAGATACGTTTAAGAGTAAAACGTGTATATGCAGTATGGGAAGACATTCAAGAACATCCCAAGGGAAGTCACACCAAATACATGACTGTCAAAAAATAAAAAAAAAAAAATGAGAGAAGGCAAAAGGAGCTCAGTAAAACTCAGACAGCAGGGCAAGAGGTATTTAAACAGGTATAACTTAAAAAGCTGAACTCATCTTTGAACCTGAGGGACAAACACTAATAAAATAACTTTAAAACACTCACAAAAGCAGGTCAGATAATTTAAGGCATTTGTAAAAAGCCTAAAACAGCTAGAAATCTTTCAAACACCCTGAAATCAGGAAGGTTGCCAAGAGTCTGAAGGCCAAAACAACAGTAAATAATGCCAAGGTATGAATCTATAACATCCATTTTTTTGCTATACAATCAAGAAAGACTGGACAAGGTTCTCATGCTACAACCTTTTCCTATTGGGAATGCATGGGATGGTGCAGCCAGCTGTCTTAGAAACAAGTTACGGAACAAAAAGAGCAAGTAAAAGTAATTGTCCTATCTCTTTATAAAATGTAATATGAATTCAGATGCCTATGTCTTTAATCTGGAGCTGAATGCCAAACTGAATGCGGAATGGGAAGGGGAAGGGGAAGGGGAAGGGGAAGGGGAAGGGGAAGGGGAAGGGGAAGGGGAAGGGGAAGGGGAAGGGGAAGGGGAAGGGGAAGGGGAAGGGGAAGGGGAAGGGGAAGGGGAAGGGGAAGGGAGGAAAATAGCGAACAAAATTCAAAGCAGAAAACTGGAGGAGGGTGCAGGTAGGAGTGTGTGTGTATATATTCTGACATTAGACAAAGTAATAGGTTCTGAGCTATCCCTACCCACAGAACATTCGTAATTAAGATTGTATTCAGGACAATAAAAAAAATAGAAAATATAAAAAGAATAAATAGAGCTGTAATACTACTATGCATCTTTACGATTCTGTTTTCTCATTTTTAAAGGGCATAAAAACTGGAAGAACATCAGAAACTATGATAACCAACAGTATAGAACAACCTTTATATAAGAAACAAGTAGATTAAGGCACTTCAGGCTACAAAGGATAACTGAGGACAACATACTTTGATAAAAAATAACAGAAACATCAATGCAGTGGAAAAGATATAAAAGGAATTATTCACCTGTCATTCCCTATGTAAGAACCATAGGAATCAAGTAGGAGAGATGGAATATTAATCCAGATTGCCTTAAGGTCTCAGCCACTATGACTGATCCTAGGAAATGTGACCCAGTAATATTCCCTCACAGAATCACAGAATGGTTGATGTTGGAAGGGACCCCTCTGGAGGTCATCTTGCCCAATCCCCCCCCTCAAGCAGGGGACACCTAGAGCCAGCTGCATAGGACCACGTCCTGATGGCTTTTAAGGATCTCCAAGGAAGGAGACTCCACAATCCCTCTGGGCAACCTGTGCCAGTACTCAGTCACGCACACAGTATGAAGTGTTCCCTGATGTTCAGAGGGAGCCTCCTGTTTTTCAGTTTGTGCCCTTTGAAGTTTTCCTGTCGATAAGGAGAGCCTGGCTCCATTTTCTTTGCACCTTCCCTTCAGGTATGTATATACATTGATAAGCTCCCTCCGCAAGCCTTCTTTTCTCCAGGCTGGACAGTCCCATCTCCTTCAGCCTTTTCTCACAGGAGAGAAATCACCCTCATGTCCCTTTGTTGGACTCCCTACAGCATGTCTACGTCTCTCCTACAGTGGGGAGCCCAGCACTGGACCCAATACTTCATTTGTGTCCTCTCCTGTGCTGAGCAGAGGGGAAGGATCACCTCTCTTCACCTGTGTACAATACTTTGCCTAATACAGTCTGGATACCATCTGCCTTCTTAGCAGCAAGGGTACACTACTGACTCATGATCAACTTGGTATTCATCACGATCCCCAAGTCCTTTTCCACACAGCTGCTTTCCAGCTGGGTGGGCCCAAGCACATACTGGTGCCTGTGGTTGTTTCTCCCCAGGTGCAGGACTACACAACTGTTGAACTTCATTAGGTTCCTGTCAGTCCGTTTCCTCAGCCTGTCCAGACCCCTCTGGATGGCAGCATGGCCTTCTGGTGTACCCATCAGTCTTCCAACTGTTGTGTCATCCCCAAACTTGCTGAGGGTACAGTTTTACCCATCACCCAGACCATTAATGAGGACATTAAACAGGACTGGACCCAGTAATATTCCCTGAGGTACGTTGCTCACTGCTGGCCTCCAACCGGACTTTGCACCACTGATCAGCACACTCAGGGCCTGGCTGTTTCAACCCCCCCTCACTGTCTGTCCATTCGACCCAGACACCAACAGCTTCCCTATGAGGATGTTTTAGGTGACAATTTCAAAGGCCTTGCTGAAGCCCACAAAGACAACATCCACTGCTTTATCTTCATCTATCTAGGCTGGTTGGTCATTTCATTGCACCAAGTTGGCCACGCATGACCTCCCCTGTGTGAATCAATACTGACTACTCCTGATGATCTTCTTCCCTTCACGTGTCTAGAAATGGTTTCCAGGATTAGTTGATCCATGAGCCTTTCCAGGGATTGAGATGAGGCTGACTGGCTCCTCCGCTCCTCAAGCACCTATCCTAGTTGCCATGATCATTCGAAGATTGAGAGTGGCCTCGTAATGGTACCTGCAGCTCCCTCAACACTTGTAGATGCATCTCATCAGTGCCTTTGAACTTACATCTGTTTTGCTGAACTTTCTAACCTGATCCTCTTCCACCAAGGGTATGTCTTCCTCTTCATTCTGGGTCCTTGGATTTCTGATGGCCACTCTTACTAGTAAAGACTGAGGCTGAAAAAGCATTAGGGACCTTAACCTTTTTCTTTTTTCATGTGTGTCACTCTGTTCCATTCAGCAGAAGGGCCACATTTTCCTTAGTCTTCCTTTTGCTACTTAAGCATTCACAGAAGCCCTTATTGACTTTGACATCCCTCAACAATGTGATGACTCCTGTAAGTCATCTCAAACTTACAGCTATGCAGCAGACATCTGTTATGGGCAAAACAGATGGCCCAATGGCTGGTTATTCCCAATACATCCTTTTGAAGATTCCCATCTTTCATCTATGCTTTAGTGAATCCTACCACACTTGATTTCTGATCCACCTTGCCTACTTTTTTTCCAAAACACTTATTTTAATTTATATATTTCTCTAGTTTTGTGTTTTTAAGTAAACACTACATGCACACATACTTAAATGTAACCCACTGTATTTCCATCTCTAAGTTTATTTTATGTGCTAATTATCTTTCTTCTTCTGTTTATACCCTAGACATTTATTGGTGTGCAAATACACATAACATATTAGAAAGCACTCCCACTGGATAACTAATGACTTTTCAGCTAGATTTCCTAAAGAGCTTCTCCATGTATTCCATGCTGTGTCTACCGTTTCTGATCCAAACACATTTTTCTTTTTGATCTCGTGTTTTTTTTTTTTTTTTTTTTTTTTAATTTTCCTGCTCTTTTCTTCTCATAATCAACATCTGAGGGGTACCGGTCATCTGCTTTGCAGTTTCCTGCAGAAACTGCATAGATGTCCTTTTCTCTACCCTTTTTAAACAACAACCATCTCACTTACAAATTCAAAACCTACCTGCATCTGGTAAAATTTAAATTCACCCTTTCACAGGTATTTCATTCAAACAAAAACAGCTTTGTTCCATTACTTTCACAGAGATATTTTACCATCAAATTAAATTCATAATGGCTTCTAGTTTGCCCAAGTCTTTTTCACTGCTTGCTGCTTTCATGACTGAGGACATCATTCTGTACACCAAATTTCAGCTGTCATCACCAAATATCCTTGTCTTTGCATATGGCCTACAGACTGTATTTTTTTCTTTACGAACAACACTTAAAATCTTTTTTTTTTTTAATTACATAAAACTATTTGTCATGAAGATTTTAGGTGACATCAAAATTTCAAGGCAATGAAAATCCTTCAAAAATCAGATATTCTTTCATATTAATTGAAAGTTTGGAAAAGTAGATTTTGAAACTTTCTGAAACATCAGCAATTAGGTACCAAATTCCCATTTTCATTAAAATTATAGCACGGTTGTTCAAATTACTATTAAACAGTCTTGACCCACAACTTTAGTTAAAATATATAATCCATGGTTTCATTACAAGCTGCAAAATTAGTGAAAATAAGTTCCTTTTGAGAAAGAAAAATGTTGTATTAATACTCATTCAGAATGCTTCTGAATCTAAATTTAATCAACACATTTTGTTGCTTTTTAGCCTTCTCCTTAATCCTTCCACCACTTCTTTGTTATAGAAGAAAAGATCTTTGCTTCCCTTCTAAAGGATACAGAGCATTATCTCCAAACCTTGAAAGATGTACTTTACCAAAACCCATTTTGTCAGCCTGTGATGTCAGCTTTGACTACCTGCTCATTGGATTTTGAAACACAAGCGTCTTTTGCCCTTCTGTTTTCCCTCCTGTGTAGCATACTGTCTCATACACTTTCAAAAGTCTTCTGAATGTCTTCTTTGCCTCAATGCCCATATGAACATCTTTTACAATACTGAGATCGCCAGTAATATCCAGACTAACAGTGTACACAAATGGACACTTAACTCTCCATGTCTTCAAACTTTTTGTATACTTTGACAGCATATGAACTTTGAAACAGGGTTAATGAGTCTTATTT
Source organism: Anser anser (assembly GCF_964211835.1). NCBI lineage: Eukaryota > Metazoa > Chordata > Aves > Anseriformes > Anatidae > Anser > Anser anser. The sequence goes on from NC_139721.1 coordinate 7,065,226, forward strand.
TCAGGACACCTGAAATAAAATGGTCATTGTCTGCGATCCCTCTGATTTATAATACTACGAATATGCCAAGTACTTAAGCACTATGGGAGACAAATGTGTTTGTTGTATTTTCAGGACACCTGAAATAAAATGTTTGTCGTCTGTGATTCCTCAGATTTATGATACTGCAAAAACACAAGTACTACAGGAGACAAAAAATGCTTGCCTTTTGCTACATTTATGAGAAAAACTCTACTCTTGAATCTTATATTAGTATGCTAACCAGAATCCCATGAGTTTCTCTGATGATGACAATTCTACTCTTTAAGTACCTATTAAGTATATTTTCTACTAAACAATCTGTAATAGTTAAACGGTACTTAAATGCATCAAAAACCTAGATTGCAGCCAGGTGCTATGATCATGACCTCTAAACAAATTTTAAAGAAAAAGCAATGGTCTAGGTACTTGAGACCACTGGGACTTACTCTCAAAGAAACATTTTACTGACCCAAAACAGATTACTACAGTTATGGCAGAAAACACTTCTTTGTTCCACCTTTATTATTAGTTGGGTTTTGATTTTCCAAAATGGATTAGTTTGGCAGTGGTGAATTCAGTGAAGGAAATTCAATCTGACCATTTCATTGGGCCAAGCGAATCTAGATGCTAAATTAAGAACTACTTTTACTCCTGGAGCTTAGTAATTAACTTATACACTCTGCAGTGAAAAAAAGTCTTTCAATCTTGTTCCCTGGGACAAGACCAAATAAAGCAAAATGTCATAACTTGTTTTTTTCTACACACTGATCTGCATCAGAGTAGTGCATGAAAATAATTTCAATTAAATCATGTCACAACATCCCTTGAAAATTATGTCATGTAAACTATTTTGTTGGAAGCTGAACCTTCCTCCCATACTACTGTTTTATTATTTATACTTGCAATTTAGTATGAGAAAAAAATTACAAATCAAATGTGAAGCAATTTCTACAAAGCATTCTTCTCAATCTGCTGTCATAACTAAATTGAAGAAGGAAAGAACAGGTCTTTCACAAAAAACTTTACTGTGCTAGTGTCATAGAACAGTAATTACATAAAATCACTATACGCAAATCCTGAAGTGCACCTTACTGCAGACAGTGAAAATATTAACTAAGCATTGAATTTTGTAATTTAGCAATCTCTTGATTTTTGACTAAGGAGCTTGGCATGTGGGTGCATTTGGTTTATGTAACAATTTATTTTTTTTTGGGGGTGGGGTGGGGAAGTGGCTGCAGGAATGGCCTTTGTGACAGACCTCCACGCTGCAGCCCGTGGAGGAGCCCCCGGTGGAGCAGGTGGATGTGGCCTGGAGGAGGCTGCGGCCCATGGAGAGCCCCCGCAGGAGCAGGCCCCGGGCCGGAGCTGCAGCCCGTGGAGAGGAGCCCACGCAGGAGCAGGGGGTCTGGGGGGAGCTGCCGCCCGTGGGGGACCCGTGCTGGAGCAGTTTGCTCCTGGGGGATGGACCCCGTGGGACGGAGCCGTGTGGGAGCAGTTCCTGAAGAGCTGCTGCCTGTGGGCAGCCCCCGCAGGCTCAGTTCGGGCAGGACGGCATCCCGTGGGAGGGACCCCATGGAGCAGGGGCAGAGAGGGACCGTGAGGGAGCGGCAGAGACGAGGTGTCAGGAACTGACCGCAGCCCCCATTCCCCTGCTCAGGGAAGAAGATAGAGCATGGATGCAGGAAAAGTGGTGGTGGGGATGTTTTTGGTTTGTTTTTAGCTTCACTGTTCCACTGAGTTTAGTTTCTCACTGTCTGCTAGTAACAGGCAATAAATTACATAAGTCTCCCTGTGCTGAGTCTGTTTCGCCCATGATGATAATTGGTGAGAGATGCCCATCTCCTCATCTAAACACTTTGCTTTAGACATATTTTCTCCACCACTTCCTTTGAGGAGGGGGAGCAAGAGAGGTGTGGTGGAGTTCAGCTGCCCTCACCATGAAGCCACCACAGGGAAAAACACTAACAAAAAACTATTACCATTCAAAATGAGGTTATATTATTTATTAGACTGGGAAATGCAAATGTTTAGAAGTAACTGACAGGTACTGTTATGATCCTTGATTGCCAATAGATTAGTATTTTACTATCTCATACAACTTAAATACACCCACAGAGAACTATTCAGACAGTTATTCCTCTTAGGTCTTTATTAGCAATAATTATCATCACTACTTTGGAGTAGTCCTATGCAATTTCTATGATTTATTCGTAACAAAGTTACTACCTTTGACCCTAGCAGACCTACCTTCTCTCTAATTTCTCTGAGCAATAGCTCTGACATTTCATCTTTTCACTTATCACTATTTCTTCTCTCTAGTATTATATACTGATTGTTATTTCAAGTGCATTATTTGAAGTTTCTTCTTTCACAGGATGACTGCATGAGTTAGTAGAAGTATTCTGATTATGCTATCACAGTCAGTCCATAGCTTTCCTCCACTTTCTATTGTTTTACTGAACACAAATTAAGTTAGTACCTGCTCTATGAAGATCTTTTTCAGTATCACTCCTCAACAAGGGGAAGTAAATCTAAGAATGGTTTAATATAAAAGTACTTGGGAAATTTAGGACCAGTTCCATAAGACTTCAACACTTGGAATTCTTTAACATTCCTAATTCCATACGTCTGCAGTATTTTCAACTGTTCAGTAAACTAACAAATTTTAATAGATGTTGAGATATTTTCCTTCTTTAAGCATAGTCAATGTTGTTCAAACAGTAGACATTTTTGCTTAGTTTCACAGTAGACATGTTACATTATTTTAAAGTGTGAGTACCAAACTATTGACCACTTCAATATCCACGTGTCCATGACAGAGCTACACTTCCCACCTTTTCATCACTGCGTCATTTAACTGCTTGAGAGTAGGAAGGCTTTGCCAGGGGATCAGGATGGACTGGATCAACAGGCAGACCAAGTGTACAGCATTCAGCAAGGTTAAGTGCTGGGTCCTGCACTTGGGTCATAACTACCCCAGGCAGTGGTATAGGCTTGGGGAAGAGTGGCTGGAAAGCTGCCCAGCAGAAAAGGACCTGGGGGTGCTGGCCCCCACGAGCCATGCAGTGTGGCCAGGTAGCCAAGAATGCCTAAGGCATCCTGGCCTGTGTCAGAATTAACATGGCCAGCAGGACTACAGCAGAGATTGTCCCCCTTGTATGCTGCACTAGTAAGAGTGCACCTCAAATTATGTGTTCAGCTTTGGGTCCCTCACCACAAGAAAGATGAGTTGTCTGAGCATGCACGGAGAAGAGCCATGAAACTGGTAAAGAGACAAGAAAACAAGACTTATGAGGAATGGCTGAGGGAATTAGGGTTTAATATGGAGTAGAGGAGGCTGAGGGTAGAGCTCTCCACAGCTACCTGACAGGAGGCTGCAGCAAAGACAGTGTCAATCTCTTCTCAGGTGACAAGCATTAAAACACAAAGAAACAGTCTCAAATCATGCCAGGGGAGGTTTAGATTGAACATGAAGAATTTCTTCACAGATGGGGTGGTTAAGCATTGGGACAGGCCGCCCTGGGAAGTAGTGGGGTCCCCAGCCCTGGAGGTATTTAAGAGATGGGTATGTGGCACTGAGGGATGTAATTTAATGATGGACTTGACAGGACAGGTTGATGGTTGGACTTGATGATCTTGAAGGTCTTTTTTTTTTTAAACGTCAATCACTGCTGAAGCAAACACTCCCATGCAAATTTTATTTCACAGTCTTATGTCAAGTAGTAATACATACATTCAACTTTCAGAGGGTGGTGGGTTTTTGATAAATAGGGGATTTATCATAAGATTAAATAAATAGAACACACTGAACATACCTGGCTTAATCAACATCTACAGATGCTTTTGGAGAACATTATCTATGTGTTCCCCAAAATAAGCTATTCTTCAAAAATAAACCAGGTAATTCTAGACAGTATATAAGGAATGACTTAAGTTTAATAAAGTGACTAACAAAGGACAATTGAAGTTGTGAACACATTACAGCAGTGATCCACATCACCTTGTATTACTTTTAATATAGATGACAGCGAATTCTAGCCTACAATATCTGCAATAGCTTTATTTGTCCCTAGATGGAATGACAGGATCCTAACCCTGTATACACACAAAAATTAATCAAAAGTAAATAGAACAATATAAAGAACATGCAAACTCACTCAGGAATACAGATATTTAGCTATTTCTTTTACTGGTCAAGTCATGTTGGCTTTACGAGAATTTTTTTCAATTGATAAACCTGAGGGAAGATCTGTCCTGTTTTGTCAGGCAAGTAATACTTAATAAAAAGTTGATGTTCAGCATAATCCCCACAGAAAATGGCAGAAACGTTGTGATAGCATCTGAAGGTCATCATGTCTAACTGTATTACGAGGGAGGAAAAAAATATGAAAGGAGTCAGCAGTAGATGGAAAGAAGTGAGTCTAAGCCCAAGTTCCGTGATCTCCCCTCACCTCCCCAGAATATTATTTGGCTGTAGAGTCATGAAAAAAATCAAGGCAAATAAGTCTTGAGCAATCCAGAAACGCTGGAATAAAAATTATGCTGTCAAACCACAACCGCTAAGAGTTTACTTACCATATATGGGAATGCCTGTGTACAAGCTAGAATTTTGTATGAAAGCACAAATATATTAACTTTAAGTGAAATTTTTGTATGGAGCTGAACATACATATAACAAGTCATCTTAAAAGAAGGCACTTGTTAAGGTGCATTATCTCCAGTTTCAAGATGCCTGATAAGGAGTAAGAAAAGGCATAAATTAGTAGTTAAGAGAAACTGTTCAGGAATAATGTAATATAGAAAGGCTTGTGACCTCTAACACTTATATCCTCATTGGGATATGTCAGGTATCAAAGGCTGATACCTTCAAAATATTCTGCAGATTACAGATAGATTGAGTTTTGTAGACCTCATTTTTCCAGTCTTCTCAGACTGACTACTTTGAAGATATTCAAGTACAGTTTCTTAATATGAAAGCTTTGCTTCAGTCTCTCCTACAGGTTTCAAGAATGCTTGTTATCCAAATTGTCTCATCATAAGACAAAGCCTTCCTCTAAGGAAAATATTACTCACTGAAGTCACAGTCTGTGCTAAAAAGAATCAGAGCATTAGAACTGAGTTTGAGACCTTATCCCAACAGCTGTAGTATCTCAGTAGCAATGGCATTTTAAATCTCACTCAAGGAATCTTTTATGTTACAGGAGAACGTTCTGAGGGGAAAAAAAGACTTAAAATTTAAGAGAAGCCTTAAAGTAAGAACATAAACCAACAGTCTTACAGTTTTCTTTAGATCATATATGAAAATAGAGTGGACAAAAACAATTTTTAGCTGTCATCTCCAAGTCAAATGCCAACATTTAAATTTACCCTGAAGACTGTTCAAGAATATGCCAGTGCAATGAACTACAAATGACAGCTACAGAACAGCATTCATGTCTTACATGCATGTTTGCAAAATTAATTTGAAATCCAGAGGATGGAAGCATGAGTGTGAGAATTTTAACTCTGAAAAAGTTAAGAACACATGTACTACATAATTAATAGTGGAAATTACCTATGAGGAACTTTAGTGATAGATAAGGGTGCAAGACCAGAGTAAACAACCATATTCTGTATCACAAAAATACTAGCTTAAGGACACATGAGAAACAAAACCATGGAACAGAACTGCAAGTGTCTGTACTAAGCCCTGACATCTGTAGTAAGTAAACCTGTTACAGGCATCTACACAAAAATTGAAAACAAGATATTTAACTGAAGTCTAACATGCTTAATCTGAGCTAAAACACTTCAAAACATTATTTTGGGATTTTAAAAGCTGAAATGTTAGTTTCAGGCTTGCATTAATAAAGAAACATAGCTACAGCTGAAGGAGGACAGTTTACCAGAGAAAACTGTTACACTTAGCTGCTGCAGTCACAATCTTTCTGTACTGTAACAAACTGTTATGCACTTTATTTAGTTTTGTTTTCACACTTCAGCACTCAAAGGACCTGAAGCTGTCATCTCAGTACTTCAATGAAGATAGGGGATGCTAGAGTAAAAATAAAAGATCTCCTGTGTCAAGAAAAATAAGGCAAAAGCAGCAGTAAACTTGTCTATTCCTGAACCAAACAAAAGCCACTTTTTTAATGAAAAATGTTCCACTGAGATAAGCTGAAATCTGAAGTCTACCTCCAAAACATTTCTATAACACTTTTTATCACAACCCTGAAAGCCCACTATAACAGTGAAAATGGAATGTGTATGTTAATATGTATTATTGTATTATATATTATTCTAGAGAAATCACTATGAAATTCCTACGTAAAGGCAGGACAGTTTTTAGCAGTTTTTCAAAAGCTGTGAACTCCACAGGGTCAAGAAGTAGCCTCTACACGTACCTAAAGAGCAGATGAAAGTTAGTAGTCAAGCAAGTGCTCACAGTAAGCCTGAACATCTTTTATGATGCATAGTGTTTCTTAAAACCTAACTTCCAAGTTTCATAAGACAAATTTCAGTCCATTGTTAATTCTTAATTCGGTCTAAACTGATTAGACTGGCTTTGAAGAATCAAGGTTTCCCTTTTTTTCTTATTTTGGGATCTTTATTTCACATTTCCTACTACTGTACTTGGAGGTTTTTATTATTATTTGTTAACGTTTGAAAGAATAAGCTTAAAATATACACATTCAAACAAGAGACCACTGCAACTGAGATATTCACCTGGACAAAGCAGGAACTGGTACTCCTCTTGCACGAATAGATGGTTTTCCACGAACTACTGGAACTTCTGCGTTTTCTGAACCACCATTCAAATATGTTAATTCTTGAAGCTGTGCCTGTCTGATTTCATCATTGTAGTCCTATAACAGAGGGGGGGACAGAGGTAGAGAGAACAAGTTGTTCAATCACTGTACAAAGTTAGAATCAGCAAATGCTACTCCTAAAAAGGCTTCCTCCTAAGTGAAAGAAGTCAAACGTCCCATTGAACAGTTTAATAAACAATGTTACAGGCATATTATTCAGTCAAAATTTTCTAAAAGAATTCTATGTATTGATTGCAATTTTTGTTCAGGTCATGTTTTTCTTTCCCACTGATTACCTCCAGATACCTTTACCACTGAAAATGACGAAGTTAAAGTGATGTAGATGATAGTGTAGATGATAGGAGAAAAAAATCAAGGTCCCATATTCTGAGCTGAGATCTAGTCTTGAGTTGTTTCAGATGGATAGCTCATTAAAAGCAGAAAAAATCTACTGCCTTGCAGTGCAAAGTAGTACAGAAGAATGTACTGTTGAGAACAGCCCTCATGAACAAGGAATAAATTATACACCTACACTTAAATTCAGGAGTTAAGGAGAAAATAAACACAAAATCCGCTCACTTCAAATGTGCACTCATCTCAAAAAAAGAGTTCCAAAATCTTCAATTCTATAATATGCAAGAATGAGCAAGCTGAAGACATATGATTTGTTTCTTATTCTGTAATAATCTTTGCTCAAGGTCTACAGAAAAGAAAGCTGAAGTAATTTACATGGAATTAATATGGTACTTCTCAAATACACAAGAGCCTTTTCAAGGGACCTTGAGCCAACCTCCAAAACTGGCACATCACAGTAATAAATACCACAATGAACTCGGTTCATTTTATTTTCCTGTCACTTCCCCCCCACACTTAGAATGAGCCAAAATGAGCCAAAGAATGAATCTGTCAATCTGTCAAGGTGAATCGAAGAATACTTTGAGATCTGTATGTACACCTTAAGTATCAAAATACTGATAGATCCTCTAATAAGAATGAAGCAATGCTTCTGATAAAAACGCTCTCACCTTCCGCAAGTCCACCCATTTCAAGGAATGGAGGGTTGTCTAAGTACTACCTACTTTACAATTTACTTTACAATTTTTTTAATGAAAAAAGATCTTTACCTCTTATCAGAGATCTGATTTTTATTACATTTATGCACTATGAAAGTATCAAAAAAACATGTGGCAGCCTTGCACCAGACAACTCATTCCAAAACAACACTGCATTGGAAGATTAATACTTCTGGACAATTAAACCTTCTATGAATTCAAAGATCTCAATTATCCTTGAAACATTCTGCTTCCCCTAGACTTCCACAAACAGAAATACCAAAGTTTTCCTTTAGATGCTATTTATGAAAATACCTACTAAGTTAAAAAAACTGGGGCACTATACAAGCATTTTGCCTTTTTTTTTTTTAAACAGGCCCTGAAACTCACAACTGCTTGAGATCATTCTCTATTTGTTGCTTGGTTGCTGATGTTAAAGAGGAAGAAGTCTAGAAGACTGAATCAATTATGGTGTTCCAAACTGCATATCTGAAGCTTTTTGAGAAACAGATTCCATTTTAAAATAGAGCTTGGACCCAGCACAGTCACACCACCAGGAGTAGACTAGAAAGAGGCAATAAGCACAGTTCTGACCAGCTACTGAATAGAAACACTATCTTTGTACTTTGTTTTTGGACCAGAGCTGGCAACAAATTAAAAAAATCTATGTAAGGTACAGAGTAAAGAATTTTGATCTTGAAATAAAATGTTAATGAACTGTTAAAACTGCACCAGAAACACAATATTCAGCTCCCAAAGTTCTCACATAGCATACATCACAGATGACCTTAATGACTTCTGAGGAGGCTGTCTTGTGGAGAATTAGGCTCCTAGAAATATATCTTCTATCATACCTTCTATCATTATTTGATATTAATTTATTTTCTTAAAGACATGTTTAGTGGCGACCTAAGCATGTTGGGTCATTTTCCTTCCTGGTGCTTTCTCCTTTTCCTGCAACATACTACTAGATATAAAAGCAGCATTAGTTACAGACAAGGACTCCATCTTTTAAAGGCACAGATCAGAAGAGAGGGTCCTTATCACAAATGCCAGAAACAGCAGTAAGATACAAATTGATGGGCCTGTACAAGGAAATAATACAAGTAGCCATGATAAGCAACAGTGTTAATCCATTAGACTAAAATGGATTCTTTAATTAAAGCTAACAGATGTTCAATTTATGAATACCCTGCTGGAAAACATTGTCTCCTCAATTTGGAAGCGCAATCATCCCTTTTCTGCACTTAGATGGATATGGAAGCCTCTCAGACTGCACTCCTCCCCTTTAGAGTTTAGGCAGAGGCAATGGTCAAATGCATTTCAGTCAAATGCTGATGGTGAACCTGAAGCAAGCAAAGGTTCTCTCATTTTACAGAACATTATCCATCTTGTCTTCCTTGACGGCCTTCTCTGAACATGGAGGATGACCCCAGGTGCAGAACTTGGCACTTTCTGTTAAAGTCCATGAGATTCTTGACTACCCACCTCTCGAGACTGCCCAAGTCCCTCTGGATGGCAGCACAGCCCTCTGGTGAGTCAGCCACTACTCCCACTGCACACAGGATTGGGTGAGGGGAAGAGGGAAGGCAGCAGGACAAGGTTAAGGGGGAAATACCCAGCTTTTTGTCCATCTGACAGAATGAATTCTGGGATGGATTAATGCCAAGCACAACATCCACCAATCTAGCAGTCAAACAGGCAGAGTGTCTCTTGCCAGAGTCTGACAAGAATAAACAGACTGTCTAATCTAAAGGAGAAGAGAATATAACAAAAGGCAGGTAAGAATCATAAGAATCAAGGCAACTTGATAAGCACAGCCAAAAAAATTGTCAGAAGCTTTTATGTCTTGCTTTCAGTTATACACTGCTGCAGCTGCTGACCTTCAAGTAAAGGTGAGTAAGGGTGCTTGCTTGTGGATCCAGAAAGATTAGAGAAGCCTGTAGCATTTTTGCTTTACTCAGCTACAAGGATATTTTGTATACAATAGCATTTGATGCTGGAGTGTAATATACTCAGCCTGATTTGGAAACTGATTTTGGAAACTTCCACAATGTTCATGAATCAAGATCAGCATCTAGTGTTAGAAGGCATAGTTAGCTTGTACTGTGAAGAACACAAATTAAGGTCAGGTACTGAGAGCAGGACTTCTTGCTTCAAAGAAAATTGATAGTTTGCTAAGAAAGCCACAGCAGATCTTCCAGGAAATAAAATCAAATTGCATTTGGCTGCACTTAACCCAATATTGTTTCTAGAGAATACAAAGCCAGTCCTTATTCCTTCATGGAGTTACTGCTGCAAGGAAGGGGCAGAAGAGATTACAGCATTTAGAACCATTGTGATAAGATTACATTTGAAAAGCCGAAGGGAAATTAAGACAGTGTTGACTTGATCTCATATTTCAGAGGAGATTATGCAGTTCAGCTCAGTACAATAAAGGCAGCAATCAAAAAAGTGAGTAGGAAAAGTGTCTAACCAATAAATGGAATTGCTCATTATCAGACTAATTCTGCTGGCTTAATTGCAGTACAGTAATGACTAGATTTTGATAAGCATATTTATTACGACATTAGGTGAACTAAGCTCAATGAAGAAATAATATTGTGTGGGAACCAGACATTCACTAGAAATCCAGATGTAAGTAAACGCATTTCTTGTCAAATTGTGTGCATTTTATCTAAAAACAGATGTTTGCTCACTAGACTAGACAATGCAACTCCCTTATCTCATACTGAAAAGATATTTAAGTCTTCACACAATCATGAATCATGTAAATACAGTAAACATGACAGTCCAGCATTCCTACAAGTTCTGCTGGGTGTCCCTACATAATCAGTTCAGATGTAGGAACAGTGGTATGTTTATTTAGCTCTCATATACATCAAAAAGAAAAGCTAGTTTGAACTTGTTGACAAAGTTATGATGTAATGCTTGATTTAGAATTAAGAGAAGATAAATCACAATCACAGAATGGTTGAGGTTGGAAGGGAACTCTGGAGGTCATCTGGTCCACCTTCCCTGCTCAAGCACAGACACCTGACACCTAGAGCAGGTTGTCCAGGACAATATCCAGATGGCTTTTGACCATCTCCAAGACAGACTCCACAACCTCTGAGCAATTTATTTCAGTGCTCCATCACACATACAGTATAGTAAGTTCTTCCTGATGTTCAGACAGATCCTCATGTTTGTGCCCATGGACTCTTGTTCTGAACTTTGAACACCACTGAAGAGAGCCTGGCTGTCCTCTTTGTACCTTCCCTCCAGGTATTTATGGACATTGATAAGATCCCCCCAATCCTCTTCTTCTGGAAACTCAGTACATTCCTTAGGACTTGAACTGTCTTAATGCACGTATTTTATAGTATATTTAGCATCAGGATATAGTCCTAAATGAAACTCCTGGTTATCACTGCTTGCCATGCATTAGTTCATGTTATGGAGTATCTAGCACTTCATCTAGCTATAGACTGGAAATTTTATACAGAAGGATACTGTGAGAAACAGCATCAAAACCTTTATTGAAATTTAAAATGATCACATCAGCTGGCTTCCCTCATCCAACCAGGCAGGTAATCTTGTCATAAAAGGAAATTCCCTTCATGAACATGTTGGCTGTGACCAGTGTCCTCATTGTCTTTCAGGTGTTTCTCAGTAACTCCCACAATAATCTTCTCCATAATTTTACCAGGCACTGAGACAAGGCTGCCAGGCCAGTAATTACCAGGGTATTATTTCTTGCCCTTCTTGAAAGTGTGGCCAACATTTACCTGCTTCTAGTTGACTGGGAACTCTGCCAGTTCATAGAATCATAAAGGTTGGAAAAGACCTCCAAGATCATCTAGTCCAACCATCACCCTACTACCAATGTCACCCACTAAACAATGTCCCTAAGAACCACATCCAACCTTTTCTTTAACAGCCCCAGGGACAGTGACTCCACCACCTCCCTGGGCAACCCGTTCCAGTGCCCAACCACTCTGAGAAGAAATGTCTCCTCATTTCCAACCTAAACCTCCTCTGACACACACAACTCGAGGCCCTTCCCTCTAGTCCTATCACTAGGTATCTGTGAGAAGAGGCCGACCCCCAGCTCCCCACAGCTTCCTTTTGTTGTAGAGAGCAATAAAGTCTCCCGACCCTCTTCTCCAGACTAAACAGCCCCAGTTCCCTCAGCCACTCCTCATAAGTTCTGTATTCCCAAGAATGTTGAAAAATTTAGAGAGGTCTCATGACATCAGCCAGCTCTTTGAGTACCCTGGGATGAATTGGGCTCCACAAACTTACATGCATCCAACAAAACCCACGCAAGTTCAGAGTTGACTGGGTGTTTGTTCCCATGGTCATGTTCCTCCAACTCAGGGCATGTTTTCATAAGAAACTAGTTTTCATTCAGAAAGAAGCAAGTCAAAACAGCCAAGGAGCACACAGTCAACTTGAGTCACTTGGGGACTTCCAGTTTCATGAATCTAGACTAGTGCAATATAAAAACCCCAAAATATATATACTAGTGATGTCAGGTCATCAGCACCAACTGCTTCACCCTAGAATAGAAACTGCAGCTGTACTCCTAGAAGGCTGTAGCAGCCATACAGCAACACACACCAACTGGTTCTTACACACCTGTACCAACTTACTCAACATCTGTGCTACCGTCACTCAGAGTTATACACCTTAGCAAAGTTCCCTCACTGAAGTCTCCCACATTTCCGGATCTGATACTAACCAAGAACACCACTTGTATAACATTATCAGCACCTTATAAAAAGAAACCAAGATCACTATACCTTGAGCATGCTTTGCTTTCTGATTTTGTTCATTTGATAACCAATAAATACAACATTTACTGTGGAACTAATACAGTTAGGACCTCTGCACACAGTTAACGCTACCTCAAGTGCCCAAGCTTTATTTCATAAAGATTTCCATATTTTACACTTTTATAATTTTTGAGCTTAAATATTTTGCACATGACCAGCTAACAAAAATAACATAGCTCTTATCATGACATGAGAGTTCACCTCAACAGTTACACATTCGTATAGTAGTTGCCTTATCAAAAGGAAAGGACTTATACACACTCTTTTGAAGGTTTTTCAAGGTAAAGAGAATGAAGCAACATGACCTGACCAATATTATACAGTAAGTTGATTTTAGAGACTAAAGAACAGTCTGGAGAAACAGTTGTAACTTGTGACTTTTCTATAGAAAAATATCACAGTACACATGAATTAAAAATGATTTTTCTTGGGAGTATCAAAATATTAGGATAAGGACTTTAATGAACAATAAGATCAAACACTATGAATTGATTGTTCTGCAAAACTGTTACTTGGACCAAAGTCTAACAAAGGAACAAAAATACTAACAGGGATGAGAAACTTCTTGATTTCTTCCAATGCATGTCCCATTCTGGCATATGCTTCTGCTGGTGGAGCAAAAACTTCAATTAAAACATGCAGGTCATCATTTAGGTGGAAGTATTTTGCCTCTCCACTTTTTCTCAATTCTTCCTCCTAGGAGAACAGAAAAGAGTTGGAGTTGTTTTCTCACCTTCTCATTTTAAACATAATACAAGTGTTAAAATTCCTTTGGAGACATTTGCACTTACTGTTTGCTCATGTTTAGATGTCAACTAAAAATACAAAATGTTATGTTTTCCTGACATATTTCAAACAATCACATTTGCTAAAACATCAGAATATTAGTTTACTTAACACTGTGCCTAGTAATCGACAGAATAGGCCTCAGCACTTTCTATCCACATACAGAAATGGCAATACAAGGGAGAAAACTTTTCTATGTGAAACTGGTGAACATGGGGGAAGACACTACAGAGAAACAACAAGAAACTGGAAGTTTCTTAAAAGGTCTTTAGAAACAAGTTTGTTCCAATATTCCACAAGAGCAAGATTTTTTTTGCCAATATTTCCATCTTCATTTCACAGCAGTCCTCAAATATTTCTCATTTTCTCACTGAGATAATGTGATGGGTGCAAGACGAATAAACAAAAAGCTTGGCCAAGTCAAGGGATGTGATTCTCCCCCCCCCTTTACTCCATTCCCATGAGACCCCACCTGGAGTACTTTATCCTACTCTGGGGCCCCCAGCATATGACAGACATGGACTTGTTAGAGCAGGTCCAGAGGAGGGCCATAAAGATGATCAGAGGGCTGTAACATCTCTCCTATGAAGACAGGAGAGGGTTGGGGTTGTTTAGCCTAGAGAAGAAAATGCTTTGGGGAGTACTCATTGCAGCCTTTCAGTATTTAAAGATCAAAAGAGACTATAAGGACCTGAATTGATAGGACAATGAGTAATATTTTAAACTACAACAGGGTAGGAGTTAGAATAGACACAAGAAAGAAATATTTGACTCAGAGGGTGGTGAGGCACTGGCACAGGCTGCCCAGAGAAGCTGTGGATGCCCCATCCCTGGAGGTGCTCAAGGTCAGGCTGGATGGGGCTTTGGGCAACCTGGTTTGGTGGGAAGTATCCCTGCCCATCGCAGAGGATTGGAATTGTATGATCTTTAAGGTCCTCTCCAACCCAAACCATCTTCTCTAGACTACTGCTTTGAGCATTACTGTACCTGAGCACAGCAATAATGAAATTGCTTGTTTTGACACCTGGATTACCAAACAGAAAAAGCAGTATAGTCTGTTTACCTACTGTTCTCATATAGGAACAAATAGAGTTTCTCTCCATATTCAAAGTATTATATCAAACAGGCAAGAGTGATGTACTTCATTATTTGTCAAAAACCAAATTGAAGTTTCAACTAGATTTTCTAAGGAATGCATAAAGTGGTCACATCTAAGAACTTGCCAGCCTTTCTGACCAGTAACTTGACACCAAATTCAATTCTGGGCTTCTCTTCAGTGTAGACTGCTACTCCTTCTCATACAGAGGGAACTACATGGTTATTATTCTCTCATTTGCTTATTCTTTGGACAAGTTTTAATATAGCAGTTCCAAAGTACTAACCCAGAATGTATTAAGATCAAGGCAAACAAAATTAAATCTGTTAGCAAAAGATGGTTGAAACAATTAGCACAGATAATCCAAGCAAGGCTAGAAAAAAAAAGTCTTAAGGTCTCTTGTCCTATTAAGTTTTACATATGGAGCCTCAAGCTGGCTGAGCAGTGCCTCCAAAGAACTACAGATGAATGCAACCTATTTTAGGTTATTAGCAACAGGATACCTTTGTGGCACCAGTACTTTCTTGCACACATTCCACAGATTTGAGTACTGGAAGTAGCAATTAGTTGTAATTAATGGTCTGCTTAAGTTCTAAATGATGCTCTCATGCATTTTAAGAACTACTCCAAATAAAGATATACAATCTATTCTACCCTTATTATTCTAGTGTCTACGCCCTATATCATCCCTTGCAAAAACCCTATCAGACTCACAATTGTATCAACCTTACTCAAATATTAATTGCATTAAAATTCTCTGCAAACAGTTCTCCAACCTGTAACAAATTTATAGCCACTTAATTTAAAAAAGTTTAGTTCAGCACATTTGGCTATCATTTCAACTAGGGAAAAGTCAAATAAAGATATGAACAATTATTTCATTACCAAAAGAAACATGAAAAGTTCAAATGATTCACATAGAAACCTTTAAGACTCCTCCAGGGTTGTGGGTTTCAAGTTAGGATATGAACTTTTCAACCTAACCTTTTGGTTTTAATGTGGAAAAACCTTTCTACTGCAGAGCTATTAGAAAAACTCAGGGGGTGGAGGGCTTTCTATTCCATGACATGCATTTTGATATAAAAGCATGTATGGTAACAGAAGAATGTCAGTTCAACACATTCCACAAGAACTGAGAAGTTCACCATATGTCATTTAAAAAAGTATTTAGAGCCTGACTATTTGTAAAGATGTTTTAGTAGGAAATTCTGAGTTTACATTTTTTAAGTTTACCTTTTTTTCTTTTCTTCTCTAGTCAAACCAGTATATAGTCTTCAAGTTACTAGCAACATAGGTTTTTTTCACTACTAACATGTGCTCTAAAATTAGTTGCATTTTCTATATTATAGATGAAAAACTAACAGCTCCCATTCCAAATAAACCCTTTTTTCATATTTTCAAGCCTTTACTATAGGAGAATACATTTTTATAAAATTTTTATAGTTGTATTAAATGAAAGCTATTAATGTTTTCAAGAAGGAATTAAGATTAGTTCTTAATTTAGTTGCACAGAAAAATCAAGTCTTTTATGGACTCTAATCAAATTTGACAAATACACTATAAGTCATAACATTTACTTTGCTTATGGAGAGATGTACTAAAAATTATATGTCAATTAAAGGAAATTCCTTCCAATGAAAGCCGCAAATTGCCATTTGCTTAAGCTGCATAAATCATCCTCAGTCAGGGTTGTGATTTTTTTTCACTTGTATTTAATCTCCTTTCATCAGCTGTTTTCCTCTTTGTCTATAAAACTAAGTGTTATTAAATGTCAAGTTTAAATGTTACAAGCTATCTTCTGTGAAAATCTTTGACTATCTGTAAGTCACTTTCTTTCAAAGGTGAAAACACTTGGGCATTATTCATTATAAGTGGTATAAGACTGATCTAGGACAGACCACAGTTACTTCCCAGGGGACTCTAGTTTGGGGACCAAAAGTACAGCTTATGATAGCCTCAAAATACTGGTCATGAGAATAGACTCCTCACAGAAAACAGACACCATCTGAATCTAATGAGTACAAGCATAACCTATGTTTATTTGCTCTCAGACTTTGCTACACGGTTTGCTTACTTCTACAAGAACATTTGGAAAAAGTTTAAAGATTCAGGAACCTTAACCACTTTCCAATAACATATTCAGATCTTACCTTTGTTTTGTCCCTCATAGAACCTTTCCCCAAAATAGACATTTTAGTTAGTGTTTCTTCCTGCAAGCGCTTTAGAGAATTGCCACGTGGACCCAAAAGCTTTCCCACAAAGTTGAACTGTAAGAAAACAGACATTAAGACCATTGGATTTCTAAGCACAGAAACAAGCAAAATGGAGTACACTTTGATAGAACAACTTTTTTGTTTTAGGTGCAATTATTAAATTATGACAGTTGAGTACAAATGTGTTGGACAAGTTAATAGCATGTTAGTGACTCTACCAGATGCCAACAGAAACCTAGAAGTATCTGAACTCAAAGAACTTTGAAACAGCATAAAAAAAAGTGTCACATTCAATGCTGAACAGATGTGCTCAGTCAAACTGTGATTCAGTTTTTCAACAGTTGTTATCAGGTACATAACCATAAAAACAAAACTGGCAGCTATTTCTCACAGATGCTGTAGCAACCAACCACAGCTTTGAAGACAAAATCTGAATTGCCTTATGCTGCCTTTAAGATTTATGAAGTAATACAGCAACCCATACAATATACCCTACACTAAAATACAGAAACAGGGAATTAAAACCAGAAAACAAATCTTTTCCCAAACCAAAATTAACATTAAGACCTTCTCACTTGTTTCTCAACCCCTATTATCACTGAAGTTTACAAAAACCATCTGGGGTTCATAACCACAGCATTACTGTTAAGGTAACTAGGGAGAAAGTTACTACTAACTAGAGTAACTAGAAAGTGGTGTGCAACAGAAATACAGGAAGAGTATTACTTGAGGAAATTCTAAAACACATCCATTTATGGAAAACATCAAAATTCAGGCCACCACAAATACACGATGCTCCTTCAGCCCTGAAGGTGCTCCAGAGGGAAAATAAGCTAAAGAACACAAATACAAAACCCTACCCATGACAGGAAAAATAACAAAAAGTAATGTTCCTGTTGTCATTTAAAGAAAAAAATGAGCTCAAAAGGAGCCCGTAGACACAAGAAATCTCCACAAAGCATGTTCCCAGTCACATACTGGGAGAAGAGCTGTGTGAATTCAATAGTCCAATTTTGTATATCATTGTACTACCTTTTGGAAGGTATACAAAATTTGAAGGATAGTTAGAAAAAACGTGAAGATTCATTTAAAGTACACAGGCTTCTAAGTTTGGGGGGGAAAAATCAAAAAGCACCAATAAACATAAGCCACACATTGGAATTTTTATGAAATATCACTTTTTAAAATTAATAATTGATTCCATTCAGAATAAGATTATGAAGTAAAATACTGCTCAGGTATACTTACTATCCCCAATAAGACTTCATAAAACCATGATATTCAAACTGTTGTAATCTAAAGTGACCCAGTCATCGTGAAAAAGACAGTTTTAGCAATCAGTAACATGCAGCGAGGCTACAGAGAAAATACATTTAAACTATTTGTTTTTCTGGCCTCGTTTATGCAACAGTTGACTCTTCCTCTAGTACTCCATCATTAGAGGGCCACGATGAGCTCATTTGATCTCGCTATTACTCTAGATGAATTTTATAACATTTGACAATGGGGAAGTAGAAGCTCTACCCAACTCCTTTGTTGCTACAAGGGAAGTGCTGATGGAAAAAAGCCCAGCTGCAGTCCTCCTACAAAGGAAGTCTACAGCTCCAGTTCACCCCCTTCAACCTGAGACAAAGAAGCTCAAGCATTAAAAAAGCCTATTAAAAATGAAAATGTAATTCTCCTCCCTTTAGAACCTGTAAGCTTGATTCCTGAGTTAGAAACAGAATACAGTTGAATGAATGGCCATGAATGACTAGTCCACACCAGCTATTGAATTTAAGGCCTTTCATTAACTAGTATTTTCTGAAGCTGTCAGTTCAAATTTCAATAAATCCTCAGGTGATACCTTTAACTCCATTTTATTAGATATGTTACATTACTTTTGTCCTTACAGGTCTTAACACGCTATCAAAGATAGTGTTATAAATTGGTTGCCGAAAATGGGGGAAGTTTCCATTGCTGACAGTATTCAGGACTCAGGTGTCATCTAATTTACAGTCAGGAGGTCATCAGAAGGCTGGACCACATGTTTTTCAGAGGTCCTTTACTACAGACATGACTTATGATTACAAAGGTGTAACTGCAATGGAAGAACAAATACTGAAGTATGGAAGTAACAAATACTGAACTTCCAGAAGTCAACATAACACCTTGTCAAATACTTTCTATAAAGGATCATTGCTTATGAATAGGGACTATGGCTAAACTTAAATGGAAACCTTCATGTAATGGAATATTGTCAGCTTTTTACTATTTCAGGTTACTTATGTTTGCATTAAAATAGCCTTGTAAATTAGGAAAACAAGTACTATACACATTTCTAAATGAGGTTTTCCACTTAGAGTAGAGCATGCTGAAATTATTTCTCAATGTTGAATACCTGCGGTCTGATATAGACTTTTTAAATGTATTTTACTAAGTTAAATATTGAAATGGAATTTCACTCAGAAAATTGATCACAATCTAGCAGTAGGCAAGCATGTGTTTTAACTACACAGTGTATAGGGCTAATCACATCATTGAAACAAACTACTTGACCATTAAAAAATAAACAGCTTACAGATGGAAGAGCACACTTGCAACAACAAAAATGGGTTCTGTTTTTGCATGTCATTTTCAGAGAAAGCAACTAGGTGGCTTTGGAGCTCAGAAGAGTTGTTGTGATCCAGAGCAGATTTGTTTACTCAACTGTTTAAAACCAAGTAGTTTTATTCTGTTTAAAACCAAGTACTGTGTAAATATATATAAAGCTTGACCCACAAAACTAATACCAAATGTTTTTGCATTTTTCTGCAAATACAAGAAAACATCTAGTGCTGATGCTAGATATGGTAGCTATTCAAGTAGCTGCACAGTTGACATGTTCTAGACAACACATTTAATGAACATGAAAATGTATTATCTGTATCCTGAGATCCACTGAACTATTCTTTCCTGTGCACCCATGCTACAAATACTAGATTTGACAACTCTGAAGCATGAGGAATCTGCACTGCAAGTCTGAAATTTTGCTGATTTGAAGGTACAGTACATCTAGATATAGCTTAAAATGATGACTGTGACTAGAGGTTACTAGAAATGGCTTACTACATACTTCCAAAGACTTTGTTCGCACATAAGTTAAAAATCAACTGATATTTCAGATTCTGTAAATAAAATCCATCTGATATTGAATGAAGCTTTTCAGCAGAGAAAATTTACTTTGAACAGATACTGGATGTTGTTTGAACTACTGGCTTATCTCCCTTTTACATTAAATGTGAACCATCTGATCAGCAAAAGCCTAGTTTTAAATATTTCACCAAGATTTACAAACAATCAAAAAGAATCACTAAATTGCTTTCACTATTTATACAGGGTATTATCCCAAGTAGTCAAGAAGTAGGAGTCAAACCTAAGGTACAAAACCCCCACACAGACAAATTTTCATTACAAAGTTAATAAATCCAGCCTAGCTGCTGGTGAACCAGAAGCAAGTCTGTCAGATCTAAGTTCTTGTACAAGTTAGCTCATATACAAGCTTCACGGCTGCTTCCCATGCCTCACATTCCTAAAGTTTATTTGCCCTTCTGAACCTAATAAAAACAAGTTCAGGTCTAGTATTGAACTCAGTTATAAACTCTCTGAATTAGGCACTGAATAGTAACAAAAGGGTATTGGTGCAGGTCTGGGCAAGTCAGATCAGATCAGTCACTTATCAGCTCTAGCTCAAAATCAGACATGCCAGGCTTCTCTTTCCACTTTCTCCCCTGTACAGCATGATCATATTGGAATTGCACACAAATATCCCAAATTGTACTGAAGTCCACTAGCTTCAGCTTAACATTGTATTAAAGCAGTCACACTGCTTTCCAGCCCAGGCTGGTCTAGAAGCTATTACCCTGCTCATAATTCTCTTGAGCTACCTGAACTAGGAACAAGTGCCAAGTATGAGTGATATTCTGTAGCATTAAAACAAGGGCTGTCTATACATTAAAACAGCTTGCAATATCCTAGATAAGAATCAAGACCTTATTATGGTTAAGAGTACATCAGATTGAAGACTCATCATCACTAAGCTGTTTCAGGACTACTTTCAAGGCTGTGCCAGATATGGTACCTACAGAAACAAGATTATAGCAAAAGAATTAAACTATTTTAGCAAAAATGGTATCAAGATCCAGAGCAACAGACTTGGAAAGGATTGGAGAAAACACTAGAAAATGTTACTTCAGCTACTGTTTAAGCAAAAGGTATTCATGAATCCTCATTTTAAGAAAGCATTTTTGCAGATATAGTACAACAGAGATTATGGACATTACTGCTTAACACCCATTTCCTTCAGAATCCTCACATCAAAATATGCCTTTAACAGTTATCTAGAGATTTATTTCCTTACCAAAGCACTGCTTGAATCTATTTCCTGAAAACAGCTCTGGAAAAAACACTGCTACAAAGGAATTATACAAATGAGACATTCTCTTTGTGAGCATTTAATCTACTGTATGAGTTTCAGCAAAAAAAATGTCAATGCTACATCATGTTTAAATGTATATATTACAGGAAGTAGGATATAATAGAAAGAGTAATCCTTGTTTATCCCCACCAAGACAAGTCTGCTGAGAATGGTTCATCCAGCTTAAAATACTTAGTGAAAATACAAATGCTTGACCAAATGCTTAGCTGTAAAGCTCTAGCCAGCCAGTGTCAAAGCCATAGAAAGCTTTCTTGATATATTAGTTTTCTGCAACAGTTCCTCTGTGACAGATTTACTAGGAAAAAATAAAAATATTAAATTAACATTCAAGGCACTTGCCCTTAGAATGACCTGAAACTGGGAAAACTTCAAGACTTTCCTTACTCATTTCAAGAGTGAGGGAACTTACTTAGGAAGTAAACTATTTCATGCATTTACACTACCACAAACTGCTGTCTCCTTCACACAGCCCTCGGAACAGCAATAGTTTATAAATTTTTTTAAACACCTATTCAACATTAAACTTGATCAATTACTGTAAAGTTTTTCAAAAATTCTCTGGTATTAAATCTAACTTGTTCCTTCATATCACTTGTCATTATAGTAGGAATAAAAAAGTATATAAGAAATCATTAGAACCAAGCTGTTATGAATTTTTTTTTAATTAGTCATGTAATTAATATTTTAATCTTTTCATGACTATGTAAAACTGCAAATACATTATACATGACAATATGTATTAAATATATAATTTAACTTTAAATGTTGAGCTAGGAGACTAATTCACACCTGCAAATTAAGAAAGTAACTTTTGAGAATATGTATTTAGAGTATCACTTCAGTGAAATAATATGGAGCACTTCTTACCAATTTCTGAGATCTACACAATACTTAATTATAGCCTTGTAAGCAATTTTTAGAACAGTAGCCTATCACAAAATGGAAATTATTCTCAGTCTTGATCAACCTCATTGAAAACCATCATCTTTCCACTTATCCATGGAAGCTATTTCACCAAATTCTGAACACTTGAGTTCACTAAACTGCCAAAACAAAATCAGATTTGAGATTATAAACTACTTTAGTGAATATTCATCAAGTGTGTGGGAGGAAGGATAAGACTCTTGCCTCATATGTACATATGTAAGCTATGAAACACCTTTCAACTCCTGACATTTCATAGCAGTATTAGGACATATTTAGAGTCCCTTCACTCTCAAACAGCCACATCATGACCTTCTATTGCCAGCTCACTTTATTCCTACCTTTAAGTCTGTGCAAGTTTAAAGATGGATTTTTCAAGCATGAAATGCAATAGAAGTACAGGTTTAACGATTGCATTTTCACACTTGACCTGGAGTCAAAGATATTCAGCTGATCAAATAGTAAGGTATATTAAATCACCCTAAACTCCAATGCCTAACCTGACAAGATCTTGCTCCACTAACTCCAAGTTAGACATACAGCATCCATGTGGAAACCCTACAGTAAAGTAAAAACCTGGAAATGAGTCCTACCTGGAGAAGTTGTTCCTTTTCTCATTAGAGAGAGTTAGGATTGTATGCAGCCTAATCCTTGCTTGTAATCCATGTCCAGTTAGAACAGGACTGCAGACCGCATTATCAAAATATTCAAGCCTCACCTAAATGCTTCAGATTAATTTCTTATCTTAGCAATTGAATAGCTAAACCAACCTGAACAACTCCTGACAGGATTGCATACAATCAGATTTTGAAAATCCTTGACTGGACCTGCAACCTACAAGGAGTTTCCACAAGGCTTTGTCTCACCAAGTAACACGATCTGTCATTAAAACATACTAGTCCTGTTTCTCAGCACATACAGGAGTTCATACACAAATGAAGATCATTCAAACACAGCCAACTGGAGCTGAAACTGAACCTAGGGCTACTTTGTTTGCTTTACGAAATAGTTTGTATCTTCTCATATTCTATTAAGGTCCAGACAAAAGTTAGGCCAACTACCTGTAGCATGAACATTAAAGGTAACTTCTGTCATGGCTGAGCAAGACAGAAGGTCATGACTAAATAAGACACATAGTACCATAAAAAGCAACTAATAGCTGTTAGGTAGAAGGCAAGTTTAACATCCACAGGCATGAATACTCAACTGTTGGAGCAATAAGCAGAAGACCAGGAGCAGGGAGATTTTGTTTAGGGAAAGCAACACCACCCAAACAAAAAAAGAAAAAGATACTGACTTCTGAACCTGAGGTCTACCAGATTCTTTTCAAAGATAAAAAACCATCTGCTCTGAACTTCAGTTGAATAGCCTTCTACTGCAGTTAACCTGTCACCATGTAGGTATGTCAAGAGGTTCAGAGGTAGAGGCTGAGTATGCACAGGACTCAGCCTTGATCCTGCAAGAATGCACCTAACAAAGCAGGGAATGCAAGCAGTCATTGCAGTCACAGCTTGGTCCGATCAGAGCTAGAACTGGCTAGGGCTTGCATGATTTATTCAAGGAGTCAGAGGAAGAGGTTTTAAAGAGGGAAAGCACAGTGAGATACTTAAACTCAAGATAACCCTGTGCAAGGTATCTGAAGAGCGAGAAGTATGCTGGTGGGCTGCTTTGGTGCAGGGACCTCATTTACAACCAAAACTAATAATTGATATTTCATTGATTGCAACTATATTCCTACAAAGCATCATGATTTGCCAGAGAACCACTGGCAAATATTAACAGAATAGCTTCTGCTAGCAAAAATCGCTTCCATTATTAGGTTCATTTTTAGATACTTCACCTTCTTAAGGATTTGAGAACTTTAATAACCTGCTTTTCTGATCCCATTTAAGCTGAAAAACCCACATCATTTACTTGGGGAGACAATACTCTATTTGCAAAGCTAAAGCAAGCCTCACTTTTCTTGTCACTTTCTGGATACTTACATTTTCCAGATTCAGCCCAAACTGGCATCCCAGTGCTTAATGGATTTATCAATTATTGTAGTAACTTTGTCAACTCTAAACACCAGATTCTCTCTTCACTAACACTGAAAAGGCTACGCCTGAAAGACTGAAGGTATCCTTGTCTGGGAACTTGTATGGTAACTGTCAACTTCAGTGATGACTGCTAACGCATAGCAAGAAAGAAAAAATTGCTGGGAGAATGGCTCTAAATTCAATATTCACATGCAGAAGAGCTTTTTACACAGCTGTCATCCATATTTATCTAAGTCTTACATTCCAGGCTTCTGAAGCATTTATCAGTAACACTGATCAGCAGAAAGCAGACAATTACTCACAAATGAGAATCAACTTTTAACCATTTCTGTGAGGAACTATCAACTTGGCATCCTCTTCAAATGACATCTGCATCAATTCTAACAACTCTTGCAGGCAAAACGATCCCGCAAACACCACATGCACAGGAAAGCATGACCTAGAGGCATAAACCATTTATGTGAAGCATCATTTCAGGTTTTTATGTAAGCACCCCATAATGTCTTCTGCTTAAATTCCACAGAACCTGAATATATTATAAATACAGCTCACCAAGGTGACTGGAATAATTTCATATGTACCCTGACAGACTTGATAGAGCATTCCTCATTTGCACCCTTCTCTGAAGATATGAACAGAACTAGGATTAGTATCTAGAGCAAACATTAGAATGCAAAAAAGACTCTGCTACCTTGTGTATAGGCATTCAAATCTTGTCACTAGCTGCAGACTGCAGTACACCAGGATAAGGCTCAGTTTGCCATGTTGAAGCTACACCACCTTGTACAAAACATTTAAGTTCCTCAGAGCTCCAAAATAAAAAAAGCCTGGTTCTAGTAAACAAGACAACACTTAACTGCAGTAACTACTTGTGGTTTGGGTCCCCTCCAGAGAAGTTCAAGAGGGCCTGTCACAAGTTTGAACTGATGCTCACCTCCTAAACTACTCCTATCCAGTGAGAAATCCCAATTCCTTTTGACTATGTTTGGTCTGTGATGAGTAAGCTTGACAGAAATATCTATATAATAAAATGGTAACTTGAGACAATGAAAACATCCTTACCAATTAGGGGATAAAATATTCTTAAATCAGAAAATACTTGGTTTTATTCCCTCTGGTAGAAGAGATTTGTGTGAGTGGAGATGCCAGTGTTCTCCTTTCTGTGGAAAAAGTACTAGTGGAGACATAGGAACTCACATAGGAAGTCTGTTCTGCACAGTAGTTGTACTCTATGCCTCCTAGACTAGATCCTGGTCTTCTAAACAAGTACAGAGGAATACAAAGCTCCGTCTTTGGATATAAATTCAGATTTCTTTCTATAGCACATACTGGGCTTAATTCCATCTCAGACAGCCGAAGAACATCCAAAGACCACAACTATTAAATACACAGCAAAGCATCACTCCCTTTCAAAAGACAGCATTGGCTTTCCCACTAGCTATGCTAAACAAGAATTTTAATGTTTAGATCTTTAAAGAAAGTTGACACTAAAGAAACTGAATCTTTCAAAAGACCCTTTCTCCTTTTAATAACCACCTTGCTTTTTCTCCCTTCAAGCTCATTTGTCCACAGATCTCAACATTGGAAAACACATCAATAGTTGAAGAAAAACATCTTGATTAGAAGCACTGTCCACATAGGCTTCCCGTTTGTTACCTTCCCTTCTTTATAACACTGTATGTGGTGTTTATAGATAAGTTTTCCCAGTCATTAAATA
This sequence comes from Anser anser, assembly GCF_964211835.1. NCBI lineage: Eukaryota > Metazoa > Chordata > Aves > Anseriformes > Anatidae > Anser > Anser anser. The sequence goes on from NC_139721.1 coordinate 7,091,138, forward strand.
AAGACTTCTAAGGCAGAATTCCAAATAGGTACCCACCTATAAAGTGTATGCAAGCACACAAGTTCATTGAAGCAGTATTTCATGGAACTTTGAACAGCAGTAAAGAAATCTCTGCAAATTATCCAGCACAGAAAAACACTAATAGTGCAAATAAAGCTTTCTAGAAAAAAGTCCTCCAAGTGAAATGGAAGGAAGACATTCCTTTCCCCCATGAGCAAAAACAGAAGCAGTCTTGAAATTTCCAATAAGAAAAGATGACCTATTTAAAACAGGTGATAAACACTAACATCCTGATGATTTTGCACATTAGCCTTAAAATTTGTAAAGAAATACAAAACAATGAACTTCCACTGTCTTACACATTGGATACACACCTCCATGCAGCAATATTTTAAACTAGAATAACATCTGACCATAAAGAAACATTATGGATTCACGGTGTTTAAAGATATTAATGGAATAGTCTGCTTCCCCTAGAACACATTGCATAATTCAGTAGCATGGGTATACCTAGTTCAAGACTAACACTAGCTGAAACTGAAGATGAGAGTAAGGTATTTACACAATGAAATCCTCTGACAGTGGATTTCAAAGCTTCACTTTTGCATACAATAAGTACATTTCAAAGGCTGACATCAGCATCAGTTTAAATATAATTCCTTTGTCAATTCCAAAAAGGATCCTACTATTCTGAAAATACTTGAAAACACTTGTTTTCAACCTACTATTTTGTGTGTGACTAGCAACACTTTTCTGCTCATTTATTCCAAGAAAATTTCCTACCTTACAGCTTCCAAAGAACAGACCACAGAACAGCATTGGTACAGATGGCTAATACCGAAACAGTCACCATCTTAAGATATTAATGGAATATCTTTTCTAAGCATTTAATTATAAAGTATGAAAACTGAACTTACCTTAGGGAATTGTTTTACTGGAATCAAAACTTTTTGTCCCAACTTCATATTTTTATTGATGACTACATCAATATATTTCTCTTCTTCCTTTCCTTCCCCTTTCTGGAATTTTTCAATTTCTGTTAAAAGAAAAATGTCTGTTATTTTCTTAGTTTAATATTAAATATTCTCAGTTTTCAGATTTTAAAGTCCACATAAATTTTAAACAGTAACTTTAAAAATAATACCTTAAAGTATAACGTTAGTGGTATAATACATAATGAATACATATTACACAGGTGAATGGAGCAAACTGTGTTTTGCTTTTACGGTGTTTAATATTTATGTTCATATCAGCACTTCCAATTAGCATTGCAAGTGTTTTAAATGAACTTTTAACTTAATATTCAGAACACGTTTATGTATTAAAATGGCTCAAGCAAGACACCTTTAGTCCTTTCAAGTTCAAAAACTTACAGCATAGTTTAATACTTGACTATTTTCTCCTATATAAAATATATAGGACTTTCTATAAGCTGCAAAGCATGCAGTTGTATGATGGTCATCTACTGCACACTTTAAGTGTCAATTCAAGCTTTCAAAATTTCAGCAATGCAATTAAAGCACATTGGTAAAACACTAATCTCAAATTTCTAGGTATGAGCCAAGATGACAGGAATAAGTTTTAGAAGGAATGCGACAAAAGGAACTCAGGATGCATGACCATACTTATTCTAAAGATATTTCACGTATACAAAGGATTAATTCTTGATTCTAGTTCCTGCCAATATTGACTCTCCATTGTGCTAGTGGAAAATTGATCATTTCATTTCACAGGTGATAGAATAAAAGGGGCATACAAACACTAAAGAAGCATTGCTTGAGGTCTTCGCTGGATTGGAGTCCCGCTTGGCAGAGGTTCCAATGTGTTAAACAAGTCAGCTCAAGGCATAGAAAAACCTAATGTCAGAAGTGCTATGGAAGTTCTTCTATGGGTATTTAGCATTTGTCCTCCACAACCATCTTCACAACCTTCAAATATCCCATTAAACTCTTAGCAAAAGTAAGCAACTTTGTATTCTACTTCAGTAGAATTTAGTGGTATTTATCACAAGCTTGGAGTTTATTTTTATTCTTTATTGCTTAAGAGCCTGTCATAGAAGTCTGGGTTGGAAAGACCTGCAGGATCATCAAGTCCAGCCACCAACCTAACCTGTAAAGTAACAGCACTAACCCATTTCCCTTAGTGCCATGTCCACACATCTCTTAAATGCCTCCAGGGATGGAGGTCTCCACTACTTCCCCAAGCAGTCCATTCCAATACTTGACCACCCTCTCCCCAAAGAAATTCTTTGTGTCCAACCTAAACCTACCCTGGCACAACTTGAGACCATTTCTTTGCATCCTATCACTTGTCAACTAAGAGACCAACACCCTCCTCATTACAACCTCCTTCCAGGTACTTGTAGGACACGATGAGGTCTCCCCTCAGCCTATTCTCCAGGCTAAATCACCTCAGTTTTCTCAGTCACACCTCACAAGTCTTGTTTTCTCATTTCTTCACCAGCTCTTCTCTGCACTCAGACTAACTTGAAGACTTCTGAAAGAACAGTCCTCCCCAGTTACAGTTTCAAATCTTCTTGGCAAGTCCCTAGAAAAATTTAATCATACGCATTCTAGCAGCATGAATGTACTGAAGGATCCATATTCTGTAAAGCAGCCTTCTTTTAAAGTTACCTGTATATTGCAGCACACTCAGAAAAAAAACTCCTAATCCCTCAGTCCACAGCCACGCAGACTGACAACAGCTGAGGAATGTATGAATGATTTTAACAGTTGAATCCCAGGATCAATGGAATTCACATGGTTTTTATAGTTGTCACTTTATGAACTGGAGAATTATGGGCAATTAGATTGATGTAAAGTTATATTAAAATCCATTTTCAGATGAAGTTAAGACTAAAATTTTATAAGGTATGATATTCCCCACTCACAGCAAGCAGGTGACATGTTAAGTCACAATTTCTGAACTGTAAATGCAAACCTGGAGTGTAATATCAAATTAATACAAGTAAGCTATTTTAATAACCCCTGCTTCCTGATATAACAAGGGCAGTGATAAAGGTCTGGTGTTTCTTGGGAGACAAGATTGGATACTCAAAGGTTTGTGTTTTAAGAGTAGAAAACATGTGACATTGATTTTTAAGTGTGTACAAGCTGCAGCACTAAATAAATACTCAAAGCTCAGAACTATGCAGTCAAGTGTATGAGGTTCTTTATATTTTGGTATAAAATGTTGCTAAATGTTGTAATTGTACTAAAAATAGAACTACTCTTACAGATGAAGCAATGTAATTACAGCAGAGGTTAAGACCAGGAATAGAAGTTCTTCAGAAAAGCAGAAGAGCATAGTTTGACTCCAATCGAGATCCCAAATACTGCAGCACAGTGCATTGATTTCATTTTGAAACACATCAGTGCAGAGGAGAGTCCCAATAACCAGACTGACAAGATCTGTTCTGTTGTGCCATACACTGTTGTACACAGCAGTATATACACACTGCAATCTTACACTGCCCACATGAAAGTTTTATTTTCATAGAGTTGCATTTACAGATATTAGAAATTGTAAGTGAGAATTGTCCATTTATGAGTGAACCCTGGTTCAGGGGCCTTCACAGGAAATGCTAAGAAGCATTACACAACTGAATGAGCTTTGTTTCATCCAGCTCTCAGACTTGCCAAGGTTAAACTGTATTGAAAGAGTTAAGAGCAGGGTCATTACAATGTCTGCTAACATTCCTCAAATGACCCAACTGTATAATTACTTCAATACACTGTACTTGCATTTCCTAAATTTTAGCTTACATAATCATTTGATTTTAGTACTTGAAGGATTTGTTGATGGCAGCCTCAATCATCACTCAACTTGACACAGCCAAGGCAAGTTTTGAAATAAATCCATTACTCTGAAAAATCTGTCTTCATACCCCAGATAGCTGTATACTTTGACCATTTTAAGAACCACTATTTATTTATTTACATGAACTCCCACTGTTTAATCAAGCTTCCATTCACTTGAAAAAGCTACCAATACATGTGAGACTACCAATCAAAAAATAGTAGCAAAATGGACCACAGTTTTCCCCCAATTTGTTTTAAATTCAAATGATTTTTTCCTCTGAGCAGCCATAGCTATGAGCACTGGCATTAAACTACAAAATAAGAATTCTCCTTTTATTCCCATACTTATCAAACCAACTTAAGAATTCATGCATGTTCACTAAAATACTGACAGAAGATCTTGTGACCAAAAAATCTCAGATTTTCCTCCTTATTTCATTGCACTCAAAACTAAAATGAATATGAAATACTAAGCATAGAATCAGATTTGCACAACTCATTTGATATCTATCATTTACGTACATCAAGCTTTAGATAATTAGGGAAAATTATGTGAGATCACATAAGAAATCCAATCAGATTTTCAAGGTCAGACAGAAAGATTTGCTTTTTTCTAATCCTTAGATCACATTCTCTACTGCTTAGCTATATGAAGCAACAACATCTAAATCACAAATAGTAAATGAACATGTGATTAAAGCTTCCCTTAATGCTAGAGATTAAAATCCCATGTTCTCAGACCAAGGATGCAGCTAATGCAATAGTCCAGGAATTTAGTTGGATGAAGAAATAACTGCAGGGATTTTTCTCCTTTACATTTAATCATAGCAGAGAGATCTAAGCAATGATTACTCCTCAGTTAATTCACCAAACAATATTGCTAGATGCATCAGATAATGACAAAGTAGAATTGTTTCATGTTAATCTCAAGGTAGAATTAATCTTCCTACAGGAGAACTACAAGCCAGGATTCCAGGTCACTCTGCTAAACCAACATAAGTACCTGTGCTTAATGCAGAATGAAGTGCTGCTCTGTACTTGTCTGGTGTAAATCAATTTGTAAATCAATGCAAGATCAAATGCCAGAGTAAACAAATGTTTATTGCATTTATCCTTAATACGATGTTTACAAAACAAGATCAACAGAAATGAAACAAGCTAAGTTTGTCTGGAAATCCTTAAGAAAATGTACGTTTTTCCTCAGATTGAGAAGTCTTAGAGGCATTACGCCTGCATCAAAAGCAGAGTGGCCAGCAAGGCAAGGGAGGGGATTGTCCCCATCTACTCTGCTCTCGTGAGACCCCACCTGGAGCCCTGCATTCAGCCCTGGGGCCCCCGGAACATGGCATTATTAGAGCAAGTCCAGAGGAGGGCCATGAGGATGCTCAGAGGGCTGGAGCACCTCTCCTGTGAAGACAGGCTGAGAGAGTTGGGGTTGTTCAGCCTGGAGAAGAGAAGGCTCTGGGGAGACCTGACAGCAGACTTCCAGTACCGAAAGGGGGTTAGAGAAGAACTGGGGAGGGACTATTAGTCAGGGGGGTGTAGTGATAGGACAAGGAGTAATTGTCTTAAACTAAAAGAGGGGAGATTTAGTTTAGTGTTAGGAGGAAAATTTTCACTCGGAGGGTGGTGAAGCCCTGGCACAGGCTGCCCAGAGAAGCTGTGGATGCCCCATCCCTGGAAGCATTCGAGGCCAGGCTGGATGGGGCTTTGGGCAACCTGGGCTGGTGGGAGGTTTTCCTTGCCTGTGGTGGAGGAGGTGGAGTTCGATGATCTTTTAAAGTTCCACTTCAACCCAAAACACTATGATCTGTGATTATAATGAATTCAAGTGATTTCATACTAATTTTCTATTTCAGATGAAGAGTAAGTAAATAATTCAAGGCTGAACTAAGACATCAAAACAATCATGACTTCAGAAAACATATGGTGTTGACAGAATTATGCTAGTTTCACTGGAAATAATTTCCATATTCATTTTCAAAACACAAATATTTTAAGAATAATGTTATGAATGTTCCTAAATAAGGGGCAATCGTATAATATGCCGAAGTTGTTTTGGAAGTTACTAACAGTACAACAGCAGCAATATATTTTGCTTTATTTTGATGGAGCAGCTAATCCTGGAAACCATTATCAGGCACATGAAAGGCAAGAAAATCAGTAGTCAGCATATATTCACCAAGGGGAATCCATAAGAGCCTCATAACTGCTGGTGTACAGGCTGAACGAGCAAGAAGTGAGGTGCATCGAGAACTGGCTGTATGGCCAGGGCCCTGTGGCACAAAGTCCAGTTGGAGGCCAGTAATAAGCAGCATACTGCAAGGATCATAGTTTTGTTAAACCTAGAAACAGAATGGTTTGTGTTAGAAGGGACTGTCAGAGACCTAGTTTAATGATCTGAATGACTGGGCAGAGCACACCCTTTACATGTTTGCTGATGACAAAACTGGGAGGAGCACCTGATATACCACAGCTTCCAGACAGATCCTGAAAGGCCGGAGAAGTGGGCTGATGGGAACCTCATGAAATTCAATGAGGAGAAGTGCAAAGTCCTGCACCTGGGGACAGAAGTCCAGGTATCAGTACATGCAGGTGACTACCCATCTGGAAAGCAGCTCTGCAGGAAGGGACGGGGAAGTCCCGGTGGACTCCAAGCTGAACACGAGCCAGCAGTGTGCCCTTGCTGCTAAGAAGGCTTACAAGATCCCGGGCTGCGTTAGGCAAAGTATTGCCAAGAGGTTGAAGGAGGTACTGGGAAAATATCATTAGATACTTCTTGAAAGAAATCTCTGCTACCGGCCAGATGTTTGAACTGACAGTATGGACATTCATTATGCTCTCACATTAAGAGAACAATAAAACCAGTGGTACTATGAAAACAGTGGCATACTAGACTGTGGTTTTATGATTTTTTTAATCTCCTTTAAGGAATACACCCAAGCCTTGAGAAAAGACTAGCTTCCAAAGGAGAAAAGTAGATTCTAAGTCAGTTTTAGAATAGTTTTTCAGAATAGTTTTTCTTTAAAGAACTAGGACAATATGATCTGTTTAGTTTCAAGCTTTCTACAATTAGTCCAATACAGAGCATCAGTAACCACTTCTGAACAGTCTTCGGGATTAAAAGACAACATTTATACCATATGTAAAGTTCTCTAGCATTCCATACTATTTTTCTTATTTGTAAGTTTTGCAGCAACAAAATCCACACTTCTATCTCAGGAGATTCACATTTTAAGCTCACCGATTCTGAAAACGCTAGCAGTTAAAACTCCTGCACTGAAACGAAGCCATAGGAAGTCTGTATAGCCAGATGTTGATTTAATGCTCCCAGGTCCTTCCAGGATTTATTCTGCTAAGTCCACAGTGCAGTATGGCAGGACAACGAACCCAACAATAGTTATAATTTTGTGTTTGAGGGCTTAATCTCATTGACACTGTAAAAGGATCTTGACCATGCTTCAGATTATACACCTCTTATGCTAGACAGATAAGGTAAATAAAGCAATACAAATTTTTACAATAAAACATTTAAGTAATAAGCAACAAGCAAAAATTTCCTGATGTAAATAAATGCTTGGACAGATCTCTTTCACCCACATTTTTTCCAAAGCAAACACTGTCTCATTTTTGAGACAAATGCGAATTAGAGAAGTAATCAAATAAAAATACCCTCAGAGACTTAAAAATAATGGACAAGCGTTTGTGGTATGGTTATATCTAGATCCATCCTGAATGGGTGTAAAAGACTTGAATGAAAAATGGAATGAAACATTCAATGTTTAATGCAGCTGCTCTACTACTGTACCCACACACATTCTTCCATATTCATTTCAGAAAATTCCACCTAGTCTCCTGAGCCGTCATTTTGATACTTCAGAAATAAAAGGCATTTTAAAATACAAATTTACCCCCAACAGTAGGTTCTAATTTAGAATTGAAATAAAAAGAAATAGTTCGTATGAACTATGTATAAGTAACAAATTTATTTTAACAAATGCACATTACGATAGTTGAATTCAGAATAACTGTCTTTATATGCCATTGCAGAAAGAAAGGACAACAAATCTGATTTGAATTTACAGTAAAATGAGTGGTTCATGCTAGAATGTCTGCAATATTCAACATACTCAAATTATGAATATCCATGCTGAGGGACTTAAACCAGTCTTGATATAAATTGCATTTACAAGCATTGTAAATTCTGTTTTACAGTCTGAATACTTCTGTCTGCACCAATCTGAAAATACATTTCAGTCACCAATATGACAAATATTTTGAATAGGCCTTTTTATTTATGCAATTCAAGCTAATTGAACACCTTTACATCAAAAATGCCTACACTAGATTCTGTTAACTTATTAATACTTGAAATAGTTGAAAATACTAATGTAGAAACTGTCATAAGAGAAGTAACAACTAAGATATTAACAGATGTTCATTCAGCCTCACTCAGGAGAGCAAGATGTAAACATAGGCTTCAGCCCTATATTCCCATCCCACTTCATCGAAAATTACTATTTATCTCATTGTGAATAGAGCCTTGGAACGCATGTGTATAATAAAGTGCTAAAAGTTCCCATATGATTTACTCACTGTTGACAATTTTCTTTCAAGAATGCTTGTCACTCATACATAGCAAGTTCAGGAATCCACTAGCTACAAAAACATCAGCTCATTTGTTCCATGATTTCGTAAGAAATTCCAAAAGCAACTTAAATATACATGTGGGATAAACAACACCTTGTGTCCCCCCCACTCACACATTTCAAACTTGGATGCTGTATCCTATCAGGACAGAACCACTTGACTTCCATGTCCCTTCCTGCTTCAAAAATAACTAGCCTTGCTTTCTAAATAATGGTAAAAACATCGGTATTTACCCTGTTTTGAGCAGGGGATTGGACCTTCTGAGGTTTTGTCAGGTATTCTGTAATCCTGTCACTGTCTTCTGTTCATCTACTACATGTAGTGTATACATAATACAATTCTGTTTGCAAATTTTTTTTTACTGTTTTTCATGTAACAGCACAGGTAGCCCACAAGTAACAAAAGACAGAGCTCTGGAAGCCCTCTGAACTATTATATACTCTACACTAGAGTATGCTAAGAATAAAATATAGGCATTAATATCAAGTGATGTCTAGGTTTAGAAGACTTCATCAGCCATTATAGTTCCCTCCAAAGGCAGCACATGCAAACAATTATTTGCAGTAGATATAAAGCTATAACAAGTGCAGATTTCAAATGAAAATCTGTAATTTCATAGGGGTATCAAGCAAACAGGTTTTATAAGGCTTACGGCATAGAGCACAGACAAAATCGGATTAATATTCTATAACAAGTCCTTACAAAAAGGTGTTCCAATTCTCACATTTATATGTGTAAGGGTAACCTGATCATATTCATGCAAGATTTAACTTGTCATCTTGGTGAGTCATCAGGAGCCTACATCTTTTCTTCCTCACTTTGTACATAAAACCTTAATTGAATAAGTTTTTTTCCCTGATACCTTCAGCACCATTCACAAGAAAGGAAAGCACAATTTAGGTCTCACTTGAAAAGGGGATACACTCCACAGCTCTTAATATGAATGCACCACACTTCAAAAATATTGGCAAGTCAAAATAGTTACCATCTAGCCATAGCATATCCAGTTACTAAAGGCTAAAGCAGACCAACAAGCACTAGCAGATCTCATATTTAAAGCTTTTTAGAGGACTAACAAAGACCTCTGCAGTCTGCTGACAGATTCATACAAACCACATTTAATACTGGAAAAATACCTACACTACCAAAGCATGTATCTTAGTAAGCTATCCTCTACCCCTATGTTTTGTGTAATTGACAATTATTCAGATGTACAACTTAACATAGCATTAGGCAAGATTTATGCAGTCCAACAAGACAAAGTAGCATTATCTTCCCCTACTTTAAGTCATTTTCAGCAACTTGAGAGCTTCACCAACACCCTCCATCCCAACTGACAGAAGGCTATGGTACAACTTCACACTGGTAATCCTTAATTCAGCAATATAAAATATCCTATTGATATTTGGTATTTAAAAAAACATTAGTTCTAATGAATTCCAGTCCATTCCATCCCCCCCAAGATTTATTTCCTATGGAATACTCAGGCACATAGAAAAGGTAGAGGTACTCAACTTTTTGACTTCACTCTTTACCAGCACATGCTGTAGCTACACCACCCACTTCACAGGACCCAAAGGCAAGGCCTGGCAGAATGATGAAGCACCCATTGTAGAAGATCTGGTTTGAGACCAGACAAGGAGCCTGAACGTACACAAGTACGTAGGACCCAATGAGATGCATCCAAGGGTCTTGAAGGAACTGGCAGATGAAGTCACTCATATTCATCATATTTGAGAAGTTGTGGCAGAAGCTTGATGTCTAGGTGGAGATCAATGAGCAGTGGTGCCCCTCAGGTGTCTATACTGGGATTGTTGTTATTTAATATCTTAGTGACATCGACAGCAGGATTGAGTGCACCCTCAGCACATTTCCTGCTGACACCACACTGTGTTGTGCAGTTGGCACACTGGAGGGAAGGGATGCCAGCCAGAGGGATATGGACAGGCATGAGGTGGGCCTATGTGAACTTCATGAGGCTTGAGGCCAAATGCAAGGTCCTTACACCTGGCAATACCAAACAGCAGTACAGACTGTGCAAGGAGTGGTTTGAGAGTAGTTCTGCAGAAAAGGACGTGGAGAGTGTTAGTGGATGAAGAATTGGACATGAGGCAGCAGCATGTGCCTGCAGCCCAGAAAGCCAGCCATACCCTGGGCTGCATCAAAAGTGTAGCTAGGAGGTCAAGGCATGTGATTGTCCTTCTGCTCTGCTCTTGTGAGACCCAACCTGCATTCAGTTCTGGGGCCTCCAGCACAGGAAGGACATGGACCTGTCAGAGCAAGTTCAAAGAGGGCCGCAATGATGATAAGAGGGGTCAAGCACATCTCCTACAAGGACACGCTGAGAGAATTGGGGTTGTTCAGCCTGGAGAAAAGGCCCCAGCAAGACCTTACAACTGTCTTCCAGTAATTAAAGGAGGCCTACAGGAAAGCTGGAGAAGGACTCACCAGGACAAGGCATAACAGCTTTAAACTGAAAGAGGGTATATTTAGAGTAGAACTTAAGAAGTTCTTTAGAGGGTGGTGAGGCACTAGAATAGGTTGCCCAGAAAGGTTATAGATGACCTGTCCCTGGTCTAGTGGAAGACAAAGATGTAGTTCCAACCTCCTTGCTCTGGGCAGGGATAAGACCCTTCCAACCCGAATCATCCTATAATTCTATGGTACTATAGCCCAGAAAAGCCATATTTGATACCTGAAAGTACACTGGAATCTCATACTACATTTGATTATATATATTCAAATAGTCTAGACAGATTCAGACAAATCCAGTGCCCAGTCTATAGCCCCATCATTATACTGCTTTGCATGGTTGAAAGTATATGCCCAAGTCACCTATCTCTTCCAAAGATTTCCCAGGAGAGCATGTTTTCTAAGCTAAATTACTTTTAAAAAACTGTATTGGGATTAGGTAGCAAGGTTTTGGTAGCAGAGGGGCTGCAGGGGTGATCCCTATGAGACAAGCCCAGCAGCTGCCCCATGTTAGATAAGGGCCAGTTTCAGACAGCTCCAAAGGGACCCTCTGCTGGCCAGAGCTGAGCCAGTGATGTTGTTTGTGCCTCTGTGAGAGCAGACTTCAGGAGTGGGGAAAAAGCCTGCTGTGAAACAGCAGCTGGGAGAGGAGTGAGAAAAATGAGACAGAACCATCCCTGCAGCCCCCCAGGTGAGTGCAGCAGGAGGGCAGGAGGTGCTCCAGGCACGCAGCAGCAGTTCCCCTGCGGCCTGTGGAGAGGCCCCTGGTGGAGCAGGCTGTCCCCCTGCAGCCCACGGGTCCCACACGGAGCAGATCTCCACGCTGCAGCCCGTGGAGGAGCCCCCGGTGGAGCAGGTGGATGTGGCCTGGAGGAGGCTGCGGCCCATGGAGAGCCCCCGCAGGAGCAGGCCCCGGGCCGGAGCTGCAGCCCGTGGAGAGGAGCCCACGCAGGAGCAGGGGGGCTGGGGGGAGCTGCCGCCCGTGGGGGACCCGTGCTGGAGCAGTTTGCTCCTGGGGGATGGACCCCGTGGGACAGAGCCCTGTGGCAGCAGTTCTTTAACAGGTCTAAACAAAAACTTTTAGTTTGCCTTTACTTTAGTTCTGACTACTCTGGTCTGTTAGTAGTTGGAAATAAACTCCCTTATGTTGTCTGTTCTGCCCACAATTCTAATTGGTTAGTGATCTCTGTTCTTATGTCAAACCAGGTGCTTTTCTTCATCTTATTTTGTCCTCTCATTACATTGAAAGGAAGAGTGAGCACTGTGGTAGAGCTTAGTGAGCCAGTGTGAAATCACAAAAGCTTGCCATTGTTCATGCTTCAAAGTATTACGGAGCAGAACAGATGAGGCTGCCACAAGCACATGTAATGCATCTAAGTTCTTACACTGAATTCAGCAAAATCAGTTGTACTGGGCATATGAGTGTTTGGACTTCAGAAAACTCATGCTTCTTAGATTCAAGATAATCAGTATCAGCAAGCGTAGTCTATCTTACTGGAAGTACTATTGAACCCGATGTACTGGATACATGCAGCCATGCCTTAAAACCTGCCTTCATCAGCTGCCCTTTCACCACCTCCGGGTAACATTTTCCAATACTTGATTATCTTCATGGTGAAGATATCAAAGCTTGTTCTTGTTGAGACTGCACTCTTGTTCAAAGCTATATGAACATTCCTCTTAAAGTCACTCTTCAGTTTCAGAAGGCACAGTAAATAAGGTTGTTTATAAAATTCATTGAGAACTACCACATCACTGAAGTCAAAGGAAAATACCCACATTCTGTGATACTACACTGCTCAGATGAACTATGAAAGTGAATGCTACTACTTTGGCACCTATAAACTATTAAAAAAACTTCTGCAGGTGTAATCTTTATCTGTTGAGTCAACCTACTGTTCAAAAGAGTAGTTCAGTTGTAACATACAAAGATCTAGTCCAACTGCCTGATGACTTCAGGGTTAGCCAAGAGTTGCAACATTATTAAGGGCATTATCCAAATGCCTCTTGAGCACTGATAAGCATGGGGTATCAACCACCTTACTAGGAAGCTTGGCCCAGCAGTTGACTACCCTCATAATGAGGTTAAGGAAATCCTAGAGCATTTATGTATTCTGGTCTAAATACATATGAAAACAAGGATACGGAGGCTAACTTCTACATGCAGAAGGCAACTAATTCTAGCATACCATTCTGATTATCTTAATCACTTCTACTCCTTTAAAAAGCCATTACTACTATTGTCAGAAGACAAAATAGGAGAAACTACGATTTTATTTTTATTATTTATCATCTATTACTGACTTTGGCTGCAGTAAAACCAAGTTAACTTTTTTATCTCTGCCTGAAAGGCACAGGGTACAGTCCTAATACTTACAGAAACATGCTTGGCAGTTACAAAGACAGTTTGTACATCTGCTACCCAAAGGAGAAGTACTTAGAATTCCAATTTTTAGGTTGTATCAACTTGAACATAAAATGAATGTTAAAAAAACTTAGCATCCAAGTTAGTTACAAACTAACAAGCAGAAGGGGAATCATCATTACTATCCCTTCCACATGCTTAACAGCTAGCATTCCCAAGCATTTGTGTATGAAGAAACATATTAGAGAAGCAGATCACTGCCACTGTCAATTGTTCAAATATTTTGAGAATAAGAACAATGAGTTGAGCCACTTCATGTAATTTTTGACAAAGACACAGGATTTCTCTACAACCATAGCAAACTTGAAAGTTCAGCTTATGGACTCACTTCAGCTGCAGTTCTCACAAGGGAGGGCACCAACATTTGTTGGTTAGTTTTTCAGCAAAAAAGATCCAAACCTGTGAAAAGTCTATTCTCTGTAGGAACACCTGCTTATCTATGCTGTGCCTCCACTAAAGAAAGCAATCTTCCTTTTTTATGGCATCTGTCCAATTTTATTTTCTTAAACTAGTACTTCTAGCATTCCTAGTAGAATATTTATAATTTTCAAGACTTAAGACTGGAAGAGTACAACACCATGATTTATACCTGCGTAAGTAACTGAAGTAGCTACCAATTTCTGCCAGTAAGCTTTAGCTAAAGTAAATTGAAACATTTTGTAAACTAAGTTTCAAAACACTTTTAGTAGCATTTATGATGTAGCTCTATTTGCCATAAGAAGCAGCACTATGCCTTTTTATCTAAAGTGAATGCCTTCATGTTTAGCTTAAGTAAAACTAAGCAGTTCCCTATAAAACAAATAAGGAAATCAGTCATTTCAAGTTAGTAAATTTGCTTATTAGCAGAAGTTATTTTAGAAATCTGAGGTCCAGTTTCCCTCCAATAGGCACAGTTATGTGATAGCTGCAAGAAGCAAAGTATACACATGGAGTTCTGTCCAAGTACTAAGCAGTCAAGGTATTAAATCCAACAGTCTTTATTTTGAAGCAATTTAAAACCAAGCGCTTATACAGAAGTGGGAGGTGTGATGCTTCAGTTGACCATTTCAGAAAGCACATTATCCTGCAGAGTCATGTGACCAATTTCAGCAATGTTACCATTTGGGTTTCAATCCAGCTAAATGCAAAATTTTTTTTTTACTGACCACTACAACTTTTTCCCTAGTGATGACTGTCTCATGTTTTTTTCCTTTATGGTAGTAATTCCCACATTTGATGCACAAGGCAGGTGATCATTTAGTGGAACAATTCACAAGCAGTAAAGTATATCCACATTGAAGGTGAGAAAAATCAAAGCTGAACTAATTACACTGGTTTGAGATATCAAGTAGTGAGTAATGCTGGGAAAATGCAGAAGCTACAACTGACCAGACACCTGCCCTGTCTTCATAAACCCATGTAGTCAAGTTCCTGCTCAATTTCTTCCTGCCAACAATATGAAAAGCACCAACACCATGAACCTGAGGCACCATTACTCTTGGTTCAGTGTCATTTAAGATTTTTTCCAAATGGGAAGTTTGGTGCTTCTATTTCTAAAAAACACAGAATCCAAGTATGATCTAGATGTGAGAGTGGAAAAAGGGGCTGCATTTGAAAAGTGCAGCTGCCCAAGAAATGCAGGGTCTGGGAAGCCAGAGGGTGAATGGTAGCTGAAAGGAAGCATTAAGCACTTGATATAGCAGATTGTATCATGCACATGAAGTAAAACATTCAGAAAGTGTCTGAGAACAAAAGATCAAAACAATCATAATCACTCTTCATTCTACAAATGCATTCATGAAGAATGGTTCTTGTAGATATTGATATACAAATTAATGTTTCACATCACTTCCCTATCTTGATTCATTGAGCAAGTGCAAAGATAACTGATTTAGTTAAAAACAGTAACTAAACCACAAACATGCTATTTAATATAATCCCAAGAAATAAAAGTGCTTAAGTGATCTGAACAGGATCTGACTGCCCATTAATACTAAAACAGGAAAGAACATTTAGCCAGGGAAAAAGTTTAACTTCTCATCAAGCCATCAGCAGAAGTAACAATAAACATTTCTAAATTCCTGACTGAGGGTATAAAGACCTAATGGTCAGTGTTTCAGAGCAAGAAAATATCAGAAATGCTAGGCAATCTCCACAGTATATGAACAAAACTACATTCTCAGGACTGCTCTTTTGATAGCATTCACTTCTGAAGCAATACACATTATTTAACAGGTTATTATTCCAATTTACTACAGCTCTCAAAAATATGAGCACTAAATTATCTGAAAGAGCTGAGATAGGAAAAGCATTTTTCTTTTCCATTAAATTCATATAGCTTCCATTTTACCCCTTGCATAATAACCGTCTATTGGCAGTACCTCTTGACAGGAAGCAAGGGATTAACTATGTAGCTGGCCAGAAGCATCCATTCTCTTTAATCTATTTTTCTGAAGGGGCCATCTGCTCTTATTTCTTCATTTCATGCCCTAGCTTGAAATCACATTCACTATCCCATTAGTATTTCAGTTAGTCGCACACAAGTTTCTCCCATGTCAGGATGGCTGTCATGAGGATGAAATGCTGTAAGGTGAGAGGGGAAAAAGGGTTATTACCAACAGCTGATTGACTAATTTATACAGCTCAAATAGCTAATTAGTCATCAATAAAATGAAGGGAAAATAACCCTTTCTCTAGCATTTGTTTTATTACTACACAGCTTGACATCCATTACTGACAAGTTATGTACAGCCATGTTTAAGTGCCAAACCTGAATGGAAAAGGGATTAGGTTTGTTCTCCTCTCTCAGCTATTTTCATTCAGGTGACTATGTAAAAGTTGTTGATAACAGCACCAGAAACTTCCAAATGAGGTGCCCAAAGTGCTTCACACAAATGCTGACAAGCCTTATCTACATGATTAGCACCATTTGCAAGGACTTATGAATAATAAATGCTGCTTCTGAAAAATTTACTCACCGCAAGCTACAGGTTTGAGCTCCAGCCAGATATCACTAATACAATAATATCTAATTAAGCAAGGGATCTGGAAGGACTGTACAGAATGAAGCAAAGTTCTACTTCCCACTGCACCCAAGCAGGAAAGACAAGTGTCTGACTCCAGTTTTTCCATTCATTTCACCAGCACAAAAAACCAGCTCAGGTACTGGGCAGATTCTGGCTTAGCACCAAGAGCAGGTAACTTCTCAGCATCTTCATGCAAGCCAGCACAACAGGGAGCCTTCTAGCCTACACAAGCAGCCACTGAAAGCTCTGGCCATTGCCTTGAGCACACAGACAAAAGGAATCAATACCTTGAGGACATACTAGCTACTTAGAAAATACATTATGTTAACAATGCTGAGCTTACCCATTGAAGAAATTTACTTGTTGAGAGCACGTTGTATCTCTTTCCTTCTATCACGGGCATTAATTTCAAAGTGATGATTTGTCTAGAGTTCTTCACAGAGCTAACCTCAACCATCTATTTGCCACTTGTGATAATGAAATACATATCAGCATTTTTAATTAACCTTGCATTAAACTATGTGAGCTACTACTTAGTGTTCCAAACAAGGCCTATTTCAGGAAATGCATAAATTTGTTAAGTACATCTATGAATAAGTGACTTATAAATAATATGATAGTTGCCCTGTACTGTTTCATCAGTGATAATTATATTCTAAGAGCTTACAGTTTAAAGGCTTAGTGTTACTTTTAAAACTCAATTTAACACTTACCAAACTGTCCTAGGTCTCACTAGTTAAGGAATCCATCAGGAGAACAGCACAGGCCAAAGCTATTTGTTTCCATCTACATCTTAATTGCATTTGGATACCCTGAGCACAAAGTAAGGCAGCTCTACTACAATTACAGCACACATGTAAGCCTAAACTTGTGATTAAGTAACAAGGAATAGGAACAAAAACCTATGGGATGGCAAAACAGATGCAAATACTGTTTTCAAACAGGTCAGTTACCAGTTAAGGCCTCTAAGCCTTCAACTTTTCATATTCACATGTTAAAACTGGTGCTCAGAGAATCATTTAATGTTACTCACATTTTACAACGTGTCATTTTCAGCAGGAGGGGCCTGCGTTTCAAGCAGCAGACAATGCTTGGCTACAAAGTCCCTGTGCCTAATGAACACTGAATACATACAGCAGCCAGGTACAGCTACCAGCTTTCTTTAAAAGGGAGCAACACCACTTCCCAACAGTTCTGCTTCAACACAGCAGCAGACGCTCGTTAGGCTGAATGCCGGCTCCCCCTGCTGACACATTGTCAGTATGAGAGTTACAGCACCGCTGTCATGCTGAAGATACAGGCTGTATTTCAGAAAAATGCCTGAAAAGCCCTTCAGAAAAACCTACAAGTAAAAACCACATGATGGATTTAATACTTAGTGACCTACCACTAACACAAATGTTTCTTGACAGAAGGAGAGCATCCAAAATTGTCTTCATTTCAAAAATCACTAAAATTCTCTGTAGGGATCCTACAGAAAATCCCACTGTGGGACACTTCTGCTCATTCTGCTCAGGTTAATACTTCATAATTACCTGAGATACCCAAATCCGCAGAAATAGAAGGCTGAAAGAAGTCTCAGAAATATATCCTTTCCCTCAAGCATTTTAGTATACTCTTGTCATTGCTGAAGCTTGCTTCATATGACCTTAACAGATACCTGTGGGGACTTCAAGAACAGACACAGCAAACTGTAACACTGTTAAACCCTTTGTTGCATGTTTTCATACAGTAGGCCAGAAAAAAATCTTATTTCTCCAGACCATGAATGCATGGTGTAATAAGAAGGTCAAGGGTATATAGTAAGTGAAAAGACTCTAAGAACAATTTGTTAGGCAAGATAAATTGGGTCACAGTAGTCCTTCCTAGGTCCTGAAAGGACCTAGTGTTAAGGACCACAGTCTTTGTCCAGAAT
Organism: Anser anser; assembly: GCF_964211835.1. Classification (NCBI taxonomy): domain Eukaryota; kingdom Metazoa; phylum Chordata; class Aves; order Anseriformes; family Anatidae; genus Anser; species Anser anser. The sequence goes on from NC_139721.1 coordinate 7,109,405, forward strand.
ATCATTAGAATAGCTCTAGAAAGTCTAACTAGAGCCAGGAAGCATCACCACAGCCTAGTTGCTATGGATCTTCAAATGAAAGTGATGCAAATTATCTCTTCTAAACAACCAGGATCTAAGCAGGAAAAAGTCAAATGATTCATAAGAGACTTTTGCTTTGGGAAACTCCACCACCTACCACAAAGGTCTTGGGGAACCCCTGTAAGGGGCAGGAAAAGTCAGCTGTGACATGCCCTTCTCCACTGACATCAGGAGATGTTGCTCCTAAAACCAAGGCAGGCTGGAAGTATGCATGAAGCAGTCAGGTAATTAGTACAATGAAAAAGCACTCTGGGTTTCAGAACTTTTGTAACTATGCAAATATGGCAAGAAATTTGCTCAAACCATATGAAGACAGTTCTAGGAGGGAAAATGTTTTGGGCCAAACTTGGTTGTGTGGGTTATACTTAAGCACAGCAAAAAAACCAGACGAACTAAACAGACATTATGATGAACCTCAGAGCTTTTCACTGTTGCAAAATTGAAATCTATCACTTAAGTTTTTAGAAGGGAAGAAGATAAAGGGGCAACTTTTCACATCGATTTACTCCAAGCTGTATCATTCAGCTCTGAATATAGGAGGATACATCATTGCTTTTCTTCCTTCTGCTAAGAAATAAAAATCACAGATCCTCAGTACCTGGTGGTTAAGGAGCTCAGAGAACAGAAACTGAGCTGCTGACCAGAGATCATTACTTTACTGCACACTCTGGCTGGCCACCTCCTAGGAGGATACAGATCAAAAGGAACCAGTATAGAAAAGTTTTGTCCATTATCAGTTAACACAAGAATATACTGTAAAGGAAGAATTCCTGTGTTAAGAATAGTTCTTTGGTTTCCGTACATTGCAGAAACATCACTACTGTCCCAAAGCAGCAGAAAACACAGCTGAAGACATCTAAAAACTTTTTGCTTTCAAAGAAGTTTGCTTTCAGGAATACTGTTACTGCTTCTGGATGATCAGATAGTTGAGACTACAAGTGCATTTACTTTCCAAGCATCCAGTGAATGCAGCCAAATCTTCAGCATCAGAGCAAGAGCAGCAATTTTCACTAGATTCTGTTTTATCCCTGAAAAGGCACCTTCCCTTACTGGTTATTCCTTTTGTACACTCCAAGTGGATTAATAAAGTTGAAGAAAAATAGTAAATCCTCAAAGGATTTGCAACTTCAGATTTTTCATTGTCAGTATATTACACTAAGATCAGCACAGCCGAACTTCTAATCTAAAAGGGAAATTGTTAAGCACAAGAGCAATGGGTTTACTTAAATTATTCCTGATTTAGGTTTCCAATTACTTTGTCAATGAATCTTTCCTGAAGACCTACAAAAGAACACCTAGATAGGCCAAAAATTAAAGATTACCAACTACAAGCACTGAACTGACGTTTGTTTGCTGCTGCCTTGCAACTTCGTTTCTGCTGAGCTGCTAGCTGAAGCCAAGTCTGATAAACACATCAAATAAGAAATGGAAGGCAGCCAGCAAGACAGCAACTGGAAATGGAGAATAGGAAGGAGAGAAATTTAACTTTCCAGATTCTTACGAATCTTACCTTGACAATAAGGTAAAAATTAAAAAGACAACACATGTCATAGGAACAGTAAGTGATAAATATGAAAAAGACGAGTTCTAGCAAAGGAGTATATTTTAAAATAAAGTGCAAGGAGAATAAAACAGGCACTGCTCAACTGTTGAGACAGTTCAGCTTAAGGCACAACACTCAGAATTTAGTTTGGACAAGACCCATAAGATCATCAGGTTCAGCCATCCACCTAACTGCCAAGTCCACTACTAAACTATGTCCCTAAGCACCACATCTACACATTCCTTAAATACTTCTAGGGATGGCAACTCAACCACTTCACTATGCAGCCTGTTCCAGCATCTAACCACCCCTTCTGGGAAGGAATTCTCCCTGTTACACAACCTAGACCTCTGCTGGCGCAATCTCTTCCTCAGCTTCAAGTATCTTCCTTCCAACCTCTAGTTGTTACTCCTCAGCTTCATCTTCGTCCTAAATATCTAGCTTACATCTATGATGCATAGCATAAAATTATCAGAGTGCCAAAGGAGGGCTTTGCACCCTGAGGTGGTCAGGCACTGGAATAGGCTCCCCAGAGAAGTGGTCATGTCACAGAGCCTGCCAGAGTTCAAGAAGTGTTCTGGCAATGTTCTCAGACATAGGGTCTGATTTTGGGGTGGTTCTGTGTGGAGGCATGAGTTAGACTCAATCCTTGTAGGTCCTTTTCAACTCAGGATATTCTGTAATTCTACAATACTGTATATCCTAAATCACTGACCATTATCTGTTATGAGCCTAACAATTTGGTCAAGATCAAGTGTCCAGAAATGCACCTCACTTTGAATCAAGTATGTCAAGAGAAAATCTTATATTTCCTATACTTGATTTAACAGCTAATCACCCAAAGTTTTAGTACTGTGCTTTATTTTCCACTTGCACTCTTTGCTACATATTTCACAATAACTTCAGAGGGCCTCTTAAGAACCTTTTTTCACCTCTGTGGAGGTAGTTATGCACTCAAGCCACAGGTTAATGATCATTTTCACAAATGAATCAGGCTAACAAGCAGCCTACAGACCTTTTATCAAGCTTGCAAAGCATTTTGCAGAGTTCTCCATGATATTCTTGAGGATTAAGATGTACAGAATTCTGTGTCTAGAATGTCATGAGACCGAAATTTTAGTCCATATGACCTTAACATAGTTACAGGGCCACATGAATTTCCTAGCTAGCAATGCACTTGGAGACTACTTTTCTTCCTACTTTTCAGGTGCATCTCTTTTCAGATCATAGAATCATCTAGGTTTGAAAAGATCTTCAGAAATCATCAAGTCCAACCATAAACCTAACCTGCCAAGTCCCATCATTAAATGACATCCTTTAGTGCCACATCCCAATCTCTTGTTTTCTACTCTCTCCAGCTTCATTTCTCTTCTCTGCACATGCCCAGACAACTCAGGATGCCTTAGGTCTTCTTGGCCACCTGGGCACACTGCTGGCTCATGTTCAGCCAGCTGTTTGTTGGCCAGCACCTCCAGGTCCTTTTCTGCTGTGCAGCCTTCCAGACACTTCCCCAAGCCTACACCATTCAAGCAGATCAACAGTCCCTACTTTATCAAGATATGCCACTTACCCAGTGTACCTGCCCTTTATCGTTCTCTATCACTATTAATAACAAACATTAAGCTTGCAAGACTCCTGTAGAGCTCAGCTAACAGTTAATTTACCAGAAACTATTAGTTATGTCAGGTACCAGTTAATCCATTTAAACATGCTTTTTACTGGAACTGCTTAACTTTAATTAGAAAGACATGCAGTACCACATTGAACACTTTACAGAGGCTGCTCAACTCTGAACCCTGATAACCAACTCTTAAAGCACTACCTTATCTCAATTACACCTCAAGTCCAAGTCAGGTGGAGGGAATTCAGGAGGCACAAACATCACATGCATAAATTTTAAGTACACACAAGTAGAGTCAAGCAAGCCATGGGCCAGAGGAGAAGCCATTCAGTGCTGTGACTTTGCAATTTCTCCAGTAAATAAGTGTTCAGAAGGTTAGAGTTTTAATTTGCATGGCTGGTGTCGAAAAGGATTGAAAGTGACAAACCATGTCAGCTTAAATTTGAAACCTTTAAATTTGATCTCTCTCATTGACTGCCAAAGTAAGTGTGCAAGTGAATTAGAAGTCAGCTTTGGGCTCAGTGTGATCATCGGTGAGCAGCTGCAGGCTAGAGTCATGCTTCAGAGCAGATGAGCCCAGGGTGAAGTATGCATGATTATCTTAAGCTGCATTTCGCAGCTTCCCTGTTAACATGACTTGAATGCCTGATAAACCACTTCCCCAGCCTTTCGAGAGACTAAGACTGGAATCTAGTTGTTAACAAGCTCTATAACTTACTTTCCCTGTGCCATTTCACTGGAGTAAAGCAATGAGCCAGCTACAACGAATGTCAACTTGTGAGGTGTTACAGAGCAGAGAAGGTGTGGTCTGGCCAGGACATGAGGGACAGCTACCCCAATGATTGCTTCAAATTCTTATTTCTTTTCAGGCTATGTTAAGAAAAACATAGGTCAGCCCTGTCTGGTTTTATGGGGCTGCCATCAAGCTACATCCATTCATATTACTGTCACAAATTTCTCAGTGCATTATGCCTGCAAAATAACAGTAGTCTGTGAAAGCTTGCAGGGGTTTTGAAGTCTGATTACTAGAAGATAACAGCAGTTTTTGCTTTCTAGTTAACCTCCAGGAATGACAATTTAAAGGGACTTTGAAAAAATCCTTCAGTCTGAAGGGCATATTACAGAATTAACTCTTAAGATTACTTGAAACATTTAAAATCCCACCAGCTTTTCATTTGCTTTACAAAATGCTTACAACCTTCAAAAAGCATTTTGCCAACCTCCAAGAGCAGGACACTTCAAATGAGTTACTTCTTTGCTCATGTGTGAGAATGCAGTGAGAAGTGAATGCAAATGTGAGGTTGTACAGCAGTAGGGGATGTGTAACTCCGTGAGGGACTGGGAACTGGAAGCACCATGCCTGTCTGTCCCACACCACATTTGCCCTCAAAGCAAGAGGATTATTCACTAACAGATTTATATCAAGCTATGTATGTTATTTCAATACATGCTATCAAATGCGCCTTTTAGATCTGTGAAAATTAGAATTCTATTTGTGAAAACTTAAAGAAAATCCTTAGTAAGCACCAGGCAACATTCATATCCCTAGAGGGATTGATTCAAAATATCTATGGAACCTTTATTACATCCCTGCTTTATTTTTATGATGCTATCTTGTCTGCTAAAAAAACAGGTTTATATTCTCCACAACAATACTTTTTACAGTCCTTCCTTGATATTTAGGGAGGTACTGTTTTTAGGAGACATCTATTTGCTTACCAAACTCCTACTCGTGAAGTTTTGAGCACAAAATCCATCAAACCCATACTGATCACAACTGGTCACATGGCTCAGCAAAGCAACCCAACATACAGCTAGCACATACAGCCATCTACTGATCAGAGGGCTTATTCCTCTATGTCTTGCTCGACAGTAGTTTAAGGGTAGCCTTGGTGACTGAAACACTACCTTAAGTCTCAGAATAACTGAAGTGAGATCATAAGGAAGAATTACACAAGGCCAGTCTATATAGAAGTAAAAACCATCTTTCAGGGTACATACTGGGACTCTACCCCCTAATCTAAGGGATTTCAGCTGCCCTAATCTTAATTATAGAGTTCCTTCCACCTACACATTTACCATCATACAAAGCAAGTGCCAGACATCAGCTTGTCTTCCCATCACAAAACAAGCCTGGTATTGACATGTTTTTTGCAGTGAACTTCTGTTATCATACAATCTCACATCCTGTACTCAACATTCACAAAATACTTGTCAAATCAATACTACACACAGGTCTGTAAGAGGATGAAAATAAAGTCACTCTTCTTACTGATCTTTCTGCATTTTATAGCATCACTTGTGAACTAAGTTATTACAATCAACATTACACTTGAGCATTTACCAACACTCACATGCAATCCAAAATGTGAATAGCTATCAAAAACATTGAAAAGCTGCTCGGTGCCTTGCAATGATAAAGAATTGGTTTGATCTCAGAAGTATCTCCTCTACATACAGAAAGTATTTTCTTTTTTTATGTAAAACAGTACCTGACAGTTGTGAATTGGAAAAATACAAATTACTATATTTTTGCTCATTCACAGAACTTTATCTTTGTCAAGATTCTTCATCTACAGAACCTTTAAGGCAGTAACTGGACATAACATTCCAGCTCCCATTGTCTGGTACCAGACACAGATTAATCCTATTAGCATGGACACCTTATTGCACATGCAAAAGAGGTCCACTTCCAACCTGTAACATGCTTAATCACTTGCAGATAAAAATAAGTCCTTTTTAAAGAGACTTACTGTTCAAGTATACCAGTAAACCCCATTCAAAGCAGAAAAGGATACAGTCTAGCCTCCTTCATAAGATTACTACTGCCCTAAAATTTAAGCATTAAATATGTCATTGATTCTTTAAAACAATTTCAGCAATGGACTGCATCCCAAAGAGGCAAGTCTCCAAATGCTTGAACAGTTTTGAACAAGAAAAACCAGTACTATGCCAGGGCAATGAAGAATACTGATCTTTGATTTTAAAGCTTTGAAAATGCTGAAAGGTCTTATTAGGGAGAGGAAACAGTTACCTCTGGAAATTGTTACCTCAATTCCAGAATAGATTAACAATACTGCCCATAAAAAAACTCTTGCAGCATCCTAGTCATCGCTCTGTTTCAGCGAACTACCTTGAAACCGGAAAGCATGTCAAGCGCTATTTTTCCTGTATCATTTACAATTATGCAATTTGTATGTATCCAAATTGTAATTATAAGTATAATATGCAAATATGTCCACTTGTGTGAAAGCTATAATTAACAAATTTTTGAAAGTCTATACACAGGACCACTTCTCCCTAGAAGCCAAGTTTCAACATGGGTAGAGCAGAAATTTTAGTGATGTTGCTCTTTTGTCTAAGCAGCGCACACTTCAGCACCTCAAAAGGATTTGCTGGCTCAACCACAGAATTTTTACGAATCAGTCTGAAGTTTCTGGAGAAAGTTGGCTTATCTACAGTATTTCAGTTAAAGTAAATGCAAATAGTAAATGTAATATTGTAAGACATCAGAAACACCATTATATAATTAAGCCAGTTATTTTAAGCACTTAAAGCCTTTGGGAAGATCTCCTACAACTGGGTAAAGACACTGAAGCATGCTTCACTCTAAACTGAAGAGCTACGCAAGCTAGGTTTTAGAAAATAGACAAGCCATTTCATTTGCCTTATTAAACTGTCATAGAAAGAACTCAGTGAACCTGACATACAAAATGCAAACTGAAATTACATATCTTTTTCCACTAATTGCATTAATTTACCTGCAAATAACAATTGAGACAAATGAACCAGACACTGATAAAGTTTTGTCAAGACAATGGGGGCTGTAAAATATCTTTTCTTAGTCATGTATCTCCTACTTACATTACACAGACAATTTGCCTTTGATTCTTTGACTGTATATCTGCCTAGGAGGATTTCACATAGAAATTACAGAAATATGCATCTTAAACTACAGCTGACTGATTGATACTGTCCTGTTTAATAATTTTACCTAACAGGCAAAATGCTTCAGATTTAACACAGTACTGTCAAAGTAAACAAAAAATCCCAAGATTAAAATACAGGTCGGATCCATGTCATCTACATTTTTTCCATGGAACACACCAATTTTTGCAACTGGAAATATGCATGCAGATACCAGGTATTACACAGTAAAAAGCAGGCAGAAGTTTATCCTCTAATTTAATTTCAATGGGAACTGCAAAAACCTATCAGTGTCCCAGAAAGTCAGGATTCTGGTAACAGTTGTAAGATCATGTATAGTTCCATAAATAATGTTTGAAATATACATACTTCTGTAACTTCCTAACAATAATTACACAATTTACACAATCTGCACATGTAAAAAATCCACTATTATTAACTGAAAGTAACTTCACTAATTTGCAGCCTTAAGTTTCTAGTCATCAAGCTAAATTTTAGCACTTACAGCAAACAAACATCTGTTTGTTAATCCAATTCCCTTTCCCCCACTATCAGTGGCACAATTCCAAATTCAGAACCAGGAAAAATATGCAAAATACCAACAGCCCAAAGGCGCACAGCTACAAATCACATGGCATATGCATTCCACAGCTGAAACTGTGACAGCTACCTGTAACTCCAGAATATTTTAGACAACAGCTGATTCCCCATCAGATTTAGGGACTGGCATTTGCAGTCCATTACACATCAAAAAGTATGTCAGTGCATTAAAAGAAGCATTGATTGAGACCTGTTCCTGTGATGTGAAGTACAGGAGTACAGCTCTGCAATCGCTTCAATTGAAGCAAAAATCATTTGGTTTTCCTGAGGTTACGCGCTGATCTAATGTAACATTTTACCTGACCATCCCAAGCACTCTATCTACAGAGCTGCGCTTGAAAGTCACCTGCTAATTACCCATTTCCAAATTTACTTGAGGCATTAGAGCACAAGTCACATGGGACTTTACTGAAACAAAGAACCAGCACTTTGCAGCTTATGTGACATGTCAGATACAAAGGACACAGGATCACATCTGATTATCTGGAGCTACATAACTGAAAACATTTTCTGTTTGATTATCCGGAGGTATATAATTGAAAAAGAGCGTGTTTCCAAAAAAAATCAATGAAATAACTGAAGTATTAAGGTACAACCAAGACCTAGAGCCACAAGTTCCTGGGCAAAGATACAGATTCTAGTGTCCTTTTGAAAAAGGATCACGCATCTATAAACCATAAGCTATTTATTATGCAGAAACACCCCAGCATGCTAAACCAGGAAAGCATTAGGGGCATTTAACAGCACAGCCAACTTCCAGCCCAAGAGATCCTAAACCCGTAGCCATCCTATGCAAGTCGGCTTGGGATAATTCAACCAGTGACCGTCTCTGCTTGCCTGAAATCCACCTCTGGAGGAAAGCTGAGACTTGGGGATATCGGTGCCGGATTTACAGCTGCTCGTGGAGACGGAGCGGGTCTGGCCGAGCACCCCCATCTCTCGGGGGATCACCACCGTTACCCCCCGGCCCCACAGACCCCCAGGGACCCCTCGGAGGGCTGGAGGGGGGTCCCCAAACCCCCTTCGGGAGCTGGCAGCGGGGGAGGCGAAACAGATAAGGGGGGGGACCCCGGCGGAAAGTTCGAGCAGCGCGGCAGGGGCCGCCCCCAAGCCGCCCCTCACCTTGGTTGACCAGGCGCAGGGCGTGGGTGAAGGACGGGTCCAGGGAGTCCTTCTCGGCCATCAGCTCGGGCAGGTACTTCTCGTCCATGCCGGAGGCACGGAGAGCCGGAGCCCCAGCGGGGAAGGAGGAAGAGGAGGAGGCGGTGCGGGGCTGCGTCCCGGGCGGCGGTAAATCCTCGGAGGCAGCGCTTCCCAACCCCGGCCGCCTCCCGCCAGGGGCTGCGGGGACGCATCCAGAGGGCAGCGCCGCGAGCCCCCGGCCGAGAGCGGGGAGGGAAGGGGCGCCGAGCCCCCCTCCCCCGGTCCTGCTCCGGGCACGGAAAAAATCCCTTTACGGAGACGCGCGGGGGGGGTTAAGCGGTTCAAAGCGCGCTGGCCCCCAGGAAAAAAAAATCAATGGGTTAATTAATTAATTAAAAAAAAAAACGGAGGCTGCGTGCGCAGCGTCCGGACCCGCACCTGCCGCCGCGCAGCGCCGACTGAGCGGGCGAGCCCCGCCGCGCCAGGTTTAAATACCCCCGCGGAGGCCACGCCCCCCTTGGCCACGCCCACAAGCCGTTGAGCCTCGCCCCTCGCGGACCGTTGCTCCGCCCCCGCCCCTCCCAACGGGCGGTACCGGTTCGGCCCCCTCGTGTGCCGCCCCGCCCATGGGGGCGCCGCTTGCTATTGGATGGTTTGGGCTGTCAGTTAGGGGGGCGCCGCGGGTAAGGATTGGTCGTTGCGCTTCCGAGAGCCCCGCCCCTTCCGTTCTGTCCCGCCCCTTCGTTCGGCGGGGGCTGGGCTGGGGCGGGGCGGGGCTGTGGCGGCGGCCCCGTGCGGGTGGGCGGGGTAGGGGAGCGGTGAGCTGAGGGGAGCTGACGGGTTGGGAATAGTTAGGGGGGCTGATGGGAGTTGTGGGGGGCTGTGAAGGGTTGTGAGGGGCTGCGGGCGGCCGTGAAGGGTATTGAGGGGCTCTGAGGAACGTTGAGGGGCTCTGAGGGGCTGCGAGGGGTCGTGAGGGGATCTGAGGGGTAGTGAGGGGCTCTGAGGGGTAGTGAGGGGCTGCGAGGGGTCGTGAGGGGCTCTGAGGGGTTTTGAGAGGCTGCGAGGAGTTTTGAGAGGCTGCAAGAGGTCTTGAGGGGCTCTGAGGGGTCGTGAGGGGTTTTAAGGGGCATCAAGGGGCGGTCTCTCCCCTTGAAATCCCCATGGCGGAGACCCCCTGAGGGGATGTGAGCCCCTAATCCCCGCCTCAGGACCTGCTGCCCTCAGGACCCCTAGGCCGGGCCAAGAACGTCGAGATTAGCTCATTAAATGAGAACTGAAACCACGATTTTTAACTTTTTTTCTCCCCCGAATAGCGGTCGTTCTGTTTATCCAGCGTTTTGTATTTGTGTCTCTCGTACAAAGCACTTCATAAATATTAGCTAGAAAATCATACCACTGAATTACACGACTTCGAGTTTGTGATTCAATAGCAGCCCATTTCACAGGTAAGAAAGCAAGTTCGAGAGACTCAGCCTGTTTTCCCGTTTTTTCGGTGAATGCACTCGGTATATTAGATCATTATTCACTCTGATCTTTCACTTTGAGACTTTACATGGCCTCCTCATTAGACCTTAGGTGTTTTATCAACGAGTCTTTGGTGACAAAAGCCCTGAGTAAATGAGAACAACCATTCTCCCCAGTAACACAGCACAAGGGCAAAACGAAAACACAAAATCACTGATGCCAAAATCCTAATACTAAATTTCGTAATCACTTTGACATGATCAGCTACAGTTAAAAGACCACTGAAACAATCTTTTTTTCTGTGACAATAATCGAATAATCTCACATTTGTATTTCATGCAAAATAGGTTTGTAATGCATCTTAGTCATGTCCTTGCAAAAGGGAGAAAAAAAGCTCCGAAAAAGGCTAACATGAGAAATCACTCACTCAATGCTTAGAAGAAGGGGTTAAGGTTCCCTTCTGAGAATTACATGTGCTCTTTCACCCTCAGAATAGAAGGGCCATCTATTAAGGTATGTTGCATCTTGTTATATTTCACAGATTGGAATATCTCATAAAAAATGTTTGATGCTTTACAGTATAAAATATACTTGATTTACATTCTCTGTACTACCCCTCCAAATAAATCTGACCCAGCAGTAACAAGAACCAGAAACAAATTTACAGAAATATATTTTTAAAATTCTCCTGCATGACATCAAACTTGACAGATACTACTAAAACATACAAGGAACTGCAAAAAGTTGGATTACAATGAATGTTTTGTTTCAACCTTCTACATACATCTTCTATAAAAAAAAATACTGAAATGCAGCCATCTGTTGTGAAACAGGCAGACACACACAACTTTGACACAGAACAATATGTAGGAGTGTAATCTTTATTGAATGACCTGGAGCAAAATAATCCCTACCTTTGCCTGTAAAGCCAAAAATATATTTAAAGTCCCTCTACAGCATACAGAACCTCAGACAGAAAGGTAGCTGTATTATACAAATGGTATAAAACACAATGTACCTTTCTTGGAAAAAGTCATATTCCCCCCGGTACCTGATTAAATAAACATTTGATGTTTTATAAAAAGACAACAGTATTTCTTCCCAAAGTATACCAATTCCCTCTGGTTTTCAATATAGAAAGGCTTACTGTATGTCTAAACACTGGTTTCTCACCAGGTCTGTAATAACGTAGGAAGTGTAAAATTATCCACAGTTTATCCTGTCATTGAAACTCACACCTGCACATAACAATATATTGTTTTCTCCAGTGAAATTCACTGGGATATAATGAAATGAGGAGGACAGAACAGATGGAAGTACATGGTATGGAAAGCAGCTTAGGTTACCTGTTTACCTGGAAAAAAACTCCAAAGCATAGTTCTTACTGTCCAGAAAAAAAAAAGCAGGAATCACCAAATCTTAAGGATTGATTGCTTTCCTGCTACTGAAATCTATACAAAGCTTGAAAAACAGCTTGGTCGAGGAACTGCCCAGTAAGTACTAGCTTTACTTTTCACAAATGTGTAAAAATCATGAGTCCGAACTTTTAAACTTCACAGTTAAAGTGCTTACGCCTACTCTCCAGCAGTAAAATTAACAGGATTTTTTACACGTGTCCATTCTGCTGTCTGCATGCACGTGGCAGTCTCACGAAGTTGGTTCAGTAGGTGTTTATCAGCTGGGAACCAACGTCAGAGTAGCGTCTCTCAAAGCACCAGTTCTGTGACCTGTCAGTGTGTCTGTCAATTATTAAGAAAAAAAGGTAGATGCCAAAATTAATATCTACATAATTGAAGCACTAGGACATTTTAGTACCTTTGCCCTCTGCCGTACAATTCAGTTCCTTACTTCTTGTACCTCTTGACACAGGCAAAGGGACGTCTGAGGATTGTGTGAAGAGGCTGTAACTGAGCTGCATCCTCGCTCTGGCACAACTTGTTGCAGGCACATTTTCTTTATTTACTGGGTCAGAATAACAAGCAGTATTTTCACAATTAAGTCTTTGTACCTAATATTGCAAGCGCACCGAGATATTCATGATTTTACCCAAATTACCATCCACTCATTTTTATTTTATATGACTGGTGTTATTCCATTTACTCAACAATCATATTAAGCTGCCACTGACCGCAGTAGACTTTACATGCCTTTAATGTACTTACCTCTGATTTACCAGGTCCTGATTTAAAGCACAAACCATAGCAGACTGTTAAGGAATTATTAATTATTTAAGCCTTCAGCTCATTAAAATGCGTACAGCTGAAGACCTATAGAAGCAAAATCTATTTTGGGAAATAGTTTGTCACAAATACCACATCTAGTGAATATGTCCTTGATGTGACTCACCATGGTTCTGATTAGCATGTTGCTAAGTAGGTGCTGGCTTCCTTAGTGCTTTAATATATCACTTGCCAATTTCTATTAGGCACATTGAAATTATCATTGCACTCCTTACCCCAGTATTGCTGTGGCCATTTCTTTATTTTATTTTATTTTTATTTCTTTTTTATTATTATTGTTTGCATTTGGACTAAAGTACGAAGAAATAGACAAGAGCAAACTATCAATCAACGCATGTATCACGAAATGTTTTCAGAAGCTCTGGAGGCTTTCTTCTGAATTGTGGCTCTCTCTTTTACCCTGTTCGCTCCATAGTTAAAAGTGAAGGCCGCTTTCATCTGCAAGGAAATTTACTCCTAAGGCTGTGTCTTTTAAAAGATCTGTTACATGGATTTCATATCTTATTCACTCTTTCTCTACACTTCTTTCTAAGAGAAGCAAGATTTACAGGAAAAAAGTAGCTCGTGTGAGGAAAAAAAAAAATCTGGTAGATAAGCTCTTTACCACATTATTCATAGCCACTGAAGTATGTGCATGTGCCTGCTCATCCAAGTCTCTGTTTTGTACCTTGTTTTATGGTATTAAATGTCAGAAACGGGCTGACAGGAACCTCATGGAGTTCAACAAGGGCTAGATCAGGGCAACCTAACCTGCTATAAGATCTGCTTCTCCTGGGAGGTGGTCTTCAAGGTATGTTCCAACACAAACCATTCAGTGATTCTGTGAAGTGCAAAGTCCTGCACCTGGAGAGGAACAACCCCAGGCACCAGTACGTGCTGGTGGCCACCCAGCTGGAAAGCAGCTCTGCAGAAAAGGACTTTGCAGCTCTGCAGAAAAGGTGTTCAACTGGTGGACACCAAGTTGAACATGAGCCAGCAGTGTGCCCTTGTAGCATCAAAAGCCAACAGCCTCCTGGGCTGCATTGGGAAAAGCGTTGCCAGGAGGTCGAAGGAGGTGATCCTTCCCCTCTATGCAGAGCTGGTGAGGCCACACCTGGAGAGCTGTGTCCAGTTGTGGGTTCTTCAGTACCAGAGAGAAGTAAACATACTGGAGACAGTCCGATATAGGCCCAACCATATGATGAAGAGATTGAAGCACCTCTCCTGTGAGGAAAGGCTGAGAGAGCTGGGACTGTTCAGCCTGGAGAAGAGACAGCTCAGGGGGGGTCTCTTCAATGTCTATAAATACCTGAAGGGAGGATGCAAAGAGAGCAGAGCCAGGCTCTTTTCAGTGGTTCCCAGTGACAGGACGAGGCGATGGGCACAAACAGGAACATAGGAGGTCCCATCTGAACATTAGGGCTTTACTGTGCAGGTGATTGAGCACTGGCACAGGTTACCCAGAGAAATTGTGGAGTCTCTCTCCTTGGAGATCTTAAAAAAACATCTGGACATGGTCCAGGGCAACCAGCTTTAGGTGTAGACTGCTTGAGCAGGGGTGTTGAACCATTGATACTACAGCAAAACAAGTAAATAACAATTTTTTTCATTGTAAATGCGTGGTAAACATCATCTGTGAAATCATCTGGACTGTGATCCCAATATCATTTACTTCTTTCCCGCCCGAGTTGGCCTAGACTTCTGCTTAAGTTATCATCTTCATTACGTTCTTCCGCTCTTATAAGAAAGAAAAATATTTCTAATTGCTTATAACACTAAGTGGAATGGTATATACTCGTCTGTTCTTAGACGTAATCAAAATGGTTAACTTACCCACACCTGTTTTCTGTCAACTGTGATTCAGTTCTAGATTGCAACTCCTCATATTTTTTGCCTGTGACATTAAGATTTTGCCATAATTTTGTTGCTGTTGTTTCGGTATAACATTCATAATGGCTAATTCTGAACAATCCTGTTAGTATATCATTTAACTTTCCTTAAAAATCTCATGGGCAACTGTTATGATAAAAATCATTTCTTGAACTGCTGTCTTCCAGAGAGCGGAAAACTGTGTCACTAATCTCTGCTTGGGCTGACCTCCTGCTATCCAGGTTGAACACCTAGTACATGAAGCGTGTAAGAACTGGAGAGATCAACGATTACATCATTTGTAGCAGGCAAATTTTAGCATTCCTCCTTACTCTTTTCCGGCTTTTAAAAGCATCACAACAGCCTCTCCATTTTCTTGTACAGTAATTGAGGCAATACACTGCAGTGAGTTCACCACCTTGTTCATTATATTCATGTAACCCATGATCCACAGGGCTTTTTTCTTTTACTTATACATTATTGCTAATGGCAGTTGTAACAGTGCATGTAGTCCTGGAACTGCATGCACATATGCCTTGATCATATGATCTACCTTCAGACACTGAAATATTTCATAAGATTAAACAGTCTCTTCTAATTTTGCTTTAATTAAGATGCAATGATTTTACATCCTTCTGTCCCAGTATTGGTTTTGTACACATTTTTATTAAAAATCTAGATTTTGACATTTTCCTTTATGCACTTCCCAATATTTCATATAGTTCTGATGATGCAAAAAATATCGGTATTGTCATGGTGAAAGGACTTCTTTTTGTATGCTCTTTCTTTCTTATATCTAATAAGAATTTTAAGTATAGTTCTGTATGTATAAAATGGCTTATAAATAGTTTCTGGCTACTTCTTTCTTGATCCTGGACTGTAGCTATAAAAGAATGTTGCATTATTGCTGAATTTCTCTGCTCTGTACTTTTGCCAAATTGTGTGCACTTTCCTTTCCTTTTTTTTTTTTTTTTTTCCCTGTGTAGCGTTCTTGTAGATATGGTGTGCTTTGTACACTTTGTGACTGTCTTCTCTACTGCCGAACAATCTACATGTGCTACAAACCTGCATGCATCCGGGCTTTCCACATGCCTCTTTTATTGCTCTGAACCTGGGTGGTGCCAAAATCCATTTCACCCTTATCTTTGTTATACCTGTCATTGTTGTGGTTTAACCCGGCTGGCAGCTAAACACCACACAGCCGTTCGCTCACCCTCCCCCCTCCCTCTCTGGGATGGGGGGAGAGAAACGGGAAAGTGAAGCCTGTGAGTTGAGATAAAGACAGTTTATTAAGACAGGAAAATAATAATAACAATAATAATAATAATAGTGATAATGGTAATAGTATTAACAATAATAATGTGTAAGAAAACAAGTGATGCACAATGCAATTGCTCACCACCCGCTGACCGATGCCCAGCCTATTCCCGAGCAGCCGGCCCCCCCACCCCGGCCAGCCACCCCTATATATTGTTTAGCATGACGTCAGATGGTATGGAATACCCCTTTGGCCAGTTTGGGTCAGCTGTCCTGGGTCTGTCCCCTCCCAGCTCCTGCTGCACCCCCAGCCTGCTCGCTGGCAGGACAGAGCGAGAAGCCGAAAAGTCCTTGGCCTGGTGTAAACACTGCTCTGCAACAATTAAAACATCAGCATGTTATCAGCGCTCTTCTCATCCTAATCCAAAACATAGCACCCTACCAGCTACTATGAGGGAACATTAACTCTGTCCTAACTGGAACCAGGACAGATATCCACCCCTTATTCCATACCATTTATGTCATGCTCAGGTTACACTCTGTCCAATACATTCTAATTAATCACCATTTTCATCTATGATATATAGCAATCATGGTAGTGATGACATACATTATTATATAGTAATTAACATACTACAATTCAACTCATGGGCTATTCTCACCCAGTATCAAATCCCCTTGAGGTACACACCGGACCTCCCCATTCTTTTGCATTACCCACCAAGTGCATCCAGGTCCCTGAGCAAAAGCAATTCCACGAATGGGTTTGCCTTTTCCTGAGGCAGGAGTAGCCCAGACTGTTTTACCCAGCATGTTTCTTACGTGCACTACAGGAACTTTATCCCCTTCTACAGTGCGTAACAGGTTTGATTGGGCAGGTCCAGCTCGGTTGGCAGATCCCCTGGTATTGACTAACCAGGTGGCCTTTGCCAAATGTGTATCCCAATTTTTGAATGTCCCAGCACCCATTGCTTTCAGTGTAGTCTTCAACAGTCCATTGTATCGTTCAACTTTTCCAGAGGCTGGTGCATGATAGGGGATGTGATACACCCACTCAATACCATGTTCTTTGGCCCAAGTGTCTATAAGGTTGTTTCGGAAATGAGTCCCGTTGTCTGACTCAATTCTGTCTGGGGTGCCATGTCGCCATAAGACTTGCTTTTCAAGGCCCAGGATAGTGTTCCGGGCGGTGGCATGGGGCACAGGATATGTTTCCAGCCATCCGGTGGTTGCTTCCACCATTGTAAGTACGTGGCGCTTGCCGTTGCGGGTTTGAGGGAGTGTGATGTAATCAATCTGCCAGGCCTCTCCATATTTATATTTCAGCCATCGTCCTCCATACCAAAGAGGTTTTGACCGTTTGGCTTGCTTGATTGCAGCACATGTTTCACAGTCATGAATAACCTGTGCTATAGTGTCCATGGTCAGGTCCACCCCTCGATCACGAGCCCATCTGTAGGTTGCATCTCTACCTTGATGGCCTGAGGTGTCATGGGCCCATCGGGCTATAAATAATTCACCTTTATGTTGCCAGTCCAGGTCCACCTGAGCCACTTCAATCTTAGCAGCCTGATCCACCTGCTGGTTGTTTTGGTGTTCTTCAGTAGCCCGATTCTTGGGCACATGAGCATCTACATGGCGTACCTTTACAACCAGGTTCTCTACCCGGGCAGCAATATCTTGCCACAATGCCGCAGCCCAGATGGGCTTGCCCCTGCGCTGCCAGTTGTTCTGCTTCCATTGCTGTAACCACCCCCACAGGGCATTTGCTACCATCCATGAATCAGTATAGAGATAGAGAACTGGCCACTTTTCTCGTTCAGCAATATCTAAAGCCAGCTGAATGGCTTTTACTTCTGCAAACTGACTCGATTCACCTTCTCCCTCAGCAGCTTCTGCAACTCGTCGTGTAGGACTCCATACAGCAGCTTTCCATCTCCGATGCTTTCCCACAATACGACAGGACCCATCAGTGAACAAGGCATATTTCTTCTCATTTTCCGGTAGCTTGTTGTACAGGGGGGCTTCTTCAGCACGACCCACCTCCTCCTCTGGTGATATCCCAAAGTATTTGCCTTCTGGCCAGTCCATAATCACCTCCAAGATTCCTGGGCGACTGGGGTTTCCTATTCGAGCCCGCTGAGTAATCAGTGCAACCCACTTGCTCCATGTAGCATCAGTTGCATGATGCGTAGAGGGGACCCTTCCTTTGAACATCCAGCCTAGTACCGGCAGTCGGGGTGCCAGGAGGAGCTGCGCTTCAGTACCGACCACTTCCGAAGCAGATCGAACTCCTTCATATGCTGCCAATATCTCCTTTTCAGTTGGAGTATAGCGGGCTTCAGATCCTCTGTATCCCCGACTCCAAAACCCCAGGGGTCGACCTCGAGTTTCCCCAGGTTCTTTCTGCCAGAGGCTCCAGGTGGGACCATTCTCTCCGGCTGCGGTGTAGAGCACATTCTTTACATCTGGTCCTGTTCGGACTGGCCCGAGGGCTACTGCATGAACTATTTCCTGCTTAATTTGTTCAAAGGCTTGTCGTTGCTCAGGGCCCCATTCAAAAGCATTCTTCTTACGGGTTACTTGGTAGAGCGGGTTTACAATCAGACTGTAATTTGGAATATGCATTCTCCAAAACCCCACGACACCTAGGAAAGTTTGTGTTTCTTTTTTGCTAGTTGGTGGAGACATAGCTGTTATTTTGTTGATCACATCCATTGGGATTTGACGGCGTCCATCTTGCCATTTTATTCCTAAAAACTGGATCTCTCGTGCAGGTCCTTTAACTTTATTCTGTTTTATGGCAAAACCGGCCTTCAGAAGGATTTGGACTATTTTCTTCCCTTTCTCGAAAACTTCTTCTGCAGTGTCACCCCACACAATGATGTCATCGATGTACTGCAGGTGTTCAGGAGCTTCCCCCTGCTCCAGCGCAGACTGGATCAGTCCATGGCAAATGGTAGGGCTGTGTTTCCACCCCTGGGGCAGCCGATTCCAAGTATATTGGACTCCCCTCCAAGTGAAAGCAAACTGTGGCCTGCACTGTGCTGCTAGAGGGATGGAGAAAAATGCATTAGCGATATCAATTGTGGCATACCACTTGGCTGCCTTTGATTCCAGTTCATACTGGAGTTCTAGCATGTCCGGCACTGCAGCACTCAGTGGTGGCGTGACTTCGTTCAGGCCACGATAGTCCACTGTTAGTCTCCACTCACCATTAGACTTTCGCACTGGCCATATGGGACTATTAAAAGGTGAATGAGTCTTGCTGATCACTCCTTGGCTCTCCAGTTGACGAATTAGCTTATGGATGGGACTCAGGGAGTCTCGGTTGGTGCGATATTGCCGCCGGTGCACAGTTGTGGTAGCGATCGGCACTTGCTGTTCTTCAACCCTCAGCAACCCCACAACAGAAGGGTCCTCTGAGAGACCAGGCAAGGTAGACAACTGTTTAATGTCCTCTGTCTCCAAAGCAGCTATGCCAAAAGCCCAGCGGAACCCTTTTGGGTCCTTGAAATATCCTCTTCTAAGATAGTCTATGCCAAGGATGCACGGAGCATCTGGGCCAGTCACAATACGGTGCTTTTGCCACTCATTACCGGTTAGACTCACTTCAGCCTCCAATACAGTTAACTGCTGGGATCCCCCCGTCACACCATAAATACAGATGGGCTCTGGCCCTTTATAGCTTGATGGCATTAGAGTACATTGTGCACCGGTGTCTACCAAAGCCTTATACTTCTGTGCGTCTGACGTGCCAGGCCATCGAATCCACACAGTCCAATAAACTCGATTGTCCCTTTCCTCCCCCTGGCTGGAGGCAGGGCCCCTCTAGTCCTGGTCAGAATCTTCATTTCTGTGTTTAAAGGACTGCCTGCTGGAAGTTGGAGCAGCAAACCTTTCAGAGAACTCCTTTTTCCCAATTGTTTTCCTTTGCAATTCACGTACCCGTGCCTCTAGGGTCGCAGTAGATTTTCCATCCCATTTTCTCATGTCCTCTCCATGGTCACGTAGGTAAAACCACAGGGTGGCGCGGTGTGTGTGCCCACCATATTGTCTTCCTTGCATAGATGAACGTTTACCCCTAATAGCTGAGACACTGGTTTGTACAGGTGGGGAGGAAAATAAACTCTCTTTAAGTTGGTGGATCTCTTCAGAAAGTTTCTCCAAGGTATTCTCTTTTAGCTGGTGGACACTAGTTCGTTCAGGTGAAGGGGAAGATAATCTTTCTTCAAGTTGGTGGATCTTTTCAGAAAGTTTCTCCAAAGCATTCTCTTTTAGCTGGTGGACACTGGTTCGTTCAGGTGAAGGGGAAGATAATCTTTCTTCAAGTTGGTGGATCTTTTCAGAAAGTTTCTCCAAAGCATTCTCTTTTAGCTGGTGGACACTGGTTCGTTCAGGTGAAGGGGAAGATAATCTTTCTTCAAGTTGGTGGATCTTTTCAGAAAGTTTCTCTAAAGCATTCTCTTTTAGCTGGTGGACACTGGTTCGTTCAGGTGGAGGGGAAGATAAATTCTCTTTAAGTTGGTGGACCTCTTCAGAGAGTTTCTCCACAGCTGAGACACAGGCCTTTAGGGAAGAGGAGAGATTTCCTTCGTACTGCCAGAGTATTTTAGTCACTTCATTCACTGTGGGATTCTCCTCCGTTTTCCAGGCTAGTATTGCCAATGAGTTGGCATATGATGATGGGGCACTCCGTACAAACTTCCGCCACATGGGTGGTGTACACTGGACTGCATCTGGATCTGCGGATGTTTGTGCGTCATCTAGGTCCTTATAAATTACTTCCCGTACGGCCAATTCCCTCAGGTACTGAATTCCCTTCTCCATGGTGGTCCATTTGCTTGGTAAACATACAAGTTCTTCCTTGAAGAGATACCTTTCCTTCACAGCTGACAGGAGACGCCTCCAGAGGCTGCGAGATTGTGCTCCATCTCCAATTGCTTTGTCAATGCATGCGTCCCTAGCAAGGGATCCCAGCCGCCTGGCTTCCTTGCCCTCCAATTCCACATAATTGGCTCCCATGTCCCAGCACCGGAGCAGCCAGGTGACAAGCTGCTCGCCTATACAGCGACCAAAATCTTTTCGCACATCTCGTAGCTCACGCTGGTATAGAGTCCGGGTAATTACTGTTGATTTTTCGACATCTTCATCCTCATCTTCAGTCTTCTGCACCTTTGATGGCCGGTGTAGAGTCCGGGTAGTTACTGTTGATTTTCCGACATCCTCATCCTCATCTTCAGTCTCCTGCACCTTTGATGGCTGGTATGGAGTCCGGGTAGTTACTGTTGATTTTTCGCCATCCTCATCCTCATCTTCAGTCTCCTGCACCTTTGATGGCCCAGCCTCGTCTTCACTTCGCCCAGACTTAGCAGAAGACTGTCTGCGTTTTAAACGACTTGAGCCTCTATACCATTTTTTCACCTTGTCTACAGGGGCAACTTGCACTGCTACAGCTCGTTTCTCTGACCCAGCCACAGGGTCTGCCACAGGGGTTGGAATACCCTCTGCGGGGTCAACTTGCACTGCTACAGCTCGTTTCTCTGACCCAGACACAGGAGTGGGAGCAGCTGCACGAGCTGGGGCAGCTGCAGGAGCTGGGGCAGCTGCAGGAGCTGGAGCGGCTGCAGGGGCTGGAGCTGGAGCGGCTGCAGGAGCCGGAACGGCTGCAGGAGCTGGAGCTGGAGCGGCTGCAGGAGCTGGAGCGGCTGCAGGAGCTGGAGCTGGAGTAGCTGCAGGAGCTGGAGCTGGAGCGGCTGCAGGAGCTGGAGCGGCTGCAGGAGCTGGAACTGGAACGGCTGCAGGAGCTGGAGCTGGAGTAGCTGCAGGAGCTGGAACTGGAGCGGCTGCAGGAGCTGGAGCGGCTGCAGGAGCTGGAGCTGGAGTAGCTGCAGGAGCTGGAACTGGAGCGGCTGCAGGAGCTGGAGCTGGAGCTGGAGCGGCTGCAGGAGCTGGAGCTGGAGTAGCTGCAGGAGCTGGAACTGGAGCGGCTGCAGGAGCTGGAGCTGGAGTAGCTGCAGGAGCTGGAACTGGAGCGGCTGCAGGAGCTGGAGCGGCTGCAGGAGCTGCAGCTGGAGTAGCTGCAGGAGCTGGAACTGGAGCGGCTGCAGGAGCTGCAGCTGGAGCGGCTGCAGGAGCTGGAGCTAGGTTGCTAATAACATCAATTGCAGCTCGATAGGCACAAGCCAGACCCCAGCACGCTACAGTGATTTGTGTCACTTTGGAACTGCCAGAGTCATGACACCTTTTTTTCAAGCATTCTGCCAGCTTTTTAGGATTTTGCAGTTGTTCAGGGGTGAATGTCCAAAACACTGGAGGTGACCACTGCTCTAGAAACCTGCCCATATCCTCCCACACTCCCTGCCACTCGCAACTACCCCGCCTCAAGACAGATCTCCGGATGAGATTCCTAAGTAGTTGTTTAACCCTCCACAAAATCTGAAGCGCATTCAGGAGACATAACAACAAGAGCAGGCTGGTCTGAGTATCCCAAGGATATTCAACATCTCGGAGAACCACCGTAACTAACTCGGGGGATAAGAGAGTGGTGGTGAAGGAGAAAGGGAGAGTGAACAGGTAGGGAAACATGTCTTCCCCTGTCCCCTTCACAGATTGGCTCCCTAACGAAAACAGGCAATAGGTGTAATTGCTAATAGTTTCCGAGATATGGGTTCCAAAGTATAGAGTCGACGTCAGTGCTGAGTACAAATACCAGGTTAAAGTCGTGACCAGATATTTCATCATTTCATAAGCCATTGTTACACCGCACAGTACCATAACAATCTTAAACCAGGGCCCGGAAAGGATAAACAGTGCAACAGGGAGCACATACAGAAAGTAACGCACCATAAAACTCAATTTGGAATACAGGTACAGCAGACTGGAGATTAAGGCAATCAACATCGTGACTAGCAACTATTAAGCAGATCCAATACTTATACCAATTTTAGTTTAACACACTCTGGTCAGATTTGTCGATATCTCAACCCTTCGGGCCCCACGTTGGGCGCCAAAAAGACTGTTGTGGTTTAACCCGGCTGGCAGCTAAACACCACACAGCCGTTCGCTCACCCTCCCCCCTCCCTCTCTGGGATGGGGGGAGAGAAACGGGAAAGTGAAGCCTGTGAGTTGAGATAAAGACAGTTTATTAAGACAGGAAAATAATAATAACAATAATAATAATAATAGTGATAATGGTAATAGTATTAACAATAATAATGTGTAAGAAAACAAGTGATGCACAATGCAATTGCTCACCACCCGCTGACCGATGCCCAGCCTATTCCCGAGCAGCCGGCCCCCCCACCCCGGCCAGCCACCCCTATATATTGTTTAGCATGACGTCAGATGGTATGGAATACCCCTTTGGCCAGTTTGGGTCAGCTGTCCTGGGTCTGTCCCCTCCCAGCTCCTGCTGCACCCCCAGCCTGCTCGCTGGCAGGACAGAGCGAGAAGCCGAAAAGTCCTTGGCCTGGTGTAAACACTGCTCTGCAACAATTAAAACATCAGCATGTTATCAGCGCTCTTCTCATCCTAATCCAAAACATAGCACCCTACCAGCTACTATGAGGGAACATTAACTCTGTCCTAACTGGAACCAGGACAGATATCCTGGTTGCACCTCTTTTAGCACATTATGTTGTGTGCCCGTGAATGTTTTCTTTTGTTGTTTGGACAGCTTTTTCCAATGTGAAACTCTTGCTATTTTTTTTTTCTCTTACGCAATCTCATTAAAAACCTATTTTTCACAGGCTTTCTTTCCTAACTACCAAACCTCATAAACCATAACTCAATAGTTGTCTTAGTAAAACCTTGATGTGTCTCGAAACATTTATCTTTGCATGGTGATGTTTTCTTTAATAAGAAATATGTCTTAATTCAGAATGATAATATGTGTTTTCCTATCTGTTTTTACAAGTTTCCTGGATACTTGAGATCTTAAAATACCTCTGCCTTTTTCCTTGTGTATTGGGTTTACATGTCGAGGTTTTGGTAGCCCCTTTCATTCTATATTCTGCCCCGTTTCCTTTGAGGAGAATGAATGAGAGAGTGGTTGTGGTAGAGTTCAGCTGCCCAGCGGGGTAAAACCACCACACCTTGTTACCTGCTGGAAAGAGTGGCAGTTAAGGGTGAGGAATATTAAGAACTCCAAACCCGGAAAGAAATCTGCTGCATTAGTGTCTTCTACCAACCACTACTTCTTGTGGTAATTCTTTTCTGATCTACTCATGTCCTATTTCTTTCATTATTCTGCATGAAAATTGTTGTTAGTTCCTTTTCTTCTGATAATGTATCAGAAAATAGCATTGTTCAGACTGCTCAGATTCACAGAGGTAGGGTAAACTAAAGATACATAATAGAGGCCATTTGGTGCTGGTAGTTTATTGCATTTGCTTTTAACTCAGACACAATAATCATGAAACAAACTTATAAAAAACAATTTATAAGCTTCTAAGGAGAAGGAGTAACGGTAAAAAAAAAAAAAAAGCTTGTTTAAAATTCTAGAAGGTAGTAGTTTTCAGTCCAGGTATTCAGCTACACCAACTGCTACTAGAATGAACCAGAAAGCATTTAATGAAGACTTTGCAGAGTACAATGAGACCTAAATACACACACAAATAATGAACTTATGAGTGACCTCTAAGTGTTTGCTTATCTGAAGTGAGATTTTGATGCTAAGCAGCAGTGGTAGGAGAGCCCCAAAGGAGCCATTGAAAAGTAAATCAACTGTACACAAAGTACACCATAACCAGTTCATCTTCTGTTGGGGAATGGGAGCATGCTCCTTGTATACCTTCTACAGGCAACAGATGAAAGAGAATGAACTCACCATGAAAGACAGCAAGATTTTGCCTTCTGCTCTAAGTATGCAGGCAAATCAGTATGTGAAACATTGATTTTATAAGTGCTCCCACTCTGCCAGGCATGTATGCTACAACGGAAGAATCAAGCAGTGCAAAATGTTCTCAGTATCCTATGTTCCAAGGATCTTCTGTGATTCAGAGAGGAAAAGGACAGAAACAACCATCAAGCATTTGTCATCAGAGATTTGCTCAGTTCACTAGCACTTGCTGAACAGGCTAGAGTGTTTTTAAGTCTAGATCCAAATAATGTCATCTGTGCTTTTACAACAAAGTAATTCTGTTTTCTAAGGCTGATGTTGTCAAGCCACCTATCAATACCAGCTCCGCAATGCAATGTTGGTGTGGGTTCACTGGTTAATTTCATTCTATCACAAAGTAGGCAGCCAATATATTCAAGACAGCTGTTTTGAAAACGTCTCAGTTGCGCATATCTTGATAATCATTAGTATTAGAAAAAGAGAGAACCTATGGTGGAAAGGCAGAATTGTGTCAAATGCTATGTTTATGATGTTTGTCTCACAAGAAAACCACTTTTTAAATCCATTACACGAGAAGTTTAAATACAGTTCAAATGCAACTCCTGATCAGTGTGTTTTGGTTTTATACTTTGGAATAATATGTTTCTGTATTACACTTATATTTTTCTAAATTTTTGCATTAAGCAAATTGAATATTAACTCTATAAGTTTAGCATATCTTGATATAGACAGTAAATAAACTAGCAAAGTTCCATTTCAATACCAGCCTAATTTCATTTGAGATGAAAAGGAAAGTGCCTGTCCTGCAACATGGTATTAATAGAACAGTAATCTTCAGTTCTGTGTAATAATGTTACATTCTATAGTAATTATATGACACATATAACATTATATTTATTTCACTATTTAAGATAAATTAATCTGGATGGAAGAATCAATTAATTTGTTTATCAGGGTTCATCTTTCCATTAGTTGTCTCACGGTATGAGAAAAACAATATTTGTATCGTGCATTGTTTAAATGTTGAGTGGTCACAGAATCAGGTATCATTACATGGAAATAGATGGGGAGAGCGAGTTATTAGGACAGTTGTTGCAACCCTCATATTAGCTTTACAATTATAAAGTGGTATCTTACTAGCTATCTTACATTTAGCTATCTTACATTAGCTATCTCCTGTATCCAATTTTGGGAGTGTTTAAAGAAGGTAATGGGCCAACAACTTGGGAGACAAAAATTAGTATTATTTGCCCTTTTAAAAAAACCAACAATAACAACGAACACAAAGTAATAAACAGGAGGACTGGTTATAATTGCAAAGAATATATTGGAATGTTTATGATGTAACAAAAAGAAAAAATCTGCAGAAGTATCAAATACAGTTATATTTTAAAAAAATCTTGGAGCACTAATAAATCCCAGGGGAAAGAGCTGTGGGAATACAGTCTAGCAGTTGTGTATTAACAGATTGACTTTTGGGATTTAAAGAGAAATTCTAGAAATTGTCCCAGATTTGTGAGTCCTAAATGTGTTGTGGAAACAAGACCAAAAAAAAAAAAAAAAAGACAGCAATATAAGAAATGTTGAGAGAGCTCTGTTGCTTTGGGGGCTGGGTAGAAAAAAATGTGTCTGTGAGAGGAGAAAGAGAAATCACTGAATAAAAAAAATAACCAGTTTCTACAACGTATTTCTGAGAATTCAATAGATGAGAATGCCCTTATTTTAAATTTTTAATTTTGAACTCAAATGGAAAACAATAGTTCTGACCATATGTTACAAATATAACAGCACTTCTGTCCACAAATTAAGTTTTAGCAAAATGAAGGAACATAATAGACAGTACTATTTCACTCTAGTTCCATGTGTAATGTGAAATGTTAAGGCAAAAATAGGCCTTTGCTTTCCTGCTAAAAGGCTTAAATTAAGTTGAATTTCTCTCCTTCACCCAATCATTTTCCTTACTAATTTGGGATATTGACTTAATGCAATTCTGTGACTTAAACTGAGAAATTTATTTTTGGTCAGAAGGAAAACAAGTTACTAAAAATCAATAGTTTGAATTTTATTGATGCACTGTCTTATTATTTTGGCAGTGAACAGCCAGGAATGTGTGCTAGTATAAGAAGTGCTTAGTAAGGCTTAAAATCTATCCAAGCACAGATTTCCTTAAATATTACACATCGCAGGGCTAATACCTGAATTCTGGCTCTTATTCACAGGCCTCTAGATAATTATTTGGGGGGGTGGGGGGTGGGGGGGTGGGGGTTGGTTTGGTTTTAATTAGTGGAGAATTGGGAGAATTGGAACATAATACTTCCCAAGCAAACAACCTCTGATTTCTTAAGGAAACTGTTAAGTTTTATTGACTTTTCAAGAGTTCACCTCTTATACAGTTCAAGTAAAAGTGCAATGCTTGAAAAATGGGATATAAATGTGTCTTTTATATTACCTTGAGAAGCTAAGGATATCTTTATAGCGTTAGTAGTTAGTAATTGATGCAGTCATCCTAAATCTCAACTTTGCTGCTGCAGCAAGTCCCGAAAATTAGCATAACAATTGGCTGCTGATATTTTCATTCATTACTGTGATTTTTTTCTGGTGTTTTGCCACAGATCTTTTGTTCACATGATATAATATGCAGTTAAATTATCCCATTTTGTGTCTGTTTTTCAATAAACAGAATATGTTACACAAATATGCCGTGTTCTTAGTTGTATTGTGAAACAAATACAACGTTCTAAATGACACAAATAATTTTATTTTTAATATTCGCTATAGTACCTTTTTTTTAAATTATTTTTTTTACTTCATGATGCCCTGTATTATAGCTATAAGGATAATAATGTGATCTCTTGTGCTCTATATTGCATTAGATTTACTCTGCAGATTAGGAAACAATCCTAAAAATATTCAATCCTAAATATATCCAGATACATTTCTATTTCACTTTTATAGCACATAAATAGAACAGCTATAATTCTGTACTAGTAACAGATCTAATTTGAGTAAAAACACTTCAGGTAGGCTGGGACAAATTAAAGCATAAAAGTGGGAATGTGTGAAAGAAACATATGCTTACATTTCAAGATTTGTGGTATTTAGCTGTGGCAGTGTTAACGTCCTGTTGGTTTTTCACATAGAGGAATATATGAATATTCAAATTTCTTTAAGCAGAAGGGCCAGTAGTCAACTGTAGCTTTATAAAACAATGCCTTGGCAGATGCTATTGTCTTCCACATGCAGGAATGGAATCAACGTGAATTTTCTTTTTGACAACGGTCTTACAGGAAGCTGCATGATACAGAACTGTAGAAAAACAAGATGGAACAGACACCCCCCCAGGTTATCTAATCCAACAGTTTGCCCAAGGAAAGAGTCCAGGGGACACTAGTATTAGCTGAACTGCCTTGACAGAAAATTAGATAAAATATTCTACAAGTAAGGGCCTTTCCTTATACCTACAAACATCTCCTTTGAAGTAAAGCGTACGTGCGAGTGTGCCAAAACAGAGTTCACTGTAGGACTTGAGCTTTTGCCCTAAAGCTCTAAAACAATTTATATAATGTTTATTCCACTTGGACTATGTATAGAGGTTATTCTTATGCATCCTGCATCTGTTCATTAATATTCATCTAATCCAAAGAATGTAAACAATTGAGTTATGCTTTTAGAACATAGGTCTTTATGCAACTGCCTAACTACCCAACTACCCTTTCTTATATTAAATATGCTAGATAAAAGCCCAATTTCACCCTTCACCATACCATCTTTCATGTATTTCCAAAGCGTTTTAGTCTTCAACAACCATAGCTGTGAAAATAATATTTACAATACTGTCCCCCAATTAACCCCTTTCTAGACAAAAAGGTTAATGCCAAACCAATTTCTTATTTAAAACCTACTGCAATAAAATTGCTGCAAACCTTTGGTCTTCCATGTCTCACTAAATGTAAAAGCCAAACTTGTGAAAGGTTAACAAAAACCTTATGGGCTCTTGAAGAATAAATTCTGAATAAAAATTTAAATAAAATGTTAATGCTTCAGTCATTTTACATTCTTATGCACTAGAATACAGGATGGGTGAAGTTCAGAAATAATGTTTAATCTTAAAATTGCTCCAAATCAAAAAAAGTCAGGAAAAAAAAAATAGACGTGGAGAGTATTATTACTCCAGTAGTGTTAAGGCAAAAGATCTTAATTCAATAAAAGAAATGAATGGAAGTCCAAAGAAGTGTGCTTGTCTTGTTTTTCTCTCTATTGTAAACTTAGAACTTGAGGTCAGATTAGAAAAGCAAACACTGTAATTTGAGGAACAAAAAGTTGTTTTCTTTTTAATAAGTGAAATCAAAATCTGTCCACTATCTGTGGTCCTAAACTTAAAGGATGGTTCATTCATATCCCACAGTTTACAAGTTCTAGACTCATGGCATTTCCTTGCTATGACTGTCCTGCAACTGGCAGCACCAATATTTGTATCCCTCCAGAGAAGAAGATTCAACTATTAAAGTTATTGTTAATCAAATAAGAAAATGTAGTCCACATCTTCATTTCAGAGACATAAAATTACATCGAATGTGTAATTTCAAAATAGCATAGAAGATATTGGAAGAAAAAAAATACATATATAAGCTATTTTAGTGTTCATATAATCTTTATCACAGGTAGCTCTTTCTTACTTACACTGAGCTCTCAACTTTTTCTTTTTTTAATTATTTTTTATTAAAGCAAAGAAAATCCATACATCATTTTACACAGATGACTTTCATCCAGATATGCTGATACAGCAGGAGTCTTTACTGAAGTAATTTCTGGCCTGATTGTATAAAAGCCATCAACGCCACTCTTAAAAACAACAAAACTTTTAAAGTTTTACATAGGCAGTGATATTTGTACTCTGTTTCTTTGTCAAAATTGAGAAAGAAAAGCCTCTGGAATTCTTAATCCGTTTTTCATCCCCCAGAGCCTTAGAACCAACCCACCAAAAGAGAGGTTAGGCTCTAATATCAGAAAGTATTAAAGAACTAGAAATTAGCATGGATTAATAATGTGAAAGTTAATATTAGTTCTCATTAAAAAATTCTGTTGTTTTTAAGACTTTGTAAGGCTTCAAAATGGAAGCTCTCGAAACAGCTCTAGGTGTTTCTGTACTACGTCATTTAACACTTCCCGTGTTGAGGAAATTCTTCTTCACCCTCCAAACTTTATTATAAAGAATTTAGGTATAATAGACAGCAGTGTACAGATGCTACAGTAGAGTAAGCTGATACAAGATAATGTCTCTATAAAAAATGATCTTTCCTTTTTATTTAAAAATACCCGCAAGCCTGGAGTAGGTAAAAAATCTACAGTGCCAATTGGTACAGAGGCTGTTTCGACTAGGTTTTAAAATCTTGACAAAGATTCAAGGAGGAGATTTCCTGTGATATGGGTCTTGAGAGCTGTTACAAAATAACTGCTTTGCAAAATAGTCTGGGAAATGTAGTTCTACTGCAAGTGACTACTCTGGTAATTAGCCATTATAAACGCATTACAAAAAGGGACGAAGAGCTGGTAATACTTGATTAAAATGTATCTTACAGGTAAAGGAAACATGGCAGTAGCAAGACAGCATTGAGGGGCAATAAGGGTCCTTATCCTTGTTTGTGCTATGTTTGGTAAAAGTTATCGGGAGATTTTAGGTCCTGCATTGTGATTGCTTTCTTTGAAGAAGACAGATGCCTTTTTGGAGTATAATGTAGGACAGTTCAGTTTGGTTTTACGTTGTTTTACAAAAGGGTGCACAAGTAACATTCAATAAATCACTTGTTAATATATATATAGCACTAATAGTTGAAAACTTGAACTTCATTACACTATTTAAATATTCAGACAAATGGATGAGATAGCTTTTGCTTGTACCCCTCTGTTACCTGTATGATGTAATCAATAGTTTTATACACCCTAGAGTTCAGTTTTCTGCAGTGTTGATGCTATGCTGTTCCTGCAGATAGGTGTTTCTGTACTGCTGGAGAACATTTTTAGTCCCTTGGATCTGAGTCACATAGAATTTCTTGGAAATGACTATTTAGTTTATGATACTACAGGCTTATATTTTTAAAAGAGGGTCATTAGAACTAAATTGTCTTTTAGAAATTTCTAGTGCATTCTTTTTGTTTTCCTTCTGAACCTGCTAATGGATATTTAAAGCAAAACACTTATTTCAAAACTTGATCTTGCACGAACTGTCTAAGCAGTAATAATGTATAGCTTGCTTTGTGTATGAAAAACAATTAACTCTTAATGAGATCTTAGCATGAATTTTAGAGTTGAAAGAGAGAGAATAGAGTTAGAATTGCAGACAACCATAACTGTAGTTTCTGACTTCTCTGTTTTCATTACCAATGTGACAGTGAGGCCACCACTCGTGATTCGGCGCAGAGTGCACACCAAGGATTGTGCTCCTTTTCAGCACAAAGGTGACACAGCGTTTGTTTGGGTGGGCAGCAGGTACCAAACATGTCTCTAATGCAACTTGACATGCTTAGTATAGCAGACGTGACCTCCAGCTACTGTTGCAGATGGATGTGGACCGCCTATAGATCTTATGTCATATTGCCTCTCCTTGTACAAATGATGCCTTGTTATCAAGTCTCGAGGAATCCCAGGCAACACCAGATGCTCATTCCTAGGCAATTGAATTGAACCTTTGCCATTCTTGGAGAATTTCTTCCGGGCTTGTGGAAAACCAATGAAAAGACACTATTTTCTTTGACAAAAAGAAGAATAAAAATGGTTGGAATGATTGTGATTTCTCATTCCAGTTAAGAAAACAAATATATTAACCTCAGACTGTGTTTACTTTTCTGTAAATGACTGAGGTGTGTCCCATGGCAACAATCTGTTTCTTTGATGGAAACCTCAGTGAAATCTGTCATCAGCTGATTTGTTTTCACATACCAAGTCTGCTCTGTAAGGCAGATTCTTACCAAAAAAATAAATAAAATAAATAAAATAACAATAAATGTAAATGTATATATACATATATATATATATGTATATATATATATACATGCTTGCTCCCCTGTGGTTTTGTTAGGGTTACTATAGAAATTGAAATTCTTCAGCAAGCTTTTCATATCCTGACAATATTTAATGACATTATGGTGTTTTGGTAACCTTTTGAAGTACACAAAACAAGCTAGCATGAGAGCAAATGAAAATAACTATGAGTATAACTGCTAATTGCTATGATCACATTGTGCCAAAGGTTATGCAGGTGTTTAACTTCAAACATATACACGGGCCTGTTGCAATGGCCTCTAATGAGCACATCTATACTGGAGACAGAGAGCCGCAGAAACCTTAGCCAAAATGAACCTTCTTCGTCTTCTCACTTTTCCATGATCCTGTTTCTGTGAGCAAAAATATTCTGAAGAACAGCTTCTGTTCTGTAGTGATAGTTCATTGAAGTAGGACTCCTTCAGTACTAGCAACTTAGAATAAAATTGTCTCACACCACCACTAAAGACAGATGGATAGAGAACTGCAGTGATTTTTTGAAGTGGTTATTTTTTAGGTGGCGGGTGCCAAAAAAAATGGAAGCCAAACCCCTCAGAGTGCTTTCTGTGCAATGCGCTGGGGACAACTAGTTCCTTTGGAGAGGCAATCCAAACACCCTCGGATTCAGAAGGGATCTGCTAACACTGTCAGCAGTTACCAGTGGAAAATTCTGACCATGGGAGAGGTCTAGATTTTGTGTCTGGTCTGCAATTTAGGCACCACCCACTGTCAGTTCTGCAAAGGAGATGCAACAAAAACTCTTCAAAGTCAAAAGCCAGAACCCACTGAGGTTGAGGGAAGATGCCTAACCTGAACAAATGGAAAAGATATCTTGCTAAAAACATTGTAACGTCCCCGTTTTACTAAATAAGAAATTCTTTTACGCTAGTGCCTAATGCATTGACTTAAGAGTGTGGAGCCCTGGAGTCTCACCTTGCCCTCAAGATTATTATTATTATTTTTTTAATCCATTGATTGTTGAATGAAAAACACTGTAGCCTGTAGGCACATTCAAAGTGTTCCCCTGTGCTAAAAAGGAAAGATTCATGAGGGCAGGAGGAGAAAGGATGTGAAAGAATAAATTTCTAACTGGCTACAGTAGCTTTCTGAGAGGAAAGCATACAAGTTAGCTCTCAATCCTACAGTTAGCTCAGTTATAAAATGAACTTAAACACCTAGTGAATCTAAGTGCAACAAATCTCACAGTCAATCCTGCAGGAAAGTAAACATTCCTGTTCCATCCTCTCCACAGATGGGAAGATGCAGAGACAGCAACATACAGCGTATCTCAGTATCTCCAAATTATTTATATATGTATATATATGTTTATTTATTATTATTATTTTTGTGGGGGGAATAAGATGTTGGGATTTAGATAAGCATTTGTGTTGAACAAGCAAACAAATAAAATGGGAAAAGCATTTACAGAGGGGTCCTCAGAGCCCTGGTTATCACTGCAGAAGTTCCACATCATGCAAACTGACAATAATCAGTTCGTGTGTATAATTCATTTCATTTAAGGGAAGATGTGAGGAAAAAACAAATGTACTGAAAAGTACTTCTGTTTCTGTTAAGCAAAGGGAATTCTTTGGGATGCTTTTCCCCGCCTATCAATCCCTTTTGAGAAGTAAGCAAAGCTCTGTAAGTCTATCTGCAGGTAAATGTGCATTTCTGGTGTCTAGAACAAGACAACATCATCACATCAGGATTTAGAAACAGCCACATTTCTTCATTGATTGTATGTTGTCTTTCTGCTGTTGCTACACTTTTCCGTAAAAAGCGTGTATTTCCAATAACTTTCAAAGACTACATTTTCAAACAAATGTCCTCTACAGACACTGTGCTATTAAACTGAACGAAGGGGACAGGAAATTGCAGGTATAAAAGTTGTGTGCATATTCTCATCTTATTTTTTATAGAAAAAAAATATTTCTGTACCTTGGTAAAATCAAGCTAATCTTTTGTATGTTTCAATGAAATTTACAGGAGTTATGCATGCAATTTTGTTCTCATTGGAGCAAATCAGAAACAAAATTTCACTGTTAATGAAATTAGACTAATGCCAGCAGTTAAATAGTTCAGGACAAATACTGTTATTCCTATTTCTAAAATAAATAAATAAATAAATCCAAATGAGAAGAGTAATTAGCTGTAGATTCTTCTACCTGATCATGATATTGTAAAGAACATTACTAAGTTAATAATTCTGATTTTTACTCACTACACCTGCAATTTGCAGCCTAATTTGCAGCCAATCAGATATTGTTTATAGATTTCCACTCCCACCAACTTTAGTAGAAATAGTACTGTTCTTTGGGGAAAAAAAGAACTAATGATACCCTTAGTCCTGTACAAATTCATACTTCCAGTAATGATGGTAGGTGAGTTTCATTTGGTCAAACTCAGGATTTCACTGGAATTGGCTTAGTTTGTCTTTGCTGGATGGTTTAATTTAGATTAACAGCATTGGGAATATTATCCACTGTGTGCTTTTTGATGAGCTACCAAGTGCAACTGGTTCAAGAAACCTGGTCTGGCCCTTGCCGGTAACCCCAGAAGTCTAAGGCTAAGTAAAAAAAAACAAGCTGTGCAATAAAATCAATGAAACCATTTCCTACCTGCAGGTTACCTCTGACATTAAGGTTGGAAATGGCAACTTTAAAAAACGAATTTTCTCCCTGATATTGTTAACTCCCGTCAATAAAGGAATGAACATAAACACCCGTGTCATCTCATGTTCCTAAGTGGACTCCTTGGGACTCCTGGCACTACTTCTAGGCAATAAGCAGTGTGCAGGCAGAGCTGTTTCGTAAGCACTGACTGCGTGAATCACAAGTGGGGCTGAATCCCATGTTTAACTGGACTTTAGAATTTCACACATTGTATTTAATAAAAGTAGAAGTGAGCAGCCAGCACTAGCTGAACTTTGCATTTTATTTTTTCTCTCTGGGATAGAACTAATGATCGCTCTTTATTCCCTTTGTACAGCAATAAGAAATAGACAAGTGCATCAAATGAATAGATTTTTTCCTCTTCCTGAAACTGTTGGGTGTCTCATGCCTGTGGCATATTAAGAACTGACAGTCCAGCTTTCCTGCAGTTTTGCAGAAGACAGCTCTATGGACCTCTCATTTTAGATAAGCCTCATTACAACAGTATCAAAAATGGCATGACAGTTATTAGATGATTTATATTTTAAATTCTGTGATAATTAGAGAATTCATCTTTTGCATTTGAGGATCCAAAGTACAGAAAATTGCCTGAAGATAAGCTGTGACAGAGCTGTGGATTAGGTTTCGGCAAGCACCCCACACAGCAAACCACCCTTTGGTGCTGTGGCATGTCTTCATGGTCACATACTGACCTGGGCCAGCTCTGCTCACGTTGGGGCATGGCAGAGTGCAAGCCAGGTGTCAAAGCAGCATTATTTATGTCACTGTCTCTGGTTTCTGCTCGTATCCATCACCTCAGGCGATGCTCTCAAATGAGCACAGCTATCAGACCTGGAGCTGATTTGCACTTTGCTAGCTTCGAGTTGAAGCAGAATTAAAGCCAGATGTTTCTGCCTGCCTGAGCACACACTCTTGGCACAGACAGATATGGCATCATCTGATATTCCCACGGATTAACCTGGTATGCTCACTTTAACATTAAAATCTCTTTACTGAAGAGGAGTTTCAATTGAGATGTGCATTGTGTTTCTCCCAATTTACTCTGTGTAGTGAGCTAAATAATTCAATGTATAATGTGCCTTAAAATTGTCCATTTTCAGTTCGTTACACTATAAATGTTTCTATACTTCATGCTGTCAGCAAATCTGTCTGAGTTAATTGTTGCTGGGCAGTCAAGAGAGATGATAGCACCTTTATCAATAATTGGAGGTGTGCGTGTCTCTGTCTTCAGGTGAAAAAGAGCAAATATCCTTCTTAAAAGATGTTGTGGGTAACAGCAGAAAAGGGAAAACGTTATACACAGGATCAGCTTCAGGAATTGAGCTCAAACATACGGACTAATAGAGATCATAAAATATTATTGAAAATAGCAGTTTTCATATGCTATTTCCATTATAAAATAAAAATAATTAATAAAATAAAATAAAATAAAATAAAATAAAATAAATAGAAATAATTGCTAAATAATAAATTTCTCCAAGCTTATGGCAGTTTCTAAAAATAAATGCATAAGACAAGGATAGTAGGTAAAGCCTCCTCTGTAGTACTTTGTGAGGGTCACAGCTTTTGATGAAATTCCTTCAGAATCACTGAATAGGGATAAAAAAGATCTACACTATTCATCAGCTTGCAGTAGTATTATTCATTACATTAAAAAAAAAAAAAAAGACAGGTGTATTGAAAGAAAAAAAGTCGGATTTTCTGAACTTTTATTCTGATGATGGACAGTTTCTGATTTTCACGAATGCCACACACAGCTTTGTTACTCCTTGTGAGGATATAATCAAGGACGCTTATACAGTGGAAAATTAACAAAACACAAACTTAAGGGTTTTGTCAAGCAAGAGGAGAGTCGTGTTAAATCATCACCTTCAGCTTCTTCTTTTCCACAGCAGTTTGCAACCGCGAAGAAGTACTCACGCTATGGACATCCCCTAAAAGCTGTAGTCTCGGTTAACCAGCACAAGTCATCCGTCAATCTTATTGCAAATATTTTCATTCCTATGCAAGGCAGGGACAAATGCATCAGCTCCTAAAGGTCTGTAGGCGATCTGTTTTCTGCACGCTGCTGTTCCTGCTTGGGAGCTGGGCTGCACACGCCGCTGAGCTTCCCTGCGCTGTAGGGCTTAGGGCCAGCAGCAGAAGGGAAAAGGCTTTGACACCGTGCTTGCAAAGTGACAACACTGCCTCCCGGTGGCTTCCCGCGTCATTCATTCTCCCTGCCCGTGCATTTAAAGCCGCTCTTTTGGCTGAAATAAATTATGCTGTTTCTTTCGTGTGGTGGATGCTAAATGCACACCGGTGAGCACATTCCTTTCTTTGTATGCAATAATAGATCGCTACACCCGTATGTGCATTGGCAGGGTGTTTTTGTTTTTTTTTTTTCTGGCTTTTTTTGTATGATTACTCTACTTCGGTTGCAACAATTGTGACTCAGACCGAAAACCCTACCACTTTGTTTTCTTTTCATTCTGACTTGGCAAGACTTTTTAGGGAGGTGCGCAACGCGTTATATTCCTTAAGTCAAATACAGGTCCAGGGCCGTTTCTTCTGCAGCACACTGAGCCATCTAATTGCTAGCAACTTCTCGTCATTTTTTTTTTTATTTATTTTTTTTTTTCAGAATGGAAGCTTTATTCATGATTTAATGAGTCTGTGTACTTCAACCTAATCATATGCATTAGCTTCTTTGCGTTGCTTATGGCTTTCCAAGAGAGCCCAGGCCCACTTGACCCACCTGCACGGACGGCAGAACCACTCAGGCTGTGCAGATGCGCCTGGGCTTTCAAAAGCTGAAAGTCAAGGTGAAGAAGGGTCAGTCTCTCCCAGGTTTTGAGCATTTGCTTCAGCAGCTCCCACTGTCACGTTTATAGCCGGCTTCTTTTTAACTCTTCATGCGCTACATAGCTGAAAAACATACACATGATCACATTACAGACATATTCTATGACATGTGATGTATATAAGGTATGGAGCTCTGGGTATGGACAGGATACAATGAGTGTGGAGCCGAATCTGACAAAGGGCAACTTTCTTTGTAAGCCCCAGAGAGTGAGATCTGGAAGTTTAAAAAACCCACAGTGGGATTTCAGATCATTTCCAGAAGCTTGTCTCAGAAGCTGTCAGCTTTACCTGGCACACGGTGGATGAGAAACTTAATTCTTTACCAAGGGTGCTACAGAAGGCTCTGCTAGCCATGCCCCTAAACGTGGGAAGGAAGAGGAAAGGAGCTTAAATGACTGACTATGCAACAATTTACAAACGTCCTCGTTTTTAATGCTCCGTTTTAAAACAATACACTTCCATTTTGCCAAGCTATAGCCACTGTTTCTGAAGTGCATTCTGTATTAACTCAAACAATGCTCTAAAATAAGTAGTTGAATATGCCCTTTTCCATTTATTTTATTCAATTATATGTGAATTACAAAAGCTAATTAAATGTCTGCTTTACAGAATGTGAAACAATTCCCTTTTTCTTAAAGGTAAAATAAACAAGAAAACTAGATTAACCGTGTAAATTTAACATTATGGCTTTAAAGTTAATTTCGAATGTTTATATTAATATTTTAGTTTTCATGGTGAAACCACAATGTGTTTTAGTTTGAGGTTGTATTCTTGGGGGCTAACTTTTTTTTTTTTTAATCTTTTTTCTTGCTTGTTTCTCAGTCAATTTAGGACTGTGCTCAGGATCTCATCTCATGATGTCAGAGCAACTGCAGTGGATGCTCGAGACCCTGTAAAAGTTAAAACCTACTTTTCTGAAAATTGCTAATTTTAGGCAACCATTTTCTGGCTGTGATTTTAGGCAGAAAAAAATAAAGCTTAGACTCTCAAGGCTGCCATCCATCCATACCTTCTTGGCTGCATCTTCTTTTTCTGGGTGGAATTGCATCCAAAAAGAAAAGAAGAAAAAAAAAAAGAAAAAAAAAAAAAGGAAAAAAAGAAAAAAAAAAGAAAAAAAAAAGGAATATGTCCAGCAGTTTCAGATATTGGTCCTGGCTGGGCCACTGTGTTCATGCTACATGCAATCAAACACTGATTTGCTGGGAACGCGTGTGTGCAGTCACAAGAAAGCCAGTGCTACATGGAAATTTCTCTGGCTGTTCCTGCACTGCCAGACTTGTGTCCTCAAAGTAGAAGAGATTTCCAGAGTAAAATGGAGATATTGTAAATTGGTCAGTGCCTCTCATGTTGGGTATCAGAATCTGAAGAGCCCAGAAGTACTAGTGCCTTTTGTATGTACCACCCGTGACTGTAGCTCAAGGGGCAAATATGGATTTAGACACAGCATTAAAGAGACGCAATAATTGTGAGCTAGTGGGAATATGCATCAGCACCGGACTCCATGGAAGATGGGAGTTACTGGCATAGAAACATAGGATGTAAATACATCCTGATCGGCTTGCACTGCTCTGCCTCCACAGATGCTGCGGGCTGTGCGGTAGCACGGCCGTACACGGGCTCGTGCTGACCTCTAGGTCAGTGCATACACGTGTGTCTGTACAATGCAACAAAGATGTGCTGATATTGCCACGGAAAAATGGCTTATTGCATTTTCTTTCACCGGAGCAATTCCCAACGACAGCTTTCTTGCAGTGTTAAATTCGCATAGCTGGATAACAATATTTGTTTCATGCAATTAATCGTACGAGTGCTGCCATAAGGCCTGGTACACTCAGCTTCATACACTCAGCATGCTGGTGCAGCATTTGTGCGGTGCTGGTGTCAAACCTGGCAGCGAGAGGCAGTTTTTCCAACTCCACTTTGCAGAAAAAGGGAGAGACTGGTTCACCCTGAGCCAGGTAACCAAAGTAATCAGGTTCCAAGTTTTCAAGTTCTTATTAGAGAAGCATTTACAAAAGAAGTTACAAATTGCCATGTCCAGCAGTCTCTTTCTACATCCTTATTTCATTTGTGTGATTTCCTAAAACATCATTTCCTGCTGTAGGATTTCTTTGTTCTCTGCTCTACAAGGAGATTTCCTTGCCAGCCGAGTTCCTTGGGAGAGCAGAAGTGATCTGTCATGCAGCAATTTTATTCTATTCTATTTTATTTTGTTACAGACTTCGTCTCCCTTGCACACTCAATTCACTAGTGCCCCGCAGAAAAGAACATATTGTCTGACAAGGTAGCTGTTTAATAAGTGGTTAAATTTTTCCGTGTTCCAGATAGCCTAGCTTTGAGGGAGGCAAAGGGAAGATATTAAAAGCTTTCAGTTACAGGCAGGTGCTTGAAGGACAGCCTTGACACTGTACTTTGGTAACATATACAGGTTAAGTGCAAGAAGGATGCTGTACATCAGTGATCACACAGTTCTGTTTGAGCAGAAAAGCGCTCTGTATCTGCTAATAATCTTTCTCAAGCATGCCTACATAGCTTTTAGGTCTTAGCAAGCTTTTAGTTTAGAGAAAATAACTTTTCTCTCTCTCTCTCTCTTTTTTTTTTTTTTTTTAGGAGTGGTCAGTCCAGGTAAATGATGACTTTTTCCTCCTTTCGCTTTAGAACATCTGAGCCTCCAGGGCAGTATTTGGATGCAATCCTCTTCTCCTCCTGGCTCGAAAGCTTTGTAGAATTACTGTTATCAGTTTTCTGTCCTGTGCTGGTACATTTGAACAGCAGGGATGCTGCAGCCCAGAATCCTGGACCTGTAATGGCTCTGCACGTTCATGATGTTTATGACATATTGTCTGGAGCACAGCAGAATTCCTGTAAGCATCTTGGGCTAAGAAAGATACATGCAGCAACAAAAGCAATATTCTGTTGAAGAGATTGCTATAAGTAAGAATCTCGAGTGCCAAAATTTTTCCCTTCTAAGCAGTTCTAAATTAATTTATGATGCTGAGGTGGTCGGTGAGTGCTTGCTATCGCTTTCAGGGAGCTGGTTGCTCACATGATTTAGTCTATTTATTTTGTTTTTTCTTCTTTGGCTTCTCCATGTGTCTCCATTCTTTTTACAAATGACAGCTCTGAGAAGTGTTAAAGCACCTGAAGAGCAAGAAAAGAATCTGGCTGCCAATGGCAAGAACTTTAGAGCAAGGAAGAACTGCTCTCAAGGTGCTGCTTCCAGAGCTGTCATTTTCCATGAGAAAAAAAAATAAAATAAAATAAAAAATCCCATGCAGGCAGGCAGGAGGCAGCCAGGCAGTGTATGCAGAGGAAGATGGTGAAGAGGGATTCAGGGGAATGGGTAGGACATCCATGGAAAGGAACCATTTAACAAGGCAGCCTAGCTTAGAAAGCACGTGTAGCAAACATGAAAGTAAGCACAGGAGTAGAAAAGGAGACAAGGGTGTGAAGAAGCATAATCAGAGGAGCAGAGAAAGAGGGAAGAAATGAACAGATGGATGCAGGATCATTTTTTACATTAAAAAAAAAAAAGAAGCAAGTGGCAGTATCACATTGAAGACGTGTCTGTGAAAGCAGATATAGGTGTAAATATTTACATATATATACATATACTTATATATAAAATATAGTTTCTTAATACTGTCTATATGAACAACAACTGCTGCTGCTAGAGTATGAAATGATTCTTACAGTCTCGCTGCATAGTTTGGAAAAGCCTGCGAACCCCTTTGCTGTGGAAGGAAAGAGAGCACCCTGTCTTCACCTGAGATACAGTTAATTTTCTTCCCAGTCGATGGTATGGTGCTGTTTTGGACTTAGGATGAGAATAATGCTGATAACACACCGATGTTTTAGTAGTTGCAGAGCAGCGCTCACCCAAAAGCAAGGACTTTCCAGCTCCTTGTCGTGCCCTGCCAGCGAGGGGCTGGGGGTTCTCATGGAGCTGGGAGGGGACAGAAACAGGACAGCTGGCCCAGATGGACCAAAGGGGTGTCCCACACTGTGTGGCATTGTGCTGAACAATAAAAATGGCCAGGAGATGCTCTGTTGCTCAGGGGCGGCCTGGGCATTGGTTGGCTGGTGGTGAGCAACTGCATTGTCCATCACTTGCTTATATATATATGCTTATATATATATATAAATATATAATTGTCCTTACCTCAATCCATGAGTTCTTACACATTTACCATCCCACTGGGGTGAGTGAGCAAGGGGCTGTGTGGTGCTCAGCTGCCTGATGGGTTAACCACAACAGACAGCTTCTGTACTTCTCAGAAGAGTGAATATTCTCTCTCTAATAATTTTGACTTTATTAACTTATTCTAGTTCCTCTGCAACTCTGTGAAGTGGATATAGAGACTTGGATAATTCAAATGTATGAGTTAATAAATTACAGTTAGAGTATATCCAGTTACCATAATGGCTCTTAAATAATTAAACAAAGCAGTCTTAAATAGGAGAGTGCTACACCGCACTAACTAGAAAGGTGTCATCAGAGTTACTAAAAACCTATCCCTTAAGGTCCCATTCCACTGTGTATGTAAGTACAATTAGTGGCTGCTTTGCAGGTCTAGAGAAATTGAGTATAAATCAAAGAAATAGAAGGCTTGCTGGGAATAAAGTGGAAACTAACGACGAAAATTGTGTGGCCTACGGAAAATGTTGCTCAGTCGCTGGTGATGATCTGCTGGATGAACCACCTAACCGTGCTGTGACTCAATTTACCTGTCTGCAGGATGGCTTTGGCTTCCAGGCCACTGGAAGAACGAATGTTTATGAAGTTCTTTCACACTCTTCAAAAAGGACACTTCTTTTTTAATCAACATCTGGAATAAAGATGGTATTGGAAGGCAGTGGTGTATATTGACAATGCTTCAATCAGGTCTTCAAGTCCTGATGAAAGCAGAAAGCTCTTCTTTCCTAATTAGTTCCACTAACATCTGACAATTTACTTACCTAAGTGGAGGATACAAGATTAGCCCTTTGTTAGGACTCTTGCAGGAGCTAAATTTGTACTTGGTAGCAATGAGGCAGTAATGGGCTGATCGATCCATTGTGCAGACCTGAATGAAAATATTAAAAACAGAAGCCTAAAACAAAAGAAAAACAAACAAACAAACAAACAAACAAAAAACATTAAAAAATATACGTATTCTCATCAAATCCTCATGCACACAAGAAAAGGAATAGCAATGTAGTAGTTCTTTGCCATGCAAAACGAGATATACTGTCTAAAAATTGAGTAAAGGATATAGAGCAAGTCAGCAGAAGACTCTGTGGAAGAACTTTACTCAAAGGCTTTTTACTGTCTGTGGGATTTCAGATGTTCTCCCAGCAGGTGGGCCATATATTGTGTTACTTTCTTGGAGAAATTGCACGAAAGCAGCTGGTGATACACAAGGTGTCATCCAGCACTTGTTTCATATACAGTAAAGCAAACGAGCAATGCAAGCTTCTATGATTTATCAATAAACAGCCAAACCACATACTGGAGTTGGCTCTAGACAACTCAGTCAATGTTCTTTTAATAGTAATAACTAAGATTTATGTAGAGCCTTGCATCCCCCAAGATCCCAAAGCATTTTACGAACTCCTTAAAGAACACTTTTTAAGAGGAAATAAAGGGATCGTGAAAAAACTAGGACCACCATTTGGGCAAGAAAAATAGTCTGGCAAAATATGCAATACCATTATCCAGCAGTTTGGGACAGGAAGTCAAGGACAAAGGTGTCAGGATGGAATGGCAGTAAGAATTTAATTAGGCACATTATAAATAAATGCAGTCTAAGTACCCTGAAAATGGAATCTAGCCATGATACTGCAGGGACTTCACTTCCTTTAGGAGATACATTTGTATTTTTTTAATCTATAATGCGAAATCGATCCAATACTTACTGCTGAAATACTTTCCTATGTGTGCAACTGCAACGAGAATGTATTTTTATCACTGGTGGTTACACTATCATAGTATCCAGAATACATCAGGCACTGCTCTGTAGCTGTAGATATAGTGCTGCTACTAAAAAAAAATGACAGGACAAGAAAAATAAGAAAGCGATGGATGTACAAAAAATTACGAGTGTGATATTACAGCTTGCTCTACTTTTTCTTTCATACCTTGTATTTGTCTTGATCATCAAGCATCTTTTGCCATTCTTATTTTAAATAAATAAATAAATAGATAAACTCAACCAACCAAACAAAACCCCCACCTTTTCTGCTTCATGTCAACTGGGAGGCTGTTTTCACCTTTATCACAACTGGAATAGCAGGCATGTATTCTGACAGTCAGATGGAGCCCAAATCTGATTTAACTTGAATACTGTGTAAATCAGTGAGGCTCAGTGCAGCATAAAACAGGACAACCTTTGACCTGATGTTTTGTTTGTTTATTTGTTTTTAATAAGTATTATGAGCATGTGGGAGCAGGCTGTGATATTTCTGAATTCCTTTCCTTGCCCTTTTGAGTCTTCAGAAACCCTGGAGGGGATGCCTCTGGGAATCGTTTATTTGCAGACAAGTGAAGAGAGGTTTATTGAGTAGTGAAAATATAGTCTTATTTTGTTGCTGTATTTTCCACTTTTATTCTGAGCGATTAACCCATACAGAAAAACACTTTAATGGAATATAACTGGTCTATGAAGAGGGCCTAAAGAGATAGCTATGCAGTATTTATATGCTGTCTCAATTATCACTGCAAAATAGTTCAATGATTCAGCAAGGGGCCCTAACAGCATCTTCAATAACTTTTCCATTCAGGTCTCTGAAGAAGAACCAAATCTATGCTACTGCCTGATCTTTTATTCCCTTTAGGTCACGCGTTTTGGAACAGAAAGTACGTGTTTAATCTGTGAGCTGGAAATGCCGATGAACCAGGCAGCAAGGCTGAGCTGAATGGGGAGCTGAGATCTGGTGACAATGCAAGTTGCTCTCCACCAGGTACTGTGAGGTAAACATGCCTAGCTTCCAGTTAGGTTAAAATAATAATAATAATAAAAAAATCACACATTAGGGATATACCCCTTACAGCAGTCTCAACAGAACACATACAATACTCTCAATAGAAATGTTCTGTAATGAAGGGAATGGTTTACATCAAATTGTTTGTATAGTTACTGTGCAAAGAAGATGTATAAATTTTGATCATCTCCAAAGGCAAAAGCCCAGGGGTTAACACAAGTGAGGAAACCAAGAGCAGAAGTTGGGAAGAATTGGTGCACAGCACTGTGTGGGAGATGCTATAAAGGATTTTTCTTCTAGCGGTGTCAGAAAGCACATCAGGGGAGTTGGTAGCAAGAGTCAGCCACGCAGGAATACGTGAAGAACTGTTGTTAAGTATATTGTGACAAGTTATATGGAGCGCCAAGGGATACTCCAGACTTTATCAAGAGTGAGGCAATCATTCCTGCTGCCATAAAAGTATCTTGGCAGGCAAAGACTATAAACGTAATAAAAGAGGAGGGTGGGGGGAAATGTTGTCTGTGGCCATAAAAGAGGACAGTGATTGCGTAGTTATAGTGCTTCATAAAATCCTTCAAGTTAGCAGGAAGGGAAGAAATTGGGCTAAAAGGCTAGTACAAAGCAACCTATGATGTTTTTGCTGTGAGCTGGTAGGGATGAGGGAAAATGTCATCAGATCCTTAGTCTGATTTT
This sequence comes from Anser anser, assembly GCF_964211835.1. NCBI lineage: Eukaryota > Metazoa > Chordata > Aves > Anseriformes > Anatidae > Anser > Anser anser. Next base: position 7,154,184 of record NC_139721.1, read on the forward strand.
ATACCTTTTTATAAACAGCAGCTATGGGCCACTATTGGAGACAGGACAGAGCAAAATGGACCTTTTCTCTAATTCAGTAGGGTAGGTTTTTTAAATGTTTTTAGCTAAAATAAAGGTTGGTAGTAAGACTAAGAGAAGAAAAAATATTTCATTAATTAACTATATTTTTTTTTTTTTACAAACTTAGAAAAAGAACTATACAAAGGGCAGGGCAGAAGCTGGTAATTTGGTGAGAACTCATTGCTGGATTTATTTTTATTTTTATTTTATTTTATTTTCCTGTAGAAAGCTGTGGTAAAAAAAGCACAAATAACACAGCTACTTTTCTTGAGAGGATTTAGTAATTGTCCCAAATGGTCTTGCATCAAAACTTTTTGATTACAGTTGTTTGTTTATTTGTTTTTCCCAACCTAAATGCTCACATTCATTGAATGATACAGATTAGATCAACAAAATTTATTGAAACAAAACGGTTCTGTTGGTTTAGAATAAACACTTTGTGATAGTTCTTTGTGATCTCCTTATTTTCTTGAAAAAGTCATTGTGACTGAAATATTAAGTACAATGTAACTTGTATATGTCCTAAACAGTAACTGAGGCAGTGCTGGAAGATTTGTGGTTTACCCTAATTTATTTTGGCTTTATTCCACTTCTGTAAGACAAGACATGGTAACGGGTAGAGATTCAGACTTGAAAATACATGCCTGTGGAACAGCAGACTTGCTTCAGTTGTTTAGATATAGTGGTTAATGAGAGCTGTGATAGCTCTCTGGAGATACATAAAAGACTACTAATGACTGGTTCATTTATAAGTGATGAAGATCTCTCAAGATCAAAATCCTTCAAAAAATACAATAAGTGGAGAGCTGTGAACTTGCAGAGATCTTGACAGTGGTACACTGTCATTGTCACCCTACTGCTGTGATTTCTTTAATGCTCAACTTTTAAAGGAATTACTTTTAATTTACAATATCTGTTAAGCCATTTAATTTACCTTCTTCTGCTTCACATCTCACCTTTGCAGAGCCCAGTGGTTTCTGGATGCCATATGTCCACATTTTGTCACGCCTTTTTTTTTTTTTTCCTTCCTGAAAGTTTAGTGTGAGTGGAGTTATAGTTTTTTGCACAATTATGTACAACAACAAGGTGCTGGATATCAGAGGTTGGACTAGGTGATCTTGGAGGTGTCTTCCAACCTAGACGATTCTGTGATTCTGTGATTGTGTGATTCTGTAATTCTTCAGATGCAGGAGGACCCACTCAACCTCCACTTTTTGGATGGTTGACCCATTTGGGAAATCTCATAATGGTTGTGCAAATAGAGATCAGCTGGACAACATCCATGCAGCACAACTTACGTTTGCTGAAGCTCTAAATTTCTGCCTGGAAAATGCTTATCAGAAATAATCAGACCTCAGAGATGAATATTTGCAATACATGCGAGCCTCTCCAAGACCAGTACCTAATCTCAATGCACAGAATTACAAAGGTATATGTTAACATATTAATAATATCTTTACTTATTTATCTCATTTCAGATCTTCATGTTATTTGTATGCCAATAGCTATTGAAATTAGATCACCTAAATATAAAAGATAAATACCAAGCTTTATGTTTATGTGGCTAGTTTTACTAGATGAATAAATTACATAATTACTTCCAGAAGTGTTTCGTACAATATTATTGATAAACAAATACTTTGTTGATTACCTGGAATCTTGAATTTGGAACAAAGGCTAATCAAGTCTTTCCACAGGGGTTTATCTGACTTGCTGGGAGAGGTGGACATGAAGCCTAGGGCTATGCTATTTGTTAAGTACTTTTATGACTTGTGTCATAAAATAAAATACAGTTTTACTATTTCTTAGTTCCCTCACAGAATGATCAATACAATCATAAAAAATAAATCTTCATAATTCTTTGCATGTAGTTCTCTCTTGTCCACTATCCAGATGAATAGTAAGACCGCCACTACTTCCAACAATTGACAATCAAATCCATGATTTGAAACGGAGATGAAATTACAGTGGACAGCGTCAGTGTTTCAGTACCTAGAGAGGCAGACTAGATTCATGACCTCAAAAGTAGCTAACATCTGTAACTTTTACTGAAGTCAAATTATAAATTTTTGACTTCTCCTAGTACTTGTCCTGCTATTCTGAAATGTAGATTGTATCTAGAGGAGAGAAAATGGTAGTTTAGCAGGAATATTTTGTCAGGGTTAAGTAATTCATCAGCAGATGAACTGTGCTAAATGGATAAAGCAGATTTCTTTCTATCAAACTAAAATTTTAATATTCCTCACATGGATGATAAGGATTTTTACTATTATATCATTGTGAAAATTAATACAACTCTGAATAATAATGCCAATCCATTGCAATAACATAAATATTTGTATAATATTGCCACCTGATAATGGTTAGGTTAGTATGGTATTGTAATTACCACTATTTTTACTCTAAAAGTAACTGAAATAGTATGCTTTTTTCAAAATCCCCTCCTTCAGATTTACTTACCACTTCTTTTTCTCATTCGGCTCTCCAACCTTTCCTGTTAGTTACTGTACTCATCAGGGTACAACATCAGCCTCTTATGGCTTCTCCTTTAGGAATTACCTTAATGAGAGTAATAGCTATCATTTAATATATATTGAAACAAAATGAAACAAGCCAAAAGCCAAAGAAACAAAAAAGAAATTCCATTCTGCTTAATTGTAATGATATAAAAGCAAATAAAATCCTGGATTAGTAATGGTGCAATAGTAATAACAAAAATAAAAATGGTAAATTTATGAGTTTCTAAAATGTTAAATTATTCATCATAATACCTGTTTTCATGAGGTCAGGCACTGTTTTGTTTATTCCAAATTTACAGTAGCCTTCTCTCTCTCTTTCTCCCTCTCTTTTTTTTTTTTTTTTTTTAATTGATAGTTCTGATAGTTTTCACTTATCAAGCAAAATGACCACCATTCCTTGTTGGAATCCTGAATTGTTTTGAGTATGGCAAGAAATATAATTTTCTCCGTATTACTGACTGACTTTGGTCAATGGAATAGAATAAAATTTAACTCACTCAGAGGGTCATTAGAAAAGTGCAACAGATCTACTGAGTGGGGTTTGACATGGGCCTTGAGGTTTTTTGAACAGTAGTCTATTGAACATTGGTGAGTTTATTCAAGATAAGACTTCATAGAATCATAGAATGGTTTGGGCTAAAAGGAACTTTAAGGATAATCTAGTTCCAACCCCACTACCATGGGTAGCAATACTTTCCACTAGACCAGGTTGCTCAAAGCCCCATCCAGGCTGGCCTTGAACATCTCCAGGGACGGGGAATCTGCAACTTCTCTGGGCAACCTATTCAAGTGCCTCACCACCCTCCGAGTAAAGATTTTCTTCCTTATATTTAATCTAAACATACCCTCTTTTAGTTAAAGCCATTATTCCTTGTCCTAAACTTAACTACGTACACGTGGAGTTCCTTGATGCCTAGGGTGACACCTGGTTTTCTCCTGGACTAGTGAGGTGCAATGTATCTGATGAATATAAGAAGCAATGAGATCATATAATCAGAATCAGGGCACCCCTCTGATTAGCATGAGCTATTAGATCAATTCAACCATTTCAGAGCTCAGGTTAATCTCTCCTCAAGTCTTTTGGATTTGCTAATCATGCAAGTGTATCTGCAACTCTGTCTCTCTTCCAGAGGTAAGTCTCAACAAACGTGTTCTAGACCTACCTATTTGGAAGGAAGAGCCCAACATCCTCTCTTTAGTATAAGCCTAAAGTTATTCTCTGAAAGAGTTCATGTAATGATGATTTACTCTTTTAAGAGAGGAAGATGGATCAGTAGTCATGTCACCCTTCAGCTTTCGAAACAAATGGTTAGAAGCTCTTATCCACAAAGAGAGACCTTGGTTCAGTGCCTTTCTCAGCCGCAATGGTTTCAAAGATGTTCAATCACCTATCTGTTCAATCACCACTCTAGCCATCAATAGGGAAAGGAATCCTTTTCTGAAACCAGCTTGGTCTGCTGCCCTGGAGGAGTGTGCTAAGTGATGCATCGTATAGGGGATGTTGGTAGTACCATCAGGTAACACTGAAATACACTTATTGTAAAGTTTCCAAACCACTTTTAGCATCAGCTGGTTATGTTGATTGCGTGGCTCATCAAGGCATTGTGGACCTACCTTTCTTACTCTTTATTACTCCATTATGACCCAGATAGCAAGCAGGAAGCAGAACCATCTGATTAACTAGGGTAATTCTAAGCATCTAAAATGAATTTAGGACCAAGAGGGGAAACCTGTTTTGTGTGAGCTGTTTCAGTGTTAGGTATTAGCTGAGCTGAGCACTGTGTTGGTTTTACTCCTTCCCCTTCTGTTTCACTTGCCAATAACTTTCCCTCTCTTCCTGCTCTTGACCTGGATTTAATTCCTTTTCTATCTGGTATTTAACGAACAGTGGTCCTGAAGCCATGGCCCACTTTCAATGGTAAAAACAATTGGTCTCCCTAGCACTAGCAATTGCTCTAGTGTCCAAGGACATGTAAAAAAAAAAAATATATATATATATTTATTTTGTTTTAAATGTTGATTAAATAAATATTTTACTAATACAATTGAATTCTTTCTACTTAATTATCAAGAAAAGCTGGTTGACTCTAATCCAGAACATAAGTTATTTAGAGAAAAAAACATGGCTTGGTTGATGAGAAAGAGGTGGTATAGACATGCCTTTCAATCTCTCAGCCCTCTGAGAAGAGAGAGTTAAGGGGGCAATAAGCCTCTTCTAGTTATGAAATATTAAAGAGACATCTGAAATGTTTTCCTTGAAGATTTTACCTAAAATTTGATTTATTGGTCCTTTAACGCTCAAGCATATTCGGTAAATAGGACCACAGATGTGGCCATATTTCTGACTTGATAAGCCTGATGAATTATGGGATCTGAGACCATTTATCCTGTAGCCTGTGGTCAAAAACAAGTGCAGTGATCTCAGCCCTGTTTCTAGTGGCCAGACGTCCACTTAGTGACCCTAATTGCTGGCCTCTGCAGTTCTTCCAGATGACAGGATGACAGCTTACTTGTTCTGAAGGCATATTTGCAGAATAAACAGCCTTAATAACATACTTGTCAATCCACAACAAAGAGTTTTTCTTTTTTTTTTTTTTTTTCTTCTCTGTGCTTTTCCTGTTCTGTTTAGAAGCTGGACAATTCATCACCTTTTGTGAGAAATATATTCCACATTTCAAGGAAAAAGTTACATTCCAGCTTGAGTTAGTCAGTACTAGGTTTTGACATTTTATCACTAGAAAGGGAAAGGTGGCAAAGATATACATATATATATATATATATATTTTTTCAGCTCTCTCATCTCTCCTGTCCCATTCTTACTTTTCTGTGCACAGTAATATAGTAGCACATCCAGGAACAGAGTATCTTCCTGGGTCAAGCTCCCTGCTGCCTAAACTTTATGCAGCTACACAAAGACAATCAATTGTTACAAAACAGCCTGGAAGCAGGGACATTTTCCTTCATCTTCTTTGTGTCCTTTGACACAATCGAAACAGAATCATTTAAAATTATTTATTTTCATTAGAATCACAGAATCACAGCATGGTTTAGAATGGAAGGGACTTCTGAAGGTCATCTGGTCCAACCCCTCTGCTCAAGCAAGGACAGATAGAGCTGTTTGCTCAAGATGATGTCCAGATGGCTTTTGAATATACCCAAGGATGGAGACTCCACAGGCTCTCCAGGAAACCTGGGTAGGTATGTTGTACCTGTTGGATCCATCTTCTTTGGATTTGTCTTAATCTCCTGTATTTATTATTTTCATAAGCTGCTTTAACAACATTCATTGCTGACTTCTACAATGGAAATGTTCTGTCTGTAATCAATGATGGTTATAAACTTCACCCTTTTGTGTGCGTTTCTTTCTGAGCATGTACAATTTCATAGAACAAAATCATAGACTACTCTTATTCTAACAAATCTGAAGTGACCAAAACCATCATATGCCCCTGAAGCTAATGGCTGATGTAAACAGCTTCCTAAACAGTGTGGCTACCTCCAGACTGCTTCTTAAGAGCTAGCCAGTGCTAACTCCCAAAACATGCCTGGACAGTTCTGGGGATTACTGGTTGGGAAGGGCCAAAACACAACCAGGAACAATCTGAATGATTTAGCAGAGCAGATGGAGAATCAAATCTGTGTTTGAAAATGTTCCCTGGCACTGATTAATATAAGGCATAGACATAGCCATAAATTCCACATGATATTTACATTTATGTGGCTTAGGTAAAGAGAAAGAATCTTTGACCATAGAAAAGAGTTTTGGTGCTGCTCTGTCTCTGGAAGTGTGGATCTTTCACATAGTGGTGAGAAATCAGTAGTTGGGTAGGGTAGCCAACTGGCAGCTACATTTGCTGTATTACTGAGGGGTTATGGGGAAGGAGGAAAAATGCCGATGCAAACCTTCTACTTAAATTTGATCTCACAGTTGAGTTAACTTGATTCATATCAAAGTAAGTCAGAATTTCATATAAATTGGGAATTGCAACACAGAGAAATACTTCCCCCATTTCACAGTTTTGTTATTTCCCTTACAGGGTTTCAGAAGGGAAGGCAGCCATTCCTGCACATTGGGCTTTGAAGGTGAGCTGCTTTGTAAAAGCTCCCTGCAGTGCTGTGTTGCTGAAGCCAACAGTTTGAAAATGTAAGTTATGCTTAGTTATAAGCCATTTTTAAGTGACTGTAGATGCTAAGCACAAATCAAGCAGTTTTTTGAGCTATATCTAAAAATAAATAAATTAATAAAATAATAAAAAGCAATCTGAGTTGGGTCTTCCATGTCCTATATTAAGTTTCAGGTCCTGCTCACATTTGACTTTGTGTCTTGATGAGACCTAGACACCTTCTCCTTCTTCATCCATGAACTGGGAAGGCAAAGAGGACTCCTAGGCTGCTCCTAGGACCCACTAAATTTCCCAGCCTGGAAGGTCAGGGGCTAGGAGATTGCAGAAGATGATGCCCAGGGATGGGCATAACAGTTTTTCAAGGAATAGACAGAGAAAATCTCTTTCATTGCTTATAATTCTTGGCCATGTTTTAGTCATTCATTGTGACTATGCATATGATATTAATACAAATATGAATAGAAATATAAATATGAATATGAAGAGTAGTGTTGTTATAGGGGCCAATGGCTTTGCAAGTTTTACTCACCTGTTGTATCAGTGTTGAGTTGATGTTATACACTGTACAAAACATTTTAGACTTCTTTTCAGTGCAAGACCCTGTGCAATGGAATTTGTGTATTTGTTAGTAACAGATTATTAAGCTCATGTTAGAAAAAGTTCTTATACTAATGTACAAAAAGCATGTAAAAATGATTTGGTATAAATTGTTTTATAATATTCTTTACCTGCACTCTATCAACTGAGCAGTGTTAAAACTAGCTTTTATTTATCTTCATTTCCTTTTGAAAATTACTGTAAACTCGACTTATCCAATGTCTATTGAATTCAATGGGATATAAAAGGTCTTTTAACAACAAATTAATTTTTCTAGGGAATTAAACAGCTTTAGGTAAAAGGCAAATTAAGTAATGTAAATTATCATTAGCCTAAAGTGTTATTCTAATATTATTAGTTTTATTACTGTTTCCAGGCCAGGGTCTGATCTCAGTTATGCTGGTGTGAATGCAGATAACTGTTGACTTAGAGCTACTAAACTTTTTCTGAAGCTTTACTAATGTAATAGATCAAAATCTGGACCCTTGCCCTTACCAGTAGGACTTAAAATGCAGGTTTCATTTGCTAGTTTTCCAGCTGATATTTCTGGTGCACTCCACAAGAGTAAAACCCAATATTCTTTATCAGACTCAGTCTTGTTGCCAGACACATTTTTTCTCCTTTTACCTTTCTGTGCTCTTCTGTGGAGAAGAAAAAGTGATGCAGTTGCACAGTTAATAGCTTTTAACCTTACTGCTGATTTAAGTCCTTGCATTCCTTAAGTTACTTAAATAAATAAATAAATAAATAAAATAAAGGGCTTTTCTCTAGTTTCTATTGAAAAGGTACAAGGAAAACATAATTCCTACCACTCTGGAATGACAACACTTTAATGTCTGTCTCCTTAACAAAATCTAAGAGAAATTTATTTTCCCTAGGTAGCCTGTATGGGCATAAGTAGCAGGGTTTATAAACAAGTGTCCCTCCCTATCCATATGGTCACCCATCTGGTGGTGAAGGTTCCCAAGGGAGAAAACAATTAGTGGGAACCCAAACATAAAGTTAGGAAATCTACTAAGGCTGTGTTATTTGTATAGTTTGCAAATGAAAAGTCCCATTATCATGATGATAGCTAATATGTTTTTGGAGTGTCTTTCATCTTGAAAAACCCTGCTGGTACTTTCCAAGGAGAATTGCTACAAACATAATTATGTGATGAATTTTTGATATACTGTGGAATTAAAAATAAAAGAAGTTTCTGGGGAAAAGTGCAGAGATAAAGTGATGAGCACCTACACGACTCTGCTGTTAAAGACCTGGCTCTTTCTTAAATTCTGAGCCTCGACTTGGACACGCATGTTTCCAATACAATAGGAAGGAGAAATTAAACTTGTGGTAATAGTAACGACAGAAACTGCATAACCCTTTGTGAGCGGGGGTCTCATGTCCAAGCAGGAAATCCCAAAGCCCCCTTCTTCACAGAACTGCAGAATGGCTGAGGTTAGAAGGGACCTCTGAAGTTCATTCGGTCCACCCCCTTGTTCAAGGAGGTTGCATAGGAACTTATCCAATTACCTTTCTACCTTCTGTCAGACAGCAGATGGATAAACAGGGACTTGAGGTCAGCATGAACACTCTCTGCAGACACACAAATTCACCTACATCTTACAGTCTTAGCTATGGAAAGCTTTGAATTTGGCAAGTTATTTGGAGTGTGTCGTTCTTAATTGCCAGTGTCCTCTGGAGCAGTTCGAGGATATATCCTGACATCCCATTCTTAGACCTGTCTGCTCTTATATCTGGGTTATCTTTAGATTCTGTGTATTCCTGGAAAGGAACTAGATTAAAAACCAGAGCAGTGGTGTTTTTAAACTGTTTTAAAGCCATGTCCACAATTATCCCATCAATGTTTTTTTATTGACAACACCTAGGTGGCTGCACCCTGAGCATAAATACTCTTGGCAGCTCTCTGCTCAGCACTGTAGCTGCTGCGAGTCTCATTTTGTGGTGTGTTATTCTTTATGTCTCATTCCCAGACACTCAGCAAAGAGTTCTGGATTGTGCCTAGGGGGAATCAGACCTCTAAATGTCATGTATTAGCTTCGAGGCATAGGTCTCACTTATTGGATCTAGCTTAGGAAGCAGAAACTACACTTAGGGGAATTAATATCTTTGGTGAAGAAGTATTCATGTCCTTTTCAATGGCAAGTGTAGGATACTGCCACTAATCATTTCTGCCAATTTTTATTACTCAGACACTATTTGAATGTGATTTGAGGAAATTAACTAACTAAAAGACCCTCCACTGAATATTTTGGAACACAGGATGATTAATCTTCCAGTGAGATCTGAAAGAATTTCTGATATACAGAGTGTTTTGATTAGTAGTCATGGGGAAGATTTTCAAAAGTCAAGAGAGAAGAGGAATACAGAATTTATCCAGGGAAAGGCTGGAGTTTGCTATATAAGCAAGTTAAATTTACATCAAGCCTAAAGAGAGGTTAACATTATTTAAAATTTTGGTACTGAAAAACATAGGACTGTAACATATACTGTTCTACCACAATAGTGCACTACACATGCAAAAAACATTAGGGAGCTCAGACTATTATTGTAGGTATGTATGGTTATTGCAAAATTTTGGATCAGCAGTTCACGTCATGTAAGATTTTCTGGGTGCAGTTAGCTTATTTCATCCAGATGTCGGCATTAAAAAGAAGTTATAGCAAATCATGTTTCTCTGCTGATTAGTGACTGTAAAAGCTGCAATGTATCATTCCAAGTGCACAGTGTTTCAGGGACTCTGAGTCAAATGTGATCACTTTACCAGTGAAAAGATGTGTATTCATTCTTTTCCTTAGCTGTCAGAGCTGTTAACTCAGTTTGGAATTTGGCAGTCAAACCGAGCTTCTCTCTGATGGCACTTTACTGGCAGCAGTAACAATTCTGTAACACCTTCATAACCCTATTGCCATTTGCTTGTTCCCAAAGTTACACCAAGACAAAACCACTCTGTAGAAAATGTCCCTTTAGAGATGGAAACTAGCATCATGTGGAGACAGTGGGATATAACCTGAAGACAGTAGGGATAAAGCTATTATTATTTCCAGTAGTGGTATGAAAGAAAAAAAAAAGAAAAAAAGAAAAAACATATCTGTACCTTGAAACTCTGGGCGTATAAGTACACAGTGGAGCAAGCACAGCCCTGGAACACAGTGCCCAGACCATTGGTGGGTACATCCACGTGGTGCTTGCTGTGGAAAACCTCAGCTCTGGTTAGCAATGTGTAGGCACAGATTTGACTTCGTAGAGTTGGAGGAAGTGAAGGAAAAACCCCACAAATTTTAAACTGAGCTTATTTGATTTGAAAATCACTAATGTGCAATGCTTACGGAGCTCCACTGTCACTCTGAAGAACAGAAGCACGCTGTAAATAATTATCAGAGAGAACTTATAGGGCTAAAATTATCTGCAATAAAAATAGGTATAATGAGACACTGAACAAGAAAGAAATCTATGCTTGCATTGTCAGGGTGGATGAAGGGTATGCATCTGTGTCTCTGACTAACATGTTATTGCTTACCAACCTGAAAGACATCCAGAGATATCTCAGCTGTTATGATACCCATATTTCATATTGTACTTAATATAATTTCTCATCTAAATGAGTTATTGATTGTGGTAATATTTTCATTTGAGTTTTTAATTCTTTTGATTTAAGTATGATTATTTCAAATTTGTTTGTAATGGTTATACAGGCAAACAACTCTATGCATATTGTATTCTTCCTCAGAATTTGTCTAGAGATGTGTAGGTGAAAGGCGTGGAGTTTAAATCTTCAGCGAATGAAGGGGTCACTGGTGGATGAAGAGAAAGGATGAGAAAGGATTGTGAGAAATCCAGATGGACCAATGAATTAATTAGGAAGAATCTTTCATGAGGCAACAAAAACCTACTGAGCTGGACACTCTTCGCCTGTTATACATTTTGCTTTGTAAGATATTTTGGTTAAATAAAGAAATTATTGCTGTCAACTAATAAAACAGGATCATGTCACATCTTGGGTGGAAGTAAGAAACCTTGAACTACACTGCAGGAACAAGATAGCTAGAAAAGAGATTTTTTTTTTTTTTCCTCAAAGGGCTTATTTGTAGGCAAGACACCAATGTGATTCTTTATAATATTGATTTTTCTCTGGGAAACTAAAACAGTGAGGAGGATATTAGCTGATGCACTGGTGAGGAGCTCAGATTACTTGAGACTAGCAGCCTAATTGAAGGACTCCAATATAGAGCTCATTTATGACCAGAGATGAGAGACATAGGAGAGCACTTGAACTGCAATTTACTTAAAAGAAACAGAGAGGTAGATCCAAAATGCAGTCTCCAAGCTGGAACAGCTAACTGTGAGAAGGTATACAAGAGGGTGCAGTGGTCTGTTTTAAGGGTCAGGATTATTCCTGATGTCTGGGAAGGGAGCAGGAAAGTATCTTCTAAATTACTGAAGTATTAATACGTTTTCTCAAGTTCAGAGGGAATGCTCATTGTCTCATCTTGTCCTATTTTCCCCCAAAATGGTCTGCTTAGTTTTAAACTGTGAGAATGACCCTCTTAAGTACCTAAGGGGACCCCATTGATAACAGCCTCCTGAAAAGTGACCACTGAGGTCTTTTACCAGCTTCAGTCCAAAAGCTTTTTATTAGTGATCCTTTGACATCTTGGTTTCTCTAATGATGTTTGTTGTGGAATCTTACCAAATGGCATTTTTGAGATCCAAATTTCTAATGTACTCTGTATCTCTATTAGCCACATGCTTACTGAATCCCGATAAAACTATGGTTGGGTTACTAAGACAGGATTTCCCTTGAGATAAGCCCTGACAACTTTAATCCAACACACTGTTTATGTGTTTATCCATGAACAAAGTGACCTTATTTGTTACAGCTTCAACCATTTTTTGAGTGATGGAAGCCAGACTTACTGGTGTGCATCTCCCAGGATGAATGACTATTATTGATCCTACACTTGTATTTCTACAATTGTATCACATGAACTGGTGTCACAATTTCCCTATCTGGAGATAAAAATGTCAAGAGGTGCACTGTAAAGTCTCATCAACTATTATTTGATATCCTGGAATGGAGAATACTATGAATATACAGCAGATTGTTGTTACTGGAAGAATGAGCAAAGGGTGTATTGACATTTTGCTGAAAAACTAACGAAAATAACCATGGTGTGTGCTCCAGACTTCACAAGGAGTAAGCAATATGGCTTATAGAAGAAAGCAGGTTGTCCCAGATTTGCCTTTCTGATTTCATAAGGCTGGGATTACATTTTCTGGTTACAGAAACTCTTTGACAGTATGGAGAATGGACTGAGTAGAAGTCTTTTTCACTTTCCATTGGATCTGACAGTTAGTCGGGGGGGGGAACAAAAACAAAGAAACAAAAAAAAACCCAACATTGAGCTTTTGTAAGTGAAGAAACAGAGGCATCCAGGAAAAGTGAAGGACAGTTCATCCAGTTTTGGGGTCCCCAGTGGAAGAAAGACTTCCGCACACAGTCAGGCTGGAGCACTTGCCCTGTAAACAAGGGTGTGACATCTCGATCTTTGATCAACTACAAATGGGACTATGCTAAACAGAGCACAGCACAAATGCAGTATGATAGGCAGGTGCTTTGACTGCCACCTTTATTTCTTGACACACAAACACCCTTTGGCTTCTCTTGCACTTTAATGGAATATTACATTTCTCAACTGTGGGACATTCTCATCATAACAAGAATGTCATATGTCTCTTAAAAAATTGGGAAAAGTATAGATTTTCTTATTGAAAATAACTTAAAAATTAGCTCTACTTACTCAAAACTTTCTGCTCTGGACCTCCTTGTAGATTATTCTTTGAAGAGTCTTGTTATATTGCGTCATGTAGTGTTTCAGTCATCTGAAAAGTGGTGTTTGTTTAACAGACCAAAAATACAGTTTATATATGTGACATATGCACTGGGACAAGTCCTTAACAGTGTAAATCAATATGATTTCTTTGATATTTGTGGAGGTATATTAGGATGTCAGAAACTAATGTGAATATTACATACCATTTTTGCATATCTGTGTAAGGCCTATCTTGGTCACATACAAAATCTCATTTAAGGCCTAATTTGACTGAAGTATTTTAATAGTTGACAAAAAAGAAACTCACAAGGATTCATCATGTATGAATTCACCTTAACGAATCATGATAAGGAAAGCAAGTAAAAGACCTATATAACAGAAAGATAATTTTAAATACTGGAATCTGACTGAAATGTTCTGAAATGTTATGCCTTTATTATTATTATTATTATTATTATTATTATTATTATTATTATTATTATTATTTAAGAAATGTAACTTCTCCGTAGGGTCACTGTTGGAAAAGTTAAAGAGTCAGCAAATTCTTTAGTATTTGCTTTGTATTGCAGTACCTTCATTTTTTGCTTGCTTTCCCTGTGACACAGGTTTGTTCTTTGTTGCTTGGCTGCCTTTGTTTCTCCTTTTACAAACTGCTTTTTTTTTTTTTTTATAAAACCCTTCTACTCAAAAGATTGTCAACTGCTGTGGTTTCTATTTTCAGCTTGCTGTTAAAAACCTTTTGTTATTTTCACAATCTTTCCTTCTTGTGACTTTTACACTACATGAAGGCTATCTAATCCCTATCACGAGAATTCTGGTAAAAATACTCATCAAATTACGTCAATTGAATATAAAAACAAATCCTAGCATGTCTTACATTGCATTTGGATTAATATGCTTGAGGAAATAAAACTGAAAAAATATGGAAGAATTGATCCAAAAAATAACACTTTTTTGTTTGATTTTGTTTTTGTTTAATTACATTATAATATTGTCCTTACACAGCTGTGACACAATTTTCTAGTTAAAGAGCACCAAATAAAGATTTCAGTGTGATCCAACAAAATAGTAACTAAACATGGAGCCACTTTGAGAAGACATCTTGGTACAAAACCAAGAAACCTCAAAGTACAAACATGGATAGAGATATAACTAAATATATCATAGAAACACAGAATGGTTTGAGTTGGAAGGGACCTTTAAGATCATCTATTTCCAACCCCCTGCCATGGGCAGGGACACCTCCCACCAGACCAGGTTGCCCAAAGCCCCATCCAGCCTGGCCTTGAGCACCTCCAGGGATGGGGCATCCACAGCTTCTCTGGGCAGCCTGTGCCAGTGCCTCACCACCCTCTGAGGAAAGAATTTCTTCCTTATATCTAATCTAAACCTACCCTCTGTTATTGTAAAGCCACTACTCCTTGTCCTATCACTGCACTGCCTGACAAAGAGTCCCTCCCCAGTTTTCCTGTAGGCCCCCTTTAGGTGCTGGAAGGCCGCTGTAAGATCTTCACGGAGACTTCTCGTCTCCATGCTGAGCATCCCAAGACCCCTCCCAGCTTTTCCTCACAGGAGAGGTGCTCCAGCCTTTTGATCATCTTTGTGGCCCTCCTCTGGATTCGTTCCAACAGGCCCTTGTATCACCTATGTTGGGATCCACAGAGCTGAATGCAGCTGAATGCGTATGGTAAATGTGACTTTATTATAAGTGCAGACACACATATACAGACAGGTGAACAAAAACCTCAGTGCATGACATTATTCTGTAGGGTTTTTCTTCTGTCTGAAATGGCTGACTTGCATACAAGCAAATGAATTAAGGACTAGGAATTTTATAGATCATCCAACTGATATCTATTACAAATGTTTTCTCTCTCCAGCTATGCAATTCAATGAAAAGGAGACAAAGTTGCAAACTGATTACCTATGATTCACCTTCCTCTCAAGCAACTCTTTAAGTATACACTGTGCAAAAATCCGCAAAACCTTTTTTCTATCTTAGGATCGTTTTGTATTATAAAAGATGTTGTGAGCCAGTACCTGTGACACAGATGCGAATTGGGAAGCTCTAGATCTTGTTCTTGGCTCTGCACTAGAATCTGTCAATAACGTCTAAGACATTTAATTTCTCTCCACCTAAACCCCACCTTAGGGATGGGAAACAATTAACCCTTTCTATTTCTGCTATGCTTGTTTCTGTTATTGCTCAATTTTTCAGTAAATCCATACAACAGATCAAATGATGAGCTGTCTTCATTGCCTCACTCATCATTGATCAGATTGCTCAGCAGATGATGCCAATACTGTTATTACTTGCTTTTTATATAATGAAAAAAAAAAGAGAAAAAATAACACTAATTTATAATACGAATCCAGACAATATTTGCTTTCAGAGGATTTGTTACTAATATTGATCTCTCCCCTCTTGACTACCATTTTTATCTCCTTACATTTATGTGATGTCAGCACTTCAGCCAAAACATGCAGAGAAATATTTACTCTGTTTGCTACATCATCTTGCTCCCAGTTGCAGCAGACATGCTTGTTTCGCTTTTGAGTTCAGAGGTGTGTGAGAGCACATCGAAGTTAGGCTAAAGGCTAGACTCAGCTCCCTGCTGAACAAATTGCTTGCTTGCTGACAATGGTATCTGCTTATGAATGCGTGTAGGAATAAAATCCCTATTAAGATTACAAGATTTATGGGGCAGGGAAAGATGTCTTTTTATCTACCGAAACTCGTCTGAACCAAATGGTTCTATTCATTCACACGGCTCCAATAAGACCAGTGACGAAACTCAATGAGGACTTAGTTGCAGCATATTGGACGAGGTTCAACTCTTTTTATTTTCTTTTCCTTATTGTTGTTGCAAAGTATGTTGAAGGCATTTCTCCTGAAATTGCATCAATTGCAAAGAAAAATGTCATGGAAAAAATACTTTGAAGTGAAAATATTTTGAGGAACTGGATTTGGGAGAAAAACCTACTTTGAAAATTGTTTTTGGAATTTTCTATTTTATTATTTTATGGTTTTTGTGTCATATTCTATACGTTATTTTATGGGAAATGAGATAAAATGATAATCAGCAGCTGACATTGCTGCAGCTGACTATGCTTTTTGCTGGGGAGCTGGGGAGGGTTGCAGTTGTTTACCATCGTCAATGGTACTCTGACTTCAGACTCACTGAAATATATTAAGCAGAAAAAGTGTCTCCTGGCCCGTGGCACAATGAAACCAGCAGACACTTTGTTAGTTAAAATTACTCTGATTCCTGAAGTAAACCTACTCCAAAATGTAGACATTTCCACAAAGCAGACATTTGGATTTTTTGCTTGACTCCAGACTGATGGAGCAAACTTCAGGCCACAAATGTGTTCATTGCCTAAATCTCCCTGTTTTGATCTATTGGAGCTGGGATGTTTGAACTCTGTTGGTATTTTGAAAGCCAATGAACTGTCTTATGTGGGGCTTCATAATTAGAGGTGATGTTTTTGGAGGAGATTCGTGTCTGCTGGAGAACGATTATTCCCCAGTTCAGAAAGGATTATAAACTTACCAAAATAAGACATCTGGCCATTCACCTTTTTGGCAAAAGTGTCTGGAAATGATTGATGGCTCCAAGTCCAGCACAAACACAAGGGTCTGCCAGTGCTGAAATTTCCTCTGTTGTCTGTAAATCCAGATGAAATCCCCAGTGCTGTTTGGGCAGTCAGTGAACTAACAGCAGGCTCAGTACCTTGGCAGGAGCAGCAAACTGGTACAAACTAAATTTGCTTAACTAAATTAAATGCATGAAACTGCTAAGAGAACTAATTTGAGGGCTTTCAGAATACCTAAAGAAGGGAAAATATGATCTTCATCTCGGGGTTAGGGGTAAGACACGATTTAATGGGAAATGCCTGAAAAAAATATATATCTTTTAAATATTCTGTGTATATGCATTGAACTCTTCATGTTTTTAACATATAATCTGGATTTTCTGTTGCTTGGAGGGTGTGCAGGGATAAGTCTGAAAAGGATGTGAGCTAGATAAAAATAGAAAGCTTTCAAAGATTTAACCAAGCAATAGAGGAGAGAAAATGCCCTTCAGTTTTTTGTTTGTTTTCAATAATGAAAGTCAGAGAAATACAAAGTGACAGAGAAGCACTTGGAAGGCAAATGTGCAGTAATTACCTAGGCTTTGAGGTTCCACAGAGAATTTTTGCAGGCCAAGTTCTCCAGTTTCATGGTTGTGATTAAAAATGAAATCTATCCCTAAATTTTAGTGATCCCGGTGTGGCAGCCGCTGTTGTCTCTGATTTCCTAATTGTGTTGTCCCTAACCAGAGAGAGACAATACCCTTGATAACTACTTTGGCTTGGACTGATCCTGCAAAAGCTCCTCATGAAGGGATCATAATGTTTCTGCTGAAGCCATTTGTTTGAAATAATATTGTGACATGTAGTGTTTCTGCTACTTCTACAAAGTGGTGAATTGGTAAAATATGAAATCTATATTTAATGAACTAAAATTTCACTCAGTGTAAACAGCTCTACCTCTAAAGCAGCCAGCTCTTGCCAAGTTTTACAATAAAACAGTTGCTTTCACCTGACATTTATTTCTTGAATAAAGCCATACTTGTGATCATTATGTTTTCATGCTGAGATTGTTAGCAGTCTTAAAATCAACAGAAAAATTTGGCCTTTCCAACATTAAAGCAACATAAAATTTATTAACAAGAGCAAGACAGGACAAAAAGATATCTTACATGTATTTCTTTAAATTAAGGGGATTATTGTAATGGGACATCTGGTACTTTAAAGTGCAGATTGTAAAGTCACTGTGCTGTATCATTTTAATCCTTGTAAGTAAATGCTCCCTTCCAGCTTTCTTTCCTATATTAGTTATTTTCCTGCTTGCTGTCCTTGGATATAGGAAGAACAAACCCAAGGACAAAATGTTGAGAAGAAATTTGATTTTGTACACACTATGTCAGGCTCTATCCCCAGAACTTGCGTGGATGTGGGAGAGGAGTGAGGCAATGCTGTATGGCTAAATCACATGCTTTAACATCTCAGCTTCAGTTCAACACGACATGACTTCAGGCAGACCCAGAATTTCATATGGGAACAGTTAAATAACTGAGAACATCTAAGGCAGAGCAGAACAAAATCAGGCAGTGAGGGGTAAATGCCTTAAGGCAGTCCAAGTCTAAAGAAGGAAAATTGCAAAGCTATATATTCTGCATAACAAAAGAAATGTAGTTATGGTGAAGGCTGGCTAAATTTATACCAGTTTTGGATATGAAATGGCAATGAATGCCATTGTAATCCCAGATAATACCTCAGCATAACTATCAGCCTCGACAAAGTTTATTACACACATGGTGGCTGGAGATTTGTGAAGCCTGGATACTTGCTAGCCTCTGGATCAGGACAGTGAACCACTTTTTGTTGTTGTTTTAATCTGCTATTTCAAAAAGCAGATTATTTCCCTTTTTAATTTCAAAGAGGACTCTTCAAAATACATAAAAATCTTGCTGTGTGCTGATAGTCCATATCTGTGTTTGAAAATATCTTTTCTGAGTATCACTGAAAAAAAAAGTCAGATTTATAATACTTATGCCTATATTTATTTCTAAACATTTTTTTATGTTAAGCATGCATTTGGCGTATAAGAGGACAACCATCTGTGAATTGCAGAATTTCATTAAACAGATGATAAGTGTTCAGTGATAATGGCTTCATTAAACAAATGTTAGTAAGTATTTTGTTTTCCACAGGATTAATACATTTCATATACAAGAATTACCATAAATTAGTATGGACTTAAACAATTTGCAAACAGGAAATAGTCCCAAAACTATATCACTTGTTTAGTTTATTCAATTTAATTCAGAAAAAAAAAAAAAACAGGTTATAAAACTCAATTATTATTATTAAAAATTCCTCTGAAATTAAAACAGGTGAGGATAAGGCTTTTGTAACTTTTGCAATGTATTTTGGAAATTGCTAGCACTGCTTTTAACAACACTTTGTATGACTGTGATATTTTTGTAAACGCGACTGTTTTCTCAGAAGTATTTAAATGACAGATTTATTTATTTGTTTATTTATTTATTTTCAGGGGAAAAAAAAAAAGATTCCAGCAGAAAGGATTTTAAACAGTCTGCAAGCCATTTCAAAGCAGAGTTAAAAATCACTTTGCCTTTGGTCGTTGTTGACATCCAGGTGTCATAGAGGGTCTAGCTGTGACATCAGACCGCAGGTAATCTCTCGATGAACCTGAGGTGGGCACTGACAGCTTGAGATGCTGCAGCGGGCTGGGGAGAGCTGACGAGGAGCATCACCCAGCCGTGGTGAAGGGAAACAGAAAGGTTTGAACAGTTTTCTATCAGTTTCTGTTGTCTACACTTGCAGACCTGCCATGATGTAGCTGCTGACAGCAGCAAGGACAGTTTGAGATGGCCATTGTTCCCTTTGACTCCCAGCTCTTCTCTCATTTGCAAAACATGAGTTGGAAATATCTGCATGCCTTCCCCCTCCTTGCACTGTCCCTCTGAGAGCACTTCTCTAAGAGGAACTGATGAGTAAAAACAGATGAAAAAATCAAAACAAAACAAAACAAAACAAAAACCACAAAACCATTTCCTTTTACATCTTCCTAGGGTTTCCAGCTTTTTCCAACTTTACCTCCAGTTTAGAGTGCAAATTTTTGGTATTTGGTCAGTGGCACATGACCCTGCATTCAGTACAAGTGAATATTGTCCTATTTCTCATGTGGCAGGATTCAGACCAACCACCTCTCCTCTGGATCCATGCAGTTCTGATCCATACGCTTATCCCAACCATAGGTTAATGGAGAATTTCGATAACCTTTTTATGCTGTGCTCAGTAATTAAAATAGTAAGAATGGTATATCTGAAGGATCTTTGGAGAACTTCCCTAATAGCTTCTCTTCAGCCTGACAACCCTCTGCTGGAGCACAGCTGGATATCAGCTCCCCTCAGCTAATCCTCTTCCCACTCTACAGGTGTTACACTGATGTTCCATTTTTCTGCCTCACTAGTATTTTCCCACATGACACCGTGTCTAATGCTGTAGTTAAATTCAGACAGATTTCATCTATTGCATTGCCTTTGTCTAGGTAATTAGTTTGCTATCAGAGGGAGATATCTGAGTATTCTGGCATAACATTACCTTTGGTAAACTACTTTGTATTTTATCTCATTTTGTTTATCTCATGTCACTAATGTTCTTATTTCAATTTCTATCTATCTATCTATCTATCTATCTATCTATCTAATCTATCTATTTACTTTCAAACCTAGCATACTATTGAAGTTATGTAGCATAATTTATTCCAAATATTTCCCTTTTCCCTCACTTGAACTCTTCTCCAGATATACTGGCATAAACCCTTCCTTGTCGTTTAGTCCATCTTCATCTGACAAACCTCCTAGAATGGCCCAGTCTCCCCACTTGCTTCTGTGTTGGAAATGTGGCTTTTCTTATCCATAATCTCTCATCATCCCTTTGCCCTATGCTCAATGCCCAATGGAAAATGAAGACACATTATTCCCAGGGGGCCACAAGAAGCATGGAGAAATGCTTTATCCACTGCTCACTGGGAGTAAGAGTTCCTTTTTATAGTTCTTTCTTCAGCTATAGAGCAACTCTGTGCTATTTTTCTTTGTGTAAACAGGCCATTCTTTACATCCAGTCAAAGTAATCACAAAACAGCATTTTGACTGCAAAGGCACAGAGGACTTCCCAGACTTAGATGAAAGTAGTTAGCTGAGGTTTATATAATTCTTGTTTGAATTCATTATACATGCATGGGTACATGAATCTTGCAAGAACTTTTCTAACTATGTATTTTGGTGCCTAAGGAATACTGTTCTACCGAGATAAAAGCCCAAATCCAACAGACCCTTGTTTCAGAAATTCTTATCTAATTTTCAACATTTATAGAAGGATAATTACCTTCCTCCTCTCACCCCCCACAGTTTTAACAAGGAGTTGGGTAAACTTTCGCTTACAGAAGACGTCGCATAAGTCTGATATCCAGTTAACTCTGATGTGTAATCCCAGTTCCTTCATTGGCTCATACTGGGACTTTCATCAGTTCATTTGCGTTTGGATTGTGGTCTTAGTCACATGGTCTGAATTTTTGGGTAGACCTGTGCGGTGCCAGGAGTTGGACTCGATGATCCTTATGGGTCCCTTCCAACTAGGGATATTCTGTGATTCTATGATTTACAACAG
Organism: Anser anser; assembly: GCF_964211835.1. Classification (NCBI taxonomy): domain Eukaryota; kingdom Metazoa; phylum Chordata; class Aves; order Anseriformes; family Anatidae; genus Anser; species Anser anser. The sequence continues at coordinate 7,175,565 of NC_139721.1, forward strand.
CATCGTCACAGGACTTTGACAGGCTAGTTGCCTTCACTTACTTCTGATAACTCAAGTAGCAAAAAACATGGATTTAGTGGTACGCAGACAGTCAAATTACTGTGAGGTCAGAGAGAAGGAGATGGGCAAATGCCAAGCTCTTGGCCTCTGGCTTATGCCCACTGTGGCACTCAAACTTTGAGAAACCCTTTGTGTCTGTACATATGCACAAGTAATCATAGAAATGATGTGATACACTATTGTCTGGAGCACTACAATTTACCATATTTTCATGGAACAGATGAATGAAGAAAAGACAGGGAATGATTACTCTGCAGGAGCCTAAATCAATCCCTCCCTCATTCTATACCAGACCTGGAAATATTTGGCTCTTGCAAATAATCTTTAATCAGATAGGTCACGCTATTAAAGTCAATGGCTCCTTCTGTGAATAAGGCCTACTCAGCAGGCTAAGCATTTGCTGGACTGATTGCTAAGTCTTAAAATGCTCAGAGAAAACACAAAATGCTTTTTATAAATTCTTGTTGCTGTACTGCACATTTTACTACAGAGTCATATTTTATTGTTAGTTGTCATTTATTAGGGAAAAAAAAAAAAAGAGAGAGAGAGAGAGAGAGAAGGAAAGACGAGCAGAACCCAGATGGCATTGTGCTTTCTACATAATTGCAAAATACTTATGTTACAGGCAATTTTCATTATGTACTAATCAAACTTGTGTAATCCTGTCACTGCACTATCAGTATGATTATCACATCTGTTTAACAAAAAGTTGAATAATAATCATAAAGAAAAACAGACAAATTAATGGTTGTCTCAACACAGACACCAAAGTGAAAAAGGTCCTGTCGCAGATGTAGTTCTCAGCACACAAGTCAGGATGGATTGTAGCATCAGCGTGAAACACTCGGGAGAAAAGCAAGTGGTATGACAACAATCAGACAAGATCACAGGAGCAGTTAAGCCAGCTGGCAAAGGTTTTACCATGTCCCTTGCGAACAGCTGAAAGTAGCACTCAGAACCTGTCGTGTTTCCTTTCTTTGCCATGCAGAGAGCAATAATACCTGAGAGCATCTTTGTTATATGTGATTTGGTTGTGAAGAATTTCTGGGACATGAAGAAAGAATCAAAATATAACAGGAACAGTAAGAGACAGGCAGATTGTTCTCGCAGCATCCAAGAAAAAGACATCACAAATTTAGCATAATGGGCTGCGCAGGAAGGAAAGCAGACTCACAATCCAACCCTTTCCAATGGCTGCATACCCAGGCTTTGGAACTGCAAAGTGCTGCTGTAGGATTAGTGTGCAGCACAACAGAGGCAGTGCCTATGGCTACAGAGGTAATAGTTTATAACCACCATAGAAAAACACTACAGTCCCCCCCAGATCATGAAAAACAGCTTTGACTACAACCTGTAAAAGCTTGTGTGAAGGTTTTGTTTTGTATCTTGTCCACAGGTTATCTGCAGACCGTAGTGACCACTTTTTGAAATCTGACATCTGACAGGGATGACTGTTTGCACAGAGGAATGACGACTGTCTCTTCACTTACCTGGCTTTGAAACAACTGCTCAGAACAGTCCACAGCTTCAAAACTTTCAGTTTTCATCCCATCTGCTGCAAAGCCTTGGGGTGACCACCCAGGGCAGGGAGATCCTCTAAATTCCTGTGATTTTGTGTCTTTTGGGAGCTAGGGAAGAGCAGACCCTGAAATCTCCCTAGGTAGCTAGAGTGACGGCAGGTGACTCTGATGCCCTGACATAATTGCAGAAACAAAGAATAAGCCTCAGTTCAGATTCAGGTTGCCACTGCCTGTGAGTGAGTACCTCCTCCAGGGCAGCAGTTTTGGAAAGAACAGATGTTAATTTCCTCACTCCTCTGTGTACTGCTGCCTTTCAAATCCAGCTTGCCTAAACCATGCTAGCCCTATAAACCACAGAAGCCTAGGTGGACTTAAAACACAAGCCTATCTTTTTAAGTGCTCAGGACCAAACTCATCTCTTTTATAATTCCCAAGGCATCTAATTTCTGCCATTTGATATTCATATGCTGCTCAGGTCCTTAGCTATAGAGGAAGACCTGAGGTAGGATTTTCAAAGGCTTTTTCTTCTGAGCACAGCTGAGAAAGTAGAAGAAGAAACACCTGAAGAAACACCTGGAGCCCAGCCAATGTCTACTTTCTAGCGTGGTCACGGCACTGATTTATGATGCAGGAGGTGTGGATTCAGTCTTTTAGTCTACAGAGATATCTGAACCCAAATTTCAGGCAGGGAGCTGATCAGAAGGCTACTGGATACTTTGGTGCTAATTTCTCATCTTTTCTGCTGGAGCCATTCCACACTTTCAAGAATCAGCATTTTTATGTTAAATGGTCTAATTATTTGTATAAAGATCTGGGCTTTCTTATTTTCTAGGCCATGAAAATTTTATTATTTTTGGTAAGTAAAATGAGCAGGAAAATACATAAATATTATCTGGAGAACTCTGTAACTCCTTCTTGAGGATACCAATAGGCACTTATGTTCTGTCACTGATCTCTTGGAGGAGTTTGAGGAGGCCAATATTGTTCATAGGCTTTTAAAAGACTGAGTACTGACAGCAACAGAATGACAATCTGTGCTGAAGACAATATGATTTTTGACAAAATTTGAGGTGTTACCAATTATCTCATAGTTCTGAAAATATCCAATCTGAGTATTCTCGGTAATGTCTGAACTTGTTGAAATCTGGGTACAGGAGACTTTGGCAATACAGAGAGATTTTTAAAACGTCCCCAACCTGAGAAAAATCTACTGGCTATGAATTCTACATGAAGCGCTTATAAATAAAGTTACAAAAGGATACCATAGCAACGAAGAAAGAAAAGAGTTCAAGCTATTCATTATAAAAGATAAATCATATGCTATCTCCATTGCAGGCTTTATAATCTCTTTTTCAACTCTATCCTACAGCATCATAATACATAATCTTGTTAAAGCATTGTGGAACTATTATTTTCCCTCCGATACAAAAGCCATTGACTTGCAGGAAAATTTCTCAGAGAAAATGTATTCTACATGTAAGCAAAAAAAAATATTCCTTTTAAATCAGAGGGTTGGTCATATAAATAAGCAAATAAAAATATTTAATCTACAGCCAACTGTAAAATAAACACTTGGAGCTACAGAGCAAAGTATCAAAGCAGAGAAAAGCCCAGAGCCTAACAGCATGCAGGAAATGGAAGAAAGACAATGGAAGAAATGCTTCAAAATATTAGCGTATTCCTCTAAAATTGTTGTTTCTGTTTTCTTACCTCTCTCTTGAGTTACAGCTTAGTGCTAGGCCCTATTGACAAGACATCTCTGGTTTATTGCCTTTTTACTTAGAGCAACCTGTCATCTTAGAAGTCTTTTATGCTCTTTGGCACATGTAATAGTGACTACTCTTAACATCTTCTGCTTTATATTTTTGCTCTTTAAAGTTCTTAGAAGTGCTGTCCCTCTTCATATAGCCATTCCTATTGAGTTTACAATACAAGGTTACAAAATATGATCCATAAGTGAGATGTGCTCCAGTTGATAAGGATATGCAAGTACAATGCCCTGTATCTTGCCTGATGTCTGTCTGAAACTCAGTAAGGATATGGATTTCCCAAGAATCTTGTGCCATATCTGTTACCTGAGTGAGATGTCTGGGATGGTTTGATACATCTCAAAGATGCTCTAACAGTACCTTTGTTTAGGCAACAGTATCCCATTCCTGCAGGGGATCCATCTTACCTAATTTCAGGCGTCGATGTTGATGTCTACATTGAAGCTTGTTGCATTTTGTTCAGCAGAGATTCAGTTGATAGTCATTCACCAGAACAAACATAAATGTCAGTTTTAAGAGGACCAACCATGTCCTTCTCTGACTAGTATGGAAACCTATCATGACTTGTTCATATGGACATATCTAGGTAAGTTATTTGGTTTTTGAAAGAGGAAATATATGGCTATATGGTTAGGTGGTAATTGGTTGTTTTATTTTAGAATAGTGCTAAAAACTGCCCAGTAGAGGAATTGTCTTCAGCACAGATGTGCTGTGATGACACTTTCCAGGTCTCTGTGTAAAATAATATACTTAGTTGGACCATCAGTACCTAATCTATAAAAGACGTGTCTGGTAAGGCTTTTAAACTCAGGCCAGATCTTACAGTTCTTACAGATGAAGATTGCCCTGAGCACACGCCTCAGTGCTGGAAAACATGGATGAAGATATGGTCACCCACTTGTTTGGGAACATGGTTGAGTTATTTTTGTGCCTGTGATCTGCAGGTCTTCATTCTTCGTGAACTGTATGTGTGAACAGAAGTCAACATATGATATATAACTGCTCTTCAAAACTTTTATTCAAACCTGCTGTTGACTACCCAATATAAAGATAAATGATTATGCAAAAATGACCAGGCTATTTTTGTATCCTCTGATTATTAACTTTACAAGTTAGAAGAGAAGCACTTTGATGGGAAGTTTCATATTATAGTTAAACATATTTTTTTCTCTTCATTGTTTCCTCTGGTTTTGTTACTTTTTTTCCAATTATTTCACTAAAATTTATCCCCATGATCTTTTTTTTTTTTCTTGTATATCTAATATCAAGTTAAAAAAATGTCAGTTGTTTATAGAGCAAAGAAATTGCTTTGTTTTTTATTGGTTTCTTTTTTCTTTAGAAGATACAGTTATATAACTTTAAACACTACATAAAACACCAAAATTACTCTGAAATGGATTAATAATACTACATAAAAGAAAATGTTGGCCCAAATTAAAATTTACATCTATTCTTGCCTCTATATGTTGATCCACTTTTAAAGCACTTGCCTGATTTGTTGTTATTCTGAGGTTAGAAAATAGACCCCAGGACTTCTGTAGAAGGACTCACTATTCCTACGAATTGATGAATTGGTACTATTTAATGAGAAAAAAGAAATTCAGTAAAGTCATATAAATAAATAATAAAAATAATCTCTTATTGTGGAAACTGCAAGGTCAGTTAATTTCCTTACTTTGTCCAGAGTGGTTACTTCTTCTATTTGTCTTATTGAAATATTTTTTGGCCTAATTCTGTTGTTTCACAAGATAGTTTTACAAGCTACTACATTGTCTATTTAACACTAAAATCAGTGTTTCACAAAGGTTCATGCCTATAGGGATGTGTCAAAAAGTCAGCTTGTTTTTTTTTTTTTTTAAGACAATCACCGTCTATTTATTGTGTTTTTTTGTTTGTCCATGTGTTTGTTTTCTACTACTTATATTACAAGAGAGCTGAGACTGTACAGTCAGGATCATTCCACGGTGTGAGGTGCAGTGCATTTTCCTCATTAACTATGTCTTACTTGTGAACAATTCAACAAGTAGGTGTCACAGTCAGAGAGAGCAATGGAGCAGAAGGAACAGTATATGTTCAGACAGGTCAGCTTTATACTTATCTACTTGGGATTTAGTAAATTAATGTTAGATATATAGCACAGGAGAGAGACAAATAGAAGTTTCTTGTCTTTTGGGCAATCCTGGCAATTTTTTAGAGGAAGCACAAGTGGAGGGCATTCTTGAAGAGACTTGAAAGAGGAATTTGAAAGAGAGCTGGACTTCAGAGGTTATTTACGAAGTTTAGTTTAGACATACAGACTCTTGCTGAAAAACATTTAAGGGCGTTTGTAGGAGAGGAGTGCAAACAGGAGAGACCTGGGAAGGAGGTCATGAAAAAGTACAAGGGCAAGTGGAACTTTTCTTGTACAGGTAAAGACATAGAGGTAACCTCCATTTGATGTCAGTGACTCACAAAGGGAATTTAAAGGGACACAAGAAAAATGGGTGTAGTGCCTATAATAAGCTAAAAGGATATTGGAGACCAGATTTAAAAGTGGAGGTCAATCAGGTCAGGTATGAAAATGTAGACCAGCATCCTTTCTGCAATGAGCATGGACAGGATGGTTTGAGTAAGACGCAAAAGCAACCCGCTTTGCTTCAGCTACATTTAGTTGCCAGCAAGGGCAGAAGTACCACTGATGAATGGATGGTGGGAGAGGCATGCTATAGACTGAAAGCTGTGATTGTGGGCAGTAGTTAAAACTGGTTGAGTGAAATCAGAGGACCAGAGGTTATGCTTCTGAGAACTACATGGAAGTGGGGAGGTGGGAAAGTAAAATAGTGAAATCTACAGAATGGAAGGAGTAAAAGCATGAGCAGAAAAGAGGAAGGAGGAATGAGGAACCTGGAATTATAGCACTTACAGAGAGACAGAAAAAGCATGATTTTAAGGAATAAAGTGGTTTACCGTGTGAAGCATCTGAGAGGTCAAGGCAGATGAGAAGAAAATAGACACTTGAGTTTTATTATGACCAAAAGCCCCCTGAAGACCTTGAACAGCAGAGCGGAAATAAGGAGCCATAGACAACCAGAAGCAGTCTGGAATCCAGAAGGAGCACAAAGCCTCCTGTAAATACAAATAGATCTGCCCACCACAAATTTTATTTATCTTCTTGAGTCTTGCAGTTCAAGAACAGTATTTCCAAAATAACATTTCATAACTGAGAAAAGCATCACAATGGGTTCTTGTCTTAGAATACTGCCAGACTCCCTGACATTTGCAGATGTCTCAAGGTCATTTATAGCACTCAGAAACCGGGCACTTTCAGTCTCTGCCTTTTGACTTCAGCTCTTGCTTCAGTGACATCCTCTGATGGTCTGGGTAATGGTAAGTGGCAGACTGGCCAGGAGCTCCCGCCGCCTCCCACACAGGGGACTCTGTGAGCTTTGTCTAATTACACATGGGGGGCTGCTGCATTGTCCCCTGAAGTGAGCGTAAATCAGAAGTCAATTGTCCATTTTAATCAGATTTAGCCGGAACATATTCTACATGAAGTTTCAAGTGACTAGAATTAGCTTACACACAGTAAACATTTCAGGTCTAATCTGATCATTTTAAGGGAAAACTAGTGAGCTTTAACTGCAGGAAAGAAAAAGCCATGTTATAATCGATAAACAAGGAATGATCTGAGAGAGGGGACCAGCATGTCCGATTAATCATCCTACCAGCTGATCAGATTTATGATATGAAGCAAATTAATCACTTGCTTTCAAAAGAAAAGAAAAAAAAAAAAAAAGGAGGGGGGGTGTTATATTATAAAATCCTTAACCACAGCCTCTGCTGTGGTAATTTGATTTGTGAAGATTTTCTCTGAGACAGCAATGGGATTCATTTACAGCTGAAACATATACAAATATTCATCATTCTTTTCTAACAGCTATTGTATTAATTTCTTCCTGGGCAGTTTTGCTCTCTTGTGGCTTGGAGATACATCCACTTTTTTTTGCTCCCACATGAATGAGAAAATGTAACTTAGACTCATCACTGGAATTTAATTTCTCAGCACAAATCATGTTCCCATCACAATAATAAAAACAGGTTTTGATTCCAGGTTGATTTAATTTTTTTCTTTCCTTTGTTACTACGTTGTCGCCTATGTATGCAGTTTTTAGAAGTACTTTTGCAGAGGTTTTGATTTATTTGTTATATAAAGCATCAGTTTTCATGGTAAAAACTTGTCATCTCTTCCCCTTTTAAAACGGTGATTTCAGGGAAGGGGGAAAGTGGGAAGAGAATGACCTTTTCTGTTATTATTATTATTATGATTATTATTATTATTACTATTACTATTATTATTATTATTTGTAAAGCCCAAAGGGTGGAGACCTTATTAAAGGTCTCTTAGCATTTTTGGTGGTGATGTTTGTGCTGTTTGTTTTGCTTTGCTTTTACACAGATTGTATTTCCTTATGTATTGAGCACAGTATTCCCTTTCCAAAGAAAGGGCCAGAGCTGTATGCTGCTAGAGGGTACAGGTTGCCAATTTGCCTAGATACTATGCATTTTGCAAAGGGAATGTTTCAGCAAACCCATGTAAAACTTTTCAATAAACCCAAACACAATCCCTAATAGGAATCAAGTGACAAATAATCTGGGGCTTTCTGGAGAGAGAGCAGATCTTTGTGTTCAAGCTAAAATAAGCAGAAACTGACTTTTTTCTTAACTGAACAATCTAAGTTAATAAGGCAGAAAGAAAGAAGAGGTCAAGAAACTGAATAATTTTTTCCTTATCTATAAACATGTCCAGTTCTCTGAATTTTCCCACACAGACCCTTTTGGCTTGCAGTTAGCATTCATTTCTCTGTGTTATTCAGCTGGGGTGAAAGTCAACAACCTCTTTCCTCCTAAATGCCCTGTAACAAACCGAAACACATGATAAACCAATTAAGCAGTTGGGAATCCTCTCAGAGGCGAACAGCATTCACAGCAGACCAGATCTGCTTGGGTTCCTGTGCTGCACTGCTGGGACATCCACATGATGAACAAAGGGAAGTATTAACCTCATGTGTTTCCAGCACCACATTTGCGCTAGTGGTTTCCTTACAAAGATTGTGCAAATCTGGGGATGCAGTTCAGGGCTCAGAGTGGTTCTTTCCTATTTTCTCTGTTTAGTATCTTCTCCTCCTCTTTCACAAACTGTTTTAGATTTGCCAGGATCTCTTCAAAGACTTTATTATTTAGTGCTGCAACTTTGATACATAATTTGATATAAGGTCAAACTCGTACTAAATGAAGAATGGTCAGAAACCATGGTCAGAACACTCTCTGCCAAAAATGAATACCTAACAACTACAACAGTCATCCATCTCTTCCAGGGAAGGATTTGAGCTGCAGGCAGATTAAGTGTTCTATCCAAAACTGTACAAGACTTCTGTGTGACATCCAGAAACTGAACCATGGTCCATGATCACCCCATTTTTCCTTTCACTGTTGCCTAGAACAAGCTTGGACTTGCTTTGGTTCCCTTACGCTGCTTTCCCTTATTAATTTTATTCATGTCTGTATTCTGATCTTTTCGCTTTCTTCTGTATCTATTCAAAATACCTCTTAAAACTTAATTTCCTGTTGTGGGATTTTTGATCATGTTATTTTCCTCCCTTATTCTCTTTTTAAGTCTTCCCCACTTTATTGTCTCAAATTTAACCTTTCATTCATTTTCAAGGACTTTCCACCAGACACCTTGCCTGTTCTCCAACAAGATGGCAGCTCCCTCCTCCCCTTAGCACTCCTGAGTTTTTCATGCTTAGAAGTGTCTCACTCTGAAAATTCCTAAAGCCCTTTCTTTTTCCTGCTTCAAATCCTACCTTAAAATTCCTCTGGTGCCAATGACAAGATTGGCACTGTTGAGCTGCAGTTGTGCTGAGATCAGGACCAACCATGGAGATCGGTGTTGTTGCATTGGCTCCTTCTGCTCTCTCATCTGGCTGCACCTTTTCTTTCTCTGGAAGCTCTTTGGGCACAGACCATGCTTCTATCCCATGGTATTAAAGTACCTACAATGAGAGGGCCATGGTGCATGAGAGTGGCACATATTTCTAAAGCAATACGTATAGTAAATCATTGTCATGACACCAGCAATGGGTTTGGTCAGTAACACCAGAACCAAATGCAATAAATCACTGCCACTGAGACCTAACCCAAGCCAATCACAGTGAAAAACATACTGAATATTTTTAATATATTGTACTTGCATGAATTCAACCCAGTGCAAGTTTTGCCTTTTTGTGATAGCATTGCAGTATTGGCTTGGGTTCAATATCACGTCCTTTCTGACCTCTGAATACTTCAGTGTGGTACTGCTTTTTTCAGTCACTTATTTGAGGGATGATCTATTCAACTGCTGAATATTCTAACAATAAGCTAGGTTGTGCATATAGAAGTTTTGCCAAAGAATTTTTCTTCCGAAGGCATCCACTGCCAATACGCATCAGCAAAAGCTGTCCTGCTGGGGCAGATGCATGTGTTTTGCTATCTGACTCCAATACAGCTGAAATTAGGTTGCCCACTTTACTGCTGCAGTTAGAACTACATATAGAGTTCAGCTCAATGGCAGTGATGTCATGGCACTATAGCTCCTAGGACATGTTGTTCCCCCAGTGAGTTTTCCCCAAGTCAGGAAAATCACTGAGGTTAATTTAATGAGTTGGTTTTCAGGAGATTAGTCTCACCATGAGCTGGATTATTCTGAACATATGGAGATTCATTCTGGCTATGAAGTATGTAAGAGGATGATAGAGATGTGGGAATGCAAAGTTTTCAGCTGAGTGAATCTTGTGTTAAATACTTTAACTCTTCATCGCATAGCTGAGATTGATTTTTTTTCCATTTATTTTTTAAAACTTATGACAATGCCAGTCACTGTACTTAGATCCAGTTTAGGTCTATAACACGGTACTATGGAGGTGAGGGTGTGTACATTTATGAGAAATAAGGTTTATATGGAAAACCTTGGAGAAAACAGATCTTGGAACAAGTGCAGGCTATTACTGAAGTTTAGTCATTTCTTTTAGCAGTTTTACTGCTTTTGGCTGGGATAGGGTTAATTTTCTTCATAGTAGCTTGTATGGTGCTAAGTTTTGGATAAAAAACAGCGCTAACAGACTGATGTTCTAGTTGTTTCTGAACAGTGCTTACAAAACATCAAGGAATTTTCTTAATTTTAGCCCAGCCAGACCCAGAACAGCAATACAGGAAAACCCTAGGCACAAAACCTATTTGGTATCTGTGAGTGTGTGAACTTCTGAGATCAAAGCTCACTGATTTTAAACTCAAAAATCTCAGAGGCATCCAAGTGAGTGAGAAGCCTTATACATATTTATGTATATACATATTTTAGTTCTATCAATGGAAGGAGTGAGGTTTCTAACCTCTCCTTAGCTGCCATTACAGAATTTATGCTAAGCAGCTCCTCTGTTGATGGACAAATTCTGAATGATCTGAAAAACCCCATTTTTGGCCACAATATTTCCTAGAATCAGACACCATTTGTCCAATGTGAATAATCGGTGCCTATTTCATCCTTCTTCCTTCTTAAAATTCTCGGTGAATACAAGCAACTATCTGCCTCTCATGGTAAATGGAATTTCAGCACCAGGAGCTGTATTAAAGCTGTTTCCCGTCTCATTTTGGACATTTCTTTTTTCTAGGTTCACATTGTACAAGTTTTGGACAGGTTCTACCTCTGTGTCAAATAATTCATACTCACTGAATTCATGCAGGCAATGTTTCATTTAAAGGTAGTGGTCATAAAATACTATGCTCTTCAATCTTGCACACAGATGCAATCCAATGAGCCACAGTTATTTTTCTGACAAATTTGTCCCTTCCATGCTAAAAAGCACTCAGGTATCATGTAGACATGATACAAGATACACAGCTTTTCCTGACACCACTGATTTTCATCCTCTGGTTTACCTGATGCATGTAAAATAAAACCTAAACTGTTTTTTCAACAATGTGCTTTCGCCCAGTGTAAAACTAGGAGACTGGTGCAAGAGCTCAGGTGGGGCAGGATAAAAAGCTTACAATGATCTCCTCTAACTTCTTATTCCCTGAATTTATGGAAAATTGATATGAGTCAAAGTCTTACTCATAACTATAAATGTAAAATCAAAAGGACCATTGAGTATTTTTATTAAACACAAAGAAAGACATTTCAAAAAGGAGGAGAGGAGAAGTATTCTACAAGCTCACCGCAGGCTCCCATTACAAGGTAGTTAACCAATTATTTTTATTTCAGCATAGATGATAATTAGTCAGAGCTATTGTTCAGGTATGCTGAAACCTGGCCATTTTCAGTGGGTTTGCAAGACTTGAAAAAGGTTGCCTGCACAACCCGCTATCTTTTCAGTATGTACCAGCGAAAGTATCTGTTACCTCAGTGAGGAAGCTGTTAGACCCATATCTGCTGTTTGTCAAGATAATTCAATTGATGTTCCACCTAGAACCCTGCAGGACCACAGCCTCTGCAGTGGAAAGACCTTCGTTAAGCCTCAAGTTACTGATTTAACAAGCTGTGCTAATGAAATGGGGCTTTAATGAGGTGCTTTTAGCTAGGCTCCATGCATTTTGCTCTTTATCTCAGCCTTACATTTCCTGCATTTTTTCTACAATATAGCTTAGCAAATCCCTTCATTTTTTTGAGTAAAATGACCCTTGCTATCTCATTTAATAGATGAACATATAATATCCAGCTATCCCAATTAACTTCAACGGTGGCTATGGCCTTTCTCTAGGCAGCAACTACTTATCAGGCCGAGAGATGTGATACGGGACTGGAGGCCTTTAGCCTGACTCACTGGTCGTTCACACGTCCTCTGTTCACAGATTAAGTTTAAAATGATACCTTTGATAAGTGATATGTCTCATCTCCCACAGTGCCACGTTGCTTCAAGGTTGTAGTATTTAGGGCAGTGATGCTTTTTAATGACAAATATTAAAATAATGTTCTTTGTCAGTAGTTTGCCAGAAATCAACATGTTTATTTATCAGCTACTCAGTTTGATCCAGATTCACACAGTCATTAGCAGAGGTAATGACAAATTGCCCCATGTGATTGGGATGTGAGCTGAAACCTCAAATAATAGTGAAACAGCACACAGATCACACAGCATAACCACCTTGCTTGAAAGCTACTCTAATTTTGTAAAGCAAGTTGTCAAATTGATGTCTCTGCTGACAAACAAAAAAATGTTTTTAAAGGAATGCCTCAAAAATCTATAGAAGGAATGCAAGTGCGGCATGACATTTGTTTGATTTCATTCCTCAGGCGATGCCGTAAAAATTGATCAGACCACATTTAATGGAGAAATCATTAGAAGTTTAATTCAACCAACTCCAGAAATATTTATGAAGAGCAGTTAAAAACCACTGATATGATACAGGACGATACTTGTTGTAGTATTATTAATGGCTAGGAAGACAGAGCTTCAACATATGATTTCTGCAGCAACTTCGTGATGCATTTCCAGCAGCCCTTGTACAATGGGTTGTTATTGAAACAGCACAATCTTCCAAATTGCCGTTAGCTAAAGATGAGCTTTGTATGACTTGATATTTATCCATTTTGACCTTTAATGCCTTTTACAGTAATTGTTGATCCAGTAAAGATCTACTTTATCTGTCTTGCCCTGGTAGAAATATGACTGCAAGCTTCCACTAGTCAGCCCCATGGCAATCTGTTACTCAATGTCATGTTTTTATTTAACTCGTTCTTCTCCATTCAGACTGGTCCTCCCTGGTCTGCAACGAACTGCACTGAATGATTTGCATGTAAATGTCCAAAGGTAATTAAACTTGATGACAAATAGCAATTGCCATTTTCTAATACCCCAGGCCTGTGTGAAAACTTTTTGACGGGAAATTAAGTACCTTGTAATCTAGGGATTTCTGACAAAGGCAACAGTACTTCTAGCTCCTTGAAAGGCCTTTTTGGTCCTCCTCATGTGTATTTCCATTGCTCTTTTCCTCTCCTCCTTTCATTAAAGGACACATCCTTTTTTGTTTCAAGGACACATCCTTGAAACAAACAAGCAAACAAACAAAAACACGGTGAATCTGGATTTCTTGGCTTTTTCTCTAAACTGCTGTCATCCTAGAGAGTTCTTGCCATGACTATGGCTCTGTGGTTCATCAGAGCATCTCCTGGAGGTGCAACACTTACTGTTAGAAGGGAGTTCTCTGCTGATTGAGAATGCTGTATCTCCTGTGGTATAAACTGGACCAACACAAAGCACTCTTCGTCCTCACGGCTGTTCTGACCCATGGGGCTGTACAAAATGGCTGCATTGAGTAGAGCTGTGATTCCTTGATGCTTTTTGGTACCTAACCAGTGCCAGCAGAAGGTCATAGTGGAGATAAAACCTTGCTCTTTGTGCAGGAACCACAGAAAAATAGATAGCCATCTGCACAGAAGCCTATAAACACACACAAACACATACAGGAAAAAGAACCAAAAGGACAAGTTCCCAGATTCTTTCATGCATCTTCATGCTCTCCTTAGCAGACTCAGCACAGCAGCTTGCCTGAAGGATAATATGAAAGTAAAAAACTGAAATGTCTGAAATTTAACCTTTTAAAATTTATACTTTGACCTCTTGTACCTAGCCACACACAATCAGGCACAGCCCCTGGTTTTGTGAGAGAAAAAATGGCCATTAAGTTGCAGCAATTTCACATAGACAGGGATTTTCTATTTCAGCTTTCAAAAGGGCAAAGTGCTTTCACACATATTTCCCTCATTGACCTATGGATGCCATACATCCAAGTGCATGACTCGCTCTGGAGTCCACATAGCAGCCGTTATTGTTTTGTTCAGAGCAAGCCCAGCCATGACAGATCTTCACAGCCCTCTGGAAGAGCTGCAGCCATGTTCTGCAGTGCTGTATGCTGGGATATGCCAAATGTCCCTATTTTATGCCCTCAGCACTAAGATAAAAAAATAAGGAACCTAAGTTTGCAGGCTGATGACTGGGGGACAGGCTATTAAATCATCTTGGAGTCACTGAGATGTTGCATTGGAGCAAGCCAGATGCTGCAAACTAAGATGAGGAAGGCTGAGCAGATACATGGTCATCGTCACATCACATTGTGTATGTTGCATAGGGTGGTGAAAATAAGACATGGCTCTCTTCCCTCCCTTGTCCCATAAATCCCTTAGTCTCTGGTTTAATCTTGGAGCTGACAGTTCATTGGTTAGGGAACTCCTTCCAGTATCTCTTGACAAGGAAAGAAAAAATAGATAGCTTTCTTTTTTTCCTTTTTCTGAAGGAAATACAAAAAATATGGTTTCACTTACCCGAGTAACCCTGGTGATTTTGGCACAATTATTCATTAAAAATAAATATAATATGGGAAAATTTTCCAAAAATATACCAGGAAACTTGCCTTTTATCCTCCTCCCATTTCATGATCTGATACAAACCGAAGGCAGCCATCACAGAGCAGCAGGTCTACGCTTCATCAGCTGAGCTTGAGTCCGCCTGCAGAAGGATAAACAGGCACCTCACAGGGAGCCCTACCAGGAAAAAACACACTCCAAATAGAAATGCATCCCCTCAGCCAGCAGTTTCCTAGAGTGTCAGAGAAGGCAGCCTGTCCCTACCCGATACCTTGTAATCGTTGAGACTCTTTAGAATAGCCCAAGATCCATCTCCATGGTGAGAAGTGAGAGTGCAATGAAAGGAAAGATGTGAAGGTTTGCATCATGGCAGCAAGGCAGAAGGAACCCCCTTTCCATAGGATATCCAGAGAACTGAAGTTGCATCAGAAAGCAGGGGCAATAAACTCTGAGAGGAACACTGTGAGGAGAGGAAGCAGAGAACAGAACGTAAAAAGGATATTTTGATCACCAAAAGTTCAGGGTGGTGAGAAAATGGGGAGAAGTAGGTGCCATGTATGACATCCAGGGAAGTGGTGGGGTCACCGTCCCTGGGGGTGTTCAAGGAAAGGTTGGACATGGTGCTTGGGACATGGTTTAGTGGGTGACATTGTGGTAGGGGGACTGTTGGACCAGATGATTTTGAATGTCTTTTCCAACCTTAACAATTCTATGATTCTGTGATTCTATATTAGATTGAGAAATATTTCTCTTGGCCTTCCTATACATACGCTGTTCTTTGACCAAAACCACTCTCTGCTCTGTCCTCAGTCTCTAAAAATAAAATTTATCCTTGTTTTAGTGGGAAATATACCCATCAGAAGGGAATCAGCAAATTTATTTTTTATTTTTTCCACACATCACAGTGAGGGCTCCAAGCAATGATCTGTGAAGTCTACAAGGATATATCAGTGTGGCTCTTTCTGCCACCAAGGTTTCTCTTATGGATATGGAAAATACATACAAAACACATTCATTTGATTCGACTAATCTGAAGGAAATCTCTGGTACAGAGATGTAGGTCACACAGGAACCATGCACCTTGTGGTGACTGACTGTTTTTAGTGTAACTGGACAATTTAGATTATTTGGCAAGAGTTTCTCAGAATCTTTTTAACAGTGAAAATCATATTTCAAACATACGTTTGAAAGGCTGAGCAGATAGATATACCTGATACTTGCCCAGGAATATATGAGAACAAGAGAATCTTTACATCTTTCTAACATGAGGGATTTTGAGAAGGAGATTCTCACAGGAATCTAATGTAGTCACCTTCTAACTTATCGTGCTGTGTACATTAGAGACATCTGTGAGCTTCTCTGTATAGCTGAGAAACAGTTAGGAGTGGATTAATGGACTGAATTTAATGTCATCAATTGTAAAGTCAGTTTACTTAGACTGTAATTATAATCTGCCTGAAATGATAAGAACTGCGGTGTGGTTTCACACACCCTATCTGGGAAAGCAGCTAGCACAGAAGAGAGTGGGAAGCCATCTAGAACTCCGAACTCCATCACCGTGGAGTGCTGTCGCACAAAAGGGAAGTTCTCCTTCAGCACAGCCAAAAGCGTATCTCCCTGAAGCATGACGATTCGCAGCTCTTCAGATTTTAATGCTGATGAATACTTACAATAGAAACAGCAATTTGCTGACAAATACTGGAAAATAGAGGTTTTGGTGAGGGGAGAGAAAATAATTCACCAATACTTGCTGGATTTTGTACATTTTTTAAGAGGCATGCTATATTGTAAAATGTAAGGTTTTATTTTACAGTTGTTTTTTTTTTTTTTTCCTAGCAATAGTGATTTATAGAGATAGTAAAATATTATGAAGAATAAATCTTTTGTTATACCAACTAGTATATCTGTAAAAAAGTTTTTGAGTATATAAGAACTGGTATATTTTTAAAAGTTTTAGATTAAAAGAAAATGATTTTAGATATCATTTTTGTTTTGCCAGTACCCAAGATAATCACATTTCTTTTTCATTTTGACTCAAATTACTTTTTACAATTATTAAATTCAATGTCAAACCAGAAATAAATGTATTTCATCCAGCTCCATACCTACTGTTTAAGTTCTATGTTATTAATTCATAAATCACTGAAAAAAGGATTTTAAGAATACGTATTTGTAAACTTACAGTGTATTTTAAGTTTTAGCCAAATAAAAAAGACAGAGTTAAAAAAGCTAAACAGATAATTTATAATAGCATTTTCTAATAATTAGAAAAACAAAACGTAAAAACAATGACATATAGAGAAAAGCCAAAATATTTACTTCATCTGTAGATTTCATTAAATAAACTTTAAAATATATATTTCTTTCACAAGTGACAATTCTTTCTGATGGGCAGTTTTTGCAAAACAGATGAGCAAGCAATTATATTGTTCACTACAGACTAATACTATGGGTTTGGCTCATTAGTATCTGATCTGAAGAAATTTTAGAACATGTGCAGTTCCACGTTGAGGAAGTTGCATGTGGTTTCCTGCCATATGTGGTTTCATTCAAGTTTTTTTCAGAAATATTTTTTTTCTTTTTTTTTAATTCATTGAGGTAAGATTTTCAAAAATATCTGAAGCTACTATTACCAGTGAAACATAGGAATCCTGGATGAACCCATTAGCTTTGACATTTTTCTTGACCTTTATAAGGATAGGATAGGATAGGATAGGATAGGATAGGATAGGATAGGATAGGATAGGGTAGGGTAGGGTAGGGTAGGGTAGGGTAGGGTAGGGTAGGGTAGGGTAGGGTAGGGTACGGTAGGGTAGGGTAGGGTAGGGTAGGGTAGGGTAGGGTAGGGTAGGGTAGGGTAGAGTAGAGTAGAACACAACACAACACAACACGACACAACACAACATAGTTCAGTTTTGTTTGATTGAGTTGAGTTGAAAGGGACCTCAAAGATCATCAAGTCATCTGACTGCCTGACCACTTAAGGGATAACCAAAGGTTAAAGCATATTGAGAAGTCTCAAATGTCTCTTGAACGCTGGCAGGCATGGGGCATCAAACACCTCAGTAGAAAGTCCGTTCCAATGCTTGACCACCCTCACGGTACAGAGATATTTCCTAATATCCAGCCTGAATCTCTGCTGGCACAGCTATGCGTCCTTCCCTCATCTTATATCATTGATTACCAGGGAGCAGAGACCAGCAGCTCCCTCCGCACTTCCCCTCATCAGGAGCTGTGGGGAGCACTGAGGTCACCTCTCAGCCTCCTTTCTCCAGACTACATAAACCAGTTTTGGTGACCAGAAATAAAAAGTCACTGCTCCCTCAGCTATGGTCCTCCAGCTTTGAAGACGGGACAGATCAATATTGTTGTTACTATTAAAAACTGAGGCAAAAAAAAGGTATTAAATGCCTCCACCTTTTCCTCATCCTCACTTGTTAGGTGACCACCTGCAGTCCAATATTGTTTGACCTCCTCTTCCTGTTGACATCCTTTAAAAAAGCCTTTTTTGTTGTCTGACATCACAGTAGACAGAGTCAACTCAAGTTAAGCTTTGGCTTTGCTTGTTTTCTCCCTGTAGATGCAAACAGCAGCTCTGCACTCTCTCTGTGAAGACAGACTTTGCTTCCAGATGTCCTTTATTTTTTTTTTCTGCCCTAGTTCTTCAAGGAATTCCCTGTTCAGCCAGGCCAGTCTTCTGCCCCATTTAGATGACTTGTAGCACAATGGGATTGCCTGCTCTTGGGCTTTTAAAAGGTGGCTCTGGAAGAGCAACCAGATCTCAGGGACCCCTAGACCCTCTAGATCCGATTCCCAGGAAACATTGCTAACTAGTTCCCTGAGAAGCTTAAATTTTACTCTCTTAAGGTCCAGTGTGGCAACACTGCTGACCTCTTTCACCAAAAATTCCAAACTCATCTATTTAATGACCTCTGTGGCCAAGACAACTACCTACTGTCACATCTACCACAAGGCCTTCTGTATTCTCAAACAACAGATCTTGGGTAGGGCATCTTTCCTGGTTGGCTCACTCAGTACTTGTGACAGGAAATTATTTTCATTACACTTATGTTATTTTTCAGAGAAATGAAACTGGGAAGGACTGGTCCAGCAGCCCAAATTCATTGTTTCCTTCTATACAGACAAGCTGAATCATCTCCACTTTTTTTTGTTAATTGTGAAAATTCTTTGATGATAAGGCAAAGTTAACTAAGAAACAACTTAAGTCTATGCTAATTATACACTCTGAAATATGTTTATTTAAAGTTACAACTCTCCTAATTTAGAATTTTTTCAATGCTACTAGAATTAGCATATGTGATATGACAGTTCTCACTAACTGTAACTTTTTCGCTCCCTTCCTGCAACCCAATATGTTCATTTGGAACATCGTGTCCTGGGCATCACCTGAAAAGGAAAGAATTGGACCTGCTTCACAGTGAGGAATCAACCAACAACTGAAATCAAGGCACTGAAGCCTGGATGGATGCCAAGCCTCTGGCAAAACAAAGGAAAACCAACTGTGCAAGACACAAACATCAGGTCCGAAATCAGTACAAGTTTAAAAATGGTATCAAATAATAATAACATATTTCATTTGAAATTCACCAAAATGGAGACCAGTTATGAACTAAGATCACATAATTCCATGCAGATCTCTGCAGGCACCTGTTCCTTCCATATTTATCAACATGTAAAATCTCAATCTCAATCCCACCTGGAGGTAAAACCACTGGTAGACCATGATGTACAATACAAACTCTTCTTCTGAACTGTGCGTGTCTGCACCATGCCATTATTTTTTTACAGACACCTCAAGGCTTCCATGAATATTGTTTATTGGGTGTTTACAGCTGAGGTTTAATATGTGGCTAAATATAGTCTAATAGTTCCTTCATTCCCACTCTGGTTTATGACATGACAAGGCTTTTGAAGAGTAAGTAGGCCATCCTAAACAAAAGCAGAAAATTAAATTCAGCATCCTTAATATGTGGTGTTTTCCAAAACTTCTGTTTCTTTCATGACATTTCACCCAGCTCTTTATGTCTATGGGGAGTTAGAGAAAAGATCACATATTGTACAGAGAGCACAGTGTTAAATTTATGCAAAATGAAGAAATGTGCTATTAATATATATATATATATATATGTATTTCATAGCTTTTTCCTTGAGGATTGTGCTTTGTTATGTCTTTAAGGACAGCAGTGCTATATTAGCATTAAGTTTAAATTTTTTATAAATATTAAGAGCAGGTTTAATTTGTAACATTTATATAAAGCAGTATATCAAGCTTACCATCTTGTGTAAAATGAGAGTAAACACCTTTACTGCACCAATGGCTATTCTTCAACTAGACTTAAAAACTGGAAACAAAAGATAGCTAAAAGAAAAGAAAGATGTTGAAAGGAAGCACAAAAATGCTGCACTAGCTCGTTCGGTATTTTTTCTGCTTTCACATGAAATTTGATTCTTTTGTAAAGGGCTTGAATAGTTACAGTAGAATTGTGGTAGTTCAGAGTGCAAAGGAAAAATGTCTGTTTCTGCAGCAACAATAGGGTGTTGGTGTGTCTTTGGATGGATCCCTGCACTTATGTTTAAAACACTCTCTTGTGAAGAACCTTTTTCACAAATGCTCAAGGACATCAAATAAATAATTTCTATGTTAAAAAAAAAAGTGTTAAAAACAATATAGTCGCCAAGGATATCTAATTACAATACGTGTCTCATTTTAATAGTGGAATGGTTTGGTCTTAAGTATCAACTTGCTTTGCTCTTCAGGAAAGTGTTTTAAAGGGAACTCTCAGTGATAGGCTGACCTGAAGTGAAGTGCTCTCCCCTCATCCTTCCCACAAGCGTATGAATGCCAATATCTTGAACTGATTACTGTCAGTGGGAGTGTTGGTAGGTGTCAGGTCAGAACAATTTCATTTTTATAGCACAGATCATCTGCATGTAGGCATAACTTAACAAGAAGCAGTCAAAACAATTTCAAAAATATAAACTGTCTGGTGTTTTTTTTTTTCGTTGTTTATTTTGTTTCCCACCTCTCCCAGGAGATTTCGTTTCTTTACATGCTCCTTTATACAGCTTCCAGAAGCATTCAAGTGAATGCTTCTTGGATAATTCCTCTGGTTTTTTAAATGTACACAGAATTCTATGCTGAGACCGTTTTTTCCAAAGACTTTACAAGTCACTGAAGTCTGGACTCTGCCTCTTAAGGGTCACTCGTGTGGGCATCTTCACAGGGGAAAAAAAAAAAAAGTTGACAAGGTGTAATCTACAACCATAAAGGATGTTTCAGAATATGGAACTTGGGTACTTGGCTTTTCCCTTCACCCAGGACTGTGACAGTCCTTCTAACATTCACTTTTTCCTCAAAGGAAATTATTGTATGCTAGAAGAACCAAGGCTTTTTCTCCTGCTTCTCATTTTCTTACTGGAATAAAATTCATAGAAAGGTAGGTCTGGAGAAGACCTCAAGAAGTCACCTAGACCATGCAGCTTCCCTAAGAGCAGGATCAACCTTACCTGCATCCTTCCAGAGAGATAATTCTCTATTTCTCTATATTCTCTAAACCAGGAGGGAGCTCCCACATCTTCCTCAGTAGGCAATGCAGGTGCCTACCTAAAAAATGACCACAAACTCCTACACTGTTCTTATGATTCACTCTGCTCCAAAACTTTTCAGGATGTCAAGCCCAACCTCAAAACCAGTTGTCACTCCAGCTATATACATGTAAAAACACTGTCAGTTGCCCAGCTGTCACAACATTCTTTTAGGAATCAGTTTGTTTATTGCACTCTTTCTTTGTCTTTTTTTTTTCCTTTTTGTTTTCCTTTTTCTTCTTCTTCTTCCTTTCCTTTCCTTTCCTTTCCTTTCCTTTCCTTTCCTTTCCTTTCCTTTCCTTTCCTTTCCTTTCCTTTCCTTTCCTTTCCTTTCCTTTCCTTTCCTTTCCTTTCCTTTCCTTTCCTTTCCTTTCCTTTCCTTTCCTTTCCTTTCCTTTCCTTTCCTTTCCTTTCCTTTCCTTTCCTTCCCTTCCCTTCCCTTCCCTTCCCTTCCCTTCCCTTCCCTTCCCTTCCCTTCCCTTCCCTTCCCTTCCCTTCCCTTCCCTTCCCTTCCCTTCCCTTCCCTTCCCTTCCCTTCCCTTCCCTTCCCTTCCCTTCCCTTCCCTTCCCTTCCCTTCCCTTCCCTTCCCTTCCCTTCCCTTCCCTTCCCTTCCCTTCCCTTCCCTTCCCTTCCCTTCCCTTCCCTTCCCTTCCCTTCCCTTCCCTTCCCTTCCCTTCCCTTCCCTTCCCTTCCCTTCCCTTCCCTTCCCTTCCCTTCCCTTCCCTTCCCTTCCCTTCCCTTCCCTTCCCTTCCCTTCCCTTCCCTTCCCTTCCCTTCCCTTCCCTTCCCTTCCCTTCCCTTCCCTTCCCTTCCCTTCCCTTCCGTTTTCCTGTTTTCCTGTTTTCCTGTTTTCTTTCCCTTTCCCTTTCCCTTTCCCTTTCCCTTTCCCTTTCCCTTTCCCTTTCCCTTTCCCTTTCCCTTTCCCTTTCCCTTTCCCTTTCCCTTTCTTTTTTTCTTATCTCCCAAGACACTGAGGAGGGGAGATCTTACTCTTTTGGAAGATCTTATTCAATTTATTTTGTATACTGTGAAAGAAAGATCCTTTTTTTCCTCCTTGTCCCCAGGCTAAGGATGTAACACAGTAGCTGACCTTGAGTACTTTATATCTCTGAAGAATATCTCTATGTATTGTGTCTCTGAGGAATCATACACTCGGCTACTCTTCAGCCCTCCTACCTGCAGATTAAGAGGTGAGTGGCTGGAAAGCAGCCCTGCAGAAAGCAATCTGGGGGTGCTGGTCGACAGGAGGTTCAACGCGAGCCAGCAGTGTGCCTGCAGCCAACTGGGAAAACTGCATTTTGGGATGTGTTACACAACATAGCCAGCAGATAAAATAAGGTGATTATCCCACTGTATTTAGTGTTGATGCAACCTCACCTCGAATACTGTGTGCAGTTCTGGGCTCCACAATATAAAAAGGATGTTGATGTACTTGAAAGCATCCAGAAGAGAGCAACGAAGCAGGCAGAGGGGATGGAAGGCATATCCTCTAAGGAGAGGCTGAGGACACTTGTGTTGTCAAGTCTGGAGAAGAAAAGACTTAAAAGGTTAAACCACAACAGGCAACCTCACTGCTTTTTTTAAGTATGTCAACAACAAGAGAGGTCAGGGGAAAACATTGGACTGATAGTTGATGCAGGTGGTCACCTAACAAGTGAGGATGAGGAAAAGGTGGAGGCATTTAATACCTTTTTTTTGCCTCAGTTTTTAATAGTAACAACAATATTGATCTGTCCCATCTTCAAAGCTGGAGGACCATAGCTGAGGGAGCAGTGACTTTTTATTTCTGGTCACCAAAATTGGTTTGTGTAGTCTGGAGAAAAGGAGGCTGAGAGGTGACCTCAGTGCTCCCCACAGCTCCCGATGAGGGGAAGTGCGGAGGGAGGTGCTGGTCTCTGCTCCCTGGTAATTGATGATAGAACATGAGGGAGTCCCACAAATTGATGACAGGATGAGAGGAACAGCCAAAGGTGTGCCAGCAGAGGTTCAGGCTGGACATTAAGAAACATTTCTGTACCATGAGGTGGTCATATACTGGCACAGGCTTTCTACTGAGGTGTTTGATGCCCCATGCCTGCCAGCGTTCAAGAGACATTTGGACAATGACCTTCTCAATATGCTTTAACCTTTGGTTATCCCTTAAGTGGTCAGGCGGTCAGATGACTTGATGACCTTTGAAGGTCCCTTTCAACTCAACTCAACTAAATAAAAATTGAACTATGCTGTTCTGTTCTGTTCAGCTCAAGGTGTTTGCTGAATTTAATCCTGGAACTACATTTCCTTGGAGTAAGCAGAAGGCATGAGGAGCTTTTCTATGATCTAGTGTGTTTTCAGTGTTGTTCCTTCTGTTCACTGTGCGGCCTAGTCACGGCTTGCACTTGGAATAATTTTAGCTCTTCATTCTGAAATTTTAAAAGTGATACACATTCCTTTCCTCAATTTTTTTTTTTTTTTTTTGCATACATATTAGGGAACTCTATTAAAAATAAAAAGTTTCACCTCTCAGAAGAGGAAATAACTCCTTTTAACTACTTCTAGGCTTTGTTTTAAGAACTACAGAAACTCAGAAATGGGATAATGTCTCATGCCTGAGTTTTATTTTTGGTGCCTTTTTAAATCCTAAACCTTTAAGGGAAAAGATCATCAGCACTCCTAATGCAGACACAAACCTTTAGGAAACACATCAAGGCAAGCTACTGCTCTCAGGGCTTGCAGAGTTGAACCCTGTCACAGTTTATCTGCTGCCAGCTTCAAACTGTGGCTTGACATTTCTGGTCAAGAGGGGTGGCCTTGTGAGTCCCAAGAGGGGATGAATCTGAAAAGACAGAGAGGAGCATATTGTTTCCCTGCAGCTGTTCTCTGCCAGCTTCCACTGCAGAGGTACCTGTTACCAGCAAGACGTTGCTTTGAGGAAGCTCATCACAGCATGATCTTACTTGTGCCTGCAGTAGCAAGCCGTCAAAGCACAGCAAGAAAGAGAGAGATGGCAGGAGGCATCAAAGGGAAACTGCTAAAGACTGAATAGGAATGAAAATAAAAGCTGCAGCCAGTGTAACTCCCTTCCCAAAGGGAGGGAGCAGAAGTGCAATGTAAGAAGGAGTGGTCACAGGAGACCTCAGGGCCAATTCGTTCCTCTTGTAACCCAGCTGTTACAATAGGCTAGGAACTCAAGTGAGAAAATCATGAGAAAATTGCTGTGGTGCACAAAGATGCTTGTAAAATACTGCAGTGCCGTATCTCAAAGCTGCTGGGGGTCTGAGATATTATATTGCAATTTTTTCTTAGCTTTAAGAGATGATCTGCGGAGCTCAAACTCTTTAGCACTGCAAAATCCACACCTGCTTTTATACATAACTGGATGATGGTTCTGTATGAAGCCAAGCCTGTCAGGCCAGGTACAATGGTCTGAAGGGGTCAAGGAGACTGCAGCTGCCGTAATCCAAGTGGTTTTACCACCAAGCTAGGATTCCCCCTATAACTGCTAAGAGAACATGAGAACCACTTCCCACTGGTATAAGAATACAACTGTTTGTCTTCCTGTTGAGTAAATTCCTTACTATTTTCAGTCCATCTCCGGTGCAAGCTTGAATACTTAGATCTAACCTGTAAACCAGTCTAGGACTCCCACCTCACTTACACAAGCCTTCGAGCCACATATCTCTGTGGCTCAAAATGTTCTCAGCTTTAGCAAAAGGTTGCTGATTGGGTATACCCAAAGAGTGAGTCTTAGAAAGTTTCTCACATTGTAAGTGACACACTGTGGATGACCACTCCTTTGCATTCCTGAGTCCAGCAGGAATTTGAACAAAGATCAAATAGTACCTGTCCATCTTACCCTCAGCTGCAGCTCTGATGCCAGAAGGTTCTTCAAAATGTCCAAGAGACTTTGCTATTGATATTGGCTATATGTGAAAAGCTGTTAAAATCTGCAATGACAATTCTGTTAGGCAGAGTGAAGAGCCTATCTGCAGGGTTATAAACCATGATACAAGTACAAATAATCCCCAGGAAAAAATGGAGTAAAGGAGGGAGCTGGATATGAGAGCTTCAGAAGCAGAGGGAACCGAAAAAAAAAAAAAAAAAAAGAGATGTTAAGGGAGATATGAGGAGCAAATAGGAATATTTGGGAAATTTAAGGAACAGATGAGTCCAAGTTTGTCAGAAAATGGACCTAGATCCATGCAGCTAGGAAAACAGGGATTCTTCCAAGAAGGAAGAAAGAGAAGGATACAGATATGCTACTTTTCATAGATAGACAGCTATCTGTTAGAGAACTCTAACTGGTAGGCAGATGAAGGCATTTCATATTAATGTTAAAAAAAAAAAAGGTCTTGAGGTTTCATGTTGAAAACATTTGTGCACTACTTCTGCAAGATATTAGGTATCATTGAATGTATTGCAAAAATAAGTCACTCGGGCTAGTGTCTGAGGTTTTAGGATTTTTCCTTTGTCCTGAAGCTACAGAGTTAAAACAGGACCTAGATATGGATAGACATATCCTAGATATGGATATGACACTGTTTGCAAATATATCTGTGAGCATGACAGCTGCATTAGTGTGTACCCACACAGACTTTGGTCCTAGACTGAACTATCTGTCCTCATGTATTATGGTTTGACCTCTCTTTGCCTATGTCTACTGCAAGTTCACCGTCATGATGTAATTCATTGATCATATGATCACAGAGACCATGCTGAAATTCAAAAGAACTTTCTAATGAGGTAAAATGTTTAAGTGCTTTCCTGATGTTAAGAGAATTGTGTTATTTAGACTGTATGCAAAGAATGTGTGGTGATCCTGCCCTTCCCATATCCAGCAGTTTGGATTGTGTAGCAGGAATAAACTCTTGGAATAGCAACGTGTATGTCCTACAAATTTGGTGTTATTTTAATACGAACAGAAATGTATTCTTGACTTCAGTGAAGCTGCTTTCAGGATGAGCTGGCTGTCTTAATTAGCTTAGATCCTGATTCAAAACTGTGTGCCTTCTGTGAAGCCTCATAAACATATGCTTATTTTCAAATGTACGTATAAACTCCATTATAGTCAATGGAGTTTAAGTTCATGCTTAATGTAAGCATACAATTAGGTGCTTCCTTGAATAAGAAAACGTTGGTACTCTGCTTCAGGATGGAACACAGCTCATATCAGGACAGTAGTGATATTTCCTGGCCACAGCCATCATTCTAACCCCTTTCTTAGAGAAAATCTGCAGAAATGGTTCATCTGCTTTTTACAGCAGCTGTTGAAGCTCTACAATTTATAACACAGTGTTTTAAAGTAAATCAGCACCAATTTTAGCCTGTGAACTCTGTTAGTTGAGCACCTGGGCAGCCTATTTAGCTGGACCCCAAGAAGGCAGGCTACCTCAGGAAGAAATGTGAGCATGGGAAGTCGTGGCAGGACTGATCAGAGCCATCCAGGCTATACAAACCCTGCCTCAGATTCTGTGCAGTACCATTTTTCCGGGCTCTGTCTTGAATCAGAACTGTGAGTTTTATACTTTTGCATCTAATAAGCCTGAATATTAAATCAAAATGCAGAGTCACTTGTAAAAGAAAACTCTGGTCTTGTTAGCTCTCATCAATCTTTTCAAACTGTCTTTCTATTGAGATCTCTCTGCTCTGATGTGCAAAAGTCAGACATAGAAAAAGGTGGATGAAAAACTGCCTCCCAAGTGCTTTTATGGCTTTGAAATTATAGTTTATTTTTCCACCTTATTCTCCCACTTTGTGATAATCATTATTATCTCTTTTTCCTACATCTTTCTAACAGAATAGTTGAGCAAGTTTTCTGCTACCTATTATTATTCCTCTGCACTTTTTAAGGAACAACGTTCATTTAAAAATTCAAAGTGGCAACCTCCATCTGTAGCTCTGTGGGGCTCAGGGCTATAAACATGGAGGTTCCACTTTGCTTTCCATTTTTAAGCATGATAAAATACAGGTTATTTAGGTCATTCCGCACTCTTTTTTTTTTAGTTTTCCTTTCTTGTGAGAGATAGAGATTCAAAACAAAGCTGCCACTAACTTCAATCTTTCATGCTATATTGCACGTGAATTACAAGCTATGTGTAAAGGCTTTTCTAAGGTTAGCCATCACCCTGGTATTTGAACATCTTCTATACCATCTAAAAACCTGGGAAGGGTTAGTCTGGATCAACCTGCCCAGCATGAGAAAACGGTGATCTTATCACAGGTTAAAACAGCAATGAAAATGAAAAAGAAACAAACAGCAGAATAAGCTTTTGTTTGGTGTGTCAGGATGCTTTGTATTTTGCCGTGAGCTGCTACTGCTAGTTAAAAAGTAAGTGCCCTTGTCTACACAGTTTTTTTTAACCAGAGTTAATAAACTGGAATGAGAAGTCCATCCTTATTTATTCACATGTGTAACGGTGTAGGCATACCCCACCTCTGTCAGTTTTGTTATCAAGAACAAAGCTGAAGGTTATTGAGGAGAATTTCTTTATTCTGTTCCCAAGCAAGAAAAAGCACAAATCAGCTGGCACTTTTGGGGAAGGTGCCGTGAGGTTTGCACCTTGCTTGGAAAGAGACTCAAATGTTGTTGGCACTCCTTGTAGCACCCCACAGCCTCAGTGCCACTCTTGGTGCCTACAAATCTCCCTCCTGCTTAGTCAATAGACCAACATGCTGCATTACAAACCCTATCAGTACACACAGTCGAAGTAGGAACAGGCATTCAGTAGAGAACAAACCCCGTCCCTAGAGTCTCAAGCCAAGTGAAGACGACAGAAGAAGCAACACTCTCCAAGTCAGGTAAGTATGGCCATTATGAGGCTGTTACAAGGCAAGATCCTGAAAATCTGTGTAATTATATATTTAAAACATGTGTGATGATGTGGCCACCCTAGACAGCTGCACTGCTCACCAACCTTTGAGCCTGCAGGGCACAGAACTTTGTTCCAAAGCATTTATGTTTGAAGGCTTCATAGCAACACCAATTTTCCTGTGCTCCCTCCCCCTCTTGTCTTCTTTGGGATATTATTTTTCATTAAAAATCTGCCATATTTCTGCATTACCATTATACTGCCAAAGATTTTTGTGTTGATATATGCTGGAGCTGCTTCTTAAAGTAATAATAGCAAGAGCTGGCAACAGCAAGTGTTTCAGGAGCAACTGGATCTGCCTTGGCATACCTGTAGTTTAAAAGATACCTCACTGCAATTAATTAGTTGGAATCTGAGCGCTTCCAGAAGAAAAGTTTTATGAGTTACCTCTTTCCTCTGGGAAGGTATCATTCAAGCCAAATCACTGTTAACTGACATATTCACTCTTGAATTCTTTCAACTCAGCATCCACCCAGACTGTTTTCTTTTTTTCGTAGGAGAAGTGCCTGTGGAAAGTTATGCACTTTTATCCATTTCTTTCAGATTCTTTTCATTATTTATTTTTTCCTGAAAAAAGAGCAAAAAAAATTACATTTAACGTTGATGTCACTGTTCTTGACGCCAAAGTTTTCACTCTGCCTGCAGAACAGATGGAGAGTTGCAATGCCAGCAGGGCAAACTTCCCTCACCGTGCAGTGCATCTTCCTTCCTTCATTAAAGCCAGCAGAAAGATTCTCCTCAATAAATGACTCATAAATTGATGTGCTGGCATCAAAAGCATTTCCCCACTATCCCTCCTCAGTGGGAAACTGCCCACTTTATTCCCTACACCGAGTCCTCTCCTCAGTAATAACCACAGTGGAGAAGTCTGCAGTCACTGGGATGGGTGTTGACCTCCTGTTAGCACCTCTACCAGGAAGTTTGTCTCCGTCAGTACCTCTTCTGTAGTTCTCCCCCTTCAGTTCTTTGTTTTGTGGGAAATTTGGAGCAGGTCTGGAGAAGATGAGTGAGGCTCCAAGCCTATCAATCCATCTCCTTTCCAACCTGGAAAGAGAGGAACCACCCAGGAACTCTCCTCTGCCCTACAACAGCTTTGCCAGGACCCCATCTGAATACGTCTGGAAGGGCTGCATCCAGCTTCTCCTCCCCAGGAAGAGTTGTTTTGCCACCTGCTCCTCACAACAATGATGTGTTTAGGTAGTTGGAAGGGGAGCTGAGAGACATGTTCCTACTTTTTTCTCCTGTAGCTCCTCCCCTGATTTATTGCAAGCCTAACCATTATGGCCTTAACAGTAGTTCCATATATTGTTCCCTGACCCAGAAAACCAAAGGCTTGTGTGACTTATGTGAAAATCTGACATTTCCTTTATCCTTCAAGGATCACCCAGAGCTCTTTAAGTTCAAGTCATGTAAGCCATAGTTACTGGGAAAATCATTGCTTGATAAATAGCCATTCTCAACAGAATGATTCTCAACAGAATGATTAATAAAAGGATTGATATTGTCAATGGTTCTGTTTCCTGTTGTACACTGGCTATTCTGTTAACATTTTCCTTTGGATATAGGATGCCTCTTTATCAAACCATGCTTTTTCCTCTAAAGCTAGGGAGTACAAGATATCATTGCATCATAAATTTTTAAATATACCCTGTATGAAAGCAGACAGATTTCCTGTCTGACTTGCTCATCTATTACCTAGAGAGGATGAAAGTGAAGCTTTCTTGTTATGTAACCTTACCCTGATCTGATTATTATGCATGAAACCACATTTCAAGTGCTTCAGTGTGAAAAAAACTTGGGAAACTGCTATAGTAAACAAGGAGAAACTAAACACATGGATTGGATTCCATCAGGAAATCTTAGCTTTAAAATCCACAACACGTGGTCTGAAATGTCACACAATTATTTCTCTTTTAATTTACGCTGTAACTCATTATGGGCATGAGAGGATATGAGCAAAGTGAACAGAATTAGGCAATTCCCTTGTTCACAGCCTGTGGGTTTTTTTTCATAGACCTCTGGGCTGAACAACATCTCCAGAATTAAACTGGGTTTTAAAGTTCCTAGTACAGCAGAGAAATGACATTTTTACACTTTTGCCTGGAGTAACTGGAAAATTTGGAAGGGTCAGCAGGCAAAGAAAACATTTTCAAGCTGAAAAGTAATGATTTAATATGCTAAACATCAAGAGAGACCTCATTTTTCCATGCCGTAGTCAGCATGCAGCTATTTACTTACCCCACGGCTAACAAGTAAAGCATTACTAGATGAGAGCTGGTACAGTTCTTGCTCTCTTTGCACTATATAAGAGGGACAGAGAAGAAAAGTAAAGGATATTCTATATTCTGCAAAAGTAGATGTTTGAGTTTTCTTAGGTTGCCTCTGGTTCTTCAGTATTAGCCCTTAAAAAGAAAAAAAAAGTAGGCACAAGAGGGACTAACTGATTTCTCAGTGTATGTATGTCCTACCTACCATTACTTTGCAGGAACAGTGTCTCAAATTAGGTCTCACTCCATATTTGAGCATATAAACATAAGGTCATACCACCCCTCTCTGTGTTATAGGTCTATCAATGCACACAGAAAGCATGTGCAAAGAGAGGGGTCTGCACATCTGTCTACAGACAAAACAGATGTCATTCATCTTCCAACAAAGTCAAGAGGAAACTTTTCACTCACAAAAATGAGTGTTGCCTTAGGTTTGGGAAGTATTCTTCACTAAAGCCAAGTTAAAATATCCTTCATCTGGTTTAATATTAAAGGAATTGAGTAGATTTATATTTATTTATTTATTTATTTATTTATTAATATTTGCAGCTTAGGCTCCCTCTGCAGATAACTACACATAGATGTGTTAAACTTGAGTTAAGGGCTGTCCATGAGCTGATAACAGTTGTTATCTGTGCTTAATGGGACAAACTAAGACATTTTAGCCATAAATCAAGTACTAACTGATAGAAGGGGAACCTGAACTTGGAAATAAAAAGCAACAGTGATTAGCGCCTATCATACTTCTTCAGCAGGATGGCTATTTCTTTATCACGATCCACCAGTTTCTTTGACTTTATTCTTTCAGGATTATGATACTCTCCATTGCTACATTAACTGATTGATTTTGGAGCTCATATTTTCATTATTTTTGAAATGGTGTGGAAAGAGCATTTCCAATCTGAATGTTTATTTCCTGGTAAAATAAAATTAAATTATGGATTTGTATTGTGGATTTTGAAAGGGAAATCCCCTTTCACAGACCAGTGAGTATGCACCTGTCTTTAGAGATATTTGTACCAGATTTAAAGATACTATTGTAACAGGGATTTTACAAACAGCGCCAAAACAAGTTTGTCAGCTCTGGGCAATTTAGAAATAAGATAAAATTGAAGAGAAAATTAAGTGAGGTAAAAAAAGAGGGATGAAAATGGCTACATACTTATGATGAGAACATAACAGTATCTCCCATTTTTATTGGAATGAAGTTGATTCCAAAAGACACTCTTTATTTTTCACTACTAGATAGACAGACTTAGTAGTGTAAGATTGATATCTCAGTTATGGCTGCTAGTATTTAAACATATTAGCTTATTTTAAAAGTTTAAACAAAACTTGATTATGAGCAATGATAAGCAAATTTTCAGACAAGCTTTAGAAAGACCAACAATTAAAGGATCATTGAAATTAAAATTTTCTATTTCTTTTCCAATAGTTCTTCAACAAGAAAATTCTTTTTTATGAAGAAATGAGGATTTAACAAACTCTAGCCAAATAAATTAGCTCTGCATGAGTTGGCTTTGTCAACATGCATTCAAAAATCGGCACTTAGCAACAAAGTAATATTCTTCCATCACACGCTTTTTCATATGTGCAAACATCAACAAAACAGAAATGCAGATTAGAAGCAACCTTTGTATTTCATACAAAGTTCCTAGGAAAACATCAATAGGATGGAAATCTCTGAAAAAGTTCATCTGGTAGACTGTATAGATTACATTCCAATTATTACCATTGACATCTCAAACACAGGTTGATTTACCTCAGGAGATTCACTTTCTTATCCACAGTTTCTGTATTGCTGTACTAAATAATAAACATTTTGTATTTAAGGACAAATGAACAGAACGTGATGCTAATAATTTATATTAAGATTTGCTAGTTTTGCTCTTTAGAGGAAAGAGAAGGTAGGAGACACAGAATTGATTATTCTGCATTTTAGAAGAGGTTTGGAAAAGCTGAAGCTTGGATTTCTCCATGAGCAGAGTATGGTGGCTTCTACTGAGCATCTGTCCATGGTCAAGGTCAGGTGAGTGCACAACAGACCACAGCTAGCTGGTCAGGAATCAGTAAGAGTCACTAACACCACAAACCACACACTTAGCTTTTATGCATTGGTATAACTCTTCTAGCCTTTGGAGATGCCCTCTAGAGTATGCCTGTCATCCTTTTTGACAGCAAGCCTGCAAGTTAGGACTGGAAGATGCTTTCTGGAGCAGACCAAACCCTGTGCACATGAGCAAATTTTCAAACCAGAGACAGCCCTCAGGCAGAGTGTTGACTTCACAGGCAATGAGGTGAAGATGAGGAGATCATGCTATGGACATGACAGCCAAGTAACTGGCTACAAAGGGTTGTTTAGACTTCGTTGCGTATAACAGCACAATTGCAGCATTACGACAAAGTCATCCATGACTGAGGAATGTGCCGGCTTGCCAGTGCTAATTTAATTTAGGTCATATAGTTAAATCAGGGTGAAAATGTGTATTTGTTTCATTTCCCTGATGTTTTCTGCTGTCTCTTTAACTAGAGCTGAGTGAGACCTTCTTACTGGAGCATAAACTGGTACAAAAGTGACCCTAGATCAGCGGTACACTACTCTGGGAAAAAGGTGAAGGATTTGTCTGTGACTGGAAGCTTTGAAGACCCTCTTGGACTATGAAAAAAGAACAAAATCTTGGCAGGCCTTAAGGGAAGCTGTGGAGTGTCCTAGAGGGGAATTTTGATTTCATCTTCACCCTTGCATCTGGAGAATGTTCCAAATTTGAATTTGGTGATGTTTTCATGTTGCTAAATAGTTGAAACTTGGGAGGGAAAGGTCCTGTTCTCAGTCTGTTATAAAATTATAAAATTCCTGCATGATTTGGGATTAACCTATTAGAGATAATACTACTTCTCTCATTTCTTGTGTAATTTCATGCAAAGTGTCATAAGATTAAGAATAGCTCTTACTAACCTTTACACAGCCCATTGCACACTGAATACACAGCACATTCATTTCCACATAGCCTTGGTCTGTCCTGTAATGTATATAAATAGCTGATAAATATAGAAAGGAAGGATGTTTGGCACCTCTTGTATACTGAAATTCAGGATTCAGCTGTTGAGCTGAGCCCCTGGAGCCAAAGCCTTTAGCATGCTTTCAGCTTTACTTGCTGTCTTTTTCTTTTTAATTCAGACTCTTTCATCCGAAGACTGAATGATGTAAGGAAATGTGGAATGTAAGGACATCTGGTTAACAGCTATCAGCATAAGAGGCAAAGATAACAGGCAAAGATAAGAGACAGGAAAAACAATAAATTAAACATCTAGATATACAAGCCCTAAGGACAACAAGAGATAATAGACAACAGAAAAGACCGAAGACCTCAGGTCACTAGCTTAGGGGCCATTGAAGAAATGAGTCAAAGCCTTGAGGAGGTTCAATCAGAACTTAGTAACTGATAAGAAATTAGGAAATAACTTTCTGACATGTCCCACAGGAAAGAGAAAACTGATGATGGGATATTTCAAAAGGACTTGTGGGGTTGCATACAACTTCTTATGCGATAAGCATTAGAGGGTTTTGGAAATGTATGAAAACTATTATGGGACATTTAAGGAAGGGCCAAATGTAGGAAAGGGAGGGATAAAGGTAGATCAGGGTAGAACAAGCATGGGAAAATGGAGAACTGCAGACTGCTCTATTTTATTAAATCCTATTCCCATTTTCTGTGCAACCTTGTTGTCTGTACCGTATGATTTGCTCATGAAACTCAAGCTGGTCTAGCCAGCCAGCACCTGGAAGGATGCAAGGTTGGAGGATGTGGTTGTATAAGGGGGCCAGAGTTTGCGGTTAGTTACTGAACACACTTAAAAGTATGTATGACCATAAGGAAACCTCGATCCTGATCATCTGGAAAGGAGGAGCAGGATTAAGTCATCTGTGTTTTTCATGTCTGTGCATGTGCTCGTGGTGCTTATGTGGGTGCTGGTAAAGGCCTTGGTCTCTGTGTTTGTTGGCACACCTGGCCATCTGTCTGCTCTGTGTTTTTGTATGTTTGATACATGGTCATCCTGGCTGTTTGCTGAACCTACAAATGGCAACAGCAGCAGACTCACTTAGGGATGAGCACTTTTCCATCTCATTTTCTGCCTCTAACCTGTTGAGGAGGGGGAGCAAGAGAGTGGTTGGGTGGGCAGTTGGCAACTGACCAAGGTCAACCCACCAGAAGTACATTATAGCTTTGTGATATAATACTAAGCCCTGGCTAGAGAGTAGGATTCTGTAGCTGCACGATCCTGAGCACATAATTTCTTGCCCAAATATCCATTTCTGCATTAGAAGTCGTCATAGATCTGAACTCCTTTAAGTAGGGTTTGAAGAGCTGTTGTTGATAATGACTAAATAAAAGTAGGATAGTAGCAATATCAGTATCTTAACAGCCCTGGTTTTGATTCTGACTCAGCTCAGAATGGCAGTCACATGAAAAACTGAAGAGATGTTGTTGTGAACATTGATATTTCTGAGTGCATAATTCAGGCCATTGGTTATATCAGGACCTGTTTTATCTGAATGTCACGTGTCCTTGTCTAACGAAATGTGTTAAACTCTACAAAACTAATTGTGCATGAGTAATTATGCCTCAGTAGGATTCAAGGTCATACATGCTAACATGAGTGAAGTGGCTTTCATAGCCAGTGAAATGACAGTCACCTTGAGGTTGTCTTTTTGCTCGTTTAGAGAGAGTACATGATTAGTAAGAATATTTGAATATATATGTTGTGTATTTATTCAAAAAGATAGAGAATAAGAATGCAGAGCTTAAAGGATAGTATACTTTCATGAGAAAAAGCCCTGGAATGTCTTTTTTCAATAAAAGAGAAAAAAAAAAAAAAAAGCTTATTTTCCTAGCACCAGGTGTTATAGAAAGTTTGGCACAAAATCATCTTCCTTGGCACTATGTTTAACATCACAGAACTGGAATTATGAGTTCTGTTAATGAACCAAACATTATACTGATCATTTGCTGGTTGTTATATTAATCAGCTGAAAGCATAAAAAAGTGTAGTTTGTGCCTCTTTATTTCTCTTTATCACTGTTTTTATCCCCTCCAGCTAATCACAGTCTCTTGTCCACACATGTTTTCAGGCTCCAGCTCCTTGTTAGCTTTTACATTTTTTAGAACAGATGCAGCATTTTTTTCCTGTGCATAGGAGTCTTTTTCATTTGAAATGACCTTGTTTCTGTCTCCATTAATTTCATGCATCAGTTTAGAAGACAATACATGGAGTTGGATGAGCCAATGGTCAGGTGCAGTACAATAAATCTCACAGGCATTTTCTAGTTATTATTCAACTCTTGGAAGCACATACATCCTCATACAGCAAGTAGAAAAGCCAAAGGACTTCATTGCAAACACATTTTGTCATCTTGAATGCATTTTACTCCTACTTTTTTCAACAGAGAAAATAAGGACAGAACTTAGTGTTTACCTTGTAGAAAAGATATGAACAAGATTCTCTGAGATCCTTTAAATACAGCAGGACTATGTGTTTATTATTATAGAAATAAACTGAACACTTTCTGCACATAAGTGGTATTACTGTTGTTAAACATATAGTTTTAATCAAACAAGATCTTTGATCTAAGAGTGTGGACTGTAAACAGCACACACCTCAATGACAGATAATGGTAAATCATTGCATTTTGGTTTTATAGGTTTCATAGCTTTTAAAAGCTATCTTCCTCTCCATCTCATGGAATTCCCATAACTACAGCTCACATTTGTGTGTTTCTTTGGCCAGTTTTATCTTATCATAGTGAGACCAAGTGCTGGAGGATGGTCTCTTCTCACAGTATCGGTCACTTCAATGAAGCAGTGGTCTGCAGTTTCTTTGCAAGGCTCAGAAAAATGATTTCCATTTACAGAAAGTCCAGGAAAAAGCAAGATCAGGAAATATTCAGGCAATCAACCATAGCTATGAGTGGTGCAGAGGCCTAAATGTCTTGCCATTACCATGCAGCATGTCCAAATCAACATATTAAGTAAGACAAAGTAAACAGAAAGTAGAGAACAGAATGGTAGTAGGAGAATTGTGTTACGGGACAGTGATGAAGGATGATGACGCTTAAGTCAGATGAAATGGGTACTGGGTTTTATGGATCTCACCACACTCTGATCAAATAGAAACCCACAGAGCTGGGCCTATTAAGGAATGAGAATTGGTAAAATTTTAAATAAAAAGATTGTAGGGGGGAGGAGGTGGGAAGTAATGAATCTGTCAGATCTGTATCAGGCAGAAAGTGAAAATGGATGAATTTTCTTTTCTTGTAGCAGTGGACTTTGCTTTAATTTAAAATAAAGAAGAAAAAAAATAGTAAAATAAGAGAAAACCCAACCACCTAACAAAGTGAATGGTCTGAACAAAAGAAAGGTGCCAGCGGTACTTCTATCAAAAAGCTCCTATTAGACCCAACAGAAATCACAATCCAGCTCCACAGGACAAAGGAAAATGAAATTCACATAGGAAATAAGAGAAAGAGTGTGAAATCCCACACCATATACTGCACAGTTTCCTGTTGGTATTTTACATCCTGCACAAGCACTAAGCACTTTGCGTATTTATGTATCATGAGTTCGTTAGATTTCATTGATTCTGCATGGAAAAGTAGATCTGATACCAAGCAGCTTCCAAATCCTGCTACAGAGGAAATAGCCTAACTCATGTGAAGAGGTTAGAAAATAATTTGTTGATAGAACTTCCATGCATGAGCATTTGGATGATTTGATTTTTATTTTTAATATTAGCATTATTTTGTCTAAAACGTTCCCTTACAATTCTTTCTTTATTTCTTATGCATGGAGGTTCGCTCTTTATACTCAGCTGTCTTCATTCGCAAAGCTACAGCTATACTGTATGCTTTGGCCATCTGGACCTTCATGGCAGTGTAGATGGATTCCGGGAGATAAGAGAAATCCTGCTTAGAAAGGCTACAGCAGCAACGTATAGTCACAGAATCATAGAATTACAGAATGAATCATAGAATGGTTAGGTTTGGAAGGGACCTTACAGATCATCTGGTTACAACCCCCCTGCCATGGACAGGGATGCCACACACTGCATAGATTGCCCAGGGCCCCCATCCAACCTGGTCTCGAACACTTCAAGGGATGAGGCATACACAGCTTCTCTGGGCAACCTGCTCCAGTGCCTCACCACCCTCTGAGTTGAGTTTCCTCCTAACCTCTAATCTAAATCTCCCCTCTTTTAGTTTAAAATCATTCCCTCTTGTCCTATCACTATCTGCCCATGTAAAAAGTCACTGTCCATCTTTTTTGTAACCACCCTTTAAGTACTGAAAGGCTGTAATGAGGTCTTCCCAGAGCCTTCTCTTCTCCAGGCTGAACAGCCCCAGCTATCTCAGCCTTTCTCCATAGGAGGGGTGCTCCATCCCTCTGATCATCTTCGTGGCCCTCCTTTGGACTCAATCCAACAGATTCACACCTTTCTTATGCTGGGGGCCCCAGACCTGGATGGAGGGCTCCAAGTGGGGCCTTGCAAAGGCAGAGCAGAGGGGGACAATCACCTCCTTCCTCTGCTGCCCACCCCTCTGGTGATGCAGCCCAGGATGCAGTTGGCCTTCTGAGCTGCAAGCATGCACTGCTGGCTCATGCTTTAGTGCCTGAGCAAAATTCAGATGTTAGAGGACATCTAGAGACAGCATCTAAATGTCTCTGCTCCAAAAGCTAGTGGTCTTTAACATCTCGTTTAGAAGTAAATGCATTGGACCAACAGCTCCTGCCTAAATTTTTGTTTTCAGCCCTTGCTAAAGCACATCCAGACTGAACAGTCTAAACATCTGCCTCAACATCAACACCCTAAGCTGGAATATAAGAGCAGGGCAGGATCCAATAGTGATGGTGTTACATGACTGAAGGAAGAAAATTAGATAAACAGAAAGATTGGGGTTCATCCCAACTAAACTTCAGTCATCTGCAGTGTGGATATCTACATTGTAGCTCATTGCTCACCTTTGAAGTTTCTTTATTTAAAGTAGGTATCTACTTTAGATTGAAATTTGTGATACCAATTATAAATGTAGTTGTACACTACTAATTCAAATGAGCATATCTAGATTTGATGAATTATACTAAAAAAAAAAAAAAAAAAAAAAAAGCAATACTTGCATAGGAAGTACCTAAGAAATGCCATGGCATTTTTAAGGACTGAGCTGATTAGTCTTTTCTGGAAAAGAACTGCACTTAACAGTACTGCAAAATCCAAAATTGGTCTATGACATCCCCAGATAGTTCTCTTCTGTAAGAGGAAAAATAACTCGATGCTGAATCCATGTTATTGCTTCATAAGTTTATAAAATTTTCATATCCAAGGATTGGCCAGGCAAGACACGAGGGAAAGTTATCAAGAGAGCTTAGCTCAAAATGATGTAATAGCAACTATGCAAGGAGTTTATTAGGATTTAAGAAATGAAGATGAAGAAAGGGCAGGGGAGAACTATGATGGGCAAGATGAATAGTGGAGTCATTACTCATTCTGAGCCACTAGGGTAGGTAATCAATTCCATCTCTGCCCTTGATAAGAGATTTAAATAGGGTGTCAACTTTGGGCTTGCAAAGCTTTGGCTTTTGTCAGTGAAACCCATCTGACTGTACAGCTGAGCCATGTTACAACTACCTGAGATACAGGCCCGTTTGCACTGATTTTAATTCATTGCCCATCTGACTTAACTTTAGTTTGACAGGACACACTTCGATTCAGCCTAACTGCACTCAGTAAGAAGCAGGAGCAGATCTGGATTACCAGTAGTCAAAGACTGAGCTTTCAAGCTGTCTAACAGTATTGATGGGGAAATTATTCTATTTAGTCTGTGTTTGGCTTTGTTCATAGTGTGGCTAATAACACTTACCTTGACTGAGTAAGACAAGAAACTCTATATGAGGCCTAGGTAGTATAGTAGCTGTCTTGCTCCACAGTCCAGCTGGGATTGACTTGGTTCTGAGAATAATTTGGAGTAAAAATTATGCAATTAATTATAAAGAACCCTAAATTCTAGTGGTGATAGAATTGTCCCTAAAATGTTTACTAGGATTTTTTCAAAAAAGCAATATTTTCCAAGACTTTTTTTTTTTTTTTTTTTTTTTTTTTTGGTAAGAAATGTATTAGTACATCAGTGTGGAGGAGTGGAGGAGTAGGTAAGGTATTTTCTTGATGACAGCATCTGCCAGAGGTGGATGTTGTGCTGGTTTTTTTTTTTGTTGTTGTTTGTTTGTTTTGCTTTTTTTTGTTTGTTTTATAGTCATTACTATAAAAAAAATGAGGCAAAAAAGTCATTAAATGTCTCCACCTTCATAGAAAAATGGAATCATAGAATCATTGAATAAATCATTGAATGTTTTGGGTTGGAAGGAACCTTAAAGATCATCTAGTTCCAGCCCCCCTGCCGTGGGCAGGGATGCCACACGCTACATAGATGGCCCAGGGCCCCCATCCAACCTGGCTTTGAACACCTCCAGGGATACGGCATCCACAGCTTCTCTGGGCAACCTATCCCAGTGCCTCACCACCCTCTGAGTGAAAAATTTCCTTCTAACATCTCATCTAAATCTCCCCTCTTTAGGTTTTAAACCATTCTCCCTTGTCCAATCATTATCTGCCCATGTAAAAAGTAACTTTCCATCATTTTATAGGCCCCCTGTAAGTACTGAAAGTCTGCAATGGGGTCTTCCTGCAGCTTTTTCTCCTCCAGGATGAGCATCCCATGCCCTCTTAACTTTTCTTCATAGGAGAGGTGCAGCAGCTCTCTGATCATATTTGTGGCCCTCCTCTGGACCTGCTCTAAAAGGTCCACATCCTTCATCTGATGGGGCTCCCAGACTTCGATACGGTACTCCAAGTGGGGCCTCATGAGGGCACCCCAGGATGCAGTTGAACTTCTGGGTTGCAAGC
The DNA here is from genome assembly GCF_964211835.1 of Anser anser. NCBI lineage: Eukaryota > Metazoa > Chordata > Aves > Anseriformes > Anatidae > Anser > Anser anser. The sequence continues at coordinate 7,215,964 of NC_139721.1, forward strand.
ATGCACTGCTGGCTCATGTAGAGCTTTTTGTCCAAAAGAACCCCCCAAGACCTTCTCTGCAGGGCTGCTCTCAATGAGTTCTTCTCCCAGTCTGTCCTCCTGTCTGGGATTGCCCCGACCCTGGCGCAGCACCTTGCACTTGGACTTGTTGAACCTCATTAGGTGCACATGGGCCCACTTCTCCAGCTTGTCCAGGTCCCTGGGGATGGCATCCCGTCCTTCTGTTGTATCAACTGTACCACTCAACTTGCTGTTGTCTGCAAACTTGATGAGGGTGCACTCTCTCCTACTCTCTATGTCACTGATAAAGATATTAAACAGTACCAGTCCCAAGATGGACCCCTGAGGGACACCACTCGTCACCAGCCTCCACCTGGACCTAGAGCTGTTGACCACATCTCTCTGGGTGGCGCCATCCAGCCAATTCCTTATACACCAAATAGTCCACCCTTCAAATCCATCTCTCTCCAATTTGGAGATCCAAATGTCATGTGGGACCATGTCAAAAGCCTTACAGAAGTCCAGGTAGATGACATCAGTCAGTCTCCCCTTCATGCATGATGCAGTCATTACATCATAGAAGGCCACCAGACTGGTCAGGCACAATTTGGCCTTGGTGAAGCCATGCTGGCTGTCTCGGGTCACCTCAAGGAGGTGCAGGTCCTGCATTTGCCTTGACATTGCTTCCAGGAGGATCTGTTCCATGATCTTGCAGGCACAGAGGTGAGGCTCACCGGTCTGTAGTTCCCTGGGTCCTCCTTTGTACCCTTGTTAAAAATGGGAGTGATGTTTCCCTTTTTCCAGTCACCAGGGACTTCACCTGACTGCCAGGACTTTTCAGATATGAGGGAGAGAGACTTGGCAATGCCACCAGCTGGTTCCTCAGGACCCTGGGATGTGTAGCATCGGGCCCCATAGACCATACCTGTTCAGTTTATCGGGTGGTCTTGAACCCACTCTTTGCTGACATTGGGAGGGACTTTGCTCCCTCAGTCTTCTTCTACAGGTTTGGGGAAACGAGAGACATGGGAAGCCTGACTGGCAGTGAAGACTGAGCCAAAGAAGTTGCTGAGTACCTCAGCCTTCTCCATGTCTGTCATTACCAGCTCTCCCTTCTCATTTGTCAGAGGGGGTACACTTTCCTTGGTCTTTCTTTTCTGGTCCTACAGAATGTACCTACAGAATGTACCTACAGAATCCCTTCTTGTTATTCTTTGCATCCCTTGCCAAGCTCAGTTCAGTCTGTGCTTTGTCTTTCCTGATCCCATCCCTGCACATCCAGACAGTATCCCTGTTCTCTTCCCAGGCCACATGTACCTGCTTCCTCCACCTGTGCATTTCCTTCTTGCACCTCAGTTCACCAACAGGTCCTTGCTCAGCCATGCAGTCTTCCTGCCTTTCCAGCTTGATTTCTTGTACGTGGAGATTGCCTTTTTCCTCATCCTCACTTGTTAGGTAACCATCTGCATCAAAGAGCAGTCCAGTATTTTCCTTTGACCTCCTCTTGCTGTTGACATACTCTAAAATGCCTTTTTTTTTTTGTTTATTTTTTTCTCTGATATCACACTTGTCAGTGTCAACACAAGCTGAGCTTTGGCTTTGCTTGTTTTCTCCCTGCAGATGTCAACTGCAGCTCTGTACTCTCCTTTTGAAGACCTTGCTTCCAGAGATGATATATTTTGTTTTTCTGCCCAGTTCCAGGCAGAATTCTCTGTTCAATCAAGCAAGTCTTCTGCCTCACTTGCTTGACTTGTGGCACAGTGGGATTGCCTGCTCTTGGGTTTATAAAAGGCATGTCTTGAAAAGCAACCAGCTCTCACAGACACCTAAGCTCTCTAGAGCAGATCCCTAAGGGACATTGCTAACTAGCTCCCTGAGAAACTTAGAGTTTGCTCTCTTAAATCTCAGAGTGGCAACCTTGCTGACCTCTTTTGTCCTTTCACCAAAAATTCTGAACTCAACTATTTAATGACCTCTGTGGCCAAGACAGCTACCTACTGCCACATCTACTGCAAGGCCTTCTGTGTTCTCAAAAAAAAAACAAACAGATGTAGGAGGCACCTTCACTAGGTGGCTCACTCAGTACTTGTGACAGGAAGTTATCTTCTACATACATTAGGAATTTCCTAGACCTGCTTGTCACAGCAGTTTGTGTCTGGGAATTTGAAATCTCCAGTAACCTTGAATGCAAACAGTTCAGAGATTTTCCCTAGTTGCCTAGAGAATTACTCATCCATGCCATCGTCCTGAGCAGACAGTTGATAGTAGACACCCACAACAACATCTGCTAGCTGTCCCCTTAATTGTCACCCAGAAGCTTTCTACTGTGTCACCCCTAACATCAGGGGCTGTACAGTCTTATCTCTCCCTTACATGCAGCACAACAGCTCCACCTTGCCTATTCTGTCTATGCCTCCTGAATACCTGATAGCTCTTCTTCCCAGCACTGCAGTCATGGGACTTATCCCACCAATGATATCATAACTCTGGGATAGGACCAAAGCTTCCAGTTCATCCCATTTGTCCCTCATACTGTGTGTGTTGGTATACAAACATTTCAGATGTGCTCCTGAACCCACAGTGCTCCCCGGCGCAGCACAGATGCTCCCATTAGCTTTGCCACCCTCAGGTGGCATCTGCTTAACCTCAGTGTTCCTAATCATACCCCCCTCTCCCATCGATCCTAGTTTAAAAGCCCTCTCAATCAGTCTCACCAGGTTATGGGCCAAGAAGCATTTCCCTCAATGAGACAGGTGGGTCCTGTCAGGCTCCAGCAGACTTCTCATCTTGAAGACTCTTCCATGACATAGAACCCAAAAAATCTGGCAGAGGTTTTAGTCTTGGAGCCAGACATTGATGACCTGGGCTCACCTTTTTCTCTTGCTGTCTATCCCTATTACCAGGAGGACTGAGGAAAACACAGAAATGTCAAAAGATGACATTTTTTTCACAAAATACCATTCTTGTTTTCCAGTTGGCCTTAGTTATGAGGCTTTCAAGTGGCCAATTTTAACTCAGAATCTCAATTTATTTGGGGTTCCTTGCTGATGTGGACAGGCCCCAGAAAAGCAAGGGTGTTCATTCTTATCATTAAAATATGGCCAAGAGGGCAACCATAAACTTTTCTCTTGGAATTCATCCTTAGCAAAACTGTCAAAATGCTTCTTTGAAAGTGCTGCTTCATCTTCTAGGAGTTCTTATTGTGATAATTTTCCTTTTCCTGTTGCATTTTTACATCCACTTCTGTAATTGTCTTAAGCAATTACAGACACCTTTGACAAATGCATTGGCTGTTTATCACAGTACCTCCTGTAATTGTTTTTCTTGTTGACTGTGGATTTTAGTTTTTCTGTGCTATTACCTTAGCATAAGGATGGATGGGAGGGTTAGGGACTATGCAGGAGGTAAGCAGGACATGCTTCACCACTCACGCTAGACTCACATTCAAACCAATCAAGTGCCCATAAATGCAATTACTACTTTTATAGCTTTTATTACTTATCAATGGTGCATTTGTAATGTTGTGAGGTATTAAAATGCTAATAAGAGAGTGAAGACAAGGTCAACATTTCCTCTATTCTATTTTGCTATTTAGATTAAGTGCAATCCACCCAGGGAACAGTACAAACAAGGACACCCGGCTATGTTAAAATGACAAGAAAAAAAAACTTTTAAGATTTAGGTTCTCGTGTATCTCTCATGTTGTCAGGGATAAAGATCCTAGGATGTGTCAGGCAAATATATTTACCTTTGACTATGGATATTTTTTATTTTTTTTTCCTTGACTAGGAATTTGAAATACTTTAAGATTTTCTGAATTTGGCACAGAAACAACACCCATTGTGCTTACATGGCAACTGGAGCCCAAAATTAAATATCTTGACTATTTTAAAATCAGACACCTCTCCAGGGATTCTGTAACTGCTTGGGACATTTCATGTTAAATTTTTCCTCTAGAGTTGGACCAAGAAAACTCCAACCCACTGAGGTGAGTGGGAAATGCCACAAAAGTTAAAGAGTTCTCGCTCGAGACCCCATTGCTGACTTTCACCACCAAATGCAAAATGAGCTGAGGAGGTAGAAGGAGGAGAGACCTGGCTTTCTGTTTGGGAAGGGAAAGAATTTGGGAAGAACTGAGTAGACAGTGAGGAAATCCTACTGCTTAAATAGGCCAGGTTACAGCTTCTCTGTCTTAGGAGCAGTGGAAATCTCTGAAATAACAGTGGGGCAGAAAGCTGAGTAGTGATGTTCTTAGGCCATTTCATTTTAGTTTTCTGTCAAAGCCCTCACTCATTGCCTCAGGCTCCTTCCCAGGGTAATGGATATAATCTTCAGCTATGATGTAGAGGGCTTGTGAGGATTAACACATTAAATTTTCAAGTGTTACAGTGGTTGAGGAACTGATCTTGTGTTGAATATCAAGCCACCAGTGACTAGGATAATAGGCCTCTGAGCATGCCCACAGTGAACTGGTTGTTTCCTACACCTGCGATCTCACAGGCAATGATGTATTCTGTGCTCTCCCTCCTGACTCCTGGATGTGTGATACATGAAACACCGAGCAGTCTTAGATTATTTATACTCCGATTTCAGACCTCTGTCTTCAGAAGCAGTTTCCCAGAAAATACATACTAAATAGATTCTTTGCTTACTTTTTCAGAAAGCACAGGCATCACCTACATTTTTATGTAGCTTTTCTCAACACAAGGCAATAGCAGTCTTGGGGATTTATGCTGGCAGACTTGGCAGCCTTCTCATGTTTACATGGGCTGTAAGATCATCCAACTTGAAGCTCCATTCCTTATTAGTTACAAATTAGGCTTCTATCTGAAGAGGTACAGATATGTTGAAATTATTGTTACTGGAATTTACTATGGCTTGGTAGAGTCATGGTCTGGAATAACTCACAACAATCTCTAACGTACATGACAGCAGAACTGGGTGTACTCCCTCCATCATTCTAGCCAGAGATAAACTGGTCAGGGTTATTCTCACCTTTGTCACTTTTCAGCTGGATGAAGTGGCAGGAAGGTTGTAAAGCTTAAGAAACCCTAGGTGATACAGCCCACTGCAGACACCCACTGGCTATGGCATACAAATCCTTCCCTGCCTACCATACCTAACCAGCAAATAGCACATAATGTGCAAAGTCCTCCCACCTGCTTTGAAGTCTTCAATGCATAAAGTGTGGAAAAACAAGTCAGTCTCTAGCCTGAAGGCAAGGGTTGAGAGGATTTCTTTAGGCAAAGAATTCAAGAGTGGTAAAACTCTGTTGTGTTAGAAGCAGAAGTCTTTCCTGGGAATTTGTCTCTGTCTGTAAATGGATTTACAGGGTGAATAAAGATCACGAGGAATACCAACTCTCTTCCATATGATATGCAAACCACTTGCATATCCATATTACCAAGGGTAGGTTCAGACACCAAGCTCCTCAGTGCACATGCACTGAGATGACCAGAAGCACAGCAGTCTCAGAAGCCAGTCAGCCACTGTAGTGTGGCACGATGGCCAGCCACCATGTCCCGTTGAGAGGCTGTCTTCAGAAAGCAGAAGGATATGAGCTTTCTGCATGCATTATTCTTGGACTTGATGATACTGAAGGTCTTTTCCCACTTAGATGATCCTATGATTTTATTACACTGTGGTGGTTTTACTCAGCTGGGCAGCAAGCTCTACCACATCTACTCTCCCTACTCAAAGGGAAAGGGGGAGAAAATACGATGAAAAGGGCTCAGGCATTGAGATAAGGGCAAGGAGATCACTCACCAGTTATTGTCACAGGCAAAACAGTCTCAGCATAGGGAGATGAATATAATTTATTACCCAGCACTAACAAGCTAGAGAAGAAACTAAAAACAAACTAAAAACACCCCCCACCTTCCACTTCTACCCCCCTAGTGGCGCAGGGGAATGGGGACTGGGGGCTGTGGTCAGTCCCTGACGCTTCGTCTCCGCCGCTCCCTCACGGTCCCTCTCTGCCCCTGCTCCATGGGGTCCCTCCCACGGGATGCCGTCCTTCCCGAACTGAGCCTGCGGGGGCTGCCCACAGGCAGCAGCTCTTCAGGAACTGCTCCCACACGGCTCCGTCCCACGGGGTCCATCCCCCAGGAGCAAACTGCTCCAGCACGGGTCCCCCACGGGCGGCAGCTCCCCCCAGACCCCCTGCTCCTGCGTGGGCTCCTCTCCACGGGCTGCAGCTCCGGCCCGGGGCCTGCTCCTGCGGGGGCTCTCCATGGGCCGCAGCCTCCTCCAGGCCACATCCACCTGCTCCACCGGGGGCTCCTCCACGGGCTGCAGCGTGGAGATCTGCTCCGTGTGGGACCCGTGGGCTGCAGGGGGACAGCCTGCTCCACCAGGGGCCTCTCCACAGGCCGCAGGGGAACTGCTGCTGCGTGCCTGGAGCACCTCCTGCCCTCCTGCTGCACTGACTTTGTAGGAATTTATCTCTCACTCCTCTCTCCCAGCTGCTGTTGCACAACAGTTTTGTTTTGTTTTGTTCTGCTTTTTCCTTTTCTTAAATCTGCTCTCCCAGAGGCACAAACAACATCGCTCAGGGGCTCAGTTTTGGCCAGCAGCGGGTCCCTGTGGAGCCAGCTGAAACTGGCCCTTATCTAACATGGGGCAGCTGCTGGGCTCTTCTCACAGAGGCCACACTTGCAGCCCCCCGCTACCAAAACCTTGCTATGTAAACCCAAGACAGATTCTTAAAGAAAAATACTAATGCACATCTCTCTTTGCCTAAAGGGAGAACATGTGGGAGAAAACCGTTTGTGGATATTAGTATTTTTTTCACGTGTAGTACTGCGAAAATGGTTTAATACCGCAGAAGTAAGTTCAATGTTACGATCCCTGCACTAGATAGGATAGGACAGGGAAGTAGAACACTGCTCATATCCATGCCTTCTTTGACAGAGTATACTCTGGGCTTGCATCTGAATGATTCTTGCAAAACAGCTGATTTGGGTGCAGCAGTAAGTCAATAATAAAACCGTAAAAAGCGAAGGGCTCAGCTCTCTGCTGTTTTATGCCTTGCAGGTAATCATCTGCCTCTCTGCAAGGTGTGTGAGGAATTGTCCCAAAGCAGGGCTGTAACTTCTAGCACTCACTTTTTTTCAGGTATAAATTACTGTGCAAAATGCAGCGCATTGGAGAAACAAGCCCAATGGAGTTGTTTAGTTGTAAAACTGGTCCAAGAGAGGTCTGACTCAAGCCATACAGATTTAAATCACTAGAAGGAAAGGGTTATGAACATTTAAAACCTTTGCAAATGAATGGTACACAAAATCTCACCTTCCATAAGGTTTCCTTATCCTTTACCCTTAAGTAATCCATTTTATTATTCCTGATAATAATCCCTCCCTGATAAAGGGAGCTGGGGATGTAGACAGGAAAAAGTGAATTTAAAAGGGGAAGAGTAACATAATTGTTTTCATGTCCTCTTTTCTGAAGAAAACTGTTTCATTTTTTTTTCTTGACTGCAAACAATGGAAAGGCTAGAGAAATCAGAAGCTTGTCTGTTGTTGATTGTTGTTGTTGTTGCTATTTCCTACACCAAACCTTACACTATAATTGGAGAAAAGCTAAATTAGCAGCTTTTCATTAATGAGATCTGTGGTTGCATTTTAATAGGTTAGCTAAATTATGCTTCATGAATGGAATACTAAATTTGCTGACAACAAAGCAAAACAACTTTGTTTTCAGAGACTTGTGTGTTCAAAGGTCATCGATCTTTTTAACTGTATTTCCTTTGTGCTGTGTCTTCAGAGATGGATAGCACCAGAGTTGGGAGTGGGGGTAGGAGCCAAACATTCTTGTCAACTTTATAAAATTTGGGGATAATATATATTTTACTGAAGGTGACTTCTTTCTCCTTGAACTAAGAGATTTAATTTTCTCAAAAGCTGTCAGATACTGGTGGATCTTAGTAGCAACCAGAGGCAACGTCTGGTCTGATATTTTTTAAAATCAATTCAAAAAGGAAAAGGGAAAAAAAAAAGTTTACTAAGCACTCTTAAAAAACTAATCTCTTCACTTTGGTTGCTGCTCAAGACAAGATTTTTTCTAAAATCAAAAACATGATAATTGATTAACAGAAAAATAGTCTTAGGTTATTGAACAAGACGCAGAGGGCCAGAGGTGAAGTAAAATACCAGTGAAGTAAAATATGTTAGCTTATATTTCTCTTACTTTGTATTTACTAGGAGGTTAGAAGTTGTGCATACAGGGTTATTTTCCAGTGTCTAAGAGCATCAAATGGCTATTACATTATTTGCCCCTTCCACATTTCAAAGTAGCAAAGCTCAGGTCTGTGATATTTATTAATTATTATTGAGTGGATCAGGTAGCAGAGTCATGCCAGTTCTCCATGAACAGTAAAGACCTTCAGGCACAGCAATTTTTCCAGTGTGTCTTTAGTCAAATTATCACTCTTCTTTTTCCTCCATGGAGAGCCTAACATATCTGGGGGCTGTTCCTCAGACAGTGGGTACATTTCGTGGTGTTGCATGTAGCTGGTAGTCATTTGGGAAACATTTTGAAATTAATGGCCCTCTCTTTGTAGATTACCACTATCACTGTTTTTGTTTGTTTATTTATTAAAAAAAAAAAAAAAAAGTTTTCCCTGCTTGTGCATGATATTTTTTATATTAGTCATTTTCTCTCTTATGTGCATATATCCCCTTCAAAGCATGGAAAATTGGCCTTTTTTGATGCCAGAGATTGTTTAAATAGGGAATAGGGTTTGCAGACACAAACGAGTTCTTTCTCTTTGATTCACTTTTTGCTTAAAAAATTGTTCTGAGAACAACGGCAGTACTTCATGGTGTTGTTTGTTGGTGGTGGTGGTTGTTTGTTTGTTCATTTGTTTTGTTTTGGCTGGGATATACCAAACAGCCCACTTTGTGAGAAGCTCAATTATTCTGTGACTATACTGAGATCCTTCTAAAAAACGTGTCTTTTTCAAACTTGTAGAATAGCCACTTGTAGAACGACCCCATAGCCAGGGTCCCATGCTTTGGATTTCAGACAAATATACTGATGTTTGCTTTCCCAGAGAGCTTGTAGCCCTGTAATAACAACTGTAAAGAAAGAGGTGGATGGACCAGAGGGTTTTCTCATGCTTCCAGTAAAAATGCCTCAGTCACAAATGTAAAGGAATACTGTAAGTATTACATCAGTCTGTATTTTATATTTAGACCTCTTTTTCTTTCTTGTGACTATTAAAATGAAATTCTCACCCCTGTCCTATATTTTTATAGATCTTTTAAATGTCCTCTGTTTTGCCTGTTTTGATTACTTTATTAAAATTTTCCTGGGTATTACAAATTCTCTTGGCTAGTTCTCCCAGAAAAACAAAAGCTCATTTTGTTCTGTCCTCCCTTCATCCAGTCTTATGTTCCCAACTGATTTTATTCACTGATCTTTCCTCTTCTGTCAGCCCTTCTCCCCATTACAGATAGGAATTACACTGGTGACCTTATACAAGAGTGGTAATGTACTCTTGTGGCTAGTTCGTTCTGCTAATTCAACAGCTGCAAGTGTCTGGGCGCATCTACACAATGAGCAGCAACAGTTTTGGCATGGGGAAAAGACAAAATTCAGAGTATGGTACATGCTGTAGTCTCTTTCACCCTTGTTTCTGCCTTTCCACACAGGGATAGTAGGTGACACAGTAGGTGGCATTAATTCTGCTAGCTTAGGGTTGCATTAAGAGAGTCTTTCTTTTCTTCTTGGATGATCAGAAGACACAGAGGGTGGTCTAATCTGATCTAATCCATTCTTTCAGCAGCTGCCATTGTAGCTTTCTCTTGTCATACTCTGTATGCTTTCAAAACCTTTACATACGATCAGTTCTCCGTATGACCGTACAAAATATCAAAAAGCTCTAAAGGATGCGTTGTGTCAGAAAAGGTGATACACATCTGTTCAAACAGAAATATCGACAAGGTAATTGTCTACATGTGAACAAGTCATCTAGTTGATGTAGCTGAAGAAAAGCAGGCAAGAGGTGATTCATCTTGTAAAATAGAGAGCTAAAACAGATCAGATGATTCATGTCTTGAGGGTGCTTATTTCTTTTCATCGACGCTAATTGGAGCTAGTTCTGACAGAGGTTTCTACATTACAAACATTTAAAGCCAGGTGAAAGAGTTCTTCCCAAAGGCATTTTAAATAGAAATAGACTTTCACCCTATCACCGAGTAATTAGCTATATTTTAAATAAGGATCCTGTGGTGGTGATAGGTTGATAACATTTTGGTTATCTAACTTACTGATAAACACAAACAAGATCTTTACTTGTTATGAGAAGAAATTTATATTGAACATCATAGAACATCACCATAGAATGACTTGGGTTAGAGGGGACCTTAAAGATCATCTAGTTCCAACCCTACGGCTATGGGCAGGGATGACACACACTACATAGATGGCCCAGGGACCCATCCAACCTGGCCTTAAACACCTCCAGGGATGGGGCATCCACAGCTTCTCTGGGCAACCTGTTCCAATGCCACACCACCATCTGGGTGAAAAATTTCCTCCCAATATCTCATCTAAATCTACCCTCTTTAGGTTTAAAACCATTCCCCCTCATCCTATCACTATCTGCTCATGTAAAAAGTAACTATCCATCTTTTTTATAGTCCCCCTTTAAGTATTGAAAGTCTGCAATGACTTTTCTTCTCCAGACTGAGCATCCCAAGCTCCCTCAGCCTTTTTTTCATAGGAGAGGTGTTCCAGCTCTCTGATCAACTTCGTGGCCTTCTGGGCTGCAAGTGTGCACTGCTGGCTCATGTAGAGCTTTTTGTCCAAAAGAACCCCCCAAGACCTTCTCTGCAGGGCTGCTCTCAATGAGTTCTTCTCCTAGTCTGTCCTCATGTCTGGGATTGCCCCGACCCAGGCGCAGCACCTTGCACTTGGGCTTGTTGAACCTCATTAGGTGCACATGGGCCCACTTCTCCAGCTTGTCCAGGTCCCTGGGGATGGCACCCCGTCCTTCTGTTGTATCAACTGTACCACTCAGCTTGGTGTCATCTGCAAACTTGATGAGGGTGCACTCTCTCCTACTCTCTATGTCACTGATAAAGATATTAAACAGTACCAGTCCCAAGATGGACCCCTGAGGGACACCACTCGTCACCAGCCTCCACCTGGACCTAGAGCTGTTGACCACATCTCTCTGGGTGGCGCCATCCAGCCAATTCCTTATATACCAAATAGTCCACCCTTCAAATCCATCTCTCTCCAATTTGGAGATCCAAATGTCATGTGGGACCATGTCAAAAGCCTTACAGAAGTCCAGGTAGATGACATCAGTCAGTCTCCCCTTCATGCATGATGCAGTCATTACATCATAGAAGGCCACCAGACTGGTCAGGCACAATTTGGCCTTGGTGAAGCCATGCTGGCTGTCTCGGGTCACCTCAAGGAGGGGCAGGTCCTGCATGTGCCTTGACATTGCTTCCAGGAGGATCTGTTCCATGATCTTGCAGGCACAGAGGTGAGGCTCACCGGTCTGTAGTTCCCTGGGTCCTCCTTTGTACCCTTGTTAAAAATGGGAGTGATGTTTCCCTTTTTCCAGTCACCAGGGACTTCACCTGGCTGCCAGGACTTTTCAGATATGAGGGAGAGAGACTTGGCAATGCCACCAGCTGGTTCCTCAGGACCCTGGGATGTGTTGCATCAGGCCCCATAGACCATACCTGTTCAGTTCATCGGGTGGTCTTGAACCCACTCTTTGCTGCCAGTGGGAGGGACTTTGCTCCCTCAGTCTTCTTCTACAGGTTTGGGGAAACGAGAGACATGGGAAGCCTGACTGGCAGTGAAGACTGAGCCAAAGAAGTTGCTGAGTACCTCAGCCTTCTCCATGTCTGTCATTACCAGCTCTCCCTTCTCATTTGTCAGAGGGGGTACACTTTCCTTGGCCCTTCTTTTCTGGTCAATGTACCTACAGAATCCCTTCTTGTTATTCTTTGCATCCTTTGCCAACGTAATGAGTTCATTGGCATTGGTGAGCACTACTTCCAGTAACTCTTCTTCTCCAGTTGGTTTATCTAAAACTTGGACCATGAAGTTATCCTCAACACACTCCAGGAGTCTCCTGGATTGTTTACAGCCTGCTGTGTCACTTTCCCAGCAGACATTCAGGTGGCTGAAGTCCCCAATCAGGATAAGAGCATGTGTATGCAATGCTTCTTGTATCTGAAGTAAGAGGGCGTTGTCGACAGGCTCCCCTTGATCAGGTTGCCTGTAGTAGACTCCAGCCTCTTTATTGGACTGGTCCTTAATTTTTGCCCATAAGCTGTCAACCTTTTCGAGGCTGTTTCATTACCTTTTTAGAGAAGCCCTCCCTAATTCTTCTGGGACAATTCATGGGTGTTTCCCTGTTGTTTCATAAAGTGTCAGTGTTCCCTGGTTCTTCTCTGTCATTCAGAAGTATATCTCCTTTCCCAGAGTTTAAAGCTCTGATAACAGTTCGAGCCAGCTTGCTTCCCAGAACACTCTTGCCCCACCTGGTCAGGTGTGCCCTATCCGGCGTCAACATGCACAGTCAATTGAAGGTGTGTCTGAGATCACAGAACCCCAAACCCTGAGCATGGCACCAGCCATGCCGCCAATCACTCACCTGATCCATTTGTCTCCTTCTTCTTGGGTCCCAGTCTCTAACTGGGAGGACAGAGGAGAACACTAGCTGCACTCTCAATCCCTTCAACATCTTTTTCAGGGACATAAAATCCCTTTTTGAGGGACATAAAATCCCACTGTAGCCTCATTTGGCCCTATATTAAAGAGTAGGAATGGGACAGAACCTCAAACTTTCTGACTAATCAGCTTTCCATGGGTTTGAAGCATCCAGTAGCCCGAAGTCTGATGATTAGTTCTCCTCTTCAGCAGAAGTAGATATTCCTTTGCAGCAGGTATGTAGTAGCTGAGTGTTTCATTTGCACACTTACTGCACTTTTATCATGCACGTTTGAATTCACAGTTGTGCCCATCCTTTATCAAGTCTACATCAGTCAAATTACAAGACTCCTGTTTTGACTGTTTCTTCCAGGTAGTTACGCCTCTCGTTATTACCTGCATCAAAATTCTCACTATTTCTTCACATACAATAAGAATATAATCAGATGTATAACTTCCCTTCTCCATTTCCAGGATTCCCATCAACTGATAATGAGTTAACTACAGTGTGCTTTCGGCACCAGAGGGGTTAGGGGCTTTTTTTTTTGATACCTGCTGAAAGAGAATGAGCTGGTGAAACAGTCTGTTTCATGCCCTTCTCTAATTTGTTCTCATTTCCTAAAATAACCGCCCTTCTTGAAGGACACAACTGAACTTGCGGTACAGTTAGAAGGCATATTTGGTGAAACGGCTTGTGATTTAGGCCCTCCTAGAGTACTTTGAAGTGCAAATGCTGTGATAAGACACCAAATCTCAAGGAAACTTCCATAGGAAAAGTATTAGGATCCCTCCAAGGGCAGCTCAACAATAAGACCATTAAACCTAAAGTAATACAACTAGGTCATGGGGAATAAGGTCAGAGATGCAAAGCTTTTGTATTGTACAATGAATGTGAATGAGAGCTGAGCCACTGAAGAAGTAGTAGTAAAAAACATGCTATCAGAACTAGTTTATTACACAAACTAGCTGACACATCTCAGGGGTCAGCATGAAAACTTGCTGAATGGACAGTACTGATGATAAAGTACAAGACTGCAAACGATACTTAATGATGGCTGTATAGTGTGTGCTCTCTTTATATATGTTTGGTGTTCTCAGTATGGAAGATCTGTGGAGAGACATACCCACATCATGGTTACAAAAGGAAAAGAATACAGTAGAAAAAATAAAACAAACCCTCCTGCTGTCGTTATAATCTATAAAATGCAGAGACAACAATGTATTTTCTCTACAAGACAAGGGTCTTCCTTCAAAGTAGCATGGAGGCAGATGAGGAGATGGAAGGGATAGAGAAGCAGATCATGTTCTTGTTAGTTTAATGATTTATGTCTGGGTTTGTTTGTCTTCGGTGTGATTAATTACTTCCAATTATGTGCTGCCACAAAGTCTGCTCTGTACAGAAACGATGCATCCTTGTGGGTGGGATCTCTTAATCTGTGGATGAATCAACCCTGAAAATGTCCCAGTGATCTTATGTCTGACACATTTTTACTTTTATAAGACAGAAATTAAATCACATGAGGCAATCTGGGAAAAAGAGAGACAAACGAGCACAGCCAGATTTTTATTTTATTTTTTTTCAGTATCTTCTAATTCTGAGTGTGCTCCTTATTTTTGCACACCTTTCCACACTCACAACTCTTTGTTGTAGCTATTGCATGTTCCAAAAAGGCACGATTACCCTTTATTCAGACACCAGACAACAAACATGGGAAAGAAAAGCAGCAGCTGACTATATGGACAGATGCTGTAGGCTGGGCTTGAACCAGATCTCACACAAGCTTTGCTGTCCCCTTCCCTACAGCATGTGGGAGAACCTGTTATTGCTGAACTCTGGAGTCTAGGTGACACCAGTCAAGTCTGAGAAGTCAGGTGAAAAACATGCCATCCTTCCATGAGGGGTGTGGATGGCATTTCCACTCACACAGTGAGATCAGATAAGTGTCATGCTGGGTTTTGTTTCTCAGGTGGACAGGAAGGAATTATTGGTGAAATTCCCAAGTGATTTCTTTTTAATCAGTAATTTGTGACCCCGTAGGTATCAAGAGATGGGTTTGCAAAACTGCTACTTTATTTCTCACACAGTGCTGAGGAAGGAGAGGAAACAGACATACAGCTGAGCTGATTCTGGGCTTTACCAGGACTGACTGTGTTCAGAGACATGATGAGGACTGAGCCTTGTTGCAAGTCACTTTTGCTTTGTTTCTTCTGGAATTTTCTCAGTATTTCATTGTTGCTGCTGGCTTTTCCTCTGACCTACATTTATTTTTGCTTTTGCCCTTCTGCTAGGCATGTAGCAATGCTTCCCTGGATGCCTTGTCTCCCTTAAAAATCCAACCTTCCCTCAAGGTCCTGTTCATTCACTTGTGTTTTATCAGATAATATTAACCATATAAATTCACCATGAATTGGGGATTTTCCTTTTTCTTTATATCAGAGATGTACATCTGTCATATAACGGGATTGTATGGTAGGTCTGATAAGGAGACAAGAAATTCTGTTTCACTCCCAGATGCATTAAAGGCCAAATTCTGACTCTGGTAGAAAGTTGCCTGAATGTAACTCAGGGTAAAATTTAGCCTGTAGTATAACCTTCCCGTCAGAGCCAACAATTTACTGTCTAGTTTGTGGATAGCATGAAATTAAGCAGAACCACTATCCCAAACTGTAATAAAATCTATTGACATCCAAACTATGTATTATGCATATGTAGTCTATTATCCTGAGGCAAAAATGCACAGAGGTTTGACAGCAATCTAATGAAGGAATGCAAAAGAAATAGGATTTAAGTAAAAATCTGCAAAAGGACAGAAAAGGTACATGATAGCCAAAGGGTTAGTTCTGTTTAAGATCTGTTTCAAGAAAATGTGAGTCCTGGAGCAGGGAGACGAGTTATGAGCATGACGAGGAAGATTCAGGGGAAATGAATATGGGTGATCAGGAAGGTCTTAAGGATGAAGATTTTTGTTAGGAAATGGGTGTCAGGGCTACGGGAGGTGCTGATGGTGGAGCAGCCAGAGCACAGCAAGAAATCCATGATCTTCAGTGGGGCCAGAGATGAAATGCCTGAAGGGAGTCAGTGTTCCTGATGAGTAGGACAGGGCTCCTCCACCGGTTTAAGGGAAGTCTGCTCGGTAATTTCAGCAGCTCTGACCAGCAGGAAACATCACAGCAGCTTCTGCTTTGCCAGCCAGCTGGACATTGAGTTGACACAACAAGTACATTGAAGAGTACAAATAGTAGCAGACTAGACAATGAGAGACTAACCAGCTCCCACAGGAATGAGGGCAGAAACAAATATCAAGACCTGGTAGATCTGTAATTGCAGGCTCCCTCCAGACTGAGGCCTGCCAAGACTCTTAGCAGAAGCATAGATGAAAAAGTGTTGAGATCTTATCCTTCAGAGAAAAGGCTAACTGTCTCAAGGAATGTTTTTTTCTGCTTTTCTTTAACACAGCTCTTGCTAATCACTTTTTTTTTTTTCTGTATAACTTACATATTTAAAAGTTAGCAGTCATCAACATTACCATCATTAATCTAAAATGTGTCAACATGCTGAATCCTACTGGGATTTTACAATTTATTTTTAATGTGTAAATTGTCTTCAAGAATTAAGTGTACTATGATGTTCATAAAAAGCATATTCTCGCTATCACTGGAGAAATAGAGCTAAATAATAAATTAAAGCCTTTCTGCAAAAGCATTAATTCTTTGCATACATTTGTTTTTAAAGCTCCCTTGTTTGTGAGCAGTGATAAAAAAATATTCTGCACATTTTTTTGCTAGTAATATGAGAAAAGTATAATAGGAAAGTAAAATTAAATTATATGTCATTACTGATGACAACCTGAATAAAACATGGAGAGAGCATTATCAGGCTTCAAGAACTTCTGGCACCTCGACAACAAACAGAACAAATCTATATACAGTTAAAAGCTCCCACACATTAAAGTACCCCAAAATAATCATCTCTCTTTTCTTGAGCTGCAAACTGGATGAACTAGCAGTGAAGAAAAGGAAAGCACTTCCTCTTGATTTTTTCATAAGAGCTCTGTTTCAAAAGAATCGTATCACATAGACTTCATTACCTCATTTTACACCAGGGCACACCCCAATGCTACCCTTAAAAACCTAAGAAACCTCTTCGGGAAAAAGACTCCCTGGGCACCCACGTTCACATGCAGACTTCATTGAAACTGATCTAGATCAGCAGCATGCAACTCATGAGGACATGAGGTTCTTAGTGACATACATTCTCTTGTGTCTTCTGAGAGCAAATAAATGATGCAATGTAGCATAGTGCTTTCCTCCAGATTATGTTTCATAAGCCAGAGAAACTGTCCTGGTGGAGAGACTGTGGCAACTCTAGAAAATATTCTAAAGAGATATATTCTTTGTATTTAAAATATTCTCCAAAGATAGCTGCTGGGATCAGTTAAAGATCCTTATAGACAAACTGTTGGTATATGGGCTGGATGGGCAGAAACTGAGGTGGATCAAAAACTACCCGAATGGCCAGGACAAGAGGGTAGTAGTTAGTGGTGCAAAGTATGGTTGGAGCCAGGTACTGAGCAGAGTACCCAAGGGGTCAATACCAGGTCCAGTCCTGTGTAACATCTCCTTTAATGATCTGAATGATAGGGCAGAGTGTGCCCTCAGGAAGTTTGCAGATGACACAAAACTGGCAGCAGTGGTTGATAAGCCAGAGGGCTGCCATGCTGCTATCCAGATGGACCTTGAAAGGCTGGAGAAATGTGCCAATATCACTCATGAAATTCAACAAGAAGTGCGAAGTCCTGCACCTGGGAAGGGGCAACCCCAGGCACGAGAATATGATGGGGGCCTGACCTGGTTTTGTCTGGGATATAGTTAATTTTCTTCCCAGAAGCTGGCACGGTGCTGTGTTTTGGATTTAGGATGAGAATAATGCTGATAACACACTGATGTTTCAGTTGTTGCAGAGCCGCACTCACCCAGAGCCAAGGACTTTCCAGATCCTCGTTCTGCCCTGCCAACGAGGGGCTGGGGGTGCCCAGGGAGCTGGGAGGGGACAGAACCAGGAGAGCTGTCCCAGATGGACCAAAGGGATGTCCCAATGTGATGTCATATTGAACTGAGGGGAGTCGGCCAGGAGGGCTGCTGTTACTTGGGGACTGGCTGGGCACTGCTCAGCCGGTGCTGAGCAATTCCATTGTGCATTACTTTTTTGTTTATTATTTTTGTTGTTATTTTTTTTTTATTTTTTATTTCTTGTTATTTATTATATATGATATAATTATATATTATACACTTTTCTCTTTATTATTATCATTATCTCGGCCCACAGATTCTTGTACTTTTCAGTTTTCTCCCCCATCCCACTTAGGAGAGTGGCTGCATGGTGTTTAGCTTCTTGCTGGATTAAACCACAGCAGGGCTGCCCAGCTGGAAAGCAGCCCTGCAAAAAAGGGCCTGAGGGTCCTGGTGGACACCAAGTTGAACATGAGTCAGCAATGTGCCCTTGCCGCAAAGAATGCTAATGGTATCTTGGGTTGCATTAGGCAAAACATTGCTAGCAGATCAAGAGATGTTATCCTTCCACTCTATGCAGAGTTGGTGAAGCTGCACCTGAAGCCCTGTGTCCAGTTCTGGGCCCTGAAGTACAACAGAGACATGGACATACTCGAGAGACTCCAATGTAAATCCAGATGATTAAGGGATGTTCCACTTTGGTTTAAACAGTTCTGATAACAGTTCTGGAGGGTTGTTTCAGACTAGGAGGTTGTTCCCTTTCACCCTTCATGTACTTCTTTAGAAGATCATGATGATGTGACTCTTCCCTGAAGTGCCTCTCATCTCCATTCCCCATGTTACGACATTATAGGATCTTACAGCTGCTGCCAAATGCTGTATTTTTGACCATATCACGGGGCCCTCAATGAGAGCACAAAAATGTGTATTTCATCTCCTCAGAATTGAGTATTCCTGTGTATCTAAAATAGTGCACAGCCAACCTTAAAACTGTAACTGGTCAGACTTTGAGTCTTTAAACTGAAAACTGCAATTTCAATTCCAAATGAGGATGTGAAATCAGGAATACTTCTACATAGCAGAATGTAAGACCCCCTCTCCTCTGTCTTCACTGCTAACTTGTTCTCCTCCCCTGTTTGAGTGCTTATCCTCCTGGTTCCTCCTGTTTTTTTGTTGTTTTGTTTTGTTTTGTTTTGTTTTTATAAGCCTAGAATGAATTTTCTTTACAGTAAGGCCTTTCTTTTATTTATATTTACAAAACTTAGCACAAATGGTAGTCTGAAAATGCAGTAAATGACTTGTGAACATCAGAGAAAATGGGAAAATGAATCGAAATTACCTGAATTAAGAAATTTGTTAAGAACGGATAAAAAAATAGAAGAAAATGGGAAATGCAAATTAACAAAACCATAAGATATCTATTCAATACTACATGAAAGACGAGTAATCTAGAAAGTACAATTCTAAGAAAGGTGACAAAAAAACTGCAGAAGAGCTTGCAATGAGATGTAACAGCAAAATAGGCCAGTACTTAGGTAAACATCATTTTCCACTCTGCTGGGAAAGTGTGAAATATCATCAAAAGAGTTACCCAAAAGCATATGTTAAAAACTTTGAGAAATAAATGAACAATAAGATAGATGAATAAAACTAAAAAATTGTATCTTGGCTGAACATGCATTATAGAGGGAATAAACAAGAAGATGAGAATGATTTAGAATATCACTTGTGAGTATAAGTAATGGGATGAAATTAAGCTCAAGGTAGTATAAAAGGAAGGTAATTCAAACAAATCCTGATGAATTGATGTTTTGAAGAACCATCTTCCCAGAGGAATGGTGAAACCATGTGAAAATTCAGAGAACATAAATAAAAGTACAACAGGGAACTTCTGTACTGTTGGAAAGATATATGTATTTATTCATCCATACCATCTATTTATTAGAGTGCTTTGGCTGAAGAAACATGAGGCAAGCCTTCTTTTCCTTATGTGGTGAAAGAAGGCACTACTTGTAGTCAGCATTAGTCCACCTCTGGCAGATTAGCACTTCAGACATGTAGCCCAAAAGTGGGACAGAAATGATGGATCTAGGAAGTGACTGATTTTTGAACCAATGTGTGCTGGAGAACCTGCTAGGAATAATATAAGCAGATATGTGTTCGTGAGCAGTGACAGGAGAAGGATCAGTAAATAACATATTGAGCTCCCAGGATCAAGCAATAAAGGTGTTAAATGGTCTGGCAGGCTTTCCCAGGTCAATACATCACAATGAGAGTTTAGGAAGAGTTTTGAGAGTTGACAATTTTGTGGTTTACTTCTTTTTTCTCTTACTTGAAAATGTAACATTAAACACTAAGATATTTATTCCAGAGAAATCTCTGTGTACATTCCAAAACATAAATTTAGCATTTACTCTCACCAAAAAAGCATGAAGAACAGAAAGGCAGCATGACTGTCAGGTACCTGTTCCCATACCACCATTTCTAATCTGGCTGCATTTACAATGTTGTAAACAGAAAGAATATTTAAGGCTGTCCACAGAACCCCTTGGCATTCTGATCTTACCCTTCCATCATCTATATCTCTGTACAGGTTCTCTCAAGTGCCTATCAAGAGATTGTCACTAACTTCATCTGTTTTGTAGCAAAACCTGTATAGTCACAGAATCACAGAATCGTCTAGGTTGGAAGAGACCTCCAAGATCACCCAGTCCAACCTCTGACCTAACACTAACAAGTCCTCCACTAAACCATATCTCTAAACTCTACATCTGAATGTCTTTTAAAGACCTCCAGGGATGGTGACTCAACCACTTCCCTGGGCAGCCCATTCCAATGCCTAACAACCCTTTCAGTAAAGTTCTTCCTAATATCCAACCTAAACCTCCCCTGACACAACTTTAGCCCATTCCCCCTCATCCTGTCACCAGGCACGTGGGAGAATAGACCAACCCCTTCCTTGCTACAGCCTCCTTTAAGGTACCTATAGAAAGATATAAGGTCACTCCTGAGCCTCCTCTTCTCCCGGCTGAACAATCCCAGCTCCCTCAGCCGCTCCTCATACGACTTGTTCTCCAGACCCCTCACCAGCTTCATCGCCCTTCTCTGGACTCTCTCAAGCACCTCCATGTCCTTCTTGTAGCGAGGGGCCCAAAACTGAACACAGTACTCGAGGTGCGGCCTCACCAGAGCCGAGTACAGGGGGACAATCACTTCCCTAGCCCTGCTGGCCACACTGCTTCTTATACAGGCCAGGATGCTGTTGGCCTTCTTGGCCACCTGAGCACACTGCTGGCTCATATTCAGCTGCCTATCAACCAGAACTCCCAGGTCCTTCTCTGCCAGGCAGCTTTCCAACCACTCATCTCCCAGCCTGCAGCGCTGCTTGGGGTTGTTACGCCCCAGATGCAGGACCCGGCACTTGGCCTTGTTGAACTTCATACAGTTGGCCTCAGCCCATCGGTCCAGCCTATCCAGATCCTCCTGCAGAGCCTTCCTGCCCTCGAGCAGATCGACATGCACCTAACTTGGTGTCATCTGCAAACTTACTGAGGGTGCACTCGATCCCCTCATCCAGATCATCGATAAAGATATTAAAGAGGATTGGCCCCGGTACTGAGCCCTGTGGGATTCCACTAGTGACCGGCCTCCAACTGGATTTGACTCCATTCACCACAACTCTTTGGGCCCGGCTATCCAGCCAGTTTTTAAGCCAACGAAGCGTACGCCAGTCCAAGCCACGAGCAGCCAGTTTCTTGAGGAGAATGTTGTGGGAAATGGTATCAAAAGCCTTACTGAAGTCAAGGTAGACCACATCCACAGCCTTTCCCTCATCCACCAAGCGCGTCACTTGGTCATAGAAGGAGATCAGGTTCGTCAAGCAGGACCTGCCTTTCATAAACCCATGCTGACCGGGCCTGATCACCTGGTTACCCTGCAAGTGCCGCATGATGACACTCAAGATAATCTGCTCCATGAGCTTCCCTGGCACTGAGGTCAAACTAACAGGCCTATAGTTCTCTGGGTCTACCCTCCGGACCTTCTTGTAGATGGGCGTCACATTGGCTAGCCGCCAGTCGACTGGGACCTCCCCTGATAGCCAGGACTGCCGATAAATGATGGAAAGCGGCTTGGCCAGCTCCTCCGCCAGTTCTCTCAGTACCCTCAGGTGGATCTCATCAGGCCCCACTGACTTGCATACATCCAAGTGCTGTAGCAGGTCGCCAACCGTTTCCTCGTGGATAGTGAGGGCCACATCCTGCTCCCCATCCCCTTCCACCAGCTCAGGGTACTGGGTATCCAGAGAACAACTGGTTTTGCCGCTAAAGACTGAGGCAAAGAAGGCATTAAGCACCTCAGCCTTTTCCTCATCTTTTGTAACTAAGTTTCCCCCCACATCCAGTAAAGGATGGAGATTCTCCTTAGTCCTCCTTTTTATGTTGATGTATTTGTAAAAACATTTTTTGTTATCTTTAACGGCAGTAGCCAGATTGAGCTCCAGATGAGCTTTGGCCTTTCTAATTTTGTCCCTGCACAGCCTCGCAACATCCTTATAGTCCTCCTGAGTGGCCCGCCCTCTTTTCCAAAGATTATAAACCCTCTTTTTTCTCCTAAGCTCGAGCCACAACTCTCTGCTCAGCCAGGCCGGTCTAGTTCCGCGTCGGCTTGTCTTTGGGCACGTGGGGACAGACCACTCCTGAGCCATTAAGATTTCCTTCTTGAGGAGCGCCCAGCCTTCCTGGACTCCTCTGCCCTTCAGAACCACCTCCCAAGGGACTCTGCCAACCAGTGCCCTGAACAGCCCAAAGTCAGCCCTCCGGAAGTCCAATACAGCCGTTTTACTGGTCCCCTTCCTGACTTCACCAAGAATAGAGAACTCTACCATTTCGTGGTCACTCTGCCCAAGACAGCTCCCGACCACCACATCTCCCACCAGTCCGTCACTGTGAACAGAAGGTCTAGTGGGGCCCCTCCCCGGTAGGCTCTCTAACCAGCTGCATCAGGAAGCTATCATCCAAGCTCTCCATAAACCTCCTAGACTGCTTTCTCTGGGCTGTGTTGTGCTTCCAGGATATGTCTGGGAAGTTGAAGTCCCCCATGAGAACAAGCGCTGACGATTTCACAACTTCTGCCAGCTGCCTGTAGAACTCCTCATCCGTCTCCTCATCCTGGTTTGGCGGTCTATAACAGACCCCCACCAGGATGCTTGCCTTGTTGGCCTTCCCGCTGATCCTAACCCATAGGGACTCAACCTTATCATTCCCAGCCTCAAGTTCCACAACATCAAAACACTCTCTAATATAGAGAGCCACACCACCACCCCTTCTGTGCTGCCTGTCCTTTCTGAAGACCCTATAGCCAGACATTGCAGCACTCCAGTCATGAGAGTGGTCCCACCACATTTCCGTGATGGCAACCAAGTCATAGCCTGCCTGCTGCATTATGACTTCCAGCTCCTCTTATAAAGAAATAAGTTTTGCACTGAGACAGCTAGCTCTGATTTTTGGTGTCTGAGTGCTCTATGGTGTGGACCCCTTCCAAGAATGCTCCTCTTCTCCAGATTTGTGTTCTGTAGATTTGCTATTGACCCAATTTCTGCCAGCATCAGTTTGTAGAGGGGAATAGGCAACGTCTGTTGCCTCTGTAATATATTGAAGCAGAGGAAGAAGCTGTGGCTTGGAAGACCAAAAGTCTTTGGTCAGTGAGAGCCTGCATACTGCCCCTTATTTGGGATTTCTCTGCTACAAGGCTACAGAATTTCAGTGCCACTGGCATGGGATAACAAACAGTAACTCACAGGACAGGGAGAGGCAGACTTTATGTGGAGCAACTGTTTGAATTTGAGTATAAACACTGACCTTGAGGTCCCTATGAAGCTGGGACATCACATCCTAATCTTTGAGCCCCACTGTGTCCAAAAGTCCATTTTAATGCCAAGCTGGGTCCAGCTAGGTTTTTTCACAGGGCAGCACACACTTGATGGATGAGGCAGAGATGACAAATGAATCAATATCATGTTCCCGTTTTAAAAGTGTTAATTAGGGAATTAAAAATATCATCAGTACACTTATTCCTGCTTCTTTTTCTGAGTCTAACTAATGTCTGGTCTCATCCTCAGTCTTCACATGCTGCTATGTCTTTGTATTTTTGTGAGAAAAGTAAAGATTTAAATTGGGTTATAGGTACTCATATAGATAAAGGCCAATTTTCCACTGAGACAAAATTGAAAGTTAGGACTTAATTTCTTAGGGGATTGAAAATCCCAGTTTCAGTAAAACAGGAGGAACTACTGATTTGATTTAATCCTGCATAGACTAGCCAGAAAATTATTTGAGAGCATTCACACCTTTAAGTTTACCAGTCTTGCCTAGTCCATTGGTTATATTAGAAGGTACAGTGGTTTTGGAAGGTCATTCTTGAAACAAAGATTTTTTATTCTTTAAAGTTTTTGCGAATGCCTTAAACAAATATCCATCAGGATAGACTAGGTAAACTCGATGTTTCCATGGAACAGAGATATGAAATAGATGTGTTCTTTAGGGTCCCTCCTGTCTTACTTTCTATTAAGAAGTAAAAAAAATACACCTGAGAACTGGACAATTCAGTCATGCCAAAAAAAGGCAAAGAAGCAGGAGTTTAACAGACAGCTTTCCTGGAATTTGGGTACTGAGAGGCAATATTTTGAAAAGGAGAAAGAGGGAAAAAAAAAAAAAAAAGAGCATAAAGAGCATTAGGGGATACAAAAGCAAAGCTACATGTAGAATATTCGAAGGATTATATTTGTGCCTACAGTAAGCTTCATTCAGCTTTTCATGTAAGATGCTTCCTTATGAGACACATAAGATCCTTAGCAACGTAATTACCACCTGAGATTTTGTTAAATGATGGTGATACATGTTTGGTGTTAAAGATCACTTATCAGTAAGAAGATGAGATAAGGATAATCAAATGATACTCTTTATGGCTTGCTTAGTGACCCAAGAGAAATGTGTTGATCTCAATTCATTTCCAAGAGGAGAAAAGTCAAAGTAGAAACCACACAAGTGTCACTAAAAGTCTGCTTGCTACTAGGCAACATACAGAGAGTAAAGATGGATTTTAACTACTTTTTCATCCTTGCCTGGCCAGGGTTGAGACTTATTGACAGGCATGTGTGAAAAAACTTCTATTGCTCCTACTTGCTACACCTGATTTTTTGAGAGGGAACTTCAATCTTAAGGGCTGTCAGTTTAGCACCTATAATGAGCATGATATTCATTTCAAAAGGAAATCTACCAAAAAATAAATGACAGGCTAAACTTTGCATCTTTACAAGCAGAACTGGTGATCTCCCAAGATAGTGCTCCCAGCCCACACACCCCTCACACTACCATGTGCTGTTGCTTCTTTTCCTTTTTTCCCCAATCTTCCTCATTACATTTCCTTGGCAGAAATTCCACTGTGGATGCTAGCAATAGACTTGCCTTGATGCTGCTCATCACAATCCCCTGTGACAGCTTAATATCTCATTATCAACATTAATAATAAACGTGTGTTTCTCTGAATATGCAAAGTGAGAATGGAATATATATATGGGAATTCACGCTGCATTTATTTGAATTTGTAATGGCTGGTATAAATGCAGACTCAAAGTGTTATGAGTGAAGGACACGATTGGCATGCAGAACCAGGCTTGACTGAGAGCTGTGACACAGAGTACCTGTGTGCCTTAGGGCAAATAATTTGACCCCATACACACCCATTTCCTTGTTCTTTAAATCCCTCTTGCACTTTTAGGGAATGTTTTAAGTTTTGTGCGCTACATACTGCAATGTTTAAATACATTGTCCAACCGATGCTGGTATCTTAGCCCTTACATGAATATTGGATAGCTACAACTACGAACTGATAAGTATAGAAATAAAAATCTGATATTTGCATTTCTGAGGGCATGTGTTTAACAGCTTATTTTTCACTTACACACTTTTTAATGATAAATATGACTTTCTGAAGAATGTCTTATTTTTATTCTAGCATAATACTTTTTTATTTAAAAGATCCTATTTTTGAATAAATGCAAATTAAAGTATTTTAGTATAACTTCAAGTACCAAAAGCTGAAAAGCTATTAAAAACAGTTTCATAGACGAAATAAAAAAGCAGAACATTCTTGTCATAATAGAAAAACTGGGCATGAAAGAAGGTCTTAAAAGAACTAATTCCTATTTTTAATTTCTGAGAATATATTTGTTGGTCATTCCATTTCTAGTGGCCAGAGTTGTAAAGTTTTTAGAGCTGCCTATAAAAAAATAGTGGTCTAAAGGACCACTACTTTAATGGACATTGGAGGTTGTAGCTTATTTGGCCTTACTGTGATGGAGGACCTGCTGGTGGACTAAATGCATAGTCATAATGGGGGATTCTGTAACTCTTCTAATACTGTCACTGAGGTAAATTCCTTCATCCATGCCAAAGGTGTACTCCAGCCTGATGACAGCAAACTGTGTTAGCATAACCATATGTAGTCAGCCACGTTGAGTAGCCAGCAACATGTTCGCACTTCAAGATGTATTTCAAAAGAAAGAACAAAATTAACAAAACTCTCAAATAATTCCCTTTATTTTTCATATACAGTGTCATAGCTTTGGCTAGGATAAAGTTAATTTTCTTTGTAGAGGCTTGTATGATGCTGTATTCGGGATTTGTGATGAAAACAGTGCTGATAACACACCAACGGTTTAGTTGCTGCAGAGCAGTGCTCACCCAGAGCCAAGGACATTCCAGCTCCTTGTGCTGCCCTGCCAGCGAGGGGCTGGGGGTGCCCAGGGAGCTGGGAGGGGACAGAACCAGGAGAGCTGGCCAAAGGGATGTCCCACACCATGTGGTGTCATGCTCAACAATGACAGCTGGGGGAAAGAAGGAGGAAATAGAGGATGTTTGGAGTGATGGCATTTGTCTTCCCAAGGAACCCTTCTGTGTGATGAGCCCTGCTTTCCTGGACACGGCTGACACCTGCCTGCTGATGGGAAATAGCAAATGGATTCCTTGGTTTGCTTTGCTTGCACGCATGACTTTTGCTTTACCTAGTGAACTGTCCTTACCTCAGCCCATGAATTCTATCACTTTTACATTTCCAATTCTCCCTCCCATCCCACTTGGGGAGAGTGAGTGAGTGGTTGTGTGGTGCTGAGCTGCCTGCCGAGGTTAAACCACAATGTATAGTTTGACAGTGGATACATTAGTCTCATCAACTCTATTCTCACCTCAGTCTATCCTGGCTGTCAGATTTTGAGAAGAGAATATCTGAATGCAAAAAAAAATAAAAAATAAAAAAAAATCTTTCAACATAAGGTGTCACACTCTGGTGGCAGTGCCCCTAAGCATTTCCCAAGACAAATTCTTGTATGAAGCAGCTCCTACATAAAGTTCAAAATATGAGATTGTTGGGTATACTTGGTCTAGAAATGAGTCCAGTGTAGACAGAAATGTTTATATGTGCTTAAAGTGTTATGAAACATTAAAATAGAATGCTAAACTTTCTAAACAGAAGGGAAGATATGCACAAAGAATGCCAGCACCTAGGATTTTATCTGCTCTCCTTTGGAAAAATAAAAACAAGTGTTTCAAAGTATTGTAGAAACTTTTTAAAAACATGACTGCAGTATTGTTTAGTCCTTCACTGAAATATAAATTCAGCTGCTCCAGTTTCATCTGGAGAATGATGAAAACAATAGGAGTTTTTCAACTTACTGAGTTAAAAAGTGAGGAAGGCAAAAATTCAAGGCTGAACTCTCCTCCTCAGCCCAGATCTCTTCCCCCACCCCTCCACCAGCCTTCTGAATTCACACTAGACATGAAACTATCATTGTTCTTTGAAACTGGGTCGTCTACAAGATGAGAGTTAAACAAGCACAAGTGAATCTCATGAAGAAAGGACTGAATATAAACAAAAACTTGTTTTGAAGTTGTTGTTTTTCTTACTGAAGAACATTTATTCCCTAAATTGTAACTCAAGCCTAAAACTGTTTTCAGAATAGAAATGTGTTCAGAAATACACCAGAATGAAGAGTATGCAAGATCTAATAATTTCCACATAAATTTGTCAGGAAGAATCAATATGATCAAGCAGACATAATTAGGAAGGTGTCTAATAAAGAAATACTTCAAAAATCTATGCTCCAGGGTCCACAAGTTTGATGGGCTTGGAAGAGATCTTCAGGCAATGGGTTGAGAGAGAAAGGAAGAAAGGCAACAGGCTTGGTCTCATTCTTCAATCACATTTCTTATATTTAGATATTTAAATAAGAAGATAACGGAACATATACATATAATTTTGTGTGGATTTGCCCTTTTAAGGGGATATTTAAACCAGTTTTAGCTGCTGTAACTAATTTGGCTTCCCAGACATCCATGGCTGAGATTAAGCTACCTAAAGAAGGTACTTGACGTCTGCATAGCTGAACCATTCTCCTCTGGCACATAACCAACCCCCACAATGTGCCACTTTCTCTCTTCTCTTGCTTTAGAGAATTTGAGGATTTCCAAAAAGATTTCCTACATATTTGTATTCTATTCCTTTCTAATATCCTCAAAAGAGTGGCTTCAAAGTTAGTCAGTAGCCTCCCACGAATATGATAATCACGTTAATTCATGTCGTGATTTGCTTGTGTCCTCACACCTGGAAAGCCTCAAACTGAAACTGAAACTGGCTGAAAGCTTTGTACTTGATTTAATCTTCTTTTCTTGCCTAAGTCAGTCTTTAAATCACAGACATTCCAGAGACCTGTTTAGACAGTAGGATCAGGACTGCAGAGCTTAAACCCACTGAAGAAGGACTAAGCTGAAAAACTACCGCAGTACAAACTTGGTTAGAGTCTCTGAGTATCACTCTATTATGAATATTAAATAACACAGCTAATAACCCTGGTTTTGCCAATTTTTGTTCTGCTTCATTCAGCCTAAGCAGAATGTATTGTGATCTCCAACCATCCATGAAACCCTGGAATGTCTTGCTAGCTGGTGTTATTATTAACACATGAAAAGCATCAGGAAGTGCAATTCTTAGTTAAGAATATTTTATTAAAAAAGAAAAAATGTAAAACTTTAGCTTGGCTGCCCAAGGAATTCACTGTTTCTCTGTCTGTCTGTCAATCTGTCTGTTTAAGGGTTCCCTCTCCTCTACCAGCAATAACGCCTGAATCTATTAGCCATTTCCAACCTTTCTTGCCAAAAGTCACGTTACAAAGATAGCCCATTTCTTGTATGACCACCCATTTTTATTGAAGATCAGCACATCTGTCAGAGAGAGGTGGTTGAGCTAGCACCCCACTGAGGGAGAAGATTCAGGGAAAGACAATAGCTCTCTTATCTGTCTGGTCTGTCTTGACCAACAAGGTTTTGTGTATAAGCCATTCTGTACAAGCATAATTGGGAATCAACTGCAGCACATTCTGGCTCTTGCCCAGAGAACAATAGGTGAGTGCTGAAGGGGCTTGGCAGAGCTTTGTAAAGGGAATGAGGCCATCAAAGGTATGTTAAGGAAGGGGAATCCAATGTGTAGTATAAAAGCCTACAGAGACCAAACTAAGTGAATTGCAGATTAATACCAAATTAATCTCATTAAAATACCACAACTTATTTAATGGTGAAGCTTTAACATGTTTCCCTTGCATCTTGATGTGTTATTGAAAAGAATCGTTTTACTACAATGCAAGTACACTGGGTTGGAGAACATATGTTATAGAGCCTGGAAGAGATAAAATACATCCCACACTTCTAGCTTACAGAAACTAGCAGGCTATGGATTTTAGGTCTGCACTACCCACTTGATCCTAACCATCTTTATGAATTAAATCAAACCTTCTGCTGGCTTTGTGAGGAAGCTTGTAATGAATAAAACATTTTAACTCATATTCTTGTAGAAAATCACTTGGAATGAGGATAAATACGAAGGGGATTAAAAAGTCTCTTTGTGATTGACACTGGCTGACCAATAATTTAGAAGACTCTCAGACAACATCTTACCACATAACTACTAAGTTCCTGTTAAAACATCGGAGTTTTCTGGGCGTTTGCAGTAGGGTCAGGATCGTTCATGTACTTACTCTTTGGGCTGTTTTAATGCTAGGAAGAAACACCCAACCTTTTCATCCCATTCCCATGAAGAAAGATCCTCTGCTCCTGTTTTCCCCTTCAGAGTCTGTGCCTGTAACACATCTCTGCTGATGCTGACAAGCCCAGTTTCTGTGTCACGGGGCAATATGATACAGAGGCTGTAGCAAGACTTGCCTCAAACAGGACACTGGTTCTACCAGTCAATATGGTAAGAATAACAAGCCCTGATGTGAACAAAGAGATAAAAGTAGGAAGTGTGAACAGTGCATGTTTTTTTGCATATTTTTGGAACAGGGAAAGAAAAAATAAGGAAAAAAAAAAGAGAGAGAGAGAGAAAAATTAGCCTAGAGTGGAATCAAGACAGACAGGTTTTCCAGCAAAGACGTGAAAAACTGAAAATCAGTACTCATCAAAAATATTTCACTAAAAGGCAAACTTCAGTTCATCTTAAGAGCATCATCTACATCGTTAGAGGAAGCCATTTCTATTTTGGATTGGCACCTCATGCTGCTGCATGTTTTTAATGGTGGTTACAGAGCAAACGCACACAGCAGGTCTCTCTCTGCTGACTTGGCACTTGTTGGATCCCCCTGGATCCATAAGTGCAGTTCTTATTCATCAGTCCTGCACACAAACGATTGCGTGCAGCAGAGCTCAGCCTTCACAGAAAACAATAAATGCTTTTGAAATTGTGTTGCTTCAGTCTGAATGCTCGTTAGATAAGTCTGCTCTGGAGCCAAGGGACACTTAACGATAGTCTCACATAGGTTTGATATTCTCTTTTAGCTATATAAAGTAAATTTTAGGTTTTGTGCAAGGTCTCAGATTAACTGCTGTGGAGAATGGTGTCCTCATTCTCTCCACAGAGATCTGTTGAGACAGCAAAGAAAATTTTCTTCCAGTACCTTATTCTGGAGTGAAGTTTCTGTCGGTTTCTCTGACTTTTTGTGGCCCAATCAATCCATGCATTGCACTTCTGTGGCAGAAGAAATATCTGTTCTGACTTTTGATCTGGTGAAGCTTTTCATTTACAAACAACTGAACTTACGTACTTTGATGAAGACGTCAGTACTCATTAGAAAATAATGACTTCTGAGGGCAATAGTAAAAGTCTAAATTGCCCTGTCTCATAAATCCTAATTTGTATATAACACTCCTAACAGAAGCTTACGTACTTACAAAAAAACAGGTTGATATTTATTCTTTCTTTTAAACTGGCCTAATCCTTAGGGAACATAGAAATGGTTTATTGTTCGTCAGCCTCATGTGATGTAGCTCTAGCTGCAGCATCACAGTTACCAATCTCACCGATTCTGTGTGAGGTACTATTAATTGATCCCTCTGTACTTACTCTGTCTGTGAGTCTACTTCAGACATTGATTTGTTAGTTGCCCTCATCTACATTATTTCAACAATGAGCTTTTTCTTCTAGATAATAAAGTGGTTACAGGTTCTGAAGTCAATTATAGCCCTGCATATGGAATAGTTAACACCAATAACAACAACAACAACAACAAACAGATAATTTAAAGTGTAGCTCTGTACATAATTTACAGCATACTTTATGTATTTAGATTGACTGCATCTTGGGATGCTTAAATCTGAAACAGATGGTCAGGTGATTTGAAAATCAGTCAAGGAAATCTGGAAATTAGCTCAGAGCCACATGAAGGAATATCTGCTATATTGAAAACTGAAAAAAAGATGGGGCTGTTGATTGGACTAGAGGGTAAATGAGAATACAATAGACGTTTGGTTCCCTAGACTGAAAAAATCATTTTTGGGGTTATGAAAATGATATTCACCATGATACATGCTTAGGAAAAGATAGACGCATTCTGACAGGCAATGCTTAGTTGCAGGCAGTATAAAATTGGTGCCAATATAGAAACAGGAAATGTATCTTATAAATAAACATGACTAAATGTATGAAGACTCCAGGAATGTGAAGTGACAGTTAAAGTGGCACCTTGTGGTTCATCAGATTTGATCCCACTGTGTCAATGTCACAGTGGCAGCTGGTATCAAGAATCACTGGTAGGGAAGAGGATAATAAGCTGCTCTCCTCATCCTTGCCATCTTTCCTAACCAAGTTATTCATATGTATGGGGGGGCTGAAACTGGGACAGTGGTTTTGAAAAGGAGGGAGCAGATAAAAGAAGGGATGTCTAGGTTCACTATTCTCAGATCATGCCCTCAAGGGAAAAAAAAATAGTTAAGACGTTTCAGCAGAAGGTAAGGAAGAAGAAAATAACATTTATCCATCCATAGGAACACCATTTCTTCTTCGAATTCTGATCTATGCTCTCCTGTCCAGCCCTGCCCTAAAATAACCCTGTTTTGTGTTGTACAGGCAGTATAATTGACCTGTGCAGTTGGCAGTGACAGAATGTGGCTTCAAACCCCTTCAAGCAGAGTCAAGTCTCCTCTAAGCCAGCTGAGGGCCTCATCCATTTAGTTACAGGGTGAGGAAAGTGAGCAGCAACACCTTCTCCTTCTCCCATTCGGTGCCTGAGTCTCCCCAGGCTATGTGTGGGGCACCTTACTACACTTCATCTGGATGCTGAGCTCATATAAGGAGACTATTGGCACAAGAGTTTTGTGAAAATACTAGCTGGAGAAGATGATAGTTGTCAGCTACAGCCCTACTAACAAGGAACTACCCACCAATACCGATGATGCCTTTTGGGCAACTCCACCAGATGAGTCAGAATTGCTTTCTTTACTGATAGATTTTATTTTGGTCTAGGAGAGCCTCATGTCTTACTTGTTCAGTCCATGCACTAGACATACTTTTCTTTATACCCCACAGAGAAACTCCCGTGCAAGCACATTGTGAACACAGATTAATGTTCAACATTATTTTGTCAAAAGCTGAGGTGGTGCACATGACTTTCAGGAGACAAGGAATGCTGATGACCCAAAATAATAAGGAGCCTTCTAAAAACTTTCCATGGATTATCAATAGCCATGTGAAATGGAGATAGGTTGAAAAGACATTTCTTTCCAGCCATATCTGGAGACTGGCACTTCTAACTGTATGTTAGCTACAGGACTTTGCAGAAATGTCAGCACAGGGCATAAATTTGAGTGAAAGACACCTCTCTCCTCAAACATGGTATCTCTAACACTTGTACCTACACACTCTCAAGCATCAGCAACTGATTATTTAATGTCTTTTCACGAGTGCTTTATTTATATTAAAAATGGGAATGCAACTCTTGAAAACGTGCAAGTCAACTTTTCATTCTCTTCAAAGGCTATTAATTTTATTACAATATATACATGGCATTTGTACACATACATCAATGTTTGAAACGCAGTCAGTAAATTTTCCTATATACGCATGGATATTTATAAGTTAAGTAAAAATATACCATTTCCATGTTCTTATCTGCAGTGAAATAGCCTGTGAGCAAATTCTACTTTCTTTTTACTGTTTACTCAGCACAGTGAAAGAATATATTGATGGCTAAGTTTCTGTTTTTCTTCTCTACAGTTTAAGAAAATGGATGCCTACTCGTACTAATCTTGAGTATTTTCCACATTGTCCTATCAATTATCACTGCAGCTCTGACCTTCTTGCAAATGTAAAGGTAAAAAGAATTTGACATATTTATTTACAGCCATTTCCAAAACAGCTGTGCATCCACATGCTCCCCATAAGAGTTTTCTGCTCTGTACGTGTTTCAATCATAAAACAATGCGGCTGGCATATAAAAACAGATCAATTTCAATAGCTGAATTTCTTAATAGGATGCCATTATTAAAGCCTATGATGCCATTATTAAAGCCTATGATGTAGATCTTACTCCCATTAATCTTTTCCTTACTGTCCTTTAGTCACATGAGTTGTGCTACTGACTTCATCCCAAACAGTAAATATGAAAAAGCATACCATATCACATCATTCCCATTTCTTTTATTCATTTATCTGCTGCTGGCATGTGAAAGGCCCTACATAGTTAGTCACTTTGTAAATGAGTGAATGGTGTAGACCTGGAAGCAGCCTGGCCCATCCAGAGCTGTGAAATCTTGGGTTCTGACCAGGGTCCTTTGGCATCAAGACTGATCAGATGGAGCTCAATGGAAGAATGTAGGTAGTTCTGCCTGGTAAAAAAAGATTGATGGTTTGTTCCTCGGAAGCCTTCACTGCTGTGAAGACCACATGTGCTGAAACACACAGGAGAGCCCACTGTTGCAAAGCTTTCAAATTGTACTTACCTTCATAGCTCAGCCACATGAGAATACTTCAGCCCCTGAAATAGTAGAAAGCAGAACTTCTGTCTAGAATGTGTTTTTAGTTATTTCTTAGGTCAGATGTCCAGCTAACTATGTTATGGGATAATTAGCATCCCTAAACAAAAAGAGATCATTTACACAAATTGATGAGATAGAATAGAAGGAAAAAAAGAAAAGAACCCAGTTGTTGGAACAGGTAAAGAATAAGAACAAAAAAGGAACAAAATCAAGCAAGACCATTACTCTCATACAGCATGACAGAGAACTGTCTGTTGCTTTCAAAAGTTGAAGTGGAAAATAAATGGCCTAGGGATGATTCACGTCCCACATAACAGACACTTAACAGTTGCATGATACCCAGGGCCACCAACCAGGCTTAGAATAAAAACAGGTGGCCCTAACCAACATGAGATGAAGTTGACGCCAATTTATATGAGATGGGATACCCACAAATCACCCACAGCCTCTCAAATGGTCAAGATCATCTGTGCCACTGAAACTCAGATGGTTGGTAATGTGAAAACTTCACCCATATAACCCTTTCCCCAGTATCAAGGCTACTGTCCTCTCTTTACACTAACACCTTACCAAACTAAAGCAAATTTGGGTTTTGAGCACTGAGGATTTCATCTGTATTTTAATGCTAAGACAGGCCCAAGGCTCATGCTTAGACCCAAATCCCACTGCTGTTGACATTTTCCAGCATGATGGCTAATGCCATGAAGGATGCCAGCTGGCTTGTCAGGATGGATACATGAATAGGAGCTCTTGGTCAAGCTCATATTCCACTGCACCAGGCAGAAGGATCACAACTGTGGGCTCACAACTAGGCACAATATCAAAGACAGCATAGCAGTACTCTGAGAGTTACATGGGATTAGCTTCGTGTCTAAATGACTGCCTAGAGACAATCATCTTGAGGAAAGACTACCACAGACCTCACCAGCTTTTGCTACAGCTGCAATGTCCATGTCTTTGCTTTACCTTCACTAAGATAAATACTCAGCGACTTGTGTTGAAACCAGTGAAGAATGGCTTCTCAAATGAGGCACCTCACTCACTGCTGCAGAGAGGATAAAAGAGCAAACTGTGAATGTCAGGAGCTGGTCAGATCTCTTCATGAACTACTGGAGAATGCACAAGCCCTCCTGTGCTACTTATGCAATTCTTGGAGAAGATGGGCTGAGGACATGGTGTATTATTGTAGCACTCTAAAGTACATCAATTACACGTCAGATTTTTTTTTAACTCAGAAAAAAAATGTCAAATACATTTCTGTTTAACATAATAAATAATCTCAACATAATTAAAAGGTTATAAAAATTAGGATAAGGACAATACTTGATTTATAAAATGCCTAAATGATTTCAGATGGGAAGTTACAAACCCATACTTTTAATCCAGTATAGAAACAGTAAAGAATAATCTTTTTTTTAATGACTTCAGTCTTGAACATATTTTACCACCAATACAAAGCTGTTCTTGGGTAAATTGCTCATTCTAGAGATTTCTAGTTTCCTGGCAATTAAGCAAGAAAATAATAGTTATTTTTACAGTTAACAATTACTGCTACTGTCAATAATTATCATAATGCTTTATCAGTAAAATTCATTCTGATTTAGGCAGAAGCACTGAATTGTCAACAAGACAAATTCTCTCAAAATGAAATTAGTTTTAGAAAGTATTTTATTTTCATATGATTCAATGAAATAGAAGAAGTGTATATGCCAAACTGATGGTAAGACTATAAAAAGTCTCAACAATTCATATGTAATAATATGCATTTATTTATAAGGTTACAAAGCCTGGAAAGTGTTACAGACTAGATACTTGAGAGTGAACATAAGGCTGTCTGGATCTCAGTGTCCTTTTAGTAACTTATGATTAAATCATGCTACAGATAGCAAATAAAGCTTTTATTACTGGAAAATTATTTCATCTAGCACATAAAATTGCTAGAAAATTCCTTTCTTAATTACAAATTTTACTCAGTTCTTTGGTACTATCATGCAAATGTTTCCTTAGAAGAATGAGCATTGCAAAAGTAAATTAGAAAAAAATAATATCACAGGTTTATGAGCTTGAAAAAAACTGTTACATTTTACATTTTTCATAAACGCACTGTAGGTGTAAGCTAAGGAAAAGAAGTGAAAGATCACAGATTCAGATATGTCAGACTTCTGTCATTCTCTTCAATGTGAAATGATCTTGCTGTTAAAAATAAACCGGGCCGCATGAAGGCCACGTTCTCTAACAGTCGATCTATGGGTCTTGGGGTAAGTCCCAAAAAATCAGCCTGCCTCAGTACTAGTGCTACTCTCCTTTAAAGGAAGTCATGAAATATTTTCATGGTATGGTTAAATATAAACATTAAACAAATATAGAGCATATCAGAATGGGATTAAAAATATTTATTAAAGTTCTCTGCTACTCTGTTAATAGGGTTAATCCACTCTCAGCTGGTAGAAGTGAGTAAAAGAAATAAAAAAGCCCTTCTTGTTCTCCTGCAATATTGTGGGGAATAAAAAAGAAGAGCAACAGATGTAGTTCCTACAAGGTCCCGATAAGCTAGAGTGGCTTTATAAAGGAGAAAGACGCCCATTTCTTTATCCCTTCATTTGTTGCTGTTGCCATCTAGTGTTTCATAGGGGGCTGCTGGGAATAATGTTGACTTCTGCCCAGTTTTGTCATCTCTCTTTTAATCTAGTTCCATCACACTTACTTTTTCAGATCTGTTGAAATGATCCTTCTGTCCACACCTTTTTCACAACACCTTCCGCGAGCTTCCCTATGAATAAAAATAAACCCAGTTGACATCAAGCCATAATTTGCATGAGCTAGTTTTGCCAAATTCTGGAGAATTTGCTTGGGATGTGTTCCAACACACAAGAAGTTGAGAAAAAGCATCTCAAGGTCAGCACAAAGAAGGAGCGTGTAAGAAAGAGAGGAGTAACCAGACTCATCATCAGGATGTCTCATGCGACGAACAGAAGAACAAAAACCCTGCCACTTGCACAACTTTGTTCTGGAACTCATGCTCGAGGTGGTCAGTGCAGCAATACACACTTGTTTGCATGACTGACTCATGTCCTCACCCCTGCTGCTGCTGCCATGGTCTCTGCCCTTGCAGCCCTAGCTGTTTGTGGCTGCAGGTCACAAGTTTGGATATTTTGTACATTCTGTGCCTGTTGTCATGAGAGGCATGCTAGAAAGCTACCCTGCGCAGCATATTATAGCTGACAGGCTGGTCACAAATGTGCTGCCATTTCTGCTGCTCGGGAGCTCCTTACAAGATTGTACTTATTCTGTGCTCTTGTCAAGAAGGCTTTTGTTAGTGTCCTGTACTGTGCTGAGGAGTTAAATGAAATGTTTCTACTGCATTTCAAGACCTATGCCAAGATCCCATTGGCTATAATACATCTAGGAACATAAATGCAGCTGTCATTCATAGATCTTTCCTCTCAAAAAGTTACTCCATGTAGTAACCTGACAACAAAAGAATCTGTTGCGGTAAATGTGCTTGGTTTCTGGTCTTCTTTCATCTGTGTATGGGGTCCTGCTCTACAGCATCCTGTTATGATGATACCTTGAAAGCATGTCTATATTCCCTCATTGTCATTCCACAGAAGTGGTTCACATCTTGCCCAAATTAGGACCACGAAGGCAATTAACTTTAATTGCATCCTACCAATATTGCATCTTCTCCTTCACCTTGGAAGTGCAAGCACTATTACTGGCACAGCTGTGATGTCATCAGCTACCCAACATGGCCTCACTTTCTATTCTTTGCCTCCAACACTTTATTAGCTCTATTCACATGCTTTGCTGCATCTGTAAGAAGAAAAAAAAATCATTACAAGAACATAACTAGCTTACTTTTGGTAATGTAGGAACAGATTGGCTTGTTCTTGTTTGGTTTGGGGTTGTCTTCCTTTGGCTTACTATTCATTACATACTTCTCAGCTGGTAAAACATTTTCAGCCATACCTGCTTTAGTGTGCAAGGAGCGCTTCTGATTGCTCCTTTGCCCTGGTAACTGCTAAAGCGGATACTCCCAGGTAAATCATCTCATCTAATGCACTAAACCTGGAGCTCCATAGCCAGAGCTTCCCCTCAATAAAGATGGAGTGTATACAGTTATGATCCAAGCAGTAAATCTGGTCAATAAGGTACAAGAGGAGATGTAAGAACAACTTCATTTTCCATAAAGCACTATAGACCCCACTTAATAACAGGTTCTGGTGCTTTCAAAGACATTGCTTTGCCTATTGAGTTTTCAGCACCCCCCCTTTTTTTTTAAAAAAAAAAAAGAAAAAAAAAAGAAAGAAAAAAAAAAAAGGTCTCTGTCAGATTAGCAACACACACAGCAATTCATTTCTTTGATTTAATTCATACTGGTACCAGAAAGGAGGAAGTGCAGTGTGATAACGGGACTCCTCAAGAAAAAAAAAAAAAAAAAAAAAGAAACAGATGAGGTTTCCAAATCGTAATGATTTTTACTAATTATTTCTGTACCATCCTGGTTTGAACAACTCCCAGGTAATGCAGCCTTTAACTGTGGTATTTTGAACAGCAAGATGGACTTCTGGGGAAATTTGCAGGAGCAAAATTGGTTCAAAAGACAGTGGCAGCTATGGAATTTTTCCTAGATAAGGTAGAAAATCACATGAATAAACGACTTGCTGCTGGTGAGCAAAGTTAAAAGAGCAGTACCCCTCCTTGAGTTTTCTTTCTTGTCCAAGTAATTAATGTATTATTGGCCTCAGAAAAGGAGTGGGTAACCTTGTCTCTTACTCAGAGCAACCTTGCTAACATTTACCTTACCTTGGAAAAAAATAACACTTTTTATTTCTTTAGTGCATTTCACCACAAAAGGACAGAGTTGGCAGTCCTTATTGCAAGCAATATGTAGAGCAAAATCCTGATGCACCTTTGAAGGGAAAATGTTTTGGCTAGGGCATAGCAGTTAATTAATATTTTTTTTTGTTCACAGTACTACAGCTTCCTAGCCAAGGTCAGGGCTGCATTGTGCATTGTGTTGAGCACTATGTAGATTCATAGAAGGAGCAAGTTGCTGCTCAAAGCTCAATAGAAAGAAATGATAAAAAGCTAGAGGGCAAAATGGGAGCTCAGTGGAAGTAGGTGTAAAAAATAGCACTTGTCACATGAGTTCCTAGGGTTCTGCCCAACTTGTCATGCTCACAAAACCCATCGTGTAACACAAAATTCAGTGATTTTAGGCTATATTCTAAAGGGGAGAGGTGTAATATCAACTTCATTATCCTCCTGAAAGGGTGGTGGATAGCTATAGTCGGAAATCAGTTGGAGTTTACAACCGAACTAAGTGAACTTTTTGGCTTTTGCTAAGCTGAATGCTCTATTTTTATTCAAAACAGACCAATCTAAGTTGCATGTGTAGGAATTGTATGGTTTCCTCAGAGTGAGTGCTACCGTGCTGAAACACTGGCCTGAATCAAAATGAGTTTTGCAAGCAATATTGAAATGGAGATTCTTATATAATGTATATCTCTGGGAATCTGGGCATACGTGGGTAATGAATGTAATACAATTTTAATGAGAATTTCATTTTATGACTCAGGATACAAGAAGACATAACTTCTCCTAATATAATTACCTTTGATTAATCTGTGGGAGTTATTAATTTCAGACAAAAGTTTTGCTTTTTCAAATGTCCAGACTAATGAAATTACTCTTATTAGTCTGGGGGTAGATGATGACACAGATATAATAGGCACTGAAACAGATGTATTGGACAGCTTACTGGAAATTGAAATTACAGCAAATGAATATTGCACATTGACCCATGAACACAGCGGCCACTTTTCCAACAAGAATTCTTTTATCTCCCCTCTGTTAGTACTCTTAACATACATGCAACACAATCTGCTTTAAGCTATTACCAAGCACCTCTCTGAAACACAAAGCAGGAATGAGAAGGAAGGACTATTAAAGGAACAAAAGTATTCCACCCAGGCATATTACCATTATAATTTATATTCTGTATTCTGATAGTGGCCAAGGGGGTGAAAGAAAATTGGGCTCCATTACGTGAGGAGTTGTTCAGACTCTCAAGAAAATAGTCTGAGCCCAGAAGAATTCAAAATCTTATTTCCAGCAAACCAAACAAATGAATACAAGAAACAGTAGCAGGGAATCCAAAAAGAGCTGATGAGGGAGCCAGTATTAAGGAAGGATATAGTGAAGGATATTACAACTGTTTAATCTGTTTGCTTCCAAACTGCTCTGTCTTGCTACACATCCCTTCTGTTAAAAAGGGTTAAGGAAGGAAAGCTACTTGTCTGCATTAAACTGATGGATATTCCTTGTTTGAGGTGATGCCCTTTGAACTGAGGAGAATTTCTGACCTTCATGAGAGAAACCCAAACAACGTAGCTGGATTGCAGAGCAGAAGCAGGCCAGCAGTGAACCTGAAGCACAGAGACTGGTAAACTTCTAGAGAACAAGAAAAAACAACGACTTTTCCATAGTCCCGATGCATCCAATTTCTGTAGTACCTGGTGAGGTACTGTAAATCACCGGACTGAGCCCAATGCTGTAAGAAAGAACCAGAGCTGGAAAAAAAGCCTTATAGAAAGGGGGAATCTGAGTGCAAATGCTTTTATTTTTATTTTACCTAACAGATTTTTTATTTGAATGCTCATTTAAAAATTCTACTTTAGAAGCTATTTCTTGCTTGTGTTTTCATAAGGCCATCTGTGATGATGGAGAGCCTGTTTGGTATCTGTGGTGTGCTCTCCATCCAACTCAGAGCTCTGACTTACTTCAGGTACTGGCACAGCCACACCCATAGCTATATCAGCTGTAAAGCAAATGTTAAGGTCTACAAATAATAAGAATCAGAATTTCTGTTTGCTTGTACCATACTCACACTCAGTGCATGAGAAATCCAATTAATTTGATGTATTTCACATGCGGGAGGAGCAAAGTACCTGGTTAGAGGATGAAAGCCTACACGAACATGTTACTAAATGAATTTATCTCTGAAAAAAAGTTAAATTTTGAAGTCCTCACTTAAACAAAGCTTGAGCTAAATTTCAACAAGTTTGCCTATAAAAGGCTAGGAGAAAATGAAATATTATTTTTATTGGATTTAGCAGTGGGTGAATATTCCTCATTCTGCCACAAAGAAAAAAAAAATACTTGCAGAGGTAGTAAAATAAAATATTATGAAAGATAATTGCTTATATCTAAATGTAAAACAATTTCCCTACATATTCTTACTTTGGGGCAAAAACATTATGAATGTGTCTTCTTTTTCAGGCATTATTTTTCCTCCAGCATGTTTGCCGTTATCTTTCCATATTTATCATTGCTGGCGAAGTCTGTCGCCAGTTGTGTCTGCATTTTTGGATGTCCTACATGCAATATATTAGGTGAAAGCAATATGTGAGAGTCATGTGCTTTCTTTCTTTCTGTATTTCATACTGGAAGCCAGCCTTTGAGGTCTTTACCAAAACCACAAGGAGATATTTTTCGTTAGATTCGCCTTATAGTTGTACTTATTTTTAA
Organism: Anser anser; assembly: GCF_964211835.1. NCBI lineage: Eukaryota > Metazoa > Chordata > Aves > Anseriformes > Anatidae > Anser > Anser anser. The sequence goes on from NC_139721.1 coordinate 7,257,540, forward strand.
GTCAACTAACTTCCAAGTACTTATTTAGGTGTTTATAAGCCAACAAACTTATAAGTCGATTTCTCCTTGCAGTTGCTGGGAAGGGAGCCAAAATATATCTTTACTGAGTCAATGAGTGCTATGCCTTGCCCACCTGACATATCAAAGCTGAGCTTTGGAAGAAGCCCTCTCATTTTGGGCTCAAGAGTACCTGGAGACTAGCACATGGTAGAAACAAGGCAACAACTGTACTGGAGCTCCTATGATCTTGGTTTAATTTCTAGATGCTTTCTGTGACCTTTTGTATGTTTTTTGGCACGTTATTTAATGACTGTTGGCCACTGGCCCCCTTTACAAAATGGAACTAATGCAACGCTCAAAGGCCAATCAAGTGGGACTAATGCAACACTCAAAGGCCAATCCTTTGAGCTCATTTTGTCTCAGCAGGTAATACACAGAGGGGAAACTCCACTCCTTGAATGACAGTGAGGTTCTGCTCATAACTCTAAATGTTCTTGTAAGACAAATTATTAACACAAAAGCAAGATAATCCCTTTTACCCTTTAGAGAGGAATGTCCTAGGGCCTTGATTTGTACTGTTCTTATAGATATCTACAATAAAAGATTAAAATAACCATCCTACTTGAAAATTGCAAGGATCTTACACTTCTAATATTTCCCTAATAAATACCTCACTGTCACCTCCTGGCTTTTAATTATGTGGCCTTGTTAAGCATTAAAACAAATATCATTTACTTACTTAGGCATTCCTATTATCAGTGATTCACATGTACCTCACAGCTTTGTGATAAAGGCAGTTTTGCATTTTCCTTGTCAGCCTAGAAATAAGCATTCTATAGAACAATCCTACTCTGTTTCCCAAAATTACAGCACAGTAATTGGCTTGTAGCTCCTAGTCACGAATGAGTTTTTGTATCTCCTACTTTGTTTTCTTCTCTCTTTCATTTCTATATCTACATCTTCATTTTAAGTTAGGAGCTGAAGAATTATTCAGCAGCACAAACCAACAATTTCTCTTCCCTGTAAAACTTTCTTTGCCATTTTAGCATATTACTAAAGATGCTGGAAATGTGTGCATTAAAGACTGTATGTACAGGAAGCCAAATCTTAAAACTACGTTGCAGAATCTACCAAGTGAACTTAGCTGCAAAGCATATAGATACTAGAATGCTAAAACGCATGATAAAATATACTGCGTTTTAGATATCACACTGGCAAGGGTGGCCCAAAGGCTAACTGAAGATGATCCCCAATTATAATAAAGCACCATTCTGTATTAGTGATACTAATGAGCAAAGAAATTAGACAGTGAAGCTCAAATGAAAATGATGATATGCATCTAGAAATCTCATTATTCAAGTGGTATGGAACATTCAACATAGAAACAGATCTGACAGTAAGAGTATTAATTTATCTTTAAGTTTTCCCTTCACATTAAAACTTTTGCACATCTTGATTTCTTGAAGACATCCTGAAATGCATAATTGGCAGCATGCCACTGAATGTGTAATGCCACTTGTGGTAAAAGGTATATAATTTTGTGTCCCATAGTGTCTCTGCATCATAAAATTAGCTAAGGATTATGTATTTCAAAGCAAGGGACTGAGCTTCAGCATATCGAAGCCATCTGCTGAACGAATCAGACAAAAACTGCCACAGTCCCCAAACCACTAGATACTGACAGCTTTACCTAAAAGGAAACACAACATGTCACACTAGTCTGACATTCCCTGTTGTCAAAAAATATGACTTGCATACTGATCCAGCAACCATCTGAGCAGCTTTAAGCACGGAAATGGTTTAGACTGATTTTGTCAACTGGACTGAGATAGAGAAAAAGTCAAAAGACCTAGGATCAAAGTGTTCCAGCTCCAGTTTGCAGATCCACTGTTCTCAGTAAAGGCCATTCATTTTGCGTGGTCAGGTTCAGACAAGGGTCTCAAAGATGAAAACCTAAAATATGTAACAAATAAATCAACTTACCAAAAAAAAAAATAAATTGCTATTCTGTCAAGGCAGTCATCAACAAGGATCTGAAATAAAAGTGTAACATTGAAAAGACATTGCCTGGCTTCATTGTGACAAGTTTACAGAATCGGTTCTTTCAGTTTTGTCTACATTATAGACCATACAGGGCCAAAACATAGCAACAAAGCTGGTCCATACTCATCAATACTATTTAATGCCACAGTATTCCTGTGGCAGCTAGCACTTTTTTGCCAAACTCATCCTGGGAATAGCATCAGCCAGGGACTCTTCTCATTATTCAGTATACATTAAGTTCACCCTGTTTGGGAGGAGTAGGGGATTTATCTGTAGAGATTATAGAGTCATAGAATCATTAAGGTTGGAAAAGACCTCCAAGATCATCTGGTCCAACCATTTCCCTACCACCAATGTCACCCACTAAACCATGTCCCTAAGTACCACATCCAACCTCTCCTTGAACAACCCCAGGGATGGTGATGCCACCACCTCACTGGGCAACCCGTTCCAATGCCCAACCACTCTTTCTGAGAAGAAATATCTCCTAATTTTCAACCCAAACCTCCTTTGGCACAACTTGAGGCCATTCCCTCTTGTCCTAGATATGAGCTATACCATGCTGTCTGTTCTCTGAGCCAAAAAACATGTGCCTACCTTAAAAGTAGAGATGTAGACTTTATCATAGGAAGAGTCATCCTACATGCAGTCCTTTATCATATTTAGTGGGACTGACATCCCTGATGACTTGTAGGTGAACTTTCCACGCACCTGTGGATGCTGTAATGTGTAGGAGGGCGGTATCTCTGAGTTAAGAAAACTGCTTCCAGTTTTCAAGTCAGAGAAAAGAAAGATTCCTTACTTTTCAAGAAGAAAATATTCTCTGTCTGCAAATCATAAAAGACCTAAAGAATTTTCTGTCTTTATGCATTGTTCCATTACTCCTGCATGTACTCTGGAAAACAGTGGCAAAGTGACCAAGCCATGAAAAAATTGCTTTGACAGAGCACCGGCTTTCATCTGCAGCACAAAAGTTGCCCACTTTATGCCTAAGATAGTTGTACTGGACTATGCTTTCTATTCTGCAAGCAACTGGTGGTGAGCTTCCCAGTGGGAGTGTAATTTACCAAGTGATAGGATAGTAGCTTTTGCTCCCTTTTGCCCTGCTATGTACTCCAAGGGAAAAAAAGAAAAAAATAGAAAAAAAAAAAGAAACACCTGTAGAGGCACCACTGAGGGACACAAAGCAACTGCAAGCAGAACCCTCCAAGCCAGGGGACTATTGAATTTCAGAGACATATCTGTAACTCTGAATGGTCCTGTCTTGTACTCTTAGAGCCTCTTGACATCACATCAGACATCTTCTTTTTTTTTTTCTTTCTGTACTTCAAGATTTCTTTTTCTGCAGTTAACTCCTCTCATCGTGCCAGTAAAATAAAAGCACGGAGCTATTGCCATATACCATATGGTGCCAGCACTCTCTTCATTCTGTGCATTAAACCTTTAGCCTCATGTCTCCGTGTAGACTACAAATTCTTTGGGGCAAGGAGACCTTCTACCACTCAGTGTTCATTGAGTGCTTAGCATAAGATAACCGCATCGTTCATTGGTTGTTAGACATGACTATAATAAACATAATTAATAATAATAACCTTTTTAGCAGTCCACCAATTACCAGAGATCAGAGGAAAACCTTGCAGGAAATGGAAGAGATGCCTGCCCTGTGATACTTTCTGTGCCGTTCCTAGTACAAATTAGGACCAAAAAGAAAATTGTTCATAATGAGCTCTACATGAAAGTCTTTGCCGGGAGGAAAGTACTATACCAGAAACAAGGGGAAGGGCTCCTCCTGGCCTCATCATTGCTACAAGCCATTGGTCATGGCCTGATTGTAATTTTGTCTTTTAGATGTTGACAGTAATTGTGGCACAAGAGCGGTTGAAATGGGCTATTGTTAGTGGTGAGCTCTTTCCTCATTTGCACAATTTGTTTGAAATCGGGATGACTTTATTTTTCCTCTGTGTTTTCTTATTCTTTCTGTCTCCCCAAACAGCTCCTGTGGTGTTCTTTACCTCCTTCCTACACACACTACTTCTTCCTCACTTCAGTCTCTCACTCAGCACCCCAAAATCATCACTCACACCTCCACATGACACGCAGCCGTCCTCCCCTCCACTTTTTCTCACAAAAGCTCACGTACGCCTGTTCTGTGTATGGTGTTCCCAGGTGGTGATTAATGAGAGCTCTAGCTGGAGCTAGAAGCTGTGATGAGTGTCTATATAATAACAAACATTAGTGCAGGCGAGGGAGGGAGAAGCATGCGTATCTTTTCCCCAGGCTGCCAACACACTTACTATTTCATAGCAACTGTCTGCAAATCAGAGAAGACCTAAAGAATTTTCCATCTTCATGCATTGCTCCAAACATGGAGCTACTGGGCCTCACTTCAGGCAGAGACTCCTGAAGGTCCTGTTAGCTTCTGAGGTTCATGATAAACTACAGAACAGCCAGGCCCATACCATATAGGTGAAGAGGATCTGCACCTCCCCTGCTTGGCTATCGTGTTAACTCTGCAGAGATTGAAGGGATTTTCTTACTCTCTGTTCAAATGACAGAAAAGAAAAGTTGGAAAGGTTTCTGACTCTGATGGTGGTAACTAAGTGGGACTTCCCACTTTCTCATGTCAGCTTTCCACTAGAGGACCTGAGGGGCTATGTCCTGAGGGTGTACGGAGGTCTCTGCTGTAAGCTACACAATAGTTCAAACCAAAAGACCTGCCACAAACACCCTCCTGCAAGTCTCCCCTAGTGATCTCATTCAATCCATCTGATTGTATTTCAGGTAGGAACCGTTTAGGTCCCATCATGATGTGCTTTCTGGAAAACTGAGAAGTGTGCAAACAGAACAAGCGACATTTATTCTCTACTTCCGAGCTTTTAACCAAGAAGCTTGACGATATACTGTGATTGGATAATGATTCAGGAAGATTATTGGAGAGGCAAAATGCAAAGAAAGATGTCCAAAGGAAACAACAACAACAACAGTGGCAACAGCAAACAAACAAAACATAACAAAACAAACTAACAAAAAAACTGTGATCCAAACTAGATATCCATTATGTCTAATTTTATGCTGAGCTGGAGAAGAAAATGTTAGACTGCTGTGGGGCGACTACAAGAGAACAGCTGAGTTTCTGTATCATAAAGAAAAGCTTTCTTGCAATTGCACTGATAATAATGACTTAAATTAAAAGTCGTGATGTCAAGAAGCTCTTTCTATATAAATGTTATAGATTCTAACAGGACAAAATCACACAAAAAAAACAGGACAAGGTAGTTTAGACTCTAGCTTGCATATTGAAAGTATTTTAGATTTACATGTTGCAAATATTTATACCTGCCATCAGAACAGGGAACAGTATACAGTAAAGCAGTTACACAGTGGAGAGCAGAGTGTTTAACGAATGTCCAGACTCTGCCCTGGCTGATATCCTATCCAACCTGTACACAAATGAAGACAGAATGTGACCTAAAGCGCCAGCCGTTGTTCTGGATTGCCTTAATTTGACTACATTAGATCCTCTCACATCATTCCTAATCTTGTTTTCCTTTGTCTAAATTTGTCATATTTGTTCTTGGCCTCTGTTATCTTTGCAGTTTGCTCTCTTCTAGCTAACCATTATACCTCCTCCTTTTCTTCCCCCACTTGCACTCACCGCTGACTATGGAATATAGATTTGAGATAAATGAGGAGCGAGCAGAGATCAGAATCTATTGTGCTCATTAAAGAAACTTTCTGACTGCTTTGCTTTTCAAGTAAATAGCATATAACAAGCAGTATGCTGAAAGATGAAGATCCGGGTTAATGAAAGACCTTGTCCTGTTGTAAGAACAGTCAGCAAGATGATGAGTCACTGCTTTAGCCTCATACCAAGGGACATGTAGGTTTGCCTTATAGTCCTTATCTCACAAATCACATGCATACACATGCTCTACCCAGGCTGATCCTTAGGACAGAGCTGGAATTAAATTACATCCTGTTTGAAGAAGGGAATTACCGGATCACAGGGACCTGGCCTTATTATCCCAAATGCCATATCATTTTTTAATATGAATGCATCAGGATCCATTCTGATTGCATTGATTGCATTTATGCTCTGCTCTTAATAATCCCATTACAAGATGACTGTAGAAGAAATCATCCTGGAGTTTTGGGGATCAGACTCTCTCTACATATCTACACAAAAACTTCAGCTGTGGCGGTGTCACGAATGAAGTTAAACACTTCACTCGTAAGAGAGAAGCAGCAATATATTTATTGATATGTTGTAGTGATCTAACACTTAAGACAGTGGTTTACCAAGGTACAAGATGGCAAGGCGCAGCTGATTATTTACTGCACAGAGGACAGGGTAAGTCAGATATGTCAGGGAGACCCTCCCATTGAGTCTTGAGGTTCAGAGTAGACCCCCTTGTTTTCTAAACTCCTTGAACCAAAGAGATAAGGAGCCTAGCTGTGGCTGAATCCACTCCTAGTCCCAGACCTGGTTCACAGTTTATGTCTAAGGATTCTATGTGCACAATCAGTCTAAGATATAATCTTAGTGAAGCTTACAAAGTTTAGCAAGCTATTAATCACTTACCAAGGACCTGTTGTGGCAAGGAATCTCTTGAGAGGATTAAGGGATTTCTGCAGAAGGCGAGACCTCAAGAGGCATCCCTACTCAAGGGGACATCTTATTATGCAGCCTGCTGCCATGCAGAAGAGCTCAAAGGGCTCTTGGCCTGCTCACTATTTATGGGGTAAGATGATGGACTAATAGTCACATTGGTTTTTTAGTGCATGCTCTGTTGGCCCTCAGCTGCTGAGCAAGATGCCCCCCTGTCAGTTTCTCCAGCACCCAGCTTGAGTCGATGTTGTGATCACTATCTGCTGAGCAAGACCTTGGGTGCAACAGCCATTGTTTGAGCAAGGCAACGGCCAGACCAGAGGTGGGGGCAGTGGGGATTTCACACTGTCACAGTGGACTGGGATTTCTCTGGTTTCTAGTCTTGAGCTACCTGAGTATCACTCTGCTCCCTAAAAACAGTCTCTTGTTATGTCCAGCTCTTCAGCCTTCTAGAAGCAAAGATACTTGCTGTAGCATCTACAAAAAAGACATGGCATAGCTTGAGTCTGAAGGGAGGAAGAGAAAGTGAAATTTGGGAACATCAGGACATATCCAGAGAACTGGGCAGGATCTCCTTTTCAAACATCAGCTACTTTTTGTCAGCCTTTAAAGACCTGGATGTGTTGAGAACTGAGTTACCACCTCAATTAAAATGTTTTATTCCCCAGAATGTCACTGTAAAATTGTTTATCTGTTTCAGAAGTTTTAGTCCAAGTCTGAAAAGTATGGCTTGTACTAAATAATTCCCTTGCCAAGAGCTATACTGGACAAATATCAGAATGCTTTTCTCTTGATAACATTTTACAGGTATTTTAGAGCCTAAAATCATAGTTCTACAACTTTTATTTAGACACATCTCAGTTTGAAATCTGAATGCGATAGAAACATTCTTTTCCAGGCAGATAGTTCCAAAGCTGAACTTCAGCCCAGCTAGAACATTTAGTTTCTCCCCACTGAGTTATATGATCTTTTTAATGGAAATGTCATCTCCACCTTAATTATTGCAGTACAAGAAGATGTTATAATATTCATGGCACCAAGTAAAAAATAGCTAGATGTAATATGTGTGAATATCTCTTTTCTAAGATTATTGATCTCTGTGGTAGAGGCTCTTGGCAACATCCAGTTCTGGAATTTTTAAGAGTGAACTTCAAAGCAAAATAAATGGAAAGGCAAAGCCCTATTTAAGAGTCCAGCCTGGGAGAACAGAGGTGGTATTATTTCTTAGTATTTATCAGAATTGGGCACTGTAACTCTGCAAGTCTCCTCCCTGAGGTCTTGTACCGGATTTTTGTAAGTTTCTCCTTTTACTCCAGTGTATCTCTTTGGCAAACAAACATCTACTTTTACAAATTTCAAAGCTTCAGTTCTGTTTCTTTTTTTCTTTATTATACCCTGTTTTCCTTAAAGACAAAGGCAGATAATGTTATTGAACATGTGTTGAATTGAAATAAAATCCTAATACTTATGGACTTTTGTTTATACTTACAGGATAAATATTTATTTTTATAATAATTCTGCATTCTTTGAGCATTGCTGATTGCTGATTTTTTCGTTATGGCTGACATATTTTTTTCTTGCTGCACTTCAAGCCCAGCATTTCTAATCTACCCTTCCTTTCTCTTTCCAGCTTTTAACATCATTATTATGCTACCCCTCAGTTCTCTATGGACAAAACAGTACTAGCTTTTTTATTTTTTTTTTAAGTATCTCCCACCTCCTGAAAAAATCAGCCAGAAGCAGCTAATAAAAATTAAAATTGCCCTATAAAGGAATTGCTGTGTGAAATTGCTCACAAATAAATTCTTTACTTTAAATTCCACTGCTGTAGAAGAATTCAAGCTTTATGTGTGTTTGGGGTTAACTATATTTGTAATTTGAACATTTGAATGAAATTATCAAAAAGAGAGTAGTGTACGGAAAGGGAAGGAAAAGCAGCATAAGGATCTATACTAATAGAGTCATCCTGCTACAGTAAAAGTAAACCTGTTCCTACTTTTCTTGCAGCTTTATTAATCAGTTATTTGAATAAGCTATATCAGGAGCAGCATATTGAATCTTTTATTAAAAAGATACCACAGAGAAGCATCATTACATTAAATGACATAGAAGATTCTCGTAGATAAATAAATATTAAAATCCAACATAGATGAATTACTATTTTCCACATATAGTTCATGTTTACTTATCTTCATTTCAGTATACAGGGCTTAATCACTCCAAACAGGGTTTAATAGGTAAGTTTTGCTTGGACATGATCTATAGAATTAGTTTCTAGTTTACCCTTTCAGTTTTCCTAAGTGGTAGCTTTTTCAGACTTTTCCAGTTTCAGAAAAGGTCTAGGCTTTTCACTAGAGAAAACACAGATCTTTAAGATTGAATTTAATCTTGTAAACTAGAGGTTTGCTTCTCAGTAGCCATTCACGAACACTTTAGTAGTAGTACATCAAGCCATTAGTATCCTTGGAGTGTGGACAGAGTCTAGTATAAAAGCCCATCAAACCTAAACAGTAGTTCATAACTAGTTGAAACTAAGTAGTCAGCACTTACGAAAAAGTTAGAATTTTTCAAACTGCTGTTGGCATGTGCATCACCTAAAATCTGACCTTCCATAAGAAGACAAGAAAGCAAAATATCCTTTTTCTTATCCTGTTTGTTTTGTGCTTTTAACAACACTTCAGCACGTGTTTGCACTGTGAGGGCATCCTGGGTCACCAATCTATTGCCTAGTGTACTGAACAAAGGGAAAAAAAATAAACCCTAGCACAGATTTAACACAGGTATAACACAAAGTGTACTAGGTACGTGTTCTGGAAAGATAAAACAGGCAACAGGAGAGATGGCAGAATTGAATAATGGTGAATAGTCAGTACCCTGTACTGTCTGCTGGTAATTTGATTTCCCCTCTTGTCTGTGCAGATCTTCCAGCATTTCTAAAGAATAAGAAAATAGGATCACAAAAACTGAAGAAGCTGACTGCAGATTCTTTTTAAGACATCTTAAAGCCTAAAATACACTTACAAACAGAGCATAGGTCATATACATAAATATGTATGTAAAAGGGCACGTATACTTTTGCATAGGATTCACAGAGAATCCTACCCTGATGTGCTCAGTATCTGTAGACCAAAACGTATAACGTGCAGAGGAATTAACACTACAGATAAAGCAAGTTCTCAAAGAAAGGAGGTGTCCCAGTCACCTCTGTCTCTGCAACCCCAACTTATCCTGTGATAGAGTGATGCAGTTATTTAATCATATACAGCTAGGTCTGTGTTATGTACTTTTTTTTTCTTTCTTCTATTTTACTGATGAATAGTGTATAGTCACACTGTCTTTTGGTTGTGCTTATACCTCATGGACTGAAGTATCAGACCTGTGTATTTCTGCTTGAAATGCTGACAAATTGAATCATGATGAGCCACTGTCAGGAATTTCATTGCCTGGTTCCTGATGACTGCTGATGACATTCAAACATTGACTCTAGCAATAGGTGCTCAGTTTTAAATCTCTAGCACTGCCTCCTTCTCACTTGAAATATAAATGGTCAGCTGAACTTTAGTGCAGAGATAATCAATAGGAATCAGGCAGAAGGAAAGAGGCTATAGCAGACTGGACGGATACTTCAAAAGAGGCAAAGTCAATATACTTATCTTTTCCTCACACCACAAAAATTCCAACGTGCCTCATAGATATCAAAGTATTCTCCATCATGAATTAGTGTCTCCTACGGTGTAGCTCTTCACCTATTTGCTTACTGGATGAGATTTTTAGTCATGCTTGTTTAGCCTTTAGAAGTCAGGAGGCATGTACCTGCTTTGTAACACTCAGCATTTTCTGAAAATATTCAGACGATGTTTCAGGCACTCTCACTGAAAACAGAATTCTCCAAAACTGCAGACAGTTTTGAAGAATGTGGTATGTGTAAAAAATCCAGATGAACTGCTCTTGCTCTTTTTTGTCAAAGTGGTGTATTTCTTGGGTGTAAAATGCATCCTGTTATGTCAGGGTTTTTACTTTTTCCCCTCAAGATCACTTTCCTACTGCACAAAGAAATTGATGTGTGAGAACTATTAACATGACCCCTTTCCTCCATTTTCAGGTATGATCATGTTTGCCATATGTACAGAGGCAAGAGTAGTCTTCAGTGGTTTCCCCAGGCCAAAGTTCTTTCTGTATTGAAGACATTAGAAAAAGCAGCTCACTTGTAAAACCTCAGGATGTACAAAAAAGAAGTAGACAAGAAAAGATAATGCACAGATTTGCCTTGACCAGGATGACAGATCCTCTTTTCTCATCTGTTATCTGTCCAGGAAGAATATTTTTAAACTACTTACTTTTGACAGTGATGTTTATTGATATTTTTTTCCTGTTGCTGTGGAAGCAGACTACAGGTATTCCTTAGTATCCCAAATGCTGCTGAAATATGAGGTATCACTACACTACTCCCTTGTATGTTCCCTAGAGTTTTAAAGTTTAAATTCTGTCAGACAGAGATGAAAGACAGCTAAAGAGAACCTAAATTCCAACCAGAATGCATCTACATAATAATTACAGTCACGGGTTTGCTTTCATAGTACCACAGTGGTGCAGAGAAGAGAAGTTTTTCTTAATATATCTTATGTGCCTGACTCTACTATTCTCAGTTTACTCTTGGAGTTCAGGTATGAACTATCAACTATTAATGGGGATGGAAAATAACAGGACAGAAGAAAGTCAAAGGAATGACCTACAAAAGAAAAGGTCATATACCCCCCAGAAAAAAATCTCCTTAGTGCTAGACGACAGCATATAAAGTAATGGGGAAGGGAGAGAAATGGTGTTAACATTGCTTCCAGTTTTGATGTGTTTATCTTCTATATTTTAACCATACTGTTGAGTCTCTAATATATCTAGCTGGACAAGTACGGAAATTCACCAAATAGTCAATGTAAATGTAGAATCTGTTTCTTGATGCCCTCATAAGGCCTGACTCTTTTTGCTATTTAAACAACCCAATGATCCACAAAACAAAACAAAACAAAACACTCTTTATCTTCTCTATCTTGCTAATCTCTTCTGTCTACTCCTCTTAGCCTCTGCCAGTAAATTCTTCCAAGTGTTCAAAGTACTCTCCTCCCACCCCACTTTTTTTTTTTTTTTTGGTCTCAGTGTGGGGAGGAAGTTCATTTTTATTATTATTATTATTGCTACTTGAATCAAGGAGTCTTTAGAAAAATACCCATCTCCTTACTACTTAATCATGCTGGCATACTGCAGGGACTAAATTAAGAAGTTAACAAATAACGTCTCTCTGGGTACTCTGCATATCATCCAGAGCTCAGACTACACAATGGGAGGTACAGACCCTCCACCAGCAAGAGATGAGGCAATGACAATCTCTCTGCAAGGAAAAGCATGTACACACACTGGGAGATCCATGGTTAACTTTGGGTAAAGATAGCATGCAAGTGTAGGAACAGCTATATTATGTCTGTACAAAGGTCTGTCTGGCCAAGCATTCTCCATCCAACAGTGGCCAAGAGATGCAGAGACATGCAGGGACAGTCTGTTCCCCAGGACACCCTTACGATCTCTAGCTTTGGGCAGTTCCAGACTGACTGAACCAGTGTCTTTGCATTTCCTAGTCCTTGATAATTTTTATTCTGTTAATTTGTCTAGCTGTTTGCTGAAGCGATGTTAACTTCTAGCATGTACTACAAGGAGCATGCAGAGCAAGAAGCCTCCCTACAGTAGGAATATACAATTTGCTTTGGTCCATTTCTTTAATCTGATGTTTTCATTTGGTGCCTCCTACATCACCCACTGGAAGACACCATGAACAGTTATTCCCCATGCATCTTCTCCTGTCACTCACAAATTTAAAGGCCTTTATTATACTTTCTTTAAGTCACCCATCTTCCACCCAGAAGAACTGTGGCAAGATCCTCTCTCTAAGCTACATGTTATCACTGTGTTCAGATGAACAGGCCTTGCAGAGAAAAGTGATACTACACTAAATAGTGAGACACACTTTGAACCATGGTGGCACGTACCCAGCTGGTCAGAAGGTAGGCTGAGGCTGCAGCACTAGGTAGTACTGCCTAACAGCATTGAAATCCAGGCTAGAATTTTATATTTTTCCTTTTTTCTTGGTACATTGGGTGATAGATTGGTGACCCAGGATACCCTTATTGTGCACCTTTCAGCATGTGGAGGCTTAGACCAACTCTGTTGTTTTAGAAAAACTGCTGTAATCTCACAGATGTGGTGGTTCATTAGTGGCTGGAAGACATGGGGTTCACTCTTGGAAAACTCTGGCATGGTACAACAATGCCCAACAGCTTCCAGGCGCTGTGAGAGCTTTCCCTCCTGTGTCAGCGCAGAAAGGGCAGAGCGGGCACAGGCCGAGGAGGAGGCCCAGGGCGAGGGAGAAGCAGCAGAGGGCCCAGGCCCCAGGAGGAGGAGGGCAGGAGGGGCTCCAGGCCCACAGGCAGCAGGGATTCCCCGGCAGCCCTGCAGAGCCCCCGCTGGAGCAGATCTCCACCCTGCAGCCCGGGGAGGGCCCACGCCGCAGCAGGGGGACATTTCCTGAGGGAGCTGCGGCCGTGGGGAGCCCCCGCGGGAGCAGGGTGTTCCTGAAGGGCTGCAGCCCGGGGCAGGGCCCCCGCTGGAGCGGGTGAGGAGGAAGGGGTGGCATGTGAAAAGCATATTTAAGAATAATCACAATATATTCACAATATATTCTTACTTCACAATCATCAGTCTTATCTCCCTGTCCTTATCTCAGCCCTTGAACCCTTTTCCATTATATTTTCTCCCCCCCTTCCTTTGAGGAGTGGGAGTGCGAGAACTGTGTGGTGGAGTTTAGCTGCCCAGCAGGGTAAAACCACCACAGTCTGTCAGACATCACAGTGCTCTAGAGTTGCTGAAATCCATTTAAAACGTTAGGTGTGTTACTTTAAATATTCCTTCAAGAGCAAAATTCAGACAACACACCTTCTCAAAAAAAAAAAAAGAAAAAGAAAAAAAAAGCCAGCAATAGCAACAACAACAAAAATGCATGAAAACAAAACAAAACAAAACACAACACAAATATACCACAAAACAAAGCATTCCACCAAACACCACCCTAAGAGTATAAGCAGATAAAGGGCAAGTGAAAGGTACTACTTATGCCTCTTAATGCACTTCTGGGAGATACTTAAGCAACAAGGAAAATGGTCTGGGTGTGGTGGCTAACGTCTACTCTCAGCCGAGGAAAAGATGGTAATAACCCCTACTGATGTATAGTTAAGGGGCATGAGTTGCCTAACAGGAGTACTGTTCAAGATCCTTGTATTATATGGGAGTGACAAATGATTGATAATATATTTCCACATTGCTTCTGACAGGTTTCCAGTAGAAGAGATCAATCCCAGTTTATGAAATGTGGAAAGACCTCAGCACATGATAAGAAGACAGTAGCTTACATGTGAATATTACTTTACAGTGCAGCAGATCTTCTAAGCAGCAGCTATTCTTCCCTTTGGACATTTTATACAGTAAATGCTCTATTTTCCAGGCATTCATCATCTTCTGCTTTTCCCTGATGCTCTTGTGTATTCAGGGTATTGAATATCATGCCAGAATGTACCTTCAGTAGGCCATACATTTTTTAGCAGGGATTTTCAATAATTCACAGGATCGGGCCCAAAATACTCCTGATATAAGATGAGAAGTTTTCCAGTCTCTGTACCATGTAATTTCAAATGCAAAGAGCCTCTGGTTTCCATGTAGTAGCAGTGTTCCAGTCTCAAAGCCATATAAAATGCTTGGCTAATTGGACTGGTAGAGGAAAAAGGGATTTTTGCATTTGATAAATTAATCAGTGAGCACTGCTGTACATTTACCACTAAAATCCTTAATTAGACATAAAATGCCAAAGAATGGGATTCTTTCTATATTTTTAGCCAGGAGTTTATTTTTTAATTGAAGGGATGACTTTTGATCCTCCATTAGCGGGAAGAGAAGAAAGCCTTTCAAATGGAAGCGGTACCCCAGCTGTTGCTTAGTGTCTAAGAGGTTCAGCACTGCACTTCCATAAATCCCAGGAGCCTATTGATACTTAGCATAAACACACTAAAAGGATCAAATTGACATTCACACAAACCAGAGTCCACGAAATCACAACAGCTTTTAATCCAAGCCTCTCTGTAAAAGGATAGCTTCTAATTAGCAGTCTAGACTAATCATCAATGTTTAGCTTATAAAAATGAAGCTATCAATAAAGAAAGCAAAATCTGAAATGTTGGTAGAGACCAGACATAAACTGGAAGATCATTTAGTCATTCAGTGTCCGTTTTTTCTTGTTCATTTTTTCAGTGTTTCCAGAACTTTTGTAACCAATGAAGACAGAAAAAATCTCTGAGGTCCCACTGGTTACAGATTTCATATGACAAAAAAAAAAAAAAGAAAAAAAAAAAGAGAAAAAAAAAAAGCAACCAGGGCAACAGCCAGGGCAAATGAGGATATCCTGTAAGAATCCTCTATAGGTCTTTATTCCTGCCTTGTACTTCTCAGATGGAGCTAACACTTAGCTAGACCCTTAGGCAATGTTATAGGGCAGCTGCAAGTCAAGGTGAAATGCCACTTATATTCTTTCATTAACCCTCCTGGGCCTGTCGTTAAATATGGCAGGCTTAGCATTTTTCACTTCGGATGAAAAAGCACTGCTAATCCCAGGAGGCAGAATTTTTTCGGTGCCCAAATTGATGAACAAGACAAGGTCAGCAATTTTCAGTTTATTGACAGAACTCTATTTACCTTTAGAAGTATTGAAATGGTATTTCAGATGCCCTAGAGCAGAACTGTGACCAAAACAAAAAGGGAGAGGTTTTTGAGAACCATTGGCGTTATGCTACCTGAAATATTGTGAGTGGCTTTTGTTTAACTTGCCAGAGTAGAAGGATGTATCTTGTGATTAGAAAATATTTTCATAAGAAAAGAACTTTAATAAATGTGACAGCACACGATAGATAGAGAACAACACAGAGATGCAAAATAATAGAAAAGACCAGAAACTGCAGCCAACCAGACATTTAGAGTTAAATATGGGGTTGGATACAAAAAAAAACAACAACAAAAAAAAAACACATGTGTGGGCTTTCTGCTTTGTTTGAGGTTTGCTTGTTTGCTTAGGAATGATTATCATTACCAGGCTGACTATCTAATCTAGATTTCAGTGAGGGAAACAGAGCTGACCATTTGAAAACTGTCAGTCACTGTAGCAATTCACTAATGACAATTACTGAAAACTGCAGCTGAGCTCTGCTTTTGTTTAAAAAGCTAAATGACCTGAGTTAATTCATAATGAATAATAATAATAAAAAAACAAAAAACAAACAACAAAAAAAAACCATCATATTTCTGAGGGAACCAGGATACAGTTCATAAGAATTGGATTTTCTCCTTTAACCATTACTGGTGTGTTTGCCCAAAATGATGGCTTTGCCATGAAAAGCACTGCCTTCTGTCTGAAAAACAGTTGTTGTTTTTTTGTTTGTTTGTTTTTTTTCCTGAACAAATGTACATTACCTGAAAGGAGGCCAAAAAAAAATAAAAATAAAAAGAGGAAAAGTCAGTAAATGTTGCTAATAAAGATTAGCAGATCTAATTAAAACCTGGAGCCCACAGAATTTATTTCAACCCACTAAATCAGTGGCAGACTGATGGTGGGTGGAGGACTTGCAGCCATATAGTTGTAACTGCATCTCTGCCACTTAGGCTACTTGGTAAACTTGCACTCAGTCTTTTTTAAAACTGCCAGAAAACATGCTACCTGCCTTGGCTTTACTGCAAGTAAACTAAATTCTGCTAGCTAGTTTGAGTAAGGAACACACCTTTGATGCTAATGAACATAGAGTTTAAAGACATATACCACCACTTTCCTTCCTACAATGTATATAGTTTGTGTTGGGAGAAGGAGAGCTGGGAGCCTGCTGCTAAGCTAACTGCCTCTGGATGAGAGTTTGTTTCTGGAGAAGGCTGTCCTGCTGACACCCTATCTTTCCTACCGGAAACAAATGGGTTACAAAGCCCTTGAAGTAAGTGACATCTCTGCCTTCACAGTTGCTGCATTCTGGTTCAGTCCCATCATTAGGACATCTGGAAAGATCTCTGGTTCCAGCAAAGAAAGGCACACCAAAAAAAATGGGGAAGATGACTGGGGTAGCATCTGTCAAGGCTGAAATATGCTTCCAGTACTTCTTTTCCACTTTTCACAGTGGATCAACTGCCTTAATTGGGGTTTGGGATGAGTATGGCTGCACCCTTTACTCCTGCATCTGTGACAAGTTTTCTTAAACCCACTGAAATGTTTAGAGAAAAGAATATCTACTTTGATGGGTCTGATGAAGCTTTGGAGAGGGAAAGCTGCTCAGAGCCAGGAGTTTAGATTTGCACAGACTATCTTTTTGAAAACGTAGGCTGTAACTGGCATTAGGTACCTGATGAGCCAGGCAACCTGGGAGATATTGCAATCTTCCCCAGCTTACCCTTCAAAGGTCTTGTCTGAAGTGATGTGTACATTGAGAAAGCAGCAGTTGGCAATTAATCTCAGAGAAATTTCTAAGTAGGAAAACTACTTCTGTCCTGGAAGACCAAGGAAGTAAATGATACAAACTGAATTCACAAGTGGTTCTTCCAAGTAAAATTCTTGTAGCCCATCAAAACCAGATTTCTGGCTTTTGAAAATGTGGTCGACTCTTTTAAGGGACCAGCTCCTGATTTGCATGCTGTGGGCAGGAAGTAGCTAGTATTTTGTTGAAGATGCCTGGTTTTCCTAACAAGAGTTTTCTTTATGTCAATGATTCATGTCAATCTTACCTAAATTCCTATTCCATTTACTGTAGAGTACATCTGTGGGCTTAGCAAGTCCATGTTTTTTTCATGGTATCTTTCACACATGTATTTACCAGCCTGCTGTTATCTGGCTGCAAATTTGACTCAGCACTGCAGCTGTTAGCCACCAAGTGATGCTCTCACAGACACCAGAAGGTGTGGCCTCCTTCCTCAGTCCTCTCTGCCTACCACGTCAAACTGCCTTCTCCATTCTTGCTAGCAGTCCCCTGGGTAGGGAATACAGGAGGTTGCTACAGTGGCACCTATTGTACGACGTTCATACACAGGGGTAGCAAGTGAGAGCCACAGCATCTCTCAGATGTATTGACATTTTCAAACCCGTGGCACCCAAATCAGCAACAGAGCTTCATATCCCTCCTGCACACAGCCACTGATACCCTCACCCCAACTTCCAGATGTCTTACCCACCTCGCTTCTTTGGACATGCTGATGTGGCTACATGATGCTGTATGCAAATGTTGGTTCTATGCAAATTGCTTATGGTATGCAAATCAATGCATTAAATAACTAGCATAAAGTGACACATACGGAGATGTGCATAACTTGGCAGCTATAGATCTGGAATCATTCCACTGACGTCAATGGTTTCACTGCAGATAGGCTCCAGTACGGAAGGTATTGAAATCTGTCCCTATGGTATTTTAAGTCAGCTTCTAAACATAAACTCAAGAATGAATTGGGGTCCAAAAGAGAAAAGGAATGATTTAATAGCTTTAGTTGTTATTAATGGTTTTCGGTTGTTGTTTCTTTGGGTTTTGCAAGCATATATGCAGAAGTAGATTGCAGAACATACTTAATTTCAACTAAGTTTTAGTTGTGGTTTATCAGATCTCCAGGCAGTATAAATCTGATCCACTTCAGACATGATCACATAACAGTGTCTCTTTTGAAATATCCAGGGCAAATAATGCAGGATATATGCCAAGAAGCCTTCAAAGGCAGATGTACGCCCTAAAGTGTTTCAAATCAATGTAGAATGGGGGAATGAGTATAGATTAGTTCAGTGTTACATGCTAGGTATTTTTGATCAAGGACTGAGTGCCTAGAAGCATATGTACCGTCTTGTCTAGCCACCCCCTGACAAGGATCTGCTGTTATTGTATGCAAGAAAAGCAGAACATGGTAAAGGTTAATGCTCTACATGGCAGAATCACAATACTAAGCAGGGGCCCCGGTTGTTGACTGCCTCGAGTGCTGTGCAGTCATTTACACATTTGCAAATGTCGTTTTCACACGGCAGAATTTCCACCCACTTTTGCCTGAATGTAAATGACTTCAGGAGATGCCAGGCATTAAGTGTTCTTAAAACTGCCCCCAACATCCCATCACTCAAAACCAATGCTTCAAGACAATCTTTGAAAAACCTGTAAGATTTTCAAAACATATCCATTTGTGCTTCTGAACCTTTGTGGTCACTGGCAGGGCTAAGCTCAGATTCGCCAGGATGCTGAACTACAAGACGTGAATTGACAGCAAGGAGATTCAGCAAAGCCTGTTAATGAGAGACTTTGGAAGAGCTAGGCTCTGCTCCTGCTGTCTATTCGATCTATTCAACTCACCTTAAATTCTGTTGCATTTTGCATGAGCAAAAAGCTACAGGAGGTTTTGATGGTATGAAGAAGCTTCCAGATTTCTGATTAGTTGACTGAACTAACATCTGAGACTATATAAATACAGAAACAATCTAAACTGTGTGGATGTCAGTGTCTACCCATACATACAATTTAACATACATCAAGTGTATACAGCATTTATATCAGTATTTACTTTTTTTTTCTTTTCTTTTTGACATCAGAATCATGAAATTTTTCTGTTTGTGTTGCTATAACTAACTTCTACTTCAACTTCCAAGATGAGACCTTCTTATTATAGCTATCACTTTGGGAATGTTTTCGAGTTTGTTTGGGTTTTTCTTTTTTTAATCATAACAGTCTCTCTGCAGACCTAAACTGACATCAATTTACCACTGTCTTGACATCTTAAAGTTGTTTCTTATAAAATTTGCATCAGTGTCATTTTGTTTCAAGCTGCTATTGTGACAATGTCTCCCTGGATTTATACTGACAATTTATTCTCATTTTGACATAATGTCATCCCTATAGCCCTTCACTAGCATCTATCATTAAGTCTGTGGATTTAAATGAAAAATAGCTTCATTCTGTAAACTACAGTAACTAACGAAGGTTGCTCAGTAGCTACAGTTCTGACCTCAATATCTATTATTGATTGAACTAAAGTTTTTATAGAAATATCAAAAGTTCCTGCCCACTGCTTTAGGCAGCTCTTCCATATGTACTAAATAAAGAAATTAAGCAAAAGCTTCTCTTGAAAATAAAAAAATAATTGCCATTAAAAAAGGTGTGAATGCATGTTTGTAACAGCAGCATCAAACAAACAGAACTAGTGAGTGTTGGTGACTTTGCCTTGAACTGCTGACAGCTGCTGATCGTCTTTTACTTTCGCTTAACTGGTAGGGACACCTTTTGGGACTGAACATTCAGGGTGTTTCCAGGCATCTCCTAGGAAAACACAAAGTCCTCGGTAACTATTTATTTGTTATGCTGTTGTTACTTTTATAAAATACCCAAACTGACAATAGGGAAGCTCTGGGGGGAACTAGGGTGAAGGAACATTCCAGGAAAGTTCCTGTGTGGCAGGTTATATCTTTGAACCTGGTGTATTTATTATTAATAGGTGAGCAGGATAGTGTGCAGTATCACAAATACCTTGTGACCCTTCCTGAAGCAGAGTCATTGTGTGGTATAGCTCAAATCCCCAAGGACATCTTTGCAAATTATAAAGCAAATTCCCACCTCTGGTTATTGAATATTCCTAGGATTATCCATGATCCTGACAGAGTGGCATGTGTATGTGATTTTGCAAAAGCTATTGCTCATCTGAATACAGACATGGCTTAATGAGGTATTTGCAGCAGTAACATCATTTATACGTTCTGGTATAAATTGTTTAGCTCCTAAAGAACTTCATATCTGGTAAATAGAAGTACAGGTACAGAGAAATGGATCTTTCAGGTGCAAGAATTACTCATTTTTAGTGAATCAACCCATCAAGTAATGGTGATGGTGACTTGCTTTAACCAATTTCCCTCAGCAGCAGCGCCTAAACAGAAGCTATACCTCTGGATTCAGACAAAATTAAGAGCACAGAATTGAAGCTTCCATTCATGTGAGAGGTTATTTATTCTGCCCTACTTACGTAAAGGAAAGTGCAATTTGATTGCCTAAACAATCATGTAGTCATGTATGATTTGAAGAGCCCCCCTCCCCGCCTCCCCCCCCCCCCCCAGCTCATGCTCCAGAAGTGCTCAGGTCTCCCAGAGGTACTGTTGTCAGACCTGTCAGCCTCATGTGGATGTTTAGATGCTGCAGCAGTAGATCTCTATCATCAGGCAGTGAGATCAAGCTCTAAGTGACAAGATCAGGGCAGGAGGCACTTTAACAACAGTGAAAGTAAAGGCAGATTTGGAAAGTTGGTGTGTGGAAGTGGTGAGAAAAGTTTATATCTTAAAACTCTTAAAAAAAAAAAAAAGATGAGTTTAATGCAAGTTTAAACGAAATTTTTAAATTTACAGTGAGCTTAATTGTGAACTTCAAGTCCAAAATTCAAAGGGGAACCTGGGGCTTGAAACCACATAGACAGAAACTAGTCACAAGAGTTGTACAAAATGTACATAAGTAGGGTCAGTTCCTATAGATGGCTTGGATGAGGAAAAAACATAGCATATAAACTAACCAGAAAAGTGTCATCTAAATCACTGACCATTTACTGACTATTCTTTTTGTACCCTTCCAATATCAAGTTACATAGTTGTTAGAATTAACAGTATATTTTTGTTATCCATATAAACACCCAGTTTGCCTTTGCCATTAGCAGAGTTCCTGGCTTCAGCAATATCGTCATATAACATGGCAGTAAATTTCATGGTCTAGTTGCATGTTGTCTGTCAGATTGGAATGGGTGTCCATAATTCTTGTCTAAAAGGCAAACATCACGACTGGAGATGGCACTTTGTTCCATTCAGCATAGCAATGGCACACATATTAGTCTTGCGTTTTAACTCTTCCAAGCACTTCTCGTCTGATCTTAAAGATGGTCTTATTCAGCAGACGTTTGGAAACTAACTTCTGATTTCTGGGACCAATCATTGTTGTCCATGTATGTTGATCACCCATAACTGGTGCTAGATACAAATGCAGTTATAGAGCTTCAGCATATTGTGCAGGGTGCCAAAATTTTATGAAACTTTTGAAACACATATTGCTACAACCTGTACCTGACAAAAGAAATGCTAAAAAAATTCTGCTATCAAAGTCAGGGATGACAAAGATTGGAACTGGTGAGGAAGGGAGATGGTCCTGTATGTAATGGATGAGATGGACTGTACAGAGCCTGCAGTTGGTGGTGAAATGGTTGAGAGCCTCTGGGTAATGATTAAGAAACAAGCAAAAAGAGCAGATGCCATTGTGAGAGTCTACTATCGACCACCTAGACAGGATGACAGTACCGATGAATTATTCTTTAAGGAACTAAGAAATATGTCTAGATCAGCTGTCCTTGCCCTTATAGGTGACTTCAGCTTGATAGATGTTAACAAGGAATACCACACAGCAGATACAAAAAAGTCCATGATATTTCTAAAACACCTTGATGATAACTTCTTGGTACAAGTACTAACGCAGCTGACTAAGAAAGGTGTCCTCTTAGATTTTTGCCTGTAAGCAGAGAGGGTCTCATGGATGTAGTGGTGATTGGTGGCTGTCGTGGCCATAGTGACTATGAAGTATTCAAGTTTAAAATTTTGGTGATAGGAGGAAAACTGCCACTAAAACTTCAACCCTGGGGAGAGCAAACTTCAGGCTGCTCAGGGAACTAGTTAGTAAGGTCCCCTGGAAAACTGATTTGAAGGTATTAGGGTCCATCAGTGCTGGTCAGTTTTTAAGTACCAGTTCTTAAGAGCACGGGAACAGGCAGTAACCAAATGTCAGAATTCAAGCAGGAGGGGCAGAAAGTCATCTTGGCTGAACAGAGATCTCGTTCTAGAGCTTAGCCAGAAAAAAAAAAAAAAAGTCTATGGCCACTGGAAACGAGGTTGGGCAATATGGGAGGACTACAGAGACGCTGTTTGCCTTTGAAGGGAGAAAATTCATGCAGCAAATGGTCAATCACAATTGAACCTGGCCATTACTGCAAGGGATAAATAAAAATAAAAATAAAAAAATAAAAATCAATAAAATAATAAAAAAAAAAAGAACTGGACCGGAGATAACATTGGTCCATTACTTGATGAGGATGGACACTTCACAAATAGGGAAGTAGACAAAGCAGAGATGTTTAATGATTTCTTTCCCTCAGACTTCAACACTGATGGTGGGCTCTGGGACCCCAGGTGCTCTGAATTGGAGGACCATGACTACTGGAAAGATAAACTCACAGCCAACCCTGAACTTGTGTGGGATTTCCTGCTCCAGCTGGATGCATACAAGTCTATGGGGCCTAATGGGATTCATCCCAGGCTACTCAAAGGGATAACTGATGTTATCACAAGAACTCTCTCAGTTATTTTTCAACAGTCTGGGGAATCTGGAGAGGTCCCAGTCAAGCTGGCAAACGTTGTTTCAATTTTCAGGAAGGGCAAGAAAGAAGACCCTGGTAATTACAGGCCTGTCAGTCTCACTGCAGTGCCTGGTAAAATTATGGAGGAGGTTATTCTGGGAGTTATTGAGAAACACCTGAAAGACAATGCAGTCATTGGTCACAGCCAACATGGGTTCATGAGGGGAAAGTCCTGTTTAACAAGCTTAATCTCCTTTTATGACAAGGCCACCCATCTAGCTGACCAAGGGAAGCCAGCTGAAGAAATCTTTTTGGATTTCAACAAAGCTTTTGCTATTGTTTCTCACAGTATCCTTCTGGAAAAAAATGTCCGGAGATAAAAACATAATGAGATGGGTGAGCAATTGGCTGGTAGGTCACACTCAGGGTTATGGTACATGGGGTGAGCTCAAGCTATTGGCTAGTCACTAGTGGGGTTCCACAGAGCTCTATTTCAGGGCCATTTCTCTTTAATGTTTTCATAAATGACGTGGATGCAGGACTAGAAGGTGTTTTGAGTAAGTTTGCAGATGACACTAAACTGGGAGGAGCTGTTGACTCTGCCGAGGGTGGAAAGGCCTTGCAGAGAGATCTTGACATAATAGAGAGATGGGAAATCACCAACAATATGATGATTAACAAGAGCAAGTGCCAGATTCTGCACATGGGATGGGTAACCCTGGCTGTACGTACAGAGCAAGCTGAATATGAGCTAAGAGTGTGTCCTGGCAAACAAAAGGACCAATTGTACCCTGAGGTGCATCAGGCACAGCATTTCTAGCCAAATGAGGGAAGGGATAGTCCTGCTGTGCTCTGCAATGATGCAGCCTCACCTCGAGTACTGTGTGTGCATTGTACACCACAATATAAGAAGGACATAAATTATTCAAGAGTGTCCAAAGGAGAGCTACAAAGATGGTGAAGGGTCTGGAGGGCAAGATATATGACGAGCAGCAGAAGTCACTTGGTTTGTTCAACCCAGAGCAGAGCAGGCCGAGGGGAGGCCTCATGGCGGCCTGCAGCTCCCTCACGAGGGGAGCGGAGGGGCAGGCGCTGAGCTCTGCTCTCTGGGGACAGCGACAGGACCCGAGGGAACGGCATGGAGCTGGGACAGGGGAGGGTCAGGCTGGGGGTTAGGGAAAGGTTCTGCACGCAGAGGGTGGTCAGGCACTGGGACAGGCTTCCACAGGGCAGTGGTCGTGGCATTGAGTCTGCTGGAGTTCAAGAAGCATTTGGACAATGGTCTCAGACATCTTTTATGATTTTTGGGTGGTCCTGTGTGGACCAAGGAGTTGGATTTGATGTTTCTTGTATATCCCTCCCAACTTGGGATACTCTACTATTCTATGAACTGCTCTACGCTGAGAGTCTCTCCTTCTAGGAGAAAGGAGAGGAGAACTAACAAAAAGGGTTTGCATATCCTCTCTGTAGAGGATACTGTCCCTTTTTCAAAATTCTGTGCTGTCCTATGAAGTGCTATGCTTCATGTTTATGCTGATCCCCATGTTTGGGCAAGTTTGACTCCAGAATTCTGTTGCACTAGGCATGAAGGATCACTCAGCTATTAAACCGAGGGTTGTATTACTGGTAGCTGTGGAAGAGCTGCTTGATGATAATGTTGTGTAATGCTTGGATAAGAATTGAGATGTTATTATTTCAACCTAAAGAATCCAGACATATACAAATACAAGCAGGCAGATGTACACTGTGCTTCTGATGCCAGATGATAAAAGAGGAAAAATCAGCTGTAAAAAAAACTGAGATGAGGTGAGTTTATTTGGATGTGCTGACAGCTCTGTGAATGATATATTGAAATCTTGAATTTAAATTTAAATATGTAATGATAACAAAGAAAAACAGTCTACTAACTGTCTGAAACTCAGCCATAGATTTAACCATTATTTATTATATTTTTAATATGTATTTACTTTTTGTAGCATACTCTGCCTTTAAATGGTTACCAAATAATATCTCCACCTGTTTCTCAAGGATTGCCATATTATGGTCCAGAAGTTTTAACTCTGAAAATCATTTTCAAATTGTCAACAAACTTTCCAGATGATGTGCAGGAAGAGGAGTGTAATCCAATTGTACATAACATCACTTCAGTTTCTCTCTGTCCCATTACTCACAAACTCTACTTCAATTAAGTGTTAAGAAAATAAAAATGCCTTGGACAAGAAGAATAAAATCAACACTAATTAACTGCTTCAATATTTCTCACAACCATTCCCCCTCCATAGGAAATTAATTTCCATTCATGCTACAGAGAAGATACGGGAGATGGAAGGGGAGTAAATTAATTTGTCTGATGTCATTCTGTAGTTTAATCCTAGCATTAATATCCTTTGTATAGTGACTGGGAATGATATCTGGATTCAAAAGTAATTCTACGAAATTTGAGGCTTTATGGAGTTGACATTGTTCTGGGAATGAAAACATTGCAAGCTTCCTATTTCCAATAGCCAGTAAGAGCGAATAATCAAATGAAAGCTGAAATCCTGTCTCTCTTTCTGAAATACACAGCTGTCATAGTCTCCCACTCTTGTTTTGTAATGATCAGATAGACTTGCCAAGATATTCATGTCTGTCATTGCTTCTGTTTTGATGGATAAGGCCTTAAAAAAAAAAAAAAAGTTTTATAACATGCCTGAAGGCTAAGAAATGAGCAGCAGTTTCTGTGTGCAGTACTTACATTGGGTCCCATGTTAGAGAAATTCTCTTCACAGGAGAATGCTAAACTTCAGAGACACACCAGAGTTAGGGATAAGATTGCCTTGCTATGTACAGGGCTGCCAGGTCTCATGCCTTCAGCAAGAGATTAAAGTAAATTAAATCCCATCTCATTTTACCCACAGACAGCAGGACACTTGTGTACATAGTGACACAGACAATCTGAAGTCTTTTTCCACCCAGAGAGGAAATCAGGAAAGAGATGCCTTTGGGTTCCTACTTGCCTCCCACTCCAAAAAAGCCTCCTTAGTAAGTGCATTCTCCCAGAGCTGAATACTGCCTTGACACAGCTGATGTCATGCACCCCTGCACATGCTGCACGCCTGCGTGCTTGCTTAACAATCACAAGGACTTGCACACTGAGAGGGAGAAAGGTCATCTGCAGCTATGCCACACTGGGGAAATGCTGTCCATTGGAGTTAGGCTGGGGAAATTCAAATCCCAGTGGAGCAACATGGCTTCAATTTTAGAATCTAACAACTTGTCTACAAATTTTAAATATCCCACCAATATGATTGCCAGGAAAAGTTTCATACTGTGAATTTAATGCAAGCTGATTAGGTTTTCTTTTCCTGAATCTCAAGAGAGACTAAACTCCTACCTGAGTTTGGGTTAGATTCCTTTTATTATAAATACTAGTGTTTTTTAAATATAAATCTAAAGAGACTTCACTTGCATATGCTGGAGAGATTGGTATGTCCCCTTCTGACACTCTGATTTAAAGAATCATCTTTAGAGACAGTGTATTTATTTCTGTGTTCTTTTTATGGAACATTATGGGGATTATTGTTTAGTGAAAAGTATTCTCATTTGCATTATTCTATGCTATTTGACCTTCCTCAAGAGCACCAGGACACCTCCAAGCTCAATTTAGCTTTGAATACTGGCACTTGTAAGCCCATTCTTACACCCTGGTAAGATGATTAATGTACCTTGGAAAATCACCTAATGGCTTGATACACTTTCTATGCAACCTCTTGTAAGGGAAAAACAGAAGAATATGATGTGATTTAAGGGAATGAAATGGAGGAACTGAGAAAGAGAAACCCACTCAAAAGTGTTGACAATATAGGTGTGCCTGAGATCCATACAGTAGAATCAAAGCATGCATGAAATAGAGTGCTATTGGAAGAGATCCCAATTACAAGGAGACAGCTGATGAGGATGTTCCTTCATTAGAGATTGGTGGAAGGAACATGAAGAGATTTGTCTAGTCAAGATATTGACCTGGAACCTTGCCTTTTGTTAGAAGATGTGAACTACTCGATGTATGTGACATCAAAATGTCCTGAACTGAGTCCATTGTTTGCTCACAGATCTGCCCTTTCTTGTCAGGCTACAAATTTCACTTTCTCTGCAGAGCTCAAAGGAAGGAAGGAAGGAAAAAAGAAAGAAAGCAAGGATGGATGGACAAACACAATCTTCTTTTTCAATCAGTACACACGTCTGCCAAACTTTTTACCTCTCTTGGTTGTTTAGCTCCTCTTGAGACACCCTGTACAGTATTTTGAAGCAAAGAAGACATCCAGAAAGAAATGATATGCCAGAATATATGGAAGCTATCATGCTTCCCTTGTGGATACCGAGCTTCATTTGTAGTAGAAGAAGTGAAGGTTGCTAACTGGACCACACTCGGATTAACAGTGTGAAACAATAGCTAAAAAGCCGATAATACAATATGAGAGTGTTTATTTGTATTTCATTTTTATGCTGTGGTTCATGATCTCAGTGACATTCTTTATTGACATTTATTAATTTTGGTGGCTCTAATTCTTTTAAGTTTATAATGGTAACATTAAAACATCTGTTCTAACTAATGGCATATTTCTGTGATTCATTTTTTAACGTTAGAATGTGACAGATACTGCTTATCTGTGCACTCTGGACGCCCTTGATGTAACTTTAAAGTACATCTTAAGTGCAACAGTACTGTATAAATTACTCCAACAAGCAATTTCAATCTCAAATCCCCCATGTGCTCAAAAAGATTCTCCACTCTTGTAATTACAATTCCTGTCCCCATTTTCAAAAGCCTAAGAGACAAATGAACTTCTGTTAAGTGCCCTAAATCATCACTTATTTGCCTGAAGGTGTTAATGATGGGTCATATTCTTTTCACACATGGAGTACAGCATTATTTCTTGAATTCTCCTATTGATTTCAGTGCTGGCAATATACAATGATTGTCACTGAAAATTTGTCACTAATCGTAG
Source organism: Anser anser (assembly GCF_964211835.1). Taxonomy (NCBI): domain Eukaryota; kingdom Metazoa; phylum Chordata; class Aves; order Anseriformes; family Anatidae; genus Anser; species Anser anser. Next base: position 7,285,632 of record NC_139721.1, read on the forward strand.
AATTTCCAACTCTCTCTCCTTTGTTCCAAAAATAATAACTTGCAGTAGTGCTCATCTCACTGTCAGTTTATCAAAGAACAACTTCCAATTGAAAAGCCGTGAGATGTTATTAGCCTATATTGTACACAAAAGTTAAAAGTAATGTGTCATCTGGAAGGCAGAATACATTACACTCCAACAGCCTCATCAGGAAGGGGTATGAAAATCCTCCAAACAAAATTGTGCAGTCAACGGGCTTATGTAGCCGATCTTGAAGTATCATCAGTATCTTTTATTATTGCTATTATTATTATAGTACGTTGGGTATTTTTTCTTCCATTTGATGAAAAAAAAAAAAAAAGTAATAATGATTTTCTTTTTATTGGCTTGAGAATATCCAGGGGTGACACAGAGGATTTTTTATAATGAAAAACTACTAAGAGGCATAGCCACTTTTGGCAAGGTTAAATTATGAAAGCAATTCAGCAATTCTTCCAAACAAAATTCATGAGTTACAAACATACCACAATAGGAAAAAAAAAAAAAAAAGGAGACAGAAAAACACCACCACCCTCACCCCACCCCAATTTGTAACATATACTTGGTACAGATTTAGAGAGTCAACTGGTTATTGGCAGAGTTTAGGACCGGCTTCTCTGTCATTGTTGATACATAGCCTGGAGTTGAGATTGCTCCCTTAAGACATTTTGGAAAGGGAGGGAAATCTAGTTTTCCTCTGGCTCTTGCTGAAACTACCATAGCCTTTGTAGGGAGAGGAAGTACATTAACGAGAAAACAAGTTTGGTTTTTGAAATGATGCTGATACCAGGTCAGTCTGTAAATCAAAGAAGTGTTAAACAGACAAAGCTCTGTTCTCTGCTACATGTTCCTCACTGCTTTTAAAGTGGGACTTGTGGATTTTTGAGGTATTTCAGCATTCTTCCTTCCCCACAATGAGTCACTGTCTCGCAGTACGAAAGAACAAAACACTAATTTGTACCAACAGATATCCTCAGTAAAGCAAATGGTCAGTCTGTGAACATAGCTGAGAGTTTTGCGCTGCACAAAAGAAATTGAACTTTTTGTATTGCAGCTGATTTTCACATGTTCTGCAACACCTTTACAAATCTACCCTTTTCCCTTCTCCCTGTCCAATTAGGTCACAATGCCACAAAATCTGTACTGTATGGTTTTCAGTTACAAAAAGCAGATCTTTGGGCCCCAACCAGATGAAAACTAGGCAGGAAATTATCCCCCCCCTCTTTTTCTTTTTTTTTTTCTTTTTTTTTTTTTATAAGGAGGGTTTCTTTCTTGAGTGTGGTTAGAGAAAACCACAGCTATCCTCTGCTTCACAATATGTAAATAAGCAGTGTCATATTGAACAAAACAGAAAGAAATTACTCATCAAGAAATTTCTCAGCAAGCTTGTAATTAGAAATGGATTCCAGATAAAAATGCAGCCAGAAACCACAGAAATCCACATCTAGAAGTAAACAGCATATAACTGCTTTAGGATAAATATTCTGCTATGCTACAGAAGTAAAATTAAAAGAAGGGGGGGTTGGAGGGGGAGGCATGAGATCTACAGTTCCTGGTACCTGTGGTTACATTAAGACATTCAAAGAATCTGTGTTTAAATATATGCATTAGCCAGAAAATAATTATCTTTACTGATATCAGTCTGAGAAACTCTTACCTCTGTTTTCATCAGCGAACCTTTCCAGAAAGCAACCAAGGGTCAAAAGAAAGTTGCTGTGAGATCTACCAAACCCACTGTGACCCAAATTCATCCCACCTGCTTTGGGGAGTTCAGCTACAGCACTTTTACTAGGAGCACAGTCACTGTACGCTCCTTGGATCATCTGCAGAAAGCTATAGACACAGGCCTGGCACCTGACAAAACTCTTTTGTTTCCAAAACATGAAAGATTCCTCTTTGACTGTGAAAATGCATAAATGTTTATAAATTCCCAGATTTTCTTGAATCAGGACAAAAACTCTAACCAGATGTTTGTGGTTTGTTTCTGGCTAGGAATTAAGATTCTAGTGGGTATTTAACACTGCACAGTAGCATTAGCTTTCCATATATTACCTCTCCCTGTTCATTCTTCCCTGATCATGGTGTTCACGGTAAAGATGTGGATGGACTTTGATGGCTGCACAGGAAGGCTTATGCTGCAACTAAATTTTTTAAGTCTATAATGAGTACAACTTGCATCTTCAGCTTCAATAAGCATCTTCAGCTTATTGTATTGAGCACTACAGAAGGACTTGTGATCCACTCTCTTGAATAGATAGAGGCTTATCAGGTGATCTGAAACCATTCATCGCTGTGTTCCTTAAGCTCCATCCACTGATTTACTGAGAAGCTCTTGACATATTAAGAGGTTCTCCATCCCGAATTTGTGACTATGACCTATCTCTCTCCTGATTTGCACAAGAAAATCATGAGCAACTAAGAATATCATGAGAAACTAATGCCACTCTAAACCCATGCCTCAGTCATGGGGAAATAATTTCCCATCTTCCATCAAACATGTTAGAATCCACTGCACACTGAAGAAACTTAACTGGGATTTATTGGCGGTAATTTTAAAAAAAGTAGTGTCAAACCTGCTGCTCCTGAGAATACACATGGAGAACTCATGGAAAGGAAATCTTTAAACCTTTCTAAGTAGTAAAAGTATAAGTAGTAGTGCAGGCACAATTTTGTCTGGATGTAGGTCAGGACGTGAAATTGTATGAACTATATTAATGACATTGATTAATGAAATTCTTTGTTCGACAGATAAAAGGTTTTATTAGAGGCCTCCCACATCCTTTTGCAACATCAGATATTGTCCAGCATAAAATACTGTTTCTCACCTGAGGAGCATAGCCATGATCCAGAATAATGTATTAAAATGGCATGACATCTTCCTCAGGTAATGCATCCACTGAGTTGAGACAGAAACTTCATTTCCATTTCTATGCTGCTTACCTGCAGTGTACCACTAAGACCAACTCTTTCATTAGCTCTAATCAACAACCAGGTGAAATGGACAAGTAGCAGTAACTTTAGACTCATAAATATGCAAAAGATGGACTGTTTCTGTTCCTAGCTCTATGTGACGTTACCCTAAATATCAAAACGTCCCACAGTGGTTTATTCCATCTGTATATATTACATGTTGGATAGTTGTGATATGTTTCTTCTTTCATTCCTTTCCCAGGAAGAGAAGGATGTTGTGGAGTACTTTCTTTTGGCTTTTCTAGTTTTCTTGCTCTAGCATGGCAGATAGAGCAGGGCTTGCTGAGTACTCTCAGAGCTGAAAAATATGGGATAAGAGATAGGGATGGAATCTGTCTGGAACAGATTAGACAACCCATTCAATCATGTTCCAAACAGTTAAATCACAAGAAATGGTGTTAGGATTTGAAGTCTGTTGCCTTTAGCAGCAGTGATGGGTGAATGCCCTGGGGAATGCTCTGGGGAAACTGCTTTCTGATGCCCCAACCTGAATGAGGTCTTCCTGGGGTTGTTTGGTTGTTCTTTTATATCCCACTTCACCCCTCTTTTAAAGACCTTCATGTCCCACCACAGGAAACACAAACTCTCCACCAGAACAAACAAGGAACTGGGCTCTCGCTTTACTTTGATCCTTTGAAAATCTTAGCTTGGATTCTACTTTCCCATAAATACTGTGGTGTATATTTTTCATTGTGGACCTCTTCCTGACATTTTACTTCCCACCTGAAACAGCTGTCCTCTTTAGGATCATTTATCCTAAGTACAGGCTATCTTGGTGGGACCACAAACCCTGCTAGAATCTCTCAACAGCTAAAGAAAAGCCTTAGTGATTCCACATTTGCATTTTTATTGATTTTAGATATTGTAGCTTTTACTCTCCATCCCTTACTACCCCCCAAGACCCTGCTACTTTTCATGGAGCCCTAATAACCACCCACATATACACACAAAGGCATTAACATGGCTCTGAATATGCCTAATTCATAAGAGTAATTCTTAATAGGCTTCTACAGTGGTAACACAAGTTTCCCATGTTCGCTATGGAATTAAAGAGATATATCCAGAAGGACACTTGAGACATAAACTTCTAAGAATGAGTTTAAGAATCAGTAGGACAGAATATGTGAAAGAAAGTCATATTTCCTCACCTTACAAGCACAAAATATTACTGGAGCTGACATCCATGGAAATGCCTACCAAGTATCTTGAGGATCTGGAGAGGAAATGGAGTTCCAAATGTACTCTACAGGTGGGAGATATAACCATTCCCACATGCTGTTTTTAGCAGTTGTTTTTCTTCCTCCCATAAACCAGGAATTTATGTTATCCAAAAGCTCTTCTCATCAGGTGATACAGCTTTGACAGGACTCTAGAGCACAGGAGGTGTGTACACCTCAGAACCACAGCCTCCATGGTGCTCACATGGAAGCCCACTTGAGCTTCATTCTAGGTTGATTTTCAGCAGTAAGTTGCTTATTTATATTAACTAGGCAGGGAAAGTTAGAGAAATATCCACCCTTAGTTTTAACGGTCTTCCAGATGTTGACAGTGTCTCCCTCTCTATTCAGCACAGCTTTTCTTTATTACTCACATTGCACATGAAGCAGCAAGTTTCTTCATTGAGGATTTGTCCAATGCATGAGAGTAAAGCTAAGTTTACATCTTCCCCAATTATAAGAGGGTCATTAAGTTCAGATAATGTGAGATATAAGTTTAAGAAGAATTCTAGAGAAATCATAATTAGGTGCAGAGACATTACATGAGTTTAATGACTGAGACTTAATTTCAGTTTTCAGGATTGTATATTGAGAATCCTTATCTGGCTCATCTTTTTTTCTAATTAATTGGAAATTTATTTCCAAGCAATTAAGGCAGAGAGTCTTTTCAATCCCTAAGTGTTGGTGAGCTATATAGTAATTTCCTCTACCTTGCTTTTAAAACTCTGTCCTGCTAATTTCTTTGAGTTCTTTCTGATAACGTGATAATGTGTGTATGTGTTTTTTATATAAAAAGATCAATTTTCTCTTCAGTTTAGATACTTGGTAGGAAATTAAGTTCCTCAGGACTTAGAACTGTAGTATTCCATAAATGCTGATACATTAGAAAGATAATCCCACACAGAAGCATTCAAAAGGAACAAAATTAAGAAGTAGCATCATTCTGCAAGTGTCTGAGAAAATGGCTTGCTGAGACATTTTGTTGTGGTGTTTTATGGATTCTAAGTTATACAATTTTGGCAAGTGCAAGTGTCCCACTTTTAAGCACTTGGGCTCTGACTCATTTCATTTGACTGTAGACACATTATGTGTCTCTCCTAAATCAGTCATCCACTCTCTGAAATGAGAAGTGGCATCACCAAGTAAGGAAATCTGATGCTTTTTGATGCAATTGGCCCTTTGCATTTCATATATTGACAACAGAGGAATGATTCTACACACCCAATCTGCACACCTTGGGGACACTAAGGTGTGACATCCAGTGGGCTGGTATGTGCATACAGGAACTCAGCTTCTGGTTTTCTTATTTTCAACATATAAGGAAATCCAACCTCCTCCTTCCAAAAGCTCTGCAACAATATAGGGGTACTTTCAAAGTGAGAGCAGGTACATTATTTTGTAATTTTTGTTTTTGTAAAGTGCTGCTCTAATCAAATATGTGGGCTGCACCGTCCTGGTTAGGTACCAAGCAGACAGCGTAGAAGATGATCTCACAGTATCCTTCTGAAAAAATAAGAAAATAATAAAAAAAAAATTGTCCAGCCTATAGCTAGAAAAAAAAAAAACAAACATAATGTGATGGGTGAACAACTGGCTGACGGGTTGCACTCAGGGTTATAGTACATGGGGTTAGCTCAGGCTAGTTCCATAGGGTTCTATTTTAAGGCCAGTTCTCTTTAATGTTTTCATAAATGACTTAGATGCAGGACTAGAAAGTACACTAAGTAAACTTGTGGGTGAAATCAAACTGGGAGGAGCTGTTGACTCCACTGAGGGTGGAGAGGCATTGCAGAGAGATCTTGGCAAGCTAGAGAGATGGGCAATCACCAACAATATGAAGTTTAACAAGAGCAAGTGCCGGATTCTGCACATGGGATGGGGCAACCCTGGCTGTACGTACAGACTGGGGGATGAGAGGCTGGAGAGCAGCCCCACAAAAAAGGGATCTGGAGGTTCTGGTTCACAGCAAGTTGAATATGAGCCAGCAGTGTGTCCTGGTAGCCAAAAGGTCCAACCATGCCCTGGGGTGCATCGGGCATAGCATTGCTAGCCAGTCGAGGGAAGGGATAGTCCTGCTGTGCTCTACAATGATGCAGCCTCACCTCAAGTACTGTGTGTGGCTTTGGGCACCACAATATAAGGATATAAACCTACTAAAGAGTGTCCAAAGGAGGGCAACAAAGATAGTGAAGAGCTTAGAGGGCAAGACATATGAGGAGTGGCCAAAGACACTTGGTTTGTTCGGCCTAGAGAAGAGAAGACTGAGGGGAGGCCTCATGGCGGCCTGCAGCTCCCTCACGAGGGGAGCGGAGGGGCAGGCGCTGAGCTCTGCTCTCTGGGGACAGCGACAGGACCCGAGGGAACGGCATGGAGCTGGGACAGGGGAGGGTCAGGCTGGGTGTTAAGGGAAAGGGTCTGCACCCAGAGGGTGGTCGGGCACTGGAAAAGGCTCCCCATGGAAGTGGTCATGTCACTGAGCCTGCTGGAGTTCAAGAAGCATTTGGACAATGGTCTCAGACATCTTTTATGATTTTTGGGTGGTTCTGTGTGGACCCAGGAGTTGTATTTGATGATTCCTGTATGTCCCTTCCAACTCAGGAAAATCTATGATTCTGTGGTCCCTATGCCTACAGGGTTAAACCTAAAAGAAAGCAGTTTTCAGAAGTAGATGTTGCTTTTGTCATTACTTTTCAGAGCAGGATCACACTGTGGAACTCTCTCCAACTCTTTAGTCTCACTTCTTTATACCATAGCACCCAAATGCCTGCAGTTCCATCTGCTCTCGCTTTTCAAGAAACACCGTGAACTGAGGCTTCCTGGAAAATATGCCTTGGGAGGCCAAATGTTTTTACTCTGGCCATAATGTGGAGCCTCTTGATTGTCAGAAAGAGATGCCATGACTGAATGAAGACAAGGAAGTAATGTCAGCTTTCTTCTCTTTCTCTTCTTTCTCCCATCACTATAACTCTGCCATCCTTCAGGGCAATAGTTGCACTTTCCCAATTTATAGAGTATGAGAAAACCTCAGTCCCCTCAGAATTAAAGGATGCTAAAGCTAACTTGTTATTTGACTTTATGTACACCGTCTTTGTTTGCACAAACAGTTGAAAAAATTCTGCCTTCTTCATCCTCTTTTTCTTGTTTGCAGTTCCCCCTGCAGTTCAATACTGTCTCATTTGTACTGAGAAACATTGAACTAGGCTAAAACTAGTGACCTGGCACAGGCTGGTTTAATAATAAAACCACTCCAGAAGTTCATGGATTATTGTTTTTTTAAAATTTTATTTTATTTAGATTTTAATGTTATGCTTTACTGTACAGCATCACTAGCTTTTTTTTTTTCAGTATAGTTGAAGAGGTAGTGTTACATCTTGGTGGAAAGAAGCAGCTGGAGGATAAGTTCCTAAGGTAATTTAAAGTGAAATTAATATCAATGGAATTCTACTCCAATAAATGCTATTTTCAGAATTGAACTGGTATCCCCTTGGTAATTGGGATCTATCAGTGCTAGAAAACAGGAATGTAAGAAAAATAGTGAGCTTTTAGATCAATTGCTTCAAATATGGTGCAGCAAAGAAAATGAAAATTAAGATCTATTTCTAAGTAATGAATTGAATGATTTAGAGCATTAGAGGTAGGAAATACACTTCATATCTAAATAACCATTTCCACTGTAAAATGACAAGCTGACATGAGGTGGATGGTTCTTTGCTAGTGATAGGCAATAAATTATATTAATCTCCCTATGATGAGCCTCCTTTGCCCATGACAATGCTTGGTGAATGACCTCCCTGTCTTTATCTCAGCCCTTGAGCACTTTCCATCATAATGTCTCTCCCTTCCTTCTTTGAGGATGGGGAATGAGGGAGCGGTTGTGGTGGAGTTCGGCTAGCCAGTAGGGTTAAACCACCACATACAATTGGCCTTTTGACTGCCAGGAAAAACTCTTAGCTCACATTCAGCTTGCCATCAACAAGAACATCCAGATCCCTTTTTTGTGGGGCTGCTCTCCAGCCTCTCATCCCCCAGTCTGTACGTACAGCCAGGGTTGCCCCATCCCATGTGCAGAATCTGGCACTAGCTCTTGTTAAACATCATATTGTTGGTGATTGCCCATCTCTCTATTATGTCAAGATCTCTCTGCAAGGCCTCTCCACCCTCAATGGAGTCAACAGCTCCTCCCAGTTTAGTGTCATCTGCAAACTTACTCAAAACACCTTCTAGTCCTGCATCCACGCCATTTATGAAAACATTAAAGAGAAATGGCCCTGAAATAGAGCTCTGTGGAACCCCACTAGTGACTAGCCAATAGCTTGAGCTCACCCCATGTACCATAACCCTGAGTGTGACCTACCAGCCAATTGCTCACCCATCTCATTATGTTTTTATCTCCGGACATTTTTTTCCAGAAGAATACTGTGAGAAACAAGTAAAAGTTTTGTTGAAATCCAAAAAGATTTCTTCAGCTGGCTTCCCTTGGTCAACTAGATGGGTGGCCTTGTCATAAAAGGAGATTAAGCCTGTTAAACAGGACTTTCCCCTCATGAACCCATGTTGGCTGTGACCAATGACTGCATTGTCTTTCAGGTGTTTCTCAATAACTCCCAGAATAACCTCCTCCATAATTTTACCAGGCACTGCAGTGAGACTGACAGGCCTGTAATTACCAGGGTCTTCTTTCTTGCCCTTCCTGAAAATTGAAACAATGCTTGCCAGCTTGATTGGGACCTCTCCAGATTCCCCAGACTGTTGAAAAATAACTGAGAGAGTTCTTGTGATAACATCAGTTATCCCTTTGAGTAGCCTGGGGTGAATCCCATTGGGCCCCATAGACTTGTATGCATCCAGCTGGAGCAGGAAATCCCGCACAAGTTCAGGGTTGGCTGTGAGTTTATCTTTCCAGTAGTCATGGTCCTCCAATTCAGGGTACCTGGGGTCCCAGAGCCTGCCATCGGTGTTGAAGACAGAGGCAAAGAAAGCATTAAACATCTCTCCTTTTTCTACATCCCTGTTTGTGAGGTGACCACCACAGCTATTTTTAAAGCACCTTGAACTGAGGTCTTACCTCTGAGCTCTAAGACAGAAATGAGATTGCTCACTTTCCGTCAGCACTGGTCTCAATTTTACTAGCTGACTTGTTGTTTTGTTTGAAAAGTATAAATAGATTCCAAGTTTAACTAGATTTTCATTTTTATGCGCTCCTCTCTTTTTGCTTCTGTTGCTTATTCAAATTATAAGTCTTTCCACTTAATTAGGAACAATCTATAATAGTGATATTAATACTAACTAGAAGCTCCAATGACAGATCACTACATCATTTTACTGTGTTTTGAAATATGGCTAGAAATATGCTCCCAAGTAGACATATGAGCCCAACAGAGCAAGATTTCCAGAGCTGGTTACAAAGTAAGAAAAAGCATATGAATTTGCAAAGGAGAAGAACACAAGGTGACAATAATAACTACTGCCTTTTTAAAGCCTCTTTAAATATAAGGTCATGGATCTGTATTTTTGTTATACATAGTGGCATTTTTGTCTGATGATGAAAGATGATAGACTTCATCAGGTGGATCAGTTGATGTAAATTAGTGTAGCTCCATGAATGTTGGTGAAATTTTCCAATTTACCATCTGAAGATCTGTACCTTATTTTTTATGAAGAATCTGTGATATTATAGATTGCCAATATCTGATATTATAGATCTGTGATCACAGATTATATCTGTGATCTTTATCTTTTCCTAATACAGTTATCATACACAACCAAAAAAAAAAAAATCACATTATTTCAGGAAATGTATGAATTCTTAACAGAGTGTCTAAGATGTCACAGATTCCTACGGTAACTGCGACGGTTTGTTGCCACTGCCTGCCTCTTCATTACCGTGCCCTCTAAGACACAGCAGCTGAATATGTGTAGTTCTTACTCTCCTTTACAGCAAAGTACAACAGACCCATTCTCTCCTTTGCAGAGGTGGTTTAAACCAAAATAATTGAGGTTGATTTCCATGAGCCTTGTTTCAGTTTGCACTGAAATGAACTAAGGGATTTCGTGAGAGCACTTGAGAGGATGTAGCAAACAAACATCTGAGGGTCAACTCCAAAAACCGTTACAGATGTTCCAGGAAAAAAGTGACTATGCATTTAGAAAAGTCATTATAATTATGTTTACACATTATACAAAGAACATAAAAAAAGGACAGCTCCTATGTGTCATGTAAATATGTCAAAGATTAAGACATAACTGATTTTTCAATAGTGCAAGGACAAAATGCACCTGGCGATGTGCAGCTGATCAGTGTGCTCTGCTCTGAAAAAAAAGAACTTCATATCCATTTGCACTGAATAATGCCCAAGAGGAAATTTCCATGGAGAAAGCTTTGTTAAAATAGAGTTCTAGTGGAATCCAGTTAATTTCGCCAACATTGCACTTTCTAATGAAAGTTAAGTAAGTTCTTAAAAGCAAAACCTGAACTCCAAAGTTTTCTCAGTTGAAGAGTTCAGAGATTCAGACAGGGAGCTGCCAATCTGTTTTCTTATTCCTTCAAACTAGTACCCCCTCATTGCACATATACTTTTTCCCATTGTGGGGATCTGTTTGTTTTTGTTTTGTTTATAAAGTTCACAATAGTTTATTCTTAGTTTATTTGTTTATTACAGGTAAGCTTTGTTCTCATTAAATTATACCAAGGATCTTTGAGCATTACTTATAGCTTTTTATGAAACATATTTTTCCTTCAGTTATTGATGATTATATGATGACTTAATTTTAGGTAATCACAGCAAGTATAGGCAAATGACATTTCAGCTCTATTATTTGCAATTATACAGAATCTAAGCATAGCATTTCATAACACATTAAGGTGTTGGAATTTCCTGTGGTTGGTTCGTTTTTGGTGGTTTGTTTTTGTTTTTGTTTTTGTTTTTATTTTTTGGATAGGCTGTTTGAATGAATCTTGAGACTTGAGTCAGCTGCCTTTTCAAAGGTGTCAAGTGTTATTTGCAACACCCACAGGTATCTGAGACATCTTCATGGGACTGGCAGCTATTACAGAGAACCTGTGGGATGGCAGAGCTCAGCTGGAACAGCAGCTGGAAATTGAGCAGAATTGCAAATGAAATTGCACTGGCCACCTATCCATCCTGGGCACCTTTATCCTGTCCTTAACAGGTGGAATTCAATTCAAAATTAATACTCCTAGTTGTAAGTGTCTATATATATGTTCTTCTGCTCTTGGTGTCTAAGATTAAATAGTAACCAGTCAAGATTTAAAAGTCTCGGTTTGGTTGCTTGAATGTCATCTCCAGTGACACCAGCTACCTAGTGCACCCCATTTTGCCTCTGGCTGCCACTTCCAAAGGGCATGTATCTCCTGTAAGTCCTATCCCACGGGTTCTTGGATAGCCTTGGGTACCTTTGGTTGTCTCAGATGCCACCAGATAACTATCCATAGGCATATCCAGTTGCATTGCTCATCTGTTCAGCATGGTCCATGGATCCTGGAGAGCAATTCAGCTGACAAATCAATCTACTTTAGGGTGGATTAATGTTTTCTCCAGGCCTCACTGCTTATACGGGGTAGTGGCATTATTCAGACACTCTCAGGTAGGTAAGTAGGTATTTGAGACAGCATAGACATACAGGGCTGGCAGATACAACATGTGACCTGAGAAGAAGGGTCCCAGCATGCATAACAGTTGCTTGGAAAGACACACACTATAACTCCAAACATTCCCCCTTCCTTATCCTTTCCATGAACTTTTGTTGCTGAGCATGATGTCATATGGTATGGAATAACCCAGTCTAGGTTAGCTGTCCAGGCTATGTCCCCTCCCAGCCTCTTGTCTAACCCCAGCCTACCCACTTGTGAGGGTGGATGAAAGAGTGAGGGAAAGCCTCAACACTGTTCAGTAACACCAAAAACACTTCTCTGTGATCCACACTGTTTTAGCCACAAATGCAAAACACAACACCATAAAGGTTGCTGTGAAGAATGTTAAGTCCAAAACTTCATCCCAGCCAAACCCATCATTCTTCCATATAGCTAGCAGAAGGAGATAGTAGTAACAGGCAACAACAACAGCAACAACAACAACAACAAAAGCTTTTATAATGACATCAACAGTGAACGGAAGATTAAGGAGACTCTCCATCCTCTATTGGATGTGTCCTTACTAGTAAGGCCAATTGTTCTTAGGGTACCCTGCCCCTGAGTTGGAAAAGGGTAAGAAGGAGCAAGATGAAGCCCTTATAATCCAATAGGAAACTGTCAACGACCTCCTACATGTTTTGAATGTTTATAAGCCTATGGGACTAGATGGGATTCATGCAAGGGTGCTGAAGAAGCTGGCAAAAGTGCTCACCTACTCATGTCTACTAATTTACCAGCAATCTTGGCTAAACAAGGAGGTCCCAGTTGACTGGAGGTTAGTGAATGTAACTCAAATCTACAAGAAGGGCAGGAAGGGGTATCCAGGGATATACAGGACAGTCAGTGTGACCTCAGTACCAGGGAAGGTTAAGGAGGAAATCATCCTGAGTGCCATCACACAGCACATACGGGACAATCAAGTGATCAGGAGCAGCGCATGGGATCATGAAGGACAGGTCCTGCCTGACTAATCTGATCTCATATGACAAGATGACCCATTTAGTGGGTGAGGGAAAGGCTGTGGATGTTGCTTACCTGGATTTTAGTGTTTGACACCACCTCCCTCCCTCTCCCTAGAGAAACTGGCTGGCCATGAATCGGATAAGAGTACTGTTCACTGGATGATGAACTGGCTATATGGCTGTACTCAAGGAGTCATAGTGAATGGAGGTCAATCCAGTTGGTGACCTGTCACCAGTGGCATTCCCCAGAGCTCAGTACCAGGGCCAGTTTTGTTTAACACTTTAGTTAGTTATCTGAACAAGGGAATTGAGTGCACCCTCAGTGAGTTCGCAGATGACACCAAGTTAGGCAGGACTGTCAATCTACTTGGGGGTAGAAAAGCTTTGCAGAGGGACGTGGGTAGGCTGAACCCGACTGCATAACATTCAACAAGGCTAAGTGCTGGGTCCTTCACTTGGGTCATAACAACCCCAGGCAGCGGTATAGGCTTGGGGAGGAGTGGCTGGAAAGCTGCCCAGCAGAAAAGGACCTTGGGGTGTTGGTCGACAGCTAGCTGAATGTGAGCCAGCAGTGTGCTCAGTTGGTCAAGAGGATCAATGGCATCCTGACCTGCATCAGAAATAGTGTGGCCAGAAGGACTAGAGAAGTGATTGACCCCTTTTATGCAACACTGGTATAACTGCACATTGAATTTTTTGTTCAGTTTGGGTCCCCCACTACAAGAATAATATTGAGTTGTATGAGCATGTACAGAGAAGAACAACAAAGCTAGTGAAGGGATTATAAAACAAGACTTATTAGGAGCAACTAAGGAAACTGGGGTTGCTTAGTCTGGAGAAGAGGAAACCAAGGCAAAACATCATCACTCTCTACAACTCTCTGAAAGGAGGTTACAGCAAGGAGGCTGTTGTCTCTCAAGGAAGTGGTCTCAAGTTGTGCCAAGGGAGGCTTTGATAGGACATTAGGAAGAATTTCTTCACAGAGAGGGTGGTTAAGCACTGGAATGGGCTGCCAAGAGAAGTGGTGGAAACCCCAGTGGTTTGGGTTGGAAGGGGCCTTAAAGATCTTCTAGTTCCAACCCCCCTGCCATGGGCAGGGATGCCTTCCACTAGAGCAGGTTGCTCAAAGCCCCATCCAGCCTGGCCTTGAACACTTCCAGGGATGGGGCATCCACAGCTTCTCTGGGCAGCCTGTTCCTCACCACCTTCTGAGTAAAGAATGTCTTCCCTATATCTAATCTAAATCTACCCTCTTTTAGTTTAAAACCATTACTCCTTGTCCTATCACTACAAGCCCTGACAAAGAGTCCCTCCCCAGCATTCCTGTAGGCCCCCTTTAAGTAGTGGAAGGACACAATAAGGTCTCTCCTGAGCCTCCTCTTCTTAGATTTGACAACCCCAGCTCTCTCAGCTGATTGTTGTGATTATGCCTGAAGGTCCCATTTGCTCCTGGGACACATTATTATCAATTTCTCTATTTTGTAGAAGAGAGTTGGCTTACACCCAAACTGAAGAAAAGAAGCAAGTGCTTAACTTAGGAGTATCAGGAAGAAAGAACAGGGATTTCAAGACTGAGATGACAAACCTGCATGCTAGTTTGACTATCCAGTTTCTAGTGACCAGCATTTCACTGATCCACCATCACCAAAACTGATAATATGTTCAAATTGTATTAACTAGGAAACAGTCATTTCTAATTATGAATTGCTGTATGTCCTTTCAGTTTGCATAACCTGAATGGTTATATAGCCTATAATGAAAACGGGGTATGTATTACATATATTTTATGGTTAATTGAGCAGCCAGTAGTGCAAGGTCTAGTTTGAGGCCAGTAACGACTGGAGTGTTCTGGGGTCAGTACTGGATCTAGTCCTGTGTAGCATCTTCATTGATGATCTGGACAGGGTAGGGTGTGCCCTCTGTAAATCTGCAGATGACATGAAACTGAGGGGAGTGGCTGACCCACCAGAGAGCTACACTGCCATCCAGAGGGACTTGAACAGGTTGAAGAGGTAGGCTGAAAGAGTCTCATGAAGGGGATTCATGACAAGAAGGGGAAGAGCAAAGTCCTGCACCTGGGGAGGAACAACCCCAGCCACTAGGACATGCTGGAGGCCACCCAGCTGGAAAGCAGCATGGCAGGAAAGGACCTGGGAGTCCTGGTGGACACCAAGTTGAACATGAGTAAGCATTGTGCCCCTGCCACTTGATGGAAGCAGTTATGAATGCAACCTGACTGCAATAAGAAAGTTCTGACATAAAATGGCTGCTAAAACACAGACAAAAGAACAGTCTGACTGCCCGAAAACTCAACCCGAGAACTCCATTGATATGAACCAGTCAAAGAAGGGAGGAACAATGAGAAAGGGAGGAACGATTTATCTCCTGATAAAGGGGGATTGACATGAGGAATAAATTCATGTTGAAACAAGAAATATTATCTATTGACTGCCTCAGCAAAAAGACGAAAACTAATGGTACCTATTGTTTACCTAAGTGGTAATGTCCTACTCCCTCTTATGTCTAGAGTGATATAAAAAAGGCCTAAATTTTACCCAAGATGAAGCTTCCCTCTCTGAGAAATGTCCCATGCTGCATGTAATCCTTTCTTTTCTCCATTCTTTCTTTTGCTTCTTTTCCTTCTTAAATGGGCTGAAGCTTCACTGAAACGTCAAGTTCACTCTGTGATTCAACAACATTAAAGCCTAATCTCTGTAACACTCCACACCTGATGATGCAGATCAACTTTGAAGTAAGAATCCGTCCATTACTCTATTCTTCTTTTCCTGCCCATTCCTGGGGGTGGTCAGTTTCCTTTTGGTAATTGCTTTTTGACCTGTTTGATATCTTTTTGGTAATTATTTTTTGATCCATTTCATGGTCAGTTTTCTTTTGGAGATTGTTTATTTGACATTACCACCACCCCTTTCTCCCCTGTACTTTTCCCCTTGTGGGATCTGTCTGATGCATTTGGCACCAGTAATCATGAATATCTATATATATAATCTGTTATATGTGTGGCTTTGAGAGGTTTATAATTGTAAGTATTTTCACTGTCATAGTGTTCTTGTTAGTGGTAATTTCTGTTGATTTTTAATAAATAGAAATCTTTAATGAACAAAGCCATTGTGTCCTCATGTATCATGTAATCCTATGGTTGCTATATACACACGAGCTAGGTAGCTCCCCTCCCCTTTCAAATTACGACATCACTAAGAAGGCTAACAGAATTCTTGACTCCATTACACCAGCAGGTATCATCAGCAGATCAAGAGAGGTGATCCTTCCCCTCTACTTAGCATTGGTGAGGTCACACCTGTAGTACTGGGTCCAGTTCTGGGCCACCCAGTACAAGAGAGCCCTGGGCATATTGGAAAGAACCCAATGTGGGGCCACCAAGATGGTCGGGGGAGCAGGGCAAGGGATGACACAGACCTCCAGAGGGGGTTGGACATCCAGAGGTCCCTTCCAACCTTAACCATTCTGTGGTCCTGTGATTGTGTGAATGGAAAATGTTTATGAGGTACAGAAAATCAGTATTGTTTTTGTACTTTCAAAGTAGTCTCCAGGTTTAGCTTAACCAATTACAGTATAACAGATTTTTTTCACAAAAGCTTAGACTCCCATCCTACGCAACTACTGCCAGGATCCTATTTGTTGTTAGATACCCTAAGAGCATTGTGATATGGCAAACATCATCTTCTCTGCATGATAAAAATGGAAGATATAACTACAAACATTTCACACATACCTAAAATAAGTATTAACTAGAGACTGTGATGAGATTAAAAATCTTTTACCTCACCAGCAACTTCCCTAAAACATGTGGGAATCAGTTATTGATTTCATTTGCTAGATTGTCTTTGTGTTAGAAACCTTGAACAAAACTGGAACCAGGAAAGATACCTCTCCTAAAGGGTGAGCGCTCTCACCTTCACCTTCCCATTATCTACTGCCAGGAAGGATAGGAAAGAGAAATATGTCATTAGTATCTCAGAATCATGTCTTCCTGTGACTTTTGTCCAAAACAGAACCAGGAAATATTAAAATAAAAAGGATGAGGTACAAGTACAATAGTACTGGAATTCCAGTCCGATTTCAGGCTAGCAACATTTGGAAAGAGGGACACCAGGTGACCAGCTGAACTTTTAATTCTATAGTTAGGTTAAGATGAAGCCCATGATTTCTTCAGTTTTCCCAGTCAAGACAGAAGAAATTGATTCTCTTGCGACTATTTCCCTCAATGACTTTCAGCTGTTTTGTAGCAGTACTGTTGTTTCTATATTCTTTCCTGAATAAAGCGAATCTCCATTTAGCTGATGTTACAGTGAAAGATGTATGCCATCATAAAAGCATATTTCACTAGGAATTTACAAATCATAACCACCTTTGTCCACTGCTTACTGACAAATTTGCCACTTGTCAGTTAAAACAGGCAAATTATTATTATTATTATTATTATTATTATTATTATTATTATTATTATTATTTTAAAGATTAAAGGGGAATTCTAAAATTCCTAGTTAATGCCAAGCAGACCATGGGATTGTATGTTTCTGACTGACCTACTACCATAAGAAACCGGGGAAACTAAAAGTGGATTACCTAGCATACTTGCTTGAACTGAGCTTTTCTGGCACAAGATTCTTGCTAATATTTCACTCCTAATGTGTCTTACATGCCAGAGGTGCTAAAAAGAAAAGAAAAAAAAAAAAAGGAAAAAAAGAACAGAAAATGTGTTTATATTGAATTTGGGTAACTGACAGTGATCGCTATCAAATAACCACTTAAATAATGCATTGTTCAGCAGCGTAGACACAATGCTGAGGTATTTAGAGCATTTGCGTACAAAGACTAAAATCTTCTGCCTTCCTCAGCTTCACTATCCATCTGGAATACAGATGCATACACTAAAACTCCTTAACTTAAAAACAAAACAAAACCAAACAAACAAACAACACAGCAGTAGCAATAACAATTACTTCAGTGGAGGAAAAAAGGTGAAACGAAGATGGTTCATAGACTGACTGGATATGTTTGTTTAATTTTGAGAGGAAGCTCCATCTAAGTTTAAGATAACAATGTGAATGCAAAGTGTGTAGGAGAAGGTACCTGCTGGGTTTATACCTGCTTTGAGGGCAGTTCCCAGAAAGGGCAACCTTAGCTTTAAGCGTCCTGGGATTTTTACCATTGTTCAGACTGGGGAGACAGACTACTAAGAGAGAGAACATCTGTCATTGCCTCCTTCCCCACATAGTCCTTCATCTATCATTGCTAACCTGCCTGTTTTTATAGCAAAGATTTAGCACAGTTCTAAACTACCGTTCAGTCTTCCAGTAGTCACCTGCTACAGCACTGTACTGCTGGCACTGGCCATCACAAGAGACGAATTTGCTAGCTGACTACGCAAGACAGGCAGATGTTAGATGAGAGATGGAGAAGTGACTTGCCAGAGTCAGACAAACATAGGGCTCCATGCAATGCCTCGTCAATTTCCCTTGTAGAATCCTGCCCGCTAAGCTCGTTAAAGTTCACAGCAGAATTTGGACTCTAAATTGATTAAATTTGGTAGCATAGAAATATATTAATTTACTATGAAAACTCTGTTAAGTCTAGGAATGGTAACACCAAAGTTTATTAATTGTGACACAAATGTATAGGAAAAACAAAAATTTAGTAATTTGGTAAGAAGCAAGCAAAAACAAAAACACCTGTAATTAAGGTAAAAAGAGCCAAGAGGAGCATTATAGTGTCAATCTTTTCCGTCTCATGTTCATTAATCACAGGTCATCAAGGAATTCTATATCCAGGGGCACTCAAATAAGTGATACTCGATATAAATGAAATGTAATAGCAACAATAAAAACAGTACCATTACTAGTCCAGATAATAGTAGCATCCCTTATATCCCAAATCCAGCCCTTCATGCCAGAGGATGAAGCTCTACTTCTGTCAATGAATTGTGGATAAAAGGGATTTGGTCTTGAGTCGAGACATATTTTTCCTTATGAAAACAAATAGATATGGTGATGAAATTAAGGTACTGCTGTTTTTCAGGCTGTCCAGCTATTTTGTATGTTGTTCTTTTCTCCTTCTCTTAAGAGAAAGAAAGGAAGAAAATGAAAATAAAGATATTTGTCTCCTCTCCAAAATATATTGCCAATGCATCCATGAAAATATTTATGCCCAAACTGTTTCCAACTTGGGCAGACATACAGTGTCCACCTATATACAGGAAATGCCAATATAAGAGAATGAAAATACTCTGAAATGTGTGTTTATTTGAGAAAACAGTGTTAATGCACTCCTCTCTAGAGATTTATCTTGTAATGAAGATGCAGATACATAATTTAATATTTTGCATCAATTTTATTTCAAGACTGACATTTTGAAGGGGAAAAATTAAAATAAAAATCTTATGAACATAACCTGACAATGAGTTGGCATTGACATTTAAACTAATTGACTTTATTTTTTTTAAAAGCATCTACTGTAAAATTTGTGATGGTAATCATTTGTCTTGTACTAGCTCTTTCCTTCTGATTTTGCATATGTAAAGGCAGAAAGGGAAGATTTAATTTGCCAAGTTTTGAGGCATTCAAAAGTAATTTATACACTCAAGGTGTCTATTAGGAAAAAGTCTATTATATTTCCTGCAATGAATGTATTCTGATAAGACTGCAGTATGCAACACTCATGTGAAAGCAATGTAAAGCAAGTGTCAGAGCCAGATAACAGAGTCTAAACAAACTTTGATTACCAGTCAAAACCTAAAAATTGGTAAGGGTACAATTAAATTCTAACTAGCAGATTTTTCAAATGGATAATAAGGAAAGTTATTTTTTTCAGTACCACATAAATGGCATTCTGAATGGTTGTAAATGAGACAGAATTTTAACAATTAGTCCTAATGATAATTACCCAATATTTATAATTGGAGTAATCTCGTAAGTATAAATAATAACAGGTACTTATCATTGGTACTGGTTTCACAGTTAAGACTAGAGTCTTCATTCAAAGATACGACTATGAGGATGTCACTACTTTGTTACATATAATTACAATACGTTTCATCGTTGGCAAAAAAGGTAAGACAAATAGATAATATGATGATTCCCCTCTATGTCTTGTGTGCTCATACAGCATCCATAACAGCATACACAGGAGTATATACTCTGTGTAGCAGATTGTGGAAGCCCTGTTTCAATGGGACTGAATGAGTTAAGTTAACAAAGCACCTGCTGTTAAGAAAATGTTCCTCTAGCAGAAAAGAAAAAAAAATACTGATGACAAGTCAGATTGACAGAGTTCCCCTACCCATGACAGGACAGATTTCAAGGAGAAGGATCTCCAAACATACATTCACAGAGGATTGAGATGTAGTCTATCTACTATTTCTCTTCTGAAACCACAATGAATGGAAGTTATTGAATGTGAGCTATGTGCACACTCCTAAATCAAAAATGGTTGAAAGACAAAGCAGAAATATGGGCTAGTGGCTGTGAATTCACCTGGAGTGATGGACATCCTATCTGAACCACTGCTCGCTTTCACAAGAAACAATTCTGGGGGATCCAGATATCAAAGAAAATGAATGCAATACGGAAGGAATATCTCAAATAATAAAAACTGTAAAAGACTGGAATTGTTTATTTTGGCAAGGAGACAAGGGAGATGCAACTAATAGTTCAGGAACAGGTAGGAGAGTTGAACTGGAGGAAATAATACTACTTAAAAAGTAAATGCATACCTAATTGGACTATGAAATTCTTTGTCATAGAATACTATTGAAGCGAGAGTATATCAAGCTCAGAAAGCAAAATGATATTTCAGTGGTCTTCAGAATAACTGTGTTATTGAAAATTATCTTGATTAATATGTTATGTTGCTTGTTAACTATTTCTTTGGTAATGGATTATTTTAGCAAACATTTGCTTTCTAAATATGCCATCTCGTATTATTCTCACTGGAAGTGAATGAGACCATCAGTAAAGGTATATCTTTTCAGAAAAGACTTTTGGAATTACCTTTCAAGTTTTCCATAGAAATGAAACTGAACTGCCTATGGGAAAGATGGTGGCCATTATGCTAGAGACAGACGGTGTTTAAAATTGTTCCTGCTGAGCACAGTACAGGATGAAAATTTTATTGGGTTGGGAGAGGTATAAGAACACATTTCGCTGAATAGAGAGCCAATATGATAAACTGAGACATTTTATCAGTTATTCTGAAGTGAATACAAACTACAGCTCCTTCCTAAACTGCATTTGAGGGCTGCACTGAATATTTCTTGATGATCAAGTCAGTTGTTAAATGTAGTAGAAGGCAAGTTTTAATTTCTTCACTCTGTCAGTGTGTTCAAGGATAGATGACAATAGAAAAATACAGGGACAATCACCGGCAACCAAAAATGCAATTATCTCCGAGAAAGGTTAGTGTTTTATTTTTTCTTTTCTATTCCTTAATGAAAAAGAGCTAATCAAAAAAAAAAAAAAAAAAGAAAAGAAAAAGGTATGTGTTCAAAGTGTTTTGAATTTCAGTTAAGTCAAACACAAGCAAGAAATATGTTTCATAGACTGAGTGTGGGTAATATGTCCTGAGGTGTTAACACAGTTACTTGTTCAGTAAGTAAGGTCAAATTATGTGTGAGGCAGGGACATTTAGTATAAAAACAGTATTAATAATTCATGTGGCAAGCAGAGTAGTAGAATGATAAGATATAGTGATGGAGAAAAAAAAAAAGGTAGACAATGGAAGGAAAAGCTTATAGAAAATAAAAGCCAACAGGATAGAGAGGTGAAAATACCAATTAAGCCTTTTCTTATGAAGTGCCCACACATCTCAGTCTTACAATACAACTGTGATTCTTGTTTCTGTTATTTGCTTGCTGTTTATCTCAAGCCACAGTAACTCAGTAACACAGTAACTCAGCCAACATATTCTTTGCCATCACTGCAGAATAATAAAGAGAAACAAAGCTATCTGAATATGTAAATACAGTAGCGCTACGGTAGGAGAAAGGACAAGATGCCTCAGGTCTGAAAAAGAAGAATTTTGCTATACTGGCCTTAAACTCCAGGAGAGATTTTATTTATGAAACTTTCTCAGGAGCCTGAAGTCTCCCATGAAGACTTGGAAGGGCTGAGCAAGCTGGCATGTTACTTATGTTATGCCTGTCTGGGTTCCAGAAAATAGGCCTTTTCTCAGCTTATGGTTCCTAAAAAGCATTAGGAATACTCATAGTTTTCCTGAAACCAGAGTCCTCATAAAATGAGGTTTCTTCTAGCTGACTCTTCTGTATTTATATGTGTAGAACTGCAGGTTATTGCCTCAAAACAGCATGACAGAAGAGCAAAGAAATGGAAGGGAGGCCACTAACAGCAGTTGGGAAGTAAGAGCATTCACTGAGGAAAATGGGCTTGCAATGAACTCCTTTCTCCTCTCCTGGTGTTTAAATATCAATGCTCTTTTTCACTCCTGTAGTTAACGCTTTAAGGGCAGACATGAAGGGAAAGCAGAGATGAAGATCTGTCCCAAAGAAGCAATATTTCTGGCCCTTGTGCACTTCCCTTCATATTTCTCCGTTAGGCATTGGAATAGGCTGCCCAGGGAAGTGGTTGAGTCACCATCCCTGGAGGTCTTTAAAAGACGTTTAGATGTAGCCCTTAGTGATATGGTTTAGTGGAGGACTTGTTAGTGTTAGGTCAGAGGTTGGACTTGGTGATCTTGGAGGTCTCTTCCAACCTAGATGATTCTGTGATTCTGTGATCTCCCCTCACTCTCTGTTCCAGGAGGACCATGTTATGTGACCAGCTGAGTCTTCATCATTTTATTAGGGACCTCTCAGTCTGCTGCCTCGTTACAGGTGAACAAAAGCATTGTGACCCCTCATTTGGTGGCTGGGCAACCCTGCCAAAAAAAGGGAGTCCTTGGTTTACATTACTGATTCACAAAATATTTAAAGTCATGGAATAATTTTAAGTGGAAGGGGTCTCTGGAAGTTACTCAACCCCTGTGTCAAAGCAGAGCTGGCTTTGAAGGTACCTCAGGCTGTATGTTACATCAGGGCCTTGTCCAGCTGAGCTGTGACAGTCTTCAAGGATGGAGACGCGGCCTTTGGGGGTAACCTGTGAATTTGGTTTTGTTTTTGTTTTGGTGAAGAATTTTGCCTTGTATCTAACTGATTTTTTTTTTTTTTTTTTTTTTTTTGTGGCAGCTGTGATTATTACCTGTTGTTCCTTGTGCCTGCTTGAGGAAATTCTTGCTTTGTGTTCTCTATAGCTACGATTCAGGTAGCTGAAGACAGCAACTAGGCCTTCTCTTCTCCAAGCTAAAGAAATAGGGTTCACTAAGCCAGACCTTGGTTATCTTGTTATCCAGCATCACAACCACCTTGGTGGGCCTCCACTGGACTTGCTCCAGCTCATCTCTCTCTCCTGTACTGGTAGACCCAAAACTGGAGATAATTCTCCAGATGCAGTTTCATAGTTGCCAAATAGAGGGGAATAATTATGTCCCTACATCTATGCTACTACTAAAGCAGCACAACATGTGGCTCAGGCTGTTGTCCACAAGGACTCCCAGGACATTTTGGTTTGAGCTGCTCCCTAAACACAGAGGCCTTGGCTTGTACAGTTATATGGGGTTATGCCATCCCAACTACTACATACTACATACTACATACTACATACTACATACCCAACTAGCTCTATTGCTTCTTATCTCCAGCTCCATTTTCATCTCAAGAACTCAAACTAGACCTTCCTAAACAAAACTTCTGCAGAGTAAGCTAGTCCGTTGTATCAAAGTATTCCCCAATTTTGAATCACCTGCTAACTCAGCAAGGGTGTGTTCATATTGCCCAGTCATTTGAAGATGACAGATTAACAACCCCATTACCAATCATCAAAGAATGCCAGTCATAATTGCTTCCAGGTAAACTTTGAGCTGGTGACCATTATGTTTGAGTCTGACAATCCAGTTAATTTAATACCCATCATGTAGTGTACCCATCCAGTACATATATCCTCATTATGGCTGCAAGAATACTAAAGGAACTGTGTTAAAAGCTTTCCTAAAGTCAATGTAAATGATTTAACTCCCAACCTCCCCATGTCCACTGAGTCTGCCATTTCGTTGTGGAAAGCAATCAGGCTGGTCAAGCATGATTTATCCTAATTTATTACACATGATTTATCCAGACTCTGTGTTCACAATCACCTTGTCCTTCATGTGCCTGGAAATGGTTTCTGTGTATAACACCATTTTTTTAATAAGCCCTGGAAAAAAAAATAAATGCAAGGTCTGGGAGGCAGCTCTTGGCTACGTGCTCCAGGTACCAGGACAAGAATTCACAGGTATTCATTGTGCCAGAGCTAAAGGTTTTGTATAAAGTGGAATACTTTCCAAAGAGAGGCAAGCATTGTGTTCTGTCCCAGAACAGTATGTGGTTTGACTTGTGGTGGCAGGGTTTTTCAAGGACTTCTGCACTCCACAGTTTGGCACCTACAAGAAAAAAGAGTATAAGTTAAGACATCTCCTTGCCAAGTTCATTGACTTTTGTGAATACTGGTTTTAGAAATTGACGTCACTGTGCATTGGTGTTGACAGAAGTGCTGTAATTCTTCTAACAGGCTTTTGTGTTATAATGCCTAAATTTGTCACTTTAATCCTTAACTTTAACCTCTGTGTACCCCATTGATACTTCAGTAATGTCTTGTGTACTTCAGTGGTATTCATGTAGTAGGCAAAATTGAAGGTGCTACAAACATTTATTATAACGATGAGAGGAGTAGAGCTTGAGTCTAGAGTCAGGAAAACCTCTCTTGTGTGCCTAAGTAAATATGCAGCCTGGACTTAGACCCTCACATTATTCCACACATTATCAGGGCAGAGAGTATTTACCAAAAGCCAGTAAACAGAGACAGGAAAGATTTAAAATAGCAAGTAGAAAATTCAGAGAAAATAGCACGTCTTTGATCACACGTACAACTGAGTTAGCAAGGAGACCTGATGCAGAAAGACACACTTCACTTACTAGGATTTATCTAAGTGAAGGTTAGGGACAAATTTCTTGACCAGTAAACTTGCCAAACAATTTGATTTGGATATGAGATTCCCATGATCTACTGATGCTCTGTTACATGTTTACAGCTACAGATCATTGCCTGTGCAGAGAACAGGACTGTGCTTTTTAGAAATCCTCTGGTTTGTGAGCATGTTGGGAGTATTTAGAAGTGATTAAAATATTTTAGAGGCATTTACTACACATCAGGGGAGGGCTGTGCAGAGGAAGATGTTTCTTATTTTCAGTGGTTTGGACTGATTTGGGTTAAATATGAACAAAAAGAAGAAATGTTTTGCCCTTTCCTCCTCTGCATTTCTGTGAGTGATAAAACTTGAGCTGTGCTGCCAAAATAATCACAGCTTAGAAAGCTGCTTTGAGGGATGGGGATTATCTCCATTATCACAGCTCTTCCAAAGGTATGAGCATAGAGGACATCAATCTGATAAGACAAAAATCCTTGTATTTGTGTTCCCATATCTATAAATTCTATAATGCACCCCGAAGCACCAAATAGAGTCACACTCATGCAGTGCCTTACTCATGCAAGTAAGAGTTCAGGATTATTTCATGTCCTGAAACCATGGAATGGTGATACCTAAGACCAGACTGTAAATGACTTGTCCCTTCATTCAGACGCAAACCACAGCTCTGCTGCAGCAAAAGTGGCCCTGTCTAAGTCCCAGAAATACTTCCAGTGGCAGACCAGGATGTAGGCAGTATCTAAGGTCATCCTTTTGCTCTACAATGGGCATAAAATTGTGTGCACTCACCAGTTTCCTTCCCGGATTCAGGTACAAACTGTGCCAGAGGGACTGTCAACAAGATGCATCTCACAGACAGCTCAGCTGTACCTGTGCGTCTCTGGTTGCAGGTCAAACTATTCCTTGATGCACAGTGGGAAGATGGACGCACTGCTGATACCCAGGCAGCAGAGTCTGAGCACGGTCTCCAGTCTGGAGGATGTCTGCTTAACTGTACTATATGTGCATATTTTTCAGACAGCTTAAGAGCTCTTGACTTGCTGTCTTCTCTGTTCAGATACTTATGATGTTTTCACAATACTCTCCCATTTCTTCTGACTTTTGCCTCTCGTAATTAACTCTTGCACACACATAAAATCACACTACGTCCCTTCCATGCATACTCTGAAATTTATATTTACAAATGGAATCACAATGTGGATTGTAAAGCACAAAGCTCTACATGCTTTACATGCTTCACAGCAACTGAATGTGACCAAAGCACTTTTACTTTCTGTGGCAAAGCTCAAAAGGTTTGACAGTCACACTTAAAACGTAAGCCCCTGAGCAGGCAGAGATGGGGAGCAGCAGTGTCTCAGAACCGATCTACTCACCATGAGAGTAAAACATTGCTTGGCTCTTGCTTTTCTTCTCTTCTTGCTGTTGTTATCCAATTAAATAACTGTAACAATGGGAAATGACATAATTGGTTGATTGGGTTTCTGGAAATATAACACATGTGCCTTGTGACCCAAACAGACTCACAGAGCAAGCAGACAGAGGAAATAGCAACAAGAGACAGAATCCTGTATTAGACTGGAGTCAGGACAGAGTTGTTAAAAAGGTAAAGGGGAAAGAAACTTCCTCCATGGCCTGAAAATGTGTATACTTGAATTATACTGATATCATTGGCAAATGCTTTGTGTTCAGGTTCCTCAATTATACAAAATTGTCAAATCAAATACTAGAATAATTTAGTAATCCTGCGTCTGTTCAGCACTCAGGCTGTCTCTGGTTAGATGCTGTAATCCAGTTCACAGGTAGAACTATACTAATGATATTGTGTTTTCTGAGTAACAGGATGCTACTTTAGCCGATACAAAAGGAAAGGACATGAGCTGATTTGGAAAAGAAGAAGAACTACTACAAAAAACTGGAGGAGATAGGTGGGGATGAATATAGTAAATGATAAAGTTGGGAGAACTGATGAAGAGGGCTAACTTTTTAAAGATCAAATAAAGTTATTTCCAGTAAAGCCACAGGAAATGATTTTCATCTTTTGTATGGTTGTTGAGAGAAAATGTCTATGCTTGAGTAAGAAGTCAAACAAGTTAATTTTCTGCCCCTCTGTGAGACCAGATGCTGCTAAGCAGGATAGCAGGCCAAGGGACAGTGTGGAAGCAACAATTTAAAGCATCACCATTTTCCCCCTTCTTAACCAGCTCCTTTCTCTCCCTTCCTTCTGGAAGGAAGGGGACTGAAAGAGGAGAGAAAATAAGAAGAAAACAAAAAAATATATATCATTAAAAATATAATGAGGTGAAGGAAAGATCACTTGAAAGTCAGGAGATGGCAGACAGGCCAAACTCTCAAAGCAGTGGAAAGCATTATTGATAGGTGATATCAATAATAAATGTGAACAGGAGGTAAGAAGCTGCGAGGAGGATGCAAGTGCAGGTTTACACTTGAAGAAGAGGGATGGAGCATGTTTGGGCTAATGAGGAAGCAGCTACTCTGCTAAGGGCACGAGGTTACTTGCTCTGAATTCTCTTCTGGCTTTGCTTATGAAGGGGGGAACTGGATGATTTGGGGATCTTCCTTTTCTAGTACTGCCACTGGGGAAATCTCTCCTGTTCTCTGTGTGGCACTGGGGCCAATTAATTCTGGCCTCAGCTGAGCCTCAGCTTTTAGGTAAAATGCAATGCTAAAATCTGCACATGGTGGTGGTGGAAAAGCCAAGTGTAGAGCTGGAAAAGTGGTCAGAGCACCAGCTCTGTCGGGAAGGGTTTCACCTCACGCTATTCAGGGGGGGAATGCGGTGTTGTTGCTGGTAAGAGTCCCATTCTGTCTGTCGAATGAAAAACACTGCAAACACGCGTTGCTATTCCTGCAGAAGACTAGGTCCACAGTACACACATTATGTTAGCCAGAAGGTGGCATTTAGGTGTTTCTTTCAAACAAAAATTACCTCTCTCTTATCCTCTCGTCCATGTTTGTGCCAAGTACATTCCAGCACATCCTGAATTACTGTTCATATGATGGTAAAAGATTATGCTGTCCAGTCAAGACTCACAATGACTAAGGAAAATTTTTTTCTAGTCATTCAGGTTAGGACTCAGCTCTGCTGCTATTGACGACAGCAACAATAACAACATTACTGTTGTTTCTAAAGGGGAATATGAAGAGCTGAAGAACTTGTGCCTACAGTTACCTTCACATATCCTCATCACAGTGCTGTTCAGCAAGTATCACGCTTATTTTGGGAATATCTTTGGAATCTCTAAATGTTCCAAAGATAAAACATTTGTTTGAAAATCCCATGGAATTTTCTCAAAGGACTTCAGAAGCCTTGAAATTCCTCTTAGGATGGAATGGTAATGAATAGATTGCTGGTTTTGTCTCATTTTGTTATTTCTAGACAGGAATATGAAAATGAAAACTAAAAGGCAATGAAAATAGGCAGATCTGTCCTTCAGAACTTCACAGAAAACAATGTTAAAAAATAGTATACTGGTATTTTAGGAAAAATCATTCTAAGTGTTTAGTGAGTCACCTCTATTTATCTAAACCTTATGCCTTTTGCTGTTTGTTTCCAAGGAGCGCTGCCCTTTCTCCTCCACTTGCCTGGTCAAGTGCTGAAGATGTGAATTCCTAAACCTAGATTCAGTGCACCTTTCAGAATCAAAGCCAAGTTTTTGAAAATTAAGGATATGGATAAAATTTCTCCTCAGTGTAAGAGCAAGACCTGCCATGAAAGCAAGATGTAAAAATCTAATCAGTCTTTCTAAGGATTGGAACAATTAGTAGTGATGGAAATATGTAAAGAAATTTGCTTTCAGCAGCTGCTGTAAGCAGATATTCTTCAAATAACATTTTAAAGTAACATTTTAAATAGGTATTTAATCAATGATATATTCACTGAAATTGTTGTCTTTCCTGTTTTCTTTATGTTTAGAACCAGGTGAGAAAAGCTGGATATATGTCCTCAGTGATTTTTTTTTCTTTTTTTTCCTGTTAACACAGTATTTGCAACTGGATATCCTTTAGGGGAGTTTTTCTAGGGTGTAATTTCCATGAAACTAGAGAGAAGTGGAATTACTTCTTACCTCAAGCTAAACTGAATTTCTCTCTTACTAAAATCTCAGTTGTTTCTTAGTATTGCCTCTGGGCTTTGCAGCACTTTCTCCTACTTGTGACAACTCCTTTTTACCCTTGAGAACTTCAGATAATTTACCCCAGAGAAGAGTTGTCATATAGGATTTAAACAATGATTTAGGGCCTGCTACCTAGAATAAAGGGGAACAAAACCTATGATATCATCTAGTCTGGGCACCAGTGAATGCAATGTTGTGCCTTTTAGATATAGGTAAGTGTACATTATCTAGTGTCTATCCCCTGAGAGCATCTTCTACAGTCTAAGCCACTGCAGTGCCCAGGAGCATTTCCTGACACTCATCGTATGACTTGCCTCACTTAATAGCATCCCATTACTCTTAGTTATGGCCTCTTAATTCACTTCTTAAAAATCCTCACATTTTGGGTGCATAAACCTGCCATATATGTACAGGCACATTCACGTTGTGTTATCCAGTGCACAAAAAATGCAGCACTCTCTGCCCAGGACACTCTCCTCACTTCAAGTTATGAAAAGGAATATAGAGTGAACCTTAACAGGTTGCATTTGACTACATGTGGACGTCATGAACAGAGTGCAGGGTGCAACTCCTCTGATCCCAACATACATATTTGAAGAAAGTTGATTTTATGTCCTGAAAGTGCCCATTTTTCTCTATTATGTTCTCATCTGGTTAGTTTGTCCAAAAGTCCACACTGAAGATATATAAAGCTGGGTGAGATATGCTCCACCTCAGTTCACTGCGACTAAAGGGTTGTTAGGCATTGGAATGGGCTGCCCAGGGAAGTGGTTGAGTCACCATCCCTGGAGGTCTTTAAAAGACGTTTAGATGTAGAGCTCAGTGATATGGTTTAGTGGAGGACTTGTTAGTGTTAGGTCAGAGGTTGGACTCTGTGATCTTGGAGGTCTCTTCCAACCTAGATGATTCTGTGATTCTGTAACAAAACAACAGAAAAATAACAGATATCTCAGGAGCTGGGTCCTCTCCAACACTTACAAGAGCAGAGCACAGGGAGAAGGATGACAGATCTCATATCTCCTCATTGCAACTGGTGTGTAGCCTGGGTCGTCACCCCCATCACTGCACAGTTGTGTTATGGTCCACATGGACCATATGGTCCTGAAAGTGTCCACCTTTTCAAAACATTCCCCGTGCTCACAGTTAAGCACTCAGTTGGGCATTTAAGGGAGAATATGAACAACCTGCTAGTTCTTGCTTTGGGACATCTGTCTTTATACAAGCCCAACTGCAGGTCTGAGAAGCACTAAGTAGTTTTTTCACATATAATAAAACCGTGTGTAGAGGCATGAATTTAATCATTCTTTAGTCTTAAAGTTTAATTTGGTCTAATAATTAAAAGCAGAAAAAGGAAGGTTAAGAGCCTGTATTTGATATCTTGTAGTAGCAAGTTAACTAATAAAATACTAGAATACTAACTCTATTCTACTCTTGTTAGACATATGGGGAAAATAAACTGAACTTCCTGACACTGCTTCAGTCAACTTTTTTTTCCCCTAGCTGAGCTTTTTTGGT
Source organism: Anser anser (assembly GCF_964211835.1). Taxonomy (NCBI): domain Eukaryota; kingdom Metazoa; phylum Chordata; class Aves; order Anseriformes; family Anatidae; genus Anser; species Anser anser. The sequence continues at coordinate 7,316,146 of NC_139721.1, forward strand.
GAATGTTATCTATATCTTCAAGCAGAAGCATGTGATATTGTAGACAGACCAAATGTTTTAGTATTGCTGCAGTGTGCTTGCCATTCCTCTATGACTTCAGCCTATGTAAAGATTACAGCACTTGCTATCATAATGCAATTTTTAAAGTAACTTTTTGCTTGCTGAGGGTCAATAGGACAAAAGGCCATTCCATGGCAATTACTTTTCCCATGGTTTAAAAAGGAAAAATCAGGTCCTGTTACTTAAAAATGTGATATATTTTTTTCCCTAACATTTTAGTTGCTCACTTCCTGCCAATCATGCTTTGCTGAAGTTGCCTCAGATATTGTTAAGAGCTGTGTGTTGTGCTGTTCATCTGACCTGTAGGGAAAAAAGTAGTTCTCATCAGAGAAAGAATCCTGCTTTTCTTAAAAAAAATAAAAAATAAATACTGAGGTGAGCAGGTATTTTCAAGAACTCACTGGATTTTTTTCTGCAGCCAAGAATGTATCACTTTAGCAGGGGAAAGTTATACTTGTCAGCTTCCTGACTGCCAAGTGTCATATTAATCCTGACTTCAGGTGGATACTGTGACAGTGCCTTCATCCTTGATAAACCATTTAGTCTCTGTTCAGTCTACTAAAGAGTCTTCAGACTCTTATTGCACTGTGGTGTGGCTTTAGCTGATAAATCAGGCAGAGGATCATTTTCCTCTCTGCCCTCCCTTCACCACATTAATATTGATTATTTGGAAATAAGGAGTCCCAAGGAGTGGAAGTGGATACGCCTCATTGCCTTGAACAATTCTTTTCCCTCTATTGGGGCAGTACAAGGTAAATTAATAGTGTGCTTGCAGACACTAGATAATGTTAATGTACTTGCTATTGATACAGCGAAATAACATGAGTAACTTCAGCTTTACTTAAAACAAAACATTAATTTTCCAAGGCCAATAGGATTTATGCAGCTGGTCAGTATAGTGCATGCAATCTTTGTTTTTAAATAAGCAACATTTGCTTTTTTAAACATGAAGTAGGATTTTAGTGCCTGATGAAAGACAAAAGGTGATTTTAATTCATTGCTTATGCTCTCAGGCTGTTGTCTGCCTTTAATCTAAGTCCCTGCTTGATTTTGTGGCTAAGAAGATGCTTTTTATACTAAGTAATAATGCACAACAACATTATCCCCTGTGATCCTCTGGCTATGTAAAAATGCAAATTGTAAGCATGAAGTCTGTAGTTTCGTATATGCGTCAAAAAAAATGTTTCCATATAAAGAAAATACGTTGGCAATGAAGGAAACCCCACTTCCATATCTAATTGATATATCTAATTCCAGTCTAATTGAATGCTCTGGGAAATTATTACGTTTGCATTTGATTAAATAGAGGGTATTTAACAATAGACTGGACCTCTGCTAGTTGAAAGCACAGATGGTAATGGAGCCACAATACTTTCTTGACCTTTGAGGCATATTTAAAACACCTTCAGCCTACCTGAAGACTTCCTCCCACAGTTCCTCCTGCCTTTGCTGTATGAGGACCATCTCCCATGCTGTGATGGGAAATTTGGAGGAAACGGCTAGTGCAGAGTATTGGTGAATCTAATGCTATGCTGGTGATGGTTGTACTTTCAGAGTGCTGTCTACCACAGATCACAGCACAGCAGCATGGGCTGGGACACAATGAAGGCACTGCCATGCAGAATCAAAGAGTCGCCATGTTCCCTTTTCTCTTCTGGCCCCACCAACTTGCTATACAATTCTGTGCAACTCACCTGAACTGAAAGTTGTTCACCCATCTGTAATTCCAATGTAGTAATAAATTATGGGTAGAACTTCAATTACAGCAAATTTGGCCCTGCTTTTCTCTTTGCACTCTGATCCTAATTTTTACAAACATGTTTCTAGCTCATAAATATTCACGGAATAGCTCATGTAAACAATTTTTTTCTACATGTTATTCATGCACTGTTTGCTTTGATTGTGCAAGTTCCTCTATGTGTTACTTATGGTGGGTGAATGGTCATAAAAGTCACATATTATTATTTCTGGTACCAGACTGGGTGACTGAAGTTTCTAGGCAGGAGTATAGCAAACAACAAACTGTGGATAATGAATAGCAAGTAACAAATAACAAAATATACAGAATGAATATTTGGAGGAATAATTATTTGTGCTGAAAATCATGAAACTTTTAGGATCTGCCAGCGTTTTTTCTCCCAGACAAACTGGTATTCATTTGAAAGCTCATGAATGATAGATAATCTCATCTCACAAATAATGACAGTTCAAACCTCAATTAAACAAGCCTCACAAAATCCCTGGGAGACAGGCAATAATAGTTTTATATTACTAAAACTGATACGTGAATATTTTCCCAAAGAAGTATGGCATTTGAGGGGTATTTTTACACCACTGAAAGAAATACACTACTGCAAATGAGTGAAAAATACCATTATTATATTTGTCAGATTCCAGCATGCAAGAAAATTAGATGAAAGACACTCAAGAAATCATCTCTGGTGGACTGAATAAGGAAAACAACATCATTTATTTGTGGCAGGTCAGCACAGAACCTCTTCCAGACTCAGCGAATCCTACAGTTACTTGACAGCATGCCAACCCACAGAGCAAATGTCAAAAATTCCTTCTCACGCTGTTCTGTTCCTTTAAATGATTAACTGTAGGCAAGAAATGTAGATAATCTGCACCTATCCAGCCCATCAGGAGAGAACAAAACCTGATCTCTGTTGCAGGAGTTTCAGAATTATAAGTGGATCTTACAGAATTCATTATTTGCTGTTTGTACTAAGGCGGCATCAGTCTCCAGGGTCATGCAAATGGCCAAGGCACCTTTCTGCCTCTTCGACTGCCTCACTCATAGCTATATAGTACTGATATTCAAGTCCTAAACAATTTTATTTTTCTGACTCTGCATTTACGCCAGAAGTCTATGGTAAAGTTGGATTACCCACAGTATGCCCACAATAAGAGGAATCCCATTTCTTTACCGATGTAGAACTCGATGTTTATCTGAGAGAACTTACGACCAAAGAATGAAGTTTATAGGAGATCAGTTTTCATCATGCTTCACTACTGTAGCGTTGGAGGTGCTGAAGAACAAGTGGAAGGAATGTAGTAAACTAAAACTTATTGCAAGCCTTCCAGCAGTCTCTTTGTTGGAGCACTTCAGATACCAGCTTGCTATGCTCTTACTATAGCCTCTTTCCCCAGAAGCTAATAGGGAACTTAATTAGGCATAATATTAGCAGTTCTTCAGTTGTATGCAAAGGTCCTATAAAGCACCTACAGTGCTCCAAGTCAGTTTTGTAGATTCTGTACTATCTGTATTAAAACTGACAGTTGTAAAGGGGATATTTTTAAGAAGATATGAAATGAGGAATTTCCAACCCCCCAAAAAGCCTTCTCATGTAAAGTGACAAAAAAGCAAGCACACAAAGTCCGCCATCTTAAAATCATGGAATGTTTTGGATTGGAAGAGACCTTAAATCTTCTAAATGAATGTTTCAGTGCTCAAATGCAAGTATAAACTTATTTATACTTCATTCTCTGGTTGCCCAGAGAAGCTGTGGATGCCCCATCCCTGGAAGGGTTCAAGGCCAGATTGGATGGGGCTTTGAGCAACCTAGTCTGATGGGAGGTGTACCTGCCCACAGCAGGGGGTTGGAACTAGTTGGGCTTTAAGATCCCTTCCAACCCAAACCATTCTATGATTATATGATTTATATTTGGCTGCTCAGGAGGGAGAGAGGGAACAAAGAGACTCAGTGGGCAGAAGACTGGCGTTGCAGTGACAAGTATCAGCACTGAAGCTGGTCTCCATGCTATTGTTAATCTGGAATTCTCAAAGTAGGAAGAATTGGGGGTAAATTCCTATTAAGCCAGCAAAGTCCTTCTTAAAATATCAAGTTATCAGTGCTCCTACCCTTTTGAACCTTTCAAACTCTTAACAACTTGTGTTTTTCAATTTTCTTTTACAGCTTGAGTTTTCAAAAACTTACTTTTTTTTCTTCCTCCTGCCTGGAGACATTTATCTTCCCAGAATGTTGAAATTCCCTCACACTGCAGGATAAAAGAGCTGGTGCAAGTTTGCAACTTTATCAGTATACTGTCACACTTCTACCTCAGTCCAGGGCTAGGAAAGCAGGCTCAGAAATGGCAAAAAAATCTGTGACATGGTAGCAGGGAGGAATGCACCTCGTGCTTCCAGAGCTGTACTGGGAGTTAGACCCCTCCAGAGGTATAGTTCTTTTTCTGCCATTGATTTCTGCTCTGACCTTTGGTTGCTTGTTAAATCCTCAATTTTCAAAGGTGCTAAATGACTGCCACTAGGTAAAATCCTGTTTTTAACTGAGGTCAGTAAGAGCTTTGCAGCTGGAAGCCAGGATTTCATCTGTTCACTTCAGCTGCAGCTGTGAGTGCTCAGAAAATCATGCAGCTGGGGAAGGGGGACTGGGTGAGGGGAGAGGTTAGGTCAAAACCAGGTTGGAAGTAGCTTTGGCTGTGTTCAGTTAACTTCAAGGTATGATTCTGCCCCACAAGTTATGAGGCAGATTAGTGACTGATCCAATAATGTAATGAATTACTTCTCAGTAAAAGCTGTGCCATGCAGCCTACGAGATGAATGATTGATTATAAATGAAATACAAGAGCTTAGTACCTGACATAAGTCATGTTAACAGGGAATATGAAGGAATACCACATTATGTCTTCCTGGACTCAGAAGGCCTTTGACACTGTCATCCATAAGATCAGAAGCTGTTGAAGCAAGGGCTGGATGAGCAGACAGCGAGGTGGACAGAAAACTGGCTGAACGGCTGGGCCCAGAGGGTGGTGGTCAGTGGTGCAAGGTGTAGTTGGAGGCCAGCAATGAGTGGAGCACTCCAGCAGTCAATACCATGTCCAGTCCTGGGTAACATCTGCATTAATGGTCTGGATGGATTTTTAACCTACAGAAGAGAAGGCCCAGGGAGGATCTTATCAATGTGTATAAATACCTGAAGAGAGAATGCAAAGAAAACAGAGTCAGGCTCTCTTCAGTGATGCCCAGTGCCAGGATAAAAGGCAATGGGCACAAACTGGAACATAAGAGGTGCCATCCAAACATCAGGAAGCACTTCTTTTTTGTGCAGGTGATGAAGCACTGGAATAAGTTGCTTAGAGAGGTTGTAGAGTCTCTCTCCTTGCAGATCTTCAAAAGCTGCCTGGGTATGGTGCCGGGCAACCTGCTGTAGGCATTCTTGCTTGAGTGGGGAGGTTTGGACAAGGTGACCTCCAAAGGTCCCTTCTAACCTCAGCTATTCTGCGATTCTGTCACAACACATAAGGCTATACAAAATGGTATGCACTATTGCATCTTTCCATAGGTGTCATCCAGAGTTTTTCAGTGTGGATAAGATGGCATCTATCAGAGAAATCATTCCACTTTGAAGCTTGAAATCCTAACAAATAAAGTATCTGGAGTATTTTATGGTAAGGAGAGGTCACTGAAATCCAGTTATAAGTAATAATTCAGTTGAAAGCTGTATTTCTTTTCTTTTTTTTTTTTTTTTTTCTTCTGCCATGTACTGCTTATCTGTCTCCTTTCTCTTACATGTGTTGAGCAGTAGAATGACCCTCAGGACAAAATAATGTAAGCCACAGCAGTCTCCAGTATTGTATATTAAAGTAGTGACTTGCATTTAATGCCAAAATAATGCTTAATTCAGCCAAACATCTGAATATATTTTAATCTATAAGCTTATCAATAGGTTTTTGGCATTAAAAAGACTGCATACACTGAAAGCTAAGAATATGAGAAACTGCATTTCTGAATAAAAGCTAAATAGCGCTGAGCTACAAGCAATGTGAGGGGACTTAATAATTCACTTAAATCATAGAATCATTAGGGTTGGAAAAGACCTTCACGATCAGCTGGTCCAACCATTCCCCTACCACCAATGTCACCCACTAAACCGTGTCCCTAAGCACCACGTCCAACCTTTCCTTAAACACCTCCAGGGACGGTGACTCCACCACCTCCCTGGGCAACCCGTCCCAATGCCTGACTGCTCTTTCTGAGGAGAAATGTCTCTCATTTCCAACCTGAACCTCCCCTGGAGCAACTTGAAGCCATTCCCTCTTGTCCTATCACTAGTTATCTGCAAAAAGAGGCCAACCCCCAGCTCCCCACACTTTCCTTTCAGGGAGTTGCAGAGAGCAATAAGGTCTCCCCTAAGCCTCCTCTTCTCCAGACTAAACAACCCCAGCTCCCTCAGATGCTTCTCACAGGACTTGTGTTCCAGGCCCTTCACCAGCTTCGTAGCCCTTTTCTGGACACTCTCCAGAGTCCTTCTTGTATGTCCTTCTTGATGTTCTTCTTGTAGTGAGGGGCCCAAAACTGAACACAGTACTTGAGGTGTGGCCTCACCAGAGCTGAGTACAGGGGGACGATCCCCTCCCTGCTCCTGCTGGCTGCACTATTCCTGATACAAGCCAGGATGCCGGTGGCCTTCTTGGTCACCTGGGCACACTGCTGGCTCATGTTCAAGTGAGCATCAATCAGCACCCCCAGGTCCTTTTCCTCTGCACAGCTTTCCAGCCACTCTGCCCCAAGCCTGCAGGGGTTGTTGTGACCAAAGTGCAGGCTAAGTGCACTTAGCCATGTTGAATCTCATCCTGGTGGCCTCTGCCCATTGACCCATCCTGTCCAGGTCCCTCTACAAGGCCTTCCTACCCTCTGGCAGATCGACACTTCCCCCCAACTTGGTGTCATCTGCAAACTTGCTGAGGGTGCAGTCAATTCCCTCATCCAATAAAGATATTAAAGAGTGTGGGCCCCAATACCAATCCCAGGGGAACACCACTGGTGACCAGTCACCAGCTGGATTTCACTCTGTTCACCACCATTCTCTGGACTGGCTGTCCAGCCAGTTTTTAACCCATTTTAACCCATATTTTGATGATGATGGTGATGATGATAATGATGATGATAAAATGTGATATGGTATACTATAATACATATAATAACAAAGGGTATAACAAAAGGACACACATCATCCAACAGATTAGTCAAGTCGTTTGTAATAAAACAGCTAAAATATGTGTTTTTCATCAGTGTTTCATCTCAGAAAAAAATTAGACAGAGCCTTCACAAACTACAGAAATGAGAACACTTCCCACATCCAAATTTAAATGCATATTTTTGCCCATCCCCAGTTATAAATAGAACTGGTTGACATTTTTCATACACATTGCTTGTCAATAATAAAAAAAAATAATAAAAAGGCCTTTCAGGTTTGTTTGTTTGTTTGTTTTTGTTTTTAATTTCTAGACCTGTTAATGTTCTGTTTGCATTTTATTTCATCAGGCTCCCAAAATGAAAATAAAAGTAACCTTTCCTCAATGCACACTTTTTTGTTTAATCCCTTTGTAAAGTGAAAAGCTTCTGGATTTTCCCTAGTGTTTAGTTTTTCACATCAACACAAGATGATGTAGGATATTTTGCTATGTTTCCCTAATCATACAGATCATAAATGTAATTCAAAAAAAGGACTAAACATTTAGATATCTAACAAGGCCTTGGCTAATTTAACCATTAGAAACTGATGATTTAAACAGGCAATTTCTAGTGGAGATATAAGTTCACACTGGATATCAGGAGAAAAAATGACCATGTGATTGGATTTTGGCTGAGGTGAAGTTTTTTTCCATGATGCCCAGAGGGCTGGCAGTCCAGATACAAAGCAGCAGAGTAGAGGGATGATAGGTTTGACCCTGAATGATATTTCAGATCAATTCTTTGCAAGATTTTTATTTTTAAAAAAGTTAAGCTGCCTTATCTTCTGACCAGCTCTAATTACAAATCTCAGCTGTGTTCAGAGCAGAATCTGTTCTGTAAACTGTTTTCTTCTAAAAACAGCTTTAACACTGCTGACTCCTCTCCTTGAAATCTCCAGCTTGGCTTTCCTGTTTTATCTTTTTGTCGTCTTCTTTGAGCTATTCATCACGATTTCATTGTCAGAATAATCTTCATATCTTTTTCTCACTGTTTTGGTAGATCTGTGCCTCTCCTGATGGGTCTCTTATGATTCATTGACCTCACGATGTCGGAAATTTAGCAGGGAGTCACCTGGGGGAATCTCTCCAGGTAAAACACAATTCCTGTTTGATAGGGAATTATCAAGGATGATAGGGAGTTAACAGGAAACACAATTCTTGTTTGATAGGGAGTTAACAATATGAATGAAATTACACTGAATGATACAGGAGTGAGCACACTCCATCACAAGATGCCGGGAACAGGGACATTCTCCATTATCCCCTTCTTTCCTCACCACCTCCCAAGCAAACGCATCCCCCGTCTCTCAAATTCCTACATTTAGCATGGTTGGGAGTACTAGGAAAATTTCCTTTCTTGTGGAGTTTTGTAGGTTCAACCTATTTCTTTGTCTGGCTTTTCCTTTCTGTTATGGGGAGGATGTCTTGCATAAGTTTCACCTCAACACACCCAGATCAAAGTTTTTATTTTCCTCAATATCATTTCATCATTTCCCTTCCCACGCTTTCCTCCCCCATCAAGCTTTCCCTTCCCGTGCTTCTCTGCCCCTCGTATTATTTCCTGCACTTTCTGGCATTTGTGACTCCTCCCTGATTAATATCCCATGCAGACTTTATTAGGGTGCCTTTACTCCCAGTTTCTGAATCACATGCAATAGGGACCAATACCATTTGCTCTGTTCCTGCAGTGGGCAGTTGAGCTAAACTCAAACCCTTGTCCTTTGTCATTCTTTTACAATTTTTAGCAACATTTCAGAGAGAGACATGTTCAACAGCCTCAGAGGAATGCCTCTGCTTGAGTCTTTCAGACAACATTACACCATTGTCATGAAATACTGCATCCAGAGCCTGATGCTTAGTCCCATTGAGAGGAAATGGTTGGCAACAGATATATGCATGAAGAGAGACAGTGGCAGAAGGCATTTATTTAATTATTTAACGATGGAATGAGTTATGGGGCATGAGAGCAAAATGAAACAGAATTTCTAAAAGGAATATGGAGGTAGAGCCCATTCGGATGCAATGACTGTCCAGGAGAGCAGCGGACACGCACTGCTGTGAAGGCAGCAGGCCTGGAGGTAGGCACACCTCAGTGGAGCCTGCCTGGACATGTCATGGCCATTGTTGAGAATGCCTCAGCCAGAGAGGAAACCAACTGACAAATGCCATGTTATTGCTTCTGTGAAGAGTGTGAAAGTGGTGACTTTAATAGCAGAAGTAAATTTTCATAGTAGTTAGTTCATAGAAACTGCTCAGCTTCATTTCAGTGCAATGGGTGCCTGTGCCCTGGTGCTGGCCAGGGGCTGCAGTGCCTCCATGGGCCTCCATTTCCAGCTGGCTCCAATGGCCCCATGGCAGGGCCCAGCTGAGCCCAGCACCAAGCTGGCAGTACCTCGGGGAAAACAGATTTCTGAAAGGGCAGAGCGGGCACAGGCCGAGGAGGAGGCCCAGGGCGAGGGAGAAGCAGCAGAGGGCCCAGGCCCCAGGGGGAGGAGGGCAGGAGGGGCTCCAGGCCCACAGGCAGCAGGGATTCCCCGGCAGCCCTGCAGAGCCCCCGCTGGAGCAGATCTCCACCCTGCAGCCCGGGGAGGGTTCACAGGCCCTCTTATTTTCTCTCCCTGTCCTTTTGATTAGAGGCAGTGAGTGATCAGTTGAATGGGAGTTTAGCCCCTAGCCAGGGTAACCCACCGCACTGTTACTCATCTCCTATCTAGGATCATGAAGTTTAATTTACCTTCTTCCAAAGAGAGGGCAGGGGGAAATCAGCCTAGTTGTGACTTACAAATGGAGTGATGAAAAAATGAGCCAAGGTCTTTGCTTACCTGGTTCATACAAGAGGGCATAGTCCCCCTTCCAAATCCTCTGTCAGACTGTCAATGCCAACCCATTCTGAGTACTTGCTTTACTTTCAAAAGCCAAAGTTCTACTCCTATCGCCAATGAACAATGGGAGAAAAAAAAAAGAAAAAAAAAAAAAAGAGAGAGAGAGAGAAAGAGAGAAAAAAAAAATAATTTTAGTCTTTGGTCATAACATATGTCCTCCAGAAATAAACAATTCAGAGAACAATGTATCCCAGCTTAATTCTGTTTATTCCATATCTGAAAGGAAAAAGTTTAGACTTTGTGCAGTATCGAACAGGTATGTGAGAATGCATACCAAGTCAAGTCCTGCAATTCATCATTGTGACTTCAAGGATGCTTCAAATATAATTTGAAATCATAAAATGCCTATTTCAGTCACTGGGAGACTTATGATGATGCGTTGGAGGATCCTGATGCTTTCTCATATCACTTAGAGACGTACTTGGAAAGAGTTATCTCCGGTACTCAGCAGTCACAAGTATTTACACATTTGTGCAAGCAGGTGTGGGGTTAAATCCCATTATACATATTATGCAGGGAAAGTGATAGACCAAGACATATTTGTTTCCTAACTCCATAATTAGGCTCCCAAATGAGTGACTGCTGATTGCTTAGCACTTTTTAAAGCCTTAAGGCTGCAATTTTTGCAAAACTAATGAAAATGGTTTCAGGGGAACTTTACAGCTTCCACAGAATCTGAAACATTGTAGTCCTCAGGACTTCTGTTCCCTCTAACCAAAAGCAAAAATCTGGATCTACACAAGGATAAAATGTAATTTAGAGAACCTACAGAATCTTTCTATTTTGAAGCCAGCATATAGGACTTAAATACATATATATATAAATTAATATAAACTTGAGTTTTAATTTCTAAGTATTCACAATAACACTTTAGTATATGACTTTCTCATTTGGATTTATTTGATGAGGAGTTTTTCATGGATATTGATCTGGAAAGTTTTAAACAAGTATCTTTCTATCTCAGGACAGATAAAATAGAGTAGGAGACCTGAAAAGTTTCAGTACCGTGTTTAGTGACTCATTGTTCCTTAGAAGATCCACAGACCTACCATTTTGGCAAAAAGGGGCAAAAATCCCTGATATTTAAACTTGTCAGCTATAGTGAACTGCAAAGGCTGTTTGTTGCAGATTTTTCTTTCTTCTGCCACGTCAAAAATAAACGTCCTGGCATATTTTGTTTTGGCATTTACTTATTTATTGTTCAACAACTCCAGAAATTAAGACCATTATTAACACCAGAACTGCCAGACTGAATCATAGCAGTCTCTCTAATTCAATTCTGCCTTCTGGGAAGCTCAGTGCTGGAAGAGGAAGGTACTAAAATCCCTACAGCTGGCAGCTATGAAATAAATTATTCTCTTTTTAAATACATGTTATAATAAGAAGGATATCAGTGTTAGCTAGCTAGCAGTCTGTATATTCAGTAGAGTTATCCTCTGCTTTATTTTTATTGCCAGCATACATGGAAATTAAGAAAAGAAACACAAACCAGAATGCCCAGTGCAAGTGCCTCTGACCTTTGGAAATAATTGGATGTGGATCCACACCTGGCAGCCTTACCATATACTAAAGTTTCTTAAAATCATTCTATCCGTCAATAAGACGGAGATAGAGAAATATGGAAGAAAAGGTCACATTAGCAGGAACCAGCTGGCATGATTCCACGAGATTCATTTTATTTAGTGGGACCCGTTTCTGCTTTTCAAACTGCAAATCCATGGCAAAATTTGGTGGCACAAACATGCACAGGATTTCACACTTAGGTATATACTGTATCAGGGTGACATTTCAGAAATGATATGCAAGTTAGACTCACATGACTGGAAATAATGGCTGTCCAATTCCCGGGAGATGGCACTAAACTCTTAACTACATTCTCTGCAAACTCTGCCACAAGGCACTGCAGATTGGCTCTACAGTGTACACACACATAAACCACCTTGCTTTAGTACAAAGACTGAAGCATTAACTAGACGAAAAGACTATAACGATGCAGTTTGAACACTACTAACAAAACAGTAATTGATGAGAAAAATTCAGCTTACTAAGAGGCAAATTCTTCCTTCATCCCACTGATCATGGTGCCTGTGCCATTATAGAAAAATGCAATTTCCATTTCGATAGCTGCTTTCTTCTTGAGATTTTAAAGAAAAGAGATTTCTTAAACCATAAAAGATCACTTTATGTACCCTAAATTATTCCTCCTATTTTTGAGCTAGTACATGAAGGCATTGAATAATGAGCAACAAATTTTCTGGAAGAGATCCATGGATGGCAACACACTGATAACTCACTGATAAGACTTTCCAGCTTTATTACTGTTAGGGTGAAGGCACTTGGAGAACTCCTCTGAGCTCAGAATATTCTTTGCTATAGAAATATTGCATGCACAGAGCTAAACCTTCCTCCAGCCTGCTTGCACTCTGAAGAGACAAGGTGTGAGAGGGGAAAGAACAGAAAACTAGTAGATCAGGAAAGTATGAGATAGAATATATTCAAAAATCTTCAAGGAGCTTGCCAGTACATCCCATTGACTTGGAATGGTATTTCTACGCATCATCAAGGAGATTTACTACCCTTGTTTCCAGCTATCCATTTACAAGAAGGTCCTGAGTGAAGTGGGGCAGTCTATGTATTAGGTCTAGTACTTTTCTCACTATAGGTAGTTATGAATGGTGAGAAACCTCCCAGACCAAACTCCCCATGAAGGAACGTGAACTGCTGCTTGAGATCTTCATCTAAACACCTCAGATTTTCCAGATTAGTTAAAGGTAAAAGAATAGAAGCAAACTCATCTATCTCAGGGCATCCTTTGAAAAGCTCCTTGATTTTGTCTTTCTGACTTGTTATTATCTCTATAATCAATGGATCCAAACACTTGTGAGCCCATCAGTACAGACCTCCAGAAAACCTAGTTGTTTCAGCAGTTTCAAAGAACTACTTCAGAATGACAGCTGTCATTGCTGCAGACAGACAAAGACCACTTCTGAAAGAAATCTACAAAGGTCATTTTTCAGCAGCAGTACTAACATCACCCTCCTACACGGAGTTTAATCTAGCATCTCTTAATAAATAAAGACAGCCTTACCAGAATTTTGTCTGCCACATAGACAAATGTCCTACACACCCATATATATTTATTACACCCCACAGCAAAATCCTGGTAAGAGAAGGCACCTTCTTGTACCGTCTGTGATGGCGTACTCTCCTGCTCCACCCTGTTCAAGCAGAGCATCTGTCCCAGGCAGACAACCACCAATGGCGGTCGTGATGGATGTGTCTGGTCCTGATGGCTGCATCCTGGATTTGGGGGAGACAGAAGACAAATAGCTAAGGAATGATCTGCACACACACCCACACCAACCACAGTGCTCGCCAAATTTAGAAGAAAGTCCGACTCAAGCCAACTTTGGAGGACACTAACATCTATATTGACATATTACCATAAGTCAATCATCTTACCCCATAAATAGTGGGCAACCCAAGAGTCCTTTGAGCTCTCCTGACGTGACAACAGACTGCATGCCAGGGCCTCCCGTTGGGCAGGGACACCTCCCAAGGTTACTTCTGCGGATTGAGAGGACCCTTATTGCTGCAGATAGTCAGTAAGCAGACGGGGAAAGTGACAGCATGCTAGCATGCTGTAATGGTGCTTTGTGATCATGCTTTATAATCTTAGATAAGTAACATAAAGGATTCACGTAATGCATATAATCCTTTAGACGTAAAGCTTTGGCCAGTTGTGGGACTGGGATCTGAGGCTCCTTACCTTTTCGGTTCAAGGAGTTTAGAAAGCAAGGTGGTCCATTCCGATCCTCGTGACTCAATGAGCAGGTCTTCTTGATGTAATGTCACCTAACCCAGTGCCTTATGTAGTCATTATGTAGTATATAATGCTTTTCACTTAGCGTCTTTGAGTAATATGTAATGTCTTTTATGCAGTGTATAATTAAGTGTATTTTCCAATTATGATCAGGTGCATCTTGCCATCATCAAATCTTTGTTAAGTTGCATAAACTTTGTTAAATCATTGCTTGATATCAATAAAACATATTGCTGCTTCTGTCTTCTGAGTGAAGTGTGTATCATTTCCACAGGCAATACCCCTCAATTTAAAAAAGTCTCATTTTGCATTAGACCATGAAGGCTCAGTAGTGTGTATTCTCAAGGAAATTCCTCAAGATCAGTCTGTACAATTAAGGTTTGTTTGCATTTTATTTTTTTTGTTTGTTTGTTTATTTGTTTTTTTGCTTGTTTTTTTTTCTTTCTTTCCCTTTCTACATCTTGTTTTGGAGACAAAACAGTCTCAGGAAATGTTGATGTGTTTGAACACACTTTAGAATCAAGAAGAAAAAAATTATCAGTCACATTACTAGCTCTGAATCACCCTCTCAGCTGTACTACTGACAACTTGGAGTTCATCCAAAAGGTCCACGTTCCATATTGTGTTCAGGAGCAAACATTCTCTGAAGAAATGTTTTTGCATGTTAATGACTCTTTTGCCTTCAGTAACCAACTACATGTCTACAGGAATTACACCAAGTTTAAGATTCAGTTGTCTAACTTTAATGCAACATCATGCATCATATTTTCAGATGCAGCAATCTGTCTCACCCTAATTCTGAGACTGCTAAGAACATCCTCACTGAGTCTATAAATCACAGAACAGGTGCAGTCATTTTTTTCACAACAGCCGGACTAAAGCTGCGTAAGCTTATCCTTCGTGGCTCTGCCAATGCACCTCAGAACCGATTCCCAGGCAGAACTGCGAGAAATACACCTTGAAAAAAATAGGATAGGATAGGATAGGATAGGACAGGATAGGATAGGATAGGATAGGATAGGATAGGATAGGATAGGATAGGATAGGATAGGATAGGATAGGATAGGATAGGGTAGGGTAGGGTAGGGTAGGGTAGGGTAGGGTAGGGTAGGGTAGGGTAGGGTAGGGTAGGGTAGGGTAGAATAGGATAGGATAGGATAGGATAGGATAGGATAGGATAGGATAGGGTAGGGTAGGGTAGGGTAGGGTAGGGTAGGGTAGGGTAGGGTAGGGTAGGGTAGGGTAGGGTAGGGTAGGATAGGATAGGATAGGATAGGGTACGATACAATCACATGCTAGTTAAGGTTGGAAAAGACCTCTAGAGGTCATCAGCTCCAATCCTCCTACTGAATCAGGGATACCTAGAGATGTTTGCAGAATAGAGTAGTTCAGTTGGAAGGGACCTACAAAGTTCATCTAGCCCAACTGCCTGACCACTTCAAGGCAAAACAAAAGTTAAAGTACATTGTTGAGGGCATTGTCCCAATGCCTCTTGAACACTGGCAGGCATGGGGAATCAAACACCTCTCTAAGAAGCCTGTGCCAGTGCTTGACAACCCTCACAGTAAAGAAATTTTTCCTGTGCACTCCCAGGTCCCTTTCTGCAGGGCTGCTCTCCAGTCACTGTCTGCACCTGTCTCCCAGTCTGTACCTGTGACTGGCATTACTCCATCCCAAGAGCAGAATCTAATATTTTCCTTTGTTGAACTTCATGTCATTGCTGAGTGCCCAGTGCTCCGAAGTATCTAAATCCCTCTGCAAGGCCTCTCATCTCTCCAGGGAGTCAATAGAACCTCCTCTCAATATTTATAATGTGAAAGGACAGTTTTTCAAAACTTCCAGATGAGATACTACTACCACTACTACTACTAATAATAATAATAATAATAATAGACTGTTTTTTAATATATATAAGGGATAAAGCCTATCTTGCAAGGCCTAGGCACAACAAAATCATCAGGGAATCTTAGTTTTAGAGCAATACTCTCTACATTTAAAGGAAAGGTGTCTAAAGGAACAGGGAAATGCTTTACTGAAATAAAGCTGAATAGCATCTCTGGGAATACTCTCCAAAGGGAGGAGAAAGATGACCAGGCTGAGAGAAACTCTGAGAAGATGAAGCCCCTCTTCAACATGCCTCGGTTAGTGTATGATTCTTGAGAACAACATCTAGCTGTTGCATGGCAGTCCCATATCTTCCTGGACAGCAAACAGCCTGGGGAGACACAGCTCAAGCTCTTCCACCTTAGGTGCATGTTGCTGCAGAAGGCAGTTCTGCTCCTGCTTTAAGTTGATCTTCATTCCCTGCACAATTTTATTGAGAGGTGGTTAGGTGTGGGATATTTCTGAGGAACCCAGTATATGTTTAAGTTTCAGCAAATATTTTGTTCCCTACAAAATAGGCTTTGAGCTGAAACTAAACCCCAACTCAAATCTACTCTGACACATTTGGAACAAGGATTTGAGCACATTTCTCCATCTGTGGTCAGCTGGCTTTAGGCTAATCAGGCAAAGAATCTCTCTTTACTCCTTTCAGTGGAACGGTTTCATTTCTCATGCATTACGGAGAGTGTCCCACCCTCACTGTAGAAATCCGTGCTGGATGTACACCAGCAGAGACCTGGGAATAGGGTTCAGCTCAGCTAATTGTAATCACCTAATTGAGTCTTTCAGGCATCTCTAGCAGGAAATTCACCCTATAAAGGAAGTCTAAACAGAAGAAAAGGTTTTCATCTGTCTGCATGGGCAGATAATAGCTCCAGAGATGGCTCAATCTAGGTGAAATATCCGCTATAAAATAAATATAAGATGCAAAATGTCTGTGCTTATTTCCAAAGATAATAATTAATATAAAAAGGTATTAAAATGCTCAGCCTCTTTCAGTTATAACCAAGGGATTACTTTCCCTTTGGATTGCTGTTTGCCCCTGCTGATTACTGTGATGGAGGTATTCTGGCAAATGTGTGGGCATACTTTTCCCACATCCTGGTAGTATTCTTCTTTCTTTAGGCAATCCTTCCTGCAGGTAAAAAAATCTTCTATTCTTCTTGCCTTTACAGTGGGAATATCTAATAGAAAAAATATAATATAATGTAATAGAATATGATATAATATCTAATAGAACAATTGCAGTTCAGAATACATATCTAATATACTGATCACATCTATACAGTCTTGAGAGGCTCATTTACTCATTGGCTGATTTATATACTGAAATGACTTTCAAGTTCTTGGTTTATTCCCTGAAAGAGAATGAAATATATAACTAGGGTTAATTTTTCATTCCACCTTTCTGGAATATTTTATGTGCAAGATAATAGGTTAGTTTCCAAAATGAAAAAAAAAAAAAAAAAAGATAGGTGAGACAGCAATGAAAATGGAGATACCTGTGTCCTAGAAATCTTTCTCTAGGTCACTGTGGGAGGACAGGACATTACAAAGGCAAAAGAAACATTTGCAGATTTCTTCAGGAATTCCCAGACGTGTTCTCCTAGTGCAGAATACCTCATTATATTCTCTTAGCATTACACACATGTGTGTAGGGTATCAAGATATTCATACCATTTCTGGGAACTCCTGAACAGTTTCTCACATCAGACTGTTCATTCCTCTAGACAACAGCCCTGGTCTTATTCTCTGTAAATGTCCTGAATAATCTGCTAAACACCTGCTGTAGCATATGATTAAATTGTACTGTGCTGGCGTTAAATCTGCAGTGCCAGGAGGGACATTGCAGATGTTTCTTTTAAATAGAAAGATGAAATATGAAACACACAATATAATCAGTATCTCTGATGTACTCTTTTAAGCCCTGACATAGGCACATCCTGAAGACTTTTTAGTGTGCAGCTTGCAGTAACATCTAGAGGCCACATAAACAATATACTTATAAGGGTTTATATCCCTTTTAAGGGATTATAAGGGTAATCATGGAATCATAGAATCATAGAATGGCATGGGTTGGAAGGAACCTTAAATATTTCCAACTTGCCATCCAACCTCATCCCTGCCATGGGCAGGGATGCCACCCACTAGATCAGGTTGCCCAGGACCCCACCCAAAGGTTTGCTAATGATTTTCCTTACTTTGAAGCATTATTAATGGTTTTCCAGACTCTTTTATATTCAATAAAATCTTTTTTTTTTTAAAATCTTGTTGTTGTTGTTGTTGTTGTGTTGTTGTTGTTGTTGTTATTATTATACTTTGTTTTCAAGCTTCTAGTCATTCCCTTATTAATAATGCCCTGATAAACCTTACTGGCAATTTTGTACCTTAAACAAATATTTAGCCTTAGTAAGGTTGTGTTACACTCGAGAGGCTTCTGATGATATGGTACCTAGGGCATGATTAGCTTTTAGGGCAGCTGTGCTGAGTCTTCTTATCACAGGTTATAAGAGGGAATATGTGGGAAACAGAAAAGTTTGTCTTTTATTATATAGCTGGACAGATCATTCATCACTTGGCTTTAGCAGAACATCTATAATTATATTCAGTTTAATTTGATTTCAAAGTTAGATCCTAACTGAAAACTCCCAGTATTAATGTTAAGGATTTTGTAACCCCTCAACTCAGTGCTGTGCAAAATTTTGTCTTTTACCCTTTGGGATGAAATTCTGGCTCTATTAAAGTCAAAACCAAGCCTCCATTTGAGTTTGTAGGAGAAACAATGTTATTCGTATGGAGCAGTGCAGCAGAGACAAAATGAAGTTGCCTGAACTCTGATGTGGCCTCTCCTCCCCTTCATGAACAGTGTTATCTCACCCAGGAAAGGCATTTTCTCCCAGATGATAAGAATAGATCAGAGATGAGGTAGCTGTATCACCTAGGCCTACTTACTTTGCCATGTACATTCAAGCTAAATCATTTGAGTCCTTTCCATAATATCTCTGATGCTCCCATAAGATAAAGAACTTCTCCCACAGCCACTGGGAAAGCATTGCAACACACCTCAATGTTCTGTATCATGAAAAGCCATAACCTATGCCATCCTAGCAGTATAAGTGGATTAAGCATCATTAGGGACACGTTAATTTTAGTAGAGTTCTCAAATATGATTACATAAACATGGACTTCCCTAATTCAGATGTTCAAATGCAGCTGTCAAAGTTAATTCAGAAGAGATGAGAGCCCTTAAGAGGTGTGAACTGGGCTCTGTTTAACTAAATGTGACTATTTCAGAGGTTAGACCTTTAACTCCAGGCAAGATGCTCTGGGATGTCTTTGCAGTCAACAGGGAGCTAGTCAGTAGAGTTCGTGTAATTTGTGGCATGATTCATTGCACCCTAAAGGAGAGAGCTGCATTTGGCCAGATGAATCATACGCTAACCTCCATGGACTATATTGATCAAGTCACCATTGACTATAATGGAAGTCCAGGCAAGTAGTAGACAACTAATATTAGGTTAGATGAATCATCTAACTAGCCACCTTCCAGGCTAACCTTCCTGGAGCCATTATCTCAGATCCTCCTAACCCTCTGCTAGGAACACTGAAGGCTCTTTGAGTTCATCAGGAGAGATTAAAGTATGTCTGCATTGATCCACCAGAAGTGGCAGGTAAAAGAGATAATGGAGTTACACCCTTGACAAGGTGAAGGAAACGTAAAGGAGTGGGGAGGCATTTAGCTGACCTTTCTGTGGGCTTTATGGTTGAACATGAAGCATCCTGATGCCAGATCCCTACACTAAGGAGAGGAAAGGTCCTGAACATTAGACTTAGCTAATCATTGCAGAGGTAAGTGCAACCCTTCATTTTGTGCAAAAGTGCACAAAAGTCTTTTAAAATTTCACTGCCCTTTGAAGAGATGCTACAGTGGGGAGGTGCAATGGCAAGGGATTGATGCTATGATTAAGGTTAGCATCATGGAACATGTATCAATGATGTGAAGACAGTAAAAAACTAAAGTGCTCTAGGTATTGTTGAAATGTTTTTATTAGATTTCAACCTATTTTAAAGTGGATTATTACCACAGCAGACACTGTATAACAACACTTTGAATATCAAATGAAAATATTCAAAGGAAACTTTGTAGCAAAATGAAAAATTTAAATATTTGATTCTGCAAATGTCATAAGGTCAGAATTTTCCTCCTGAGTTTTCTTCCAAAAGTGAATTCCTGAAAACTCAACCTGATTTGCAAAGCATTTTGAATCACAATGTTCTCTGGCAGAAAAAGTTTTCATCAAGCTTTTTCTGTCTCCTCTGGTATTTGCATACTTGTATACCTCTCTTCATATTATGTAAGCTTGTTAAATTATTGTAAGATAAAATGAATGTTGTTGATAAGAACAACTTCCAGGCCTCCCTTAGGCTGGCTGGCAGCTTGCAAAGCCAGCTTTACTCTGTCCTGTTTATGCGGCATTTTCATTTTGATCTATTATATTAAGATCAGTGGCATTTAGGCAGGACTGATTCCAAGCAAGTCTGTGAGCTTGGACTTACTGCACTTAGAGGGAGCAGGAAGAGAAGGAAAACAGTGAAATCTGTCAGCAATAAAGTTAATTCAAGCAGGAGATCTGCTGTTTCTGGTTGCTCTCCCCGTAACAGAAATCCAGTTTCTGAGATTAATGGTTACAAATACTTCTACAGATAACAGACATGTAAAGAAAGATGTCTAGGAGATGGAAGTGCTGGGACAACAGATAAACCCTGCAAAGGATAAAATCCATAATACTGGAGAAGAAATGAAAAGAACAAAGAGACTTCAGCCCAACTGGGTATTTTTCAGCTTAGAAACAGAACTTCAGGATTTGTGAACAGCTGATGAGAAAGAAAGACAAAGGAAAAGAAAAAAAAATTCTTTTGCACTGGAAACATAGCTTTAAGTACCACCTAGTGGAAATGTCCTCTGAAGTCTGAAGGATTCCAAAGGACCACTTCAATGCCTGAACTAGTATAACTATAACAGTTCATTTTCATTTTCCTCGTTCTTCCTGACCTGCTACCTATGTGAATAGTGTACTGATATCATCAAGAGTGAGAAAAACGAATATTAAGATCTGAGCCAGTGCACCAGGACAGAAGAACTAACATTTCTCTGTAGTCTGTCCAATGCAGTAAATATGACACATTTAGGGTTTCATTATTCTGAAGGTTTTCCCATGTTACACTCCCTGACACAGCTGCCCAAATACAAACCACTGGCACAGACAGGCAAAACTCCTGCTTGCACAAAGCCTACAGCTGCTCCCATTGCAGAAGGTAGCAAAGCTCCCATCATCTCAGCTGAAGTGAATCAAGCCATTGGCAATTTATTAGCATTTTGGAGTAGTACTGTTGGTGACCAGCTGCTAACACCAGGGCAAAACTCTCATGTCAGCAGCACTCTCCTTTTGCAACAATACAAAAAACATAATTTGAAAATAGAGAAAATAAAGCTTAATTGATGAAATAGTAACTAGGCCAGAAAATGGATCCTCCAGTCATGAGTTTGCCCTGGATATGCAAACTGTGATACTTCCAGAGTCAGGCTTAAACTTGTCACTTAACTCTTTCTGGCATTAGATCTCTATTTTTCCTCAGATTTTTGGGGGTATCAGTAGTCAAGCTTGGAACTGAATACTCAGATGACCTTTAGCTTGGGGTGGAAGTCTGGGAATCAGGATACATAAACTAGATTTATACTAACAAATCAAATGTGCTTAGGACCATCCTCTGGCACTGAGGCAAACGGGCATTGAAAGGGCTACGCCAAACTGTCCAAACTACCTCACTCTGTTATCCTCCAGGAAAGTGTGGCTGCTTATTGGGAGTTGTGGCTGCTTATTGGGAATGGCTGCTGGCTTGTGCTAATTACTGAACTGTGATGAGGAATGGCTTGGGATTGTTGACTAAAAGTATACCAGCAACAATTCCAACAATTTAACAAGGTAGGCAATTGAGTTCCAGTGCCAAGGGACATTTCCTGGCTCTATGTAATTTGCTAGCATAGACGTAGTGCCAGACACAAGTCTTGATGCATAAGCCTGTACACGCATACCTACTTAACTCATCTACCAACAGCATTCTCCATAAATGAGACTCTTTGTAGGACTTCACTGAAGCATTTTAGACCATATCCAAAGATCAGGATGGATTTCTGTGTGAGTAAAGTATGTAGCTCAGGCCAAATTTTGAAGTGGATGTCTCAGGACGTGACATGATAATAGAGATACTGAACAGGGAAGTTTCAAGCCGGCTGTCAGGCTTTAGAATCACAGACCAGAACCATAGAATCATTTAGGTTGGAAAGGACCTCTAAGATCATCTGGTCCAACCTTTAGCCTAGTACTGCCAAGTCCACCATAAAACCATATCATTAAGCTCTACATCTATATGGTTTTTGAAGACCTCCAAGGATGGTGACTCAACTACTTCCCTGGGCAGCCTGCTCCAATACTTCACAACCCTTTCAGTGAATAATATTTTTTTCCCTAATATCCAACCTAAATTTCCCCTGGCACAACTCAAGACCATCTCCTCTTGTCTTATCACTTAGTGCATGGGAGAAGAGACTAATCCCCACCTCACTATAGCCTCGTTTAAGGTAACTGTAAAGCACAATAAGGTCTCCCCGGGCCTCCTTTTTTCTCTCTTTAAAGATGGTCAGGTTTCATGGTGCGGTTTGTATTTGGGCAGCTGTGTCTGGTTTCATCTGAAAAGAGTTTGGTTATCACATTTATGGACTGCTCCATGGTACACAACATAGGATGGTAAACGGGGATGATTGGGAGTATTCTTTCAGAAGTTTATTTCAGATCCTAACTAAAGTGCTAATGTACAGACACCTATACACATTCAGGTCCAATTAAAGATGTTCAGTTCCTAAATTTTTGTGCTTAATTTCAGGAGTTCTTGTTTTAAAGTTATGAACAAATTCTTTGTTTTTCTTAGCTCTTGGTGTATTTTTTTTCTTGTAAATCACTATTGATGATAAGACATATATAAGCCCATTTTATCACGCACACTACATGAAGCAAAATTTGTATACTTGTAGAATAAATACTTCATTGCTGACTTCACCTTTGCTATGCTTGATTATTGATACTTAATTATTAACATAAGCTGTTGGTTTTTTTGTGTTGTTTATTTTTTTTCTTTCTCTTTGCAATATAAAAATAACTTGATAGAAAAATATTGTTTGTCTCTTGCAGGAGGCTTGCCAATCAGACATGGTAGGGCTCACCTAACCTGTGGAACAGTAATTCTTCATTTTGATAGTGTATACAAACAAAACAAAAAGCCCCTTAAGTAATTGACAAGGTCAGTTATTTTTTTAATGCATGGAAATCCCATAAGCAATTCTGAGAGAGGGGGCTGTCAAGCCCAGAAGATGTCTCATTGTCGATGAGGAAGAAGTGCATAACTGCTTTCTGACTTTCTGATTGCAAATGCATGGCAAACTGGCAGGGCTAACAGGGGCCTACTGTAGGCCCTATACTGACATTCTTTTTCTGAAAAATGAGCATTCAGTTTTGACATACAGCTTGCTCCATGACAGCATCTCAGGAGTCTACGGATGGAGCTGCTCTCTTCTGAGATCTAACTCATTGACTGCCTGGCAACTGTCATGGGTAAGAGGCTGCAGCCCTGGTGGAAGGAAGCAGCTGCCAAAAAGGCTGAAGCTTTCCCCTGACCATGAAAGCTTCTATTGAATTTAGCTATAAAGATATGCCATCGGCTCAAGGAAAGTGTGCATGCTACAGAGAACCAGTCCATGAGACACAGGTTGAAAGCCCCATCTGTCAACCAGCAACCCTCTGAGCTGAAAGGCTGGCTCAGATTTTGGTGGTCATTTTGCTCCTTAGGCCCTTGGTCACTTTTTCAGGTCACAGTTGTGAGGTTTGTTTCTGAAAGCATAAGGGAGAAAATAAAACATTGTAAATGACAGCTGCCATTTACAGGTGACCTTTTCCCTCTGGTAGTCTTCAATATCACAAGATTCACAGTAAAATCCTGACTATTATGTGTTTAATTTTAAGTTCATTTCACCATACACTTAAGTGATTATTTGGTTCAGGAGTTATCTTCCCATACAGTCTATAGTCACCTCTGCAAAACCAGATTTTCACCCAAGCTTGATCATCTAGAAACAACTTGGTTCATCTTTTATGCCTGAAAATAATAAATATGATGTTACTGAGTGGAGCTACTCAGAGTAGTAAGCCCTGAAATTGATAATAAGTGTTGGCAGTTTCACACTTAAATCTCTGTAAGACTAGATATATCACTCACTGTAGAACAGCCATCTACATCTCCAGGGGCTGAGTGAGATAAATGCATAGCAGTTTACGCTTTTTTTTTTTTTTTTTTAACCGAAGTCTTCAATTTAGTACTTCTCCTGGCAAGAAAACAACATTCTGAAGCATTGTTAAAGAATGTGTGGACACCCACCTCTTATTGATGTCTCTGAAAGTCACCGTTTAAGTAGGATGATTTACTTAATAGCCATATTTTATTTGATTCTTTATCAGTGGGGTTCATTAGGTCCTTAAAAACATTGCTTCTTAGAATTAATTCTGACCAAAAAAAAAAAAAAAAGGGGGTGGGGGGAGGGGAGGAAGGCATTTCAGTCATTACCTCTCAAAATACTGCAGTCACACTAATATAAGCCACACTGTTTTCAGCCGTTACTACAGAACACTGACGTTTATTTTTATAAGGTTGCTAGGCAGTTAAACCACCTTGAAAAAAAAGACCTATCTGTGTGAAAGCATGTACGGCAAAGTTATTGATGGAATACTAAATAAAAGAAAGAATACATAGAGCTAAATCTGGAGATATTTACTGGCGCACTGCTATTGTATTCCAGCAACACTGACATTTCAGTCTGCAGTTTTCAACAGCCGCTGCAATATAATTTAAGCCCCCAAATCAAAACTGTCAGCACTTTTGGGCCCAAGAGATGGGGAAAAAGTTGAGTTTCAAACAGTATTTTTCTTTCTTCCAACTTTCTTAGTCTCACAAGTGCATCGTATGTTGCAGTTCATCTTCCTCTTGGAAGATTTCCGCACTGTCTTGGATGCAAAACTGTACAGCCACAAGGATAATTTAGGAGTAAAGGGACCTCTGCTCCTCATCTACTCCAACCCCCTGTGCAAAGCAGGGCCAGCTTTGAAGCAAGATCAGCTTGCTCAGGGCCTGAAAACCATCCCAAGCATCAAAAGTCCAGCATTATCTTGAGTCAGAACAGTCGTCGTTCACATGAGTATTCTCCACTTACAAATCTTCTATATCTCACTTTTTTTTTTTTTTTTCTTTTTCTGACAACACTTCTTTTTTGACCCCTTGTCTGTGCAGTGCATATGGGAATATTCTATCTGGACAAAGCAAGCAGGAAAAAGATTTGCCATCTACTCTGTGCCTTAGCCCTGCATTTATATACATCTAAAGTAAGACACATGGAAAAAAAAAAATCCCCTCTCCCCAAGCCAATCTCAATAAGTTCTCACAGATCTTTGCTGCAAATAACTTTCGCTAAGGGACCACGGTTCAAATCTAATAATATATTTGAAAACACATTTACTAACACTTGGCTGAAAGGCTCATAGAAGGCTATTTTTAATATGACAGTAATGTTTTGTGTAACAAATGTTTCCAAAATGGAAAAAGTAGCAAGTTTAATTTTTAACATTTTTGTGACATTTTAAACAAAAAATCTTCATTGAAACTCAAATGCTAAAATGAGTTCAATATCAATGTTTTAAGTTAAAAAGATGCTTCCATTTCTAATTAATAATACCCATTAAAAAGATCCATAAAAGAAAAACAATACCCAAGGTGTGGGATCAGTCTAGGATGTACTCTTTAGTTTGTTAGGAGTTTTGGCTATTGCTATATCCCTGGCACATGTTTTTAAATATTCCAGATCTTCAGCTGATTTGAGGGGTGACATTTCCATGGCTGTCAGTAGAACAAAGCAACAATGATGATTCCATAAAGGTAGTTCTAACTGTGCCTCTTGTTTACTGAATAAACTAAAAAAAAAAAAAAAAGGAGGGGGGAAGGGAGGCAATGGAATATTTGTATTTATTTTGGATAACCCCACAGGTCTGAAGTGTAAATCTTAAAGGAAAAGCATACTCTAGTACAAGATACAGTTAAAAATGAAAAAAAAAAAAAAAAAGGCAACAGTTTGTGCTCAAAGTGCTCCATACACATTTTCTGGTTACTGTTGAGTGGATAAGCTCTGCTCGTACGGAAATGAACAGGAGCAGGCACACAAGTACCTGTAAGAATCTGCACCACAGTCCATGATTAAACATCTGGTTTATCATCGGCAGCAGAACCAGTAGAATTAAGTAGCTAATATTTCAAAGTGATACCAAACGTGGCTGTAAAATTGACAGAGCTTTCTGCTGGAGACCACAATAATAACAGCAAATTGATTCACCTAAACCTTTGCTTTGCGTTTGCTGTAAGACAGGCTTTCCAGTAAACTACTTCAGCTTTCTTCTGCATTAATAACTACCTCAATGGCTGTTGTATGAACCATGTTTACAGACACAGACAGCAAAAAATAAAAATAAAAACAGAGAAAGAGAAATATTACGGACATGGAGGATTTATTCCTGATTGGAGATCCCATTTGTTTCAGCTTTATAAAGACAGAATTTGGGTGAGTGTAATTCAGCAGATCCACGCAGTGCCTTAATACTATTGTTTTTCACTTTTATGGCCTGCTGAGATATAAGTGATTGAAAAACTACTCCATTAAAACCCAGCAAATGCATTTCCCTCTGACTTTACCATCTCCCCCTAAAAACACCATGACTAGTTTCGGTCTCGTGGAAGACTTAACTGCGTGGATTTTAAAAAGCAAATTGTGCCAGACACTGCCACCACTGAACTTAACGAGAAAATACAACCCCTTACACGTGCACACCCACACACCCATGCAGATGCACACAATGTTGTCCATACCATTCTGACATGCAGGCTTGTTTCCATCTTCTGCATGGATTTGCAAAGAGTTTTCAAAGTCGTTTTTTTTTTTTTTGGGGGGGGGAGTTGCTTTGTTTTGGTTTTGGTTTGTTTGTTTTTGGCAATGACGGTCACTGTGCAATTAGACTTTTATCTGAATGGATGAGTTCTCTGCTGCAGCTCTGGCTGGTCACGATGAGCTGAGTGGGGCAGTTGCAATCTAGCTTGTAAATAGCAAATGTGTTTTAATTGTGGTTAAAGTCTCAGCATTTCTGAGATTTTACAGATTTTATGCACATATTGATAGTTATAAAAAAATAAAATTAAAAAGCTGAATTTTAAACAACATTTTATGAGGTTTCTGCTCTACTAATACAAATATTTATCTGCATCTGAGAGGAGGTACATTCCTTTCCTCAGAAACAGCCTTCTTTGGGCCTCAAAACCCCTAAACGCCATCAGCAGGAAGAGAGTAGCAAAAAATAAAGATATGAAAGTCTCAAACTTTGCTGCAAAATCTTACCCTAAGGTAAAATTGATCTGCTCTGCTGTCACAGAAGCTGAGGGAGGTCACACAATAATTCCTCAGGTACAAGGCAGATCGTGATGCAGTAACAGCATTCGCAATATGCTGGGTTTTGTCTTTATATAGATGATCATTTCTCTTAATGTCATGCACTGCGATCTTTTCTGAAATGTGGCATCTGTATCATGCAGAAACTGCTAGCATGGGGGAGCCGGGGTCTCTGCTTTGCACCACCAGACTTCATCATTTGCATCCTCTGGGCCTTCACAGAAGTCAGAGCCAGCATCAAAAGGCAAAGCAAGGGAGGAGATGAGGGAGGAGGAGAGGAAGGAGGTCTTTTCTGTGCGGCTGCCAGCCAGAATAAAATGTGAGCCCTTGTTCTCCACTCCTTGGGTGATAATGCAGGTGGCTGTAGATCTTCATCTCTCCACTTTCTGCTGCAGAGGGCACTGGCTCCACAGCCATAAATCAGGCAAGGTGCAGTACTTGACTCTTTCTATCCCTCTGCCATGCCTTTTCTGTAATTCAAATCAATCACCTGAAGTGTCCATAGAGCTGGTTTACTGCTCCAGATGCTGCCAAAGCAAATGAGTCATAGACAAAATCAAGGACGTTTGGTCACAGGAAGCTGCCATTCTTGCCTGTTGCTTTCAAACAGATCCGGATATGCCTATAAAACAAACCTGGCCACGTGTGTTTGCAAAACACGTGTGTTTGCAAGTTCATAGTTTAAAAACTTGAAAAAAATAAAATAAAATAACATACCTGGGACAGAATAATAGCAGCAATGCAGGAGCTTGTGCTGGCCCCTCTCTGTCAAGCTTTCAGCGTGGTTATCTATTCAGTTTGTAAAACTGCCATCAGGTGGCCATAAACACAAGTAAACCACCATTTCTCTTTTTTAAGATATAAAAGGAGAATCCCTGTGATAATGTCAATAAGTGCATGATGCCCCCCCTGCCCCTCCTGACTCTAAACTTCAAATGGACCATCTGGATTTCCCCACGTTACGATGGCATATAAATTATAGGCGAATTATTAAACTTAACTTTTTCATTGCAAAGGACATTTTAACTTCCTTTACTTCCATGCAAACAACAGGGTCAACTTGAGCTCCTGGGAGAGATCCTCTGGCCCAGATTTGGTGACAAAATCAGCACTGACAGGGAAACGTGTGTTTTGTGTGTTCACTGCTGTAGGAATCAAGGCTCAATAGCAATTAGATTTCTTCCTTTTTTGTCCCTTCTCATTGCACCTGGCAGACTGAGGATGCTGACTGAAGCCAGCTTTTAGAAAGGTGAGGAAAATGGTTGGTTTTGTCACAACCCACCAGTCAGCCAGCGTTCCACCCCATTTATTAATGCTAACCTGGGATGTCCGTCCCCAGATGTGAATTTCAGAAAATTCATATATCTTGGCAGTGCTTTCTCCAGATTTCTCAGCTAAGATGCTGACCACACTGAATGCTAGGCTAGGATTTTAAGAGTTCACGTAGGTCCATCAAAATCTTTATATAGAACAAAGATGTTCAGTAATTCTCAGGGTTTATATATATTACTATCAAGTCTGACATTCTTGATGTGAGCATAAACATGGCATGTATCTTCCCACAGCCAAAGAAATAATGACTCCAACTGGAAATATGAAATCTGCTCACCGGGCCAGATGCTCAGCTGCAGCAAAATAAGATCTCTTTTAATGAAATCTGCCGAGTTATGCTATTTTGGACCAAAGTATTTTAGGATTGTAATGTTTGTTAGCATAACGTGGTAACAGCAAGTGTCTCTGGGCAGCTGGCATAAATTATACTAGGTTAGATATTCATAGGATCTCTCTTATGAAGCAGCTTTTTCTCTAGCTAGCTTTACAAACCCACTGCTGCTAAACAGAAGGTAAACAGGAGTTTATATTGCTTTCCATTTTGTCAATTGAATAATCATTGTTTTACACCCTGGAAATTTGAAATACCTAGAAATGGCATTAGAAACAGAAAATTATGTTTATTTTACAATTCCAGGAAGCATTTGCAAAGACAGCATCTTAAAATAAATAAATAAATAAATATGGGGTTAACTTGTAAACTGAGCACATCTTATATGTAATTAGGGAGCGCAAATAAATTAACTTTATAACCCAAGGGTGACAGTCTTACAGATTATAAATCTTTTGCCAGAGATCTGTTGAATAGAGGAAGACTCTCTCAGGAGGAGAGATGAAACTTTTCCTCCCCCTTGCATGGAAATATTTTAAAATAGGTCGAGCACATAGGAACGCACTATCTTGTCTTGGAAAAAGTTTGACCAGGGAAGATAAGAGGTCTTCTACTCTTAATTTCCTGCTTCAATATCTTAATCTCAAAGGAGTACACATCCACAAAGGTGTGGTTTTATGTGGTTATGAAATTAATGCTACTCACCGACTTCCTGAATACCATCCACTTGCTTATCTTTATTTCTATATAATAGGAAATGACAAGCCCCAAGCAAATCATTACTATTTGATGATTATGAAATAGCTGACCTCAGGCCACAGGGAAAGGCAGCACCGCCTGGCAGACCACAAGGTGTTGTAGTCAACGAAGATATCAGGATGTTCTGATCTGCAGCTGGACATTTCTGCTAGCTTAGTAGTCAGGTGTTTCATCCTTCCAAAAAAGAAATGTTCACCTAAGGAAAAAAGAGAAGACCTCTTCTACACTTAGCAGAGCAAAACTATTTGCTACAGGCTATCAATGCAATCGGAGCTTTATTCTCTTCTGCTGACTGCCATAAAAATACTTTCTAATGCAGGAAACATTAAGAAAGCCCATTTCAAGTATACTGGAGCACAGGCTAAATCGAATATTGAGTGCTGTACCATATAAATTCCTGTCTGCTTCCACAAAACAAGTGAGGGACCACCACCGTTTCCCTGAATCCCTACACGGAATGCCAGGCAACGGCAACAGCATCTCCAGAGCAGGATCAAAGTGCCACCCTCGTCCCCTCCTTTCCACTGCTTCCACCTCTAATGTGTCAAAAGCAGCCCTTTCCCTGCAAAATCCTCCCTCCAGAGTTTGGGAGACACTGAAGAATTCAAACCCGAGTCTGAAGCAGCCCTGCAGGTCTGACCTACTTAAAGGACCAAAACCTAGCCCTTCACCATCTATTCGTATATTATTTTATTTAATCTCCCTTAATCGATGTGCTTCTGTCTGGCAGCCCATGCTGCAGCAGCTGCACAGGGAGTGGGAGGGATTGCTGAGGTTCTGAGCGGGGCTGTCAGATACAGCACATCAAAAGCCCATCTGGAGACCTTCCCAACGAGCACTAGTGAACAGGCTCAGAGCAAACAAGGAAAAGAGGTTGTTCCTTTTATAGGGGATATGAGGAGAAAGCTTCTTTCCTTGCGGGAAAGGTGGAAATGCTTGAAACCATCTTCCATTGCAAAGAGAGAGACTGGGAGGCTTGTTCTGTCAGAGAGAAGCCCTCAAGGAACCTCTCAAGGCCCAAGAGGTGTGAAGGAGGTTGAATCCTCCTCCCCCCTCCTACTTCTTCCTGACAGTATGCAGCAGAGGTTATACTAAGTGTGGTTGCTCTGAAAGTGTGGGGCACTGAGATGCCCCTACGATATCAGAATTTATCTATGTGGTCTGTGGCAGTTATGTGCGTGGAAGAGACGAGTCAGTTCCCATGCAAAAAAAAATAAATATACATATATATATATATATAAATATAATGGCAAAATGAGTTAATTCTACCTAACTGAGAGGCCAGAAACTTTGGGAAGGCTGGATGGATTAGCTCAGGGTCAGTGCCCTGCTATTGGGAGCACACGGTGTTTTTAGTTGGCTAGTGTCCCCGTGCAGGGACTGTCTTTAATGTGGTGCGGAGATACACCCAGTTAATGGATTAATCTCCCAGGATGTCCATATAGACAGCATTGAACCTGATGGAGGTAGCATTGGAGGCCGTTGCAGTGTAGGGTTGCTTGAATCAACCATTTATTTCAGCTGGTCTAGACTGCCATGAATCACTGTGTATTTTAGCACTTGTGAGTTTGTGCTTCCCTGATAGTAGCACTGCCCCTGCTTTTCTAACTCTGGTTCTCTGACTCTTGATTTTGCAAGGTCACCAGTGGAGCTGTGACAGGTCAAAGAGATCATTGCCTCTTTTGGGGAGGCACAGAAAGTAGAAGGAAGCTGGAAAGAAGCATTACTCAATATTTCTGCATCATCAGACTAAGCAAAAATACAATCTAGTTTCTGCAATCTAATCTCAGCCTGACGTTGCCCCATTTTAATTATCATCCATCAGTAGTGGGAAGCCTTGAGTGAAATCAATTGGTTTTCCCATCAACTTATAAGCAGACCAGAGCTGAGTCATGAAAACAACCATCAAACCCAGCAAAATGCTTCCCTGGGTAAAGGGCATAGCTGGTAGGTCAAAGAGAAAACTGGGACAAATTACATGTATTTTTTTTGTTGTTGGTGGTGTTTTTTATTTGTTAGTTTGTGTGTGTGTTTTTTTTGTTTGTTTTTTTTTTTTTTCCCCTCTCTTGTGTAACAGATATGAGGTACAAGACTATAAGGAGGATGGTGTCTGTAAACTTCATCTCAGGGACACCAGAACACCCAACTTCAGAACTACAAATCTACTTTTTGTTCACGCTCAGGTCCCATTTAAAGTTTGTCAACATTTACGTGAAGCCAACGGAAGCAGCAAGGGAACCTCATACACATTAAGTATCATTTACCAAATTTACTGTGATACTTATTGCAAAAATCTCACCGTAATTACTGTTCGCATGAAAGTGTTAACAATGGACTGTGTAGAGGCAGGATTGCAAGGACCCTTTTTCCAGGCTTCCTGCCTTTATCAGGCAAAGCAGTGGCAAAAAATGCATTGAGTTCTTAAACTGCCTCTCTAGTGAGAGCTCATCAGGTCACTGCCATAATGTTGGAGGGTAGCATATGAAGGATTTGAACCACCTTCTTTCAGAGATGAGAGTGCCCTGAAACAAGACACTTCACCCCTTCTCTCCATCCTGCCCCTTGCCTTGACTGTCTGAAACAAAACACTCCTGTCCGTGTGGACAGCACGCATTGCTCCTGTTACAGAAAGGATAATACTTAAATCCTTCTACTTCAGGAAGGCCTGATAATGATGTTCCCTCCAGCTCTTAATTCTCTCCACTGTCTCCTCTCCACTGCGGTATTCCAGCTTTCCAGATAAGCTGGTGCAATTCATGGGTCCACACTGTAGGTGAGATCATTGAGATGAACAGAAACAAATGAATAAATGAGAGATGGGATTGAAAGTAACGTTTAAATGGGCACCAGAGTGAACCGAGGAGCAACAAGGACCCACAGTTCATCAAAGTGCTCCACTAGGTCTGCAATTTCAGCTGCAGCATTTCAAGAAAGAAATCGCTTCTTGGTCACCTCTCCCTTAAGTTACAAGGGCAGTTATACCAAGCTGTACCAGCTTCACACAGAATGCTTATACCAAACCTAATACAACAAGAACCCAAGCTCAGATTAAGCTTGTTGGTGCTACTGTACTTCAGCTAATTAATGCTAATTTTAGTCAGTTGTTCCTGTGTATCCTAGAGAATGGAGTGACTATTCATTAGCCTTGATGTGTACTTTGAAAACAGCTACAAATTAAAACTCTTTTAAAATGCAAAATGTTATTTGCCTACGTGCTGCTTTCATTGAGCAAATAGGAGTTAAAGGCAAGGATAAAAGAGACTGCTGTACTCAGATTGCATAAGAATGAAGTCTAGCAGCTAGCTCTTACAGTGCCAGTCCCTCCAGCATACCCAGCTGTATCCCCATTCATGGCAAGGTGGCCTCTACCAGCAGTGTGCAAGGTATAGCCTGGGCAGGCAGGTACAATCCGTGGTGTTAACAATATAAAGTTCAGGCCTTATTCTCAGATTTCTCTCTCTGATATGTTGGTGCAGATCCCAGGGGACATGCATTCCTCTTTACCATGTAAATTCAATACAGTCGTGCCTGTGATTTCACACTTCCAGCAGCTGGCTCTAGGAAATATGCGAAGTGGTTTCTTCTGCATGGGAGGGATGATAATTCAGTGCCAGGGGATGAGAGAGGTGATCTTAGTGTTGCTGGATTGCACCTTAACTCCTAGTAATAAACAGAAGTTGACAGCTATGTCCTGTGGTTTGTGGCGCAGTTTGCATATACTTCCAATTACTTCTTAAATCAAAGTGCAGTATCTCCACAGAACGGTTTTAAACCAGATTTGAGTTCGGGTACAGAAACACTGGGTGCCTGCACAGAAGTATTCTGCTCTTGCTGCCAGGGCTCAGGTTAGTGAAAAGACGCTGCCAAATACCTCAAACTTCAAGATCAGATAAGCTTTTCCACCAAGTTCCAGCCCAGTCCATGTCTCTCCTGTTTTACCAGAGAGCACACCTGATTGCAGGCAGTAGCAAAGCCAAACAGGGAAGAAAAATGAGCTGTGGAATTGCTGCCATGTAGATCAGAAGTGGGTGGAATTTTGAAAAAGTGTTTGATGAGCCTCTGAGCATGGCAAGACCTGTAGAAAAGAAGGAAGCAACAGCCACCATGTGATGGGGCTTGGAGTGACAGGTTTATATAAGACTTACAGTGGAGTTAATCTCAATGATTTACACTGCAGATAATCTTAAACAGACCAAAGCCTGGAAATGTCAATGGCACCTGTGAAAGAGTATATGGAAATCACATATGATAGTGAAATAACAGCATGAGATGTGAGCCCTGGCGTGAAAAAATACTTCTCCCATTAAGGGTATTGGCCCAGGAATGGTGGGAGAATATTTTCTCTATTTCTCTTCTTTGAAGGAGAAGGCTAGCATTGCTCAGAGGGGCAAGAAGCAATGGTATCAGAAACAAAAGGCTGTACCACCTTTACCAGGGAAGATAAAAGCTATCTTTGCAGCCTATAATTTAACTCTGATCAATTCATATGCCTGTAAAAATTGTCCAGCAAGAGCATATGCCACAGGGAAGCAATTATCGTAAGACCTGATGACTTCTTCACAGCACACAACTCAATATGCTTCCAGAGTCTGATACGACAAGTTGCGGCCATGGAGTGAAAGTTGCTGTAGGTCTCATTTTTACTTTCTCCGAAGGTCTTGGAAAAGGAAGAGGAAAATCTATCAAAACCCTTCTTCCTACCACAGTGAGACATTGTTTTGCAAGCTGTAGCCTTTGTGAAATGCAATCGCATCTTAAGAAGTTTTGAGTTGCTCTACTCAGGGTTGTAAATATTCCTCTTTTGGATAACGCCATCGCTGTGATAGGACTAACCAACTTGTGTGTGATGTGCCCTTCAACAACAGGCACTAAGGGGCTGTAGGTACCAACATGTAAGTCTTGGGTCCTCTGATTAGTTCAGAAGTTTGGAAGGTGGTTGAAGCATGACGGCTGGTGGTATGGCAGAAAGTTCTAAGTCTCTTTCTATAATCAAGAAAGACACTTTGCAGAGAGGTGCAAGAATAACAAATCCATTTTGAATAGCTCCAATTTTCCAGGTTCAACATGAGCTGAGATCATTATATAAGCACAGTATAACAGCAGGCATCTGCTAAACATGTCAGAACCACAGCTTTCCTATCTGCTGGGTAGGAAGGCTGCCTTGCCTTGAGGCAGCCTCGTTGCCACCTGGTCCCCTTACCTCAGCCCAAAAGGTTGGCACTTCCAATGTTTCCACCCTTTGGATATACAGCCCTTCCCATGTCAGACAAGCTGTAAAAGAGACCAACAGAGGAAATGTCTCACAGCCTGCAATATTCCCTTGGTGCACAGGTTTTCCTACTGGAAAGGCAAGAAGGTGTCCTGACTCATATTAGCAGGGAACACATCAGAGGACCTTTTTAATTTCTGCATCAGTGGGGACAATCACAGTATACAAGAGACAGCAATAAAGCAACATCATCTGTGGCATGAGCCACCCAGCCGCCAGCCGGCTCTGATCCACAAACTGTTTTAGCACAGTGTTGTACCCAAGGTAACCAGCCCTGCTGAGAGTTTTACCACCAGCACACCACACAGCCTCCAGCCCAGAGCGAGCCTGATCCCGAGCTGTTTGATGCTCCGCCAGAGCCAGCTCCCATCTGCCAGCATGAGTTCACTGCGCCGTGAAACCTTCCCACACAGGGTCCATCCAAAGCATGGGGAAGAAAAAGCTTTTGCCCAGAGTGTGCTTTTCTATATTTGGGTTCGTTTGTGCTTAAGTGAAATCTGAAAAGATGCCATAGATAAAATAATATCATTTCATGTTTAAAAGAATTTTCTGAACTAGAAAAAAAAAAAAAAGCTATAAAAGGAATTGCTTATTTTTTATCTAATCCCACTAGGGATTAGCTGGTTCCTTCCAAGTGAATTAATTTTCTAAATAGCTTTTTAGAGGAAGAACGTAAGGGGAAGAGTAAAAACAACTCCAGCTGTTCATTGGTCAGAACAGGTAACCCAGTAAACCATCATTAAAGAGTTTTCAGAGTGTCATTTATCCTATCCACAGCTGGGATACTCTCAGAAATGGCAACTTCATAAATTTCAAAGAACAAAAATATCAAATAGCCATTCTAAACAATATTCTCTAATCCAACATAAAGCAATTCAGATCCACTTAAAAGAGTCAGGAACACGCTGTTTGTACCATTCTAAAGCAGATAGATCTCATTACGACATGATTCTTTTCAACATCCCGTTTTCATTTACTGTCTGGTTTGTACACACATAGTGTCTGCCCGTTTTACCTGTTTATAATGTCAGCAAGATAGCACTCCTTGGGGAAGAGAATGAGGGAAATGCACCAAACCTGGATCATCAGATCTTTTCAGTACACCAAATGCACCAAATC
Source organism: Anser anser (assembly GCF_964211835.1). Classification (NCBI taxonomy): domain Eukaryota; kingdom Metazoa; phylum Chordata; class Aves; order Anseriformes; family Anatidae; genus Anser; species Anser anser. The sequence continues at coordinate 7,352,173 of NC_139721.1, forward strand.
TGGTTAGTGCTATGGGGCAGGAATTTTCTCTTACACTGGGGACCATGAGGTCCTTGTGCTGACAACACTTCCCAAAAGATGAGACTGAGATGAGATTTGGAGGCCATTCCTAAGGCAATAATTGGCAAAATGATTACTTTCTCCTTGCTTCTATTCCTCCATTACATGCTGATTATAAACCTTTTCCATGTTCACTGTGTCAGCCTCAAACAAAAACCCTTCCACCCAGTAATCACGGGTGTGGAGAAGCCAGTGGGGTGTTCATGAAGGGAAAACCCCTCCTGAACAGCTGCCCACAGGTCTGATTTACAAGGGTGATTGTTAGCTGAGTGAAAATGCAGAAACAGGGCTGCTAAACTTATTTTCCTGGGCACTGAGACAGTGAGCACTGGTCCTGTTTCTTGCTGAGGAATCTGCAGGGGAAAATGTACTCAAGGATCTCTTGCCGAAATTGTTTGGCAGTGCACTCCTCTGTGCCCTGGTGATTCTCAGGACAGTGCAGGGGTGTGCAAGGCCTATGTACAGCAAACAAATCACTCTTAAGATCCCCACTAGAAAGGCTGTGAGCTTGACGGTATTTGTAGAAGGTATTTTTATTCATGGCAACTTTGTAAGGCATATAGTTTAACCATAAAGCCTTTTCCATCGCCCTGCAGACAATTAGCTAAGTAGCACAAAAGTTACAATTTTCCAGGACATGCAGAAGTGCCCCACTTGTTCAAAACAAAGCTCAGACACTGCTCTCAGTGCCAACCACGTCCCTCTGGACCTGTGGAGAAGGAAAGCCCTAGGTGAGGTCCATGCCCTTTGCTCTTACTGTAGATCAGAGATTTTGCATGCTAATAGATTCTCTTCAGAAGCTGATGAGTATTAGGAGATCAAGCAAAATGAATGCCTCTTTTCTTGTCCTTCTCTCACTTATTTTTGTCTTTCCCTTGGGAGCCTCGCATCTCCCTGAGACCAGTGGCTCTCCAGCCGTCATCTTATCATGCCACATCTGTACCACCATCCTGGTAGGAATTCCTTTTATTCCTGAGGCAAGAATGTGCTGTAAGGACCGTACAATTTGTAACTGTCATGATTTACAATAAGGAAACTTATTGGCTCATTTGGCTAATATTATCTCCCTCTGTCTTTCCTACCTACCTCACAGGTAGGCCTATGTTTGCTGTCTTCTTTCTCCAACTTGAAGTTGCAAAATGTGGAGGTTTAACCTGGGAAGAGCTTCCTGGTGTCCACTGAACACTTTCCATCTCCCTAAGAGTGGCAGTGCGGCATCAGAAAAGAGTATTTAAACTGTTTCTTTGGCTCATCAAAACCTGTCAGATCAGATGTGAAAATAAAGACCCTTTATATTCCTAAAACTTGTCCCTGACCTGGACATGAAAATGAGAGCCTTGGAGGGCTCACCTTTATGATTAAGTCCTGCTGGGACTTTATCAGAAAAGTTTCCCTTATTCTCAGCTGTGGTGCATCAGTTCCCTTCGTGCCACTTCTATTCTCTAACATGGCCAAAGAGGGGCAAGAAAACAGGTGAGATAACAACACCTTGGTCAAGGCTCCTGGTGACCAGCAGGAACTTCACAAACACATCTGACATTTGTAATGACTTTTCTTCACAGTTAACCTTCAAGAAGCTTCTGCGCTTCTCCGCTCCGCAATGTTTTTGTGCCCGTTCCCTTGTCATCTCTGTCCCCATAGTAAGTGTGCACCTAGCAATTTAGCTAACAGTGCATGGAATTGCTCTTCACAAAGGGAGGCTGCATTTTCCCTTTGCGTAGAGTCTGCTTTAATCAGAGGCTTCAGCATGAAAGCCTACACACGCCTCCCTTGCAACTCACAGATGCTCTGGGAAACCCATTCAATTCTTTGAACAACCATTGTGGCTCAGGGTTACGGTCAAGCACCCTTAATGAAAAGCTCTTTGTATAATCTATTTCCTGCTGATAACCGAGAACACCTCCTTGAAAAATAAACACACTAAAATAAAAATCCCAGGAAGCTGTCAAGCCTGCTCCCCGGTTTCTACAGTCTTCCATGGTAACTGAACTTAGAAAATTTAAAAATCTGCCTCAAAGCAGCCAGAAGCTTCAACTCAATGATGACTGTAAAGTGCCTCTTTTAAGAAGTAAGCCTTTGTGTTGGGCACTTTTTGTATTTTCCCATTGTAGAAAAGTTCCTAATAATGGTAATAGAAAAAAAGGTTTCCCTTTTCCTTTCCCTCTTCTCTTCTCATTCCATTTAACAACCCATGTCTCCGTCATCCAACTCCAAACAGGGGCAGCACTGGGGTCCTCAGAGCTGTGGCACATACTAGATGATGAAGTTTTACACTTAGCCAATGGGAAAAGATGCAGTATGCACTCCTCTGACTGTACTTGTTTTGAGTTGCGGTGAATGGGAAGCATTATCAGATGGATAGCAACAAGTGCAAATCTTTCCTCGCTGCCATGCAAGCCGTGCAGTGTGTCTGAGGTGCCACTGCCAGAACAGGTTTCTGCGTCACATCTTCAGGAAAACAGCCCTGGGATGTACAGGGAAAAAGCAAGTTATGTTAAAAAACAGATTTCCACACCTTCCTGTTGCTCAAAATCCATCCTCTCATAACTCTGAAGCTTTACAAGTTTTACCCTTTTGTTTCAGATCTCTCTAACTTACCAATGACTTTCTGAAAGCACAAGAGGAAGCTCTTCTAGTGGGACAACTTCATAATTTGAGTCACAAGTTTCAAATGCAAGTGAAAGTGGATTCCTGAACCCAAAAGTGAGGGTGTGAGTCAGAAAGTTCACAAACTTGTTTCAAGGTCTGCGCAGTGAAATATTGCCCGAGGACTGGAAATACTCCTCCACTCCTATAAATATCTCCTCTTACTGACAGTACTAAGTATATACATAAGAGGATAATGTTCCTAGGTACTTTAGACAATAGTCCTTCACCAGAAAAAGCCGGTCAAAATGAGCAATAATAGCTTTAACAACTGACTTGCCTGTTCCTGTCTACCCAGCCCAGGTGTCGTAGAGATTGATTTGTCACATATATAATCAGTTTCAAATTCTTCACTTAAATGATGCAAAAAATTAACCTAAAGAGAGAAAGAGAAAGAGAAAGAGAAAGAGAAAGAGAAAGAGAAAGAGAAAGAGAAAGAGAAAGAGAAAGAGAAAGAGAAAGAGAAAGAGAAAGAGAAAGAGAAAGAGAAAGAGAAAGAGAAAGAGAAAGAGAAGGAGAAAGAGAAGGAGAAGGAGAAGGAGAAGGAGAAGGAGAAGGAGAAGGAGAAGGAGAAGGAGAAGGAGAAGGAGAAAGGGAAAGGGAAAGGGAAAGGGAAAGGGAAAGGGAAAGGGAAAGGGAAAGGGAAAGGGAAAGGGAAAGGGAAAGGGAAAGGGAAAGGGAAAGGGAAAGGGAAAGGGAAAGGGAAAGGGAAAGGGAAAGGGAAAGAGAAAGAGAAAGAGAAAGAGAAAGAGAAAGAGAAAGAGAAAGAGAAAGAGAAAGAGAAAGAGAAAGAGAAAGAGAAAGAGAAAGAGAAAGAGAAAGAGAAAGAGAAAGAGAAAGAGAAAGAGAAAGAGAAAGAGAAAGAGAAAGAGAAAGAGAAAGAGAAAGAGAAAGAGAAAGAGAAAGAGAAAGAGAAAGAAAGGACAGTCTATGACAATAATACTACTGCTAAAAAGCATGTAAGTGAGTCAAGCTGCTTCATCCTATGAGCAGTCTGTGAGGAGGCTTGCCATCAAAACCTGAACTAAACAAAATTAAATTTTCTGCTGAATTGGGGCAGGTGGAGAATCCAACAGATTTTTGCACTCATAAGTTTCCACGTGTGTGACTGGACTGAGAACATTTAAGTCCCCACAGCCTCCTTTCTGTCTCTGGTGTTTCTACTTTTCCAGCTGTTTTGCTTTTTTGTTTTGTTTTTTACTTGTTTGGTTTTTTTTATTTTTTTCCCCCATAAACTTCTTTTGAACTCTTCCTTGTTTGGCTTGCACTTAGTGTTACACTGTCTCAGAATGGTGTATTTTAATACTTGAACATCTGGGAGAAGGGTTTGATTGTTTTAACTTTTTGTTTGTTTGTCTGTTGTTGTTGTTAATTTTACACTCATTAGCTGAATTTGGCTATTTAAAACTCTTCCGTAGACTCCCTTTGGTCTTGATTGTTGCTGGGGTTTGGGGAGGAGAACTTGAACATCACAGAGAAACATTCCAGACAGTATATGGCTTGCTTTATTCCTCGCATGGTTTGGTTCAAAAGGAGGAAGGGAACAACTGGACCACAATTATCAATCTCCGGCAAGTTCTGTATTTTGTTTTCCTCCGCTCATAAAATGTAACTTTTGAGAGAAATAATTTAACTGAGAACTTTTTGTCTCTAAAGTGCTTTCACTCCAACAGAAATCCCAGAATTTAATAGATTGGGCAGGGGCCAATCTGTAGAGAACTAATTGAAGGTGCTGCAAATATAGATATTCAACCACAATTAATTAGAAGAGTGAAAAGAACACTTTAATTCCATTTCCAAATCAAACCAGTTGTACGACAATTACCTCAAGTACTTCAGAGATGGATGAGTTCGCAGTTAGTCTCTCCTTTTCCTCAGGGAGGAAATTGTTAGCCATGTACACACGGAAAATCAAAAACTCTTTAAGTTTTTATTCACCAAGTTACCCATCTCTCCCACTAATGCAGTATTTTAAAAAGGCATAGTTTACATTTGGGATCAGTTTTCAAAGGTGTTCAGCATGCACATTTTATGGTTTCAGCTCCTGGGGAGCTGCAATTTCCCTGGAAATCTACCCGCTTATTAAAATAGTTTTAAAGGAGTTCTTTTAAAATTCTAGCTCTGATAGGCTTTGTCTTGAAGACATCTCAGAAGTCTATATAATGACTTTTGCCTTCCTCAGCTTTCCAAATGTTTTGGGTAATAGTATGTATGATACCACCAAAGCTAGAAAATCTAGTTTTCCTCCGAGACTAGAAAAATGTCCTCTCCTGTAGATCCATCTTTTCCCTTGAGCAGATCCCATGTTCTCTGAATCATTTCTCCAGCTGGAAGATTTTATTACCAAGCTTAATGTTTTTGACATATGGTAAAACAATGACACTGTAGTCCCTTTCTGACAGCACCGTCTTTCTGCATTTTCTCATTCTAGGCTCATCTCCATCCACCATCAAAATGCAGTTGCCTTTGCAGAAAACAACAGATGTTTTAGCAAGGCTACAAACCATACACAAAAGCTCTGGGAAAGAAGCAAAGAACTTCTCCAGTTTGAATCTGCAACATGAATTTCAGGCCAAAACCAAGCAAATGGACCACTGTTTTCTCTGGTAGCTCTGTGAGCCAGTCTTCAACAACCAAAACTGGTCAGGGCCTCTCATTTTGTAACTCAATTGTAAGACAGCTGTTTTATTTTCTAAATGGAAAAATAGTTCACCTTGAGTCTGACTTCAGCTGCTGCAGCATTTTTACCATTAAATATAACTCCGAATAGACTATCAGCATGGGGAGAGGACAAAGAGTGTTTGAACAAAACAAGCCATTAATTTTCTACATAGAAGAGAACAACTTTCGTCCTGGAGACACTGCTGTGTTATTGTCTGAAACACAGTTTTCATCTGAAATTGGACAAACCATTTGGCAAGTAATTCAAGTTTCTTTAAATGGATGACACATGGATGGTGATAGAGGGATTCCGTACGCACAACTATGTTAACTGTATGCAATGAATTGGAAGTATTTTCTTTTAATAGGTCCTAATTGCAACACTCTGTCCCAACAACTTATTTGCAAATGCCCCAGGATATTCCACCTCTTCAACTCACTGTGATCAAGCTTCGCTTTGTTAATTCTGCTCCAATGGTATCGTTACTAACTTGCCCCTTGTGTCTTGCAGCTTTTTCTGGGTTGTGATCTAAGTCACAAAAATGTTTGCCAGGAAGACCTCCAAGGAAAGATGTGTCTCTGCACACAACATCACCAAAAATGAGAACTTCCACACTTAGGGTGTTAAAGGACTGATATGTCAATGAGTGTTTACGCAGCTCATCGCACCATTTCAGTACAGACTACTTATCAAACTAAATGCCAAGTGGGGGAATTCTTCCGTCCATCTCAAGCTCAAGTATTTTTTCAAGACACAGACACATGCACAGAGGTTTCCATACTAGATATTTAGCAGTAAAGGAAAAAAAACTGCCTGAAGGTTGGAAGCCTAGGGGTGTTCCAGTGAACAAGCTTGCACGGTATTTGACCTCTGTCCGATATCTCTTACTCTGGATCATAACAGTCTCTTTCCCCATGCAAGCAGGGCTGAACACTCCACCTTCCTCCACTCTCAGCTAATGTGGTCACAGGCTGATGCATGCTTGATGCCCACACGCTTGTAGATGACATGCCGTGATGATGCAGAAACTCCTTCCAGCCAGCTGTAGACTGTGAAGTACCATTCTTTGACATTCCTTTTCTGAGTTTAGTTTGTGACATGGATCCAGATCTGTCCATCAAGTGCCACAGGAGTGAAGGATATAACCCAAGATTATTGTGTAAACACAAATAGTATATAAAGTAAAATCCAATTTTTATTTTGCTTTACCTCAGTATCTCCAAACAATGGAAGCTAAATCTGAACATCACTTTTCTGGATGAATATGATCAAAAATTTCATGTTTTATGCAATGCTGGCAGCAAAGAGTAATTTTAAGAGATAAGAATATGTTATGTACAGAGTGATAGATGATCTTCTAAAGAATTACTTGTGATTTCCTCCTAAACAAATACCCAGGGTTACTCCACCCTCTGAATATCAATCAAGTCCAGCAGCAGAAAAAGGGAAGAGGATGGATGAGGGAGCAGTTGGAGTAACAAGCCTTTCTACTGTAATCTCAGTTATGGATGAGAATGCATCTGCTCCTCTGCTGAACCCCGAGCAGGGGAACAGAGTAGGGAACAGAGTAGGGTCTGTTCCTCTGTAGGGGAACAGAGGTTCTCATAGATTCAAACATAAACACTGGGCTTGTGCACATGAAGACAACAATAGCACAGAAGGCATGCAGAAAACAAATTTTAACAGCTGGCTTAGATTTCAGAAGTGGGTTGAATATAATCATGCTGAATATATTGCTTTCAGCACAGCCCTGGCTAAAGTTCAACTATCTCTGCCATTAACTGGTTTGGTTGTAAAGATTTTTTTCTAAACCACCATAATAATTTTTAATTTGAGGTGTTGTTATTGAGGTTAACTACAAAATCGTGAGCAGTCTTTTTGTGGCTTAAGAAAGGGCTTGTTTTGATTTAGGTTAAGTCAGCAAGGGACAGGTTCGAGCTACTTTGAAATGAGATATTCTTAAATCAAAATAGACACCTACACCGAGGTTCATACAGACATAATTAAAAAGAAATGTACGTGGCCATGGCCTTAGGCAGTCCAGACATCTGTGTTGTATTGCTTTAACAACAGCAGCATAAAATGATACAGCCTGAAACGCAGAGAGGCACGATGCCTCGTAAGAAGCTACTTAATAGTGGGTCTCGTGTCTTTGGAGGAAACTTGTATTTTTAAAAATTACCCCTTATCTTCAAAATTGTTATGAACACAAAAGCTAGGTAAAACAAAACTGCAGCTGGGCACTCCTTATGGATTGGAGCTGGGTGGCAGATAGCACAGACAGACGGAGGGACAGGACAGTGCTGCAGAATTGGTAGTGCCAAATACACAGCCAAACACAGTTTCATGGAAACGCTTTCCTTCATCCCCTCACGCCACCTCCCATGGCTTAGTTATATTGAGTTATATTGTTCTTTGCCTCCCAGACACCTGGACAAGAATTAGTGCTGCCTCGTTGCATTGACGTGCTTAGCCAAGCCACCTCAGTATTTTCAAGGTCATCATCTCCGGTCTCCTGAGGTTGTTGACCCTTTGGCTTGCCTTTAGAGAAATGGGACATAAACATCCAAAGTGGAGATAAAGGACAAAATTGACAAATTAAAATATATGGAATTTTTACATAATACAAAAGATGAAGGTCATTTAACCTTGGCTCAGAGGTACTGCCATTGCTCTCCCTCATACACACACAGATTATATTTGGTGGTGGTGTATTTCTTTTTATTATTTTTTTTTCCCCCTTTTATCCACAATGCTGCAGGCAAGGACACCTGCTAGACAGACTTTATCTTCCCAATGGCAGTGACTTCATGATTTCAGCCTGAGTAAGCTACTGCTGTCTCATCCCATCCGTTTGTGCAACTACCTTTATACTCACAACAATAACAAGCTGCAACTTACCTGCTGGTAAGTGAGAAACTACTTGGATTTGTGTATCTAAGCAGAAAATGCTCTTCTTTTTTCTGTTCCTTTCTCCTTCCCCGTCCTACGCGTACAAAGTTACACTCTGGTTCTTCAACCAATTGCCCTTCATGGTTGGTGTATCAAATCACAGGGTTAGCTGTTATTTCTACTACCTTCTGCTTTTAGCCTAGTAAACATACACAGGGGCTGCATCATCTCTTCAACATAAGAGATGGGGCTGGCCGTTGAGTGATGGTGGAAGTCATTTAGTGATGTGGGTTAGTGGAGGACTTGTTAGTGTTAGGTCAGAGGTTGGACTCGGTGATCTTGGAGGTCTCTTCCAACCTAGATGATACTGTGATTCTGTGATTTGAGAAGAGGTCTTCAAATAATTTGATGTTTGCTAACTGGCTGGGTGTCCCTCATGTTTGCTGCGGTGGTGAGCTGACCCCTGGCAGCAGCCAAGCACCCACCCAGTCGCTCGCTCACTTTCCCCCCCGTCAGGATGAGGGAGAAAATCCAATGATCAAAAGCTGAAAACTCCTGGGCTGAGATACAGGTGTTTTAAAATGAAGTAAAGCTGTGTGTCAGAAAAAAAAAATAAGGAACCCATTCACTAGTTCCTATCCGCAGGCAGATATCCAGCCACTTGCTCGACAGCAGGGCCTCGGCAAGTGTAACAGTGGCTTAGGAAGATAAATGCGATGAACATCCGCCTTTCCTCCTCCTTTCCCCGAGCCTTTACAGCTGAGCACAACACCATATGGCATGTTACAGCCCTTTGGCCAATTTGGGTCGGCTGCCCAGCTGTGTCCCCTCCTAACCTCTCGCCACCCCCTGCAGCCTGCTTGCTTGGGGTATGGAGTGGGAAAATGCAAACCTTGACGCTGTGCAGTCACTACTCAGCTACAGCCAAAACATGGGCATGTTATCAACACCATTTTAGCCACAAATCCAAAACAGCACCATATGGGCTTCTGTGAATAAAGTTAACTCCATCCCTGCCAGGCCCAGTACAGCTACCATGTTCATAGCTGCTTCCTTTCTGCATTTTTTCCTTCTGACAGTTTTCATCTTAAATTAGTATCTCAGCTGGTTTAGGCAAGGCCTGTTTAGGCAGGTATTTACCTACAGACAAGGTACACAGTACAAACAGCTAACAGGGATGGAAAAATAATTAATTAAAAGAGTCATGGCTTACTCTCTTTCATGTATTCATTATATTTCATTTTATTTGTTAGTACAGGCAGAAATCTCTGTTAAGATCAGGCACTAGGTGATATAGAAATGCTTACTAAGAAAAAGGTTATGCCTCAATGCAATTTTAATCTAAATACACAGCAAGGGAAAGGTGAGCACAGCAAGTCAACCAGCAGAAACTCCATAGTCTCAGTTCAGCACCTGATCCAGTGAACCATGCTACCTCTACTTTGAGCAATGAGGTAACCTTCACCTTTCCCCAAAGATGCCAGTTTTCACATTTCTTTCCCAATGGCCTCTGTTGTCTAGAGACTGGATTCTGGAGTTGTTAGTATGTTATTTAACAGAACGGAGAACTCTGCTTGAGAAGCATTTTAATTATAGCTGCATCTCCTCGGTAAAAAATAAGACACTATTTTTGAAAGAATCTTTGAGGATTCTTATTTGTAGCCAGCCTTGCCAGCTAAGTGAAGACCTATTTAAAGATTTTTTTCAGGAAGTCCCATACATGCTATTAGCAGACATCAGAATTGTCTCGTTCTTCCCATGGAGCTGTAATTCTTTTTATGTTTTTCCTCTTTTTTTTTATTTTTTTTTTCTGAAGGAGTAGGAAAAAAAAAAACGCTTTGTATTTAAGAAAAAATTGGTTTATAGAAATAAATTGGGGAAAATACACTGCATATACTGTAATCAGTGACAGAAGAGGAATGCACTGGCTGAGTTTCTGTGTGGATGCTGATTTTGACTACAGATTTACCTGGAAAGAGAAGACATCAAGCCAGCAAATGTTTAAAAGCACATTTAGAGCTTTTATCATTTGAATAGTCTTTTCTAAGCCTTAGAGTCCTCATTCTGCACCTCTGAAGATAGAGTTTATTATGCTGAAGGAAACTGTGAATACTTAACACGATTTAAGGATGCTGCCTGGGACTTGAACATATTTCTTCTTCCTGACTCTTTGACCCCAGGCAACTCAATTCATCTTTCTGACTTTGCATCTCTAAAACAGAACCACTGGCTCCTTCCTTCCAACTTTGGAAAGAGCCTTTCTGGAGGAAAAATGGTGTGCCAATCTCCATAGCCACTCAGGACTGAACTTCTGTTATGAAACTACCTGTAATAAAGACAGTAACTGCTAGTAATGTAGAATTTAGTCCATTAGTACCTAGGCTGAGACCATCAGTTTCTTTTGTGTAAGTTGTCAAAGAGCTGTAATAGTAACCTACTGCAGAGCGAAACTCTGCCACTGTAGGTTTCCTGGGTCATCCACCCTGACCATCCCTTGCCACCATCCAGATTTCACTCTCACTGCTGTATTTCTGGGTTTTATTTAGCATCTAGGCAAGAAATGGGACTGTGCTTCAGGGCAACTTTGAAGTAGAGGAAATAATACCAAGGGGAGACACAATAACTGTCTGCAGATAAAGAAAAGAATGTTGCACCAGAGGACAGGAAGTAATTATTATCATTAGTCAGCAATGGTAGAGAAAGAAGTAATTAAACTTCAGCTGCATCAGGGAAATTTTTAGACTGAATAATAAGAAAATAGCTGGGGAAAAAAAAAAAAAAAGTAAAAAGACTACGCTGAGCTGCCAAGGAAGGTTGTGTTGTAACTGCAGTATTCAAAGTCACATCTCATGAATATCTTTCTGTAAATAGGCTAAGAATACACTAGTCTTATCTCAGCATTCTTGGGGTCTGAGAAGGGAAAACATTTCTATTGCTTGCCGTGTCTAATTGTGCTTAAATCCCATTCACATAATCTGAAAAGCAAAGGAATTTAAGAGTTGGAGTTACTGAAGGGCATTGGATGATGAGGGAATAGATGTGAATCCTCCTCAGAAAATAGCACTGTCCTCAGTGCAAGACAGCTGGTGAGAATGTGCTGCAATGAGCCTTCACCTCAAATGGGCATTTGTAGAGCCAGAGAACCTGTACCTCCCCACGTCCCTGCCACAGAGATGAAACTTTTATAGTCTTGAATAAGTGTGAGGATACATGCAAAAGGAAAGCTAGCTCCTGCCCCAGTGTAAGCAAAGGAAGGAGGGAGCAGATGTTCCCTGCAGCTCTGATCACAATGATCCTGAGCACTAGGGGACAGCCAGTGCTCCCCATCTCTTCTTTAGCTGCACAGCAGAAATTACACCTAAAAGCAGAAACCACGTGTATATATTCTGTTTTGTTTTGTTTTGTTTTGTTTTGTTTTGTTTTGTTTCTGGAGAAAAGGGAAATGCATGAAAGAGAAGGGCAAGACCCCTCCCTCCTCCCTGCCCCACTGATACACCTCCAGGTCATCTCAAAATGAGGGCAAGGTCTCAGCCTTTTTTGTGTGCTGAGCTCCCTTCACATTTCTTGCAGAGAACAAAACACAGAGAGAAATTACAAGGAACTGAAATTAGTGTTTAGAGCAAAATTAGAAAGAAAGGGAGAAAGAAAGAGCATATATGCCCGATATCACAGTTTTTACTGCCTTCCAGTTACCGTATTTCATTCATTTTGCTAATCCTCTGAAGAAATGGCTCACTGGCAGGCAGAATCTTGAAGTAGCCATTTAAATTTGCTTGATGGCCCCCAAGGCAAGTAAATTTTCAGTCTGACTGGCTTTAATCCCAGCGGAGAGCCCTACCATGCCATTACATGGCACAGCAGGAGTAAGAGTGGGGAGGTAATCATATTACAGCACCGTTCCATTTAGCCATAATCTGTAAGAATCTCATGAAAGCATCAACCATTATTATGACTCCTGATGTCCTTCAGGCAAAGTCTTTGTGGGTAAAAGGGAAAAAAAATCTCCACCTGTCAAAAGCAGACAGGCACTTTCATTCAAAGGAAAGGGAGGTGAGATGTAAAGGTGACACAATATTATTTAAACATCCTATTACTAAAATTACAGTTCATCTATATAAAACTGAGCTATCAGACCTTAGTCTGTCAGATAGATCAATGTACCTGCCACAGTCTCAGAGATGCAACAAGCTGAGGAAGCACTTGGGATGCAGAATTTGCTGTAAAGCCTTCCAGCTTCAGTCCATCACGCCTGGTGTCCTGCCCACACCACTAAATAACTGCTGCAGAAGGCAATGCTGGGGAGGCCAAGGATGTCTCCATGTTCACATCTGGAGGCTTGAGGCAACTTTAGCATCATCACAGCTGTTTTTGTTTTGGTTTGGTTTGTTTTTTTTTTGCTGCCTGCTTTATTAAGAATTATATTTAAAATCCAGCTCTGGTGTGTGACTCTTTGACCTCTCATGGCAGATGTAGGCTCATTACACACTGTGTGAGGAAATTGTTCTCATCAGCGGCTGTAAATCTGCACTGCTATTAATTAAAGTGGCCAGCTCCAGGGTGGAATGTGAATGGACTGGACAGGGTATCTGGCAAACTGTTCCCATTTCTACACATGCTTTTGACATTTGGAAAAACAAACCAGCTTTTGGGTCTCACTTTCCCTGTTTGTAACTGGAAACTCATGCTCATGTGTGTAAAGGGACTAGAAAGGAACTGTGGATGCAACTTGTCATCATACCATGAGGCAAGGGAAACAATTTTCATGGGCTTTTTCTCCCTACCTTTATCCCCATTATTTTGGGAACTGGCTCAAGATTAGCAGGTGGAACTGATGAATCTAAATTTGGGCTGGCCATAAACAGAGGGAAATGACCTAAAGAAAGGTCACCCACAGCACATTCATGAAGGCGGTCATTCTCCAGATATGCTGGACAGAACCAGGGAGAAGCAAGGGTGACATAGTGGCATGACTGAGAGCATTACACCCTGGCATTCAGCCTGTAAGAGACGATGCCAAGAATGGCTGTGTTTCTTAGGAAAGCATTGATCCAGGAGATTAACAGCAAAGCCGCTGACAGCAGGCCAGGGCATTGAATTGTGCTGGGGCTTCTGACTCTCGGGGTAGGACGGACATGAGAAACCACAACGTGGAAAGTAGGTATACCACAGCAGGCAATGCTGGGGGTGCTGAGATACAGCCGTGGTGGCTGCTAGTGACCTGGAGTCAAGAGGAGCTCAGTCAGAGCACTGAGCTGCACTGGGAGGACAGGGCAACGCAAAGAATGTCCTGGCAGGAATAAGACAGCCAAAGAAGGAAAGGGTTGGATTGCTGAAAGGATTTAGAAGAGGCAGAGACCAGACCAGTCTCAGAAGAGAATGGATTTAGGCCCCAGAATAGGCTGGGGAAAGGCCACACCAGCATCTCCTCGCTGTTTACGCAGTAGGAGAGGGCTGGGCCTAACCTAAACATGGTCACTGCAGCGGACTCAGGAGTGGGGCAGAGAAACAAAATGGAGGAGGCGATGTTCCCTTGCAGGGAGGTGGAAAGGAGAAGTCGTAAACAGAGAGAGGGACTGGGGTGAGACAAAGCCCAGAAGAGGGAGGAGATGCTTGAAATAATGTGTTTTATCTGCCCTCCCACTGAAGGGGTACAGGGAAAGGCCTAAGGTCCCCAACATCCAGAGCCCTGTGAGTTTATTTGCCTGCTCAGAGCTGGCCAGGGGATGGAGAAATGGGGTTATCCACCACGCTGCTGTGCATGCTGTCACAGGGAGAAGGCAGAAGAACTTGCAATAAAGTTCTGGCAGCTCACTGAGAAGGCGGCATCTCAGATGGGGAAGGTTTTTTTTTGTTTGTTTGCTTACAAAAATATATACGTATATATAATTAGAGATTTGCAAAGAGAAGTTTCACCCCTCCTGCTGGATTGTAATGTGGTACTTGATGACTTGTAATGGAAAAAGATCTATTGTTTCTCCAGTGGCAATAAACTAAGGTTAAAACAAACTCAAACATAAATTTTACAAACAACCCCATATAAACACAGCTGTTCAATGAACTGAGAGGACTGGTTGCTAGCTGAGTACTGCCCCCTAATGTTGCCACCTAATGCAAATGTTCTTTATGTCTTTCATTAATGAAATACCATTTCCCTGTAAGACACTGAAGAAAAACAAATGATCATTTTTGAGATTAGGCTAAACTTAATCTAAAAGTAACTTTGATTTTAACAGAGGTGGTTTTAGCACAGGCCCAATTATTTTGAATATCCTTAGATAGACATCTGATGTTTAATAATTCTATTTAGAAACCTCGGATTTGGAGAAGAAGCTTTTTGTGTTTGGATGGAGCTGCCTGGAAGACAGAGATGGAAATTAGTTTATAACCATCTTTTTTCAGAATATATTCAGCCCAAATGTGCAATGTCTGGAAGAAACTGATTCTTTTAACATGGTTCCAAATTCTCTGAGCCTCTGGGAAACGAGAAATAGAAATCCAAACTGGAAAGGACCTTCCATAGATTTCTAGTGCTATCAGCCTCTTAGCAATGGGACTCTCTCTTACTCCAAGGCTTTTCATAACAGCTCCATACATAAAATTCACTTTTCAAATTAACTTAGCATGTAGATGGTTTATATAGCCATCAAGGCTCATGCATTCCTGCGTGGGTCCTAGAAAAGCAGTGTCCTTGGGACTAACTCATAAAGTTAAAGGTTGGCTTTTGTCCTGATGGAGAAGATTTATAGCCCTTTCAGTCTTTTGTTTTAGGATTAACTGATCGGCTCTTTGCCTCCACGGTTCCTGGTGGCAGTACATTCAGCAGCAGAGGAACACAGGTGTCCTGAGGCCAGTGCAGTGCTTTAAGACATGCAGGGAATTGTGTTTCTCATCACTCCCCACATCACTCATTATTTCCAGTCTTCTTCAAGCCCTTCTTCATTTTCTTGCCCTATGGCACCAGACTTAATCTTTTTTCCTCATGCTGTTAGTGACTCTAACCCAGACCCTCTCCATTCCTCTCAACAGTGGGTTCCCTGTCTGCCAGAGCAGGCACCAAGCGATGGATTTGCTCATGGGTCAGGCACTTATTTTCTTGACGGCATCTGGCTCTGAGTCACCTTTCCTGAGTCACTCTTCCTGACACTGTCATACTTGCCTGACAGCATTAAATCCCCCACTGTCACTTTACCAAAGGATTAGAAATCCTTCCACCGTCATTTGCCTGGGACAGAGCAATTTTCTTGGGGAGGGAAGAGGTGGAGGGAAGAGGTGGAGGAGGGGGGGCTATTCTTAATTCTTCCCCCTCTTATTTCTGCTTGACAGGAAACCATCTGATGTTGTTCTGCTCCAAAATGTCACCTGTCTCTGAAGCAGCAGTCCCCATTTCCCTCCCTTCTGCCCACCTCCTGCTGTTTTACCTGACTTTGAAATGGAAGTTCAGCAGATATTACAAAATCCTCCTATTTTTTTTTTTTTTTATGGCAAACTGCAAATATATATATACATATATATAGACACACATATATATAGGAATATATGTATATACATATACACATGCATATGTGTATATCTGCTGAACATTGGTATCCAACCTGGGAATGGCGAAGAAGTTTCATAGCATATTTCCATGGTTTAACCTCATAAATATAAAAACATAAGAAAGGACTGAGGTGATAAATAGATAAATAGATAGATAGATAGATAGATAGATTAGATAGGTAGGTAGATGATAGATAACTTTAATTTAGGTACCCTGCCTATTACAATTTAAAGGCAAGTGCCTTTATGCATATGCGAAGTCTGCTGTCATTTCAGAATAGGAAAAGCTATGTGCTCTAAATTATTGCAGGAAACAGAAACACAAATAGCACTGTCTCCTGTATCTGGACAGATTCCCTTTTTATTGTCACCTGCCTGACAGCTAGGCTGTTGCTGCTTACCAAAACCTGTCTGTAACTGAAATCCCCAGGGTAATAAGCTCCCTGTGAAACAGGTTCCTGACTGGAAGAATCTGCACATCTCCAGATTAAATCAATAACAATTAAGAATTCTTTGAAATCTAATTGGAAAAGCAGCTATTTTGATCAGCACCATGATGTTATCTGGAAATTGTATTTTGTTTATCTACAGCAGAAGAGGGTTTTCTTCTTTGTGGGACTGGTTCGCAAGCTTCAGACACATCCTTTGATCTCTCAGATGATACAGTGAACTGAAACATGGGGGCAATCAGAGGGATTATCACGGGATGGGGAAATCATTTGATCTATTTTTAAAAGTATTTTTTTATGAATAACTTTGGGGGTTGGTTATCATTAAGAAAAGAAGAGGCTGCTCTCCCATCTTTAACAGTGTTAGATTTCTCTGAAGATGACTGATTCATGTAGTTAATAATACTTAGCATTTATATAGTGCTTCCCAACTTCAAAGCACTCTACAAATATTTCCCACTAATACCGCACACCGAACTTCTGCACTATTACTTTCAGGGAGGGATGAGGCTATATTATCTCTCTCACATTCCTGTGAATGGTTTTCTGTTTAGGTCCAGCTACTTGATTCAAGTTAACTGGGACAGAAAATCACCATCAAGTCTGTTTAATTTTCTTTCCGTAGTCTTTAAGAAGGAACAAGGTGAGAAAAAGACAAAGTCACAGTCAAGAATACAGGTGAGATGTTGCAAGCACATCCTCTGAAAACTCTCCTACCCAGACTGAGAAGGTCTTCTCCACTTTGCAGGGCCTATCCTACCAAATTAACTGAGTTTCTAGTGCTTATTGTAAGGATAATAACCTTGTTTGAAGGTCTCTAGCAACACAAATGCTTAGCAATAAAATGAAATAAAATGAAGTTAAATTAAATAAAATTAAATTAAAGGAGAGAAACTTCTTTTGGAACATATTGTGCTTTGTATAGGCTTTGCATAAACACCAGAATACATGATGTTTAAAACACAAACAACAAAACAAGCCCCAGAATGAACTTGAAACTCTTAAAAGGTTGATGAGGCCTCCTTTTCTCCATTGAGCCTAGTTATCTTACAGCACACACTCATGCCAACAAATAGCAGATGGTGATGGCAGATATGTACTAAAACAGCTAAAATTGTACTCCTCGCAGGAGTATCTATCATGCTGATCAGGCTGAACAGTCTGTGCTGGCAGCAACGTCTGGTCCACGCTTGGAAGGAAAGATCAAAACCTTTCCTGAGATCTCTTTGGATGGTATTTCAGGTGCCTTGTCTGACAAACAAAGGCAGATTTGCTCTTATGGCTCCTGGGGGCCGCTCAAGACAGGATTGTTGCTGCCTTAGCCATGTGTCCAACCTGAGAGGCCGATTGAAGCAAGCTAGCATCAGGGATGGAGAGGAGGAACCTCAGGTGCGTGGTGCTCCCCTGCTCTAGCACTGTCCTTGCTCACACGTCGAGTTGAAAGCCGCTTACAGCTCTGACAGCTGGGGCCAACAGATGAGCCAAGCAGACTCAATCTTTCCGCACTGGGTTACCGCAGTGTAACTTTTTCTCCTTTCCAGGCAGATTTCCTAAGAGATTTCTGAGTCTCCAGGTCTTTGGCTTCTGCCCGGCTCACTGCAGTCAGCTGTGACAGTGTTTCTTGCAGCACAGACATCTGTTCACTAGGAACTGGCAAAAGACCCGTTTTGGAAAGGGCACTAAGGCTGTCATGGGTAAGAAAGTGAATTAAGGGAAGCTTACAGATACCAGGAGCTCATCAAAGATCACAGCTGCCCTTGCCTCCCGGAGATCACTCCAGCTGTGCTAGCACATTAAAATGGGCCTTTTTTTTTTTGGGGGGGGGGGGGGGAGGGAGGGGGAAGCATTTTTTCAAACAGCAATATTTTTCATCTCAGTCCCCCAAAACTTCAAGTGGGCCCCTATGATCTCAGATCCTTTATTTAAGGAAAATCGTAGATTATGAGCACAGAACTTACCCTTCCATTTTCCTTCTCCAAACACTTTAGCATCATACTGGTAAGGTAGGATTATCTTAGAGGAAGAGCAGGTGGCTGGAGAGTCAGAAGTCCTGAGCTCTGAACAGATCTGTCACTGGTTTGCGGTGTGATCTCAGGCCAGTTACTGAGGGTCTGGTGTGGAGGCATGCTGGATACCCACAACTCCCACTAACTCCAGAGGAGACATCGTATGTTTGGTCTGTTGGAACCAAAGGACCTCAGTCTTCTTGACTCTTTGATATCTGTAACGAAAAGATGTGAGTTCTCATAACTACCTCCACCGGGTATTGTGCCACTTGGCTGGTAATCATATGGCACTGTCAGATGTACATATTGTGAAACAAACAGTAACTCGCCTTTGTTTCTCACAGAGCTGGTGCAGAACAATGCCTGGGTTTGAGGAATTGCCCAGATTTTGCCCTACAATCCCCCAGGTACCTCAGCAAGCTGATATCTTATATTCAGCAGAGCTGGCTTTTTCCAGGCCTTCTGGCTGGTAATCCTACATGACCTCTTTGTAGTGGCACTAATTTTCCCCTATTCACACTGCCTACAGATGAGGTGATTTGAAGTTACCTCTTGCTGGAAGGTTCAGCCTCTTGTTCAGTGTCTTTGCACTCCTTTATCTGATTGCTGAAAACTTGGCTTTGCTCTTAGGCAGAAGCACAGCCACAGCAGCAGCACCAAAACCTGCACATCACACACACATCATTGAAAAATCTGACTGTGTTGGGCTCTAATAGAAGAGAAAGCAGACCCTGTGCCTGCAGGGAGCTCAGCCAGATCCAGCATTTTTCATAGATGCCCCATGTCTTCATCAGTATGCAGATCCATCTGCGCTGCTGAGATATCTCCACGCTACAGACAGGGAGTGGGGGAATACGTTTATAAATAGGATCACTTCATCTTTCCCTTTTCTGCTCTCCCCACGGTCTCGTAATACCCACTGATGGAGGTGCTTCATTGCTGAGAGCTGCCAGTTCCACCACTTCCTTGTTCTCGTGTCACCAAACATTTTCTTCTTTGCATTGTAAATGTTGTAAAGAAGCAAGGGGTGAGGAATGGGGATGGGGAAGGAGGGATAGACTCCAGTGGCTGCAAGGACTCTCAAAATACCATTTATCACTTGATTAACAATAACAGGTACTAGAAATGATGAGTCTGACGTTAGAGTGCCTGCATATAATTTCCAGTGTGTGTCTTTTTAAATCCAGCAAGTAAATAACAGCATCTTGTTAGGAAGGGTGCACACTACAAGCCTACCCTCTGTTGCACAACAGCCTGCACCAAAATATCTCAAAGCTGGTTAAAGCTAACTCTTCCTGCTGACTGCGCTAGAAGGTTGTTAAGTGTTGTACAGCCGCAGAGAAATTAAACATTGCTCCTACTCATGCTTACTCACATGAGAAGCTCTTGAAGCCGTAGTGACACTGGATGCAGCAATCATATTGGTACATGACAATAACTGTTGCTCTGAAGAAAAACATAGCGAAAAAAATATATGAGACACAACTTCTTTGCAACTGGGTTGAAGTCTTCCTCCTGACATCACACTGTGACTTTCTGGCAAAGCCAGTGAAAGAGTCCCAGAATCTCAGCTTTCTTTTCCTGTGCCCCAACAGATGACAAACCATGACAAACCCCAAATCCCGTGTGCACAGTGGCTCTATTGTGGTCTGGCTGCATGGCCATTGTGTGTGTGTGTGTGTGTGTGTGAGCTTCCTCCCAGTTCACTCTGCCTGTTGAGAAGGTGATTTATCCTCATTTGTCTGATTGCAGATGAGGAAACTAAACTGTGCCAAGTACCCCAAATTCCCTGGGAGAAACCAACATCCTTCACAAAGCTTAAAAATTCACATTTTCTGTCTTGAAAGTTTTTTATATTTATTAAGGAAATAATAGAGGAAGTTCTGGAAATTCCACCATCTGGCACTGAGGACGTAAGTGTTCCAAAACAGACAATTCAGCTGTGATTTGAGTAAAAGAGTTA
The DNA here is from genome assembly GCF_964211835.1 of Anser anser. Taxonomy (NCBI): domain Eukaryota; kingdom Metazoa; phylum Chordata; class Aves; order Anseriformes; family Anatidae; genus Anser; species Anser anser. The sequence continues at coordinate 7,372,390 of NC_139721.1, forward strand.
CTTTGCACCAAAATATGAAAAAGATGCTGAACCAATAGAGAGATGACTGATATGCTTGTCAGAAGCCAAAAGGTCGCCATAAACACTTAGGGCAGTACTGCTACTCCCCCTAGAAAACAGAAAGCCTTGAATTGTCAGGGGATGCCTCTTGAAACAGGTGATTCGAAGAAGTGTGTATACATCGACCATCACAGCTGTGAAAGCAGGGGAGAAAAGTAAATGTGGTTACATGGACAAAAGTGCAGAGAAACTCCATGGGTGGTAGTACAGTGCTAAGCCAGGTGACAAAAACAGCTCAGAACAGCAGTGACAGAAGCATATCTGTTCCTGGTTCATGCTATAATTCAACAGGAAGACTTGCTTGCTGAAAGTCTTTGGGAACAGCTATATGTAAGATGGGGCTTCTTCCACTGACAGATAAGTCTGTGTCCCAGGACCTCCCCAAATGGCTAGTGGAACAGTTCAGCAGATTTGGCTTTCCAACCAGAGCCTCCTAAACTGCCCATGAAGAAAGAGTTGCTCTATTCTGCTCATGCTGCCAAACAACTGCTAACCTCACCAGGGAGTCTGGGATGGCAAGATGAGTTTGCATTAGGCAGGGAAGCAAACCCGTTCCCAAAGTGATTCCCTCAACTCCTCACAGATAATCTGACTCAAATTTGTTATTAATTACAAGCACCTTTTCCTACCAGAAAGGTACGTCTCCTTACTGAGATAGAGTTTTGTGAGACCCTGAGCTCAAATAAGAAATATCCAGGGAAAATTGGATGTGCTGCCACATCTCCAGCCAAGGAGAGAAAGACAGAGCAGGGACAGGAGATGTAATAAGGAAGAAGCCAGGCACACATGAAGGGGCAGTAAGGTGGGAGGCAGAAGCAACCTGGGGGAAGAGGATGGGATAAGAAAGGGAGAAAAGGAGTGGGCAGCATTCACAGGATTGGGAGGTAATAATGAAGATGTAGTACTGGAGGTCTCAGAGGGGAACCTGAAGAGAGTGAACAGGGTTTTTAGTACAAGAACAGAGGGAACTCATTAGTTTGTTGTATTGTAACTCATGAGCCCTCTGAGCACAGATTTCCACCCAGGAAAAAATACACAAATAAGTGTGGGCAGCCTTCACTTTGCTTGGGCACTCACACTACAAGACAGACACTTCCAGGATGCAACAGATGGACTGACTGCACATACTCTAGACAGCCTGTGTACACTCATCTCTCTCTAAGAAACCCTGATGTAAAAAATGGCAGCCTTCTATTAAGATTAACTTCAAGCACACAAAGAGCCGCTGCACTATTTGCTAATCCTTTGCATTAAAATGTGACTGTGAACATATGGTATAATAGAAAACCAAGGCTTCAGGCCTTAAGGTATAGACTAGGTTAACTGCAGAGCAGAACTATGACGGTTCTACAACGTGGCACTTGGCTGTGGGACAGCAACTCATCCCACCAGCGTGATTTCTACTCGGGTGGCTCTTCCCATCCAACTTCTCAAGCATTGACCGTAACACATGCATACTGAGACAGGGGCAGCTCCTTGACTCGGAGGTCTCTCACCACTATCCCCATGAAGCAAAGCAGCAGTGACATGATGATGGAGTCCATAACAAACTCCCAGATCTACACAGAACTTTAGGACTTGCTAAATCATTGCTTTAAGTTTACCAGCAAATCTTCTGGTTGGTAGCCAGACATCACAAGTTTGTGCTTGTCACTGGAAGATAGACCCTACAGATCAATCAACTTGTTTGGCAATGTCATGTCAGATCGGGATGACAGTAGATTGCATCAGAACCTGGCGTGGGTGCTTTTATCACTTACTTCACATATGGAAAATCGCATCTATTTTTGCCAAAATTTCTTGTGGAAGAAATGGGAAGGGGTGAGGAGGAGAAGGAGAGAGGTGTGATAGCCATGTCAATCTGTCCCATTTTTGACATTTGAAAAAAAAAAGGGGTTTCATTTCTCATTCTGTGCATTGTTCTGGCAAAAAATAAAAATAAATAAAAAATAAAAGAAAATGCAGGGCATTAAGAATTGGAAGTCTGAATGAAGCTCTTGTGTTCTCAAAAAGTGTTTCATTCGTCCCTGAACTTTTCATTCATGGAGATATCAATATTTTTGTTTGGTTTCATTCCAACTTTCAGCAAAGTTGAACGTCAAAATCATAATCCTTTCTGGAACAGAGTTCTTGCAGTCCCCACCTGCAGTGTCAAACCAGTGTGGATTCGGGAGGGTGGCACTTCCAAGAGCACAATTGCTGACTCCACATTTATGCTTTGGTCTCATTTTCAGAGTCAGAATGTTAATTTTAGTGCTTGCATGACCCCTAAGTATTTCATGGTCTACACTAAGGACATAAAAATATAGACGTGACATTTCTGTTATGCAGATATCAGGCAAGAGTGAGGGTATCAGGAGTATGGATAACTAGAAAGAACCATGCCTCCCCTGGCAAGCCTGGGGTGAGCAATGAGACTAGGGGCACATTAAGCTACAGGAAAGTGAATAAGGCAGAGTTTAAGGCACAAGTAATGGGAGAAGCAGGCAGGCAGCCAAGAGGAATAACCTTGACTGATGAACAACAGGATGTGTGATGTCCTTTCATGTGGAACAAAAGGCAAACATGAGACTTTACCCGTGTTCTTTCTGCCTGAAAAACACCACTGATTACACACAGCAGAGGTGAAGTTAGAAGTCAAACACAAGCCTTCAGTCTTCTCTTTTACAGCCACAATCAGGCAGCATGGCAGAGGGGGATAAAAAATGCAAAATATTCCAGTTGTAACGTAGAGCGTAGCTAGAGGGACCCTAAATATAAAGAAGGGACGATAGGCAGAGAGCAGTTTTCCTTGTCCTCTTTGGTGTTTGTGAAGGAATTGCCAGAGGGAGAAAGCCTAAATCTGTGAGTTACTGGGTCAGTGTGCTGACCTAGAGCCCCCTTCCCCTTTTTGGAGGAGGGCGAGGGGGGTTGTTTGAAGTCAAACCCTGTGTGAAGATGGATATAAGCAAATCAAGGGACTGCAGCTGAGAACTGGCTAGGAGACAGTCTTCGGAAAAGCACTGGGCTGCACCACTGAGAGCCTCTCCCAGCCTTTCTCCCTCTCTGAACAACAGCAGTCAACTGCCCATGGTGACACTCACAACGAAATACCGCGCTAACCAGGGTAACCACCAGGCCAGATTGGGTACAGAAGGGCTCTCTGTTCAGTTTTACACAAAAACCACGACTACGAGGTATCTTTAAATTAAGTTTACAACTGGTATCATTACTGTCTTTGCTGTTGTCTTTGGTTCTCTGTTTCTCTTGTTTTGCTCGGTAATGTTATCTGAGGATCTGCCCAACTGAAATATCTAAGTTCTAGGGAAAAAAAAAAAAAAAAAAAAGATGAATTTTCATTTCTGAATGGAAAGCTAAGAATAACTCCCAACTAGCTGTAATCAGAGCACAAGTATAAATCACACACGGTTCATGGCACAAGCATCCAGTGGGAGTTTCTTGGGAGGGACTGCTTCCCCAGGGCTGTGGTGTCAACGTTGACGCTGATGTGTTTGGCTTCTCTCCTGTTTCTGCAGAGTATGAGTAAGACTCCAGCCCCAACACTACAAATTAGTCTGGGATGTGGATGTCTGCAATCAAAATGAATTGCTTAAAATGGTTCCATTTTTCTGTATAAGGAGTTAATTTCTTCTGGTCTGTGGTAGGAAAGATAACTTTCCCTGTTTCAGGTAATACATGACAATAATAATAAAGCTTTCACTTTCTTCTCCTGCTTCCCCCTTAAAACTGCTACGTGTTTCTTGCTGTTATGGACTCGAGAAATTTCTGCTAATGCAGGCCCAGGAACATCTTTGCATCTATTTCTGCAGCAGCAGTACAGTTATCCAGAGATTTCTTTCCCTTTCCCTCCACATTTCACTATGTGTCTAGGGTATTGTTCTACTTTCTCAGTTACCAATGACTAATTTAAATCGTCCTAATTTTCAGCTCCCCTCTGGTACTCTCCCCCATTGACCCAGAGGAATTGCTCGAGACACTTCGCCCTCCTTTCTTTCTCTCACCCTGTCTCCCCACTCAATATCTAATAATTTATGTAAATGAATTCAGCAGTATCAAAATAACCAGGAGGAGGGGGAAGAAGGAGGGACTGACTGATTATGAAAAATATGCGAACAGCTCTGGGAAACTACTGTTTCCCTCTAAATCTCTGTACCCTGCAATGCACCTCCTTAAAACTGCCTTAATCAAGACTTTGTTCACATTAGCCAGTGATACTTAAGCAATCTTGAGATAATAATTTTCAGGTGAATTACATTTTCCAGGCAGTAACCATAAGTCACTACTTGCAGTTCAAGCATAACAGACCATTTCTAATCCTAAAATCTAAAATTAACTCTACTTAAAAGAGCTGTTCCTTTAAATGGGCACATTCCTTAAAATGTCATCTTCACAAGAACCTTACATGTTTTATGTAGTAGTGTGAAAACACAGATTGTTTGCCAATGAATCTTTGGCATTTTCCAACTTCGGAGCCATGGAACTGCCAGAAAAGGGTTTTGCTGAGGGACCTGGAAGGCCACAATCCTTTTTGCCCACTGGCATTGCTGCTATGACTGAAAATTCATTCATTCAATTACACAGAGGTTGATCTATTTCACTGTCTCCTATGGTAGTTTTACGTCGTTCTGTATTCAATTTGTATGCTGCAGACATATCAGACTTGATGAATGCAGGCAAGAATTTTATTTCATTATCTTAAAACCTTCAAATTACACATACACAATAAATATTGACAGGGAGGTGAAATGAAGACTTTGCTGTATCTCGCTGCAAGAGTTACAAATAGCAGAAGGGAGTGTGTAGGGGAGGTGTGATAAGCAAGTAAAAAGAAAAATAGGAAATCTCTATTTACTGCTGCATTGACAAGCACTAAGTGGGGGCTGATACCTCATAACCCGCAGAGAGTCATGGCCTGCATATATGGGATGCTCTCCTTAGATCCATCTCCTCGGTCCTCTAGGGAATCAGGGCAATTTTCTGTTTCTGCACACATTAGCAACATTAAGGGACCAGTAAGTAATCTGTATAAATTCTCTTGCTTATAGCTTGGCATTGTTTTGCTTTAATTGGTACTGGAAAATAAAAACAGGATCATAAGATAATTAAGCCTAGAAAGGACCTCAGGAGTTCTGTAAACCAACTTTCTGCTCCAAGTAGGGTCAGGAATGGTATCTAAGCAGGTCTCTCAGGGTTTTATTGCATCAAGCTTTGAAAACCCACATGGAAGGAGAATGCACAACCTCTCTGGACTACCTCTGCTTCCAAAAATTCATCTGCTCTTGCATCAGATCTAAACAAAGACTTTTTTTTTTTTTCTTCAGCCCCCAGGGGCAACAAAAACACTATATGCTAGTCAAATAACATCTTCTAGTTCTTCTAGTTGAGGCCTTTAAGCAAGCAGCAGCCTACAAACTTGTGTGGTGTTCCACTGTTGGGCTTACAAAAGTTGTGCTACTATAAACCCTGGACAACCCACACTCCCTGATGTCCTGTCTCAAAGGTCCTGAAATAATGGCTCAGTTTTACCGCGTATTTCATAGTCAGGAGAACTGATAAATAGAGAAGTTGTTACCTGCATGTAGGCAGTGGTAAATCGCTAAAAAAAAAAGGGAATTTCCATTCCCTGTCCTTTGATCCTAGGCTGCTCCTAACTGGGTGGATATATGCCATATGAGATCCACACTTTTCTACTTAGCTACAACTTTGCTTTTACTGCCTCACATTTGCTACTTTAGCTACTGAAATTTACAGTTAATTTACAGATCTTCTTCCTGAATCCTAGTTTTTTTGATCCTGTTCAAGATCATCATTTCCTGCTCTTCAAAGCTTTTCTTCAGTGTGTTGTAGGCTGCTGTTAATCAGACCAACTCCAAGAAGCTGCCAGGGGCAGCATCAGGGTTTGCATTTTTATTCTCAGTTCTGAAATCTGGCAATTAAGATGCCAATAGACAGAAGTCCTGCCTCTGGCAGCCCCCTCTGCCCTTCACAGCAAGACATCTGTGGCTCTTCCATCAATGCAGCCATCAGTATGGCATTTTATGGAAACACATCGCCAACTTTACTTTCCTTAAAATACTGCCCCGTAGTCCTGGAGCTGTCTGAAAAGTAGTTGAAGTATTGATGAGAGGGATGAGGGTAAAGTAGGGCAGAGAGGGGAGGGAGGAAGGGGGGCAGTGAACTGGCAGTGATAACCTCATCAGCTTTTCAAGATAAGGGTCCCTAATTGCCGAGGATCATCAAAGAAACTGCAACATTTATACATGAGAAATTAACCTTCCAGGAATACTACCCACATTCATGTAACAAAGATCTGTGTGAAGGGGAAATTTCTAGTCGGTGAGTAAGTTTGATAATAAAACTGACTCTAAACTGATGCAAAATAAAGATGCTGGTATTTTCACTGAAAGCTAATTTACCTCTTTTCCATAAAAAGGATTGTTTCACAGCTACCAGAAACAGCTTTTTAGGTAGAAAATCGAAATGCTTTTCTTTGAACATTTCTATTTTGTATCATGAATCATTCTAAACCATTTTTTTTTTCTTTCAGAATTTGTTTCTTTTGGAAATTCTGGTTACAAAAATGAGAGAAAATTTTGCCCTGATATCAATGACATTTTTTGAGTTTTCCCCAAAACCAAATTCTCATTAAATCATCTAATTTCTATACATATTTTATTTTGTCTTGATGAAATCACATATTTCAAAGGAACATGAGTCTACTCCATGTCTTCTGATTTTCATTGTGCTAATTATAATAATGTTTATTCTAGTATACAGTGAACTTTGTGGGGTTTTGCTGCAGTGTTTTCATGGGCCACTTAGGGACACAAGCAGGTAAGTATGATGGGGAAAGTCTTACTGACCACCTTTGTTACTCCAGTCTCATTATTATATTTTTGCATGAGAAAGGGGATAAGAGCTGTTTTGATTTTCTAACAGGCACCCAACCCTTGCCTGAAGTAGAAAGTCTTCATTTGTGTGAAATCTTAGAGCCTCATTTCCCATACACAGGGATGCACCGCTCTGGCCACGTAGCTGTCGCCAGCGCCTACGGGGCTCTGGGAATCGCATGGGCCCCCACAGTGAGCTGAGAATGAATTTCCCCCAAGCTGCCTCTTTGAAGTGTTGCTCGAGTGCCGCGTTCGCAGGCCACAAGCGAGCTGACATTTTGTGCAGCTCCTGTTTTGCAAGTGGGCTCAAAATCACAGCAAAGAACGATCTTTGACCCTGGCTGATACTGCATATAACCAGATAAAATTCTAAAAAGGCAGAGTTTTTACTGCCACAATGTGGGAGGAGAGGAAGGCCAGAAATATTTAATTAAGAAAAGCATAGGTGTTTGTGTAATACATGACTTGCCACCTAAAACTGAGTATGAACCAACATTGCTTGTTTGGCTAAGCTCCAGTCCTGAAACTCTTTGCTGTAACATTTACTGTTAAATCACTACCGGCTTATCTTCACTATTTAAAGCAAAGTTAAAATCCACTTGCTTTATCTCAGGCTAATTAGTCTGAAGGTGTGAGGCTTAAATCAGTATGTTTGCCTCATGAAAAGAGTGTCCTCTTCCAAATTTTCTCTCCTGTCTGCTGAGGCATACTGCTCCTAGTCAAACACGACTTCCTCTCCACCCCCGGTTCAGCTCCGTTAGATCCCCGTCACCCAAAGGTATCTAAAATAACTCTAATCACCTATTTTTACTGCTTGAGTTTGGGAGTGTTCACGGGAATCATTTTGCTGGCAGACCCGAAGAGCTTGCAGAAAGGGAAAAGGAAAAGAGAGTTACAAATTGCAGAGGGCAAAATAGCAGCTGAACGTGGCAATGTCATCAGCTGGTGGAGGTGTCTGCATACGGAGCATCTGTCTATAGCCTTACATTTCTGGTTTTGTTTAGGGATTGTGTGTGTGTGTGTGTGTGGTTGGTTGGTTTGTTTGATTTTACTGCAGAATCATTCATAACTGTTAATACAATTGTGAAAGAAACTTGAGAAAGAAACCTTAAGTCCTGGGATTTTTTCATTCTCTATTGGGTTTCTGGAAGAAGCAGTTCATGGCGAGCAAGGCAGACAAGCCTAGAACCTCTGCTGCATCCTGCCTCCTACCTAAGAGGATTTGTGATTCTACATATAAAGTGAAATCCAACAACCTGCCATGTGGCCCTCAGTTATATCAGCTAAACTTTTCACAATTCAATGTCTAAAATTAATCCTTTAATCCATATTTAGGTTCTCATAATGAACTACTGTTAAATGTTATCTGTAGGTGCTCAGGCATTCTGAAAGTTTGATAAAGTGTATGGTTATTCTTACCTAAGGCATCTGAATTTGAATTTCTTGGACATAATGACTTCTTGGCACTAATGAGACTTTCATATATTAAAGGCCCTTTCCAATGTTTTTAAAGAAATTTTAAATCATATACTTCTCTGTGACTGCTGAACATTATAATACAAGCACCAAAAGAAGTCCAAAGTAGCAGGAAGCAAGTTCTAGCAAATGTTTTCCCATTCCATCACAAGCATTTTTGTTCAATCATTTTTGCAGTGTTTGGATGAACCTCCCTCCTACCTACCTCTATATGGGGCTGGGTGATGCTTATGTTTTACACAGAGGGACTTGCTGAAAGTCACAGAATTTGGCAGCTGGGGAGGGGAAGGGGGAACATGAACTATCCTTATAAACTATCTATAAAATCTGGTTGAGCAAAAACGAAAACAACTTCATGTGAACTGTTAAGGCTAATTTAATTCTTTTCCATATCCCTGGATTACAGCTGCAGGGATGATTTCTTGGAAATCTAAGCTTTTTGACCAGCTCTGATTAGTTCAGAGGAGGCAATAGGTTCCCTCCTGTCCAAACTACTAATGATCTACTCTCTTTTCCCCAGGTCCCTCCATCTCTCTCTTCCCAAAGCTCCTGGACTGCCTTTCTTAAACACAGGAGTGACAGTAGACTTTCAACTTTGCCTAGTAAGTGAAAGACAAAAGGGGAAAGAGGATTGCAAAGCAGAAGATGAAGAGTAAAGGTGTGATTTTATCGGACCTTTGCACAAGGTTTCATCCTCCTGTTTATATTACAGAGGTACCCACCTGATTAGCCTCATCAGGTGATGTAGGATGAGTGAGAAGGGATTTTGTTACTAATTCTCTGGGAAACATTGTACAGGATTTGTCAGAAGGGTGGATTTGGGGGTAGAAAGGTAAAATCTCAGAGGCCGCACACCTGAGTGCCATCCGTTATCTCTTTCCCCAGGGTCGAGCCACAGCACTAGCAGCTGGAGGACTGGCATGTCACAAGCTTTTGTCTCTGGAACAGCATTTCCCCAAGTGGCTGATAACAGGCTCAGTCTATTCCACAGAGGATGTATTCACAGCCTGCCCTGATACATTTATTATAAACAAAAGCCAAAGAATGTTAAATTTGTCTCTAACAAAATGTTATTCTGGCTATTCAGATAAAACAGGTTTGGCTGGGGTTTTTTTAGATGCAGAGCTGCCTTTGCTGTAGGAAATCTCACGTATTAAAGAAAGATCAATACCGCAGCTAATGGCCTAAGGTATCAAAAAACCTCACTGGAGGAAATGAGAATGTTGTCTGGAAACCAGATGATGATAATCCCCAGGATAAATGGATTTAGAGATTTCCGAAGCCGTTTTAGTAAACAGAGGGCAGACTTAGGCAGTTATTTCAACAAGTTCCTTTACAAAAGAGAAAGAGATTGCCATTTTCCTGTTTGGTTTTAGCCTTGACATTGATGATTCCCGGTGTATATTTATTAACCTTGTAGATGCAGAATAGAGCCTTGTATTTAAGCACCCTCTTCTTCGTTACAGAGAAACCTTACACTGGGCATTTTGTCTTGCAAATGTCCTTACATGTGCACACGCTGTTGACACAGGCTGGCAGGGCTCCTTCGCTGTCCCTGGTGTCTGCCAAGGCAGGTGGAGCATTTGTAAAGGATTCGAGGTGGAGCTCAGACAAGTACCAGAAAGCAGAGATCACTTAATTCTGCTCTTGGTTTCATGACTGTGAACCAGAAGCCATCCAGAGAAGAGCACCATTCAGCGTGGCCAGTAAAACCATAAAATCAGCCCTGCTGCCTAAGGCACATCCAGCCCACCCAGCCCTGTTCAATTCTGTCCTACCACCCGTGCAAACACCTTTTTTCATACCGGTGATTGATAGTCTGTACTGTCTCTTCTGTGGAAGCTACTTCATAACTTAGCTCATGCATATATATTTTTTAGTTGTACTGCTTCCTCTCTGAGAACAAAAAGCATGTACAGCATCCAAGATCTGGGAGCTCGTGGTATTTATGCAGCCATTAGAAACGTGCTGTGTGTTCCTACCTGTCCTTTTAACTTCTGCAAAGCACTGAACTCATGTTTCATTTTCCACCTCTTTGGTTAGAAGCCCACGATCTACGTTACGGCATTTTAATGCGTGTCAGCTAAACTGCCATAACTGACCACGTGCAGACCCAAAACAAGAAAAAAAAAAGTGAAACACAGAAGTTTAAACCACCATAGGTGTTAAAGCGGTTTGCCTCACAGTCAGAGCAGGGTCAGTTATGCCCATTCAGCTGACCTGCAGTAACTCACCGAGCCACTGCAACACAGACACGCTTCAGGGGGTCCATTTAGAGAAAAAGAAAAAAAAAAAGTCTGGTTTTGCCTGGGGCAAGGATTGTGGGGTTGGTTTACAACACACTGTGGGTTGGTTTACAACACACTGTGGGAAGCTTTTGAATCATTTTGGTTTCAGATGTACAGAAATCCCCACCAGGGCTCCAGCTCTGAACTGAGCAACTCATGGTTCAACCAGCCCTGCGTTATGCCTCCGTCCGGCCACCAGCTTTCACCAGGTCTCCCTGCGCATGCACAGGGAGCGGGCTGCAGAGATGAGATTTTTTTTCTGTCCTTCGCCCACCGTTCTTTCTTCTCTTGTCATATGGTGGAAACACTGGCGTCCAGGAAGAGCGGCAGTTAGCAAGAAGCCCACAGCTGAGCCCTCACTGGTGTCAGTGGGTACCTGGGGCAGGGAGGTTGCGCTGGCTCTGGCCGGGATGGAGTTAAATTTCCCTGCAGCAGCCCATACAGTGCTGTGCTCTGCACGTGTAGCTAGAACAGCACTGGCATCACACCAGTGTTGTGTCTGCTGCTGAGCAGTGCTGGGACAGCATCAAGACACCCTCCAAACCCCCCAAGAGCCAGCAGGCTGGGGGTGGGCTGGAGGAAAGACTCCACTACACCAAGAGCCATAAATGCTCCATATGAAGCCTGATACAAAAATCTTTGCTAGTTTTGGTTCCATATCATTTTCAAAACGTTTTGGGTGTGTTTGTTTTTAAAGAAGTGATGGGGAAAAGAAAAAAAAAAAAAAAAAAAAGGAAAATGGGGCTTATTGTATACCAGCAGCAGCTTTCTCTAATCTTCACTCCACAAAGACACCATAATATTGACTAATTCAGTTACACTAAATAAATAAATAAATAAATAAATAAATAAATAAAAAGGAGGAAAAGGAAGTTGGCTTCTCAGACCTTTCCTTTTTATTATTATTTTTTTTTCTGGCTATTGTCACTACTTTCCACTGAATTTTCCTCTTTTAGCATGACAGAATGCTAAAAATAAAACAAACCTTGCAGGTTTTTTCTGTCTATTCTAAATATTTATCACTCTAAAATACGCCTTATTTTGAGGAATTTTTGCAAGTCTTGATTAAAGGGAGAGGGCAGATAATCTTGGAAGGTTTCTTCTGTGTTTATCCCTACAATCTTTCTTTTTTTAAATACATTTTGCTTGAAGGAGTTGAGCCTCAGAACAATTGATTTCCCAGCTCCCTCAAGTGGGTTCCGATGTTGCTGACAACAGAAAAATTGAATGATTTGTTGACTGTATCCATAGATGCAGCAATCCTTACTCCATGCAGAAATTTTACAATATCTTGCAACTTAGAGACTGTCATTATCTGCTCGCTGCTCCTAAACTGCAGGGCTGGAATTACCCAAGGGGGGAGAGAGGGAGGAAGGGGGGGGAGGGAGGGGGGAAGGAAGGAAGGAAGGAAGGAAGGAAGGAAGGAAGGAAGGAAGGAAGGAAGGAAGGAAGGAAGGAAGGAAGGAAGGAAGGAAGGAAGGAAGGAAGGAAGGAAGGAAGGAAGGAAGGAAGGAAGGAAGGAAGAAAGAAAGAAAGAAAGAAAGAAAGAAAGAAAGAAAGAAAGAAAGAAAGAAAGAAAGAAAGAAAGTCTCCCCAAAGGCCTGCATCTGTGCCAATAAGGGGACACAGAGTTTGTAAAAAGAAATTGGGAACTGTGCTGTAGGATTGCAGGACTGTCTTAGTTCAGACTATACCCTTGTTATTTGCTCGCCGGACATGGTTCAGCACTGCTATTTTCCATGTGCACCATATCCTGCTGCCCACACAGTTCCAGGGGCAGTAATAATCCATCCCTCTCCATCCCATAGGAGCTCGTCTTCATCATTCACCTTTTCTTTCAAACAATTAATGTGATAATGTTAAACTCAGAGCAATTACACCTTGCCCTACTTTGCTTCACATCTATTTCCTCTGCTTGAGAGCTGCAAAAAGGCCTTTCTGCCTGATAGTTTGCCTGCTTTTTTCCAGGTGTTTCTGTTGGTCTAATAAATGGTATTACTTCTCCATATCAACTTTGCCTTTTGTATGTCCTTAAAATTTTGTAGCTGTAAGAATACTATCACTACAATGTGTTACTATGGCTATTGTATTTCTTACAGTTATTAAAAATCCCCTAAAACTTCTCACAAAAATAAGAATTTTAGTCCAGGCCCAGCGTGCACAACCTTAACACGACGATTCAGCTGAACTGTATAGCTCCCTTTACTTTCTGTTGTAACTGTGGGTTGTTAAACAGCTGACATGATTCCCCCTGTTCCCCAAGAGATTGAGCTGCAAATGAATTATAGATACAATACAAGTAGTCTTACACATGCACTACCCAAACCCTCTTACAAGGTGGGAATCATACGGTTATTGTCCTGTCAGATCTTTGGAATAAAAATCCATGTGAAATGAACCCAGAGTTTTGACTGCTATAAAGGAGACCGAGAATCTTTGACTTGAGATTGAAAGATGTCAGATGTCTGTGATTAACAGTCAAAAAAACTTAAGCATCACTCAGAGAGCTTTCAGTTGATTCTGTCACTGTGTCTCTCTGTGTGTATATTTACTGTATTTACACTACTGATGTGCATATGCAAACTGCTATGCTTACATGAATGTGTCTACACTTAATTTCTGTGTGATGAGTGTGTAAGGGCCATGGCAGCATCCCTGCACTGGGAGAAAAAGTCTGGCTGCTGAGACTGGGGACAAGCTCAGAAACAACTCATGGTCCCGCCCGACCACCCTGGGCTGTGTCGGAAGGGAAGGGAAGGGAAGGGAAGGGAAGGGAAGGGAAGGGAAGGGAAGGGAAGGGAAGGGAAGGGAAGGGAAGGGAAGGGAAGGGAAGGGAAGGGAAGGGAAGGGAAGGGAAGGGAAGGGAAGGGAAGGGAAGGGAAGGGAAGGGAAGGGAAGGGAAGGGAAGGGAAGGGAAGGGAAGGGAAGGGAAGGGAAGGGAAGGGAAGGGAAGGGAAGGGAAGGGAAGGGAAGGGAAGGGAAGGGAAGGGAAGGGAAGGGAAGGGAAGGGAAGGGAAGGGAAGGGAAGGGAAGGGAAGGGAAGGGAAGGGAAGGGGAAAAATAATTTCAAGTTCTTACATAAAAAAGAGAGAGAGAAGGAGGAGAAAGGGGAAAGAAAGAGAGAATGAGGGAAGAAGAAGAGAAGGAAGGAAAGAATGAAAGAAAAAATGATAGAAAAAGGTGACTGAAGAAGAACAGGAATGTGCAGTTTGAATTTCTTCTTACAACAACAATTAAGGGTAGACTCCTCCAAGAGAAGAAAAAAGAGGATGACAGTTAAGACTGAAATTTGGACTCAATCCAGGAACAGAATTGACTTTGTCAGTCCTGTCCTATTTTGACCTTTCAATTTTCCAAGGGTAATTAAACACACCAGCTTCATTTTGGATTTTGCTTCAAGTACTGATTCACCTCCACTGACAAGGTAAAGAGCTACACAGGAGAGGTCCAAACTGGCTGCCCAAAAAGCCATGTCCTTATTGGTCTTATTTTATGAGAACATAATGCCATCAAGTAACTAGCAATAAAAATACTCTGCAAGAACTGTGTATGCCATTAGGATTGACTAATTTGGTCTTTAACCCATGTAGCAGCTACCACAAGATGCACTAAGTGACCAAAGCCTATATATCTCATTATAATAAATACTTTATAGATCACATCGCAGCCCAGATCACCTTCTATGACATTGTTTTTGAAGCCACTGGCAGTGGACAGGGTAATTTCAGTAACTGGTATTTGGAAAGGAAATCTTGCACTACCATGTTAAGATGAACCTATAACAATAACAACCAAATGTTTTCATTTGATCTGCATCAAGTGTCAACACCACAATAAATTGGTGACCCTACTTCAATTTCTGTAGGTTAGAGGACAAAACACCATTTCTTCCCCACTTTGGGGACCTATTCACCATCTTTCACCCTTGTGTTGAGAAAACTATGACAGTGGACATCCTGCTATATTTGTTTCATGGAGAAGCAGAAGACTGCTATTTAAGGCTGTGAATCTGGCATTTTCCTAAGTGCTGAATTTCACACCTTCGCATTTCTTGCTAGATCACTGCGATGTAAGGTGAGCAAAGGTAACCATGCTGCTGATGTTTGCTGTAGTAATTCATCTCACTCCCTTCAGGACCATTCCCATGTACATAAGTACCCTTTAACTTTGATGTCTGAAGCCAGCTCTTTATCCATTCTTATGTGGCAGTGAGTGACACAACATCAGAGAAAGCTTACGAACTGTGAAATTTATTAGACAGCAGAGTGGAGTCCTCTGGGGGAAGTGTTGGTACAAAGATACATCTTAGGAGTTTTTAGGGCTAGAATGGATAAAATGTTGGGGTGCGGGAGGGGGATACAGTTTTAAGTTACAGTCCTGCAATGACAGGAATTAAGTGAGTACTTAAAACTACCTTTTCTTCCCCCAAAATAAGACAGGGAATTGGAAGAGTTTTCCTGACTCATCAAGTAGGGTACCCTGCCATCAAACTACATAATACTGTTCATTAAATAATTGTGTGCTCTATTCTTAAATCATTCAGGACTCACACCAGTCCCCACCACAAGAAGGAGATGGAGGGGTCAGAGTGATCAAAGCATCTGGGTCATTCATTCAAGCACCTTCACAGACAGGAGTAGAAGACCATGTTTAATCCTCTTAAAAATGGTTTGCGATTGTTCAAACCAGAGACTCAAACACAACCTGAAGTGATGCTAGCCATGCCATTTTCATTTGTGCAAATTCAACATGCCTAATGCAATTGAACACCTAGACTTCTAGGAAAAAGTGATGCTATTGTTTTTTTTGTTTGTTTGTTTGTTTTTCAAAAGTAATAGATCTATTTGTACAATTATAGCTTGTTTGAAGCAAGCCTGTGACCAGAAGACTATACTGCAGTTTCACTGTCCTCCTGGCTAAAAACTCTTTTTCTGGTTTTCAACTTCAATTTGTTCTTTTTTGTTTGTTTGTTTTGTTTTGTTTTGTTCTGTTCTTTGGCCAAAATTTTCCTTTATCAAAAAACACTCTTCCTCTTGTGGATTAACGCAACCCAGTGCCCACTTATAGATCACAATCATGCTCTCTTATCCTTAATTATGTTTAAAAAAAAAAAAAAAAGGCCAAATTGTCTTGGTGTAAGACAGGCTCTTCCATTTCCCAGACACTGTTAGGGAGAAAGTAATGAACAGGTAATGATTGTTCATTGTCTCCTTAAAAACAAGAATTAGTGGTATTAGAAGAAATAGCAAGGATCAATATCAAAAGAAGTAAATAGTGATGTTTTTCTCACATTTTGTTATTGCGGAAGTCCCTGCTGCTGCAGAGATGCTGAAAGTTCACACTTGTTCAGAAAGCAAATTACAGTCAAAGTGAGCAAAAATATTATGAGAAGTTATCCAGTAAAGGAAAATGTTATCTAAAGATATTAAAAGCAAAGATGCCGATTCTTGCTCAAAAAGTCTTTCAATGGAAATTTGCCAAAGACTGACAGTGTTTTGGGGAACTATTATGCATGCTTATACTGTCTTACAGTTTTTTGTTAAGCTTTTAGTCTTGGTCACCATTAGAGGCAGGACATTGTACTTCATATACCTTTGCTATGATGCTTTATAGCTTTTATTTTCATCTTAGCTGATAGAATATCACTGAATCTGGCCCAATTTGAGTGCAAGATCCTTGCAGAAGTGTAACTAGCAAGACAGTTACTATTCCAGATGAGTCTTCACAGTCTAATAGAAAGGCATTAAACTCTTCACTATCCCTGATGAAAATATCTTCCCTGATACATCACAAGTTTACATTTTGACTACAAGTTTTCCTGTGATCAGTCGCTGTATCTACCTCTTTCTCCTTCCATGTCATGTCCCTGGCCATTGCAGAACTCCTTATTGCCAGGAAGTGTGTGACTTTGCATTTTAAACTGCCCAATTTCACCTCTACTGTTGTTTCTCTGGTGCTTGTGATCGTCTCGGTCTCCCTGTATATTTTGATCCTTCTTTGAACTGATCATAGCTGCCACTTCCGTGCGATCAGAGGACGTTAATCTCTGATTTGTACAACACTCTGTCATTATCCTCATGAGGACTACTGGGGTGATGGTGTGCACCATCACTCACACCCTCTGTCAACCTGCTCAGACTTAACACAGGCAATAGGCAACTTTGTATTTCATTGGAAAACTATAGTTAGTCAGAAGTACAAGCCTGTGACAGCAACAATCAGGTTTCTTTGAAGCATAGGGTAGGAGAAATTGCTCTGATCTGGGGAATCCCCATCCCTTTCCTGAAGATAAAGTTGATGTTTGAACATAGGCTTCTTATACCAGAGAGAAATACTATTTTTATCAGGGTTTTCTTTGTACTTTTTGTGATTTTTTTTTTCACATTGATAGTTTTATCTTCATGAAAGTCAGTTGTAATTTCAGATTTTCATAGAACAACAATAAAAATTTTTCACATGATTTTACTAGTTCTTAAACAAATTGAAGTGGGATTTTTCATTACTGCACATATAAAGATGCCTTCTTAAAAGCACCTTAGTGTATTTGTATAGTTTTTAAGGCATCCTCTACCCAGGCTTCCAACTGATTTCCAGTCTCTTCTTTGTGAACCTGGATGCCAGTAATGAGAAGAATATTTCAGTGGTCAATATCAGGTCCAGGCCCATGTAACATCGTCATTAATGATCTGGACAATGGGATGAAGTGTGCCCTCAGTAAATTCACAGATAGCATGAAACTGGGGAGAATGGCTTATTCACCAGAGGGGCATGCTGCCATCCAGAGAGACTTTGACAGGTTGGAGAGGTGGGCAGACAGGAATATCATGAAGTTCAACAAGGAGAAGTCCAAAGTCCTGCACCTGAGCAGGGACAACCCCAGGCATCAGTACGTGCTAGGGGCCACCCAGCAGCTCTGCAGAGAAGGACCTGGGAGTCTTGATAGACACCAAGTTGAACATGAATCAGCAACGTGCCCTTGCTGCTAAGAAAGCTAACAGTATTCTTGGCTGCTTTAGGCAAAGTATCGCCAGCAGGTCAGCAGAGGTGATCCTTCTGCTCTGCTCAGCACTGGTGAGGCCGCACCTGGAGTGCTGTGTCTGGTTCTGGGCCTCCCAGTACAAGAGAGGCCTGGACATTGAGAAAAGAGTCCAGCAGAGAGCCACTAAACTGATGAAGGGACTGGAGCACCTCTTCTGTGAGGAGAGGCTGAGACAGTTGGGAATGGTCAACTTGGACAAGAGGAGGCTCAGGGGGGATCTTATCAATGTCTACAAATACCCGCAGGTTGGGTGAAAAGAGGATGGTGGGCACCACTCTTCTCAGTGGTGCCCAGTGCCAGGACATGAAGTAATGGACACAGACTGGAACACAAGAGGTTTTGAGTAAGCGTCAGGAAGCACTTCTGTGCCGTGCTGGTGACAGAGCACCGACACAGGTTACCCAGAGAGCTTGTGGTGTCTGAGTCCTTGGAGATATTTACAAGCTGCCTGGACATGGATCTCAGCAACCTGCTCTGAGTGGCCCTGTTTGAGCAGGGGAGTTGGACCAGATGGCTTCCAGAGGTCCCTTCCAACCTCAACCATTTTGTGCTCTGTACCTCTAATAACATTCTAACTTTCCCATACTTTCCCATTGTATCCTTCAAAACTATCATTAATCACAGGCTTGAACTGCTTTTAGCTCACAAGAATTCATTGAAAAATGACAAGTTAAGCCTAATCAGTCACTCTTTGTTCCCTCAGAGGCCTCAGGCTGTTGTTAAGTAACATCCCTTGTCACACTCTAGCCCAACAAGCCAGGGAAAAGAAAAATAGAAATAGTTTTTATCACTACAAAGATAAATAAAAATAGTTTTTATCACTATAAAGATAAACAAACCTTTTCTAACACTACTCTAATTGACTTTGGAGTCTAACACAAACCTTGGACTGATCTCTCTCTGGGCAAGCACAACAACCAAAGCAATTATTAGACTACCGGCCCACTAGCCCAGGCTTAAATCCACGCACAGGTTTCCACCTGAACAATAAATATATATATATTTTTTTTCCATGATGTTAGGCATGCAGAAGGCAAAACCTGTGCTTTCAAAGGCCATTGTCCTTTTAGCCAGAGTATCAGCATTCAGAATGTAAGACTCGGTATCACTTGCAGGAGTTCAAAGATTTTTCCTTTATTCCCACAGAGTTTTTTTTAAGTGTGCTTTGCTTGCCATGTAAGTGGTTTCACTCTGAATTTATTGCTTATTTTATCTGGCTATGTAGTGTTAGCTGCTGATTTTTGCAATTTGAGTTTCTTAAGTTGTTAAAGCAGCCACAAATTGTTGCGCAGTAGGCTATACCAGCAAATGTAAAATGTGATATTTCAGTTACGCTAGGATTGGTAGTAATGAGACTATACATTTTAAAAGAGTAATATTAACTTTTAATCCTCATAAAACCCTTTGAAGAAGATTCACTAAACTGAAAAACATCATCTCCTGTTGCAATGAGGCATCTTAGATATTTGCTCTCTTCTGAAATCAATTTAAGAACTAAATATTTCAAGGGACCAAACTGCAAGTTCCAGTTTCTCAAAACCACTAGCCATTACTAACTGCTGCTTACAGATATGGACCCTCAGATGTACAGTCACGAGGGTTGTGAGGGTAGGGGAATATGTACAATATTTTCTTCTTTGCCTTCTACCACAGCATTCATTAATTCTAGAGCCTTGAAAGAGGCTCCTAACATATAATCATTGTTTGCTTTTATATCTGAGACTGGCTCGATCAGCTCACTTGAATATGAAAAGCTCTCACAACAAGAGAGAGCTTACCTTAAAGGCATGCACACTTGTAGGGATGAAGTGGAATCCAACCTGCATTTGCTAGAGGTCTTTCAGTAGGGATGGGCATCAGCATACTCTGCAGTGCTGTGTTTTCCCATGAGACAGGATAGAGGCCTTCTCTGCTGATGATCTGGGACGTAACTTTGATCATGAAGACAGTTGCTAAGTTCTGAGGCTCTCTCCAGCCACAGCACAGCAGGAGCTGCTCTTTGTACTTTATTTGCTATGACACTGCCCGAGCAAAAGATGTATGAACACAACTCTAGTGTGTATGATAATGCCCTATCGATTACAAGAACCTCCAAGGTAGCTCCATTTTACACTGATCAGAGAGATCAAAGCCAGTTTTTGAACCAGTGAAGCATTGCCTCCATTTCCAAAGCTTTTGATTGACATCTCGTTCATGAAAATTAGTTCATCCACCTAGGTGAAATTTGCTGAAGACACAGAAGTGTAGGCACATGGATATGTCTAACCAGCCATGGATAGCGTGTAGTCTCAGCTTCTCTATGGGGTATTTCTCTATGCACAGAGCTTGTCAAAGACATGATTATCCCTCTATATTGTATGAGATGATACAACCTTAGCCTGAGGAAGAGGTCTGAGAGAGACAAACCTGCTCTGTTCAATCCTGCACTTTTGCAAGTGACCTGCTTTCAAATACATAAATTACTGCTGATGAGGTTTGTTCTGTATGTAGTCTTGGGCTGAATACGGCTCAATAAAATGTAAGTTTCTCAGACCGTGTCTGGGTGTCAGTTAGATTCAGAGGATCCTTGGGGCAGGAATTCCATATTACACTGAGAAAGATGCATAGGTTTGGCACTTTGCTACAACTGATGGGAGATTTTTTAAACAATCAATAATTTGCTGAAACTAAACAAAACAAAAAGAAGGAAGATACTTTTGAACTCTCTTCTAGATGAGATAAGACAGAGAAAAAACTTTGCACCAAGCAGCACTATAACAATTCTTAGTAGTTTTTGTTTGTTGTTTTTTTTGTTTCGTTTTTCCCAAAATATATTCTTATTAGGAAATATTAACTTGTCAATTCTATATCTTTCTGTAGGAAAACAGGTTGCACATGCTGATGGGATAGGGGTAGAGTAGCATTTAACCTGTGACATTCAAATCTTTAGTTCTGCATGTCCTCTTCTATACAAAATAGCTCTAACCAGTCCATGGCAGGCTATTCTGAGATATTTTACTCACCTTCTAGTAAAAAAAAAAAAAAAAAAAAAACCACTTTCTCAAAAAAAGATTAAATATCTTAGAAAAGTACAGGTTGGAAAGGACCTCTGGATTAGATTTAGTCCTGCTAAGAGCTCAGTTCCTCAGACAGAAGTATTTATTTTCTGCTCATCCAACATAGATGGAAAAGATATTATTTTTTTTTCTCCTATTCTTTGCTTCCCTTGAAAATTGTCTGAGTATACAGCAGTCTTTAAACAAGGAACTTTGACTTCATGACCTCTGTCTTGTGCCCAACTCCTAGCTTAGGCTCACCTCCTGAACCCTCAGCAAAGTATATCCACAGACCAAGAAATCATAGACAATAAACCTAAGAAAATATTCTTTTGCTGACAAATCTTGTCCAAAGTCTTCTTCAGAAAAAAAGAGTACCTTAAAAATGTCAAACTACAGTCAAACACATATAAGAAAAGGAATTAACTAGTGGCCTCCTCACTTTTGCAAATACATGTACATGCAGTTCCTGTTGAATAGAGTTTATAAACCTAGGCAAAATAACAACCTTGAATTCAGGAGAACAACTATCTCCATTAATCACTGTAATAAAATTAAAAATGCAAACTTGGCAACACAATTTCACTCAAATGCTTCTTCAATAAACACTGACAACTCCACCCCCAGTATTACTCAGGCAGTATTATTTTCACTATTGCCATGTCTATTAAGCAGGTGTCACCTAACTGCCTCCCAAAGGAAACTAACAAATCAAAGCAGGAATGTCCTTGAAATAAGTCTTTTAAATTAGCTTGGAGGGCACTGTTGGACTGCTTTTGGGTAGAAGTTAACCTCCCGTTTGGTAAGAAACTGAGTATCATAAATAAGCCTTTAATTTGAGCTTAACAGAGGTCATCATTATAGGCTGCTGAATTCATCTATTAAAGAGAAACTTAAGGAGATTTGAAATGGGATCAATTCTGCTGTCATATACTTAATAAAAGTGAATAATTGTTTACTTATAAATTAAATGTGAACCATGTGTAATTGGCATCTAAAAACGGAAGCTCAGCCAAGTGATTAGATATTGGCTTCTAAGATGAATTGGCATTTTAATAAATACTTTAATTGATGCATCTCCAGTGGTAGATGGCTACCTAGCTATCCAAAAATGCAAAGCTTTGCTCATTTTACATGGAGAAAGCAATTGCACATCTGAAGGAATATTCTCAAATCTGTGTCCTGACTGCTTTCTTTCCAACTGCTGCTGACTGATACACAAAACTAAAACAAGCTATGTGTGATCTGCCTCTTCAAGGGACTAAGCACATTCGGTCCTTTCTAACTTCAGTGACCACTGACAGCAATTACAATCTTCTGGAAGGAGACTCACTAATTTTGGAGTCACCTTTGATGTTTTTCCCAGTCCTTGAAGGACTCTTCTGTTGCAACGGAAATTTCATACATATCAATAGTAATGCTACTAGAGCTGCTATTATCTCTCTGAGCAGTAGCATAAGGAAATACAGCTACTGCAAAAATAGAAAAAGAATTCCAATATATGTCTCATGCTTATCAAATTTCATCATGGCATACAGTGAGTAATCCCTTGCAGTTTCTCTAATTCTCATTTAACAATAAATATCTTTATTTCTTCATAGGAAATAAATAAGCCCTTTGCATCACCTCACTTGCGACACAAATGAAAAATGTTAAGGCATAAACAGATAACATTTAGTTTTGCTTCTTTACAGATTGGAACTTTTGGAACTCCCATACCAGATGAGCTCATAATTCTCACTCAATATTTTGTTGGTGGTTAAAGCTTATATTCAGATTACTTTTCAATGTCTTTTGATCACATTTTAGAGATTGCTCTGAAGCTGAGGATGCTGCAGTTTCTGGGAATAGAGTCTTCATATTTAGGGTGCTGTTTATAATAAATATCTTCCCGCAGTTATCCTGTCCTCTTCATCTGTTACTGTCTTTGAGAAGAAAACATGGAACTTGCCAGAATTCATGCATGCCTGCATTTTTGCAATCCCCTTACATCAACATTTTAGTACGGGGAGTGGGGTGGTGGCTAGAGAAACTTAATCCTGTAATTGCTTTTGATCTTCAGAAAAGTTCACTGGTATGGTCTTCTAAGGACAACAGATAATGTTGTTGTCTGTGCCTCCTTCCTAACCAAGGTCTCTTACTTCAGGAAGCTGTAATTAAAAATGTCTTTAGTCCTCTGCTCCTCCCTACCTGCTTATGGCATTTCATTAATTAAGAGTAGTATTACATAATGTCTCGCCAGGAGTAAAATTCACTTCTCTTCTCCTAACCCATGTCTTATCACAGCTACATTGCCTTTCCAGTTCACACTGTGGATCTATGGGTTTATCTCTTCTGTAATTACTGTTCTGAGTGTTGACCTCATGCCAGGTGATGAATATAGGTATCCTGACACCCATTATCTATGAGCTCTCCCAAAGAAAATGTTTAAACCATTGACAAAATGAGTCACAACACCATCAGTGGGATGCTGGCTGTAGGAAATCAATGTAACGAACTGCTTCTACTGTTGTAGTTCAGCTACGGGTGAAGCCTGAGAAGAAATGGTGAAGAGGAATAAATGACCAGTATGTATGATGATCATAGAATGACAGGTTGAGGTTGGAAGGGACCTCTGGAGGTCACCTGGTCCAGCCCCCCCTGCTCAAGCAGGGACATCTACAGTACGTTGCCCAGAACCATGTCCAGGTGGCTTTTGAATATCTCCAAGAGGAAGACTCCACAAGCTCTCTGGGTAACCTGTGCCAGTGCTCTGTCACCCACGTAGTGAAGAAGTACTCCCTGAGGTTCATATGGAACCTGCTGTGTCTCACTTTGTGCCCATTGACTCTTGTCCTGACACTGGGCACCACTGAGAAGAGCCTGGTTCCATCTTCTTCACACCCTCCCTTCAGCTATTTGTACACATTGATAAAATCTCCCTTAGCCTCCTCTTCTCCAGGCTGAAGAGCTGGCCCTTCATTGGACTCTTGCCTGTATGTCCAGGTGTCTCTTGTACTGAGAGGCCTAGAACTGGACACAGTTCTGGTGGTGTATAGGTGATGTACAGGTACAGAGGTGTCAAGGATGAGGAACCTCCCTAAAGTCAGTTTGAGAATTGCACTGCAGCCTCACACGGGTGGTGGTCTAGAGGCTTTGCCCACCTCCCAGTATGTTTCGACAATGGTATACAAGAATAAAGGCCCTGTTTTGGTTCCAGTCCTTCTGAGAAGTTAGGATCAATTTCAATGGCTGCGAGATGGTTCAATGCAGGAAGTCATACTAGAGCTGGTTTCCTTCCCATCTTCCAATTTTCAATGCAATGTATGGCACTGAGTCTTCCTGAAAAACTCAAAGAGGAAGAGAAATGAACTTGGGAGCTTCTAACAACAGGTCCTTTTCTTAGAAGGAAAAGGAATGTCCATTTCCCCAATCTTTCCTTCCCCCAGTGAAGCCCTCTCTGAGCTGAGGATGAGCCTTTGTTGGATTATCAGGAAGGTTTGCTTAATGAAGGACCTTAATGAAGGACCTTGCACATTACTGAAAGACTGTCAGGGAGCTACAGCTTCACAATTGTGAATCACAATAGACATAATGTTTTCTCAAAGAATACACAGGCCAGTTGGAAATGGCCACAAAAACTGCACAAGAGTTGAGCAAGTAACTCAGCCCAGGTAAGGACTTGGTCATGGGTGTTGAATGAGTCTGCTGACACAGCCCATAAAAACAGTCAGCAACTGTTGTTTTAGCATGCTTTTTTTTTCTGATGTTCAATAAGGTACTGTACATAGCATTGCACAGCCTATTGAAATGTTTTCTCTCTATCATAGTTTCACATATCTTTTATTACATTTTTCCAGAAGAGAAAGTAAAGGTATTGTCATTTGCTGTGGGGAAGAAAAAAAAAAAAAAAAAAAAAAAGGATTAAAAATGCTTCTTAGGGTTTGCTTTTTATTTCATGTTATTTTTCTTTCCTTTTAACAACCAGGAAGAAGAGTAGCCATGTGAGTTCAGCTTCTCTGCTCTCCTGTAATCTACCCTTTGATGTAACTAACCGGGAAAAACATATTTCTAATCAAATATAGTCTCTTCTCCTTAATCAGCTCAGCTTTAAAATGCAGATCAATGAGATAAGAAAGAGCTGATTTAATTAGCCCAACCTTAGCAATGTTACAGCATATTCTCATTTACAGAAATAATGGGGAGCAAGAGGAAAGTGATTCATCTTCATGAAAAGACTGGAGAAGGCAGAGGAAAGCAGGATTATTTCCTATGTTAGCAAAAGGTGATTTTCACTCTGGCTAAAGAGTCAGCACATGCTTTATGAGCCATTTAAATAACACTTAGGCCTTGTGCTTTGTCCTTTAGCCTAAGGATGAATTTCTTTCACTAAGTAGCAATACCTCTGGAAATCATCACTCTTAGGTTTAATTGATGAGCCAGAGACAGCTCCCACCACTTGGTGAATAAAGAGGAGGAAATATGGCAGGTAGGAGCATAGCAGTAATGCACGTTTATATAGCTGCTTGGGAAAACTCAGCCACATGCACTTTACACATCGTACATCTGGTCAGGCACACTTAATAGAGAGGCAATGTGCTTTAATGGGAAAAGCACAGGATGTGCTCCCTCATCCCTCCTGTATGTCCACAGACAAGTGACTTCAAACCTTTCACTTTTTTGAGGGTGAGTAGTTGTGCTTTGTTTTGTTTCACTGTGCTTTTTAACTCCGTCTCATTTGGATTTGGAATTTCCTGCAGTGCAAACCTCTTCCTTACCCCCTCGCTAATTAGTCCTTCACTAATGTGCAGGTACCCTCCAGAACTGGGACCCCGGCACAACTGCAGCTCTGAGGTATTAATGTACAGCTACTCCAAGAGCAAAACCAGTGCCAGTTCTTGGGTTCTCCTCCCTCCTTTGTAGCCCTTCTTCCTCCAGATTAGCCCAGGTTTGGTCAATGAGAGTGGAGAAATGCTGCCACCTCTGTGCAAAGCGCACAGTGTATTTCCATGGTCACTGTAACCTTGTGGAGGCCTCAACAAGGGGTAAAATAGACCTGTAACTGAACAGAAAGGGTTTTCAGACAGGCTCCAGCAGTGAGATGGGCTCAGGACCTGAACCTTCGCTGTGGTAGGCCTCACCATTTGCATTGTTGCAAAGTCAGACCCAATCCACACAAATCAGAGTACATCAGCTCCTAATTTGAGTGTTAATTCCAGGGATGAAGTTCAACTTTGGGCCCATCCATCATTTTGAATGTAGCTACTTTGTGACATCCACACTTGGCAGTCACTACCTGGGAGATAATTGCTCATCATTTAGGGGAAATAGCATGGGTTGGAATAACCCTTAGGCCCTTTCTCCTCAGGGACGGAAGCACCAGAGGCAAAGCAATTAACAGAGCAATTAATCCATTAGCCAATCATCTCTCTCTTTTTTTTTTCATTTTTTTATTTTCTTAAGAGAGACAGTTGTACCATTATCCAGTACCTCTAAAAACAGTAAGGAAAGATCCTTTTCTCTGAAGGAAGAATCCTCTCAGGTGAGTGGGGCTGAGAGTAAACTATAATCTTCATTCCTGTCCCTTAAAAGATCCCAAGGTTGCAGCCCTGTGTTGTATGTTACCATGGGGAGTGATGCCACATAATGCCCTGTGCTGCTCCTCTTGCTGGGCATCATGACCCTTGGTGTCGGGTTGCCCCTCAAGTCTGTAGACACACATCTTGCTGGGGCCAGGCAGGGGGAAGAGACAACTTCCTGCAACTCAACCTCAAGTAGAGAGATGCCATCCATCCATCTCACCTGCCTGGTAAATTGCTTTTGTGACCACTCCCTGACATGCTTCAGTAGCAGTGAAATGGTTTAGCAAAAGGCCTGCTGTTTGCACTAATGGCGATTGGTCCAGAGCCCAAAGCCCATTGTCAGTCTGTGCTCACTGGGCATGGCTTGGCTGCTTCAAACAGTACCAGTGCTGTTCCAGTTGTTGAAGTAGCTGAGAGCCAAGAGGTGACAGTGGTAGCTTAGATTTTTTTCTGTTTCTTGCATTTCCTTTTCACTGCTCTCTAAGGCTTATCACCCAGATCTTAAATCAAGCTTTTCGTAGAGACTAGACCAGTTATCCCAACTCTGTGGTTTTAGGATAAAGGTTTGCACAAAAGATATTGAGAGAAGTTCACATTCACAAAGACTTTTAAGTCGGATCCATAGTTTATCAACCTTAAAGATCAAAGTTAGTTTGGGATTAAATATAAAAACACAAAAGGAGAACAAGAGAGACCGGGGAAAGGGAAACTTTCCCTGGTGATCAGCTGGGAAGAGAAGTGACAAAGGGTCCCCAGACAAGCACCCACCTGTGTAGCCTTCTCTGCAGTGCAGAGGGCTGCTGGGCAGCTGGACCTCCCTGCAGAACTTCTCCCACAGCTTCATCGGGACCTGCTCAGCCACCCTCTGGTGGGTTAACCTTGGTTAAGGGCAAAACACTGCTCCTAGGTGCTCTGTCACTCCCCTTCCTCAGCCCCCCAAGCCCCTCTCGGCCGCCCCTTCCTCCTCACCCGTGGCCCTGCTCCAGCGGGGGCCCTGCCCCGGGCTGCAGCCCTTCAGGAACACCCTGCTCCCGCGGGGGCTCCCCACGGCCGCAGCTCCCTCAGGAAATGTCCCCCTGCTGCGGCGTGGGCCCTCCCCGGGCTGCAGGGTGGAGATCTGCTCCAGCGGGGGCTCTGCAGGGCTGCCGGGGAATCCCTGCTGCCTGTGGGCCTGGAGCCCCTCCTGCCCTCCTCCTCCTGGGGCCTGGGCCCTCTGCTGCTTCTCCCTCGCCCTGGGCCTCCTCCTCGGCCTGTGCCCGCTCTGCCCTTTCGGAAATCTGTTTTCCCCGAGGCGCCGCCAGCTTGGGGCAGGGCTCAGCTGGGCTCTGTCACGGGGCCATTGGAGCCACCACAGAGGCCCTGCAGCCGCTGGCCAACACCTGGGTACGGACACACAATACACTTTCCTTTGGTTATTCCTGCGTATGAAGTTATTCCTGCCAATTGGAGCACACTTTGCTCCAGGCAGGTGCTGCTCCATGCTGCAGGTGGATCACATCAGGTCCCTGACTGTGACAGACAGTGAACCAGAAACTACAACCCAGAAAAGTGGGAAAAGACAGGGTGAGCCTCACACTAGCAGTAATCATCTTCCGATGAGAGATCACTTCTCTGAGGGGAAATGGGGCTGCAGAGCTGCATTGAGAAGACCTTCAATAATAAAAAAGGCCAAGGCATCTTGGCACTGTGGGGTTTGGCAATGACATGGTCTTAATGCAGACCTTCCCTGCATCTTCTAGCAGCTTGGTCCTACATAATGAGCCTGAAGTGTGTGGGGCCAAGCTGTGAACAGTACCAGGAAGTGCTGTATTTGTTCATTCGAATAGACATTGTTACTGCCAGAACTTAGATTCAAGTTGCCAAATAGTGCCTTGGACATCCCGAAGAAAAATCAGCTTCTGTGTTCAAAAACCTGAATCTCTGTCAGTGACTCTTCATCATTTAGAAGTCTGTGGAATAAGATTCACTTCATCCTTAGCACCTGAAGCCTGCACGTCTCTCCATTTAGAGGATGCACAATGCTTTTGTTAATTAGAGCCTTAGTTTAATATGAGCTGTCAAAGTTCACTTAACTTCAATTAATTGTTTCTCCTGAGCTTAATTTCTTTAGTTAAGTATTGATTAATCATTGCTTAATTATGCTGGAGTCGCACTGGGTGATATTTCAGTCGCGCACTGCAGCAATGCAACACTTTCTAAAAATAA
Organism: Anser anser; assembly: GCF_964211835.1. NCBI lineage: Eukaryota > Metazoa > Chordata > Aves > Anseriformes > Anatidae > Anser > Anser anser. The sequence continues at coordinate 7,400,944 of NC_139721.1, forward strand.
TGCGGGAATCATCAGATATATTATGCGTTGCTATTATTGGGATGACTTTTAATATTTATCCTTTCATGCCTTATGTTCCAAAAAGAACATTTAACATGTGTTTAGTTCTACTGGTTCCACTCACTTTTGTCTGTGGGGGTTGTTTTTTTATCAGAGTTTTGTGTTGTAGAGGGGGGCCAGGAAGGTCTCAGTATCTGTGTCAGGAGTGGGGGTTAGGGCATACAAGTAAGTGGTCTTTCCTGTAGCAGAATTCTTAAACATTTAGACAACCAAAATAGTAATGGTATGATGTTTTTTGTTTTCTTTGTGTCTTTTAGGTGTCACATGACAACATAGACTCAGCTACTATCTGTATTTCTTCAGAACTACGACAACTTTAAGACATCTTATGGGTGTGGCCTTCAGATCAAGGCACCTCCAGCCTGAAATCTCAGTCTGTTCTGAAGTATCAGAAAAGGAAAAAACTGAAGTCTTCCACCTCTTTGTAGTACACTGACAACACTGTAATCAACAGGTGTGATTGCTCAAGCATCTTAATTGTCACAGATAAGTAAAATATTTCTGTTAATTTCCATTGAGGTCTCTCTTGAACGTAGATATTTACCCAAACCAAAGGTAAAATTTGATCTGCGGTGAGAAATAAAATAATTTCTTTTCCCCCAACAATAATTTCCCTGGAGTCCATTTGTATGTCTAGTTTTACGTACTGACGGAACCATTTTTTATTATTTTTCTAAATAAGAGTCACTCTCCAGAGAACACTTCTTGGTTTGCCATAGTTTTATCACAATCAATGGTTAACATTCTCCCTTCAGTAGATGTTCAGTTCTTCAGAGATCTCTAAGCCTACTACTACTACTAAAATTTCATTTTGAACATGTACTATGCTATAGGAGTACTAAGCGTTATTTACTACTATCATCACAGATGCTCGAATGAGCACTGGTAGGAATATGCTATACAGAAAGCCATCAAAATGACATCCTTTTCTACTACATTTCACCTACTTGGGGGTGTAAACATCTGGCACCTTGGGAATTCACACCATTGCTATGTGAAAGACAAGATAAACTGGCAAAAACACTGATTATTATATGGATCATGAAAAACACTGCTGTGCTCTGATGCTGAGTGACACAATGCAATAAGTTTTCCAGAAAGGGACAGATGATTTAGTCCAGGTAAAATAAGCACTGACAAACCTCAGATTAGGACTTGAACAAGCCCTAGTCAAAACAATTCCGGAGTTCAATTAACCTGTTCTTTGTTATTAACTTCTTCTTATCACAGCTCTGTATTTCTGGATTCAGACCAACAACACAAAACAGAAGCACCACTATCATAATGTAGTTTGCTTACATTAAATTTATAGCAGCGCATAATCGAGAAGCTGAAAAGCAAATCTGTTGTCACTGTGCTCGTTACAACTTCATCTAAACTCTGCATCTGAATCCAGGTCACTGTTATTGTAGGTGCTGAACAAACACAGCCCTGCCTCAACATGCTTACCACGGAAACAAAGAACTGGAGAAAGGTAGTTTGGAAGTTCCACCCTCCCTGATTTCTTTAGGGGAAACTGAGTCACTTGAAACACCATGTGCAAAATTTTCCAATGTGATTGGGGACCAGATTCATTAAAACGGTTAGTCGTTGATCTTAATTCAATCCCCAGGATGCTACCACATGGAAAACAAGCTCTGTTTATGGAAGTCTGTGGCAGCAAGTGGATGCAAATCCCCAGCTTTCTAGTGCTAATGCCTAAACACAAAAACCTTCCAACTTCATCAATTCTGTTGGCTTCAGCAACATCCTCATTGCTCATTATTAATTTATATTGTAACCAGGCTTAGCAGATACAGTCATTAACCACAGCCATATCAGAGGCCTTACTAGCACAAAACAAGCTTCTAAATTCCAGTGTTGAGGCCACTGAGAGCAGGCAGGTAAGTGGAAAGTATGAGTTAATCATGGCAATCAGACTGGGCAGAAGGGATCAGAGCTCCTCTGGTCCCCTCCTGAGACTAAACCTATCCTGATTAAGGTTAGGTGAGGTGGCTATATTTGACATGGCTTCAAGTATTTAAAACACTTCTGTTCATTCTACTGATGGAGTACACACAAGGTCCACAGCAGCTCTTCCATCTGTCATGTCCATACTGCAGAACAGAGCACAGCACCTTGCAACCCCATACCCAGTTATCAACAAGAGTTTGGAGACTGTATCTCCCACTGCATTAATAAGGTGAAACGTCCCCAGTAAAATAAAAGAAACAGAGAAATAAATAAATAATAAATGGAGAGAACCAGGGCTTATTTGTTTGAGCATATCTCCAAGTAAACAGAATTGCATAGTTCCCCATACTGACTTGACATATTATATCCTGCCTGCTTGGGTCTCTGAAACTTTTTCTTCAACCTTCCAGCTCACCTGCAAAGAGGTCAGAAAGGTAAAATATCCCTACAATTGCCTGTGAACACATACTCCGAGAGTGGCATGCAGGAACTCTGCAGCTCTGCTATGGATTAGTGAGTCTCCTGGGACCTGGGGTCTGCAAGGCTGGCTGAACTCAGGATATGACATCTTGCAAAGGAAGTACGCTGATTTGTTGGAGAAAATTGTTCAGGCATGAGAGCAGAGCAAGAAGCTGTACAAGTCAAAGAAGGGTCCTTCAGGGACATCAGCAGTGCCAATATGTACAAATTCAATATGTAGTCTTGTTTCTCGGCGCATTTGCTTTGGACAAAATCATAATAGCAGCTTCTCAGCTTAGACAGGTAAATGTGCCTGTTAGAATATTTATCCTAAGAGGATTTTTTATTATTATTATTAATAACGAATCAAATGAAAGCTGGAGGTCACCACAACTTTGTCAGACTTCCCACCCCTAACAATTTTTTTTATTTTGAATGACACTCTGCAAATGACTGCAGTGCAATTTCCTTCCTTGCTTTTCAACAAAATAATTGCTTTATATGGATTTTGCAGATTGTTGATAACTAAATTAGTGGCTCTTTTGTGATTGTTTCCCTTTCTATTTCTCCATCTTTTAGTATAGGGGGGCTACAGTTTTGTTTTGCATCCTGCTCTCCCCACAGCAGCATTTGTATGTGGATGGGAGGGGAGTGCAGCTTTATAGTGTTCCAATAAAGCTTCGGTGAGCAGACTTGAAAGGAGAAGAAATACAGATAAATTCTGAGGGATAAGATTCTGCCTACCTCAAACATATTATGTAACTTTTCATCCTTTGAGTAGTCTTATTGATTTCAATGGTAGATGTTATTGCAGAATGTGAATAAGATGTCAGAACTTTACCCCAAATATTTCACTTAGCAGAGAAAGCAATGCTGCAAAAGATAACAGACCTCAAGCTGCAACAGGATGTGAAGTTTGCAGTGACAATAAGAACTGGGCAGGCATTTACTTCTTTGTGATGGTGCCATCTTATTGAATGCGTTTAATAAACAGCTGTAGTGATGTCCAAAATAAATGAAAGACCCTGTGGTATGAACTGAGAGCCTTCTAAGCCTTACAGCAGCACAAATAATTCAAAGAAGTTTTGAAATACCATGATAATGGCACAAGAAGATGGGTATCTCTGTATTATTGTTTTTGTGTATCTCAAAGAATACTCTGAATGAAAATAACGTTGCATAACAAAACAAGCAGATTTCTTTCAAAAATAAGAAAATAAAAGTAGACAATTAAAATTATTCAGGACTTGAGAAAAATATGACTTAAAAATATTTTGCAGTATGTTTGCCTTTGAAAGTCTACATTGCCCTTAAAACAATTTTATGGTGGATATTGTGGGTTCTGGATTAACATAAGTGACTGATTGAAAATCTTTATAAGGGTGTTAAGATTAAGGACACAGTTCTTAAGTTCTACAAATGCAAAACTGATTTCAAAGGAATAAAGTGATGAGAATGGATGTCTATGAAACAAAACTAATATATTCATAAAGCCCTTTTTCAGCAGTCAAGATGTAAAGTGATGACCATTGAACTTGTTATCGGGTTTTAAAATTGTATTAAAATTGTATAAATTAAAGATTGCAGGAAAAAACTGACAATGAAAAGAAAGAAATACAGGCCAGCTGTTAACTGTGGCTTAAGTATACTATGGTTTCAGTATATATACTGGCTTCAGGACAGATAAAGCACTGGTTGCTTGACTTTAATGATGTAATTTTTGATGAAGTAACAAGAATGTGGCACTGAATGAACAACTGGAAAGTGTACAGGGTAAAACCTGCCCAAGCCAAAGCCTGGGGAAGAGGAATAGGATATGAGACTATGTTATTCTGTAGTGCTTTGTAAAAGAAAGGTTCAAAAATGGGCTACAAACCAGCAAAAGCAGAAAGCACTGGACAGCAGAACTGTCCCCCAGATGCTCTCATTCTCGATGATCTTTGTAGGTCCCTTCCAACTGAACTATTCTACTCTAGATCTTTGCTCTTACGATTAAAACTCCTCTTGTGAACAAGATGTCTTAAGGCCAAGGTGATTGGGCTGTATCTACTAGCATTCAGCTAAAGCCCTGTAAAGTGATTCATGTTCTCTTTACTGACTAACTAAGAATCTATTCCATAATAACTATAACTTTTCTAGGTGTAGAAATCCAAGTTCCTGCTGAGGCAGGACCTCCTGATGTACAGTACCAGGTGGAGGTGAGGTGGGACAACCTGACCACACAGCTGGACACAGAGCAGGCAAAACTCTGAATGTTTTGTGCTTGACATCTGCTCATGCAGCGCTGTGTCTTTGTCTTTTGTGTCTTTGTCCCTTATACACACACAGACTCATGCACCATATACATACTAGGGCAGAAACATCAGCAAAGATGTATGACATGCTTTACTCCATATAGAGAGACATTGAAGTATAGCATCCACTTATTTGCTGTCATACCTTTAAATCAAGGCTAAACGAGGTGAAAAGCAAATAGATTTTAAGCCCTAGTAAACTCATAGGGCAAGCTGAATGGATAAACTAGGATGATCCACAGTCATATATAATCCTGGTGTGTTAGAGTTGGCTATATAATAAGTTCATGGCCATCTTGAAATAAGTGGAAAGGTGAATGCTTCCATTGTGATTACTTGGCTAAAAATATGTGCTGATAATCCTTCTTCTGCCTTTTTTCTCCATTTAATTGTAATATTTTAAGGTTAACAATTGGGAAAATTTTATGTACTTTTCAGGGAAAACAGACCAGCCTTTTTTTTTTTTTTTTTTTTCTCTTTAAAGATCTATTCCCCATGTTTCCTGCCAAAATGACAGCAACAGAAAGGGAAGAAGAGGAGGAGGAAGGACACTGGATGCTGGAGCTGATTCTCTTGATGCTGAGAATTTCTCAGCTGCCACTTCTCCCTTCTCTAAGGTAAAAGGAACATCCCTCACCCATCTTTGTGGTAAGTGGTAAGAACAGGACCTTTATGGTGGGAAAGCATAGCCATCACCCAAAAAGAAGGTCACAGCTGCAAAGTCTGGATATAAACTAATGTTTATGAATAGGTTGAAATACTCGTGTTTTGTTTCTTTTTAATATTTTGCAGTATGTTTGGCTAGATATTGGATATGACTAGATCCCATAACACCCCTAACTTACCATTTTATACGAGGCAGACAAGGTAGCCTGGGCTCCTTCTCCTACTAGATCCATTATAAGGACTCATGGGCTGTCTAGTCTTAGGCTTGGTTACGGGAAGCGGGCGCTGATCAGAGTCTATCACCACTTATGTTCATAATCTCATGGTCCGAAGAGACCATGCAGGACTAAAACAAAGAGGACTTTTCAGACAGTATCTCAGAGTGCCTGTATGCACAGCAGAAGAACTGGCTGAGTAGGGACTGCTCATGAGACTGGACATTACAACCGGAGAGCATAGTGCCCGTGGCAGTGGTCCAGCTGTTTTGGGTGTGATAAACTTCTCAAGGAGTCCCAGTAAGTGCTTTCCACCATTAAGGGATCTGGAAGAACAACTTCAAATTTAATGTAAATGTTATTTCTTCATTCCTGGTCTCTCCAGCAAAAAGAAAGAGCAAAACAGTTTGGAAGACGAGGTTTCCCTGTTATTTCTCTGCCTGGTTCACATGTTCAGGAGGATCAGATAAATATTCTGGCTTTTCCATTCTCCTCTACTGCTGAGTACAACTCATTGTGCCTTTTATTTTTGCCTGACATGTTTTGAGCAGCTGATGAGATAGATTAAAATCAATTCACTTACTTATAACAGCTTCAGTAAATTGTAAGGGAAATTTTAGGAGGCTACTGGTATGCTGTTTCTTTCCCTGTTTGAATTAGGGCTATGGAACACAGGGAGCTGATATTGGGTACTGGCAATTTAAATCTGTTTAGCGAGGTTCTTAATAATCTCTGCATGTATATTGTAGAAAACCTTTCACATATTGCTTTAAATAATTCAGAACTCCTCCAATATTGTATTAAATAATTCAAGAATAGGACAGACTTCATGATTAATGATGTGTACCTGGAATTTCTGCAAATACAGCAAGGAGTCAAAGTGTGCTCTAGATACAAGTGTCCTGGCACCAGATCCCATTTACTCTTTGCCAAAGCAATAGTATGTATTAGAAAATTGGAAAAGTGCCTGCTACCCAATGGAAAATTGACTTAGGCCAATGGTTAATGTGGCTGCTGTTAAAAGTCTGTTCTTTCTGACAGACAATGCTAATTTGGCAGAGAACCTCCTTTGTCTTCTGACTCCAATTTTTAATCTTCATGAATAGCATTTGTTCCTGATGTGAAAATTAAAAGGAGGTATAAATATTTCTGCAGGAGCTGAAGGTTTCTGCTGGTATTTTACCAGCCCTGACTCAGAGCACGGAATCAGTATGCTTTGTAAAGCAAATCGCATAAGCTTATTTTGCATGTTAACTTAATCCTAAAGGGCTCTGAGGTTGCTGCTCTTCCCAGCTGTGCTTGGGTCTGCAGCCATGGGAAGTCTGCAGTACCTGGAGAGTCTGTTGTCCTTCTCCATTTGTTTTTGGGGAGTGATGGGAGTGTGAAGCAGCATAGTTAAAGCAAAAAGCTAAATTCTAGGATTTCTGTTTTCTCCCTGTTGCCACAGAAAACGGTTTCCATCCTTGGCAAGGCTGAAAATCCCCGCTTTAGAGAGTACTATCAACTTTTTTTTTTTTTTGCCTAGGAAGAGAGATCCTTTGCTGAATAGATTTCTGTACGCTCAAAGTATTTTTTGGTTAAGGGATTTCTCGAAGATATGAGGTAGATCAATGCTACATTGATGTAGGAATAAAACAAACAAACACTCCTCAATATCCCTTTTTTAAATAAAGGTATGCTAGTGAGCAGAATGGGATATGTGGCAGGGAGATTACAGATATCAGCACTATTGGAAATGCTCTGCAGATGTCTTTATAGGAGTCTGATATTGTATCCCAGACCTGCTGCCTCAGTGAGCCGCCACTTTACAAACATCAAAAGGACCGGCTAATTTTATTGGATTTTGGATGTTTTCAATAGAAAGGCTCCTCGGAGGATACACTGGGATGTTTCCAGGTTTAATATTTAAACACAGTCAAGATTTCTAGAGGAAGAGGAGTAAAAAGAGGGAAGCTGCTGTGGCAACTGTGTCTGCTATGGCGTGGGTAGTATATTCCCCTATGCATCCCTCCCTACCCCAGCAGCTGATGGCCACAGGGTTTGGGACCAGCCTGGATGAATCATAGTTGTAGTATTGCTAATCTGCACAGGTAATCTTGACTTTACAATTATGGGCTACTTTATTTATTTATTTACTTACTCACTTATTTTTTTAAGGAAGGCATGCCTCAGAGTGAAGCTCTGGTGTTTATAGGCAGGGACTAAAGTCAAGGCAGATCAAATGACCACTGGACAGAACAAAGCTCTGTATACATATTTGCATTTAAATAGCATCATCCACTGCAAATTGCCTGCACAAGTCTGTATTTCAGTGTTTTTCAGACCCATGCTACAATAAACTCCAGCATCTTTTCTCTTAGGCTGGCTGCAAAATGCTGCTTACTCTTTCTTATTAAAAACAAAGATCTGAAAGATGACCAATTAGAGAGTTTTTGGCAAAGTCTCAGGGGTGAAACACCTCCCTTAAATTAAAGGTGAAGATGCTAACTGTCCATCCATGCATATTAAGTGAAGAGCCATAGGATTTCTTTGGTGTTTTAGGGCACCAAAGAATGAGAAGGAGAGAGCCAAATGTGTCAGCCACATTTGGGGTTGGACGGAAAGCTTGTCTCCTGTAAAGAATGAGTAAACCAGCCATTCCGCAACTCATAGAATGAGTTGAGAACTCCCCCAACCATTTAAATTACAGTCTTCCTGTTATTATAAAGCAATCTCTCAAGGGAATAAATAAAGATGACAAAAATCATCTACATCAGGTTGATGCTGATTACTCCAGACCAAACTCCCTCACTCACGGGGCGCATCCACCTTTAAATGTCATCATGAGATGACACCTGCCTATCCTGCTGTCAAACTGGACCAAGAGGAAGTCTTTTTTTCCTGGTGGCTTCCTTGCCTATCAAGACCTATTCTAATTCTTAAAGCACAGAATAACAAGTCTTAAACCAGCGAAAACTAAATGGTTTCTTGTTATTCATTCAATTTAATAGTAAGAATGAAGGGAAAAAAAATAAAAAGGGGAAATGAGGAGGAACTTCATAGGACTGATGGCAGAGAGATTTAAAACATGTAAAATGTTGGAGGTTGGTTCTGTAAAATTAATATCTGCAAAAGACCATGTAGAATGATGATGTGACAGAAAGCATTCTCACTGGCAATGCTTTAGAATAATCAGCAGTGATAATTCGCTAGCCAGATACTTCTGCTGTATATCACGAACAACTGGCTGTGTGGTGCTGTGCCTCACAAGGCTGGTCTGCTGGCACATATCCTCTCATTTTTATTGTTCGTTGTCCATTTTTCAGAATAACAGGCTGGAAAGAACATAGGCACTGCCACATAGAGTGAAATCAAAGACCAAACTAGCTCTGGAGTCCCTATCATAAGCAAAATGAAGTCTAAGAAGAGGAATCAACCTGTTGAGACTGAATCGTGTCTGGTTTCTGTGGCTTGGCTCATCTGAAACAGAGATGAGAATGATATTCAGATTTTCTGAACAAGCCAAAAACCTTCTTCCCCAGTCAGAAAATACATAATTATTTTCTATGACTTCCACTTGTTTTATTAAATTTCCACCACCAGGAAAAAATATTCCAAAATGCAATTGTTCACTGCAACAGATTTTTTTTTCTATTTTTGCTGCAGTTCATATTTCATTGCGTTACAATAAATTGATATAGTGCCCTCATGCCTCTTTCTATTAGAGGGTGCCTCGGATATTAACAGTTCATCTGCCATAGAGCAGCTTAAGTGGTTTCCCCTGCCCAACAGCGCAAATGTGAATAGTTATGGATATTTTATGATACAAACTGACATACCCTCTGGGCAGTATATACATTTATAATTTAATTCCCCGTGAGTTATTTCTTAGTATTAGAATGGTTTTCCGTGCTGGTAAGAAATCCTATTTCTGCTCCCAGATGGATTGCTAAGATAAAGTGCTTGGCTGCCTTTACCTTTGGTCCTGTGCATAGCATCTTTCCATTGCACAGGTTCACTACCTTGGACAAGTGGTTGGGAGGGAAAGAAACATGCTTTAAGGGTCCCATATTAGAGATGCTGCTAGATACACTCCTGGCAAACAGTGCAGTCCTGATGCAGTAAAAATCACATAGACATATAGACATATACTTGTCTATACGTGTGTAAGCAGGATATAACATTTATTAGTGCATAGGAGACCTCAGACATGTATGGTATGGCTTTTCACTGTTATCCCATCCATTTTTCTGTCCACCATTTCACGTCTTTGAAGGTACACTGTAATGCAGACCAGCCTCTGAGCTAGCTCCATACAAAAACTAAGCTGCACTTAGTGACAGACCCATTCAACAGTAGCAGGAGTGCCTCATTCATATTTTGCATGTATTCAAAACAAGCCTTCCCCTTTTTATTCTAATATCCTGCCAGTCACGAACTTCAGGCAAGAACTGCAGAGGACTGAAACGGTTTTACATCTCTCCCAGCTCCTCAAGCGGCAGAGCTGTAACCAAACACATTGTTCAGGCAAGATACAGCAGCAGGTAACTCGGTGATTATTGGCCAAGAGCAAACCACAGCATCAAGAAATCCTCTCATTACTTTGTCTTTTAGAGGGGAGGTTAGGTCCTCTACAGCAAACCCCGCTGTTTTAATAGACAAATAAATGTGACAATGGCATTATGTGAGGTTCCTAGGCTAGCATCATGCCTTTCTGAGAGAGGCATTAAGCATACCTTCGACACTTAATTAACACTATAAAGGAAACTAAACATACTGGTGTGGTACTAAGATTTTCTTCTCTGGCTGCATTGTCATGACTAAATAAAAAGGACTGATGTCTGGCTTTAAAAAAGGGGGAGGGAGAGGACGTATGGTGAGAGAAAGGAATTACCCATTGATTTATTCTTTTACTTAATAGCAAAGGGGAATGAGCAATTTAAGGTCAGCAGCATATTGCTCAGCTGGCCTCAGATGCTGCAAAATTACCAGCATTGTGTGTTGCAATAAATTGTATGCTTTTGTCATCCCTGTTTGTTTGAAATATGTGTGAAATGAAGAGGGAAATAGCTAAGGCCAGCACTAAGGACAGCGCTGATCTGCCTAGAAGGTGAAAGGGAGACAAAACAGGCTGTTTTGTCTTGCCTGGCGATACGAGTGCCACTCTAATGAAGAAGCAGTCCCACTGCTATCGTAGTTGCTTCCTTGCAGCAGGTCCATCAGCCCCGATATCAGCAACTTACACAGCCAGGTTGGTCAGGAGGGAGGCTGGCAAATCCCTGCAAAGCTTCTGCTCCCCCTGTAATCCACTGACTCTCCCCAAAGGACTCATTTCTCAATCTGCACAGAGCTCTTGTGCTGCCATTGTACACAGCCGTCGTGCAGCCTGCTCGCTCATGATGCTTGCAGCCGCATTTACACTAACAGCCCCTAAAGAACTCACCCTATGCCAAAGGGATAAATTAAACATAGAGGTGTGGCCCCACCGAGGCAGTGCATCATACAGTGAGCAGGTTACTGACAGTCCAAGTAACTTTCCAGACTAATGACTCTCTCATCTGCCCAGGAAAACAGATCCTGTTGCTCCAGAAGGTCAAACTGGCCTTTATTTTCCTCTTGGCGATGCAAGTGCTGATTATAGTGCAGTATCCAAGACAGGTAATTCATGTCAAAAGGTGGAGAAAGTGGCTTTGCTTATTGATGTGTTGTCATCGCAACGTTCAGCCTTTCTGTTCATAGCTATTCATGTGAGTTACAGCAAACAATGCCCGCTCCTGGCATTAACTTACTCCCCAGGCAGCTATTACTCAAAATGCACAATAGCCTGTGGGACGCCGAAAGATTTGCCATTGGTCTGTTGACCAGGGGTGCCCTTGTATTGCACCGTGTAATGAACTAGCACCAAAAAACATTTTTCCAGAGAAAGTTACCAGGTTGGCAGCCCAGAAGAATAAAATCCTCCATTTACTCACAGGTTAAGCTACTTTCAATATCACCCAGCGCTGCGCTGCCTCCCACTGCTGTCTCCAGGAACAAGGGATCTAACTGGGGTACTGGCAGCAAGGAAGGCACTGGGGCATAATAATTCAACAGAACATCTTGTCATAGACAAGAAGGCCTACTTCATCATTTCCATTTCAAGATTTCCATTTTGTTTGAGCTTTGTCACTGGAAATGATGTAGCGAGTTGCTAAGAACTCTTTTCAAGACACTGGGTGAGTGGCAGCCTCGACACCTCTGCACCAGCTGAGAAGAATTGGTAGAGATTTATTGGGTGTCACTGGGGAAGATTAATTTAATTTGTTGCCAATTAAAAAAGGAGTGGGATAGTGAGAAACAAAACCAAGTCTAAAAACACCTTTGCCCCCACACCCTTCTTCCCAAGCGCTACTTCACTTCTGATTCTTCTACTTCCTCCCACCATGAGTGGCACAGGGATATAGGGGATGGGGATTATGGTCAGTCCATAATGCTTCATCTCTGCTGCTCCTTCATCCTCACTTTCCTCCCCTGCTCCAGTGAGGGCTTCTCTCGACAGGCTGCATGGAGGATGGTGGTGATCAGAGTTTGGATGGAGTGTGCATGTAATGGGCAGCCCTGCAGTGTCTAGTTTTTGCCTTTGAAACCACCCATTCATGGCTCAACTAGACAAAAATCAGGATTCTGAAAGCGCACAACAGCACAGCAGGAGCAGTTGTTGCAATGCTACAACTGGTTTTGATGGGCCGCTGTTCCCTTCCCCGAGTTCCTGCAGGGATGGGGGAAGCTAGCTGGCTCAGGAGCCACTGCCTCGCCAAATGGTGAGATACTTGGTGCAGCAAGAAACAGACATTGCAGACAACCTGCAGCTACTGGGTGCCTGGATCTTGCTTCCGGCCAAGGCAAACTACTAATTCAGCAGGACCCAAGGTCTCCAGCCTTGCACAGAAGCATGGGGCAGTCATCTTGTAGGGAAACAAGATGCTTGTATGGAAATAAGATGCTGCCCATCAACTACATATAGAGCCAAACTTCCAAATTGTGCCCTTGCCTTCAACCAAGTACAGCTATTAACGAGCTGTCAAACCTCCACAAGCAATGTAAATTGCCCTGAACATGCCTGTCACTAGTGGCACTAGATGTGCCTGTGCATGGAGTTGTCAGCCTGCCCTCTTCTTCCAGGGGAGCTTCCTCTAAAGATCTCCCTGGTGTCACCCACCGCACTGAAGGTCTGAAGGAAGCTTTTCTAGAGCTATACAAAATATTTAACACAGCCCCATGGCCTCAAAGTGCCACTTGTGTAACTAACAGATCTCTGGAAGTGGCTTTTAATTTGTTGGAACAACAATTTTTCTAAGTTTCCAATATTTTTGTGCATTTTAAAGTGAAAGGACATTTATTGCCACTTTTATGTGTGAGCTCCCTACAGCTCCATATTACTTGGGGTATAAAGCAGATGAACAAAAGGCCTTTAAACTAGTGTTGCTGCATCTCTGATCTTGATTGATGTTGACACCAATTAGCAGAAAAGGAATCTTCCAGATAAAGGAAAAGAAGATTTTATTAAGCTCTAAATGCCAAGAGTCAGAATTCAATGCAAAATTCATTAGTACTTATGGCAGGAGTCCTACCAGCTATTGCCAAGGGGTTAAAGGGAAATAAAAATTACATAAATAAGATTTTCAGGACTTTTAAATCCTAGCTTGAAGAGTAAACGTATTTGGGTAATTTTAGCTTGCTATTCTATACATTACCAATACAATTACCATATGCATTACCAATAAATCCCAGTTTAAAAAAGCTGTGAAAAAAATATTTGAAAGCCTTGTAAAAATAAAGACTAAATATGCATTTTAGGAACCAGAAATATGGATGGTGTAGTTGGGAGTCCAGAGAATTTTCAGCATCCAAAAGAGAAGTGGCACAGTTGCTGGTTATTCTAAATCACAGGTCTTACAGAAACTCAGTTTTGGAGCAGGAACAAATATTTGTCTTCTCCAAATTAATAACATTATCTCCTTTATCCAGACATCACTGCATCCACCACATACTTGATCTTCTTACCTTCTATAAACTCTGCTGGGTATCTCCTACTTAGTCCTCACTGGGGAATCACTTGTGTTTTTGGGGACAGAAATCTCTACTTCAGTTGAAGCAGTTGCCTCAATGATTTCACTGTTACTGTGTGTTTTGAGGACACACACACGCACATACAAACAGTATCTTCCTAATCAGTCTGATGACTTCTAACAAAGACAATCCTAGGGCCAGTTGTGGCAGTTCCTTTCAATGGCTTCTACTCACATCACTCAGAAATCTTCTTGCCTATTCAGATCTCTCTGTGTTCGCTAGATCACATTTATCTTCCTGTTGTTGAGCTCTTTAGCTTTGTGAGGAAAATCAAAGGTTCCATTTCTCAAAGACAGAGCGCTCGCCTGCCCAGGAACATGCCTGCAGATTCTCAGTCCTCCCTCCTTACCAGGTGTCTGCTCTATCAGTTCAAAGGACTGCACACACGAACACTAATTTCTTACAACTCAATTTATCCAATGGTAATTCAATTTCCACATGTCCTAAGACATGTCCTTCCACTGGCAGAGGTTCCTGATGGCCTTTAGTTTACATCTAGTTGTCAGGAGCCCCAGGGTAAATGTTGCCTCTGAATTTACCTTCCAGTCTCATTTACTGCATCAAATGTCAACGGAGTTTTTGACAGCAGCATCCTAGGCTCGTAGCTAAAAAATTTCTGCCATTTTCTTCTTGCTGTGAGCATTAGGGATTTGTTTTATGTATATCTTCTTTCACCTTCTAGGACTAAGCACTGCAATTCTTTGTTTCACTTTACTGGTGTAGCGCTGTTCGCCTGAAAAGACTTAATCCCAGATTTATTTTAAAAATTAGAACATGCCACTGCCATTTTGGCATTGTGTCTTCCTGCCCTCCAAGCAACCATTCTGTTCTTTAATACTTACCTGTTGTCTCCCTGCTGCTTGTGACAGGGTTTCATTCTCGTGTTATAGATTTGAACAACTTGCCACGCAGCCAGAGTTCTGCTCTCTAATTGGGGCTCTTAAGCACTGTTTTTATTTCTTAAAAATCCTTGAGGGTTGCTTGGTAAAAAACAAACAAACAAACAAACAAACATTGTAGTCTGCTGCTAAATCAGATACTCTTAAATTGGTGACCCTGGAAACTGAGCGGGAAAAGGTGAATAATTCTAGAAATGGTATGTGCGATTTGAAAGAATGTCTTATGTAGACTCCTAATTCTATATGATTCTGTGTTGCCTGTGTTCCTCCTCAATCTTTTTCAACCATAATGTGCTTTCACGTTATTTACACATTCCATAAGTGCAGATGGATGGCTGTTCATTGATGGTGATTATCTAAGCATCCCTGTTTCTTAAAGCTTGACTGTGTTTCCATACTCCTTTCTATGACAGGAAAGCTTTAAAAATTAAATATTTAAATGTGGAGAGAATGAGAAGAGAGTTCCTCTACTGGGTGAAAAACCCATTTTTCAAAGTCTCAGTGCTGGAGCTAGAGCCACATGTCCACAGACCTCAGCAGCTCTTCAGTAGCAAGTCAGACATTGCAGAAAGCTGTGCCCTCCTCTGAAGGATCTCAGCAACAAAATTCTGGGAAGACCACAAACAGTAGAGATTATGGTTGATGCCTATACATATATCTGTAACAAATGAGAAGGCATCTGTCCAGAGAAATATTATATATGGTTTCAGCATCTTTACCTCTAGAAGGATCTATCCTTCTGTGTTTGCAGAAATGGGGGGTGTTGTTTGAGAAACAGGTAGGTGAAAAGTAGTTTTATTCTCCTCTTGCTCCCTAATGAGGAAAAGATAGGAAAAACTTTGCTGTGGAAGTAGAGCTTGTGAATATGTCTCTCAGAACTATATTGTAAATCTCCTTGGAGGACCAGAGTGGGGTATTTACAAATCTGATAAAATGGGGTATTGACTCAATCACACGATAGCTATACAGTCAATCTGTTAACAAAAAAAATAATAATTAAAAAAATATATATAAAACTTAGTTAAAAATCTATTTGCAGGAACTCGCATCTATTTTGGTACCATGTCAAGATTCTGTTAGTTCTTCCTTCATTACAAAGAAAGAAGACAAGACTTCATGGGATTTCAAATGTACAGTATATCAACAAGAATATTTTAAAGCTTTCTGATGCAGAGACAAGGCAAAATTTATAACTATGCCCCTTCTCTCACTCTGGAGGTACCTGTAAGCAGTCATGCAGGGAATAGAAAATGAAAATTGAGTATTTTTCTTAGATATTCATATGTAACAGGACCCCAGCAGAAATGCTTACATTGCCATCCCTGTCAGATTCTATGAATCCACAAATCCTGCTAAACACCTAATATCACAACTAAAGACGTGCCTAGATGTGCAAGCTGTCAGTTATTTATAAAAGGCTTCTTATCAGGACCAGCACTGACAATAATATCTGCAAATGTCGAAGAGTTCTCAACTGTCAAACAAGAAATCATCATCCAGCTGTGTGCTAAGTGTAACTGCTAGGTGCTAAGTCTACAAGCGAAATACATGGGGATAAACAACAGCTACCACCAGAACACCAAGGATGAACCTGGCCGGAGAAAAAAATGTGAGCAAAATAGTATGGTTACTGTTAAGCCTGGTCCTGTCGTCCTTGCAGCCCCCATTGCTGATAAGGAACATCAGTAGTCTACCTAGAAATGTTAGTGTTATTTCTTATGTCTATAAATCATCAGGCAGAACAGTCGGTTTTGATTGTGGTAAAAATATGAGTCATTGCCAGTAATCTCACAGGTACTGTTTCAGCTGTCACTTCCACAGAAGTCACGATGGGTGGAAAAGGCAGAAGTATGGGCATGTGCATACGTTGAATCTTGTCCATGATCCAAGCTGCCTTCAGTCATGATTGACAAAAATAAGCACAATTATCTAAATTAGGCCTTTGTCATCAATACTATAGCTAGACAGTCAGAAAATATTACAATAGGTCTCATGAATCTGTCTAATGTCTTCTAAAAACCACAGGAACCTTTAGTATCCATGTTATTGTGTGGCAGTGAGCTCCATGGTTTTGCTGAAATTTGTGCACATTGCACAAAGAGACTTATCTTGGCCTGCAATTTACTGAATTAAGATTTTTTTTATTTTTATTTTTTTACCAAAATGACTGAAGATGGAAGCCAGGGTCCATAGAATCTGTAGGTATAAACCACAATAGCAGAAAAGCACCAACAATTAGTCAGAACCCCCTTACTGACTTACAAAATAGTAGATGTTATACTATCAGTATATATGTAGACCAATCCTTTGAGTATTCAAAGTGTGTAAATAAGACCCAAACTGAAATTACACAGTGAAAAGAATTTCAGAATGTTGATCATTTTACTTCAGTCATTTGGGGAATGAATCCTTTGAAGAATGATAAAACTGCTGGACTTGATGACATCTGACAGGCAGAGGATAAAATACTTTGGTTAACTAACAAAAAACTGAATACTCAAGCCATTTATTGTGCACTTCTTTCAGTGTGTTAGTGCACGTATGTCATGGCACTCCAAAAATCAGGGACACTTTCTTCAGAGCCAAAGAACTGTCGGCCAGTGTCCATACGGTATCGTCTTCACAAATGGCATTAGCATCTGATCTTAATTAAATTAGTTATCACCATTTGCTAAATGGCTCCTAATACCAGAGCAAGCTGGACTGCTCCCAGAAAGTCCCTGCTGTTTAAGTGCTTAACATCACCGAGCAGATCCAAGAGAGGCTTGGGAGGGCATGGAAACAGACTCTATGCTTGTAGATTCATCACCAGCTGCTCATGACACTGGAAAACTCCAAAGTATGTAATTATTTGTAATTATTAAATTACATAAATTGATCATCACTCCATAGGGATCGCACATGGAAAAGTTTATATAAAACCATGGAAGAAAGAGCCAATGGTGCAGATAGCAATATTAGCTATCAGAAAACAGTATTTGCAGCAATGTTTTTAGCATCTATGGCAATAAGCAACCAACCTATAATCATATAAAGTCTTATTTCTGCTGGTGACTTAGACATCGCAGTTCAAAATTAGGGTTTCACATAGAATCAAAATCAAAACCATTTTTTGGTTCTGATTTTGGTTTGGCTCAGTGACCTAAGCACTTTCCAGATTAGTACATCTAAAGCTAACTGAATCCAGATGATATATAGCGAGACTTCTCCACCTTTAGGCTCAATCAGCTCCTCAAGAGTTTAGCACATCCAAGACTGAGAGTGATTCACCCACACCTGGCACCTGGCCTATCAGGGTATCATGCTGAGTTGCTCACTTTCCTAAAGGCCAGAGAAATCAACATACAAAGCTAGTGCCTGTAAGAGCTCATTTGCCAAATGGGGGTAAGGGGTAAATGAGGAGGCAGATGGCAACCAAATAATGCTGTGAATTGCTGAACTCAGGCAATACCGCTCAGCACCTGCATGGGTGCTCGGTGTGGGAAAGATCAGGATTTGCAGAGTTGCATGCTGTGCAATGGGTCAAAATTGCATTGTCATACTGGATATCTCAGATAAGCCAATATCAGTGTGTCTTTTGGGGAATCATCCTACTTGATATCATGAAAGCACTAGCTATTAGGAAAGAACACATGCTGCATATTTATAATGGTGCTCAAATGTTTTCTTGCTGCAGCAGAAATACCAGAGGTGTGACAACTACCCAATTGGAAATGCACAACAGAATCAGTAGGATATTTAAAGGTATGGGTCCTAAAAATATATAATAATAATAATAACAACTAGTAACCTGAGAATGGATTGATTGGACAACCTGGAGACCGGCTCACACAGGAGTCAGCTGAGTGAACAAGAACATGAATAAATAAGATTATTATAAATACACAGGAATATGTGAACATAGAAATTGGTTGAACAGTACATCACATCACATCATGGTCTGTGGCATTATGACAGATAAAATACGAAGGATTTAACCAGGGCAACCCATTGGTCCATCTCTTGTGTTCACTTGACAAAACTGTCAGAAAATGACAAAAAGATTTATAACAAGAAAAAGTAAGCACAGAGATAGTTGTGCAGGTATGGAAGAATAAACAACTCTTTTCTTCCCTTTCTACAAGTCAGAACAAAGGAAAAGACTGAAAAGCCTTTTTCAAGCCCTAACGGTCCTTTGCAGGCTAGAGGAAATAATGCCCTAACTGCCAAAAAATGGGAAGAAGAGGAAAGAGGGCAGAATGTCACGGTTACAATTTGTTTCCAATTCATTCTCTCTCTCCAAGGTTCCTTCTGCCCTTTAAGAAATCTGTACTTAAAAAATAATGGACTAGACAATTTCCCAACCAGGAGTCTGGTATAATTCATTTTAATGCCACTCCAGTTGGCTGGGCAATACAATAGATCATCACGTTACGAGAGAACCCTTTGGTCCAGACTATGTATCAGACTGAACTTCTACATGTGTAGTGTATTTATCATGACTATGCTGTCACACAAGGTTATCATGCTGGTATGCGATATTTCTCCATCCCTTTTTAGTGAATTAGGTTCTTTTAGCCAAAATGGAACTGATCAACATAAAAAGACTATTCTGACTTTTTCAGGGTTGAATGCCTGAGTTAAATATCTACCATTGACACACTCAGGGAAGGTGTCAGAAGACATGGTTTCACATAATCTTAAAGACTAATTTTCTCAGTATGAGCCAGTGTTTTAGTCCTGGAAAGACATGCTGTATCATACTTAGTTTCAACTATTCTACCTTCACTGTTTGCTCTGTTTAGAATGAGCTCCATGAATAAACAGAAGATTTCTTATTTTCTTAAGTTTATTCCTGTCAGCATAGAAGCAGAAGAAAATTCTACATGTTTTTTGGCTGCACTTGTTCCAGATCCAGTGACAAAAGACTTGGATCATGTTTGGGATCATTTACTATTCCTCTACAAGTAAACCAAACTGAAACATTGAAGACGTGTCAGAAGACATTTCAAAGACACTGGGATCAGAAGAAGTTAACAACTAATTAAAACTTTGGTTTGGAAGGCACTCAGTACATGATATTTCCATTGCTTTCATGGCAAGTCAGTGCTCTAACTTCTGACAAATCAGGTCATTTATCCAAGTTCCTTACTGTGAACTAAGCTCTACAAACTTAGCTCTGACTACTAATGTGAACTTTCATCTAGGAGGTATAAAATATAGGAGGATAACCGAAATAAAATCCACTTTTTGCTCGGTGATCATCATCAATAGTGTTTATTTTTGCTTGCCTTGTTTTCTCTTCCAGCATACATGAATCTTTGTCTATAAGTGTCAATTTTAGCCAGACTAGCATTGATTAAAGCAAACTCACAGGCTAAATTCTCACTCAATATTTCAATGTTTGAGGGCAGCTGAAGGAAAATAAATACTTCTTTTTGTCTTCCTTTCCATTTCCAGCTAGGAGTGAAGCTAGCAGTGACAAAAATCTGGTGTGCAAAGGTCTTGCTATGCTATTTCCATCCAGGAAAACTCAAGAATTCCCAAGAAAGCCTGTTCACGTGAGTATCCACCTTGTTCCAACGAGCTTCTGAGGTCTGAAATGCTGAGCCGAGGTCCCTTCTGGCTAACTGGATTACCACAAACTCTCTGCCACTTATTTTCCTCCTCTCCTTAGCATTCACAGCACTGCAGCTAAAACTCCTTATCCATCACTGTTCAGACTAAATGTCTTTTAGACAGTCCCTAACTCTTTTCATTATATCCAGATCTCTAATTCTGTTATTAAGGCTTTGTGTTGGTCCTTTCTGTCCATACTTATGCTCTTATCTTTGTCCTTTCCCCCAGTAATGAAAAAGCAGGAAAGAGGCAATGGGAAATGCAAGATATGTGGTTGGACCAACCCATGTTTTGTTGCTGATATTGTGAAGCAGACATAATAGTAGTAACAGTACTGCACTGTTACTATACTGTTACTACAATTGTTACTACAACAGTTTTTTAAGAAAATTGATGTTTGCACCATGGAGGGAAAGGGTACTGTGGCCACCAGTATCTGGGAAGTGTCTCTCCTGTCTCTCCTACAGACCCTTTGATGATGATGATGATAAGCAATAGGAAAATGGCATCAGTATGGTCCACTCTGACATGGACGTACTGCAAGTGTTATCCCACAAACGCCTTGTGGCAGCTGCCAGGATGGGAAAGATCTGGGGACAGGGAATAAGAGTCACAAGTGAGACATGGCAGCACTTTCACCTGTAAGTAGAAGGGTAAAGGCTTGTTTCATACACTCACAACTCCGAGCCATTCTCCCAGATCAGCTTTAAGCCAAGCAAAGGAGAAAGATGGTTTGATTCCACCTGAGGCTTTATCCTGGGCTACAGATTTGAGAAAGGAAGGCAGGAAAGAGAAAAAACTTTCTATCTGGAGAGAGGTGGCAGGGAAAAAGTTGGTCCAGGGCACTCAGCTGCTATTGTCTTGGTCATGGCAAAATTCACATTCAGTGAGAAAAGCCTTTGGCCAACACAAAGCAAAGCACTATTTTTGGACTGCATTGCTATGTGCAGGATAGAGAGTCCGGCTAGGGCTTTTTTTTTCTTTTTTTTTTTTGGTATGATTTTGTATGGTATTGGCATATGACAGTCATTAGAAAGGTGCTCCTAAGGCAGCATTTATCAAATGGTTGTTCCTAAATGAGCAGTTGTCCCTAGGATTTTCTGTCTCTTGGCTATACCATACTCAGAAAGCCATGGACCAAATAAAGAAGCTGAAGCTCTTTGAAACGATTTGGCTACTGCAGATCACCCTACAGGATGCAGCAAAGAGTCAAAACTCAGGTCAGATGGTCACAGCAGGCAACTGGGAACCAAGAGTTCTTGCATTAGCACATTATCCTCAAATGCTGGCATAAAGCAATTGACATTTTTGTACTTCACTCAACATGAGCATTGCTAGCATTACTTGAATTAATAGGAGGCACAATACCTGGGAAATGCTTTAAAATTGTGAAATCGTTAAGTATGGTAACACAGGAGAACCAGTTCCCCAGTCTGTTTGTATTGATAGATATGAAAATCAAGGCTCCTGCCGTCTCCATTTTCAGGGTAATTGCTAAAAGAGAAAATGATCTATGTGTCAAGTCAACTCATTAAACAAATTGAGACTTTGAACTACTTGATTTGGGTGCAAATTTAATCACAGAGAGAAAGGGTGAATTGACACTGAACACACTTCCTATCTTCTGCCCTCAGGCCGTTTTAGACGTTACAGTAACACAATATTCTTATTGTTATTTTATAAGCTAGCTGAAAATCAGCATTACTCTGTGTGCTTCTTTTCCACAGTGAACAGAGGAAGCACTTATTCATACATCTGTAGTGAGGATGCATTAAAAAAGTAAACAGAGACTGTAAGGGGCTTAAATGTCTCTTGCCTGCACTAATACAGGCAATAGGAGGAGAGGGAGTGTGGTGCAGACATGCCAGTACTTTCACCTCGGCGACTGGTACCCATTCGTTCATGACTTTGACATAAGCAGGCAGAAGAGCAAAGAACCAAGACCTGTCTACCTCCCTCCCATCTTGCTGCTGGCATGTTTCATGCTCCAGCACTGTGTAAGGTGGTCCTGGCTCCAACAGTGCGCTTCAACAAACTTTCCTCCAGCCTCTCAAGTTGCAGCTGCTATCACCAGATTTCCCAAGGATTCGTTTCAGTATGTGAACAAGATCAATCCTACTCATTACAATTAGGCAGCCAGTAAATAAGTCTTGTGTCCTGTCTTTGCAGGTTTTTCTGTTGTGTTGCAGAGTGCTTGGAAACGTTCTCAAAGCACCTGCAGTGCTCCATTGGTTTCATTTTGATATTTAAAACTTTTTACTTTTGTGTAACCACAGAGTGTTTGTTCAAGTCATACTTCTGTGCCGAGCAGAATCTGTGCTGTATTTACCAAGCATAAGCCAATACAAAGAGTGCTCACTGTAATGAACAGTGTTTGGAGTGAAAAGTCTAATGAGTATAGATGCTATCAAAGCTGTTCTCTTGCTCAGAAGTGAATGTTAATGCCAATTACTCATGTTTCTTGATTAAACTCTCTCCGAACATTAAGTACCGCAGAAAAAATCCTCCGTCTCAAAATATGCACATTGCAGTTGAGTCAGAAGCTGGTACCAGGGACAGAGTGTGCTCTGTGCTGTGAACCATCAAGTAACGTTGCCATGAAAGTGCCCTGGATGGGATTTATAAGAGATGACTGTGCTGAGTATTCCACTGGATCGTAGTCAGGTAAGTGGACCGCAGACTAAGATGTACTACCAGGGCAAGGGATGTACTTGCATAAGTAAATGACTGAAAGAGGACATTTTACATGGGGAAATAGGAGGTTTTGCTAAAGATGGGTCAGTCCTCATACTTACAGCGGGGTGTTATATAAGCCAGCTAATGATCTCTCATAGTTGGAGTTGGGGCTACTCCCTCAGGTTGACTGATCCATGTTCACTATTCTGTTGGAGAAACTGTTGGGGGTTATGTCTGCAGCAATTCTTTTCCATCAGTATTTCAACATGATACAAAAGGGACAGGTACCTGGTTATGTACCTGCACAGCTGACCTCTGGAGTTAGGGGAAATACACCAACCAGGATCAAAAAACAACAAAAGGTTTCTCTTTAAAGGTGGAAAGGCTTATTATCAAAGCTACAGGAATGCATGTTTCTTTTATATTCACCAAATCAGAGTTTAAGAGCAGAAGGGATACTTAAATATTTTATCCTCAGCCACCTCCTCGGTCTCAGGCCGTTGCACTTCATATAGCTATCACTGTCTTCAGCCAAATGTTTCCCAAAGGTGTGACATAGTGACCCCTAAAACAGCCCTGGCACCTCAAGGTAAACAACGGATGTAATATTGAGAATAGAAAGTACTAGGAAAGTTGCAATAAACCTGAAGGTGGCTGGTGGAAGACCTGCTCTTCCTCTTCATCTCTGAATTCAGGCTGCACTGAAATCTTCTGTCCAAAGTTTTGAGTGTTGAAGACACCGGTGTACCTTTCAGCCAGCACCTAATCAGAGCAGTGCTCACCACAGTGTTCACAAAACAGATGTATTATAGAATACGGGGGGAGATAAGTGGCAGGAACAGTGAAATGTCTTGTCTGGGAAAAGGCAGGAAGCCATTAGCAGAGCTGGGAAAGGCCACAGATGTCCCAGTTCCAAAGACTGTGCTTTAAATATTTAACCACCCAATGTTTATCCCATTTGTTATCGACAGATCACAGCCCCTGGCATAAATAATGTTTTACACTTTGCAAATATCACTTCATAAATCTTCACGACAGGTGCGTGTGGTGGGCGGGTGACCAGCGTTATCCCCACCTCACCAAATGGGGACCCGGCGGGCAGAAACAAAACTGCCAAAAGCCAAAAGCTGCTCAGGTTGGGAAGAGCCCGAAGGCTAACCAACTCCCGCAGAAAGCACCTCATGAACCTTGCAAGCAGCGGAAGGCAGAAATTTAAAAACTGGAGCTGTTTGGGGATAATTTGTAAAAGGGAGGAGGGTGGCTCCACGACTTGTTAGGAGCTGAAGGACCTCCCATGGCAGGAGGCGGCCTGCAAGGCCGCTGGGCTGGGGCTGGGCCTGCTCGCGCCGAGCACAGTCGCTGCCTGCAGCATCACATTTCTCACACAAATTTAAGTTAGCAGGAGAAAAAGAAAGAGATTGGAAGTAATGGGGGACATATGAATCACATCTGCAAGTCTTTGTGCAATTTAGCTTTGAAATTTAAGATTTAAACTAATGTATTCCTTGGCCAAAAGTTATTCTAGCTTCTCCAGGCAGGTGGTAATAGAAAGAAATGTGATCTTTTTGATTAAGTCAGAACATTTACTGCCACTGGGAAGTGCTGCACATAATGTACCATGGGGACGTGGTGCTTTCTGCAATTTCTGCTACAACTGCAATATCTTACAGTAAGCTTTCAAAAGTACAGTGTATAGGAAGTCTCAAATCATCCTCATTAACTGCATTTATACAGCAGTGCACCTATCTATTAAGGTGTTAGAGATGCTTCCAGTAAAGTAAATTAAGTCCTGATTTTGCTTCCCAACACCCAATATAAATCTAGACAACTTGCCCTATTTCTGTAGCATTATTCCAGAATTAAATCCATTCAATAAGGCTTTTAAATTTATGCCTTACTTGGGCACTTG
Organism: Anser anser; assembly: GCF_964211835.1. NCBI lineage: Eukaryota > Metazoa > Chordata > Aves > Anseriformes > Anatidae > Anser > Anser anser. The sequence goes on from NC_139721.1 coordinate 7,425,761, forward strand.
ACTATTTCCACCGGTGTCAACAGGGTTGCCCTTATAAGCTTTAAATTCTTCAGCGTCTTAGAAAATTTAAGCGTGTGCTGGGGACCAAAAACTGCCCTCCAAGACTAAAAACAAGAGATTGGCAGAAAGCTGCAAACTAATACAAAACTATTAATGAAAATCAAAAGGCACAAGACCTCCAGGAGTAAAAAAGAGAACTTGAAATGTTTAGAAAAACAGTCTAATCCTTGGAGGAAACAGGAGAGCTGAAGGCTGTGAACAGGCACCCTCACTTCAAATACACCAATATTTAGTCTTCCTTCAGGATCCCATTGTACTGATGCTGCACAGGGAGAAGTTGGGTCTCTGCCTCCCCTAAAGCTTACACCTGAGATTTCCACACAAGGTTTCCAATTGTCTGTAGCTATTTAAATACCCTACAAATTCCATTGTTATCTGCAATCTACTATTAGGGATAGTAAGAAATAACTTACCTAAGGCCTTACTTATCACACACTCAAACACCAGCAAATGAAGCCTGGCTCTCCCTACTGGCACATATAGGGGAAAATTTAGATATGTTTGGCAGAAGGCTTTGGGGGTTTTGCTTTCATCCAGGCTTACGTAGGAAATGGAAATGTCCTGTTCCTGTCAACCTGAAATGCCTCTGAGGTCACAACTCCTCAGCTAGAAGATATTAAACTACCACAGCCTCATTTTCTAATGAGGGATACACTCAGCCTAAGCTTTTAAGTTTACTTTAGGATCATCTTTATGGTCCAGGTAACTCTCAGCTCAGCCAGTGCAGGATGCTTAAGTGATATTGTAATATGAATAAAAAATCTTAACCTGGGACCAGCCAGGAAGCTATCGAATGCTGAGGAAACGATGCTGTAAAAAGCCATTTTAGAGATCTGTGCAAGCACAGGGGCTGTGGGCATGTTTGGTTGTCCAAAGGGGGCATGTGGACACCTGCAGTTGGTTTGCTGTCTGCAGGCAGGTTTTTGCCTACCTTCTCCTGCACCGCACGTTGGACTGCATACCTAATGCAGGTGTTGATTTTCTCCCTGAATAACCAGCCCCCTAATTAAGCTGAATGCTGCTTAATTCAGCCAGCCTGTAAACGCTGCATTCATTATTCAGAATTCTCCAGATCTGAGGGAACTGAAGGGAAACGAAAACAAAGCTCCTCACAGGATCTAACACCTCCTCCTGCTGGTCTGCAGAGACCCAACTTCAGGCACAGCGCAGCTCCAACGCATCACCCGTTGTCCCACGCAAACAGGTATGAGAAGGGACACTTACCCCCCAGGAGGACAAGGGGCTCTTCTTTTAGAGCGGCCAGAGCCAGGGGACATGGGGACAATGCTGGAACAGGAACAGGGGAGGAAGAAATAAGCACAGCCCTTCCAGGTGGTCAGTGCTGACTCTCCCACCCCTTCCCTGAAGCACAGCAGATGCTGCCCATGGAACAGCTGCCAGCCCCCAGGTGTTGGGCCATTGAGCTCTAGCATGCCCATGGCACTCGTACACCAGCTTCCTGGCTCCCAGCTGCCCCATGGCTTGGAGAACTGGAAATATTATACTTTCTCTCCCACCTGCTTGTGCATTAGTCACAAGCCAGAGCAGCATCCAAACCTTTGTCCCACCCCCTAGGGAAGGATGGGATCCGGTCAAGGCTCACGAGAAAATGGCAGCTCGGTGAGGCTACACACAGAGAGCCCTGCCTTGGCAGCGGATCACAGTGGCCGTCTCCACAGGGCTCCGTCTTGGTCTTCATTTTCTTTAAAGGTTGCTGAAAAAATACCAGGAGGAAAGTGCAAGAATAGAACGTGGGAACAGCAAAACATTACCACATAATGGAGCGAGGGAGATCAGGAGTGGAAAGGACCTATTAGCAGCTGGACATGTGGGCATAGAGAGAATTTGATGCAAAAGCACTTAGAAATTTGGGTTGAATTCAGTGAGTCAGAACAAGCTGAAAGCTGAGCTGGTTCCACTTGGAGCAGCAACATTTTTTTTTCACATTTCCCAAGCATTTTGTCTGTCCCTGCACTGGTCCATGAAAAACAAATGGGAGTTGTGTGGCAGCATTTACACTCGCTCCCTTCCCTTGGCTGCCCTCCCTACCTCAGCCACAGCATGGCTTCGTGTCCGTGTTTTCCTCCTCCCAGAGGACTCTACACCAAAATCCAGGCTCTTCTGGATCTTGACATCTCAGCTGTTGACAGCAGCACTCACTGAAAGGAAGACAAGAGAACGACTTACACCTGGTGACAAGGCCACTTACCAAAGTGGGCTGACTTACACCATTGCCTTCATAACCCATGCTTTGGGCTCATTTTAAATTTCTTTAACTGAGAAAAGATCTGAAGGCAGGTGTCTCAGTTCCCCCCCACCTTGTTCTTCTTCCACCTCCTTGCTTCTATGGATCTAGGTTTCCTTTTTTTAAAAAATAAATAAATAAATAAAGACATTTTTCAAGTTGAACGAAACACCCATTTAAATCTAAATGACATTTTTTGAAAATACAGGGGAAAAAAAAAAACAGCTTACATTAGATGACAAAAAAATTACAGTATCCTAATTAGATCATGGAATCATAGTATCATTTAGGTTGGAAAAGACCTCTAAGATCGTGTAGTCCAACCTTTAGCCTAGCACTGCCAAGTCCACCATTAAACCACGTCATTAAGCTCTACATCTACACATTTTTTGAAGACCTCCAGGGATGGTGATTCAGCTACTTCCCTGGGCAGCTTGTTCCAATACTTCACAACCCTTTCAGTGAAGAAATTTTTCCTAATATCCAACCTAAACATCCCCTGGCACAACCTGAAACCATTTCCCCTTGTCTTGTCACTTAGTGCCTGGGAGACAAGCCTGATCTTCACCTCACTATAGCCTCTTTTAAAGTAATTGTAATCAATGTAATGACACTGTCAAGGTTTTTCACCACAGTACCTAAGCACTGGAACCAGACAGTAACAATTTCTGGTTATACAAACATGGTTTCCTCCAGGACTTGCCAAATTTTTATTCAATTACTCTTTTTTATTATTATTTTTAATTTTTTTGCCTCTCTCCACAGGCAACGAGAGATTTTTAGGAGGATTTTTTGGGAGTCAATGAGAATTATTCACAAAATATATTTTAATAGCTGTGGCTGTGTTCATAAATTGCACTTTCAAATGCATGTGTGCACATTCAAGTTATTATTGCTTTTCAAAAGAATTGCTAAATAGGTCTGGAAAAAATCCCAAGTTTGAGGCTGTTTGGAAACAACTTTATCCAGCCAGAGCTATTTGATGCTGTCTCTGATTGGACTGTTGGAACATTTCTTTTTTCATATATAGAGAAATAACAAATATATATAAAAACAAACAAACAAAAAACAACAACAACAACAAAAGTACCACCATTCAGCCAACTATTCATATGGATTATGTGAAAGTCTGGTTTTCATGCATAACTGGCAATAGTTTGTATATTCATAAACCACATATTAAAATGCCAGAAATATTAGTAAATAGAATTTAGACTTCAGATTCTGAAATTCCGAATTAGACTTTCCAATATTGTGACACACTCTTCAACAGCCTGGCTTCACTTGCTGACTAGTAATGCCAAGTAGGAGGTGGGATACGAGTAGTGTGATTACCAACCATACCATTCCCATTATTCACTCATGTAAAAAAAAAACACATTTCTTTATAGGACATTGGTCAAAACATTATGCCTATCAGCTTGATTTTTATTTATTTTTTTTTTCTTTAAAGAAAACCTATTGCAAAATGTTGGGAGATCTAAGCAAAACTCTAGATTGAAAAGACCAGATCAGTCGCTAGATACTGCAGACATAGCAAGTTACAAAGATGCTATAAACAAGTTGAGCAAATAAAGAAATAAAAGGAAACCAGACTATAATGTGTGTATTTAAATGGAGATAAATAAACTGATAAAAAGGAGAGTGCAGCTCTCAGCACAGATAAACTGGGAGAGATACCCAAAGTAGCCAGGTACAGCAGGGAGGGAGAAACCAATAACAAGCACAAGGAAACAGAGTCCTTCGGGCTAGAAGTTAAACTGTGAAAAATCACACTGCGTTCCCATTTCAGAAGTACTGGAGTTACTTGGTCTATGTGTCATTTACGAAAGTAAGAGAAGCAGCCAGCCAGGTTTGTGAAGGTGCAGAAGACTATAGGAGAGGACTGAAAAAGTGAATGGTATAGTAATGGGAGCATCGACACCCCCAAGGAAATGATGCATCAGCATTAATCATATCAAATACCTTTTATCCATCCCAAGAGTACATAATAATAATAATAATAATAATAAATGTGTAGAAACATCGTTTACATCATTTTTAGCTTTTTCATTCTCATGTTTCAGAGCTGGGAAAGAAAAGAAAAAAGAAAAAAAAAAAAGTGTTTTCATTGTGAAATGCTCCCAACTGCCTAAGTGGGTGAAGAGTAAGACTTTGCAGGGATTGCAGATGGGCAGGGCAGGGGAAAGCTGTCTTCCCTTATAAATGCTGTGAGTTGAGTAATCTCCCCTCTATCACTATTATTGTTTGCGAAGAGGTGCTACCTCACAGTCCTATTGGGAAGAGAGAAACAATGCAGGGAGGAGATATGCTGTTTTCTTCATTATGGGGCAGCACAAGATGCTTTTTGCCCCAGCTGCTAAATGACTTCTGTGCAGGACCTGTGCAGACAAAACACACAAAGCAGCTGATCACCTGTAAGTGATCGGGATCCCCAGACTTTAACACCAATTATCCCCCTGCATTGGAAATCTAAGGGTAAAATGACAGAATGCAAATATTCAACTGCAAAAATGCAAATAGCAGAATTCATTTTTTTGGTGGCCAAGCTGGCCACTAAGCGCAGGAACATGTCACAAGCTGCTCCCCATTTCATCCCTGGTCCCCCAGTTCTCCTTTTGTGAGGGCAGAGCCTCCAGGAGAAAGGTTGCACAGAGAGTTTGTCTTGCTTCTGTGGGAGGATGAGCTCCCACCCTTGCAGAGAAATGACAGAGACAATTGCATATCACCGAACCACGCAGCGCCTGCCACAGCAGGAAGGCAGCAAGGCCAAACTGATCGAATAGCAGCAGCGCCCGGAAGCGCTGGAGATGCTTGGTCCCTTGGGCCACCACTGCTTGCAGGTGGCCACCTCCGGGCCCAGGACATCCCAGCCAATTCTCCAGCTCCCAGCCAATTCTGCAGCTGAAACATGTGGCTGAAGCCACGCTGCTGCCTGAGAATAACGCGGCTCCGTGGCCCTGCTGGGGACTTAGCAGTCTTTGGTGCCGTGTCACATACAGCAAATCAAATTGGTCCCCAGGTAAAATTGTTTCAAAGATGCCTGAAATGTGACTTGTTGGTTAGATTGCAATTATTTTAATATTTTTTTCTGGGGGGGGGGAGGAGGAGGGAATCATGCTTTTTAAGGGCTTGGAAAGCATCTTCTGTGAGGCAGGTGCTGCTGTGAATAAATAACAGGCTTCATCGGAGCGAGCAACTTGCAGGTTCCTCCTGCCCGTGTGGTGCCTGAGCTAATGATGCTGAGCTGGAGGGCTGCGTACCCTATTACCCATCCCCGGAGCCAGCTGCTCCCCACACCTGCAAAATCTGTACAGAAATCCGTTCCCTTACAGACTGTGGCGCGAGCTGGGACAGGACATCTCCTGCTTCTGCTGCCCTAAAGGAAACTCTACCTGACGGGAGCTGAGTGTCTGAATCAAGCAGGATTTTCAGTGCTGTGCAATGGCTTTTTTTTTTTTTTTCCCCTAAAGTTAAACTTTTCACAGTTTGAAAACAACTCTGAGTGAAGATGGCAGCAGCTGAAGGAATTTGGCTAGAAATTGCACTGCCTCTTAATCCATCACTGCTGTGCAGCAGCTCTGCCTGTGCAGACTCCCGGCTTGTTTGAAGGTGGTTGGGATGGCTTCAGGGTTTTGGCTTTTTTATGCAAGCAGATTTTCATGCTTTGATATCATCTTTGACATAACTTTTGATCCAGCGGAGGTGATGCTGGCATATTATTTTTTTTCCCACTGGGAATATTTTATTTGTGTGCAGTGCTGCTAGAGCGTTACAGCTGCCTGAGTTACTTTGTGGGAAGGGCATTTTGGAATAGCCAGATTATTCTTAAAAAAAAATAAAAATTAAAAAAAAATAAAAAAATAAAAAAGATATTTCAAGCTGTCAGACTGGCAAGCTTTGGGAAAAGTGAAGAAACCTGGTGGAAAGTCTTCAGCTGGCTCTCCCTGCATCCCTGCAGGGTAGAAGTGCCGAGAAGGAGGGTAACAAGCCAAGGAATACTGTGTGCCTCAGGGAACCCCCTGCTGAAGGACGTTCAGCTAACTGAGAAAGTCAAACACCCCTATTCATGCTGAAAAAGGCTGCACTACCTTCTTCAAGCATTTGAGCTACAAAGGGAATTGTTCATAAAGGCTGAAGGAATTAAAGGGCGTACTATTTAATGGGCCAGATTGATGCGCACACTGATGAAATATACTGCAAATTGACTAAATGTCTGATTTGGCTGAAATAATCTTCCTTTCTTTATATTTTATTTTATTTCTGGACAATGTTATCTTCTGTGATTTTTGTCATTTGTAAGCCCTATCCTTTGCCGTGACCCCAACCAGAGCTGGCATGTGTTTAAAAAAAAAAAGAGACAAAATCACTATATGCCCTAATTTATACCATTTTAAGGCCCATTCAAGCAAATTAACTTTGTGCTAATGTAGTTCTCATCCCACCTAAAATAGATCCCAGCCTGATTGCAGCCTGCCTGCATACAGTACAAGGACTCAGTAGGGCAAATTATACCAGCTACTTACCAACATAGCTGACCTCTGTGCTAACCAAAGGAGAGAGATGGGATTGCACATCATCATTTTCTCTTCCTTTTCCTTGAATTGATGAGGTAGTCTTTTTTTTTTTTTTTCTCTCTCTCTCTCTCTCTCTTTTGCGTGATGCTATGAAAGCACAGTTGCTAGGAGCTGGTAGGCATTGCAAAGAGTCGAGCTGGTCCGGATTTATATTCATGCAAGTCTTTCGGTTGATGCAGTTACCCAAGTGCAAACCTCTGCAGTGGGACTTCCACCAGAGTAAGGCTTGCGCGGATTTACCTTATGAATGAAAACTACCATTTCGGCGCAGAGCCATTGGAAGAGCTTGTTTACGTGAAGTTGCTCAGAAAAGTTGATCCGAATTTTTAAGTGGATTAGTTAAACTGCATTAATTAAAGCCCTTTGTGGGAGCTGTCAGAATTAAAGTGGCTTTGATTTGATTTGGTTTACTTCTCTTCCAAGGCTAAGTCATATTAAGGCCACTTTAATTGTGAAATGGGAGGTTTAATGCAATTTAGCTAATTCACATTAGACTCCTGCCTACAGTTAATTTAAATCAACTTCCTGATTGTCCCTTTATAGACAAACCCAAGCAGAAAGCCAGGACCACTATAACAGAAACATCTAAGAGCAGCTTTGAAAAAAAATCCAAATATTTATTAGCACATTCAGGATGTTACTATCTTTATCACTAACAAGCTTTGGGAATTGCAGGGAGTGATGTCAAGGTCCAAAGGGACACGATGAGAAACAGATCCTCAGTGCTGAGCTACAGTTGCCCATCAGAGACAGGATGGCCAGTCCTGCACAAAAAGCTTTACACCAGCCTAAAATAAGGATAACAAGTTAGGAAAATTCTTTTCAGCCCTGAGACAAGAAGAGGGGTCGGACCATGGGCTGCAGAGGGGGAAGAAGAGAATCTAAGAAAGAAGATGCTATTTAAAGCTCTTCTGATAAATTCTGCATCCTTTCTTCCTCCTCAGCCGGAAGGGAGAAATAAAATTGGTAAAATGGTGTTGGTTGTCTTTGTCCTGGAAGCATCACGCAGACCTGGTTGAGGCAGTGGTACAAGGCAATAGCTATACAGCAAGCTGGAGATCGGGCATGTGGGACATGGTGGCACCCAGGTGGCTTCTCAGGACCAACACTGAGCCAAGAGCCAACCTGCCATGCCATGGGTTACCTACAAATTCAAGATTTTAAGGCAAATCTTTGAAAACTATGTCTTTGAAAACTATCTCTACAGGTGTGAGTAGCTTCCATAAGACCCTTCAATGCCTACGGAAATCTAAACCCTTTTTGCATCATCTTTTTAAGGGTTGTAGGTTGACCTAAAGCAACAGTGCCGCCGACGGTGCATGTTCCCGTGAGGATGTTTGCCAAGACGGCGCTACTCCCCGCAGCAGATGAACGGCTGTGCCTCGGCGTGGATTAAACCAAGAACCACCACGTTAAATGAGAGGGAGTGCGAGACAGGCTTCTTGTGCTGCCGAGATCCGTTTTAGCATTGAATCATACTCCAAACAGCGGGGTAAGCGAGAGGAGAGGTGGTAATTAGGGGGCTGTGTCTCTTTGGAGGTGGCTGCGTGCATGGCTGAGCACGAATGGCCCGGTGATGAGTGGCTGGGACTCCAAGGGGCTGAGCGGGCAGAGCTGAGGTAGCAATGATTAGCTGCCACGCAGGGTAAGTTATTGCCTCCTGTGATGCTAAAGATATACTGTATTTAATAGTTCCTCGGCTAAATGCATTCGGATGGTTGATATTGCCCAGCCGGAAACATTCATTCACGTAATTAGTTTACCTTCCGAGTTTAAACCAAATGGAAAATCCCCCTGTAAGGCACTCTTAAGCCAGCTCTCGTGCCGGTGTTGATCAGCGGAGTGATATTGACTTTGCAAATCTGTCTGGTGTTCCCCAGGAGGACGGCGAAGCCCTATAATCCCCTCCCTTATCACAGTGCCTTATCGCAGCCCTCATAGGGATGCTCTGGAATCTTTTTTGGATAACCTGACCCCAAGACTTGTAACGGCTGCTGATGAAGTCAATGGAAAACGAGCCCCCGTGTGACAGGATGTTACCCACCAGCAGTCCTAATTCCAGGTGTGTGGCAGGGGGGCAGGAGATGACTCATCCCTTGTCAGAAAGCCTCCCTGTCACGGATTTGCAGTTATACTTTTTTTTTCCAGAGGGTTCCTCAGCAACTTGCCCGTTATAAATGATCTTCAGGTGACTTCCTCTCCGTTCTCTGGGAGATGTGAATATTTGACTTAACAAATTAATCTCTTCACTCCTTTCGTAGCAAGTCAGATACCTTTATACATGGGCTGCATGAGGCAGGGAATAACAACAAGGAGCAGAAAGGAGAGTATCTGATTTTCAACTACCTGTTCATTACAAAGTTTAAGCTAGACCCTCAACCACAACGGGGCAATGCTATCTGAACCAGAAATTGTACTGCTCCCTCTCTCTATCTCACTGGCCCTATTTTGTAGGCAACAGCATTCAAAGCCTAGACCTGAATCAAAAATCAGCAATGGCTGAAGTAGCTTTAGTGTAAGGGGCGGTTCCTCAGGGTCTCGCTGCTGTGTAGCTGTGTTTTCTATTAATGTAAGAGAAAACTAATATACAGAGAAGACTCGTAAAAAAGAAGTGTACTGTATGCACCAAATGTCCCAGATCAAATGGCTAACCCAAAGTCTCCGTTGTAGCGTGTCCTCAAAAATCTCTCATCCCCACTGGCTATTTGTGTTTGCAAGGTGACTATTTTAATCAAAGAGAAGGCAATCACCTTTCTTTTTTTTTTTTTCCCGGCATTTCTAGTACAGAATGTTGTCCTTCACTTTTTTTTTCCAGCATTTCTAGTACAGAATGGCACTGTTCTGTTGTCCTTCACATAGCACCGGGGGAGAGGCGATGATGGGGCTTCTGTGATGCTCTTTTGCAATTCCATTTTGTTTCGTGCTCTTTGTGTTGTGAGAAAGGCAGGGCAGGGATTCTGGCCTTCTGTGAGGAAAAGTAGTTTTCTTATCAGGTAGCAAAAGCTGTGACCCATAAGGGGAACTGGAACTTCAGTTTCCAAAAATAGGAGCAGAGATCTGCCAGGAGATCCTGATGGGTGAGTCCTTGCACTCGAGGGACTGGTCCGCCTAGAAGACCCTGCCAGTAGGGGCTCTTTTTCTAAGCAAATGAAGCTTATGCAATCTTTGTACGACAGGAAAAGCCCCAAAAGATTTCCCTAAAATCAGAAATTTTATTTTGAGATGTTTCACACAGAGAGGGTGGGTGGTGCTGAGCTCCCTTTGTCCATGGCTCAGGGGAGCTTCCAGCTGCCTGGAGGACCATGTTGAGGTACAGCCTGGATCTATGTGCGTTTCCTTCTCCGTAGGTCCATGTCCTTGTAGAAAGTCATGACACTCTCCAGCTGGGTGCTTAATAACTAAATTAACTAAAATAATTAAATAGCTGAAATCAGCTGGCAATGCTGGGGAGGGAAATTAGGTAGCTGCAGCAGCCATTTAAAGAACAGTAGCTCAGTAAAGGTTAAAAGACAACTAAAAGCAGCAGGTCTTACCCACTGCCCAATTTTAAACATTTGTGTGGTACTTGCTGCTGAGATTTGTGGGCTTGAAGACTAAATTCTGGAAGAAAAATGCTTGTCAACTTGACTGAAGGTAATATTTCACGCCTTTGGAGTTAAAGACATGTCCAGTGCCTGTATCCGTGAGTGGCTGACAGTGCTGAGCTTGCTTAGGTTTGAAGTGCAAAACTCACATCTTTCTTTCCTTGATATGAACTGAAGATTTTGCCAAGGACTATCCTGTGCTACCCACTTCAGTTGGACACTAGAAAGAAATACAGGAATCCATCTGTTTTGTTCACTGCAGGCTACTACATATGTCCTTTTTAACTGACAAAACAAGAGGCAACGGGCAGAGAATGAAGCACAGCAGCTTCCAGATGAACATCAGGCAGCACTTTTTTATTGTGTGGGTGACCGAGCACTGGCACAGGTTTCCCAAAGAGGTTGTGGAGTCTCCCTCCTCGGAGATCTTCAAAATCCACCTGGACGTGGGCCTGGGCCCCCTGCTGTAGGTGCCCCTGCTTGAGCAGGAGGTTGGACCAGATGGACTTTGAGGTCCTTCCAACCTCAGCCAGTCTGTGATTCAGGCACATGGAGGCTTAATGCAGATCAGCTGACACAGCTGGTTAAGCCCCATTACCCTTGAATTTGGCCCAAAGGCAGCCACTACAGTAACTGACTGATGCAGTCAGTTTGCACTATGAGAGACCTGACAGCTAGTGGGCTCACGATGAGCACAGTCAGGGACAGAATCCTCTGTGTGCAAACTCTCTTCATCTGGAGACCACCAAAATGGTAGGCTATAATTGACAGTTATCAGATTGTCAGATTATAATTTTCCAGGCAGTGGATTTGCTAGCTGGGAGAAATCGGGACCTTAAGAAATTAAGAAATCAAGGTCCCCAAAGGCCCGCTAGTGCTACGTATTTTGTACCTAAGCCAAGAAAGTTGTCTAAGGCTGCTCATCTGCTGGCATCTGTAGCCATGTTGCCCTCGAGGAAAGCAGGTGTTTTCTAGACATCAGTGAGGCTGCTGGGATGAGAACCAAATTGAGCAGCTCCGAACGGTTCATTATCCATTTCTGTGCCTGTGTGTGAAAGAAGGTGCTGAAAGGCTGTAATCCACTAGCATCTCGCACCTGCTTTGTTTTCAGCCTTTGCAGGGATAAGTGGTTACACGGGGTGCAAAGCAGTGACCACTCCAGCCTGAGGTGTTTCTAGATGAGACAAGCAGCACGGGCATCTGAGACACTTTCTCATGAGAACTGCCTTTTAAGACACTGGGAGTTCATACACTTCAGATCAGATCCAGATAAATATGTGGACTTTAAGATGCTCTTCCGGATCCAGCGCAAATTTTGAACTATTTAGAGCTTTTGTTCGCTCATCATTTTTTGTTTCCTCTTTTTACCCAGGAATCTTAATCCCTTTGTGAAGATATTGTTTAAGTTATCTCAGCAACTGAGGATGTATAAAGTAAGGTGTAAGTGCACCTTGGCCAGGTTTACAAGCTGCAGAAGGTGCTGCAGTTTAGGGATGACAGAGCAAGTCAATAGCAAATAAATCCTGGCTGCATTTTTTTTTACCTGTTTCCTCTATAATGAATCCTTTGCAAATCTGGCACAGCTGGGACTTGAGTATGGGGCTCCTTGGCTCCCTCCTTAGCTGTTCCATCATGAAATGCGGTGATAGTCAGAAAAGTAACTGCATAAAAATGGCACCTAGGCACTGTAAATATGTGCTCTCTGTGGGTCTCCTGAGGCACATGTGCTGAGTTTAATGACCGCTTTTTTTTTTTTTTCTCTTTCCTGTAGCTAGGGATGTGCTAGCCATGTCATACTCAGCAATCCTGCCTCTCCCACTGCATTGCCAGTTAATGTCTGCTTCCAGAAGCTTTGCAGTTGGCAATGTTTTAATAAGCAGAAAGAACACAGCTTGATTCTCAGGTAACAGGCTGAGCTAGCTGTGCTGGCAGCCAGAGAAAAAAACACGGTATTGACTTGAAGACTGAGTGAATTTGGAATAGAAATTGCGGAGGAGGAATAAATGTGGCATACCAGGATGTCACTTTTACACTTTCCAGATGATAACTGCACTTTAAAGTGGAGAATCTCTGACAGTGACGTCCTCTTTTAAGCATCCAACATCTATGCCCGTACTTGGTCCTCCCGTAAACCCCTTGCTTTTGCAGCTCTGCCTGACTCACATAGTGTACTCTTCACAAAATGCACTGACAGAGGCTCTGTTTATCAGAGTTACTCAAGTTTGTTTCCAAGTTAGAATTACCATTTTATGAGGAGGTGGCGGGGTTAAGAGAGGAGAAGTTTGCATTTGTTGGGCAAGGACATTGAAAAGCACTCACCGGGAATAAAAGTTGTAAGCTAAGTAGCACACATCTGACTGTGGTGCATAAAAAAAGTGCCTGGAAACTCGTTTCTTGTCCCTTGCTGCAATATCTTGAGAGAGTTGGGGTTGTTCAGCCTAGAGAGGAGAAGTCTCCGGGGAGACCTTACAGCGGCCTGCCAGGCCTAAAGGGGCCTACAGGAAAGCCAGGAAGGGCCTCTTCGTCAGGGAGTGCAGTGATAGGACAAGGGGGGAACGGCTTTAAACTAAAAGAGGGTAGGTTTAGATTAGATGTAAGGAAGAAATTCTTTACCCTGAGAGTGGTGAGGCCCTGGCACAGGCTGCCCAGAGAAGCTGTGGATGCCCCATCCCTGGAGGTGCTCAAGGCCAGGCTGGATGGGGCTTTGGGCAGCCTGGGCTGGTGGGAGGTGTCCCTGCCCCTGGCAGGGGGTTGGAATTAGGTGGGCTTTAAGGCCCCTTCCAACCCAAACCATTCCATATTTCTGTAGTATTACAAGGCACCTGTGAAATCAGCATCCAAGAGAAGTTTTAGCACCCTCTGCTGCAGCAGTCCAGGGTATCCATTTCTGGGAAATCAGTAAATCGGATGGAATCTGTCAATTGTCTGAGATATTTGGGGTGTCACCAAGTGGTGACGGAGGTGGCAGAGGGAAGGCCACATCTGTGTGTGACAGCAGCGTGCCCACAGCACCCTGGTAAAGAGGGGAAGGAGAGCTGTGGCTGGCTAACAGTAGCTAGTGTCCTTTGGGGTGGCAGGATCTGTCCTTACTGGCAGACCCCGCGGCACAGAAACATCTAATTTATTTTCAGGAGAGGGTGAAAAAGGATTAAAAGCAGGAAAGCAGGCTTTTTGCTTTTTCTGGAAGAGAGAGGCTGTTTGAGAATAAGCTGCTTTCACATCGGCAGCTCAAGGTGATGCACTTCCAAGAGCCACGTCCCTCGGTGGAGGGACAACAAGTACAGCTGACCCCCTGGTAATTTTGTTAGTGTGAAAGCCAATGTCTGTGCAAAGGATGCTAAAGCCTATTCCAGAAGGTGAGGAGGCTCCACAAAATGCCCTGCTCTGGGATGTTAAATCCCCAGGAGAAATCCACCCCTCTCCACCTGCTGCATCTGCTCCTAGAGGCAACCCCTCTCTTCCAGGGCTCCAAGGACATATCAAGACCAGTGCCTCCGAAAGACATCAAATCTCTATTTTACCCAGCCACATTTGACACCACATATCAAAATTAAAAATTAAAAATCAAAATTAACCCTACATAAAAATCACTAGCAATATGTGATTCAGGGAAAAGTCAAAAGCAAGCAAAAGCGATCGTTTGTTTGCCTCTCAAAGACATGTTTGCAGCCTGATTATAAAAGTCCTGGAGAACCAGAATGTGAAAATAACCATAAAGGAAAGCTCTGAATGTCAAACTCCACGTCCAAACCTTGCATAATATAAACAGTGAATAAATGTTAATATAAAAAAAGGCAAATGAGTTATTTTTAAAAGTTACTTTTAGTGGTTACTGTGTTATTAATAATACAGTTGGAGAATTATTTCCAGCCGTGTCCCTAGATCCAGTGGAATAATTACGTGCTCCAGGACAGCAGTAAAAAGATGAGGAACTCCATATATCTTAGTGACCAGATCTATAAATATGCTACTAAAAATTAGCAACCATTGTCATAGCTGGCTCAAGAGAGACTTGTTAACTAATTATAGATCAAGATGTGCATTAAAATTAATGCAATTTTCAAGATATTATAGGAACTGTCATGTTCCTCAGATTGATAGGTGGACGGTCTTGGAACCTGAAGTGTCCGTGTAACCTCTGCAGCTCGGTCTGTGTAAGAACAAGTTTTCAAACACCATTTTCCTGTCATGCCTCTGACTTGAGGCATGGTAGAAATATTACCTAGGTAGACCAGGTAGAAATATTACCTAGGATTGGTCACTCTTTGGCCAGGGAGTCTGTGACCTCTCGGGATGCTGCCAGGTGGGGCGAACACGTGTCTGGCAAGGTCTGGACTGAGCCCACACCAGGCTCTGCTGAGACCACCAGAACATTTTCACACATTTTACTGAGCCAATCCCATTTGAGACCTCACAATATGATGCCTAACCTGTTGAATTTCTTGATCTGAAGACCCTGTAGCAGATGTGCTAAATACCATACCTAATGCTAAAACTACTCAGATTGTAAGATTTTGGCCATTGCCAGCCATTATAAATCATACTGAATAATGCCAGAGACATTATGCTATTCAAACTGTATTTCAAGACAGTGAAGTTTGTTTCCTCATTTAATGCTGCCACAGTTATAAAATCACAGAATCACGGGATATCCGAAGTTGGAAAGGAATCACAAGTATCACAAGTCCAACTCCTGGCTCCACACAGGACCACCCAAAAATTGGACTGTGTTTTCTGAGAGCGTTGTCCTGATGCTTCCTGAACTCTGGCAGGCTCGGTGCTGTGACCACGTCCCTGGGGAGCCTGTCCCAGTGCCCGACCACCTCTGGGTGCAGAACCTTTCCCTCACACCCAGCCTGACCCTCCCCTGTCCCAGCTCCATGCCGTCCCCTCGGGTCCTGTCGCTGTCCCCAGAGAGCAGAGCTCAGCGCCTGCCCCTCCGCTCCCCTCGGGAGGGAGCTGCAGGCCGCCACGAGTCAAGCAGACTCAGTGCATTACATGGATGAAATAAGAAGGCTTCATAACTATTTTCAAATGGGAGAAATGGGAGAAAGACAGGGTATATTGGCAAGTAAGTCGTATTTATAAATCATACACAGAATTTCCAGGATTTAATCCAGGAACAAAATCTGGGGCTGAGTGGCTGACAAAGGTTACAACCCAGTGAGCACAGAGAGGGAATCTTTATCACCTACCTTGCACTGTAGCTTGATCACTGGGAAAAAAAATAAATAAATAAATAAAAGGAAAAAAAAAAGAAGAAGAAAAAAAAAAGCAATACACAGTGCAACCTTGAACATCAAAAGGACTAAGCAAGCTGCCAGAGAGGAGTGGGTTATTTCCACTTGCTTGATCTTTTTGCTTCGGCTAAAATATTATTAATATTTTAGTATATTGACTGCTGCATACTTTTCTGGAGCAACACCTTTAAGAGCCAAGACCATGCAACGCGGAGATGAACATGGATGATTACTGATTGACATCAACTGCAGGAGACAGCATTGTAAAAGTATGGAGAAAAATATGGCCTGAGGCTAAACTTTCTATGTATTTTTATTTTTAAAAAACATTTGGATTGAATTTTCCATTTACCTATGAAGAAAGGAGCATCTGGTTGCAAAGAAGCTGGAGCTGGACTGCAGCATTCAATTACAAGTAATCTGCATCACTAGATACTTGTAATGAGCCTGAAAACTATTTTGATCCAACAGAAATTGGTTTACTGTATGCATTTAGAGGTACACAAAGAGAACAAAAATTACAACTGAGCTAAAATCCAGGCCATTATTTGCTATTGTGACATTAATTATTGACCAGATTCTTATGATACTGTACAATTTGTCTGCCACTAGCAGCAGTCATTCTTCTGAATAACATGTTGGAAGCTGGTGTAGGAGAAATGAGCACTTAAAATGTAGAGTAATAGCACAGCCCAGTGGCTTATCAAAGAAACCACCATTTAAGAAATGTAGCGATCCACACAATTTATTGCTGTAGTTTATTGAGAAGTCTGGAAAATGAGAGGATGGGAAATTATTCTAGGGTCAGATAGGAGTAAGTGATCTTTATTCAAATCCCTTTTCTTTATCTAAAATCGCTCTGTAAACTGCTTCCAATTATGCTGACTACAAAACCCAGCTGTCACTCTCATGTTATTTTATATAGAATTATGTAAATTAGTATTAAAAATTATACTTAGAATATTTTTTTTTAGATTTTTTTTTTGTTCTACATTCTATTATTATTATAATCCTATTGTTATCAAAAATTATTCTGTATCTCATTATTCCTTTACATACATGCTTGGATCTGCTTTTATTCTCTTGTATATTTTGCATATATCCCGGCAGTCATCTGAAAGCTACCTGGACTGACTTTCCTCTTCCTATTTATCCCAGAAAATACGTGTTGCTTGAGAACAACACACACAAATGCACACTCCACAGATTAGTCCTGGACATCTGATGTTGCGTTACGGCAACATATCAGAGGAAAGGAGCTGCTCGTTGTTGCGGCATGGGCATCAGCCCGCATGCTGGGAGTTTCAGGACCACACATAGACTGATGAAGATATCGTGGCGCAGATATCTTGTGGCACCAATTGCAGTTCTGACCCTCAGCTGTGCAACCTGAGGGTCTTCTCGACACCCTTCTGGCCCACACGTGCGTGTTGCCTCCTATAAAGCACGAGGAATGGGGCAGGAGGATGTTGTGTGCCCAAGTCTCATCCCGTCAGAGATGCGACACATTTTGGGGTGTCCTGGGACACAGACCAAAGCAGGGCTCTCCAGTTCCTCTCAAAAAGTGCCTTGATGGGCCAAAGTACAGGAGACAGGTCCACAGAGGGCTTCTGAACACCTGAAAATGGACTCCATGCATGTTAGCACACAGGGACGGCAAATACCTGGTCAACATCACCAGGAAATACAGCAGAAAGTGCTGTGCCTTAGGCCTAGTTCCCATAAGAGAATAGATATGGCTTAATTTAGGAAAAACTACTCATTTTCCTGGGGTGAAATGCCAACCCTGTCCCTTCACAGGCAGCACAGCTCGGGTGTTCGGACTGCAGCAAAACCTGCACAGAACAAAGTCCAGAGCTGGAGTACGGATATGCCAGCTGGGAGGAAGGGGCTGGGAGGGCAGCGGGACAGTCCAGACAGAGATGAGGTGCTGGATTTAATTAACGTGGTAACTAATGAAAAGATGACCCGACAGGAAAAAAAAAAAAAAAAAGGGCTGTAGGAGGACAGCAAGGTCCTGGTCCCATTATCCATTTCAAGAGGGACTGTGTAGTTTTAAGTGGAGTTATCTGTAAAGTACCAGAGCAGGGATTCCTACATTTTCAGTGAGAACTTTTGAAAGGGAACACAAAGACCATGTAGTGATCAAACAATATAAAAAAAAAAAAAAAAAAGAAGAGAAATAAAAAATAAAATGAAATAAAAACCACAGTGAAAATAAATATTTGAGGTAGGCCACATGAACCAGAAATCAGGTCAAAGAGCTCATGCTGACAGTGTAGCAAACACGGATCCCCACGAGTTAGATAGGCATGGATTTCCCTATATTCACTAGAGAAAGCGATGTATCTGTCCTAGATAATTCCCTAAATTGATTCTTCCAGAAGATGCTAGTGAAGATAAGAGATGACTTTGCACATTCAGTTAATTTGCTAGACAGTGAATAGATGGCATGGCTTAGTCCTTTACACCATTAAGTCTCTGAATTTGAATTTTAGCACTGCATGTGGCTTAGACGCCTCACCTCATGTATCCATCACAGCTGGTCCCATGGGCAGCAAAGAACTGAATTAAAATAATAATTAGTAGTAAAGCTAAAAAAACGCCGGCTTTGAGCTGAGTTCTTAGTTCTTTTACACTTCTGAACAGCCCCAGAGAAAAATAAATGTAATCTGCTGCCATTTTGGTCCAGAAAAAAAAAAAAAAAGTTACAACCCTCCAGTAACAAAGTCCAGAGTAACAACACTCCAGTAACAGAGTCTGATGGCAGAGAAGGAAATACAGTAACAGAAGAAAGTCCACAACTGTGGAGTCCAGCTCCATAGGGAAGCTTCCCAGCAAGCCTTCATGTGGTGTGTGGTGTGAGGGAGGACCTGCCCTGTCCTAAATAATCTCCAGTCGGTCATCTGTAGGCAGCAGCATACCGAGTAGGATAATTTGGGGCACCTCCGTGTCTTTCTTTTGTGTACCACACTCTTCCTCGACGTTTCAATGTCTGATTAGGGTTGACATTGTCTCTTCTCTTTCGGAAGGGCACACCGTGCCTCCTGGCTCTTCAGATTTTCTTCGGTCTCTCAGGCACCAAATCTGTTCATCAACCCATTTTCTCCTGCTTGGGCTCCTCTCTTACACTGAACTTTGTATCTGTGTAGCTGGTCCTCCAGAGCCATTATGCCCTTCTGGCACTCTTGTTCTCAGCATCGGAATTTATACAGGGCTTGAAATGGTTTCAGATGGATAAAATGTGTCATCCATGAATGGCTTGGGCTCTTCCTGGTGTGTTTCCTTTCCCCACTCAGAAGGTGAAGAGTTTCAATAAAACGATTGTCCTTTCTGTCTAATTTCCTGCTTTGACTTGATCTTTTCACTCTCCTTGAATGCAGAATGAGTAAGTACTTGGGGACTATGTAATTCACTTATAATTGAAACAATAGACCATAAAGGCTCCTTGAGAGCAATTACATCTATTGAGCCAACAAGTCAGTTGTGCATTTGCACCAAATCCAAGCAGTAAAATATATTTATGATTTTATTTTTTTTTTAAATGAAAGCCACTGCTCACTAAGTCTTTAGAGGCAGCACGATGCATCATCAGACAGTGAGGTTTAAATGTGAATCTACATAAGCAATGCGCATTACTCTACAGGAAAAAATAGTCCAATGTACCGCGTCAGCATGATGCATACACCCAAAAAGTAAGTGTGTGTGTGATTAGATCCAGCCTGAGACATCGTGGTTAATCTAAGAAACTACAGTAAAAATCAACGTAAGTTTGCCAGCGCTGTGCTCAAGACTGAGTGGTGAGAAGAGGATAAACTGTATATGACGAAAATTAGAAGTGTCTAACTGCCTTTGTTTGCTTTTATCCTCAGCTACATCATAGGCTGACTCTGCTGACAAGCTTAGTTGAGGGCAGAAAAAAAAAAAAAAGCAATTAGATTGTATTAAGCCATCTGTCCAAGAGGGATTCTGGACAAATCAGATTCCATGCAGGGCACTGGACTGGGATCAGCTAGTAACTGTGTCAGGAACAGCTGTATGCGCGACCTCCGATACAGCCGCCTGTGCCCTGTGCCCCTCCAGGCTAGGTAGCACCGTGTGTTAGCGTGGGCAGGGTTTTGCACTAGCACGGTGTGCCGCTTCCAGCATCTGAGCTGATAGCTCCTGCCTTCAGCACCACGTAAACGCAGCAGCACGTTTGGAGCCTGCTCAGAGATCTCTTCTGCACCTCCGCAGCGTGGCTTTGCGAGATATACGTGCTTTACGTGCTTTATGTGCTGAGGCTTGTTCTCTGCTCCGTGAACATGCTCTTTTCCACGGCGGGCGTTTCAGCTCCCTTTTAAAGGTAAGCATGCGTTAAAGTGCTTTTCACAACGCAGATAATTGAGCACAGGTATAACGTCTATCACAATAAAAGCCAAATCCCAGTCAGATACTAGGCCACTATCAAAGAAAAAAAAAATAAATAAGAACTCAGAAGTTTTTCAGTCCAACGCTTCCCACCAGCACTAAATCCATTAAAAAAAAAAAAAAATCAAGCTGCTTTTACTACACCTAGTTATACAGACTACATGGGCACTATTGTAATATAAATAAAACTATTGTTACTGCTAATAATTAATATTGCCGTCATTTGTGAATTCTCTCTTTTTTAAAACCACCTTTCTATTTTGTTTTCTGAAACCGTCTGTATTTGCCTACTTTAAAAATCATTAAAAAGAAAATTGATCATTCTTATAACAAATACCAAGCGACAGCAAATGTGCACACCCAGGTTACAGAGATGAGGTTTATAATGGCAGTGCTGATGGATCGTTACTGTTTCCACCTCAGCGGGGCACCACCAGAACATAGTGCTCCACAAAAATGACATACCGAGTGGTACTGAAAATAACAAGAAAGTCCTCGGCAGGCCTGTATTTTTCACCGTTACATCAATGAGACAGCAACCCTGATTTTCTTATTTTAGTTTTTTGGTTTGGTTGGTTTCCTTGGGCATTTTCCTTAGACGGGGAGGAGGTTGCTAGAAAACGGTGCTTTTATCTGCGCCATTTTAATTTTTATATTTTCCCTCAATTTTCAGAGGAAAAATGCTATTCAAATATCAGTTTTACAGCACTGGTAACAAAGAGAACAGAGACTATAACTTTCCTTTCACGAGGTCAGATGTTCTTTAGGAATAAAACATAGGCTTTTTCACAGCCTTTTACATTTTCTTTCTGTTTCTTGACAGAATAGCAGCAAATTCTCGAAAGGACAGACCACCTGCGGCTCCAACTTCATTGAAAAAGTGATGGAAGTGCTGAGCGCTTCGCCACATTCAGGCCAGATTCTTTATTTACAATGGCATTTATTTAAAACTGATTAATGTGTTTGTGCTAACGGAGCTAATGCTCAAGAAGAAAGCCACCTGTCGCCAAGCTGGGCATCTCATCCAAGCTCGTGTGCCAGGTGGTCAACCTCATCGACCATCAGTTTCTGAATCCTCCAAGCCATTACTCCTATGAGCATCCCTCGCACAAGCAACACTAGCTCCTCCAAGCTTTAGTACCCCTTCCTCTACATCTTTGCAGGCATTTCCAGGAAGTTTATGATCTTTTTGCTAAGACATAGATGTATTGAATGTTAAAAATAGTAATTTGAAAACTTAGAACTGAAAACTCTCTAATTCTGAGTACGCATAAGGGCTCTCTCTTATTTTCTGAATTACACAAGGCATAGAACATCTTATATAGTTTTTGGGATAATTTCCTCAAAGACATGCAAATTCCTCCCCTCTGCTCCTGAAGAGCTCCGCTCATAATAAGCTAAAATCTACAAAGCATCTTCACTGAAAAATAAATAAATAAATAAATAAATAAAATAAAAATAAAATAAAAAAATAAAATAAAATATAAAATAAAATAAAATAAAATAATAAAATAAAACAGAGTAAAAGAGTTCAGTGCAATGCAATCCACCTTATCCATATCCAGTAGAAAGGAAAGCACAGGCAAATTCATTTTCAGAAGCTTTTTAAAATGGGAAAAATCTCGTGTTGACTGGGTTTTCAACCTGTGTTATAATGAAAATATATCTGCAAAATCTGCATCTGTCTGCCTCGATCTGCCTTGAGCACCCATGCACTACTACGCACACCACTTGCACAGTGCAAGATGTGCTGGGACTGAAAGTCAGGCTGGGGTTAGGACAAAGGATGCAAGGCTTACAGCCAACTATAAGATGCCACAAATGACTTGCAAAAAAGCACATTTCCTTTTCTTCAGGCTTAAAAACAACCACAGCCCTCCTCCCACTTTCCGGCAGGGCACAGAGGAAGCAAAGACGAGAAGATGCGGATTGGGGCAGTTCAGAAGAGAGCGATGTTTGTTATGACAGCTCCTGACTTCCTGGGCACGAGTTGGTAGGATTTTCCTTGGCTTTAAAACTGTTGCTTCAAAACTCAGCGTGCCCAAAAAGACTGTGCCAACAAATTAATGTAATTTCAGACTCAGGGGAGAACAGCTAATCAGAGTAGGAGGGTAGAAGAGTAGAGAGACATTAAAGAAGAACATCCTGAAGGAATAAATTACTGCCCTTTTTTTTTTTTTCCTGGATCCTCTTTTGAATGCTTTCTTTTGTTGTACTTCTTCTTCGCATTCATTTGATGAAAGACGATAAAAAATATAACACGGTAAGAATAGGCAAACCCTGAATACATAATACACCTGCCAGAGGGGGGTCTAAAATTAGGGAGAAGCTGTGCATTCACATATTATTGCTTTTTCTTTAGGCTGAAGAAATGGTGTGAGCTTCATCTGTCCTTCAGGCCTCATCCTACTTCACCAGCCACCCATCCCTCCTCGCCAAGCTGCTTTGTGCTTGCGAGACCTCATCAGGGAAACTGTTGCTGACCTGGCAGCTCCCACCTGGCGGCGTAGGGCTGCAGAGAAAACACTGCTTTTCTGTTCCCTGGACCTGCTTGGCCTGAGACTGTGGATCTGGACAGCTTCCAGAGTGTGAATGTGGTGATAAGGGAAGGCAGAAAGGATTCGGAAGGCATATAGCGTTACACTGGGCACCAGCAAGGAAGGCAATGTAATTACCGTGATGCTGGCACGTGCTACCGCAGGGTGATACAGGGAAAGCTCAGCCATACAGCCACAATTTATCTCGACTCTTGGAAGTGACTGAGCTAAATATTCAGGCTAACAGAAAAGATGTCATTTGTAATGGTACCAAGTGAAAAAAAAAAAAAAAAGTAGCAATTCTTGCTTTGAAAACATCATCAATGTGAATTCAATGGAGAGTTTAAGAATATCCTAAGGGATGGAAACAGAGAACAGAGATTAAAAGAAAAAAGAAATGCAAAACCAAAACCTAAGCAGACCTCTGTTTGTAGCCACTGGAAATGTCTCTTGCCCTGTAGTGGAGGCTGACAGAAAGCAGACAAATGTGCAGCGAACCACAGAGCCAGGGGGGAACTCAAACCATGCCACTTCCACACTGTGAGGTGTGACGAGACACACCTACACCCTCTGGATGCCTGTCACCCTCATCCTGGGCTTTCACAGCCTTCCGTGTAACGTGTCCCGTCCTCATAATTGCTACGACTTTCCTTTTATTTAAGTAAAATTGCTCTGAATGTACAACAAACATCTCTCAAGTCCTGTCCTCAGCCTGGTGAACAAACAATGAGCAACCCCTTTGTAGCACTGCTAGCTGTTTGAAGCTTGTTCCCATGCCCACATTTGATGTTCTCTTTACAAAACAAAACAAAACAAAACTTGGGTCGCCTGTTCTTGATAGGTCATGCTGTCTAAATCTCTTAGCACTCCTGCTGCTTGCACTGAGCTCTCCTCTTATATACACAGATGTCTGCATGCACATACACACACCTTACTTATTAAAGCATACGTTCCTCCAAAACAGGACAAGCTCTTGCCCCTGATAAATAGAGTGGCGTAATAGCCTTTCACCTTTTACATGTGGCGTGCACACAAGAATAGCCAGACAGGATCTTATCTGCTGGCTTTAATTCAGTCTTTGGCCTAGCACAGCCCTAGACTCTTTTTTTTTACTATACTGGGGCATAAACCAATATCTGGCATTTTGTTGGCGTTTTTGCATTCCATTTTCCCTTCACAGGTGAAACGCTTTCCACTCACCAATATTGAATTTTACTGTATTGATTACAGATTATTTCTCCAAGTTATCACAATTACTTGAATGTTAATGCTGTCTTCAGAAATAATTGCATCTCTTCCCAGTTGGTTATCTTCTGCAAATCGTATAAGAGCATGCTTTATATCATCAGGAAACTTGGCAAGAAGAACATCCAATGTTTCTGGAAGGGGGCAAAGCTGTCAGCCCCAAATCCCCAGATGTCCTCCTTGGTGGAAAATGAAAAATTACCAGTTCTATTTGAGTGTAAGTGTTTAAGGACTTTCCTCTGATTGAGTATATTCCTCCTTCTCAGGCATTTTAGCTCATGCTTTCCTCCTGCCGGTAGAAAATTCTTGATGCCTTATCACAGAAAGTGGCCTCAGACTTGATGAGTTAGACTTTGTCTTCTGATGTGGGGTATCATCTGGGTTAAGCAGTGCTCATCTGGATCAGTTTTCTTAGTCTGTCAGAGAGGACATTTCACAGGGCTATGCCAAGAGTTTTACTACAGCCAAAACTGTTTTGCCTTTATCCACTGGGTCAGAGAACTAAACCAAATTAATATAATACGCTTTGTTCTTAACAAATCCATGTTGGCTGCTTCGTGTAGGTTTATGATCCTCTTGGGATGAGCAAATAATTCATTTCGGTATTTTACCAAGTATGAGAGATGCAATGTTTGATTTACAGTTGTGGGTCCTCCCTTCCCCTGTTTTTTAAAGACATTGCTTTTATTTTAACACAAATCATCAGAACTGCCATGCAGGTTGCACCCATACAGATGAATAGAACTGAGCGGGGAAAGTTCTTGGGCACTGGGGCTGAATCCTCCCTATCGTACACTGCTAGAAGAGTTATGGTCTTATCTCAGGCAACCATCACTTTCACAAACAATTCCTGTACACCATTCATAATATGATTCAGGCCTTGAAACAGCCCCAGCTTGGATGAGACCATCCTGTTTTGAATGCTAAAGCTTACAAATACAGATGTAGCCAACCACGCCAGTCAGCCTTGAACAAGATAATGGCCCCGATGTTGTTTACCATAGTCTGTAGATATTGCCTCACTGATCATTGTAGAAAAAGAGCACGCTTTCAGAGATCTGAAATAATAAATCAAGTATGTAAAAGAAGGAACATGAGCCACTTCCTACAAAAGAAGAGAACTCTGGGGAAATGGCTAATGCCAAAACTCTTTATATATACAACATATTCCCATCAGCAGGGGTCTAACACAGTAAAACAACATCGTGCACCACTCTTTAGGACTGGAGATCAGTTGCTGGGTCTAGATTACTCCCTCTGCCCTCCATGCAGCCTGTTCTCAGCACCTAAGGTGGTTCAAAAGAAATTCTTGGATGGGTTAGAGTTAGCTGTAGTAATTAATTCATAGCCCGTCTCTGGAGCTACATTAAGCAATGTTTCCATTAATGTTTCCAATTAGTTTTCAGGTAATAGTGGTGCATGGTGTTCTGAGAGGAACACGGAAAGTTGGTAGAGGTCCATTCATCAAAAAATGATAGGAACCATGGCCTCCATGGTATACACAGATGTTGTCCTAATCTAGGGGGGAAATTGAGAGAAAATTTTACACAGCAAATACAAAAGATATATCACAGTTAAAGACTTCTAGCCTTATAATTAAAAAGAGAATAAGGCAAAAGCGTATCTATTCAGCAGAGAGAGAGGGGAGTAATATCTAAAGGTAATCTAATTATGGTTTTAAACGAAAAAGAACACATTTTTTTTTCCAGTTTTCAGTGAGACAGATGACTCTCTAATAAGGAGGACATTCAAAAGTGGGTAGAGACTTAAACGATCTCTAGCAAAATTATTCCAGCACGTGTAGCAGGAGAGAAGAGGTGTGAAAAGGGTATCCTGATGGCAGGTTTGACACTCTGTGATGGGAACAGAGTGGACCCAAAGGCTTAATGCAGATCCACTTGCAAACTGTTGTCAAAGTGAGCACACCAAACCACAAACAAAAGGTTGACTATGAAGAGTTTGTTTATATCAGAAGGTAAATTAGAACAATCAATTTTTAAACTAGAGAAAATTGGATGTTCTGGGTGAAAGATTCCAATATTAAAGATTTTCTAAGTAAGTTTTTCTTTGTATGCTCTCTACTTGCAAAACAATCAATGAAAACTTCTCAAGAGTAGATCATGTCTGACCAGCCTCATGTGATGAGCTGAGGGGCAATTCTGATGACAGATGAATGGCTCATCATGTAGGTTTTGTCGGGTTTTCGTCAGCTTTTGACCATCCCTACATCACCTGGTGCTGGACAGTGGTTGATGGAGCAGGGCCACATGTGAGAAGGAAGGAGCAGCTGAGAGGGGCTGGGGGACCTGAGTGCAGCCCCCGTCCCGTCCCATCCCACCCCACCCCATCCCACCCCATCCCATCCCATCCCATCCCATCCCATCCCATCCCATCCCATCCCATCCCATCCTCTGCTCTGCTCTGCTGGGGGAGAGGGAGCGGGAGTGAAGGGGGAATGTTGGACATGGAGAGTGGGGTAGACAGTGTTTAAATTTTGTCTCTGTTCCTTGCTATCTGAATCCATTTTAATTGACAATACATTAAATTATTTTTTTCCAAGCCACCTGCGTTTTGCTTCTGACGCTAACTGGTAAGTGATCCTGTCTTTAAAGGTTAACCCACCACAGTCATGTGAGCTTGACTTTAATAAGGCTTTTGACATGGTCTCCCACCACAATATCACCTGGGAGCTGAGGGAGCCTGAGCTCAGCTAACAACAGAGGAGCTGAGCTTGAAAACTGGCTGGATAGCTGGCTTATGTGGCCGCGAGCAATAGCATAATGTCCAGCTGCAAGCTAGCAAGGAAGGACCGCAGGGGCCAGCAGGGCTCCAAACACTCATCAGCAACCAGGAAGATGGTGGAGAGTGCAACTACAGCAAAATGGGAGATGCTAATTAAGCAAAAGGGGGCAGAGGAGAAGAGGGAGGTTGACAGAGTGAACGGCAGCACTTCTACCAACAGACAAAGACCCTGATAAGCCCAAGAACTGGGCCAAAAGAAACCTCATCGGGTTCAAGAATGAAAAGCACAAAGCTCTGCACCCAGGGCAGAATAACCCCAGGCATCAGCGCAGGCTGGGGAGAGCTGGCTGAGCAACAGCCCTGCTGGCAAGGGCCCAGAAGCTGCGGGAGAAGCCAGCTGAAACGGGAGGCAACAGCTCCCTGCAGGGAAGGCAAACTGCATACAGGCCTGTGGGTAAGGGACATTGTCCCCCCCTCCACAAGGACACTGTCTGCCATGGGCAAGGCCACCCCGTAAATCCTGGGCTCTCCGGTGAGGACACCCCTGTCAAGGAGGGTGCTGCAGACCATGGAGCATCCATCCGTGCCCCATCCAGGTGGGCAGGGGCCTCCAGGGCATCAGCCACCGGGACAGGATAAGGGACATGGGACTGTTCTCTCTGCTCGGGACCCTCTAAGCATTGTCTGCAGCCTCCCAGATGGCGGCTTGTATAGGGTTTATGTGGCAAGGTTTTGGTAACGGGCGGCTGCAGGGGTGGCCTCTGTGAGAAGAGTACAGGAGCTGCCCGGTGTTAGATAAGAGCCAGCTCCAGACAGCTCCAAAAGGGACCTGCTGGTGGCCAGAGCTGAGCCAATAAGTGATGTTGTTTGTGCCTCTGGGAGAGCAGATTTAAAAAGGGCAAAATAAATAAATAAATAAATAAATAAATAAACCTGCTGTACAACAGCAGCTGGGAGAGAGGAGTGAGAACCATCCCTGCAGCCCCCCAGGTGAGTGCAGCAGGAGGGCAGGAGGTGCTCCAGGCACGCAGCAGCAGTTCCCCTGCGGCCTGTGGAGAGGCCCCTGGTGGAGCAGGCTGTCCCCCTGCAGCCCACGGGTCCCACACGGAGCAGATCTCCACGCTGCAGCCCGTGGAGGAGCCCCCGGTGGAGCAGGTGGATGTGGCCTGGAGGAGGCTGCGGCCCATGGAGAGCCCCCGCAGGAGCAGGCCCCGGGCCGGAGCTGCAGCCCGTGGGGAGGAGCCCACGCAGGAGCAGGGGGTCTGGGGGGAGCTGCCGCCCGTGGGGGACCCGTGCTGGAGCAGTTTGCTCCTGGGGGATGGACCCCGTGGGACGGAGCCGTGTGGGAGCAGTTCCTGAAGAGCTGCTGCCTGTGGGCAGCCCCCGCAGGCTCAGTTCGGGAAGGACGGCATCCCGTGGGAGGGACCCCATGGAGCAGGGGCACAGAGGGACCGTGAGGGAGCGGCACAGACGAAGCGTCAGGGACTGACCGCAGCCCCCAGTCCCCAGTCACCTGCGCCGCTTTGTGGGGAGGAGGTGGAAGAGGGTGGGTGGGGGGAAGGTGTTTTTAATTTGCTTGTAGTTTGTTACTGCTCTAGTCTGTTAGTAATATGCAATAAATTATATTAATCTCCCTGTGGTGAGTCTGTTTTGCCTGTCACGATAATTGTTGATTGATCTCCCTGTCCCGATCTCAACCTTTGAGCCCATTCCATCATATTTTCTCCACTTTCCCCTTTGAGGAGGGGGATTGAGAGAGCGATGTAGTGGAGTTCAGCTGCCCAGCTGGGTAAAACCACTTCACAGCTGTTACAAGCTGGGTAAAACCACTTCACAGCTGTTACAACATTCAAACCAAACACTTTCTCAACACTGGCAGACACGATAACAAGAAGGAGCCATGGCTGCAAAAGGCAGCATAGACAATTCAGGCTGGATACAATGACAAGCTTTGCCAGTAGTAGGCGACAGGGCACAGAGGCTTCCCAGAGAGGCTGTGGATTCTCCATGCTTGGGAGTTTTCATGCCTTGGTTGGGCACAGACTCCACCAAGCGTTAGAGTTGTGCTATGAACATGTGTTTGGACCAAAAACCAAAACCAAAAACAAACAAACAAACAAAAAAAAAACAAACAGAAAAAACTTGTACACTATTGCAACACATGCGGGCAGCAGAGTAGAGAACACACAATGCAGAATGTGAAACGTTTGCTATGGAAAATAGAGGTCTCTGTAAAATAGCTCCCATGTCTGGGATAAACATTTTGAAGGTTAGATCCTTCTGAGGAAAAACTGCAATAAAAATAAATGTGGTTGAAAGAAAGTTGGTGAAATCATAAAGGAAGATGACCTGGGGGATTACACCTTCTTTATTTTGAACATTTGTTTTGTTTTGTTCTGATTTTTAGGAGAAAAAAAAAAAATCCTGCTCTCTGTTCAAGGAAAGCATAGCAGGGGATGCTCCTTGTAGCAGATACAGCTGAGCAACTGCTACTCTGTTCCTGCAAATGCTGGAGGGTCACTGGGAATGGGGGGGGCCTGCAGACCCCAATAATGCTGCTCAGCTGAGTGTCAGCATCTTCCCCACATGCACTCCAGGATTTGGTGCTCCCTGGTAATCAATGACAGGACTCACGGAACAGCCAAAGCTGCGCCAGAGGAGGTTCAGACTGGATATTAGGAAAAATTTCCCTACCGTGAGGGTGGTCAGGCACTTGCACAGGCTTCCTAGAGAGGTGGTTGATGCCCCATGCCTGCCAGTGTTCAAGAGGCATTTAGGTAATGCCCTCATTAATAAGCTTTAACTTTTGTTTTGCCCTGACGTGGTCAGGCAGTTGGACTAGATGATCTTGGAAGTTTCCTTCCAACTGAACTATTCTATTCTATTCTATTCTATTCTATTCTATTCTATTCTATTCTATTCTATTCTATTCTATTCTATTCTATTCTATTCTATTCTATTCTATTCTACCCTACTCTACCCTACTCTACCCTACTCTACCCTACTCTACCCTACTCTACCCTACTCTACCCTACTCTACAGTAGGTCTTGGAACACCTGCAGAGTGCAGCTGTGGTCCCAACAAAATGTTGCCTTCCATCTGGCTTCGGTGAAGACCTGTGACCAAATCTGACTGAGCGAGTTCAGGGAAGATGAATTCAGTGTGGACTAGGTGAAAGGAAGGCCTTTTTGAAGGGTCATGTGAATGTAGAGCCTATTTTATAATGTCCTGTTTCATAATGACTCTTGTTTAGTCTGGCAGAAGACTGGCTGCAAGGGAACATGACTGCTTTCTATAAATACAGCAGGGAGGAAAACACTGGGGAGAACTATTTAAGTGAAAAGCCAATTCTAGTGCAAAAACAAGTGGTATAAATCAGATAATAAAAAATAGTCCAGAAGATCTCTAAGATCTCTAACCAGCTGATTAGGCATGTCCTGAGGCTTCCAAATAGCAGCAGTATGTGTGTGTGGTGGTGGTGGTGGGGGGATCCAAACTATTTTTCTGACGGAGTTTGACTGTTTATGAACCATTTGTAATAGAAGACGAAGGGACTCAGTCACCCAGGAGCTGCCTCTGGCCCCGTGGGGCGGCTGCGTCAGAGGGCAGAGATGCTGCGCCCCTCAGGCTGCTCTGCCATCAGGGCAAAGTTGCGCAGCTATTGAAGGTGCTCTGCTAAGCACAGCCTAAATGCTTTCTTTTGCTTTCACAGATTTCTTGTTAATCTCAGCACTGTTCTTCCTTGTTTCTTCCCCTGGTATCCCGAGGAGACACCCCAGTCCATTACAGCAGGATCAATACCTTCTTCCCTGCTTTATCCTCTATTTTTTTTCCAGCACCATCTGACACTGACTCTTCAACAGCATACCCATTATTCCTCCTTTCCATTAATCTCCATGCTCTCCCATCCATCTCACTCGTCCTCCTTATTTCTTCTTCGCTGCCTTATGCTACCACCTGTGTGATCTTCCTTATCATCCTGGATTTCTAATCCAGCTCCCAGCTCTTCTCACCACCATTCACTGCTTGCCCCCCGTGTCTTCCTGAAGAGGGTGTGATATTACTTACCTGCAAACTGATATTGCATGGGAATCTACACCTGCCAGATTCTGTGTGGAGCGTGTACCTAACCAGAGTATCGTATGACGGAGGCAATAAATTAAACAAGGGCAGATTTACATTGATATAAACTGTGGCTTCAGTAGCTACAGCTGCTCACTTCTATGAATGGGCCAACAAAGACTCCAGGACATTGTAAAGCATGTGTTGGGGGACAGAGAAGCAGCTGATTAAGAAAGGATTTTTTTTTTCCTTTTTTTTTTTTTTTTTCTCGAGAATTCACCTTCCTCTTCATGGTGCTGGCCTTCTAGGTGGAAAGAAAGACCCAGGTCCCTGGCCCCTTGGTGCATGGCTCTTTCTGTGTGTGAACACTTTGTCTGGTGTCAAGACAGGTCCTGCCCTTGCAAAATATCTCATCTGAAAGGCAATCACAGAAGCACGATGATTATACACCCTAAAGTGGTCACTTGAGGTCCGGTCAGCTGGATGCTTTCCATGCTCCACCACCTGGATCTCCACTGACTTCAACAGGAGCTCAGACCCCCAGCTCAGAGGTACGTGCACCCACACAGACACCGACATTTAACCAACTGACCTGTGCCAAGTGCCACTGGAGATGCCCCAGGACATCTGAGATGTATTTAAGCGACCAGCAGAAATTAGACAGGATCTACGGTGGACTTGTGACCTTCCAAAGGAGGAGACGGAGGTTAGGCAGTGTCCTCCAGGACATCTTAAATGGCACTGGAGGTCTACGTGCTGTCAGTCGAGCTCTGTGTGTCTTAATCCGGAGCCGGATCGTCCCTGGGAGGGTTTCCGGCTGAAACAAAAGTTTTCGTGTGTGGCTGAAGAAAGCAAACAGGCCAGTTTTGCAAGCTCCAGAGTCTGAGAGAAACACTTGCAACTCGATATCGATTATCCGCTGAGAACAGCTCAGGCCCAGACAAAAGAAACCACTCGCGTCTCCGAAGAGGAGCGAAAGCAAAGCCCGAGTGAAAAATGATAAAGGCAGGTGACCGCTAATGGATTTATATCACGAGATACAGTGGATAAAGACTTTGATGTTGTAAATAAGAAAACTGTTAGAAATGGCCTAAGTTGAAATCAGACGGACTTTGAATGAAAACAAAGCGTTCGCTGGCTCAGAGATGTGAGATTAACTCTGCTGCTGATTCAATGGATCAAAAATTGCATTGATCCAGTGCCTCGGACTTTCCACATTAAGCCCAGCAAAGGTAACCTAAGAACAGCTAAACTGGAAGATTGCTGCCTGACAAATGTGTTTTGTTTTGTTGGTTTTTTTTGCCTCTTAATGGAAAATTTCGGCTCCACTCTTCCAGCGGTCCGAAACAATCTCTGCTCTCCCCGTTATGAGATGACAACAACGCTCGGCCTGCTTTGGCCTGAGCTACGGCGCTGTGCCAGCGGGCGTCTCGAGTTGTGGAAAGCCTTAAATCAACACGTTTTACCAGGGAAGAGTGAGGAAAAAAACAGTTCCTAAGCTGTATGAAATATTCATGTCTAGCGTCTTGTGAGATACCATCTGGTTAGATCAAGCCGGAGCAGAGCTGGTGGTGACACAGAAGCACACTGGGTAGGAAGGAGGAGGGTGAGACTTGGAGATTCGTCGTTTCATGACCTACAAAAGGCCACTGCAAAACCAGCAAGGGTTACTTCAGCACCAATTAACTTTTCAAACAAAGAATGATCTGAAAGGAAAATGTTGATCCTTTGGGTCTGTGATGAGGAAAATTGTAATGTACTTCAAGTAAAATCATGCCTCTCATGAAGACATTGACAATTTAATGGCAATGTAATATTTGCTTAAATATCAAAGTGTCTAAAAACAAAGCAAAATAAACAAAAGCCCCATAATAACTCAACAAGCGCTTCTACAACCACAAGAATAAACAAAGGGCAAATCTTGCTAAAGACACTGTAATCTCCCAGCACTTTACATTTTATATGTATAGTCCTGGAAGTAAATACATCCTTTTTTCCTTAAAAGCCATTTCTGACAGAGCATTGCTCTGGGACTTGGTAGACCCGAGTTTTGCTCCTGCCAGAGCTACTTCTCTGATATATGACCTTGAGACAAACATTTTGCTTCTGTTAACCGCTTCCTCTCCCACTTTCAGTCTATTCCAGATCAAGACAGTTTTACCGTGCCTCATGCAATGGGGCCTCTAGGTGCTATTGCAATGTAAATAGTGTCAGCACAGGTGCACTCAAGAGCGGGATATGGCTTTTATCATCCAGTTACAAGGTCACCGTTGGGTGAAAGGATTGCTGCATAAAACAAGACCGAGCCATCAGCCTATGGCAATCTCCCAGTTATACAATAATGTTATTTCAAACACCCAGGATGTATTTGAGGCCGTCCCAGGCTGGGTGAGTTTGCAGCGCCTCGGAGCTTCGCGGGCCAAATGGACTCGTGCGGGTGGGATGCTTGAGCTGCTGGGGCCTTACCCTGCTGACCCTTTTGATTGCAATGTGCCCGTTCCTTTTTGCGAGGTGAACTGAGCTCTGAGACACCTCAGAGGATGAGGAAATATTGCTCCCAGCTCTGTGGAGGGGGAAGAATGAACGACGCAGCAATGAAATGGCCGCCTTGGAGTGACAGAGACGGGGATAATGTCCCTTCCCTCGCTGTGTTGCATACCTTGTGATAAAACCCCACTGCTACCCCTCGAACAGCAGCGTCAGTCACGCAGTATGGGCTCTGCACAGGCTTTGAAAACGAGGGAAGGGAGTATCAAATGTTCCAGCCCACTTAATTTGAAAGCTGCCTATAATAACCCCTTTGGGAACATGTAAAACAGACAGGTCAAATTGCATGGTTACACAAATATCACCGGATTCTGGCATTTAGGAACGAAAAGCTTTGATCTGTTCAATCTGAAAGTGCCTAAAACATGCGTACGCTATGTTAAATGCTTTGCTTTTTGTGTTTTCCGAAAGCCTAGCTAGAAACAATTTGTACACAGCACGACAAAACTTCGCCTTGACAATGTAAATATCTATGCACAAGTTATTTGGCACAGTGTGCTATTGCAAAAATATTTTATTTTCCGTAAAATGAGAGCTCTTAAAGAGTCCTCAGCTACAGAAACCGTTAAAGGAACAACCTACTGTCCTTTAAAAGCCTCGCTCCATTCCTCGCTCCCATCTGTCTTATTTATAGCTCTCCTTTGTGAAGCCCTCCCCGATCCATGAATGAAAAGCACTCATCAAAACCCTGTGTGGGATCTGAAGCCAGCAGTCCTTATGGATGCTGTGCGTATGCAGGAAAGACTTCAGCAGCTCGATCATCCCAAATCAACCCCATATTGCAGTGTCCTCGTCAACAATTTGGCTGTAAAGCAGCGCTCGCTCGACGTCCGCGTAAATGCGTCAAAACGCTTCTCAGTCGTCCTCCCACCGATTTTCGGCAGGCGTTTTGCTGCAGCTCAGCTAGGAGCAGGGATCCTCTCTCCTCGTATTCCCTGGCTGCACATTTGGCTTTCCTCGGGCCTCTGTGGCAGCTCCAGCCCCTCTGGAGAGGCGAATTTCTTGCCCCCCTCCTCTTTCAGCGTGGCGCTGAGGGGGCGCGCATTGTCGCGGGATGTCAGTGCCAGAAGTGGCCCTTTCTCATGGAAATCAGGCAAAATAGGCCGGCATTATCCACCAGAAGGAAGGAGAGACCTTGCTTTTTCTTTGCCCTTCCTGGGAGGTTGCGTTTGAAGCGATGAGCACTGGCTCTGATATCTCATAAGCCTCGGCTCCTTCCCCACCTCCTCGTCGCCTGCCTTGTGGCACCGTCTCCTCATCCTCAGGTCCCACCGGTCCTTACAAACTCACCTTGGTGCTGTTAAGATTTCTGGGATAAAGATGCCAAATAGGTGGCTTTGACGTGAAGGTGACAGCCGAAATCTGTGCTCATCTGCGCCGATGTACGGCATGTCGGCACCGACGACACCTTCTGATCCCTGGGGGAAGGGGAGCGCTGTCCTCGCAGAGCGGGAGGGCAAAGGGCAACGGGAGATGTGCAGGGACAAAACCGCTTCCCTGGGGACACGCTGGGGTCACGTTTACCCATCCCTTGTGCCATATTTACAGATGGCCTTCCCAGCAGCTTGCAGGTCTTCCCAAGTTTTTAACCCGATTTGACTCAGCGGGGATTTCGGCGCGTGCGCCTGCGGGGCTTAAATATCAAAGTGTGCAAATATCTGTGTGTGCAAGCACGAAGGCTCACGTCGTGATGCTTTAATTATGAAGCACAATGCGACTGAGGCGGGCTCGTGGTTCGGATGTCAGAAGAAAAAGGCCACCCAGCAAAAATCAAGCAGTGCACACCGTGCGTGTTGTAAATTTACATTAGCACCAGCTCTGGTTAAGATGAGACGATGCACCATAGGTGGACAACATTATAATTCAGTAGACTTGTGGAATATGCAAGCTTCCTCTTATGCGACCTCAAAAAATGGGAGGCGAATATACAGCTCCGGTAGCTCTTGCCCACTTTTGGAGGAAAATCGATAAGGCATTGTGGCAACAACAGCTCAACAAACCTGTTTGTTACAAAGCTTTTATTCTATGTTTTCCCAAATAAAAACCAAAACAAACCAACAACAAAGCCTTCAAAGTTTTTATTCTATGTTTTCCCAAAACAACAAAACCAGAAAACAACAAAAAAAATGCTGTTCGGTGTGACAGCGACTGACCTTGTGCTGAAATTTCAGCTACTTCGGGTAAACATTGTATATTATCTTGTAAATTAACATTTAAAGTTGTTTATAGAAAAGTGTCGATTGACGGGCTGCTTATAGCACTTCAGATTATTCTAGAAATGAAATAAAAGCCAAAATGGTTTGACTTAAGTAGATGTAGTTGTATATTTCAAAATAGTTAGATCTTTGGGAAGTTTTAAACACTTATTTTTCAGTCTGAGTGTTCGGCAGGCGGCAACGCAACAGCAAGTTGCACGTTGATGAGAAATCAGCCAGGTCACCACTTCAGGGCTAGTTAAAAAAACTCCTTTTTTAAAATAATTTCCTTGCTGGATCTCTGCCTTCAAATAAGCAAGACAGACCACATTCGAGCTGTGCTCTCTGCAGATCCTGGTCTTGATGTGATAGGAATTAAACGGGTCTGTTAATGCTCTGGGAGGACGGTGTCCTGCACTTCAAAGGCGTGGAAACGGCATCCTTTCCCCTTTATCTGCCTTCAGGCAGGGCCTTCTGGATACATCTCGAGAGGAAAATGAGTATTTCTGATGCAAAATTGGTGCAAAATTGATGCAAAAACGTTGGAGCACATAAATAGCTACGGGGCACATGTGAAGCACACTGCGTTCCGCATACAGCGTGGAAGACACAGCGCGACTGCTAATCGAGAGGGTATTTAAATATCACGACTGCGTATTTATCTCAGCTCAGAGCTCGAGATGTGCAGTGTGTCACTAACACACACGCCTCCCGTGAAACGAGCTAGGAACCCCGAGTGCCTGCTGTGCCGGCCTTGCACAGAAGGGTGCTTGCTGTGCCTGCGTAACCTTTCCATGCTGACAGCGTTTGAAGCAAAGAATACATACATTAAAAAAAATGAAAGTCATACACGCCGTACTGAGGCACTGAGATGTGCACCCTGCCATATGTTACATGGGTTATGTGTGTGTGGTATCTACGCCAAATATTTGGGGAAAATTCGACGCGATCGCCCATATGCTCCCCAAACAATGGGAACGTGCTTCGAGTCATCGGGGCGGAGGGGGGAGCAGCCCGATCCCTGGGGGATGCTGAAACACGGAGGGAGAGGGAAGAACACCAGAGATGGAGAGGAGCAGGCAAACCACCACGGCACTAGCTTGGCTGTGCATGCGTCTGCTGGGAAGAGGAAGTGTTTAAACTCACATATTATGATTTCCTTTCTGCCTCCGGGCTAGAGGGAATAAGGGTTTACTCCACTGAGGAGTGTGAGAACGTGTCTTTTTCCCTTCCTCCTTCATCCTTACCTATCCACCAAGAGATTAGAGGCCTTCACTTCAAGGCACGGTTCTGCCCTTGGCTCCGCAGCCCACGTGCAGGATTCCTCCTGCTCCTGCTCTTCCCCTGCACTCACTGCAATGTCTCCTTCACAAGAACTTTCTTTTGCCCCAAATGTGCTTTCCTGGACGCTCAGGGCTTCCACCACCACTCCTCCCCCTTGCATTGCTAGCAATTATTTCTAGGGCTTGTGGGGTGAAAGCAGTAAACTGGTTGGGGCTGCAGTGCTGAGCGGGCTACAATGTGAATGGCATGCACAGTTCGCTGTGCACCACGCGTGCAACGCACGCGCACGGAGCTGCGACTGTGCACTCTGTGCCCCACACCCCTTGTGGGCCACGTACCCCTTGCACATCACACACACCGCACACAGTGCAGTGCTACACGCCACGCACCACACACCCCGTGCACTGTGTGCACCATACAGACCGTGCACACCGTGCACTGGAACATGCCACACACTGTGCACCATACACGCAGCACGCACTCCAAGCACCCCTGTGCACCGTGCATGCATCATGCATGCCCCAAACAGAGTACTCTCTATGCGCCATGCATGCAGCACACGCTCTGAGCAGCCCTGTGTACCATGCACACCCCATGCACTCCAAGCACCCCTGTGCACCATGCCTGCAGCATGCATGCCCCTCACACTCAGAGTACCCCCTGAGCACCACGCATGCCCCACGCACACCCCACGCACGCCCCATGCACTCCAAGCACCCCCGTGCAGCACGCATGCACCATGCATGCTCCATGAATAACCCACACCCTCTGAGCACCCCTATGCACCATGCATGCCCCCATGCACTGAGTACCCCCATGCACATGCATACGCCATGCATGCACCATGCACTCGGAGCACCCCTGTGCATCATGCACGCAGCACACACTGTTGAGCACCTCTGCACACAATGTATAGCCCACGCATGACCGCATGCACTCCAAGCACCTCTGTGCACCACACATGCACCATGCATGTCCCAGGCACTCCGAGCACCCCCATGCACCATGCATGCAGCATGCACTCCAAGAACCTCTGTGCACCATCCATGCACCACGCACGCACCATACAAGCCCGAGGCACTCTAAGCACTCCTGTGCACCATGCACACCCCCAAGCACTCTGAGCACCCCCTGTGCACCATAAGCACCCCATGCACTCTGAGCACCCTTATGCATCATGCATGCACCATGCATGCAGCACACTCTGAGCACCCTGTATGCCATGCATGCACCATGCATGCTCAAGTACCCCGAGCACCATGCATGCCCACGCATGCCCCACACACTCTGAGCACCCCTGCACACCATGCACGCACCATGTGCACACCATGCACTCCGAGCACCCCCATACCCCACGCATGCCCCACACACTCTGAGCACCCCTGCACACCATGCACGCACCATGTGCACACCATGCACTCCGAGCACCCCCATACCCCACGCATGCACCATGCACTCCAAGCACCCCCTGTGCACCATGCATGTCCCATGCACTCTGAGCACCCATGCACCATGCATGCTCCATGCATAACCCACACACTCTGAGCACCCCTATGCACCATGCATTCACTATGCACACCCCATGCATGCCCCCAAGCAGTCCCTGTGCATCACGCCTGCCCCCATGCACTCAGAGCACCCCCTTGCACATGCATGCACCATGCATGCAGCACACACTCTGAGCACCCCTTTGCACCATACATGCACCATGCACTCTGAGAACCCCTGTGCACCTGCTATGCACCATGGATGCCCCAGGCACTCTGAGCACCCTTATGCATCATGCATGCACCATGCATGCAGCACACTCGGAGCACCCCCATGCACTATGCATAAAGCACACACCCTAAGCACCCCATGCACCATTCATGCACTGTGCATGCACCATACATACCTGATGCACTCTGAGCACCCGTGCACCATGCACGCTGCATGCATGTCCCACACACTCAGAGTACCCCCTGAGCACCATGCACGCCCATGCATGCCCTACGCACTCCGAGCACCTCTGCACACCATGCATGCACCATGCACCCACCATAGATGTCCCTACGCTCTCCAAGCACCCCGGCACACCATGCATGCACCATGCATGCACCACACACTCTGAGCACCCCAATTTCCCACGCATGCCCCACTCACTCTGAGCACCCTGCACACCATGCATGCACCACGCATGCAACACACTCCAAGCACCCCCATACTCCACGCATGCCCCTCGCACTCCAAACACCCCCTGAACACCATGCATGCACCATGCATGCACCATACACTCCGAGTACCCCCATACCCCACACATGCACCACATACTCCAAGCACCCCCTGCACACCATGCACGTCCCACACACATCATGCATGCCCCACGCACTCCGAGCACCCCTGCACCCCATGCATGCACCATGCATGGACCACACACTCCAAGCACCGCCACGCATGAACCTCCATGCAAGCACCCCACCATGGATGAACCATACACAAACCACAAATGCCCCCATGCACTCCGAGCACCCCTGCACACCATGCATGCACCACACACTCTGAGCACCCCCATGCCCCACGCATGCCCCACGCACTCCGAGCACCTCTGCACACCATGCATGCACCATGCATGCCCCATACATGCACCACACACTCCGAGCACCCCCATGCCCCACGCATGCCCCACGCACAACGAGCACCCCTGCACACCATGCATGCACCATGCACGCACCACACACTCCAAGCACCCCCATGCCCCATGCATTCCCCACGCACTCCAAGCACCCTGCACCCCATGCATGCACCATACACATACCATAGATGTCCCTACACACTCCGAGCTCCCCTGCACACCATGGATACACCATGCATGCACCATGCATGCACCATACATGCACCACACACTCTGAGCACCCCCATGCCCCACGCACGCCCCACGCAACCCGACCACCCCCGTGCACCGTGCACGCCCCGCGCACGCCCCGCTCCCGCCCCCAGCGCTCCCGCGCGCGCGCCCCCAGCCGTGTGGGCGGGGCTCCGATTAGCCCCGCCCCCCTCGCTCAGCGCGTGCGCGCTTCCGTGCGTCCGTGAGGGCGGGTCCGGAGGGGCGGGGGAGGCGAAAGGGGCGTGGCCTCGGCGGGGCGGGGCGGGGCCCGGTTGCCATGGCAGTGACGTCAAAGGGCGGCGGGGAGCGGGAGCGGAGGCCCGGCAGAGGTCAGAGGAAAGGCGAGGGCCGGGGGGGGCCCGGGGGGGTTTGGGGGGCTCGGGGGGGGCCGGGGGAGGCCGCCCCTGCCCGGGGCCCGCCGCTGCCGCTCCTCACAGGTACGGGGAGGGGGCCCGGGGGGTCTTGGGAGGGGTATGGGGCTCGGGGGGGGAGGCGGTGTGGGGGTTTGGGGGCGGTGTGGGGGGGTTTGGGGGCGATGTGGGGGGGTTGGGGGGGGTTGGGAGAGGGCTGAGGGGCTGGGGAGCCTCCCCGGGGGGAGCCGGGGGGTTATGGGGGCCGCAAGGAGTCGTGGCTTCCCCTCAGAAGGAGCCCGGCACCCCCCCCCCCCCCCAAAGGAGGAGAGATTTCCCCCCCAAAAAAAGGAGGAGGCCCTCCCCCCTCCCCCCAAAAGAGAGGAGGCCCTCCCCCCAAAAGAGAGGAGGCCCTCCCCCCAAAAGAGAGGAGGCCCTCCCCCCAAAAGGAGGAATCCCCCCCAAAAGGAGGAATCCCCCCCAAAAGGAGGAATCCCCCCCAAAAGGAGGAGCCCCCCCCCGAAGAGGAAGAGGAGATACCCCCCCAAAAAAGAGCAGACCCCCCAATAAGAGAATACCACCCCCAAAAGGAGGAGACCCCCCCAAAAAAGAGGATACCCCCCCAAAAGGAGGAGACCCCCCCAAAAGGAGCATACCCCCCAAAAAGAGTCCCTCCCCCCCCCCCCCTCCTCCCCAGCACCTTGCCCCCTATAGCGTGGTGGCCTCCAACCCTGCGAGGACTGCCGTTATTTTTATTTCTATTTTATTTTATTTTTTTTTGTCTAGCGAAAGACCTGTACCTCAAGGCGAGCGGGCCGCCTAATTACATAACTGTAACTCCGTATCTCCGTGTTTCTACGTCTCCCTTTCCCCCCCCCCAGCCCACCCGCTGCTGGAGGAGGATGCTGCGGCCGCGCGCGGAGCCGGGCCCCGGGCGCGCTTCTTGCTGGAAAACCCCGGAGCGAGGCCGTCAGCGTGTGGGGCTTGGTGCCACGGGCAGCCCGCCACCGCCCCCGCGCCCAGGGGATGATGTAGAGGGCCAGGAGCGGCTGGGTGATAGGGAGCAGCGGTCGCGCTAAGGCAAAACCAGGTAAAGCTCTTGTTTGGTCCCGGGGCTGACTCCGTGACCTTGGATCCGTCGCTCTGCGTCTGCTTATCGGTCGGGAGGGGTAGCGCTTTCCAGGCTCGGCGCGCGAATAAATACCCTAATGACTGAAGTACTGAATAAATGCCCTAATGACTCTGAGGTGCTTATCTGCTGTAGCAATAACAGGTAGATAGCGCCGGTGTTTATACTGTAATAGCACAGGCGCCGCAGCCAGGTCTGCGTTTTGCGGGCGAGGTTTCCCAGGAGTAGCTAACCTTTGGATGGAAACAGGCACTCGCTCCTAAAAGCCTGTTAAAACGTGCGGTGCTGCCTGACGTGCGGTGTTTTGTCACCCTGTATTCCGTACTTTCATGTGGAGCGTGCTCCAGTTTGCTTCTCAAGAGCTGCCATTCCGCAGTGCAAATACTTGGTGGTGGGTTTTTTTCCTCCTCCTCCTTGCTTAGGACAATGCTGGTGTCCTCTTCCACTGCTGAGGGAGCCCTTGTGAGCTTCTAACGTGGCTGGTTATCTCTGAGCTGTGTGGTAGGTCCGGTGTTTGGGTCGGGAATTAGAAGAGAGGCGTTCAGGTATATCTGGCCGTATCTTGGTACGATGGAGGAATGACTTTAGGGAGCGGTTGGGAAGTTATTGTGATACCTTTAGGTGTACCTGGCAGGGCTGAGTCGTCGCGCTAACTCCTCCGCGCTGTCTCGGGCAGGCTCCAACATCCACAAGTAAATACAAATTCCTTCCAGGCAGGCGTCAACGAAAACAACCCGAGTAGCTCAGTTTGGGGAACGATATTTTTGCTCTCAACACCGTACGATGCTCTGTGTAGAGAATCAAGTGTCTAAAGCGTGCCACAGGCAAGCCCTTCAACGCAGGAATCTGAAAACCGTGGAGGAGTTGCCCGGAGTGGTTCCCATGCTGCTGTGCCGTGGCGCGCAGCCGCTGCCAGGACAGGTGAGCGCAGCCGGGCGCGGAGCTGGGAGCTGAGTTTCCCTCTCTGCAGTTCTCCCTCGTGCAAGCTGGAGCAGCCGGGTTACTCGTCCGGTGGCTTTTTGCTTTGTTTTGCCCTTTTATTTCTTATTTTTAAATCTGTTGTGGGAGGGCATGCCAGGCAGAAGCGCTAATTGCCTGGTATCTGAAGCTTGGGTGCTTTTTCGAGAGTAATTTGTCCGGTGGCTTATTGCTGGTCTGCCGAAGTTGGCGTGAAACTTCCATAACGCAGAGCAGGGACGCTGCGCCGAGGAGGAGGTAAGCACAACACACGGTTTTAGTTTATCTTTTTAACAACAAAACTGAAAGCTGCTCTAGCTGAATGGCACCACGCCGTGAATTCGTGCTATGTAGGTGCCCTGGAAAAACCGCATACCCAGTTCCGCAGCCACCCTTAGGCATCTCTAATTTATGCAGGCAGGGCTCGCTGAGTGACTGCTCTAAGTCCCAGTGACCTTAGCAGGTTTGCAGAGGTCACATTTTAACGCAGATAAGTTGTGCTTGAACTATTTCTTCAGCAAATATTAGGAGCAAGTGTTTGTGTACGCAGTCACATGCTTTTTTTTTTTTTCCCCAGTCCTCCGCTGCATTTTCTGTTTTCCTTCAGGTTCTTGCTTACAAACGCTGCAGTGAACGTGGCCTTTTTGTTTTGCATGTTTCCAGTCTATCACTTTAATAGTGGTAAGAAGCACAGGGGGTCGAGAACGACTTCTTTTTTTGAGGTCTCAGGAGCAAACGGCAGGGTTTTCCGAACAGGGGCGCCGCTTTTAGGATCAGAACAACTTGGCGTGTGGGAAGCCCGTGCAGCCGGGTGCCGTCGGCACGCTGAGAGCCGCTCGGGCAAGTCGCTTCTGCCGCTTCCAGCAGCGCCGTGCGCCTTACGTAAGCTGGCCCCGTATGCCCCGTCCCCGCTCCCACGCGTGGAAATCGGCGTTACCTTACCGCGCGCCCCGAGAGCGGAGCGCTCAGCTGCTGCTCGCCGGCTCGAGCGTCAGCGCGCAGAGCTCTCGCGAGCTGAAGGGAGAGGTCGATGCCAAGAGCGTAACGCCGGCCTCCTCGGGGACCTGGGGAGAAAGGCAGCTCCTCGTGCTGCTTTTGGTCGGGGGCGCTGAAGCAAGGCGGCGCTGGAGGTGTAAAGGTGAGCCAGGAGTTCCTGGGCAGGAGCTTTGAGCCGCATGGCACGTGGATGGACCACAGGCGCTGTGCTGATGGCTGCTGGTGAAACAGGGATGGAAACCAAAGGACTAGGGTTTCAACAGTGGCTTCAGTAATATTTAGGACTGGAAAAAAAAGGCTTTTACGTACTGTTAGTGTGCTCTTCCTGCTACAAGGTCTTAGGAAGAAATTGGGAGATGCTTTCAGGTAGGCTGGTGCTTTAACCTTGTTCCTGTAGCTAGCGTTTAGTCGTGCATAACGAAGGTACTGACACTTGCTGGGTGGGCTTGGAACAAACCTTCCATTACAAGGCTTCGGGAACAAACAACCCCTCAACTTTCCTTTCTTGCTGAAGCTATCTGGCATAAAATCCCGCAGTAATGCGAGGTTTCTAGTTGGAATCCAAGTGAATCGTTCATCTTTTGTTTTGAACACCACCTAATGCTTCGGTTACAAGCAAAGCCACTTCTTAAATGCTCTTGTCTCCCCTGCTGGTGCTCCGCCAGCCTGAGGCAGCCAAATTCCTGCTCGCCTGTCCCGGTGAGCACTTGTCTGGCTCCCGGGGTCGCTCGGGGAAAGTTTCCTCCCGAGCACAGGGCTGGGAAGGGCTGGCTGGAGGAGAAGCGCGCTGGATTGGAGGGCTCGCGTGGAAAGGCCGTGGGAGGAACATGGGAATCTGTCGTGGCTTCCCCCATGTGATCTGTGCCGTACCCCATGAAACAATTTCTCATTGTGCTGGGGCCACGTGGAACACAAGGCAAGCACACCGGCTATCTGCAAAGGAGCAGGTGCAGCGCTTTGATGCTCAAAAGCTGAACAAATTC
This sequence comes from Anser anser, assembly GCF_964211835.1. NCBI lineage: Eukaryota > Metazoa > Chordata > Aves > Anseriformes > Anatidae > Anser > Anser anser. The sequence goes on from NC_139721.1 coordinate 7,469,768, forward strand.
CTGTAAGCGAGTAGTTCGTGCAGAGTTTAAGGAAAATTACTGGCAGAACATCTAAAAGGGACTTGAGTTTTCATTTTGAGTAGGGAATTGAATCATCCCTGCTGCTTTTATCACGCAAATCGGGGAATGCACTGGCTTTTTTTTTTTTTTAGTGCTTTTGTTATTTTTTGAGGGTATGAAATCTGTTTTCAAACCTTGTGCAGGAAGATGGGCAGCAGCGTAGTTTTCTGCGTTTTAGCAAGCTTGCAGCAGCTGTAAGAGTGTAAAAATTATTTAAAAACCACCTGTGTGGTGTACATTCAGGATTGCATGGCACCGTATTTTGTTGCTTTATGGATATTTATGCGAATATCCGAGTCAACGTGTATGTTGTCAGTACTCAGTAGCCATTTCGCGTTGTTGACGTAGACAAAATCTATTCTGGATGCTTAAATCTGCTAAAATATTTCTAAGAGAGCTGGCTGCTGGAGCAAGTTTCCCACAGGATGCAGTGGGTGTCAGGTCCAGAGGTCAGTGGCAGACAAAGTCAAGTGAAGGCTCCTCTGGATTTATCTTCCGGCTTTTTTTGAGGAGGAGAAGTTTCTCTTTGTAAAGAGGCGTGGAACTTCTCCTTGTTACTTCCTACCTTTCCAGATGCTACTAGGTATGTACAGGGCACTTCCCGCTTAATTTTTTTTATCAAAACCTTTTATTTTCTGTAGGAGAGGAAAAAAAGGAAAAAAACGGAATCAGTGCAGTTAATATATTCCTGAACTCTCAGCACGGAAGTTGCTGGTGTAAATCATAAAGCCAGATGGAGTTTGAAGCGCCTGTCATGCACGGCGTCGGAAACGAACGTTCCCGATACCAATAAAAGGGCCATATTGGGACTACGTAATTAATCCCTTCTCAACACATGATAAGGTTTGGCTACAGCAGTCGGAGAGCTGCTGGAGACAACTGTCAAGTACTTTGAGGCAGTGCATTGTTTGCCGAAAATAAAAATACCGACGTGGTTATTCTCATAAATGTAGGTATCTTTGGGTGATTTTTTAGTACTCATGTTAATATTAGTACTCATAACACCGTTTAAATGGGAGAATAAATGTGAATAGCAGCTGATTTGGGCTTGAATCTATCTCCTGGCTTAAGTACGTAGATAACTACATTTATATACGTGAAATATGGATGTAAATAAAGTATATTTAAGACAGGAAATGTATAGAGATTAGTTTTTTGGAGAGTTACGTAGCAAAGCCTGCTCTCCGTTGGAGCCTACGTGAAATGCAGTGACTGGTGAGCCCCAGGGAGCGATCTTGCAATTAAGGTTATTCACGGTACGTATCGGTGACCTGGCAGAAGTGCGCAGGAAGGTGCTAAAAAAGAAAGTGCTCGTGAGCTGGTACGGTGCCTGTGCCGGAGGCAGCCGGGAGGAGGAGTGGGCAGATGGCAGTCGGTACAAAACAGGTGAGTAATGAGATTGAGAGCAGGCTGAATAGACTTTGCAGCCGCCCGTGCTGTTTGCATTTGTGGTTTGGTTAAGCGATAGGGATTTTTTTTTATGATCTGTGCAAAGGGAAGGTAAAACGCCTGAGCTGGCACCGTAGGTGGTGGTGGAAGCGTGGCTGCTGGGATGAATGGGACGGTCAGAGCTTCAGGAGCTGGGAGAACTCTTTAAAACAAACAAAAACCCGTTTTATACCCCTCACCTGCAAGTTTATTCAGATTAGTTTGGCACGTGTAACACGGAGTATTAAGGAAGCACTCAAAAAATCTTAGTGCCTGGATAACGCAGATTTGCTGCCTGATGACAGATCGTTCTGAAGCAGCTCAGAGGCTCCAAGGCCTGTTTGTGATACTTGGGTTGCTTAATTCACCCAGTTAGTTTTCAGACTTCCTAGACCAGAACACTGCCCGAGTGCGCATTGCCTAGCGCCCTGATCTCTTCCACATTGTTGCTTGGAGGCACTAGGACAAAGGGATGGCTGGCGGGGGCAATGGTTGATCCCTTAACCCTTAGCATTGTGCTAGGTGTTATAATAAAAAAATAAAACATCCAGAAGCAGAAACGCTGTCCCCGCCTCCATTCTTGCTTCAGGAAATTTATGGTATCAGTTTCTAATAATAATAAAGGCCTGCAGGTGTAAGAGGATCCACTGAGATCCTGGTGATGTGCCCAGCAGAAACTTTAGCAGGGCGGCAGCAATCTCGATCTTTCCTTTTAGATACCTGCCTCAAAATCTTCCTGCTTTTTTTACTTTTTTAGGGTTCGGTAAGTTACACCAGCTGGGAGCTGGTCTAGCTGGAGAATGCCCTGCTAACAAAAGGGAATCGCTCCGCCTAAGCTGGCACTTAGCAGGAGCACAAGCTGCCTTGCGGATCATTTGGTGCAGATAAGTTTTTCTATGCTTGAAGTTATTCTTTTTGGAATATCAGTTTGCTCCTTGGATGCTGTCACCTTGCGATGCCTCAGTCCGAATGAGACCTGCAAAGAGTTTTAACTGCACGAGGATGCTGAGGGCAGGTCTCTATTTCTGCAGAACCGAAGGTTAGAAAGATAAAGGAAGAAGATTAAAATATCCCCAAGAGAATGCCCTAGCTAAGGTTTGTTTCCTGTCTGAGGGCATATTGAATCCTGTGGGAATGAGGAAGCTGAACTACTGAAGGGCTGTTCGATTCCTGTGTTTCACACTGAGTCAACACCGCGTTAGATAAGGAAGTGCTATTCATGGCATCTGTAAGAGCGCTGGCATTTCTATGAAGAACACAGAAATAAATCAAGTTAGTCCAAACCAGATCTTTTTGCTGTGTAAGAGCTGCGTGGAGAGTGAACGCTGGGGGCTGAAGATGAGTATAATAAATCAAAACGCCAGAGGAACCTCGGAGGACTTTCTTCGTCTATTCACTTCATTGTTTTCTTTGCAGATACAGCACAGCTCAGCCAAATGCAGGGTCATCATTGTTCTGGTGCTCAGAGTGTTTTCTAAACGTTTTTGAAGACTGAACTCTCTTTTCTGTGCGTTGCCTTACGCTGGTCAGTGTGTTGCTTGGCTCGTTTAACGCGCCGAGTGTTTTTACATGCAGGAGTCACGGTGAGAGCCCGCCGTTTGGGGTGAGTGGTGAGGTGCGTTGTGTTGCTGCTGATAACCCACAGAAAGGACTCGAATCTGTACCTTCTGGAAACTGCTGCCGTTTCCCAAAGCCGATGCTTGGCAACAGAAGATGCCCTGCTGACCTCTGCGGCTTGGCAGAAAATGCTCCTGTGCGTGTGAGCTTGCGAAGCGTACATCCCAGGGTACCGACTGCTCGGGGCTGCTGGCACGGCGTGCTTACATAAGAGGGAAACAGAAGACAGAGTTATTTAGTGAAATAGAAATTGGAAGTAAAAGGGGAAATTAGAACAGATTGAAAACTCAGCTCTTGCGTTTAACGGCGACCTTTCTAGCTGTTCAGCTGCTCTTACCTGGAATTTCTGAGATACGTCTCAGATATTGGACCTGGAGTGCTTACAGCAAAAGCCTCATGTCAGTGCTGCTTCGGGTAGCTTTTGGTTAAGTATATTTTTTCTTCTCAGCTTCTTTTGTGTTTCTTGTACTTACTGGTGCTCTGCCTGCAGTTGCAGAAGCTGTTCATGGCTTTTCCTGGAGATGGGCACCTTCATGCTTAAAGGCTGTTTTGGTTTTTTTTTCTTTTTTATCCATATTCGTTCTGCTGAGTGGTCTGTTTGATATGCATCATCGTTTTAAAATGTTCTTACAGCATCCTCATGTGTACTTAGCGTAATGTGTTTTGTTAACCTCCTGGGTTCTGAGAGTGCGTCTAGCTTCCTGTGCAGGGCACATGTCAGCAGTGCTAATAATATATCATAAAGCCTACCGATAACTGATCTGGTCATATATGGGCCGTGCTTATAAATAAATACAACTCCCAAAGCAGTAGATTGAGGGGCAACAATGAGGAAAAAACACTTACCCTATTTATTATTTTGGAGATTTAACCAGTAAAACTTTTTGAGAAATTGATATTACATTCACTTTTAGAAGGATAACTAAGCACATTTTTTTTTTTTTTTTTTTTTTACCAAATCAGGCTAAGACAAGAAGCCTAGCTAACTCATTTTTAATATTAGTTTCAGACAGGACTCTCTGTTTTCTGGGGGAGACGAAGGCAGTGTTTTCAAGAATGTTTCTCCTGATGGCAGCTCTGTGAGCCTAATTCCCCGGTCTCTCTGTAGGTCAAGGACACTTTCATTTTCACGCAGCCCTTTGCTGTGGGATAGCTAAGCCGTCTGCTGACGGGATCAGGCACGCTGGGGTGGATTCAGGTCACTGGAACACTGGGAATGTTCTGGTACTGGGGAAGGTAATTCTTCTGCATCCTCTCCCTCATCTGCTCCGAAGGTACCCGGGGAGTGCTTCAAGGAAATAGCAAGGGAAGTTAAGGCGACTCCGAGAGCTTTGGGAAGATGGGTGCGCTGTGTCTGTAGGCTTTCTAGCAGAAAAGAAGGCTGTGACACTAAACAGAGCTTGCAGCGCTCAAAACTTGAATCAGCTGTGAGATAAGACAGATTGTTTGAACAAGGGAACTTGAGAAACTTTCTTTGCCTAAAATACCCGTCTGTTTACTTTGTCTCTTTCCTCTCAGATTTTTTAATTTCTCTGTGACTTGTCAAATGGCTTGGCACAGCTGATCCGATGCTTTTAATGCAATTAATTACAAATGGCTGCAATAGTTAATATCCTGAGCTGCTATGTGATTAGGTACGATTGTTTAAGCTGGCATTTTGCATTTGATTTCAGCCTGTATGACAGCTTTGGGTTCAGAAGTCTAATCCCACTTTTATGATTTTTTTTTTCCAGTTTGAATTTGGTGACAAGTGAGTTGTCCTGATAAACACCCTGACCCAGGATCTGTGAACCTGGTGATTCAGTTAAAAGGCAGGTTATGCCAAATATTAACTAGAAGCAATAAAATCTCAGGAAGGAGAAATGAATCTGTGTACTTAACCATTCTCGGTTCTAACAAACCGCAGTTGTGATTTTGAGTGTTAACGTGAAGTTGCGTACTAGAGTAGCAGGAAGAACTGCTGGATTATTTGCCTCTCTTTCTTATACAACACAAATTTCAGCTTGAACTTCCTTATCGTTGTGGTTAATATCTGATTTCTTGCTTACATCTAGATTTTACAAAAGGGACCTGTGTTTACACAGCTTGGATTGCTGCTTTGCATGGTATTACCTGTACATTTCACGTAAGAATAGCAGGCATCCCAATAAAACCAAATCTCTGCTGCGCTTCTCGAAGACTGTTAATCATTAACTGTCCACAAAAAAAAGAAAAGAATTGTGAGTTTTCATAAGTCAGCTATTTAAAATGAAACTGAATACTAGTTTTATGTCAGTTTACTGATGGAGTATAACTGCACTGTTGTAGAAGTCTATTGAATAGTAAGCTGTTAATAGAACTATGTGGCTGTGGCTTCAGTCACTTCTTCATTCCCTTCCCCCCCCCCCCCCCCCCCCCAGCATAGAAGCAAAATTTATTTTAGCTGTTCAGTTAATATTTGCACAGTTAGGAGTTTTAGATCAGTGTACAGGTTACTGATAATTGTGATGTTTTCTGTCTTTAAGCTGGAAAATACAGTTCGTCTGAGGAATTCTGCTTTTAAACAGTATCATAGAATTAAGTTGGATTTAGACTGAATGTGAGATTTTGTTTGCATATGGGAAGTTGAAGGCAGATATTGCCAACAGTAGCACTAATTTTCTTGCACTTAAGTGGAGCCTAAGGCAATTAACTGGGTCTGTGCAGAGGCAATGAGGTTTGGTCTGTTAATGGTGCTGAAGTTTATTTTACACGATGATTAGAAGTCTATATTTGCAACCTTTCCTTGAGTGTCCCATTGAACAGGTTAATTTTTACTTAATTATTTGCACAGAACATCTTTGCCATAGAAATGAGGGGGCTAATATTCACTTTTCTGGTTTCAGTTACATCTTAATCCTTCACATGGAGGGGAAGATCACAAGCTCCACGTGGAACTGACTTCTGAAACTGAATCATTTCTTAGTAATTTCTTGATGTTTTTATGTTTCTGGAGAGCGAATATGGTTTTCACTAATTCCTGCTTGAAGTGCAGAAGTTCTGCAAAACCAACTGAGAATTTGCAGTTTGCCACTAAAATGGCAAATAAAAGTTGGGGGTCCGTGATAAGGGCTTTCAGTGACTTGTCCTGTGCTTGAAGTCAAAAATATGTATTGAACAGGGTGAAGAAGGCAGCTTGATTTATAAGTTGAATAAGTCTCTGAACACTCGGTTTTCTTCACTGTCCTGGTTTCTTTGGCTTGCTTTATGTAGGAAAAAAAAGAAAAAGGTGTGTGAGGAGGTGTCAGTTGACACAGATCATAGATGATAGCCCTTGTGGGAAGCTGAATGAAGGTAGTGTTCAGCTCTTTCAGTAGGTGAAATAAGTCTTATGGGCTTGAAACCTCTTCCAGGGAATGGCAACTAGTTTACGAACTAAACATGGCAGGATTCCTGTAAGAAGGTGTTTTATTGTTGTTTTCTTTTTTTTTTGTAGATACATTACTGTTTATTTGCAAATGTGTTGAAATGAGTTGATATGGGCAGCATTACTACCCTTTGTAATTTCTTTTTTTTCCTGTTGTGGTTCATTTTGTCCCTGCCCATGGCAGGGGGGTGGAACTAGGTCATCTTTAAGGTCCCTTCCAACACAAACCGTTCTGTGAGTCCTTTATTTGTGTTGGAGAGAGGTCTTCTTTTGAATGAGATCGTTGTCCTCTAGGAAGGTTCCCTTATAAATCCTGATAAAATCGAATTTATCGTGTAGAACCTCGAGACTTAATGATGTTTTTGTGTGGGAGCTCCTCTTTGGGTTTGGCTTGAATCTCTTGGGCAAATGTTTCCACCGACCTGTACCCTTGACCTAATGAAGCAACTAATGTTCATTTGTTAATAGTTGCTGAAGGAGGATCAAACCACATCCTTGGTTAGAGAGTTTCCTTAAATATTATTTAGGAATGGTAGCATTCAGAAATCTGTTGCACTGCCAAGTTCTCCAGGGGAAGCTTTTGCCTTAGGTAGCTGAGATGCTTAGGAATGCTCGGAAGTGTTTCTGTTTGGTTTTGCATTTATTTGGACTTTCTTTTGCAATCTTCTTTAAGGTCAGAGTACTTTCTGGACTCATCTGTACTACACGTATACCAGCAGGTGGAGCATCGGTAGCGTAAAATGGACTTCTCACTTGGAGGTCGGGTGGTTGGTAGGAAAATAGCCCCTCCAGCACTTCAGGAAGGTGATTGCCATGCACGTCTTGCTCGCTTGATGTCCATGGAGGTGGAGTCTGACTCTGTTTGGCACAGAGGTTTGGGGGACAGCTCCATGTTAACGTGATGTAGTGTTAGCAAAAAATGTTGGAGGACAATTTTCAGACTTGCACTTGGGATGAATTTGGATGCAGAGAGTGAAAGGTAACTTGCTATTTCTCTGGTGCTGTTTTAAGTGTCTGTTTCCTGCTGCAAGGCTTGGAAGTACTGATGCTGGGTCTAAATGGCTATAAAGTTGTTCTTTTAAGGGACTGTGGCTTTACCAAGTTTGTGGTTTGTTTCTGTTTTTTTTGTTGTTTACTGTGGCACGGGGGCAGGTTCTTGCTGTGGTTTCACAGGTCACCTTTATTGGTTTAGTGCTGTACTGCTACCAAAACAGAGTCCTGCCCCCCGGGAACTACAAACAGTGGCTTCTTCCTGCCAGCACCAAGGGTTGTCCTGCTGCAGTAACCGAGACCAGCTACCTGCTGTAGCAGAGAACTGATCTTTTTTTTTTCCAGGGTTAGTTTGCAGCTAAATACAGTGTCTGGTCCAAGTAACTTGCATCAGAATTGTATCAAATCTCTATGACGCTAGAGGAAATAGGAATCCTTCGTCCAGAAGAGAGCTAGCAAGACTACTCTTCTGCTACTATGCTCTTACTGTGATCAATTTAAACCATCCTGAAAGTGCACCGGTAGTCAGACTCCTTGGTGTGAGTGTCCTAGTAGTCTGTTCGTATCTTTGGAATGGTCCTTGTGCAACAGCCACCCAATAAACAACATTAAATATCGCTGAATGGTGTTCATACCACACGGTTTTTGCTTTCACACGTTGCTCTGTATTTTGCAGGCATGCATATATTTTAAGTGTCTGGGTTCTGTGACTTAAAGTTTAGCTAGTAAAAATGTCTTCAGGATGAACTTTGGAGTAACTTCGCCTTTTCATCTGCAGAGTGCCTGTCACTGTGGGCTGGGTAGTGGCGTTCCTTGCTGCTGGTCGTGCATTCCCTCGTCAGAAGTGAGTTTGTGTTTTCCCTGTTTGGTTGGCTGGTTTCATATGAACAGCAGATGGGAAGAAGATGAAGTTTACCTCCTTCTCTTTGAGAGAACACTTTTCCCAAATTCAGTCTCGGTATAAGTTGTAGCAGATCTCACACAGGTCTTGGAAAGGACCTTGCTCAGGACAGGGCTCTCCAAGTAGCAGCAACTCTGACTGGATGGCATTTGGCAGTGCAGGTTTAGGATGGTTTTGACATTGCGGACGTCAATATAAACCCAAGAATGGACCTGTAAATTTCCAACTTTTTATATAAATTGCTGCGTAACGAAACCTTGCACCGGGATAGTATTCAAGTTTGTATTGCAGCCCAACCGAATGTCTTGCTACTTCAGGAAAGATTTATTACGTGAAGCGCTTCTCCTGCCATTTATTTTGGGAGTCATTGAACATCTTATTAAACTGATTCAACTGGCGCAGTAGTTGCAAGTTCACTTAGCAGATTACACTGGTTTTAGTTGGGATCAGGAATGCGGTTTTGATCAGCCTGTTCAGGTGGCCTCTAGGCACTGGTCTGCAGTTCTTGTGGAGCATTTAAAGCCAATTCCTTCTGGATGAAACAGAATGGGGAGATGGTTTGACTGATGCATTGAGATAAATGATACTTAAACCACAGGCAGGACTAGAGCTGATTTGGGAGTAAAACCTTGTGGATTACATGTAGGTTGAGCATTTTCTTCAGCACAAACTGCCTAGTTTTGCAGATCTCCTCCTGTCGCACTATGCTACCTGCAGAATTTCTTTCAGATGAATCCATTGGTTCACCAAAACGTGTGAAAAGAAACAGTCGATGCAAGGAAGAGAGTATATTTTAGCTCCTTGTCTATTGACTGTGAGTACATCTCGTTCTTATTCTGAAATTCAGTGACAGCATGAGGTGATTCAAGATTAACTGGACCAAGAATATCCAAAGAGCAGGGTTGTGATGTGGTCTGAATAACTGAAGTTTCTCTTTGCCAAGCTGTTCAGTGCACTGCATCCAATTGTTGCTTAACCTGCGGGGTCCTAAGAGTTAGTAGGAGGAGGAACCAGTTCCTCTGCTCCACAGGTACTCGTAAAATGCTCGTTTATTGGTTTAATTCTGCTTATCAGTCAAGTACTTGTAGTGTGACAGAAGAACAGTTCAGAGGGTAATACAATCAGTCTTCTGTGATGAGTTTTGTTATGGTTTGGAAAGCCATGCTTACTACTGTGAGGAAACAAAATTGAGACTTAGGGAAAACAGAGACCTGAAATCTGTAGTTTATCCCAAAATGTAAAACTTTCTTGTGTATTGTTTAAGAGCAGGAATTTTAAAATTCAGTCTTGAAAATTAAGTCTTGTGGGAGATGAGCAATGCTTTCTGGGGCCTCTGCGTATTATTCTGTACATCAGTGCTGAGAAAGTGTTTGGCTTGAATCTCGTTATGGCTGCTGTCTTGGCTGCAGCCACCGCTTATAGGGCCCTTGTGGGGTGGGGACGATGTCCCTTACCCTGTGTGCAGTTTGCCTTCCCTGCAGGGAGCTGTTGCCTCCCGTTTCAGCTGGCTTCTCCCCCAGCTTCTGGGCCCTTGCCAGCAGGGCTGTTGCTCAGCCAGCTCTCCCCAGCCTGCGCTGATGCCTGGGATTATTCTGCCCTGGGTGCAGGGCTTTGTGCTTTTCCTTCTTGAACCTGATGAGGTTTCTTTTGGCCCAGTTCTTGGGCTTATCAGGGTCTTTGTCGGTTGGTAGAAGTGCTGCTGCTCACTCTGTCAACCTCCACATGGAGCTTGTTCTACGTGGGTGCCTCAAATGTGTCTTCCAGAAGCTGGTGGTAATCTCTGTTCCCTCTTTTGACTTCCTTGGATGGGAGTCTGGTGGTTCTTGTGCTTGTCACATGGAATTGTGCGAATTCCGTGGCATTTTGTATCGGTGATGCTGGTAGTTCTGTCTAGAGTACAGAAAAAGAAGGCTTGTGCATTTGGTAGTTGCTAAGCAAAATCTCCAACAGTATAAAAATCAAAGATTGTTTTTGTGATGTCGAAAACAAAATCCAGCTAAAAGTTACTTCTGTCTTCTCCAAACAACAACTGAGCAATGATTGCCTTCTCTTATTGTAGTCCAGTAACTAAATGTTACTTTGCTCCAAGTAAGGAAATACGACTCAAAATCACCAGATAGACTTTCCTGATCTATAAACATGTCAGGGGTATATCTTACTACTTCGTGTGTTATAAATTGTATAGGGAGGTGGCTTGATTCTAGAGCAAGTGTTGTTTGCAAGGCCATGAAAGTGGTCATTTTTTATAGATACTTGTCAGATCCTGTGCAAGAGTGACTTGAGAATACGGAGAAATTTCAAAATGAGCTGTTTTGGCAGTGCGTTGTCTTTTAGTTACTACTACCTGAAAACTGATTTCCTGAAAGCAACTTGGTGAAATCCTACCTTTAGAGAGACCTTTCAAGTACTCTTAAAGTTATTTTTGTTGCTGTTGTCTGATTTTTGCGTCTGAGGTGGTTGATGCTCAAACGGATGCCGTGACCGCATGCTGTTCTTGTGTGGACTGCTTCCTTTGGGGAAGCAGGCTGTATAGGGGCACTTAAACGAATGGGCCCCTTGGGTATTACTGCAAAACAAATAATTAACTTTTTTTTTTGAACTCGTAATACCAAATGCCACACACTTATCTGATGTTCTTGACCTGCGTGCTTGCTGGGTTGAGCTTATTTTCTTGGAAGTAATTAAAAAAAAAACACATATATGCTTTGCTGGGAGCAAGGTTAAGATTTATAGTTTTGTGCAGATCACTTCTCAGTCCGATCTCCTTCAAGGTTCAAGCGCAGCGGAGGAGTTGAGCTGCACTTCATACAGAAAGGAAAATGAGCTGTTGCAGCAGTGCCCTTTCACCAGGCTGCAGCAACAATCTCAGACTCTGCTTGCTGAAATTACAGCAGAGGGAATGTCAGAATCTGTCATATTTGTGGCTATACAGGCTTGGAAAGGTTAGAATATGCTCACACAGGGCTGCTCTTAAAACAGGAGCATTTGTTGTGTTGTGTAGCCCCTAGATCTATTGGTGGCTTGGCCTGAGTTGGGTATTTCCTTACCGTCTTCTCTAGTAATATGGTGTAGGCTTAACTGTTGGATCTCTGATGGCAACAGAGCATCCAAACGTGTCCTCGGGCAGCGAAGGTAAGCGGTGGGACTCTGCAGCACGGATGTCTCATTGCAGTTCTGAGCTTGTTTCCGTCAGTGGTACAGAGGGCTATTGTTGGCAGCTGGTATCACCAGAGAATTATAATTGCAAATGTGAATGAAAAGTCATTAGATGAAGTGTGCTAAATGTGCCGTTGTTTTGGAGTCTGCTACACCAGACTCAATTTGATAGCAGCTTAAAAAAAAAAGGGGGGGGGGAGGAAAGGGGAGATGCGAAGAGAAACAACCTAACCTAACAAATGACATGTATAGCTTTTCTTTTCTTTTTTTTTTTTAGGGGAGGTTTTTCCATTCATGCTTGGCTATATTTGAGTCAGCAGGCAGGGAGGACTTCAGTGTTGTAGGAGAATTCGTAATGAGCATAGTGTGTGTGTGTTTTTGTTCAGTTGTTGTTTTGTTTTTGAATAACCAGAAAATAAATATTAATTTAACTTTTTAAGAGTAGAGCTCTTCTGATCCTACTGCAAAGAACATCTATTAAATTTATTCTTTATGCTTCTATTTCTTCTCAAGTGTTAGGGTTGTTTTTTTGCCCTCCTACGTCTGTCTTCTGCTCTCATTAAGAGATGATCAGATCCATTATTTTGTATTCAGCAGTGTGAACTTTCTTTGTATGTTCCAGATTGAGTACAAGATGGAGATGATCCTCCAAAGACGCCTTTCACCAAAAAAAAAAAAGCGCTCACTTTCTGCAGACAACCTCATCGTGTTGGACCAGAGATACTTCTTACCTTGACAGAAAAGACAGGCTATGGGCGCAGATTGGGAATTGGAAGACTCTCAAGATAAAACAGAATTGTCATGTGGAGGTACCTGTAGCCTATGTGAAGTGATTTGTTTTAATAATTTCTAGTAAAGCATCTCCAAGACTACGCTGGATGAAATGATATAATTTTGTTGTAGCTCCTTGTGAGGAATCAGGCAAAAATTCCTTTTCTGCTAGAGGGACCAAAGAGACACCCTTTTCCCTCAAAGAGGGACCCTTTTTCTGTTCTTGATTGCAGGTAAACCTACTATTGGGGTTTTTATGAGGGCAATTCGTTGTAAGTTCTTAATAACAGATGTATTTTTATTTTATTTTTTTTAATTCTAAAGCAAAATGACCTTGGATTAGCCACTTCCTGCCCCCTGAGGTGGCTGCAAAGATGACTGAGTACTGCAGAACTTCCTAGGTTACCTAAAATAAAGACTTAATTTGACTGGGTAACTTCGTGGGTATGTTACTGTACCCAGTAGAGAGACAAGAAGGTGTTTTATAAATACATGATTTCTTCACACTGAACTGTTTTCAGCCAGAGGGAAGAAGAGGCTTGGGGGGAGGGTGTGTGTGTCTAACTGCTGCCTTCATTTGCTTAGTGGATCACAGAGAAGAACCAGGTAATTCTTGAAGGACAGCAAAAGGATGAGACACAATGGACGCAAGTTGCAGCAGGAAATTTCAGTGAAATGTAAGGGAAAAGAAACTTCAGCCTGTGGCTGGTCAGGCACTTGACCAGGTTGCTCAGAGAAGTTGTGAAATATCTGTGTGTCCTTGGAGATGCTCAGAATTTGAGTGGAAAAGACCTTGAGCAACTTGATCTTACTTTAGATTCAGCTGTCCTTTGAGCAGGGAGATTGCTCTAGGTGATGTCCAGAAGCCTCTTCCACTGTAAGATATTTCTGGATTCTGTCTGGTAACTAGCTTGAAATTTTTTCTTCAACAAGCATAGGTTTAGCATTGTTCTAAGCTCTCTTTCTGATCTTCTATTGTAATGACTTTTCGTGTCTTACTTTTTTAATCTGTGCTCACTAGAGTCAGAAATGGGGTCTGCAGAGACTGCTTTTGTAAAGCACGTACTTAACAGCTGTTTGGAGTCTCTGTTGCATAGGAGCTCTGACTCCATTTCGCTTTACTGGATCTGTCCAAGTCAAGCTTTAAGAAAGTGAAACCAATTTCCAAGGTGCTCTTGCAGTGCTGTTTTTGTTACTGTTTTTCAACTTCAGTTTTGTGTATTTACAGTTCACAGCACTAAATTTTAGAAGGAAAATATTTTGGAGTAGAGCGAGCTAAGAAGTTGAAGGCAAATTGTAGCTTTCTCCTATGGAGAAAAATTTGTGAACTGTTGTAGCTGTGCAACTTGATTGTGATAGCATTTCTGCATGCTGTTCCTGTGTTCGTAATTGATGCATATCTGCATTTACATGGGTTATGGCAAATGACAGTGAGCAATCTCTATTTAGTTGCTGCTCATGTACGTTTTGGAGAATTAATGCGAGAAATGAATAGGGCCCAAGTCTGTCTTGCATAATGGATCTGTGTCAGTGCTTGGGCTTGCTATGCTGTAGGAATTCTCTTTGCTGCAGTTCTAGATTGATAGTCAATTATTTTCTTACCTATTACACCTTGATTCTTTGAAACAGTGAATCATGGAGGGGAGTGCATAAGATAAATGCTTCTTCCTCATCATGTGTAGTCACAGCAGACAAAATTTACAATTTTGTTCTGTGTTAGCTCATGCTCAGTTGTGGGGCAACCGGGTGGACGCCCTTTTGAATCAGGATCTGAACTTTATTTTGGCTCACACTACCTTGTCTTCTGTAGTTTATCCCCTTCCTTTTGTCAGATGAGAACACTGTTTTACAACACAGACATTGTGAAATGCCTGTGTTTTTCTGAAATGATGATATACATGACATTTGCATCCAACCCTCACTTAACTTTATCTTGGCTGCGTTAACAGTATACTGTTTTCACACTTCCCATTCATTGTTAAAACGAGACATACTTTTGCTTTCTTACAGCCCAATTTAAAAAATCTTTATCTATTACACTAAAACTGGTAGTTGTACTGTGTGTGTATTAGTGATCATAAGCAGGGTGCGTAGTTTCCTTAATACATAAAGGAAATGCCATTTTAAAACTGCTTACATGAATTATGAAGAAGTAGGAATTACATCATGCGGTGCTTAGTGCTACAGTGAACTCTCTGGGGCTATTGTATCAGGAACAGTGAGCCAGCAGGAGCAGGGAGGGGATATAAACTACCTCAGCTCTGGTGAGGCCGCACCTCGAGTGCTGTGTTCAGCTTTGGGCCCCACACTACAAGAAGGACATCGAGGCCCTGGAGCGTGTCCAGAGCAGGGCTACGAAGCTGGTGCAGGGCCTGGAGCACAAGTCCTGTGAGGAGCGGCTGAGGGAGCTGGGGGTGTTTAATCTGGAGGGTGCTCAGGGCAGACCTTATTGCTCTCTGCAACTACCTGAAAGGAAGGTGTGGGGAGCTGGGGGTCGGCCTCTTCTCACAGGTAACTAGTGATAGGACAAGAGGGAATGGCCTCAAGTTGTACCAGGGGAGGCTCAGGTTGGAAATGAAGAGACATTTCTTCTCAGAAAGAGCAGTCAGGCACTGGGACGGGTTGCCCAGGGAGGTGGTGGAGTCACCGTCCCTGGGGGTGTTCAAGGAGAGGTTGGACGTGGTGCTTAGGGACATGGTTTAGTGGGTGACATTGGTGGTAGGGGGATGGTTGGACCAGGTGATCTTGGAGGGCTTTTCCAACCTTAATGATTCTATGATTACAAGATCAGAGCCTTTACCTACCCTAGGACATGCAGTCAGTGTTCAGGATGGTGACACATCTGAACCGCTGCATGACAGAAGTGCTTTTGGAGATGATTTGGAGTACGTAAAAGCTGAAAGCTATGGTTCTTAACATCTAATGCTGATTCAGATGCCTTACTTTGCACAGGACAAATAGTTTAATTTATCCTGTGTAATCCATGAAAAAGTGAAATAAAAATGCTTGTATACCATAAGGCTAGTTAAAAATGCGTATTTTTTTTTTTTGCTTAGACTTATAAGAGGAGTTTGGTGGGGAGGGAAATGGAGGAAAGAGCATATAGAGAGCTTATCAGTCCACATATCATTATTCTTTAAGCAGACTACATAGGAGCATGCCGTAGTGTTTTAAAATCCAATTCTTTACTACTAGAAAACTGGTGTACGCTGTCTGTGATTTTCATTGTGAAGTTCTACCATTTTCTCTAACTTACATGCAGTTCAAGAGTTCCTTTATATTTAGGATTTAATGTTTAATTCTCAATTCTGTTCTGGTCAATAAGCATGACTTAAAATAATCAGAGCAGTAGTTAGGATCTGGATTCCTTTGTCAGCAGTAACTTTTTTTATTTTGCTTGCATCAAGCATCTGTGTCCAAACTGCTTTGACAGGTAGACTGATCGACCAGACCTTGACTCCAAAACACACACGAGCATGCATACTTAGACTCCTTTAACTCCTTTTTCAGTTATTTGTGTGCCAACTGACACTTCAATGAATAATAGTGTAGATTTCATACTACAAGTAATGCTTTCGTTATTGCTGTTCTTAACAAAAGCTGTTAACAGCATTTACAAAGCCAGCAATTGATATTCTTCAGTTTGTAGTAACATTAGAATAATTAGAAAATTAGAAAATAAAGGAATTACCTTTAACAAAAGCTGGAGTATGCTGTCAGCTTATCTTTTTTTTATAAAAAGTGTATGGGAGAACACCTGAAGAAGTTTCTTTATGAATACCCGGCTTCAGTTTTCATCAAGCTTTTATTGATTTTCATAGAAGTTGTATCCCTCAAGCATATAGCTGCACAGAATGATCTGTACTGCATATGCCTTTTAATACCATATCTGGCTGGAACTGCAACTCTAACTCCCGTATACAAATACAATCACGTTGAAAGATGCTGTGCAAATGTCTGTAGCTGACAGTGAGTTTGATAAAGCAGTAGGAGACTTTGTTGTCTTTTATAGCATCTGGTTTGTGGTGATTTACGTGTTAAAACAAAAGGAGGCTGACGGGAGTTTGTTCTCTTTAGGTGACATTGCAGTAACCTTTATAACTTCCTTAAGAAGCAAGTGTTAAAGGAGAGCAGTGGAAGAAATGGTTCATTGCAACTTAATGCTCAGCAGCCTAATTAGCCAAATACCATGTGCCTACCTCTGCATGAAATAACCCATTTCTTTCCAAGGTAAAATAGGAATTTTCAGTTTTGGAACAGCCTGAAGAGGCCTTTGTTACAAATGACCACTGGCTTTTTAACTATTTATTCTCAAATAATGAAGGTCAGCATGGTATCCATAGCGACTGCATGCAGCTTCCTCATTAATCTTGGCATTCTCCTGCAATAACTAAATTCTCTTACTGCTAACAAGTTTTCGCATTTCAGAAGGAAACCTTTATTTGAAAACAGGTTGCGATTGGGTTTCTGTAACTAAGAAATTGTGAATATGTAGCTTTTCTTCACTCTTAAACTACTTGTCATAATTTCCACTTTCTGACTTTACTTTGGAGGCCTTAACAGAAAGGCCCAGAACAGGCAAGCTTAAGTTGCGGAAGTCTACACGTAGTCTGGCCATAGAAAACTTCTTAATTGTGAAGTCCTTTTTCTAAAGGGATAAAGAATATTAAATGAGAATGTTACTCTGTTTTCATCTGTTAGTTAAAGGAAGGTTTTCCACTATAAACTACAAAATAAAGGCATTTAATAATAAAAGCATGTGAAGATGATCAAGCCAGAATGATATGGTTAAAAAAAAATCTGCTGATAGACATTTCAGACCCTCCAGGTCTATCACAAGGAAGGGGGGAACTTTTGCATCACCAGGAGCACCACTGAAGTCCTTTGGCATTTGTCGGATTTCTTCTGTGCAGAAAATGGGAATCAAAGCGTTAGAGAACATGAAACAACTCAGTGTGATGTACTTAATAAACCAAAGTAATCTAAATTAAATTCTTTTTAATAGTATCTGGAATTGTAAATATTTTTAACATTATAAGAGTTCTTTTAGCTGAGAAGATACTGACTGTATCAGACCAGAATGCTGTCTTACAGGAGTTTTGGTACTTATTTGTCGAAGAAGGGAATTAAAATGGTTCCATCTGGAGGATGTTATTGTTTCCCTTCTACCCTGTCCCTCTCCTTTAATGCTTAACTCAAAGATAACTGTTTATATTTTTTATTTGGTTGTTTGTAACAGACCCATAAACTGATCAGTCATTCTAACACTGGGGGAAAAGCATACTTTCAGATTTGTTTCTAATACTTTTTTCACTATGAGTATGGCTTGTTTTGTTTGTGTGCTCAATTTTGCATATAGTTATATATATATATATATTTATACTCTCCTTATATTTTGAGAGCTCTGGAAATGATTGTACAGGAAGAAAAAAGTATAAATTTATAGGTGTATATATAAATATGTGAACCTAACAAGGTCTAAAAATGTGTATTAAAATTGAGTATGTGTATTTTCATATGTTGCATGTAGAAACTTGGTTAAGTAAGTATATGTTGATCTAGAATTGTGTTGGTTTGCTTTAACAAAGCGAAGATGAGATTTTCTTCAGACTTAGTTGAACAGCAATTTGTTGGAATGTTAAGAGAACCATGTCTTAAATTTTTTTTATCTCCCCTCCTCTGAAGGTCACCAACTGCTTTGTACAGTTAGACAGTGGCAGTGACGCATCGTAGTCTGTTGCTGTAAACATCCCCGACTGGAAGCTGTAGCAGCTCTAGCTTTCAGTCAGATGTTTGCTGCACCTGGCTACTCTTGGGCAACGTCCGACAGAAAAGGTGCCGTAACGACACGTGCGTAGATACGTAGCTGTTAGTTTCTGTAGACACAGCCGAGCTGCCTTCAAGCAAGTTAACCTGGTTGTTGGTAATAGTGCTGCTACGATCCATTGAAATCTAATCTGTTATAAATGGAGATGCAAAGTTACTGCACTTGTGTCACTCAGAAATGAGCCTCTGCTGCGTTGCGGTGCGAGCTACGGAATTACGCCTCACTGGAACGTAACAGCAAGGGGGGCTTAATTTCGTGTACAGCTATCTGTAAACCAGACTTTCATAAATTGTCTGTCTTAACAGCTTGTTACTTACGACTCTTAGGAAAAAATATGTTGTCAAGTACTTAGCAGGCAGTTCATCGGATGTGCCTTGCTCCTTGTTGTTCTTTCTGAAATTCCGTGTTCTGGGTCTCCTATGAGTGGGTGGTGCTCTTATTGTTTGTAAGCTGGATGTAACCCAAGGCCAAAATAAAGGTTAAAAAAAATAACACAGGATGTATTTTTGTAGTAACAATGCATAAAATATATGCTTGTTTGTGGTATGGTCACTTTGGTTTGTGCTACCCTCACCACGGCATTTACAACGGATTATTCTTTACACAAAAAACAGATTTTGAAAGTAGTTCAAACTTAACTCCTCACTAGCTGTTGACTTAAAGCAATCATTTCAACAAGAACAACTTTGCAAAACAGCTTCAGCACTCTTCACCTTCTTCTCTACTAGGAAGTGAGACCTGCAAATGCAGTTTCCTAGATTTCGTCTGGGATTTCTTTTCTCCTTTGTTTCTCTTTAGTCCTTTACTTGTAACAGATGGGGAGGGGAATCGCATGTACAAGTAAACTCTGCGCTTTAGGCGGAAAGTATTCTTGGTCTGCTTTAGCTCTACATTCCTCCCTCTCCGAAGAATATTAACTTTATATTCCTTGACATGTGAAAGACAAACTTTATTAAGTTATTTGATGATATTATTCTAGTAGTTATAGTAATACCTTGCTATTGTTTAATTTCAGCATAGGGATTCTGTAGAAGATCACATCGAAAGATACAAATACTTAATAAATAAAATAGGGTTTTCTTAGTCCTGAAGAAGCTAGACAGCAAGCAGTGGAAGGGTAATGATTCTGAAGCAGGTAGTGAATGGCCACTTGTGAACCAAGGACAGCCGTTCTTCTATCGTGGTCCCATGACCCTAAATATTAAGCTTCTGTTACCTGGGTCATCTGTCCAGTAACAGTGCCCTGTGGTTAGAGAAGGAAGGTTCTGAACTTGTATATGGATAGCACTGCTACGAAGACTTCTTTTCAAAGTAATGTGCACACAACAGAATCTCAGTTAAAATCTTTTTTAAATATGATGTTTGGTTTGTGTACTTTAAAAAAAAAAATACTTTGAAGCGGGATCTACAAATCTTGATTTCCTTTTTTAAGGAAAAACACAAGTGCTGATAGTCATTTTCCAAGCTTTCTTTACTGTAAATATTTAGCATTTCCTAGCTCTGTATAGTATTTGGACTTAAAAGCAATGAAGTGTTGCCTGTTAACATTCTTCGCTGAATGATCAAAGTAAATGTTATCTCTTAGTTAATCTAATAGTCATTTTTGTTAGTGCTGTCTTAGTCTTGCCACATGCCAGATAAGTGTAGAGGAAAAACACGCTGTTAGTTCACATGCGGTTTATCAGTCCAGTCTTGTGGAACTTTATTTATGTAATAGTATTAATACATATACTCAAACACAGCTATCATGTCTTCACATGAAAACAAACTGAAGTGGTGTGCGACTGTAGGAAATAAATAAAAAACCCACACTGAGTTTGTTTGGGGTTTTCTTGCTAAGTGTTTGAAATACAAGGATCTCTTGTTTTCTGTACGTGAAATACAAACTACCGAACGTCTTAACATGTCTCAAACATGGCTGTTGTTTGCGAATGAAGAAAGTGGAGTTTTTTTAAAAGCTGTTGGCCATGTGCATTTTTATGCAGGGATACAAGGTGGGCTTGTAGTACTGGCACTGCTGGGAAGGGGCTGCTGGGTCAATGGATTTTAGGGATGGAAGAGGCAGGCTTGGTGTCAGCCTAGTCATCGGCAAAGCAAATTACTGCATCTTGTTAATATGAATCTTGTTAACGTGAAGGCTGTAACTATGTCTTATGTTAGAAGAAGACATAAATAAGGTTCTTATATTTTACAGTCCACTAATCTGAGAGTGAAAGCAGATATCTAAAGGAAGAAAAGGAGGTTGGTGCTCCAGAGGCCAGTGGTGAAATTGTGAACGTGCAGCTACTACTTCCAGGCGACTGTCGTACACAGTGCAGGTGCAATGTTTTGGAAATGAACATGCAGACCTTTGGAAATGGAAGCTAGGGTGAATACCGTGGCCCTTGCTTGCTGAGCAAGTAGAATGCCTGTGAAGCTGAGTGTTTGGGGGCTGGATTAGTTGCCTGTGGTTTTCTTCTAGGTGTTTTCTCTGACCGCTTAAAAGCAATACATCAAAGTTCTCAGTAACTTTAGGCTGCATGAAGCACTCTCCCCTTGCTGTGAACTCACGGATGCATTCAGTAGAAATGCTTGATCTCTTTGTTTGTTTGTTTTTCATGTAGTGAACCAACTGTTAATGTTTGGAGGAGCGCTTCCCCCAGCCTTTGCGTATGAAATGATCTGCATCTGTGGTTCACTCTTCCCAGTAAATCTGTAAAACACCTGCTCAGCAAAGAGCTTTGAGAAGGCTGAGACTTGGCCTCTTGGTTGACTGAGTTTGTAGAAGTATTCTTTTTTTCCTGGACTGGTAATATTTTGTTTGTTCAAGGCTGTGGATGCTAGATCAGACACACATTTAAAATAAGATGTTGAAGCTTAAGTAAGTGTCGTGTTCCCTTGCTGTTAAAATGACTCATTAACTAAGTAACTAAGTAACTAAGTCTGTGTGGAGGAAAATAAGAATTAAGAAGATTAAAATAACAAGAAGAGTACCTTGAAAAAGTTTTGGAATGGGAATTAATTTAAGGAAATGCAACACAATTAGGAAGACATTCAAATATAGCAACAAAACTGTAAAATTTAGCACATAAAGGAAGCTGTGGATGTTTTTAGTACAATACTACAGGAGTTGAATTTTTGCATAAACCATTTGAGATGGACATCTCTGAGGACTGTTACCCAATTTGTACTACCCTGTTGATGTTCCATGTATATTTTGGTGACGAGTATCAATTTTGAAAATGATATGAATTTGAGATTTCTGGAAGGTGCCTACTTTGAGCGTCAGGAGTCTTGGCAGGTAAGTGCAACAGAACGCTGATCGCCATGGTCTGTGAGAAACTTTTTCTTCCTACTTTTTTTCTGATACCTCTACAGTAGTAGGGACTGTGCATGTATATTCCTGTTCTGATATTTACAAGGTTAAATGTTAAAAAAATCTAGTGTTCCAACCTTATTACGTCAGTAAAGCTTGGTAATTTGCATGCGCCTTATGAATTGCGTAAGTTGTAGCTCACACAATGTATTGCAGTATGTCTGTGCCGATTCATTTTTGGATATCTTGAAAGCCAATGCTGTATTTATATTGTTAAGCTAACTTTTAGTTCCTGTAAACATCCTACACTCAGCTATAACAAGTGGTAGGGCTGGGGGGTGGATGTTTACTTCAACTGACTTGGAAAGGCAGCTTTCCTGAATGATCAAGTGACATATTGGCAAGAACGGAATACTATTTTCCAGTAGTATTCAAATAAGTTTATTGTACTGTAAATACTCTTCTTTTGTGGAAGCAATGTATTCCTATAGATGTCTTAATAGTCAATATAAACCTTAATTTGAGCATGTAAATACATGTTTATTGTAAGTCAGTCTTTAACTGCTAAAACGTGTATCTTTTTTCTGATTGTGAATAAACTGTGCTCCTACTTCCTTGTCTTGAAAGGTGAACTTCTGGTGTCCTTAGTTCACCCAGGATACACTGGTGATAGGGAAATACCTAAAATCTAATATCGAATGTTCAGTTCTCAGTTGCAGCAGTGATTTGTCATTTGTTATCTATTTGTTATTTGTTATCTATTTGTTCATTGTCAAAGGAAGAAGGGATGATAATGGGTAATGGTAAATAAAAAGAGAAATAAATAAATGAAACATTAAAGTGGTAAAAAAAAAAATAGATTTAACTGTTTCTGTTGCCCTTTGTATCAAACAAAATCAGAAACATCTCATTTTGATGGGGAAAATTTGTATAGCAGAACACAGAAGCAGCCAATCTTTAGCTTTGCAGTTTAACTCTTCTTACTAGATTCTAGCACATCTTATGTGCTAGAATCTCATTCCTGCTAATGTTTTAAATACTGATCTCATACTGATGGATGTATTAAATGAAATACAGCTCCAGTATTGGACAATATTAAATATTATCTCTAACTGTTCAAAAAAAGTTAAAAAATAATTTTCTTCAGACCTGACAGATGAGGGACCTGGGATTCATCACCATTGTGAACTATAACTGGGTTTCTTGAGGATCACTTTTCATGGAAATACAAAAAGTTAATACCAAAAGGATTGTGACTCCTTAGATGTAACCACTTAAGGTGAACATGAAAAACATCAAGAGGGTTTTTCTCATTTAAATTCACATACACAAGCACTTTTTTGTTATAGTTAAACACTGCAGTGCTTCTTATTTTAGTTTCTAAGCTGAAGAAGTATTTTTGTCCTGAGCACATTTTATAAAATACACAGCACTGCAACCACCGGCACGCAGGAAAATGCATCAGAAGTTCTGTATTTGCATAGAACTTTGTGTGAACGCTGCAGTACAGCCATGTATTTACTATGGACAAGTGCATGCACATTGAAAAAAAAAATTCTATGAGATCTTGATCAAATGCATCTGTCCACTTGATGCAAACCTCTGGATTTTCAAATTGGGATGAACGAAGAAAGCATTACAGATGGCAGTTGTCCTCTTCAGAAGAGATCACGTAATAGAGGGGAAAAAAGCTTGCCTGCAGAATAATCAGCGTGCTTCTCTATTTTCCTGGAGTTAAATGCCCCATGTCATCGCTAATTAGGAGAACTTCACTGTTTCTGGTGTAGCTCTTTCTGTTCCGGAAAGTCACCCTGCCGTGGGTTGTCGAGCTCCGGGAATGGCGGATGTTGAGAGCAGGGCAGAGGCGAGAGGAGGATTTACCTGTAACGCTGCATCTTGCCCCTTTGCTGGCTTGCGTTACGTGGTGACTCGTGGTGGATGCTCTTGAGCTAGTTCACTGGTGATTTCTCCTCTTGCTTCTTATAGGTAGGAACGCAAGGTGTTTGCGCAGCACGTCTTTATAGCACGTCGCAGAGCGCAGCGCAGCACGCTGCTCTTCCTGCTCAGCGTGGATCAGGTCCCTGGCTTGGCACACGGTGCGGCCCCACAGCCGCTCGTGCTCATGTAGCCGCCGGGTTTGCAGCCAGAAGGAATCCTCGGGTCAGCGCTGCCACCGCTCACAAGGCACAGGGAGTCATCTTTTCGGCAAAGCGTCTGTGTCTGGAACTAATTGGTAGTGCAGATATCAAGTAAGCAACCTGAGCAGATCAGATGGGGGTGGGTATTTGGTGTTTCGGCAGCCTTGTTTTAGGTGCATTTGAGACATAAAATTCATGGTGCAGAAACATGCATGAACAAAACTGCAGTCTTTTTATAATTACAGAAAAAAAACCTTTTTGATATGACTATTAGAAGTTAAGTAGTAGAAAAAGTTAAAATTTGTAAAACCAAAGAGCCTATCGATGTTTGTATTTCAATTAAGGCTATCATTTGAGTATTTGGGATTTGCAGAAGTTTGAGTTCTACAGTGGTCTCAGGTTTTGGGGCTTAAAGTTTGGCTACTCCTTGGATAAACCCATGTGGGAGTAGATCACAGTGGTACTGTTGTCGAAGCATTCCAAGTAGTTTGGCTGATCCTAAGGGAGACAACCCACTGAAAAGCGTCTTGAGGAAAAATTTCTGAAGGTAAGCCAAGCTGCTGTTTTGTTTTGTTTTAAAGTTGAGGATGTGATAAGAGAACGAGTATTGTGTATTGTGCATGCGTGCATCCTTGCCTGTGCGTGGTTGCAAGTGCTGGTGTTAAAAGTAAGCGCTAACTTCTTTTACTCTCTGTGAAAATCCCAATTTGAGAATTAAACAGACTAATTCTGTTTCTCCTTAGCCATATCTACTGGTTAATTCTCACCGTTCTAATTTGTGCTAAAGTAAAACAAAACGTCAGACTTAACCTAGAGTATGTTTAAAGGTTCTAGGAATAAAATAACATTGCACAATTTGGAAACGCATTAGGTCATGTAGATCGTTTTTCTTCCATTGTGTTGGTGCTTTCTAAACAGATAAGTCATAATCCCGTGGCGCCAGTGACGGCATAAAACAAAGCTGGAAAAATAGCTGGGAAAAGGCTACAATGTGTATGATTTATAAGATTGTCTGGAAGTTTTACATAGATATGGTGGCAAAGGTAAGTCCCTTAACATTAGTCAAAAATTAAATTTCTCTTAGAAAAAAACATGCAGGCACAGTTAATGCAGTTTGGGGGTGGGGGGGCACTTTTGAAAACAGGCATTTACTCTTCTGTTTAATTCTTCCTGCTTTTGCTTTGTTTATGACAAAAATCCAAACTTATTTAAATAAAAGTACATTGGTACGCATTTTTCTTGTCTGTTTTGTTCGCTAAGATTTTTCTTCCAGTAACTGCGTGCTCCTCCTAACCAAGTATGCCAGGTACATCCAGCTCGGTTCATGTTTTCTAGGGGTTCTGTGCAAAGGGCATAGACAAAATTCTGAAATCTTCCACCATTCTGCAGGGGCTGAGTATCAGTAACGTGGGTCTTAGCTGTGATGTTGAAGCCCGTTCAGGCAGTCCAGGAACACCCGGGCGGTCCCTCTCTGTTAGGGATCAGCAGCCCATCTAACGTGTCTGTTTAAAGCAGGAAAGCCCAACCCAAGGGACAACGCATGGGCTCTATGCACCATGAAGGGAATGCAGTTTGTGGCAGTCGGGATCATTTGCTGCCTGATAACATCTCTTTCTCGGTAGAGAAATAATTTCCTGTAAACAATATGGCTTTATCTGTCGTAGGAATCTGCCGCTTTAATAAAGCGAAAAATTATTTTTTCCAAACTTTACACAAGCCTTATCTTTCTCTGACAGGAAGAAAGGGAGGTGGCAGGGATGAAAGATGCTTTGTGAACTGAGCTATGTTTACTTAAGGTTATGGAAAACACGCAGAAAATGTACCCATTAAATGCATAGCTCACTACATTCTTTTAAATGCATTTTCCCAAACATTAAGGAAGGGTAGAATTGACTAACTACCAGTTTGTAGGAAATGTGGTGCATTAATTTTCTTTTGGGGGAGATGTTTCACGCTTACAACGTAAGGAATTTATAAGCTGGCAAATCTCTTCTTAACCCGGATTCCGGTTTAGAATTAAATAGTCGACAGAAACGCTAGGGCTGAATGCGATTTCATGAAATACGACATTTTTGCAGACTACACGAGGTCTTTTCTATGCCATTAAACTGCCTGCTGTAGCCATCGTAGGTTACACCCTTACTCCTGAGTGCGGTGGAGATGCACCACGTGCCCGCTATCTCCACTTTCAAAGCTATTCTGGTGCTCCAGGCGTAGGCCCTTCTCCATCACCAAGCCTTACTCGTCCCGCTCTGTCAGCTAGGAGGTACGAACCTCATACAGGCGCCTCGACAGAGGTGTTGATGAAACTTTGCTTCTGCTCAGTCAAGAGCCTCTCACACACGCTTGCGTAATTTGCAGTCTTCCAGAAAAGTTGGTGTTACGGGATAGAGACAGTGAAACGGGAAACAGACTGGATCATAGCAGAAGGAGGTCTCTTTGTGAGCATGGGGACAATAAAAGTAATTTAATACAGAGTTTTCAGGTCAGATGTACCAGTGTACGTGTGTACTCTTGGTGCTAGAGGCCAAGACCAAGAGAACATCCGTTGGTTTCTGCTTTCAAGTGAAAGCGGCAGGTATGGCTCAGATACAAGCTCAGGAAAATCACTGCATATTTTTTCCTTTGAAAAGATGTAAAAGAAGAAAAAAAGTCATCCAAAAAGGGCTCTTTTTACTGATGTATCCTGTCCTTCAGAGAACTGAGGCGTTCTGCTTCGTGTCTTAAATGCATTGCTGCTTCTCATTTTTATTTGCTAAAATTGATTAAAGGAAAAAATAAATAGGTATCTTTAAATGTGTAGAGGCTTGTACTCTAGAAAATTTACTTCCAGATAGGAGACCTAAGGAAGGACAAGCTCTAAAATTCAGGACTAAGCTTTTCAAGGTTCAATCAGCTCTTAACCGCTTAGTAGCAGTCTTCAAATGATGGCTGTGTAGTAGTTACAGGAGCTCAGCTTCAGATACCAAGTTTCATACGTGACTGTTTGCCACTGCACCTGTGTAGTTAAACCATATAATAAGAGGTTTTAATGGCTACTCCTTAAAATGCTAGATTTGCTTTAGATATGGTAAGCTTTTAATTCTAATTTGGGGAAACAGTAGTAGATTTCCCCTTTTTAAGAATCAAGTAAGTTGTTTATAACAGCAATCAAGAAGCATTCAGAAGTTAATTTTGGCTGATATACCTGTTCCATATTTCCGATAACTGGAGAGACTCCTGTTGTCTACAGGGGGGATGTGCATAAGTGGGGTTTGTACCTGTTATATACATAAACAAAGCTGCTGAAGCCAGTTCAAACTCCAGGGAGAGCAGGACTTCTGGTTTTATTTTGACTTCTTGGGATGACATTAAGATGCAGAGGTAGCTCTGGTTTTACTGAATTTTGCCATATAAGCTTTCTTCTTCATTCTTAATGTGTGAATATGACAACGGATGGTATTTGCCGTGTTTGCTGCTAGAGAGTAAGTGGCTGGCAGAACATTATCATCTTCCATGTACATCCCGCTTTATACTGAATTTTGGGTCCAAAAATGGCTCCAGATAAATGTAATGTGTACTTATGGCACAACAACTGAAAGGGCGTTAAACTAAATGGAAACAAGATCATTTCCATTCATTTAAAAACTATTTAAAGGAAAGTTACTTAAATGAGGGAACGGATTTTTGAAAACTGCCTTCCTTCCCTGTTGTGATGAGATGTTGTAGCAGTGTGGCAGGGTCCTCATGTTGTGTTTGTCTGAGCTTATACAGGGCAAAACAGTGGGACTGAGGAGCAGTCTGAAGCTTCACCCACTTGTACGGAGACATTCAGGCTTTTGGGTGCAGTTCGGAGCTTTGCTGGTGTGCAGGATTGTACCAGCTAGCTGCATCATCAGAACAAAACTGCTTTGGGGTAACCATCGCTGATTTTCCTTCTTGAAGGTTACCCCAGTAGCCACAAGGGCTAGTTATCTTCTAAGGAACATTAAAAAAAATAAAAAAATAAAAATAGGAGTAAAGCAGAGCACAGTTTAGCGTGGTCCCAAGCATCGGTGGTGTTCCTCACAGCTAGAGATCACTGTACAGTGAATTTACTTGCAGGAATTTAGGACGGCTGTTTCAGTTTGATGTATTTCTATAAAGACAGATTAATAAAGCCTGCAATATTAAATCACTTAATCACACAGATCTGCCTATTTGTCCCATCTATCTGTCTAAGAAATATTGGCATGTCATTCATATTTCCGTTGCTTTTTTCTTTTTTTTTCTGAAGCTTGTGGTCCCTACCGCACATGTCCGAGTGACAGAAAATGAGAATTGCTAAACTTGTGAATATCCCGGTGTAGTGGCAGTGAAGTTTTTTTTTTTTTTTGACTGTACCATTTTTTAAAATTTATTTTTCCCGGAAAAAAAAAATTTGGCATTTCCATTGTTAGGAATGGATGTTTAGGGAATTCCCAGATTTCCATTTAAAAAAGACACTTTTAAAGCAAGTGGAAAAACACATTTATGGCAAACATTCCTATGTTGTAGGGTGTAATATTGATCCTTAAGATTTTAATCCACTCACAAAAATTAAACTTGAGTTCTGTTGAGATTTAGAAATCCTAGAGCACTCCAGCTGGTTCCTTTCAGAGAAAAAGGGGATGGAGAGTTCCTTCCATGGCAGTTCAGGAATTCTTTGCCTTTCACTCCTCCTCATCTCCTCTCAGAAAGAAGGGAAGTGTTCTCCCTCCTGAGGAAAGAGCATGGGGAAGCAAGTGCTAGTAAGGGAAAAACAGCGATACTGTCTTTGGTGGCCTTAGTTTGAGAATACTGGAAAGGAAATGGAGGAGGGAATGCTGGAAGCTAAGCAAAGAGCTATACGAGGAAACTTTATTTTACTTTTTTTTTTTTTTCAAAAGTTTCCTCAGTACACAAACCTTATTTATAGACAGTAAGAAGAAGGGATTATCCCATGAACTGAGATATTTTAATATGAAGAGAAGTCCAGCAATGCCCATGAGGTTCCCTATCCTTTTTTGTTTGCTTTTACAGGGGTTAGCTTTATGTCTGATAGTTATGTTTGTTTGGTGCACCTGTCCGAGTGGAGTTTCGAAGAGCTGCTGTGGCCTAACAAGGGTTATTGTAAGGATGCCTCGATCTCTAAGGCATGGAGCAAGTTCGGGCTCCCTTTGCTTGGATCTAAAATCAGGAACAGGTATATAATTTTTTTCAGTGTTTTGAACAGAGCCTGTTCTCAGTAAATGTAAATGCATGGAATAGGATATACCATGCTGTTTTATTTTGTAATTAATTTATCAGGACAAGGTGCAGCTACAAATATTTCATTGGGGTATCTCTTGGTGCGTTCACGAGAGGGCATTTTCTCTGATGTGGGAAGATACCAGCCAGGTCTTGCAGGTGATACCATCAGTGGAAAGAGACCTGCTTCACCAGGTCCTCTAATTCAGAAGCTACTTCCATGAAGGCCCAAAGGCTTGCTTGGAATTCTGAAGCTACTCTGTTACCTCTGACAAGTTGTCATAACCAGCGTCAGGCAGGACAGAGCCCAGTCTCCGTGGTCTCTGGACACAAAGCCATCACAGAACCTAAACTACTTGAGATTGTGGGTTAAAGGTTTCAAAAATATAAAAGCGGCTCAGGTGAGTATATCCCACCGTCAGATGATTTTCTAATTCTCAAGGTTTGTAATTAGGTGCTAAAGTAGCCTGGAAAATAGCGTTTCCCAAAGTCAGCATGACACGTGAAAGTTGTATTTAATTTTATGCTACTCGAACCTTTGCCAATGTGTGGTGGTGGTGTGACTTTTCTCAGAGATATAAGAAAATATTAAGGAAAATCATAGAATCATAGAATATCCCAAGTTGGAAGGGACCCATAAGGATCATCGAGTCCAACTCCTGGCACCGCACAGGTCTACCCAAAAATTCAGACCATGTGAATAAGTGCACAGTCCAATCGCTTCTTAAACACCGACAGGCTTGGTGCAGTGACTACATCCCTGGGGAAAACAAAGTATTCTAAATACTGTTCTACCATTCCTGGTTTTAAAAACAGAGATGTATGTATAGGATGACACAGACCTAATTAACTGACCGGTAAATACTGGAATGCAGGGAAACTTGCTCTTAATTTATTCTCAATGTTAAAGAACACTTTAACATTTTTTAAAGGATTTAAAGTTATTTGAAGGAATAGTTATTTAAATTGCACACTTGGTAATTGTAATCCCGAGAAGTTTGTTTTGCTAGTTAAACTTTTTCATTGTCTGGCAATATTAAGCAGCGGTTAGATGGGGAGAGCACAAGTAGTATGTCTCTTTACCACAAGATGGAATAAAATCTTCATTTCTTAGCGATATGTAAGAATTAATATTTGACAGTAGTATAATTAAAAAAAAAAAAAACAGAAATGGCATCTAGTTCTACTGGAAGATATTAAATGCAAGTAGACTAAAAGTATCAAAGGAAGAGTGGTAGGCTCTGTTTGCACATTTCTTTTAAACTAAATATGTAAAAAATGCCCCAAATGTCCTCCTCTTCCCCCCCCCCAAAGTGTTTCATACTCCAAATTGAGACCCCTTATTTATTTTCTAGTAGATCATGATTTGAGAACACGCACACGCATCCCACCTGTATAATGTCATCTATTTACTGCCACTGTTCTGCGCACAATGCTGTTTGGAGTTGCTCCTTCCGAACGCGTGCTAGAAATGAACTCATGACCCTTGGAAACCTTCATTAAAACTCTGTGTCAGATCTGCTGAGGTCATTTTGGTGTGGCTTTTCTTTCTCCCCCATTGGGGTTAAATGCTGTTTTGAGACGGCTCCTGTCGTACTGAGCAGTGTATGATTTAACTCGCTTGAATGTTGTCTCCTCAATGCCATATTGTAAACATGGTGGGCTGAGGAGCTTTCCACTTGTTTATTTATATTCTTTTATTTATTTATATTCTTTCTATTCTGCAGGAATTCCAACACCACCACCACATCCAGTAAATATGTTTACATGTATGTTTAGCTCTGGCTTCCTCTCCTCCCATCGGAAAACTTAGTTAAGAGGAATTCACATTTATTTTCTAGGTTATCATTTTCATTATTATTATTTTAATATATTTTATATAATTTAGTATTACATATATGAAGTGTATTATTATTATTATTATTATTATTATTATAGCCCAGATTTCCCAGATTTCTAAATTTGTTGCTACTTTCTGAATCCTTTTGATATTTTTTTTCCACAGTACTTGAAAGTGCTATTTTTAATCAGTGAATTTAGGAAACAGACTTTGTTCAACCATTTCACATGTTTAGTAACAGGCAATAAATATTTAAATGATCTAGGATGGTGTTTCATGAGAATGAAGTTTTGGATACAGTTTTTCAGCTTTCTTTTTAGTGCTAGAAAATTTATAGTATGTTATATCAGAAACAATTTCCATACAGATCTTCATCTTTCTTTATTTTTTTAGACTGCTTAAAGTACAAAGTTAAAGTATTGTACCAGAAAGACTGTGTATATAGCAGTGGTTAGAAAAATCAAGATCTAGTGAAGGTATTTCTAGGGTTATGCTGATAAGGTTAACTTACTATAGCTTCTCCAGCTGAAGTAATATTAAATATTGTGAGATGCACAAGAAAGTCTGCAGTCCCTTATTAAAATAGCCACTTTTGATGCAGAAGCATTTTAATTAAGCCTCACACCTCTTTTTTTAGATAAATATATTTTGTTTTACAAGCAGGGAAGTAGATTTTGTGCATCTGTGAACTGTTGTATGAAGTTAGGAGGAGTTAGGGTTCTTGCTTTAGGGAAAGAAAATTTCTCCCATGAGTGAGATACAGGCTAAGGCTTTAGCCTGACCAATGTACAAGCTACATCTGTACCGACAAGTAATGCTCATTCTAGGGACTGATTCCTTCCCATCTCTTTTCTTACCACCACTAGAAGATTTCACACACTGCTTAGGGCTGTCTCCTCTAGCCTGGTGGCACCCGCACTGCATCTTCTCCGTCACTGGTGTAGTGCCGTAACGTGTGTGTGTTCTCTCAACGTCTGATGCGATGGTGCTGTGCTGTAGTTCATTCAAGTAGGAAGCTGAGGTGCACGGTGCATGGCTGAGTGATGGTGGCGGTGTATTTTGGTGCCTGAGGGTCCAAATGCAGCATTGCTTGGATGGGGGAGGAGGACTCCAGGAAAGGAGGAGCTTACTCAGTGGGCCAGTAGGTGTTGCTTGAAGCAAACTGTTCCAAAAACTCAGGGGTGACTGTTTTGGATGGAACTAATTCTGCATACTCAGAAGCTTGGGGGATGGATATAATCCCTCTAAATTACTTAATGGCATGGACTCACTCATTCAGTTCGAAATTTAATCCGTTTCTTACCCTTCTTCCACTTACTCTGATCCACTCACCAGTGTATCCTACTTGGGTCTGTCCATGGTTATAGATGTTATACCACCATGTGGCTGGCTTGGGGATACCAGCAGTGTGCCCTGGCAGTCAGAAGGTCCAACCTTACCCTGGAATGCATCAAGCACAGCACTGCTAACTGGTTAAGGGAAGGGTTTGTCCTGCTCTGCTCTGTGCTGGTGCAGCCTCACCTTGAGTAGTGTGTGCAGTTTTGGGCCCCACAGTACGAGAAGGATATAAAACTGTTAGGGAGTGTCCAAAGGAGGGCTACAGAGATGGTGACGGGTCTGGAGGGGAAGACGTATGAGGAGCAGCTGAGGTCCCTGTGTTTGTTCAGCCCAGAGCAGAGCAGGCCGAGGGGAGGCCTCATGGCGGCCTGCAGCTCCCTCACGAGGGGAGCGGAGGGGCAGGCGCTGAGCTCTGCTCTCTGGGGACAGCGACAGGACCCGAGGGAACGGCATGGAGCTGGGACAGGGGAGGGTCAGGCTGGGCGTGAGGGAAAGGTTCTGCACCCAGAGGTGGTCAGGCACTGGGACAGGCTCCCCCAGGGCAGTGGTCATGTCACTGAGCCTGCCAGAGTTCAAGAAGCGTTTGGACAATGCTCTCAGACATATAAACTGTATTTTGGATGGACCTGCACGGAGCCAGGGGTTGGACTTGTGAGTCCTTTCAAACTTGGGATATTCTATGATTTTTGAGGGCCAGGGAGAGGGAGATACAGGGAAACCTCAAGCATTCCCCAAAGCCATAAATGGCAGACTTGAGTTTGCTCTTTTTACCAAAAGACCGCTATTGGGGCTTCCCCCACGGTGGGGATGAGAAGCTTTCCTTGTCTCTCAGGAGTCAGGGAGAAGCCTAAAATGTATGTTTCTGTCTGACAGTGGGCATGTGGAGGTTTGCACTGTGCCAAGCTCGGACCTTTCACTGATGGCTTTGGTACTGGAGCTGGTTCAGCCATCTCCTGCATGCATAGGAACCATCAAGTACCCGAAGGTTTTGCTGGGTCCTCAGAAGGATTTCCTCTAGTGCATCCAGGTGGGATATTAGAAAATCCTGTAGTACTGACCTTCCCTGAGTTTTTGTTTGAGCTGCTAGAAAAATAGGTAAGTAGAGTCACACTAAAGTAACGGCTTCCAATATCTTGTTTTCACTGATAGCTCACAACTATTGATTAGATCTGATGGCGGTTCTTACTGCAGAATAATAGCACAGATTGATGAAATAGTCTTTAGTCAGGAGTTACTGTGACTGAAGGCCACTTTCTGATTCCGTTACAGCTGGATGATTTCACTGATACCTAAGGTATCTTAGTTTTCATTAATGTAAATGAGACTAGAATCAGGCTTAGATCAGAATATGACTGGAGAAACTAAGTACGTGCAAATGTAAAAGCATGTGGAGTGTGCACATAACTACATAAGGGTATTTAACTATAAAGTTTTACAAAATTCTCAGCGAAGATGTGACAGGGATGACTAATTTATTAGCATAGTTCCCCAGTATGAACATGAAAACTGAAGTTGTATATTTTTATTGGATGTTTGAGTAATGGTGTCTGTGTTACAAAAATAAAACCCCAACCCAAAACCCTTGACGTGATGTACTAATGAAAGTAGACTGAGCAGATGGTTTTTAGGGGCTGTACTAAACGTATTATGCAACTGTGCTGTTCTTTCAGGGAAAGATAAATGAGGCAGAAAGAAATATAGCTAAACCTTTAAAGCTTATTTTTCATTCATTGCCAGAACAGAAAAAGACGTGAAGAACATTCCAAAAATAGGAGAAATATTCAGGTGTGCAAGCTACAAAACTTACTCTTTCACCATCTAATTTGAGTAATTATCGCATTGCAGCACTGGAGTTAGAAACTTGTTCAGTGCATTGAATTTGTATGAGGAAAAATCATTGTAGGACCAGGAAAACCCTGCCAGCATGGCTAACAGAAGAATCCTAGATGGAACACACAGTTCCTTAGTTTGGGGATATCACAAAATGAAGCCTGAAAATACAAGTTTAAACTGAAGGAGTAATAAGAAGGAAATTTGGAGAGCTGATACCATTTAAGGAGTTTAACTGTGATTTAGGAAATTCAATTAAAAAAAAAAGAAATTGTAAATGAACCTCTGCATTAAATTATTCTGTGAGAGAGATGGAGGGGTTTGGGTTAAAACTTCCACAGAGTGCAGTGCATATGTTTTCCTCCTCATAAGGAGCAAAGAAGGAATAGGTGGATATCTCACATCATACGACATTGCTAGGAGTTGCCCAACATACTCAGACATGTGGGTGATTACAACAGTCTGAGTTATCTCCTCCCTTTTTTCCCCCCTTTTAAACAGATGTTCATTATGTTCATACATGGATTCCCAAAGGAAACAGCTTTCTGATTGCTGGATGCTGTCAGAACAAGCTGTATTTATTATTAAACTTTGGAGATCTGAATTCTGCTTGTTGTGCGTAGAAGTGTCTTAGAGTCGGGAATACAGAATTGTTGCCTTTCTCAGGGTATGAAATATAAGCTGTCAAAAGAGAAAACTGCGTTGCTTCTGGCCCTCAGGAATTCTACAGGAGTTTTGCTGTTGACCTTAATGAGACTGAACTTTCTGTAATACAAATGGAAAGTATGTATGAACTTTCTGTAGTATAAATATGGCCCATCGTAACCTATCCATACTCCATTGGTGATAGAACTTTTTGTAATCGAGGAATACTAGTCTGAAAAGGATTTTATATACAGCTTTTTCCAATCTGTTTTTAAGGATTGTTTTCAGTCATCGATATTTATTATGTCAAAGCGTGAATTACTGGGCTGTGTTAATGTGGAATTTGCAGTGTGATATGCAAAGACTAATGAGCTAATCAATGATTCCACCATTTCACAAGCTAGATACTCAAACTTTCTTAAAAATAAATAAATAAATAAATTGTTTCAAAGGTTGCTCCTTCAAAATGTTATTTAGATGTTATTAACATTATCTATCCATGCAGAGTGAGGAGAGGAAAGTATGCCCATGGCTTAGTCAGTACTGCCCAAAAGTCCAGAATCTTGACTTGAAATGCCAAGTGGGTTTGGAACTGCCTGTGAGCTGAGGACACCGAAAGGCAGCAGAGGTTCATTTTCAGTCCCCAAGAACGGTTGTGTGAGAATGAGCAGTGATCTTTGATTTAAAACATTCAGTTGCGTGCATTTGAAAGTCAACCATCGGAGTTCACAACTAACTGTTTTTTGTTTGTTTGTTTGCTTTTAACCAAACAAAGGAGATCTTTCAATAAACAGAAGAAACAAGATGCTTTTCATTTGCTTATATGTAAATCCCCATTACTTCTCCTCTCTCCCTTTTTGGGTGAAAGTCCTAGCGGTGTAATAATGTATGCATACAGTTTCTTGTAATTTAAAAAAAAATAATACTAATGAAGCAACAAGTTCCCACCAAATTTATGGTTGCATTAACCATTGAACGTGATGGGTAGATGAAAGCATATCATATTTTATTTAAGCTTATTAAAAAAAAAAAAAGGCACCAAAGGTTCATAGAGCCTGAGACATGCATTTTATAATGAGGTGAGTGTGGAAAACAGAATGTAGGTCCTGTGTGTGTATTATATATTTATAAACATGTATTATTTAATTGGAGGAAGTAAAATTTTTTAGGTATGTAGTCGTGGTGGTTCCTGCTTTCCTAGGAGGGAACTAAAGTATGAAGTATTTAATGATGTGCTAATATTGCAGAACAGTGATGGGGATTAGGAATAGAACAGCGGTCTACTGGAGCAGAGAAATCAAATCAAAATCCTGCCTATTGTCTATGAACTGTTAGATTTGTACAGCTTGCGGTTTGGGTACATAATTCCTACTGTACAGTTAATAAATCAAACCCAGCATGATCGGTGCTGTTTTTCTCTTTGCTCTGCTATCCTATAAATAGCTCGCTCTTCAGTGCGAATTGTGGCAACTTTCCCAGCAGGGATATAACAAAGATGTCTGTCTCCTACACCTGTCTTTGTGCCTTTTTCAGTACTGCTCGCTCTTACTACTGAGGATGAGCCTTCACGTACTGTGGATTTACTTTTTCCGTTTGACACATTTATTTGCTATTTCCCCGTATTACAGTAAAGGTGAAGAGAATGAAATCAGGGCTTGCTCTGTGTTTCTTATACACTTTCACAAATATAAATAATCTTACATTTTGACAGCATTACATTCTGAAAAGCTACTAGCAAAGTTCGCTTTCTTGTGTGCATTTCTATCTTAGTCCAGCTGTGGTGTTATTCTTGTACTTGTCATGATTTTGGCTGGGAGAGAGTTACTTTTTCTTCATAGAGGCTCACAGGGTGATGTGTTTTGGATTTGAAATGAAAATAGTGTTGATAACACACTGACATTTTAGTAGTTGCAGAGCAGCGCTCACCCAGAGCCAAGGACTTTCCAGTTTCTCTGCTGCCCTGGCAGCGAGGGGCTGGGAGGGGACAGAACCAGGACGGCTGACCCAGGCTGGCCAAGGGATGTCCCACAGCACGTGGCATCGTGCTCAGTGATAAAAGCTGGGGGAAAGGAGGAAGAAGGGGGGACATTTAGAGTGATGGCATTTGTCTTCCCAAGAAACCATTCCGCGTGATGAGCCCTGCTTTCCTGGAAGTGGCTGACACCTGCCTGCCGACGGGAAGTAGCAAACCAATTCCTTGTTTTGCTTTGCTTGTACATGTGGCTTTTCCTTTACCTGGTGAACTGTCCTAACCTCAACCCATGAGTTCTTGCACTTTTACCCTTCCAATTATCTCCCTGGGGAGAGTGAGCGAGTGGCTGTGCGGTGCTCAGCTGCCTGCCGGGTTAAACCACAACAGGACTCAACTGGGAGGAAAAAAAAAAAAAAAGTTAATCAAATAGTTATGATTATATGATTGCTCTTAACTTTTATTTTTAAATATAGGGCTTTTTTTTTCTGTCTCATAGGGGCCTATGTAAGAAAGCAACCCCCAATCAAGAAGTCTATAAAGAAGGAAAAACGCCATTTAAATCTGCACAGAGCTCCAGCTGTGCTGCTGTCCCCAGATACTCTGACATCACCTAGCAAAGAAAAACATGCTGTACAGTTGTAATAGGATTAAACAGTATAAACCTATGAGCAGAAATGTGATTAATACAGGGTATTTCGAAGCCCTGCAGTGATTACATTGCTATACTGAGAAAACGAGAGTCTGTTTATTAGAAACATTTTCAGTGTGTATGTATTTTTTTCTGAAGTTATTTATAATTGTTGCCTTTCCTCCAGGCCTGCAGGAGATATATATATATATATTTAAACCAACTGTGCGGTGCAATCAATATCAGTAGACTATGCAATCCTGTGATGGCAGGAATTATGATAAACCTCACAGTAAGCTCTGGAGAGATTTGTAAGTGTGCAGTTTGCACTGCCCCATTTTTATTAGCATTGTCATTATAAAGATGTTACTGGAAGCAGAAAGTTAATGTTCTGTAACAAAAAAAGAGCAATTATGCAGTCCTAAACACAGAATTCCACATTAAACATAGCAGATAAAAATAAGAAGCATATACAGTTAATCTAGACAGATACTATGGAAAAAAAAAAATGAGCCCCTTACAGTAAAGCAATAGCAACTTTTCTTTGTTAAGCACAGAACTAGCTGCAAAACAACCTCCTATAATTTCCAAGTGTTTATCTCCTTGAAATTTTCAAGCAGAACTTCCAAAAGTGCACAGCGTCAGCTGGAATGGTTTCCTCGTAGTAATCAATGGGAAAATAAAAGTGAGAATCAAGTGCTGAATGCCTTCGAAACTTCCTCTTAAACCGATGTAGCGGGGGACTCTAGTGAGCCACGCAGATAATCCAACTGATGGAATGGGGATAACGGGCACAATTATTCACAAGAGGGTGAAGGTAAACGGGGTGAAAGTAAAACATTTTTTTAAATATAATGCTTTTGGACGAATCCATCGTTATAATTAGATATTTTTTTTTAAAACATAAATTATATACCTTACATTCCCTAAGTTATACCCTTCAAATATTTTGAGGATGCTCTCCTTCATGTACTCTCTGAAAATCTACCTAAAGGATGACGTTACGTACCTCCACCGCTGTAAATATACTTAGTTTTCCCTTAGTGGAAGAGTGGTTTACAAAACCCAGGAAAGTGTTACTTAATTTCAACCTTTATTTTTATTATTTTTTTTTAAGCCTGTATAGTCCCATAACTTTCTAACACAAAAATAAGCTGGAATATAAAACTAATGAATATTTGAACGGAGAAAAAAAATTAGTTAAGAAGATGGTGAAAGATGAAGACCAAAATGCTGTTCTGGTAAATAATTTATCTTGAAAACATTTTTTTTTTTTGAGAAGATAAAATGTTCTATAGTTAATTAACTGAATAATATTAAATTATATAAAATGCTGTATTTTCTGCATTAAGGACTTGATGAAAAAG
Organism: Anser anser; assembly: GCF_964211835.1. Lineage (NCBI taxonomy): Eukaryota > Metazoa > Chordata > Aves > Anseriformes > Anatidae > Anser > Anser anser. The sequence goes on from NC_139721.1 coordinate 7,508,182, forward strand.
CATAAGAGTGGGAGGTGTGTGTATGGGGAGGAGGTGTTCAAGAACTTAAACTTTGGTCTTTGCTCTCATTAAACAACAGTGCTTTTATTGAATAATTGAATAATTGAATAATGAAACGTTTCCCATGTGATAATACATGAAATAGGAATTAACAGAAACACTGATTTTTAAAATAAATAGTTATTATTCAGGGCCTCATTGGCTCTTCTGGTTATAGGAAAAAGTAATAATGCGGTCTGCCTGACAGTCTGCACCTTCCTGTAAAGGACTTCTTTGGGTGTTGTCCCCAGCACCCTCGGCTCTTCTCTCCATTCCCGCTCAGCGTACAGGCTGCACAGTCAGGTTTTCCACTTCTGTTTCTACTTCTCCTCCACAATTTGTCACACAGTGGTGACCACGCACGCGCCCGTCCCACTCCAGCAGCGTCGAGCAAAGCACTTCTGCACATGAAATTCGTTGCCGAGTGAGTTCCTGAGCTGGGGGCGAAGGCGATGGGCTCTGCGGTGTAACATGAGCGCGGATAGATGCATTGATTGCTTAATTGAATAAAATTACCCAGATCCTTACTGCTGAGACATGGTTCAGAAGACCCGCAGAACAGAAGTTACGGATCGATGATGGGCACAGCTCCTGCCCCCCGCTACACGCTCGTTTCGGTGCAGTTGCCAGTAGGCTGCCTGAGATAACTGATCCAGGTTACAAATAACTCTGAATTCAAGGTTTTTATTCATCCATCTAGATGGATTTGCGAAGCGAACGTAGAACACTGGGCTGCGCAGAGTTTAACAGGCAGCGTTAGGCGGCAGTCAGCTTGCTGACAAGGACTGAACAGCTCAAGGGAAGGAGTGGGAAGAACATTAAGCCGTGCCGTCACTGTGCCACCCTGCTAATTCCTGCTAAACCTGGCATTATGTGTCTGCACCTTACACCAGTGATGGCGAGACCGGCGCCTAAGGAACTGGTATGCCCAATTTCATCGCTCTAGGAAACCTAGAGCGTGTTCTGAGGGGACGGTCAGGCAATTTGTCTCGCTGGCGGTGCCACGGGCTGTTGGGCTCTTTGCAGGCTGAGGAGGTTCGCAGCCAGCTTCTCCAGCTTTAATGGTGTACGTGCATAGTCCCAACTCTGCTTAAATCTCTGCACTCCACAATGAGTATTATGTCCTCAAAATGACCCAGGGGAAGTCTTGAAATACAAAATTGCAGTGGCATGTAGAGAATGGAGAATATTAAAGCTTGTAATACGGCACTACTTGCAAACACTTGGACATGTTTTTAGTAAGTGTTTGTAATTTTGGTTCTTGGCATTCATTGTTGGGGTGGAGGAAGCTTTTCCTCTAGCAATTAGAAAGCAAAACCAGTAATTTTTTCTGAAAGAATTTTCAAGTTCAACAGTAATAGCAATGCATTTCAAAGTGGGAGCATGCAAAGGGGGTGGGGCAAGCAGTAAATGTTCTGATTAGTATTAAAGTGTCATCTCGAAGGCATGTGAAATCTATCAAACATCAGCTATGTTCAGTTTTGGGATGAGGTTCAACACGGCTAAGTGCCGGGTCCTGCACCTTGGCCACAACAACCCCATGCAGCACTACAGGCTGGGGGCAGAGTGGCTGGAAAGCTGTGCAGAGGAAAAGGATCTGGGGGTGCTGATCGATGCCTGCCTGAACACGAGCCAGCAGTGTGCCCAGGTGGCCAAGAAGGCCAAGGACATCCTGGCCTGTATCAGGAACAGTGCAGCCAGCAGGACCAGGGAGGGGATCGTCCCCCTGTACTCAGCCCTGGTGAGGCCGCAGCTCGAGTGCTGTGTTCAGCTTTGGGCCCCTCACTACCAGAAGGACATCGAGGCCCTGGAGTGTGTCCAGAGCAGGGCTACGAAGCTGGTGCAGGGCCTGGAGCACAAGTCCTGTGAGGAGCGGCTGAGGGAACTGGGTGAACGCTGGGGGTGCAGTCTGGAGGAGGCTCAGGGGAGACCTTACTGCTCCCTACAGCTGCCTGAAAGGAAGGCGTGGGGAGCTGGGGGTCGGCCTCTTCTCACAGATACGATTCCTATAAGAAAGAATGGCTTCCTTCCCAGAAAATCGTTTGCGAGCAAGCGCAGTACTCTCACATGCAGTAAAGTGCATGTGGACAGTAGGATTCCTTGAACAAACTGTAGCAGACATTTTGGGTTGGTTTCTTCAATTCCACAGCAAGCATACACAAAATTAATTTCAAGTCTTCTTACATGATGTAGTTTGATGTGTCTCTAACAGCACTCTGCGTTAGGCTTTGTGCATTCTACTTCATAAAACACTGGAGGTTTTACATTATTTTTAATATTCATATTATAATAAAAATAAATGAAGTTCAAAAATAAAGCACTGGGAGTTGGTAAGTGTTAAAGGCGACACTCGGTGTACTTCTGTTCTTATCCTCCTGCTAATATTTTTTGTTTTGGATCCTTAGGTCTGTGAACACAGTTTACGGCTTCTCTCAAAGGACTACTGCTTCATTCAGGCAATTAAATAGCACTTATTTGTGTCCTATACTGAGTTTTGCAACCTCCCTGTAGCTTAATTAATTTTCTTGTGGGTGCTTATGTGGCATTTTTATTGATTTGCTTCTTCAACAGAATGTTTTCACAAAACACTTGTGGGGAAAAAAGGGAAAGTGATGCATTGAAGTTTAGGGTAAAAAGTTTCTCCAGTTGCATATGTTCAATTTAAGACATCTAGGATGAGGGGTTTAAAAAGAAATCATCACATTTTTAAGCACAGATTCTAAAAAAAAAAAAAAAAAAAAAGAGCTATACACATAGATAATGCTTTTCAAAGCAAATTGCAATATGCCATGGTGAGCAATCAGAAAGGAAGGAACACACAGTTAATGATCGCTTGGGTGTAAATCATAAGCTCTGGGAAAATTAAGAATAGATTTTCCAGAATAACTAAACCTCATGTTTCCCTCTCAGTAGTTTTCAGCTTTTGTAGCAAAGAGGTAGTTTTATTTTACAGGCAAACACATTTTCTGTGTAGCCCTAATTCATGTCTGGGTCAGGTCCATCTGCAGTGCTGAGTCAGAGATCCTGCAGAAATTCAATATGTGATGTTAAAGATCCCCAGAAATAACTCCTGCAAGAAACAAATGGAAATAAAAGCTGTACAGGGCAATATTAATTCTAACTTGTAATTGATTTTTACAGCTTTAATTCTGTGGGGCCACTCTATTGAACAGCTTAGCAAGGTGCACTCTGGTTTCACACGAGTGAAAACACTTTTTCAGTAAAGTGCTTTGCCCTTTTCCTGGTGGGAAAGCCCAGCTGGTAACTGAGAAAAGGAGTCAGCATCTGCCCTGTGCCCCGGGTAAGGGGCATCTCTTCATCCATCCCAGCTCCAGAAACAGGCTGAAGCCCTGTGCGATACTTAACTCCTCTCTACAGGAACTTTGCATCCGTTTATTTTATTTTTTCCCCCCTCATTTTTATTTTAAGAGATTTGTTTAAGAGGAAATCAACTGCTGTGGGCTAGACATGGTGGCTAAAACAGGAGACCGCACAGGGGACTGAAGAGAGCTGGCAGCCGTACTTGGAGAAACGTTGGTGCGTACAGGAACTTACCTGAGAGTGGCTAGACAAGAGCTGGGGCAAGAGAGTAACTGCAGAAAGTACCTGGAAAAAGCCTTTGAGGAAAATAATACACCTGTGAACAAAACTGGGACTGAGAGAAGAAAGGTAGCAAATGGGGTCAGACAAGGAGATAGGCAGGTGAGGCACGAGCGGGTAGAGAGCGGATCGTGTGTTTAGTAAACAGGGAAAGTAGGGCAGAAAGAGCTGAGCAAACAGGCCAGGGTCAGATTCCCTCAGGAGGTGAGGGACGGGATGAGGGCGCAGGGACCGTAGTGCCTTGCAGGGCGTGACCTGATGCACAGACCGCAGTGCTCCTCCGTTTTCAGAGGGTGCCACTGAAACGCACCCGAATGATGTGGGTTTTGATACGACAGCGTGCGGTGGAATTTCTGGAAGCACCCGAGGGTATTCTTGCTTAGGCTGTGGACGCTGTGAGTCAGAGCTGCAAAGACTTTGCTTTAATCTGGCTCCGTGGCCTGGCCGAGCACCCTCACAGCACCTCTCTCTTTCTCTCCTGACCTCTGACAGAGCTCCCAAAACATTTTGACTAGGCCAGACACCAAAGCTCCAGCTCTGATTTTTTTTCCTTCTCTTTCATCCTTGGTAAAGAAGCAGCATTTATTAACGCAGGCTTCTGATTGTGCGAAGCAGAGCTGTACGAAATAACCGCATGGAAGCAGCAACACACCATGTGCGGTGTTGATGCTCAAGCAGCGGCTCTGACTATGTGAGAGACTTGGGACAAGCACTTTTCTTGGCAGGAGAGTCCACCCTACTTGCTGTTGTGAGGCTTGGTGACTCAAGGACCAGAGAATGTTCTTTCAATGCCAAGGTAAGGATGAATGTTACTCATGTCCTAAAAAGAGCACAAGCCCTTCCTTTCAGGGGAGGTGAGTGTCTGAGCACGCACGTGCTTTGATCTTTATTGCTCCAAGCAGAAAACGTTCTCCAGAAGCTGGCGGATACAGAGACAAGCAGGGATGGCAGGAAGGACAAAAAAGGGCACGTGAAGCTGGAGTCCAGAAAGTGAGAAGTGGGAGTCAAGGCAGCTAAAGACAAAAGCATAATCCTAAATGTCTCTTGTCATCAGGTCAGGATATCCATCCTGCTAAAATGTTGCTCTGTCATTCCGATCAGAGGAGAAAAGTTAGCAGAGGTATGTGTCCGCAGCTCACGTAAGGGTCGTCTTTTCCTTCTCTGATGCCTTGTATTTGGGCCCCTGATGTAAACACAAAAAAAACCCCGCTGCATTTCTGTATTAGCTCTCTTATGAAAGTCATTCCAGAGAAGCATCGGTGGGTGAACATTCGTGCAGTACAGCTTCTCCAAGCCTTTCTGCTAGGGCTAAGGCTCAGTGTGTCTGTGGCGGAGCCCTCCTTGGCAGCAGCCCTCCTGTCCTTTCACACGGCATCTGTAGAGACTGACAGTGTGCAGTGCGCTGTGAGGCTGCGGGCAGCGTAACAAAACAGAATACGGCACCAGCTAGGAGAGGTGACTTTGTTTTGCAACAAAATTATTTCATTTCCTCACACTTGTCCTTCCATACTCATAAGCACCAGGACGCTTGAACTTCCTGTGGTGACACGGCAGATGAGTTCCCATCACGTGTCCTGAGTGTCCTGGGTTTTCCTGACAGGCAGATGCGGTGTTTGGACGTGTCTTTTGTGCTGTTTTGGAGTTTCCAGTAGTTTTCATCTTTTGTGCGTTCATCTTGCCCCACTGCTGTAAGTCATCGGGCAACAGTGCGCTTTCCATAGGCACTGGTGGCTTAAGTCACAGGGACCCTTCTTCCTTTTGGCTACAGCGTTGTAGTTTGTTCTGTCTTCTTAGATGCAATCTAAGGGCATTGGCTTTGATGAATCCTTACCTGTTACGGGTTTTTCTTTGGAGGCCAGAAGACACCTACAAGAATAACTACAGGATAAAATTGTGAAGCTGGTTGTTAGGATAAAAATCCCAATTCTTTCAAAGTCCTAGGAAAAAAAAAGTAATGCAAAGAGGAAAATTGCAGACATCAGCCCGACCGTCTTTAAGGACATGGTGGTAGTACAGAGGTTGCTTCCACAAAGACAAAAAGACCACCGAGACCGATCGCTCTTGCAACTAAGAATTTTTGGCATTACGATGGAATAAAATGCCCAAGTGATGGGAGAGATGGCTCAGTCCCAGAATTGTGGTGAATTGGGTTTGGGGCTCTGGAGGCAGTATTTAGAAAATGTGGATCATTATAGAACTGTTTTCTAAATTAAAAACTGGCCTAAGGAATATATAGGTTTTGAGGCCTTCTGCCTGTGGCTGAATTTTGCTTGTCACGATGCCATGTAAGCAGCGATATTTGTAAGTTATTTTAAAGGCAACTTCTCAGTAAATATGTATTCATTATTTCTCTTACAACAGGAAATTATTTAGGTTTATTACTGGAGTTAATGCCAAAATTAATTCTTGTTTTCACAAGTTTTGCTCTCTATGCTTAATTGAATACATCTGCAGTATGACAACAACAAAAAAATCAAATAGATAATATAATATCATCAATGTTTAGGAAGGATAATGCAATTTCTGTGAAGTCATTTGCACTGAAATTAATTACAGTGACAGACACTGGAGTTCAATACTAAGTTAATTAATATTGAATACGTACAACATTTATGATGATTTAAGAGTGAAGGTGATAAAACTGATCTTTGGTGATTATTAGCGTAGAAACAAAGCAGAAAAGCAATAAAACAGAAAAACGTGAGGTAAAAGTGGGTGTTTGTGAGTACTCCGATGTAACTTGTTGCATTTTGTCATGGAATCATAGAATCATTAAGGTTGGAAAAGACCTCCAAGATCACCTGGTCCAACCATCCCCCTACCACCAATGCCACCACTAAACCATGTCCCTAAGCACCACGTCCAGCCTTTCCTTGAACACCCCCAGGGACGGTGACTCCACCACCTCCCTGGGCAACCCGTCCCAACGCCTGACTGCTCTTTCTGAGAAGAAATGCCTCCTCATGTCCAACCTGAACCTCCCCTGCTGCAACTTGAGGCCATTCCCTCATGGAAATACCTGTCATCAGGCTCCTTTCAAGAATAATAAAAAAAAAATAATAAAGAAATAACTTACTATCTGAATAAAAACTTTGGAGCTGAGTGAAAAAAATTGTGTGATTCACCATAGCTAACACATGATGAAGTATGGCTAAGGCGTGTGTAACTTTTGAGGCACATTCCCGTAAAAAATAAATTTACAAAACACAGCACAGTCGTAAACAGTATGTGAAACACCCATAAGAACTAGTGTTTATTTACAGATCCTTTAACATTGTGGAATTTTTTGGTTAAACTTGTACAAATACGTTCCAGTATACGTGAGGCAGTATTATCAGCCACTGGGTTTCCAGTTTTGTCACGCGTGTTCTTATAAACTATGATTTTTTTTTTTTCCATCGTTTTTAAACTAAATGGACGTAAATGTAACATACAGAAGCTTTTGAGGTGATCTAAGGGGAGCCGGGAGCCCTCGCTCCGCCTGAGGGGAGGGCGCCGCGCGCGCCCCGCCCAACGGTCGCCCCTCAGCCGTTGGGCGGAGCGCGCGCGCCCCCCTCCTCCCCCCCCTCGGGCCCCGCCCTCTCCCCCTCCCCGCCCCCCGTCGCTGCGGAAGAAGCCGCCGTGTCGGGCGCCGCAGATTCGCCATAACCCGCCGCTTGGCTAGCCTTACCCCCCCCCTCTTCCCCCCCCCCCGCCGCCCCAAATCCATCAAAATAATTTTATTTATTTTTTTAAAGGAGGAAGGGCCGCGCGGCTCGGAGCGGTTTTTTTTTTTTTTTTTTTTAAAAAAATTTGGGCTCTTCCCTTTCCCGACGAGGCCGCGCCGTTGGGGTTTCGGTCAGCTGCCCCCCTCCCCGCTCCTCCCGCCGCCGCCCCCAGCCCCTTTCCCCGCCCGGTGATGGAGGCTGCGGCTGCAGGTGAGCGGGGCCGGGGCCGGGCCGGGGCCGGGCCGGGCGGGGGAGCGCGCACGGGGCCGCTGACAGGCGCCGAGCGCTGAGGGAAGGGGGGAGGAAAATAGTCCCGGCGCGCGTACCCCTCCGCGTGAGAAAGTAGTCCCCCGAGGAAGGCGGGCAGCCGCCGCCCCCTGCCCACCCTTATCAGCCATCGCGCTGCCGCTGAGGGCGACGGGGGGCCGGGGCTGCTCGAAAAGGGTCGGGGAGCAGCGGGGTGCAGCGCGGGGCAGTGGGGCGGCGGAAGGATTACGCGCTCGCCGAGGTGATGCGGCTCTGAGGGAGCCGCTGGGGGAAGGGGCGGCTGAGGCACGGCGGGTCCTGAAGCGGACCTGAGCTGCTCTCGGCTGTCCTCGGCCGCTCGCCGGAGCTGTTGTGTCCCCAGTATTCAGCGGGGTGTGATAGTTAACGCTGAGTTCTGGCACTGCTCTGTCACCTTCGTGTGTTGGTTAGGGTTTTGTGGGGATTTACGTGCGGAGTCATAGAATCGCTACGGTTGGAAACGACCTCCGAGATCATCTGGTCCAACCACCCCCCTGCCACCAACATCACCCATAAACCATGTCCCTAAAAAAGGAATTAACACAGACGTGACAGCCAACATAATACTGTGTATGTGCTGTCTGCGTTTCACAACCCTGTGTTTGTTGTACGGGTTTGTGAGGTGATGTTGCAATGCTTTAATGCCGGTTAATTGCCCTGTAGACTGACATCTAGCTTTCAGCTGTCATTCCTGGAGATGAATTTTTAATTGATATTTAGAATCCCAGATTATTTCTGGCTCTCCTGGGCAGTGTTCATAGACAATACAGCTCAGAATTTTATGCCAGAGAGGGAACAGGAGAATAACTTGAATCTAAACAGCGGAATACCCAACAAGTGTTGTGTTGCCTGAGTACTATTTTGTAAAAGCATTCCAGGACCACTTTATATTCTCTCAGGAAGAGCAGTCAGGCACTGGGACGGGTTGCCCAGGGAGGTGGTGGAGTCACCGTCCCTGGGGGTGTTCAAGGGAAGGTTGGATGTGGTGCTTAGGGACAGGGTTTAGTGGGTGACATTGGTGGTAGGGGGATGGTTGGACCAGATGATCTTGGAGGCCTTTTCCAACCTTAATTATTCTATGATTCTGTGATTTAGATGGGAAACTAATTCTCTTACTACTACTAATAATAATTCCTCATTTATTCAAGTACATTTGTCTTAATAAAATGAGCACTGTGAGAGGAGTTGAACCCAGAAGTGCTGTGAGGGGCCGGTGCCCGATAGATGCTGCACCCAAAGGGAGCGTTTCCTTTGGGTGTGCTTCCAGAAGCCAGGTTCAGAGCATCTCAGCCAGATCATCCTGAAGGTGATGGCTGAGTGCATCCTCTGTGCTCATTCTCTGAGGGCTTCCAAATGTTTTGGGTATTACAGTGCTATAACCTAGTGTATTTTTGTGGGGACTCCTGCAGTGTTGCATTTCACCACATGAGGGCGATCTTAGAACGTTAAAAAAGACGGTGTTTATGGACATGTATCTTTTTAAATGATGGAAAAACTACTTTGTTTATATGTTTGATATATTGATTATTCTGAACTGCTGCGGATAAGCTTCTTTATTTTATTATGTTTTCATACAGAGCCATTTGTGGAGAAGACTTGTTGCCTTTGGTAGTGGTCTAAACTTGTTAATAGAAGATCCCTTTTAATCCAGTCCTGAATTTATACTCTAGGCAACATAAGTGTGTGTAGGGGGTGTCTTCTTTTGAAGAACTTTACAAATTCTTCTGGAAAAAGTTACAGAAAGCTAGTGTGTGTAAAAACTAATAAAAAAATATCATACACATATATCTGCCTTCACTGATTAAACATCAGTAATTTTAAAGTCTTTTTTTTTTTTTTGACAAATTTAGTAATGCAGAGGTGAAATACAATGCTTTGGGGTATTGTGAGAATGGAAGGATGTGCTTCAGACAGAGGAGAGGAGTAAGAGCTTTGTGCCTTTTCCCTGTTGGGGCAGCTTCACAACGAGGCACGAGGCAGGTTCTGCTTTCTGGTGGTATCTTGGACAGCTCTGAAGCAAGGCGATGTAATTTGTGATACCCAGTCTGCTCGTAACTCAAGTTAACTGCCCGAAGTTGGCGCATCTGTCAAAAAGCAGTACTGCGGCCTGTTACTCCCTCCTTTCTCTACCTGTTCATTGGAGATGACAATGTCAAACCACTGTGTCAAATAATTCCAAGGCTTTGTCTACTACATTGCTATCCCTACAGATGTGCGCCCACCTTAGAGCCCCAGAAGTGCCTCCCCTTGTTTGTTCTTTTCTTCTTCCAACACAGCAGTGGGGGCAGATGCGCTAACGTGAGCAGACAGCGGGGTCCTGGAGTCCCTTAGCTCAGAAAAGTCCTTCAAGATCCCCGTGTCCAACAGCAGCCTGGCCTACTGCAGCCCTTCAGTAAGCCCTGTCCCTTAGTGCCGCCAGGTGTCAGAGGTTTCATCTCCTCCTTCATAACTCTCTGCCTTTCCCTATCCTCCGGTCCCTCCTTCCCAGCTAGGAGGATTCTGATTTATTCACCTGCAGCTCCTACCGAACTGTGCTGTGTTGTTGGCTGTACTTACGTTTATACCATTAAAAGAACTTTTTTTCCCCCTTCTTTTAGATTTTCAAGTTAAAGCATCCCGAGTTCTAAGCTGAAAATGGACCTCTGCAGCAATAAGCTGTGGTGTTTGGTTTGCTTTGTTGGTCTGTGGTTTAGGACCATCTCGTTGTAGGGCTGTGTATTGTGCCTCTTAGGTTTTTGTTTTAGAGTAGTGCACTTCTTACCTTGATTTTGAGGCTGTCTTTAAACTGTTTGCCATTGTCAAGGGAGCTTTCATGGAAACCTCTCCAAGCCCTTATGGAGTGAAAGTAAATTGAAAAGCTTATTTTGCTAGGGACTTACCTCCTCTGAAGGCTCCTTTCATACACAGATTACTTTGGGCTTTCAGGCAGGTCTGTTATTGGTGAGGTGTTTAAAAAAAAAAAAAAAAAAGCTGCATTCTGCTTTCTTATTTCTCACGTTGCTAAAATAATCCTCATTGACCTGCTTTACTGTGGTTTTATTTCTTAATTTGTCACCATTTACAGTCTGTTTGTTTTCCTCATTTCTTTTCCGAGAATGTTTTCTTCTAAAGCTTCTTCACTGCTATGTGCTATGCTAGGCGATACATATATATTTTTTTCTTGGCCTTTCTAAAAGCTTTGATAATTAGTATCAAGTTCAGTGCTTTTAAATAATCTTCATGGTGATTTAGCTCTTTTTGGAGCCCTTTTTGTGGTTTGCTTTTGTTCTCTTAAAGATGCTTTTAATCTTTATATGGTTCACGTGGTCATATTGTTGAAGTTAAATGTTTGGCTTTTTATCACTCCTGTCCAGGATTTCTGAGTCCTTCTTTAACTGTGGTTGCAGGCCCAAGGAGGGTTACACATCCCAAACCTTTTCTCCTCTTGCGTGCTTGCTGGGCGAAGCAGCCGTTCACGGTGTCTAAATATTTAATCTTGGTCTCCTGTCCTGACCTGGCATTTGCAAAAGGATAATTGAAACCTAACGGGTGTTGTTTCTCCTCTCTGTAACTTCTCCTGTCTCCTTCGGTGTGCCAGGGCCATTCCTGCTGTCGTGGTCAGGCTGTTGCTGATGTGGTCCTGCCGCTGCTGTTCTGCACAGTGCCGGAGTTTCCACCTGCAGAGATTGCGTTCCTCGTTGAAATGGCCTGTTAGCTGGGGCTAGTGCTATGCCTCAGCTAACAGAGGGCACTGCTTCACAACCAGCTACTTTCCTACTTTCTTTTCTCTTCAATTTTTATTTGCAGGCTGTGGTATCCCACCGGTGTTAGAAGAATATTTATCAGAAACCCGTTTGGATGTGTATCTGTCAACATCCTCATTTACAGCTCAGCGTTCTGGTTTTGACACTTTACTAAGTGTAGCGTGTTACTGCTGCAGCATGTGGATTTCTTTTTTCCTTTCTTAAAGCAACTACAAAGAAATGGAAGACAAAAACAACAGTTTGTCTCGACTCTGTGCTCTCGTTTCACGTTAAAGTCTTTTTTCTGTGTTATCCTTAATTTGAAAATCGACTTTACCACTTCAAGGCGAGTCTCTTTGATCTTCGTGGCCTGTTGCGCTTGCTTCGGTCTTCAATTCCAAAACTTTTCCGTAATAAGTTTTGGGTTGGATGACGCCCGTTGCTTCTCCGTGTTCTTTCCTCAGCTTGTAATGCTCCTGTAGGCAGAGATGAAGCTGTCAGCCCAGCTCACAGCACTCATGTTCCAGGGGGTTAATAGCACCCCTGTAACTGCTGCTTTTTTTCCACAGCTTTTGCTTTTTCTGTCCTTGCTATATTTGTATTTTTTTTTTAAGGCAGTTTATATATTAACCAAATATATTCACACACTTCAGTGTGATTTATTCTTATACTGTATACCTCTCTAACATCTGAGAGCCTCTAGAGACATAGTTTGCCTTGGAAAGCGAACTTCTGGTTGTCTTAGGAAAAGGTGACGAATGCACATGATTACATTTACCTTAAAATCAATACAAATTAGTATGATCTCAGTGTGCTTTAGTTGTTTACAGGAATGTCTCGTATAGCTACGGTTCTATAACTTTCTCTCTTGCATCAAAATGAAAAATGTTTGTGGTGTGTAATAATTAATTAAATTATTCCCACCTTAGCAAGCAGCTAGAAGTGAAAACAGACACGGCCAGGTGTCCTTTTCCTCAGAAGCCGTGCTGTGCTGCAGGTTTCGTCCTCCACGGTCGTCCTGCACTGGCAAATTGCACAAAACCAGTTGCTAACACGAGTTGGGGTTCAGGTGAAGGGAAACCTTAAACTAAAAATAAAGAGAAAACCTAAAACCGCTGTCTTCTCTCTGGCCTGCTGCTTTTGGTGCAGTTGTTTTGTTAGTTGTGGACCTGAGTGCACTTAGCCATTTTAGAGGGGTTCTGGGGGATGCTACTGTGCCGCTGCTCCCAAACAATAACAGGCAGTGGGATCGCAGAAGCACAGAATTGTAGGGGTTGGAAGGGACCTCAAGATATGATCGGGTCCAACCCCCCTGCCAAAGCAGGTTCCCTAGAGCAGGCTGCCCAGGTAGGCATCCAGACGGGCCTTGAATATCTCCAGAGAAGGAGACTCCACAACCTCCCTGCGACGTTTTGGGATGTTTTATACAGGTTTTATTTTTTTTAAACGCTTCGTGAGGATCATGCTTTTCATTTGCAGATATGCTATAACCCCCACCCCCCCAATGGTTCTTGGTGAATCATAATTTAGAAAACAGCAGGAAACAAGTATTGATTTTTTTAATTCGATCAGATGAAGAGAAATAAAATTAGTCTATACTACTGTCTTTATTAAAATGATAACTGAAATATTGTAAGGTGGAGGAAGAGGTCTAGGGAATAAACCGATGGCTAAATTATAGCTTTTTGGAGCCAAAGCATATGGAATCAAAACTTGCATTCATTTAGACATCTTTTTTTTTTTTTTGAGATAGAAAAATGCAGCTGAGGGTTACTTCCATTTTTACAGGAATTATGAAATAGCGCTGATTACCTGAAGGTATTAAGAACATGTAATCATGCATTTCAGAGTATTTTAGAAAATTGTTTTCTTTTCAAACAGATTAAAGTAGATTTTAATTAAAACACAAAAAAGTGTCCTTTCTGTGAAGCAATAAAAACATATTACTCTCTAATATGGTTTTCAAAATTTCATATATTTGAAATATCATTGAAAACGGAAAAAGCGTGACATGCACAGAGTAATAAGATCTGATGCCCAGGAAAAAATACTGTCAATATATTTGGCATTAGCAAAGGCATCAGAATTGAGTGCACTGGCTGTGCCAATTCCTTTATGTGCGGTTCAAGCAACTTTTTATACTGAGGAATAATTCCGCCTGTGTTAAGCACAAGTTACTGTCTTTTTACAAGTTGCTCTCACGTTAACTGTTATCTCAGTATTTGAATACTTCTCCCTAAAGAAGCTACCAAGGAAAAGGATTGTTTATTTTTCTGGGACATTATGATACCTTACGTACTCAGCGTTTGTATAGGAAGAGATCTTTAATAAAAACGATAGTTTTACGGGAAGAATTGCGCCCCCCTTCTGATACGATAGGCAGTATTGTTTTTATTGCATTTGGAACTTAAGCAGAAACCCTTACGTTTTCTCAGTAATTGTCACGTTGGTGTGCAATTACAATGTTTTGTGTCATAAATCTAACTCTATTGCGTAAAGACAGCTTGCGGTTAATACTGCCGTGACTGAATGCTTGCAGGTTTCAGGGTGGAACATAGCCCAGGACAGGGAGAAGTGGCAAGATAGTGACCAGGTCAGGTACTGAAGTAACATGAGTATCTTTTATAAGCTCGTTTGTATCCCCAGGTAGTGCTGTGCTTTGCCAGTAGATGAAGCTACAATTTGCTTATTGTAACGTTTATGTTAGCTCCTTGTAGACACCCATCAGCTGTTAGATATCAGGAGTTTTTCTTTTATACTAATAATCGGCTTAGAAATATTTTGAAGTTAGTGCTGGTTTTAGGCAGTTGGTTATCTCTCACTACACTCTAGTGCCAAGATATATTTGGGTGGGAACTGATTTCCCTTCGTCCACAAGTGCAGCTGGTTTTGTAAGCGTGGGTTTGGAGATTTGAGGGTAGCACGCAATGTGAGGAAGTGAAACTTGTTGGAGGAAAATCAGAAACAACGCTGCTGTTGTCGGGGGCTGTTAGGAGCAGCTGCTGCTGGTAGCAGCCTTGCGGTTCCAGGGGCTTTCTCACCCGGTGCACAAAGACTACGGGGTTCACTCAGGTGGGCTGGACAGTGAGGTTACACGGAGGGGCTCTTGGGAAAGGATTTAATGAGACGTAGGACAGACAGCAGTGATCAGGCCAGGGCCTGGTCCGACAAGCATGCTGCCTGGTGAGAGTTTTCACACAACAGGTCCCTTTTATGCCGTTTTCCGTTCCTCCCCCTCCATGTAAACGTTCCTTCATCCATTTCGTATTGTCCCGCAGACCCTCCTCAAATATCCCAAGTCTTCCCGCTCCTCCTTTCCCTTTTCTTACCAGTTCCAAAGTCCTGGTGGCCTTCTCCACAGCTGTGCCTGCGCTTTCTTGGTGGCCCATCATTTAGTAGCTGGAGTATTTTGGTCCTTGGCATCGACTGTGTTGTGCGTTGGCTGCCAGGTTTGTGTCTGTGTTCCTGTTCATCATCTCTCCCATTAACTTACTGACCTTCACACTGACAATGTCCCCGATCAGATAACCTTAATGAAGCCAACTCTCACTTCCCACGTGTCCTTAAAACTGAAAAAAGAATGAGATCTTTTTTAAAGAAATTGATGTTTCTTGGCTCACTATGTCCTGTTTCCTTGCTGATGCGCAACAGAAGGACTTTCATATAGTTGCTTCTAAAAGGTTTTAAGTAGAGAACCTTTAAAAAAAATAAATAACTCACCTAGTAATTGATTTTGCCACAAGTCCTACATGCTATGACATGACTTATCCCAGAGTTGGAAAAGGTGAGTGGCAAAGAGGAAGCAGCATTTTGGACCTGCCTGTTGGGTGATACGACCGAGCATCTTAAATATAAGTTGTTGGGTTTTTTTTGTCCAGAAAATTCTTGGTCAAATTTCTTATTCCTCGGGCCACTAGCTATCAAGTGAACTTTTATTTTTATTTTTGTATTTATCTATGAAGTTCTAGTTCCTTTTAGCTGTTTCAGAACACTACTATGGAAGTTTTTAAATATTGTCTGTATTAAAAGTGTGCTGAGAGTTTTGGATACATTAGAATGATTTTTGGCATACAAATACAGATGGCAAATCTCCCTTTTGTTTACTTTCTTTGTGTTCATTGTGAAAACAAATATTAAAAACAAACAAAAAACCACCACCAACAACAAATAAACCTCCAGACTGTGTTTTGTGCTAAAGGAAAGTTTGTGACTCGTTAAAATTAACTCTTTAGTTATTGTCATATAATGATCAAAAGCATATATGGCAATAAAATAACATATTTGCATAAATCATTCTATTTTCAGTAATTCTTCTAATATTACTGCTTTAAAGAAAAAGAGGACAGACTCTCTCATACTTTGGGAAGGGGACTGGGAACAGGGGAGCCTAGTCTGCAGCTCCCTATTTGTCTTCAGTAATCCGTGTGTAATCTCCCTTCTCTGTCTACATGCTCGGTATAACATATTTTTTTTTTTGTCTATTTAAGAAGTACCTTGAGATCTTCAGAAGAATGGGGGAAAAAAAAAAAAAAAAGGCTTCATTTACATTATAGCTTAATTTGCCACTTTTCCATGTAAGAAGAAAGTCACTGGTAATATTTATTTCAAGATACATTTAGCAGGGTTTACCTGGGCAAAGTGAAGATAATGAATTAATACGAGGCGAGCTCACTAACTGGAATGCTCCAAATTGGTTTTGGCTGAAATTCCTGTTGTTTGTTTACCTGCACGCTTGATTACTGTTCCTTTCATTCTCTGCATATTTAATTGCTGTCTAATTAATTGCTCTGTTGATTTCCCACATAATTAATTATCCACTACTTAATCATTGATTCCCTGCATAGTTAATTGACTTATTGCTTATTTGATTTTTACACTTAATTGCCTATAATTCATTGCTCTATTATTGCTATACCACCTAATTAGCAAACAGTTAATCAATTATCATTTGCTTATTCCTTATCTAGTGGTTTAGGCCCATGATCAGCACAGTTTATCCTCTGGATTCTGACCTCCTTTTCCAGTTATTCTTCCTAAAATCATTTCTTTCCTCCATTTTGTTTCAATCTCACTTCTAAGTAGAGCGCATGCATCTCCTTTATTCTGATGTGCTCTGTGCCACCTGGGCTGTTCTCTTCTGGTCTTCAGCTTTATTCCTGTTCGATTGTTTCCCATTTTTCTTATTACTTGGTGTTAATCCCACAAATTTCTTAGGAAAGCCTTAAGCTGAGGTTTGTATAATCAGGCACTTGAAAAAAACAGACTTTTGGGCATTCTTCTGGTTTTCAGCCCCTCTCCAGGTCCTCGCCGGGAGGAACAAGAAGTAAAATGGTTTATGAGCGCTGAGCACAACTGTTGAAGGAGGAGACAGGAGACACAAAGCAGTGAGCATGAACTTGCAGAGAAAGCAGCTGGAAGGTCAGGAAGCAGAAACAGTGGCAAAGTAAGCCTCAAAACAGAAGTGTCCGCTGCATCGTGGGATTTCAGCGTTCAGTCGTGGTTAAACTTTTGTGATAGATGCTCATAGGTCTTGTAGTGGGAACATTAAACACGTATTTAGACAGAAGAATCGTCATCCACTGGGTTAATAACAGGCATCATTCTTTTTTTAATAAAAGAATACTGCTAAATAACCAGAGCAGAAATGATTCAAAGGAACATTTCCATTATAAACTTAATGCAACCAAAATAAAAATGTGTGTGTGCTCGAGACAGCAGAATGCCTGACAAGGAACCCTACCAAGCTCAAAAGACCATGCTGAGTATATTATAAGTTTTACATAGCTGTGTGTCTCTGTAGGATACAGCATATTCTGTACGGCAGGAATAGTGTTTGGGCTGCTTTTCAGAGCTATTTTAAGAGATGAAGGCATACTCTGCCTTTTATTTTTGAAGTAGTTGTATTATTTCTAAGGATTAGTTTGCTTTTGTTACAGTTTCATTGCAAACAGCTGTAAATGAGAGCCAGCGCTGCTATTCTGAACGTTCAAAAGTTTTTTCGGGAGTGGGGTGAACCATACAATTAGTGTGTCACAGAGGGAGGGGAAGAACATCAAATAGGGGGTTTGGGATTGTTTTGGGACTAGGTTCCAAAGTACAGCTTCTTTGTTCTCTTTCACCCCAGATTCATCCCAAAGCTCACAGAAAATCACATTGTTTCCGTACTTATCTGGCTAACCTGTGGATTAGTTTGTACCTTAAATAGTATTGGCTGTTCTGGTTTGATTTCAGTGAGGATATGTCCCTAGTTTTCCTTAGGGGGACAGAGGGAGAGGAGGAATTGAAACTGATGTCTGGGCCAGGGGTTTATATACAGAGCTGAGGAGCTAGCGTGCTGTTAAAATTGATTCCTGGCTGTTACTAGGTTTTACTGGAAATAGAAGGGAGCGGGGACTGTTGAAAAATCAAAACATTACAGTGAATGACGGTGTGGTGGTTTTACTCAGGTGGGTGGCCGAGCTCCACCACAACCGCTCTCTCTCCCTCCTCAAAGAGGAATGGGGAGAAAATACGATGAAAAGGGCTCAAGGTTTGAGATAAGGACGAGGAGATCGCCCAGTAATTATCGTGATGGGCAAAACAGACTCAGCGTAGGGAGATAGTGAGATTTATTGCCTATTACTAGCAAGCTAGAGAAGCGAGAAACGAAGGAAAGAAACCAAAAGCACCTTCCCCCTCCATCCGCCCTCTTCCCCCCGAGTGGTGCAGCGGAACGGAGGAATGTGGGTTATGGTCAGTCTATAGCGCTGCTTCTCCGCCGCTCCTTCTCAGTCACTCTCGTCCCCTGTGCTGTGGGGTCCCTCCCACGGGATGCAGTCCTTGCTGAACTGATCCAGCGTGGACTGCCCACAGGCAGCAGCTCTTCAACAACTGCTCCAGATACGGCTCCGTCCCACGGGGTCCATCCCTCAGGAGGAAACTGCTCCAACCTGGGTCCCCCACGGGCGGCAGCTCCTGCCAGGTCACCTGCTCCTGCGTGGGCTCCTCTCCACGGGCTGCGGCTCCAGCCTGGAATCTGCTCCGGCAGGGGTCTTCCACACGCCACAGCCTCCGTCGGTGCAGGTCCACCTGCTCCACCGTGGTCTCCTCCACGGGCTGCAGGGTGGAACCCTGCTCCACCGTGGTACTCCATGGGCTGCAGGGGGACAGCCTGCTTCACCACGGTCCTCACCACAGGCCACAGGGCACTTCTGCTCCAGCACCTGGAGCACCTCTCCCCCTCCTTCTTCACTGACCTTGGCGCCTGCAAGGCTGTTCCTCACTCCTCTCACTCTCCCAGCTGCTGTGTGTGGCGCAGCGGTTTTTTTTCCCCTGTCTTAAATGTGCTCTCACAGAGGCGCAAAACAACATCGCTTATTGGCTCGGCTCTGGTCAGCAGTGGGGCCCTTACCTAACACGGGGCAGCTTCTAGATCCTTCTCACAGAAGCCACCCCTATGGCCCCCTGCTACCAAAACCTTGCCACGTAAACCCACTACAGACGGCAGTCTTAGAAAGCAGACAAAGTATCCCAAATTAACTCTGCCAAAAATTTGTGAGCTTTTTTTCTTTTTTAGTTGAAGTTTTCTGAATTATTAACTTGATAGTAACCCTTCTTTATTATTTACTCTCATGTGTCTATGTGTTCACATCATACCTCTACTACTTTGGAACTGAACTTAAAAAAAAAAAAAAGATTTTGTCTAAAAAATTCTCTAAAATATCAGTTTAAAGCATTGACCAAGAAATATTTTAACGTAGTTCTTCGTTGGCTGCTCCTTCAAGAACAGCAAGGTCCAGGACCATGTGTTAGACGTGCAGCCCAGAGTCTCCATCACAGAACTGCCTTGTAAAGGATAAAATGTTCAGTGTTTGTACCAACAGGATGCACTCCAACACTGGGCAATGTCTTTATCTTATATAATTTTCTGTTTATTAGATGTTTAAAAAAGTGAAAAATCGTAACATTGTCTGAGGCTGAAAGGGCAAAAACTGGCTTCGTCCGTCCTGCTTCCTTGTTGCCAAGATTTGAGTCAGGTGAAGTTTTTTGCCCTATGAAGATCTGGGTAGAAGTCTAACTGTTTCTTCAATTCTGTTTGTGATTTATTGTGAATGCTTTCATTTAATGATGTAATATTCTTTGTTTTAGCTATTCTTGATGATCTCATCAATGTGTACAAATACCTGAGGTGTGGGAGACAGAGGGATTTGGCCAACCTCTTTTCAGTGGTTTGTGGGGATAGGACAAGGGGTAATGGCCACAAGATGGAGCACGGGAAGTTCCGCACCAACATGCGAAAGAATTTCTTCATGGTGAGGGTGACGGAGCACTGGGACAGGCTGCCCAGGGAGGTTGTGAAGTCTCCTCCAGAGATATTCAAGGCCCGTCTGGACGCCTTCCCTGGGCAGCCTGCTCTAGGGAACCTGCTTTGGCAGGGGGGTTGGACTTGATGATCTCTGGAGGTCCCTTCCAACCCCTACAATTCTGTGATTCTGTGATACTCACTGCCTGTTATCTAGTGGTAGTATGAATAAATGACTAAAATTTGGAAATATTAACTTCTCTTTTAAAATCTGTTTTTCAGGGATCAGTTCCATCTTCATGTGTAAGCTTTGTAACTTATTTTCACCGAATCAGTCAGAACTATTGTCTCACGTCTCTGAGAAGCACACAGAAGAAGGGACTAACGTCGATGACATCGTTATTCCGCTCCAGCCTCTAACAGCACCAACTAACATAAACAGAAATGGAGAAGGTACTTAGATAAATTGAATGATGTGTCATTTGCTAATAGTAATTTCGTTTTTTTAATGAAACCCGTGGCGTGGTGGGTTTTCATTGTGTGTGGAATGATTTACATTGCTTATTTCTGTGATGGTCGCTGTACGTTGCCAGCCTAAATTTCAGTCAGTGCAGATTAGATCAGGGGATGGACGTGGATAAACTCAGCATGTGAGAGGGGATGATTACAGTGCTCCATTAATTTTAAATGTCAAGTGTAGCAAAGGCTGCTTCCTACAGCTTTAATTTGAAGCCCTAACAAGAGTGGGAAGAGTGTTGTTAGTGCTAGACGGTTAAGTTTTCTTAGGCAAGCAGCCAGGGCACCGTGGGCTGGGGAGGTCTGGAGGTTTCGTGCTTTGAGTAATTTAACTCCTTGCTTGTTGGGTTTTAGATAATATTAATTAGTTCTAGTCCCAAAAGGCAGTGGCATGATTCATAATTTACAATTGTGCTTTGGTGTTGGCACTAGTAAAGAAATTAAAAAAAAAATCTGGTAGTCAAAGGTTGAGTTAGTTATGCAGAATGATTTTCCTCTGCAGCAGCAGCAGTTACATTTGTGACCGTGTTTAGCTGATTATAATTGCAATCCCTTGTAACGGTAGCAATGGGTTCAAAATAATTCAGACTTTCTAATTATATCTTCTTTTAGACCCTTACTGAACAATGGGTTTATATAGTTGGCAAACCTCTTATTTCAACATGCCTACAAGGATTTCCAAAGTACCTAATAATTATGGTTGCTGGATCTTAAAAATGTGTGTTTATAAGTAACAAAGCAAAACAAACAAAAAAACAACCAAAAAAAACCCTACACTCTTAATATCATACTTGAAAACGTATTTTATCATTAATGTATGTGTGTGATATTTCTTCCTTTACTTACCAAGAAAAATTCAGTAGTTCTATTGACTTTATCAACATAAGAAGATATTTCTAATAATAGTCATATAGTATTAAGCTATAGTTGTTATCTCCTCAGATCGTTGTTGAGAAAAAAATTGTACCAGATCATCATTTCACACAGTGCCTAAAATTAATGGCACATTAGAAGAAGATGAATAAATTTTAGATCTGCATCCAATTTTAAAATGCTATTCTCATTTTATTTTAATTGTAAAGAATGAGTATTTCAGGCGTATGGAATACGTCTTTCTTTCTTAAATTTTTGTTTCCTCTTAGCACTTCACTCTGAGCATTGTGATAATGGTACCTTGAAACATATTCGTATTCCTTTAAGTAAAAAGGCTCTTCTGTAGCGTGCTTGTTGCATTTGGGGTAGGGACTATCTGCACTATATTATATGTCATTAAACAAGCATTGTATTTATCAGACTAGTATGTAATTATGGTTATGATCTGAAGGAGCAGAAATTAGACTTATCCAGCTTTAAAGAGAATAACTTCATAAATCAAATTATGCAAAAAAAATCATATTAAGTTACCTTTTTTATTGTTGTTGGTGAATGCATCTGACGTGATCACGTGGTGCCACCTTTTTCAGATCATGTAGCCCTATTCTTTGACATCTGCTCTTAGTAGGAATGTCAAGGTGAATTACTTTCACGTCATTTCAGCGTACAGAAATGCAATAATATATTTTTTTATTCTTATCGCACATTGATTGGAGAAAGAGCATAATGTGTTCTGAAGTCGTATTGAATTTTTCCTATGTTCTGCTTAAAAAATTAGGAGACTTCACAGCTGAATGTAGCAATTTGAAATTTCCCCCTCATGTTATGGAATCAGCAGCACATAAAAGTTGAAGGTTTTAATACCCATTTTTTCCTTACTGGACTCCTCTGTACTTCTTTGTAGCATTTCAGTCTTGTCAGTAAAAGGAGAAGTGATTGATGAATGACAGCCTGGAAATTACAACTTCCTTTTGGTACTTGTTGGCTGATAGATGAACATATTTTTGTCCTTTGAAATCATAGTTTCTCTTCCAAGTACAGGTAAATGGTGTAGTTCCTCCAGAATTAGTATGGATGAGTGAATGTTGTTAATGGAGCTCGTTCTGCCTGAATACTAAATTAATGATTTTATAAGTACTGTGAAAAAGTAAAACGCTGGGCAAGTAATAAGTGCTTATTACTCTAAAGTTATTTTATTAGCAATACTCTCTGCTGAATTTTAGTTAGTCACGCCACTTCCCCGTAATAATTAAGGCATGATATATTTAGCCTTGATTCGTCCTGACCATTTGGATTTGATTGGGTGACGTTAGAATTGTGCAACCAGGGGTACCAGGCAGATGTTGCTGTTGTACAGGTTATGAATTGGTCACGTCTTGTCTGGTGCTGGAGCATGGCATCTTCGTTTGGGAAAGGACAGCTGTCTCCTGGTTTACGATGGTAATGCTTTGAGGAACGGCATGGATGGTCCTAACTGCCTCTGTGATATTATTCTGTGAAGGATGTTTTAGGCCGTATCCACACTATGGGTTACGTGCTCCCTGCAGCGCAATCTTCAGGCCTGGTTAACTGACTGTAAGACCTGGAAGGAAGTTACAGTCTGCCTATGGTAATTTTCCCAGAGATTTTTAACTCATTAGAGGTCACTTAAAAATGCAGCAGATGCATCAGCCTTCTCACGGCTTGAGGACGGGCTGTAGCGAGAGCAGGCTGAACGGCTTCGGGGCTAAGAGCCTAGGTGCCGTGATGTGCACACGTAACGATAACTGCATAAGGAAGCTGCAGACGAAATTTATTTGTGTATTTTTGTCTGATGCCTTCTGCAGCAGATTCTGAATGCAGCCACGTACTGTTGGAATTGTTTACATAAAAGAAGATAAGCTTTTTGTTTTTTTAGCAGATGAGGATGGGATCATGTTGCATAACGCATCTAGCCGGTAGCATTCGGTCAGGATGTTTATGCAAACACCTTCACAAGCATTTTGTGACTTCTGGCAAACTTTTTGTTTGAATCGTGCTACAGCTCCCTGTTTTTTGGAGAAAAAGAGCGATTTGATAGGGATCTGTTATGTCTCCTACTCTTCCAGAGTCATAGATATTTGCCTTTTAACATAGTTTAGTGACAGTTGTTTTCTACATCTTTAACGTTAATTACCCATGCAATTGAGTTAAACCTGAGGGCTAGAAAACCAGAGAAAAATCTATTATATGTTTATAATATATAGTCTTATCTATTTGTTGCATCTCCCTGTGCATAACAAACTAACTTTCGAAGATCCTGCCTTGTAAGGGTGTTGTCCTTTAGTGAACCAGTTTTGGCTAAATTTGGTTTTGATGCGAGCTACACAACCCCTTCACTGAGGATCATTAAACCCAACAAAACCCACAGTCCTGGAGTGCTGCCGTCTTCTTCACTCTAACCTACAAAGAGTTAAAAACTGTGTGTGTGTGTGTGTGTGTGTATTTGCTTAGTTAAACTTCAAGGGAATAATTGCATTTAATTCTGCTGTATAATAACACGAAGGCCTCATAAATAGAAATGTTGCATGCTACTCTGAACATTTCTGAGATGGTTGATTATTAAATGGACTGATTTGGGGAAGCTTATGTGAATAATTCCTGTGGAGGAACAGTGCAGGAGTAGACTTACATAGTTGTGTTGTTGTGTTTTTTTTTTTTTTTCCTGTTCTCTTCGTAAATTGCCTTTTTTAATGCCTTTGAGTACATCAATACATAGCATAGCACAGAATGTCTTCCTAGAATATTGCCATTGTGCATCCAATGCCAGTTAACATAAAGGTTACTTTCAGTGAACCCGTGATGGGTGTAAAAATCCCTACGAACCACAAAGATGTTCTTGGGGGGAACGAGATTTCACTTGTTAAATCTTTTTAATGACCAATTAAAAGCTTGAGCTTCCCACTAACCATCTTTGAAATGAGTGCTTTTTATATATTTATTTATTTTATTATTTTTTTAGGCTGGTACTTTCCTTTAGCAAGGGGTGACGTTTATGATTGGCTTGTTTCTGTGCGAACAGATGAATACAGTGTTCAATTACTGTACGTTGTTAATCTTAGGTGGCTTTTTGAACTGTGGTTAGTACAATGAATGGATAGCTGGTGGCAAGCTGGGTACAGAGAGACAGCTGGCATTTATAGTCCTGTGCATCATTCAACATTGAATTCTGGCATTGTTAAAATAGCTTGAGGTATGTTTGGCTCTAGAAAGAGGGGAGAAAAAAAGCAAGGAATTTTGGTAATACATCAGTAGTCCACGAGGCCTCCTGTTCCAGTGTGTATTGCTTCCAAGCACTTACTGCCAAGCCTTTTAAAACATCTGAGAACTGCTGGTAATTCTTCTGCTGGTAGGCTCATTTACAGACAGATGTAAATTTACACATTCTTTGTATTGGTTGCACCATTAGGAATCTTACTGGTAAGAACTACAATTTGGTAGCCCACAGAAAAGGACCTACCACCGACCTGCTAAAGGAGCAGTTCTCACATTTCCACTTGTATGCAGGATTTTGTTTCCATTGGTGTCTTAACGTGAAAGTGCTGTTCCGTTTTTCATTAGGTTTACATTAAAACCAGTCAGTGAGCGGTGAACCTCTTCTACCTGATTCTGTTCAGTTTCTTTTCGGAAAATATTTTGTATACTCTGGTAGAGTTTGGAACGCAAAGGAATGAAAACAGCGTCGTACACAGAGAATGTGGTGGTTGTATCCAGTCTACAAATCCTAAGACTTAATTGCTTTATGGTACCTTGAACAGCATCTGTCTTCCCGATACCATGCTTGATGCACGGGCACTCCGACCTTCTTACAGGCTGACATTGATATGTTGTTTGTTCTAATTGCGTATTAATTTCTTTAACTCAAGGCACCAAGTACTGTTTGCTGCAGTTGATGGATGTCAAAATAACGTGAATGGTAGTGAAGTTTTGAGAGCCCTGAAATCACCTTTCTCTTTTGGGCTGATAACTCACCAAACTACTTTCACTGGAGTGCAGTAGCACAGAAATTCAGAACACTGCTCCTGAATAATTGCAAAAAGATTTGTGAAAGAGTTAATTTATTAATTTTTTCCCATTCACCACAAGGCTTTTAGTGTTCATATGACATGGTTAAGTAGACAGGCGCTGTGCTCTATCACTGCTATAACAAGACAAAATGCTTTCTTGTTCACTTGATACCAGTTACATGATTATCTCGAAACTACGGTCTCTGTATGTGGGCTTTTGTTTGTCTGGGATACATAAGGGAAGTGATTCACGGATTCTGAAGCGATGCTGCCACCACCTCCTGTTCTCTTGCCTTAAGATTCGTTGAGGTCTTTTATTTTTCCTTATGTTTTAAGTCAAACAATTTAATCTTCCCTTAAAGCAAACTTCAAGGGACCTCAAAAGATGTGACTACCATAAGCTGAAATATGCAAGAGTACTTTTTTTTTTTTTTTTCTTCCCAGAGCATCAAAAACAGAGTGGTTGGCTAAATTTTAGTATTTTCCCTTTGCTTTTCTCTCATACTACAAATACGATGGCTGACAGGCACTTCATACCTGTTCTATTTCACTTTTCACATTTTAATGCATATTATACGATGTGTTTTTTTGTTGTTTTTGTTTTTGCGATTCTATGACTATATCAAGAGTTTTTGCCCTTTTCTTTTGATTTTCAAAGCTTAAATTCACTGCACACAACTGAGGGTTCTTAAACTGGAATTTAGTCACCCTGGGGTCCAGAATGATCCGGGCCTTACACAATCTGCACAGCATTCTGGAGAGTATTTTCTGTGTTCATTCAATACAGGAGGCAAATCGTGACTAGTTTCAGAGCGTAGGTGTCTAACATTGGATAGAATGCATGCCAGAAGCCTAGCTCTGTCCTGTTTCTCCATACACCATCAGGTGTATGTAATTTTTCTCTCTGAGCTCTGCAGAAGCAGATCTGTTATTTCACCAGACGGCTGCTCAGACTCAAAAAGATACTTTAAAAGCGAGCATGCTTTGCTCTCGGTGAACTGAGTTTATTGCAGAAGAGCAGGTTCAAACTAAAATGTGTACAAAACAGGTAATTCTTCAAGTAGTTCAGTGTAAAGAACAAAAACCAACCAAACCAAACCAAAACCAAAACCATAGAACACCTGAGATTTGCAAGAAAGTTAGAGACTGATACTTTTCATTGTATCCCCTATTAGATGGGAGGAACTGACAGCTAGGATGATGTCTCTTAAAAGTACCTGGTCACCATCTGGAAAATTCGGCCCCCTCTGAGTTTCTGCTTTTGTCAACTAAAACTTTTCTGACTGGCTTAGTCAATCCTGAACAGTTTCATCTGTGAGAGGCTGATAGCAAGGTTGCTTTTGAAGTAACTAGAGTAAGGATGAGAGAGATCACCAGCAAGAGATACGGGTGTGAAGCTAGAAAGTGCTGGGAATAAGAAATCGTGGGAATTACAGAATCTTAGAAACATGAATGGTTTGGGTTGGAAGGGACCTTCAAGATCCCCTAGTTCCAGCCCTGCTGCCACCTCCCACTAGATCAAGTTGCTCAAAGCCCCATCCAACCGGGCCTTGAATTATTAAGAGTGTAATTGCTCAAATTATTACAAGGACAATGAGGTTCTGGTTTTAAAAGACAAACTGCTTTTTTTCTGAACGTATCTAAAGTGCTTAAGCAATTTCTTTGAAAAATCATTTTAATTTAAATGAGATTTTTTTTTTGGTGGAGTGTCAGAACACAGCAGAGCAACTCTGTAGAATTTGCGTGCTGATACAATTAGGCAGTAATCTAAAAGAATACTTGCAGTGTAATTTCTGTAAAATTGTAGCACTGATATCTGTCGATCTCAATAACACACGTTATTGCTTTGGTTATTGCTTTGTGGCTAGCAGAAATGCCAACAAATGTCATTGTTTAAAAATAAGGCTGTGTGAAGCTAACATTTTTTTAAGCTTTAGGCTCTGAAATTGTATTTAATATTCCTAGCTTTCAAAGATCTGATGGATATTAGCTAATTACCAGAGTAACCCTGTGAAATTTCATTATAGCTTCTTTTTAACTTTAGCTTTCTGTTTCTAGAGCTCCTTTCAGTGAAGAGGAAAAGGGGCAGGCCAAAAGGGTCTACTAAGAAGTTCTGTGCAGACGAAGATGTGGCAGACAGTAACTCTGCTCCAAGTGAAGAAACTCAGCCGGGGACAGAAGAAGGACCAGAACCGGCTGAAGTCTCACCAGGCAGCTTGGAATGTAGGAAATGCAATCGGAAGTTCTCTAACACCCGACAGCTGAGGAAGCATATCTGCATTATTGTGCTCAATGAAGGAGAAGAAGAAGGAGATGGAGGTAAGAAAATATGCAATAAAAAGTTGCAAAGTGAACCAGCGTGTTTCTGTCATGTAGCTTGATTGGTAACAACTTGTAAGCCCTAGTGTTAATTTTCAATGGAAAGGAATCGTCTGTTTCTTTTAACAGAAAAACCTTGTTGAAGCACAACTGAGAATATAATTAGACAAGATTATTTTAATTCTTTTTTGGAAAGGTCAAAAGGTTTATTGCACTACGTTTATTGCATTATAGTTGTCTTAAACTCACAGAATCACAGAAGAGTGATTTTCACAGAATCACAGAATCGTCTAGGTTGGAAGAGACCTCCAAGGTCACCGAGTCCAGCCTCTGACCTAACACTAACAAGTTCTCCACTAAACCGTATCACTAAGGGCTACATCTAAACGTCTTTTAAAGACCTCCAGGGATGGTGACTCAACCACTTCCCTGGGCAGCCTATTCCAATGCCTAACAACCCTTTCAGTAAAGAAGTTTTTCCTAACATCCAACCTAAACCTCCCCTGGCGCAACTTTAGCCCATTCCCCCTCGTCCTGTCACCAGGCACGTAGGAGAACAGACCAACCCCCACCTCGCTACAGCCTCCTTTAAGGTACCTATAGAGAGCGATAAGGTCGCCCCTGAGCCTCCTCTTCTCCAGGCTGAACAAGCCCAGCTCCCTCAGCCGCTCCTCGTAAGACTTGTTCTCCAGACCCCTCACCAGCTTGGTTGCCCTTCCCTGGACTCTCTCGAGCACCTCCATGTCCTTCTGGTAGCGAGGGGCCCAAAACCGAACACAGCACTCGAGGTGCGGCCTCACCAGAGCTGAGTACAGGGCGACAGTCACGTCCCTAGACCCACTGAACTCACTGAAATGCTTATTTTAGATAAGAAACTTCAGTTTCTCAGAGGATTACACTTTTCAAATGAGAAGTGATAGGGGCCACAAAGGCGAGTATCATCCATCGGTGAAGAAGGATGATTCCTTGGAGATGTTTCTGTCATGCACCCTGGGAAACCTGAATTCAGTTCTCTTCTTTTGATAGATCCAAAAAATGCCTTCCAGGGTGGCTTGTTTTACTGTATGAAAAATAATGCAAAACTCACATTTCTATTTCACCAAAATTAATATGGATTATTGTCTTTGAATTACGAGAATTCTGTTATCTTTAAGATGGGTTTAAATATACTCAACCTCTCAAAAGTTTTAAAAAGAAAAGGGTGAAAATTCATTTAATTTTGCTCTAAGGTGAATATCACATGAATACAAAACAATACAGTAGCCCAAGTTATCTAAACTTATATGAGCTTTGTGTTTATGTTAAAATGAGTTTTTTTTTCCTTTAGCTGTAGTTGCATAGCATGTTATCTTGTTGGTTCTACTTACAGACAAAATTTGCCATCGATTTTTCTCCAGTTTTCTATTACTGTTTTGTGTCCACTCTATCATTATGGTGCACAACTAGTCCGAGCCCATTTTGCTTCCAGTGTGTTGTAGAATTTAACTTCTGCGGCTAACAATAAAATGGGCTTAGAATATGTTGACAGAGCGCACAAACTCTTGCTTCCATAAATTACCTGATTTTTTTTTTTCTTCTACTGTCATCATTGGTTGGATTTTTCAGCTACACGTAGAGACATTCACTCCAGCAGTCTCATCTCGGGCATCCCAAGTGTCAGTGCCCTTTGTTGTTTGTCTGTGTTAGGTACGATGTTAGCATTTGCCTTATTTTGTCAGTGTTGCCTTTTCTAAGTGTCTTTTTAAAATACAATCTGAAATCAGACTATAAGCTCAAATTAGCTGTTCTTTACCTGTTCGCTCATTAGAGCTGCTAAATCTTATCTAGATCCGTTACGCTACAAAACCCACTGCCAGATTTTTCAAAGTAAATGGCTCAGTCTTTTCCTTTCAAAAAGAAAACCACCTCAATTTTATGTGAATGGAACATTTTTTATTTACTTTCTGGCAAAAGCAAAACAATCAAGAAAAATGTCATTCTTGCAGAGCGAATAATGAGGGTTTTCAGTTGTTGGCGATTAGTGCAGCTACAATGTCTCCAGCCCAAAGCTTCGTACTTTGGTGGCTAACTGTAATGCTACTGGGGGCTGGTTTTTATCCTGAAGGGGTAATTGTTTCTTGGATTACACCTGGGAAATTCAGTCTTCAGCCATCTACTGATAACTGACCCATCGGAGGGAAACTTCTTATCTCTGGTTTTGCCACGTGAACTGCTTTGGCAAAACTTTCCAGTTTCTGCATGTGTCGATAAAAGTAGCATGCATGTTGTTGTTATCCTTTAAGGAAATGCGATCACATCGAGTAGCTCAAAACTTTTTGATGCGTGTACAAGACCAATATGGCCTACACCGAGGAGTTGGTCATAGCTTTGTGCTTTACCAGCTCAGAAAATACGTTCTTCAAACTTGGGCTTTTGGAGTTGTATTACTATCAGACTCGATTTTCATTACAAAGAAAGTTTCGAGGATGATGGGTGAAACTTCTAAAAGTGAACAAAGAAGCCTAAAACTAAAAAGGCGAGCAAATCATGTAATTGTAAATGCCTTTTTTATCTGTTCATGTTATTTCATGGGGACCTGTTCATACTTCAAAACGCTTTGCACAAGTTTGCCAAGATCCTAAGTTGTTGACAGAGCCTGTGAGCTGGAGGTTTCACCCATATCTGTCACAGTGAAAGCTGCTGTGCTCGTTAATTTATCTAAGTGGGTTACAAAGCTGTCTGGTTTTCTGCTTGTCAGTATGTTCTGTGTTAATGAGTTTGGGAGCGTTATTGCGCTGTTTGTGAAATGGTGCCGCTTTGGATTGTTTCTCAGACCTGATCCTGCTCTATTCCTTGGCTGCCATCTTGCTGTATAATTCTGATAAATGATTATTAACAATTCTCATTAACCTCTTGCATAAGGTTCATAATTTAGAAAGCTTTATGTTCACAATGAGACTATTCTTATTTGGTGTGAGTCTTAAGCAGCAGACTAGATGATGTGGAAATTGCTTATACATCTAGGCAGTCGTGTCATTCCTCTCAGCAGCTCTGCTGTATCTCTTTGGAGATGGAGGACCACAAATACAAGTGGCGTTCAAAAAGCAAGAGCATCCTCGATTTAGGCAGTGGCATAAATGTATTTATTTTGCGTGTGGTTTTTTTTGTGTGTATAACGTTCAAAACATATTTCAGTTCCTTGAATAGATGTGATCGACACCAACATTTTCTGGACTAAAGTGTCTATGAGACAAAAACTTCTTGAAATCGCACACGTTTTGGTGTGTATGAGAGAAGCAGGACTGACACTTCTGATTTGATGACATTTCTCTGTTGCTGGCGTTCTAAGAGCTGGATGAATTTTGCTGAGGCTCTTTGAAGCGTTCAGAATTAAAATATCCTCTCTCATTTCTGACACAGCAGTTGAGAATAGAGGGCTAAAATCATAAGGATCTCTGACAGCAAGCTCTTCCGTAGTTTTTGACCTCTTGCCTAATACGTATGGGTTGTTCTTCCCCATTTTTATTCAGTGTTTAAGCTTTTGCCGTTCCAACTTGAAATTAGTTTTATCAGTTTCTCCACTGCTTCTTGGATTTTTTTTTCTGTTTTCATCTGCTTGCTCATGTTTTTAATTTCTTGCAGAGTTTATCACTGTATGGATATCTGATTAAAAATAAAGTACTGGGTTTGGCTGGGATGGAATTAGTTTTCTTCATACGGTGCAGCATTTTAGATTTGTGACCAAAATAATGCTGATAATACTCTAATGTTTTGGCTATTGCTAAAACAGGCTAAATATTGAGACGGTGTATATTGATATTCTCTGTAATATTCTTCACCGAGGGAAACCTAATCAGCATATTGACCTGAAGGTGAAGTTAAGATATCAGGTTTCCAAATAATAAAATTTGTTGCTTTTTATAGATCCCTAAGGGAGATGTTGAAACACTTATCATAATGGATGTCTAAAATTGCAGTGGATAAACAACTATAAAACGGTATGGAAACAACAGCATGTATTGGGCTGAGAAATGACTGGTGAATGTAATTGGCCTCTGCTGTTGTTTTATTTCTGGGATCAGTGATCCACATGACTTCTGTGAGATCAGTTGCTCACTGAGGTGGTTTTCCCTTTCTTTCAGGAGTCAGCAAGCCTTACTGGTTACTGACATCCTCTGGGCAGCTAACTTACTGCCTTGATGAGTACTGGTTGCCTTCACCTTGTGGTCCCATTCAGTGAAACGGCAAGGAAAAAAGTGTGTTCATTTATTTGCACAGAGTTAAAAATGTCAATTTTTAAAGAAATGCCCCATATACACCCTCAGTAAACGTACGTGTATATACACACACATTTCCTAGAGGACTTCTCTGCCTAAGAGAGTCGCTATGATTCAAGCAGAGCTGTTTGAACGCTTGTTTTGTTTCTGTTGATTAAGCCAAATTGAGGGTTTGGTTAATGGGCTGGCAGGAGGGACTGCCATCCATTCTTTTTGTCCTAAAACAAAACTGGGTGAGTTGAGAATCTACCTGAACAGGGAAAAAATGGAGCTGCCAGAGCTCGTGCCACCAAGATGGGATGGGTTTGAGCGTTTTGGCTGTTGCTGGATTGGGTCGGTTCCCCAGCAGCTGCCTCTACACTCTTGCTTTGAGAGAGAGGCAACAGGTCATTAATTTAACCTGCCTCCCTTCCCCACACTGCAGCACGCATGAATCTCTGGCAGGTACACGAGTGGACATTTGGTGGCTGGGGAATGGGATTTGGGTGGTAGACAGATTGCAGCAGTGGTCAGCCTAGATTGTCTTCTCTGAAATAAACCACCTTCAGCTACGGAAAAGGATTTTTAATCTTGATTAAACAAGTGCCTGATACAGATCAGTTTTGTGTCAAAGCAGAGAGGCTTCCATCAGTTCAAGTTCATTACTTAAAGCAGTTTAGGTCAAACAGCACAACTTTTAGTATTAAATAATTAGCATACTCAAGCAGTTTGAGAATTCCTCTGATTATTACCACCTCTTCATTGTACATCTTTAACACACTTCATAAGTTTTTCTGACCTCTTAAAATTGACTCCAGGTGGTTCTT
Organism: Anser anser; assembly: GCF_964211835.1. Lineage (NCBI taxonomy): Eukaryota > Metazoa > Chordata > Aves > Anseriformes > Anatidae > Anser > Anser anser. Next base: position 7,540,611 of record NC_139721.1, read on the forward strand.
CTGCTGCTCAGATCTTATTGCAGACAGTCCAGATATTATTTTAGACACTTTCAAGAGCTTCATAGTGAATTAGGAGCCTGTGTAATTCTTAAGAAGTGTCACTTTTAGCCTTAGTTTAAAATACTTTTGCCATCAACTGGATTCTCGTTTACATGACTTCGTTCTGTGAGTAGTGTCAACCCGTGCAGGAGAAACAATTGCATGTGTTCATTTTGAACGGCCAGTTTACTACTTTTTTTTTCTTTTTTTACCTCCTCAAGCTGCTCTCTTGCTGCTATGAAAAACCAGTATGCTTTAGGGGGAAAAATAATAATTTGAATGAAGAGTAGTTTAAAAACAGACCAATTAGGAATGTGTGGCTGTGCCTGCGCAGTGTCGTACATCCAATTATGAAGGCAGCGAGCAGTACTCGCAGTTAAGGGCTCAGCCTGAAGCAGGGGACAGATGAACAGCCGAAGTCGACAGGACTCTGAAGGTACTGGTTTGTTCAGAGTCGACAGGAGGTTTCCTCATCAACGCAGGTACAACCATTCCTTAAACATGTGGGAAGGCGCAGGCACCGTGTTACGTTCCTTGCACGAACACAACTGGCATTTAAAATGCCTGTCGCTAGCTAGGGAAGGTCAGGTTATTAGTCTGTTAAGTGCCAGCTGACAAGGTGCTAAGCTGACTGCTTACCAAGAGAGGCACGGTGAGGCAGTTTGTCTAAATAAATCTGTTTATGGGCAAGCAAAGACGTACCGCTCGGAGGAAGTTTGCTTAGCTATTCTGAGTTGCGTATACTTCATTTGTCCTAAATCGTCTTAAAGTCATCAACAGATGCTCCTTTGTAATACACTAAGAATAGTAACAGGTGAATTGTCCAAGTTGTGAAAGATAAAACACGGTTATTTGACTCTAAACCAATGGGAACAGTCAAGTAAATTTTTTTCAGGAAGACGTCTAGATTACCAAGAGGAAAAAGCATCCTGTATTGTGGCAAGGCACTCTGAGCCCAGTGGTCAAAGCTGAAGCTTATCTTTTTCATTAAAACATGCTTTCCTCTTTTCCTCTCCCTTTGTCCTTTCATAAAAGTCTTTCTAGTTCTTTTGTTGTTGTTGTGTTTTTCTCTGTTTTGTTTTTTGGTGCAAAGAGAGTTCAGGAAGAAAGCAGCTGTCGTTGGGAGGTAAGATGGTTTGGGTTTGGTGATTTGGTGGAGGGTGGTTGTTTTTTGTTTTGTTTTCACAGAACCACAGAATCATCTAGGTTGGAAGAGACCTCCAAGATCACCCAGTCCAACCTCTGTCCTAACACTAACAAGTCCTCCACTAAACCATATCAGTAAGTTCAACATCTAAACGTCTCTTGAAGACCTCCAGGGATGGTGACTCCACCACCTCCCTGGGCAGCCCATTCCAATGCCTAACAACCCTTTCCGTAAAGAAATTCTTCCTTATATCCAACCTAAACCTCCCCTGGCGCAACTTTAGCCCATTCCCCCTTGTCCTGTCACCAGGCACGTGGGAGAACAGACCAACCCCCACCTCTTTACAGCCTCCTTTAAGGTACCTGTAGAGAGCGATGAGGTCGCCCCTGAGCCTCCTCTTCTTTGTTTTCAGGTTATGCACAAATGGTGACATTGTGCTTGTAGGAAAAAAGTATTGCAGCCCCAGCTCCTTATCAACAAATCACTTCTGGAAGATGCCTGTTGCTTTCAGAAAGGGAAGGAATAGGGCTACTTGTGTCAACGTGCATTGGATTAGTGGATAGATTTTAAAGTTTAACTATCAGAACTTTTTGTTGCAATTCTACATATCTTCTTAAAATCACTTTGCAATAGCATTTTTGGAGTTCTTTTTTGAAGGCAGGGAGTCATCGTCAACTCTTCGTTGTAACAGGTCTGGTCTTTTCCACAGCTCGTACCCTTGACTGTACTGAAGCAACCAGCAAACTGTTCTGCCTGATAGAGGCACATAGGAAGAAAAACAGCATGGAATAGTTGTTAGCTGTTAATGTGGTAATAGTAGTTATTCATTAGTGTTGATCACTAACAAACTTAACTCTGTCCTTTTTTTTCCTTTTCTGCTTTCTAGTAGAATCCCAATATTCTAAAGTTAATAGTTACAAGTTAAGCATGAAAATGTTTTTGTTCTCTCCTTAAACTGATTAACTCTTACTTTGTAATGGTTAGAAAAGAGGATTTAGGAGTAGGATGTTTGGAATCTGTTCATATTCCTACAATGAATTCATTCAGCATGTGATCCTAAGCAAAACGGGGAAATTTCTAATTGCATCTTTCCCTTCAGTCTATAGTTCTGGATTTTGTTAGCTAAACATGCAAAATGTCAAATCATTTTTTTTCTAAAACCGTCACTAACTGTCCACTGAATATAAGCAATGTAATTAACCTAATCAATTCCTGTATTGGTTGTTTGCCAGGACATAAAACAGCCCCAGGGAAACACAGTTCAACAGGCAGTGTACGTTCGTGTGTGTTCTGATTCCCTATGAGAAGACGTTCTGCTGGTGGCCCAGTCCTGCTCCGAAATTTGTGCAGATCTGTTGTTGACAGTAAACTAATGGAGGCAGTTTCACAAAGGAAACGTGGAAAAACGTTGTTTCCCCCCACCCCGCTTTCATACCACCAAAAGAAAACACTACACAAGCAGTTTCTGTCTTATTTCTTTATATTCAAATATAAAGGGGTTATTTCTTTATGTTCAAATATCCCTTTCAAGTTTTGCTGTCAAATGCTGCTGTTAGAATTATTTGGTTTCAATATCAGTAAATAACTATATTAAAGATCTAAATGGAGACATAATAAGCTCCTTTACAGCAAAGCAGGAATATCTTCTAAAACCGTAGAAATCTACAGAGAAAAAGGTAGTTGAGGAGAGGAACATATCACGGAATTTTATTAATGAAATCTAAGCTAACTCCTACGCACCTTGTGTTCTTCTGTGTGTTTTTGGTTTGTTTGTTCGTTTTTAAATCTGTTTAGAGGATTCGTAGTTTAGCCAAACACTGTTTACAGGTGCTGTCCTAACTATGCTACTTTGGTTTGTGCTTAGCCCTTTTTGTTTTTTGTTTTTAACCCATCTTCCCCTAATCCCTTGTTCCAAGACCATGGGAGACCAGAATCTCAGCTGAGTATTAACAGAACACAAAATGAAAACACAGCCATTTCCATGCATCCTATCTTGCCACCTCTTTTGCTATTTGCATGTCATAAACAACTCAAAACACTACAGCTTTTGCTGCTACGGCTTTATATTTATATACTGTTTCCCTATCGCAGCAGAGCAGCTAACAGCATGTTATGAATATACATTGAATGACTTACTCTGGTGATTGTGTCAGCTGCTTCAGATTCAGGAAAAAAAAAAAACCTTCTGAAATTCACTGGGTTCATTTATAATTTTCTTTCTTCAATCAGTTTTTGCTTTCCTTACTCATTACCTCTGGAATATTTGCATAATGCTTTAATTTGCTATGAGAGTTTTCTCTTGCCTGCATTTCCTACCACTTCATCTAATATAAAGAAAGTTCTGGGTATAAACTTGCAGCCCTCTTTTTTTATTCTTTCTACTGCTAATTCCTTATTTATAAGCAATTTAAAAATTTCAGTAAGGAATGCCTCGTTTGCTGTAAGGAAGAAGAACTTCAAGGAAGAACTGAGTTAATTTCTAATTATTCTTTATTTCAGATGGGTATTTTGAGTACTACCGTTGCGTTGCTTTCTGGTTAACAGGTCCAAAAGTTATCCAATTTAAGAAGATGAAGACATTCTGAATAGCAGAAGATAGGGGATAATTTAGCAGTGCAGGCCTTTAAAAGTCAGAGTTTTATGGGTCAGGAGGTACACAGAACCAAAAGAAATGTTTTTAACCTTAGTTTTTCTCAGATCAGTACTGAAAAAGAAAAGTACATTTCTGGTTATTGATTTAGTGTAACTGTGTGGAAAAAGCCTAATCCTAAGGGACTGTTGAAACACTTTCTGTTAAATAAGATGCATAATGAATCAGGTGCTAGGAGAAATAATCCTAAAGTCACTGTTACAGTGACATACAGAAAGAAGAAAAACAATTTGCTCTTTCACGATGAAATCATAAGACATTATACCAAGTTTGTAGGATTTCCACAAAAATCCACAATAATTTAAAGATCATTTAGGAGCGCAAGTGTTTCTGAGAGTCCAATTGTTGTTTTTCTCTTTGTTCTCTATTTGTGTACGTATCACACTGGGCTTATCAAGGAGAGGAAAAGTTGTTTTCCTTTAGGGATTCGTGCAGCACACCTTGTTGTGAGCACATACAGTTCTTTCTACAGCAGCGTTACTTTTCTCCTAATTCTTTTTGTAGCATTAGTAACTGCTACCTGCATTTCTTTCGTACATAGTTATATATGTATTTTTTTGGTGTTTGCTCTTTAGGTAATGATTCTGACGTTGACCTTGACAGGAAGGAAGATGAGCGAGAAAAAACTCCAAGGAGGCCAAGAGTGCAGAAGACAGAGAGAACTCCGTCAACTAAGGAGACTGAACAGGTTCCAGGAGCTAAAAATCCTATTATAAGCGTGGTTTTGACAGCCCATGAAGCTATTCCAGGTAATCAGAATCACCAATTAGTTAATAAATTAATTTATTTTTAATGCTGACAATATATAAAAGAGTCATCATTCTAAGACTGAACTGCTTAGAATGTATATTATCTGAAAAATCACTTATTTAGTATTATTTGGTCATCTTGATTCGGAATCTCTGTATCTGGCAGCTACATCATTTTAGAACTACCATTACATTTCTTCATAGGTGTGAGAAATGCTGGGAAAGAAAGGACTTTTTGGACCTGGGTTTATTTATCTGCATTAACATCAGTTGTGGTTAGGCTGTGAATGGTTTTAAAGAAGAAACTGAAAATATCAGTGAGCGAAGAAAAGGAAAATATTTCCTGTAATATGTTTGTTTATTTCAGCTCTTGATTTATGTATCTTTTTATGATAAATATAAATTTGATTATGAAAACACAAACAGCTTAGTGTATGCATAACTTAATATTTATGCTGAGAAATAGATTGACAAAATATGTACCTATATTTGAAAATCAAATCAAGTTCCTATGTAATGATTAAAGGATTCTTCATAACTTCCTCTAGTGCCTTTTAATCAAAGGGTTTTGGAATAATTTCAAAGTTTTGATTTTAAACCTAGACTTGTTTTGTCCGTTAATATAAACCAGGTACTCACCTGACTGACAAAATGCCTTTTTACTAGTTTTGTGCATTATTTTCAGCTTTGTAGCCTTCAGCCTTCTCTTCTTTGTTGCTAACAATTCTGGATTGTTGTTTTGCTTACAGATCTCAAAGCAATTGGAATGCATTTATTTCTTTTAATGTCGTGGGTTGGAACATACCTGGATTTCCTGTGTTCTTTGTCTTTTGATAATGATATCTGTGATATGTTTGGGCTTTATTTTTTAAGATTCATTTCTCATTGCAATGGTAGAGGATGCTGGATGAGCTACAGATACCCTGGGTGCTTAGAAGGGAAGTAAGAAACACTTTCAAATTCATTTTTTGAGAAACCTCATACAGGATTTTTGACTTATACTGAGCTGTTAAAAAAAATTTGGTCTTGCAATACTGTAAATATGGGGAAAGCTAGAGGAGAACCTGTGGGCACTGGAACCATGGAAACCTGGCTTTGTGGTGGTTTGAGTTCTGCTCTGCTTCATTTCGCTAACCACAGGCCCATTCTCCTTGTGTGATGTAACTCTGGGCATCGCAAGGAACAGCTCCTTTGGGCAGAGGGGGAACGCGTGATGGCTGGTTAAGGGGCTTGCTTGGTGTTGGTTAATGGGTTTGTACATGCACCGTCCCTTCTGCAGGGCTTTTGGGAAGATCTTCTCTGTCCACGTCCTACATTTTATGAACACAGTAAGAATTTTTATCTTTGAGATCCCTACCTTTCTGTCAAGGACTAGAACAAAGTTTCAAGAGGAGGAGGAAAGACATGGTAGACGGTGCCCACAGAGGCAAATGAAATAATGGTAAATACAGACAGTGAAGAAAATACAGTAAGCATATGCAGAGAGAAAGGAAATGAAAATTTAGGGATGATTGTTACCTTAATTGCTACGTCATAAAATTTTTATTTGGACAACAAAAAAGTTTGTCTTTTCCTTACACATATGCTTTTTAAATCACTCAGAACTTCAGCTTTGGAGCCTTTTGTGCATAGTACATGTTGTGTTCAAAAGGCTGTAATGAATTGAAGGGAAGTTTCCAGTCAGTTGTGAATTTGCAGCTCTTTTTGAAAGTCCTTTAATTTACTTGATTGACAATCAGTAATCCAACTAATTTGGAAGTTCCCAGGTAGAATATGTACAAGAAAAAAAGTCATTGCTGTTACAGCAGCTATGAATTATCATCCAAGTTTTCAGCACTTACACATTCTGGAAGTTACTAACTAAGTGGTTAATTCTTTGAAGACTCAGGAAAATGTTTCATTTAGTGTAATTATTTTTACTTTGTTTTTAATTGATTACCCTTCGGTTTTTGTCATTAATTTTGTCATGAATTTCCATTAATCACCATTCTGTGATAGTCTAACTATTGTGTTGTCATAACTCCTGGGCTCATCCCCTTCCTCACTAGTGCTCTTATGTCTGAAATTTGACTTCCAGAAGACATTTCATACCCGTCCATCCCATTTCTTTTTCCTGGAGATTTATCACCTGCTGAAGAATTGAATTATTTCTTTACACTGCTTTTAATGATTGTGAATAGATAAAACACTTCCCACCTCTCTCCTGCTTTCTGCGTGTTAGTCATTTGTAAAAGTAGGTTGAAGATAAAGTTAAAACTTTCTGCAAGCAGTAGCATTCTGTAGCCACCTGTTAAAGTTGCGTAGAAATACCCTTTTTGTGTATAGTACACTAAGATCTTGTTGAAGATCTATAAACATTCTATCAAATAGAAAAAGAAGCTTTTAAGAATTAGTTGGATTTTATCCACAGCACAGAGGAAATCCTGCTCAGACTGTATGTCTCCCTTCTTAACTAAAAGATGCTTTTAGGAGTATTACATTAACTGTTCGCTTTAATTTCACTCTACATTTTTTAGGTTTGGGACACTGCTCCACATCATGTGTTCAATAGGTTATGACTAAATTGATCTCTTCAAAATCCCTTTGAACAAACAAATCGGCTTCTAACAACTCAGAAAATACACTCAGACAAGATTGATTTTTTTTCCCCGTCCTCCTTTTCTGTAGTGTTTTCTTCTGAGGCACATGAAAGGTAACAGGTTTACAGCTTTCGGAATTGGAAAGCTTGCATTAGCCCACCAAGTACAGTCTGAGTAGAAGTAGTAGGTATTTCTCTCCCTGTGCAGGACCTGAATTACCTTCAGCCATCACTGAAGGGACCATAAATCCTTGAAGAGAAGGAAAGTTGTGCTTATGAATGCGTAGGTCGTGTATCAGGTTAAATGGAGTACAGGTGGGTTTTGTTTCTAAGTACTGCAATAAAGAATGAGGGTAAATAAGTATAATTATATGCAAGTCTAGAAATACTTTGTTTTGAATGACAGATACTCATGTTCATAGCCTGTTTTTAAGAACCAGTGAGTAAACTCTGTGCCAAATACTCAATCTTCTGTATTTAATGTACCATATATAAATTCTGTAGGCATCTGAAACCAATTTTATTATTCATGCTCAATTAGTGTGATTCAGGAGAGATTCTACTTTTAATGTTTGCTTTCTTGTTATATTCAAGTCCTGTAATATTTTAAAAATTCAGCTTGTTACTGGGAGAGATGCCTTATGTTCCTGTAAAGATGGAAAATGGTAACGTTTTTTGGTGAGGTTCTCTTTGCCAAATCCCTGAAACTTTGGTTCATTAGCAACTCGATTTGTAAAGGAGTTGACTTTTTTCTCCTGCAAATTCTTAACACAAGGCTGTGCAGGTTCTTGTCTCCCCAGCTTCAGCTCGTGAACAACTATCCATAAAAGGCCAACTGTGTTCTTGTGCTGTAATCTTACAGGTGCTTGGATCCTTCTCTCGTGAAGGTGTTGTGAAGTGGGAAGAAGCAGAAGAATGTATTTTTGCTTAATATTTTGGGACCAAGTGACAATGTAAACTCTTCCCTTTAAACTAGTAACAGTGCTTTTTGTTGAAAATGGCCTTTCTTTTGTAGCTCACAGAACTACGGCTTTAGGCTTGTGACACATCTGCATGGTTTAAAGATCCTACTGTTGCCAAAGGAGCTTTCCTGCTTGTCTCTCTTATTTCCCAGTTCACTTCTTCTTTCTGGTACCAGCACTCGTGCTTGTGTCAGCCTGCAGCAAGCCGATTCCAAAGCTGCTAAAATAGATGTACAAACGTGAACATATACATGCACGTGCTCATTTTCTCCATCAGAGAATTTTTGTTTTTCTACCAGTTCTGCTTACTGAGCCATTGCACACTGGGGCCACAAAAGTGTCAAAAGCGTGAAGAAGGACAGCGGTGACAAAATGTCCTCCAGGGGTAAGACTAGGCTTGGGACTACCCCTTTGTAAAGCAGCTGGGTCAGGCCTTAAGTCATTAAGCCCAGTATGTGTAGGCTGCTGTCACCAAGGCAGTGCTATTCTCTTCTCCCTGCCCAGTCCCTGACAACAAATTCCTGTCCTTTGGGTCGTTATACATGTTTACGCATTTGTGAGGTAAACCAAGTCAGTAACCCAATTATTTGTAGGAAGGGAGAGGTGGTTTAAATTTCAGCCAGATCCCTTCTCTGCTTTTCTGCATCCTCATGAACCCCGGTGCTGGCACATTTAAGGTGTCAAGAACATGGATTTAAAGCAAATGTGAAATTAAGCAAGGTTAGGAAAATTTATCCTTTCCCCTCAGTGTGTTTGCAGGTATCTTGTACCTAAGATTTAGCTAAGCCAGCTAGTGGCCAGCTGTGTTGAAAGTGATAATCTTCATCCCAACATATGTAGCTCTGTGTTTCTATTTCTGTTTCAGAGTTAAAGTGTGTTTAACCTCTTTATTATTAGAAGAATGACAAAAGATTATTTTGCCTTTTTTATGCTTTATTTTGGGGGTGGAGGGTAGGTTTTCATGGGGAACATTTGAACTCATGATTTGGGTTAATTTCTGTTGGTTTCATTTTCATACTTGTCTTACCGGGGGGCAACGTACATTTGGAACACATTCCTTAAGATATTACAGAAACTGAAAAAAATACATTCATTCAAAAAGAGATTGTAAGAAACAGATACTCACTTCATACCCTTCAATATTTCCTGTACACAGGTACCTACACTACGAGTTTTTTTTAAACTGAAAATTAAAAAAAATAAAAAGAAAAGTCATAGCTTAAATGCTGGTCTAGTCAGATGATACATCTTGCGGTATTCCCATGGGAAAGAAGTGAGAACCTTACTGTGCACGGCCTCCGAGAGCTGGGAGTTGCTTCTGGATCATCATATTTAATACATATCTATTAATTTGTCTAAATCCCTTTGTGAATATATTTGTATTTTCAGTCTCTGTAAGATCCTGCAGTAGTTGTTCCATAATTTAATTACATACCGGGTGAAACCATACATTCTTTTGTTCCATTTCAAGCCTGCTGACTGCTTATATCTTTGAAGTGCTTCTTGTGTATGGTTTACGAGATAGAGGATTATTCACACTTTTTTCATGGTATTCCTAATTTCAGAGGTCTTTCTGATATTCCTCTTCCAGTTATGTCACTTCCAGGCTGCAGGTCTCTGAGCTATTTATCCCTTTTCCAAGGGGAATTCTTCCGATTTTAATTTTGTTCTGTTTTACAGTTCTTCTATAGCTTTTTTTTTTTTGTCTGTACGTGAAATTGTAGGAGGTTCACAGAACTTAGTTGTACGGTAGCAGGAATTTAGTTATTGTCATCTCCTGTTTTACTTTTGCTCCTTTCTAATAATCCCTTCCACTAGATTACCTTGTAGACTGCTGATGAGCCTTGTTGTAGAAGTACTCTGTAGCAAAGGCCAAGCTGGCTTTTTCTAAGGGACAGAGTGTCAGAGATTAGAGGCCATCACTGAGTTTGAGACAGAGGTAAGGCACGCTGGATAACATTTGTTTGTAGAAGTAGCTGTCAGAATATCACGAGGAACTCAAACTTTACTACCCTTAAAACAAGTTTACTTAGATGATATTGTCTGAAAAGAAGAAAGCAAGAGGCATAAATGAAGTCTAGTAAATTAAATTTAATTCTGAGTTTAAAATGAAATAGATATGAAGCAGTTGGAGCTACAGGAAGGCGTTTTGGAAAGGCACGTTCAGTGCAGTTGACTTTTTATTTTTTTATATCTGTGTGCTCTTAACAATTTAAAATGATTGTTCAGGGAGCAGTTACGAAAACTTTTGCCTTAGTTGTTCGCATGTAATATTTTTAATGGGTTTAATGTGTAGTGGATTCACTACCTCTTACGTTGGGTAGAGCCTGGAAATCAAGTTTCACTTGCAGGGTGTCTTAGTCATTTGATTATGATCGAAGGATCACAGAATCATCTCAACATCACCTATGTTTTTGGACTCTGTTAACCCCGTAGGGAATCTAGTGCTAGGATGACCTGGAGTGTTCTGTCCACTCCAAGTATGCAAAATGCTGGCCAGGCAGTACTTATCTAGCTCGTCTAATTTAAGTGATTAACATTTTACACTGCTGGCACAAGAGTCTATTAAACAGTTCAACAGCCTGTTCAGGAAACTATCGAACATCCTGAAAGGCGGAAGGGCACAGAGGAGGTCCAGTGAAGAGCGTTTAATGAGGATCCTTGTCTCACGTGCAGGAAATGGGAGGCTGGAAAGAGGTAGCCAACCTTATCGAGCAGTTCAAGATCTATTTTCTTTCCACTGAATTACTCTAATTAAAGAGAACTTTGGTTCTATTTTTAAAATAATAAAGTATGGCGATACTGGTCTGGTGTCTAATATCAGTGCTACCTTTCTTACGTCGAACCCACTGATTGAAGCGCATCCCCTGTGCTGTCGTGCCGAGCTCCCATCTCCCTGGGCCACGGCGGTGTGAGCCGGGAGGTGCAGCCTGGGCGTCTGGGAGAGAGGAGAGGTGGGGACGGGAAGAACAGCAGTGAAAACGCCCTGGTGACATTCCATTTGAAAACCTGGAAGTCAAATTCTGATCAACTGGCAGAATCTCTGCAACAGAAAACAATATTAAAAAATCAGTAGTCAAAAAGGTCATTTTTAGATGCAGTCAGTTTGGTGAGCAACCGAGCTAAATACAGTCTGTTTATCCACAGGGCTTGCTGGTGCCCCATCTGGTATCAAAGCTTACATACTCCCAAAGTGCCTCTTCTCAAAATGTCTTCACTTCCCGCTTTAAATCGCTATGAGGGACCCGTGGGACCTCCAGCTTTTCCCTTTGTCTCCGTTACAACACTGCTCTCCTCAGTGCAGTGCCCAGAAGTCTTTTGTGCATGCCGTTGGGCAGCCCCCACCTGTTACTGGTTTTCCTGTATAGCATAGGCATGTATTATTTTGTTGTTGTTGTTCTTTTTGTTTGTTTGTTTATTTTGATTTTTAATAAATGAGATTTTGCAATATACTCTCCACCTAGCTTCGGACTGTGTACTGTCTCTGGTTTTTAGCTTTCTTCTCCTTACAACTGTTGTTTCTTAGGGTTTGTGTTAATACCTCTTGTATTTTGTACATATCTTCAGAAACCTGCTCTCTGGATGGAACAGGAAGGGTTTTAACTTCATCCCCATGTTAAAGGAGTAGCTTGTATCGTTCTTCAAACTTTTTTTCTATTCATGGGTGTCATTTTATCGTAGAATCATTTAGGTGGGAAAAGACCTCTGTGAGTAAACAGTGAGAATCTGTTAAAAAAAATGTATTGATTCTGTCTTTTGCTTTCTAGGTTCCCATGTCATTACGTAAACTTGCTTTGATTCTTACTATAAATTCTTTTCTCAGTCACAAAGGTATATGGTACTTTATTTTTATTTTAATTTTATTTTAATCAGGTGAATTGAAATGAGATCAAATACTAATGTAATATCCAAGAAAGAGAAAATAAAGTAGAACATACTGGATTCCAGTTTTACCTGAAATTGTTAAACTCATTTAATTCAAAAATATTTTCATGTGCAACCGTACTTGTTTGCTTGTCCCGTGTATATCATAGAACAGTCTTTATTTACGGGTCTGGCTTTTTTCTTTTTTTTTTCCCTGGGAGGTATGGGTAGTTATGTATTACTACATATTTAATGCCTTTTCGTTATTCAGTGTGTGGTCCCTTGTTTACTGTTCATGTTTCAATACCCTGAAATATTGCCCTGAAAGCATTTTTTTTCAGAGATTTTTCTATAGTACATGTTAGTAGAATACGAAGATTTCACAAACATATATCGTTGTAATATATATGTGAATTAATAAATGTTCATATAAATTTATTACAACTTTTGAGCGTAGTAACTCCCTCGTTTAATGCATAAGTAGATGAGTTACGGTTGGATTAAGAAATTAAAAAGGGGATCAGTCAATAATGGATACTTGGTTTGATATACTTGGGATTTGGTTTTCCAGTGTAAATTAATATTTATGTGATTTGTAATTACCTTCAGTGCTAACTATAGAGACTTGGCAATAAATATTTCCTGACTACTGTCAACTGTTCGGGGTGGGGAAAAAGAGCACTCAGCTAAACAATCTCAACTCAATCACATCTCAGAATGTGCTTAGTTTTGCCTCGATTAACTGCAACGCTCTGTGGGATAGAATCTGATCTTTTTGTTTTCTGCACAGCCCTTTTACTTCTGCTTCTAATGGAAATTGAGACGTGCGCATGGAGCATATTCTTTTGTTCAGAGGAGATGGCAATAAGCCCCAAAACAAAAAATGTTAAAGATTTGTTCAAGGAAATGATGTCCAGACTTTCAAATATAGAAAAAAGTGCCTTTTTCCCCCAGCCTCATTTGTGGAACTGATTAAACAGCTCGGCTGAAGTTTTCAGCAGTAACATGGAGCAGAAACAGAAAAATGAAAATTTCATTTCTAAAACTTAATTTTTAAAGGTGGAAGTAATTGGATGTAGGATCTCGTAGTAGTAGGCATCAAGCACTTTTGTTACTCTGCATAACCAGCAGTTCTGTAATGATATTTAAACAGATGTTTGGTGTGAGTACTGATGCGTTTTGGAATTGTACCTATCATTTTATGCACGTGAATTTAAAAAATGAAACTAAAATAGCTGAACTAATGATTACGGAATTTAATGTTTTATTTATTAGGGGCTGTGGCAATAGGACAAGAGCTAGTGGTTTTAAACAGAAAGAGGGTAGGTTTAGATTGGACATCAGGAAGAAATTCTTTATTCAGAGGGTGGTGAGGCACTGGCACAGGCTGCCCAGAGAAGCTGTGGATGCCCCATCCCTGGCAGTGTTCAAGGCCAGGCTGGATGGGGCTTTGGGCAACCTGGTCTGGTGGGAGGTGTCCCTGCCCATGGCAGGGGGGTTGGAAATAGATGGTCTTTAGATGTCTTGTCCCAAGCTAAAGCATTCTATGATTTACACTTTTATGTTACAGATAAGGCACATTTTAATAAAATATTTTTAACGAACATATTTTGCTCTTGTTTTTAGGAGCCACAAAAATTGTTCCAGTTGAGGCTGCTCCCCAAGAAAGTGAACCCACAACTCCAGAGACAACAGTTCAAGACCCATCACAACGAAGAGGATATCAAGAATATGCAATTCAGCAAACCCCGTATGAACAGGCAATGAAATCAAGCAGGTAATTTTTAAATATTTATCTTCATTTTCATGCAAAATAATTCATTTTCATTAAAATCAATATGGAAGCATTTCATTTATGTTTTCTGGGCCTTTTCAATAAAGGAACAGATGAAAATATTCTGTGCATAGGTTGCAGAATTTAAAAAGCTATGGGGAATACCTTTGTATAATAAATAAAGGTAAGTCTATTATGAATATCTACAAAGTTTTTGACATACTATGTCACTAAGTTTCAATATGGTAAATGCAGCTGGTTTTCTTTCCTTTTAGGTTGGGTCCAACTCAGCTGAAGATCTTTACATGTGAATACTGTAACAAGGTATTCAAATTCAAACACTCCCTCCAAGCACATTTGAGGATTCACACAAATGAAAAACCTTACAAGTGTTCGTACTGCAGTTATGCCAGTGCAATCAAAGCCAACCTTAATGTTCACATGCGGAAGCACACAGGGGAGAAGTTCAGCTGCGATTATTGTACATTCACTTGTCTCAGCAAAGGCCATCTCAAAGTCCACATTGAAAGAGTTCACAAGAAAATCAAGCAGCACTGTCGCTTCTGCAAAAAGAAATACTCAGACGTTAAAAATTTGATCAAGCATATCAAGGAAACGCATGACCTTCAAGATAAAAAGGTGAAAGATGTTTTTGACGAGCTCCGCTTGATGACGCGAGAGGGCAAAAGACAGCTTCTGTATGACTGCCATATTTGTGAGCGCAAATTCAAAAATGAACTCGATCGAGACCGTCACATGCTTGTTCACGGTGATGAAAGGCCCTTTGCTTGTGAGCTCTGTGGTCATGGAGCCACCAAGTACCAAGCTCTCGAGCTTCATGTTCGAAAACACCCGTTTGTCTATGTGTGTTCTGTGTGCCTGAAGAAATTCGTCAGTTCTGTAAGACTCCGTGCTCACATCAAAGACGTACATGCAGATATGCAGGAAGCTTCTGTTTTTAACAGTTCTATCAATCAAAGTTTCTGCCTGCTTGAGCCAGGAGGTGATATCCAGCCAGAAGCTCTTGGTGAACAACAGCTTCCACAAACTGCAGATGAATTGACTATCACGAGTGCTAATGTTATTAACACACCAAAACCACCTACCTGTACAGGTGAAACAACAGCTGCAGACGTAAACCATAATGGTCAGCCTAATGGTGACTTAAAAATTGATACTGTTGCTTCCTTAGAATTTGAAAATCCTCTGGTGGAGGATGTAGGAGAGACTCTGTGTCAGGCATCAACAGACACAGCAGTCCCAAACATTCAGTCCTGTGTAGCATCAGATTGCTTTCTGCTGAAAAATGGTACCTCTGCTCCTGATGAGTTAAAAGTTTCTCCTGCAAACGAAGAGGAAGTTAATCACTCCAGTTCTGTAAACGAGCAGGGTGAAGCAATGCAGCTTTTGCTCTCTGAAGACAAAAGTTTAAATCTAAATCAGAACAATGCGGTGACTGAGAAACTTTCAGTTTCTGAAGAGCAAAGTCAGTCCGCTCCTTCTAGTGAATCAGAAACAAGCAACTCGTCAGTTCAGAACTCAGCAGAAACCGCCACCCCTTTGCTAGCACCAGATTCTAACGCAGCCATCAGCCCCCAGGCAGCCTCTTCTAATGCAGATCCATCAGATAATCGGAGTGGAGCTGTGGCCTTTATGCAGATCCTGGATAGCTTACAGAAGAGACAAATGAACACAGAGTTGTGTGAGAGGATAAGGAAGGTTTATGGAGATTTGGAATGTGAATATTGTGGTAAGGAGCAGTACAATGACGTGGGGTTTTTTTGCTTTGTGTTTTTTCTTTTTAATGTTATATTGTGGGCTATCTTTTTTCCTGCTCCTCTGGTTTATAGTTTTCGGTGTGCTTATGGATCTTTGCAGCAGTACTATTTTTGTAGTTCACTATGGATTCAGGGAGGTTCACTTTGTGTTGTATAGACAGTATGAAATAATTCAAATCTCAAAAAACACTAGTAGAATATAAATATAGCAAAGCAAAGCTTTGCCCTGCTCAGTTTTCTCTTGATGTGAAACTTGATAGAACTGGACAGATTCTTTCTGTCCGCCTGCCTCTCCCCACCTCAGAACATTCAGTGGGGCCAAGCTCATCAGATTTAGGCATCTGCGATGAACCAGTCTGGGGTTTAATGCTTAGACTCATTATCAGCTTAGTGTAAAAATCAATGTTTCTCCTCTAGCATGGCAGGATGTATGATCATTCTGTACAGTAGATACATATACTGGTATATTTTTGTGACTTGTTTTGGACCAGTTTCTGTGAGATGAAAACTTCCGTTACTTAGTATAAGATAAAGACTGTTCTGGTTTTAATTGTTTTTTGAATTTATGGAAGTGGAAAGAATATACCATCCCCATTTATTTCAGCTGTAAATTTTTGTGCTTACATAACTGGGATGAAACAGCTTGGGATTTATCTTGTAGTCTCCCTTCTTGAGAAAGGAAAGGAGTCTAAGTTAAAAATTGTTGATTTTGAGACATCATAGTATGTTTATATTCACTTTACTTTTTTTGGTGTTTTTATGTCAGAAAAGCCTTTAGGAAGGAGTAACACGAAAGGAAGTAACAACAAAGATTTCTGATAACCCCTTTTACTGTATAGTTGAATTCAGAGTCTTTGCATAGGAGAAGAGATTGAAAGGACTTCCTCATTAGGAAAAAAATGATCACTGATATGTAATAAAGTTACCCTTTTTAGTCTGTTTCAGGACATGTGACATGCCCTTTTTAGACAAAAGCATATTTGTAAACGTTTTCATTAGTGAAGAGTCTTTAGGCTAAGTTTTCGTTACAGAAAAAAGGAACAGGTTTCAAACAGCATGCTTTGCCCTAAAAGAAAACTGGGTATGCATTGGAATTTTCACTAACAACTGCTTAGAAATTGCTTTCTCCCTGTCTGATTTTATTTTCAGGCAAGTTATTTTGGTACCAAGTGCATTATGACATGCATGTTCGTACTCACACTCGAGAACATTTATATTACTGCTCCCAGTGCAATTACTCTTCCATCACCAAAAACTGCCTTAAGCGTCACGTCATTCAGAAACACAGTAATGTTTTGCTGAAATGCCCTACAGAACATTGTGACTACTCTACTCCAGATAAATACAAGCTTCAGGCACATCTTAAAGTTCACACAGAGCTGGTAAGTAATGAATGAAAGAGTATGTTTGTCTCAATTCAGTGTCATCTTTTTAATGTTTGGAATCGTGTGGCAATGCTTGAAGATGTAGATGAGAGTCCTGAGCATGCTCTACACACTTCTCTGCAGGGAATACATTAGTTAGAGCAACTATACATTTGATCTCTCTCATTGTAGCTTCCAGTAGGGTGTGTGAATCCAGTAGGGTATGTCCGCATCCATTTTCTTCCTTCAGTTTTCCCAATATTCTTGGATTCTTTGGGTCTTGATAGAGTAAAATGATGTCTAGTACTATTTACTTCACTTCATTCCATGGAACTGAATCTCTTCCTTCTTGCAGGTGAGTATGGTAAAATGAAAATCTGTTTCTGTCTTAATTAACAAGGTTAAATTGTTGAGGAAAAAAATATATATGTAATTTTGCAATAGGTCTAACTAAGTTGCAGCCCATTTACCATCCAGTTACCATTTCCTGTAGTGGTTACAAAGACGAAGAATTCTAGTTTTAAAGTCTCCTATCTTACTCGGTAAGCCTTCCAGCTCTGAATGCCCATTGCAGTCACTTCTTGTGCTAGAAGAGGTACCGGATCTGTTTTTCCGTGTCCTGTTACGTGTTTTCTTTGAGACTGTGTAACAGACTGCATGCCGTACTGGAAGCCCTCTTTCAGTAAGACGCTGCTTTGTGAGTTTCTCTGCTCCAACATCATCAGATAAATAACCTTTTGAGGAAAACATGTTTTCTACATCAACGCTGCTTGCATATGTTTCAAAAATAGCTTGTGGTGTTCACAATAGGAAGGAATTTAAAACTGTCTAAGGAAAGAAACTTTTATTCTTCATTGTTAATGATGGTGTTTTTTAGAAAAATTCACTTGAATGTTTCATCTTGCAAGATTAAGAAAAGCCAATTCCTTTCTTTACATCAGTGTTGCTTGGGGTTTTCTTGTTGCTTTATTACTTTGCATGGCTGGGCCAAATAGGTTTAGCTGCTGTCAGGAAGGGTCTGTGTACCGTGGCTGACTTTTCATACCATGTAGCAGGATCCTGTTTGCTTGCAAGGTAAAGCGCTCAGGTGCGTGCTAGACCCGTGTGTACTGAGGTTATGATACGCTTATACCGTGTATGAACACAGTTTTTCCTTCCAGTTTCATACTGACCTCTAGAAAAGGGTGTTTGGCAAGAGCCTGCTACCCTGGAATAATGAAGTTGGCCCACTTTCGACTGTAGTCAGTCCTGGAGGCAGTCTGCTTAGGTGGAGCGTATTGTCTTGTATGATTTTATGTGAAGATACTGACATTGAGTAAAGTACAGTCGAGGATTTCATAAAGTCCATTAGCTATTTGTAATTACACTTTCTTGGCTACAATGCCTGAAAATTGGCATGGGCTATGTCATTTCAGTTTAGCTTTTTAATAGTTTATGCAGTAAAATATCTCCAAAAGTTAATTTACCCTTCTCTTGAATTTATTTTTGTTCTTTTTCCAGCAGAGGGAAAACAAATAAACAAACAAACAAAAACGGTTATTTAATAACAACGTTCACCCTTCTATCCTGTAAGAACAAGGAAACACGTGCAGAGATAGTCCTCTCTTCTTTACACAACATTGTAGTTTTCACTGGCATTGTCTTGTAAATAAATCTTACACACCTGCAGTATTGTGGTGGTTTTACCCTGCTGGGCAGCTGAGCTCCGCCACAACCTCTCTCTCACTTCCCCTCCTCAAAGGGAAAGGGGGAGAAAATACAATGGAAAGGGCTCAGGGGTTGAGATAAGGACAGGGAGAGCACTCAACAATTATCGTCATGGGCAAAACAGACTCAGCATAGGGAGATTAATGAAATTTATTGTCTATCACTAGAGACAAGAGCAGTAAGAACTAAAAGCAAGCTAAAATCACCTGCCCCCCATCCATCAGCATGGGCTCCTCTCCACGGGCTGCAGCTCCGGCCCGGGGCCTGCTCCTGCGGGGGCTCTCCATGGGCCGCAGCCTCCTCCAGGCCACATCCACCTGCTCCACCGGGGGCTCCTCCACGGGCTGCAGCGTGGAGATCTGCTCCGTGTGGGACCCGTGGGCTGCAGGGGGACAGCCTGCTCCACCAGGGGCCTCTGCACAGGCCGCAGGGGAACTGCTGCTGCGTGCCTGGAGCACCTCCTGCCCTCCTGCTGCACTCACCTGGGGGGCTGCAGGGATGGTTCTCACTCTTCTCTCTCCAAGCTGCTGTTGCACCACAGTTTCCCCCCATCCCCCCTTTCTTCAATCAGCTATCCCGGAGGCCCTACCAGCATCACTCATGGCTCAGCTATGGCCAGTGGCAGGTCCCTTTTGGAGCCAGCCGGAGCTGGCTCTGATCTGACATGGGGCAGCTGCCACGCTCAGCTCACATAAGCCACCCCTATAGCCCCCCTGCCACCAAAACCCTGGCACATAAACCCAATGTAGAACACACCACATATGTACACATTCTTCCTAATCGTATAAGAAAGTAACATTACAACTATTGTGATATTATTGGTGCATTTTTTAAGTGATGATGTTTGAATTAAGGATTCATGTTAATTTTTCCCCAGACAATTTCTACATAGCTGCCTTAAAAAGATGTTAACATACTAGTCTAGTGGTTTCAGGTTGTCTTCTACAGCCTGCAGGTAGGCTCGTGGCCAGTATTTCCAACAGCTGAAGTTGCTTTAAAGTATTTGTAAGAGATAAAAGCACTTCACCTCCTAGTCATGTGAAGTACTAGTCTTTTGTACTTGCAGGACAGCTTAGCAAACAAACAAAACAACATAGGTGACAAGAAAGGGAAGAATTTATTCCCCCTTTTATCCCCTTTATTGCTGATATTTTAAACAGAATCTGATTTTCTTATGAAATACATGGAAAGACATTTTTTAGGTGGCTTTTGAATTTATTAAATTTATGATGTGTATCTGATGGCAAAAATCTGTGTAGATGATGTGTGAGAGCATGTTAGAAGAAAGAGGCTGAAATGAGACATCCCGTGTCCTTGTATAAGCCTTGTACCTGCTTTTCAAGTGTGATAAACGTCCGCCAGCTCCCACCAGGAGGATGATTTTCATGATCCTAAATAGAACTGAGAAAATGCATTTCATAATTAAAAACAGTGTGAAAGTGAGATCTTTCAGAATTATGCTTACTGATGCTTGCTGTCATCTGTATTTGAGTATTTAAATGGATTGAAAAATTCATGTATTGGCATTTACGCAGTAACGAACCTTGGCAGTTCTCTTACTGGTCTTTGTGCCCTCTGCTTGCTATATTTACTTAACACCTACCTTTAGTAAACAGGGCTACTCATTCCAAAATACACAATTTAACAAACTAGACATAGTTAAATATGGAAAGCTACTTTAATGTTAATTTTCATTTGCAAAATTAATAATAAATATTAAAAATAAAGCTTCCCCGGTGATAGTCAATATAAAAATCTCAGCTCTTTGTACAAATGCACATATTTTATTACGATGTTCCTGACTGCTCTTCAGCTGGATTCCTGTCTTATTTGGTGAACAGGGTAAGTGATGGTTGTTAAAAAGCAGCTTTCTGTTCATCCCCATCACTCAGTATATCGCACCAATCATCTGCTCTGAGTAGACAAACATCACGGAGAGGTTTGTGCCTGAAATCATTTTAAATCTATACATAAGTGATACTTAAAGATAAGCACCTCTATAAAATGAGTGCGGACCCGGAACAGCTCCTTGCTCTTTGGTGCCTACGTGCATTCACATACATTTCTGGATGCAAATGATTCTGTTCTTTGGAAGGATGCTTAGAAATTTCATTATGCTGCTGACCTTTTGTGTAATAGCGTGGTTAGAGCTCTGCGTAGGAAGTGAGATACTTGAGCTCTGATTGCTTTTTTCCCCTTCCTGAGCAGTGTCTTTTTCACACTGTCACTGATCTGGTTGTGATACCTCTACCTCTGGGCTGTTACCACTGCAAAGTAAAGAGTGCAAGATACTTGACAGGGAAAGAATTAACTGAAAAATGTCTAATTGGGCACTCAGTTGGAAAATGGGTTTTGTTTTTGGGGCTGGCTTCCATAATAAATGTCAGTTAGCCATTCATTTTTACTAGAAGTTAATTCAAGAAAAATGCTGAAAAAGTACTCTATGCAGTTGCTTAACATTTTGTGAGCTGTGATTTCTGCCACCTGACAAACTTAAAAGTCTGTCTAGCCATTTACAAATTTTTATAACATATATATATAATATATTAAGTATATATATATTATATGTACAAATATATAATTTATAGCTTCCTTCATAGCTGTGCTTAACCACTTTCTGGGTACATCAGACCAGCTTAACAAAGTTACGTTTTGATTCTTACATCAGCTTAGTTCAGGAATCTTTCTTGATTTTATTTTATTTTTTTATTTGAGCATCATGACAGCTGTGGTGAGGATTTCTGAACTTTCACTCCTCAAAAGTGTAACCCACGAGCCCAGTTTTGTTCTGATTTGTTCTTATTTAAAACTTCTGTTGATTCTGTAGGTGCAGAAGCAGGCTCTGTCTCTGTATTACTCTACAAAATTAAACATTTTTTTTTTGGTAATTAACAAATTGTGGAAACTTGCTGGAAATACTCTTAGACAAGGGCAGATGTGCATGAGTTCAATGTAGCTTATTCCTTACTACAAGAAGGTCTGCAATTGCATGTCTGAGTAGGACTTGAAGCTATAATTGCAGGAATTTTAGCTGAGGATGTGATAACCCCGACAGATGCCTGACAGTGTTTGCGATTTGCAGGACTATGGCTAGCTTCCAAGCGCTCATCATGTGTTTTCCTCCACGTTGAAGAATATTTGTATCAGCTATGGAAAAAAATAAAAGAAGAACACAAAACATTCAAGTATCAAACTATCAAAATGCACTGAAATTAAAATATTGGAAAGAAAAAACAGTGTGGGAGGAGAGTTAAATATGGAGAAAGTAGTTTGGGGAATATTTATGTACTGTATGCACTGGTTTGCTCTTCACAGTATTCTGACTTGGTCCTGAGGCAAATAAAATTACTGTCATGCTAGCTTAGACACTTCCTGTAATTTGTCTTTCGTCTGTCATCAGTTTCTGTGTAGTACCTTGCTTTTCATGCCTTTTTTTTTTGGCTCCTTTTTTATTATTATGCTTCTCTGACGTGTATGTGTTATTGCTTGTGTAAAGCAATTATGCCTTGCCAGATTCCTTGCAGCATCTTCTGTAAAATCTTGTTGCCTTTGTTTTGTTTCACTGTTTTTGTTTGCTTTTTTTGTTGTTGTTGTTTTGTTTTTAATATATGTGCAATATAAGAAAGCAGAAAGAGTTGAAACAGGCAAATACTGCAGTATGGGGAGAAAGTGATGCTAAATGTCTCTTCTTCCTAGTTCCTTCACCAGCACAGCGTGCCTGGCATCAGGAGAAAATTCCTCTGACCGTTAGCTTCACAGAAGCTGTTTAAGGAAGGGGAGTGGCGATGGCAGAGAGCTGTTTTGTAAGCCAGTGTAATCCATTTGGCCCAAGTACTGCGCTCACCTGGCCGTCAAGTTCAGAGGCCTTGAGCAGATGAGAAGCATTCAATTTTGGCAGTGAGCACCAAGATCTGGTAGAGCTTTGTTTTATTTCCTGCTCGTGAAATAACATCAGTACTACTAAAAGGAGTAGAGTGTGTTGTTGATTTCTGTATCACATTTGTCTCATTTGGGCTTGAACAATTTTTAGAATGTGGTCTTAATTTTACACTACTGATGAAACTGTTTACAAGCAGTTAAGAGTTCACACAGTCTCTTTAGAAATTAGTGGCAGTACTGCCATATAGATAGTGAATTTATATTGATATATAGCACAATCATCTATTACTCTGTGTGTGTTCATAGGATAAGGTAGTTGTGTCATTCAAAATGTCACTTTATTGGTGAGTCCATTCTAATATCCTGATAACATTTATGATGTTTTGCAGCCTTGGTTGTGTTTGTCACTGCTTGATTCATTAAATATTAACTTCATAGTGGTCCATTGTTTTAAATGCTACATAGCCAGAGTGTTGTGGGTTTTGTTTGCTTTGTTGTTTTATGGCTGTATACTAGTACAGCTACCCATGGAGTTATCTTGAAACACGTGCCTCAAAGAAGCAGAATTCTCTTCAGTGAGCTGTACGTTATAACATAAGTAAATATTGCATCCCTTTCTTAGCACAATTTAAATTCATTTATATGAAGAGAAAGGCATTGTGTTTCCTGTGTAAGTGGCCTTATTTCATAATGAACCGTAGCACAAACAAGAAAATTCTGTGACAATAGCAGACTACTTTTTTCACTGGGTTTAAAAATATTTATGGACCCGATTAATTCTTGATTTGTGGAATTTGAACAGTATTTTCAGTCAGAAAACTAACTATTTTGGAATTATTTTAGCTTCTTTTATATTCTCGAGTTGGCTAATAGGGGGATTAAGCAAATCTCAGGAAGTATGGATGTGACTCTGAAAGGGAAGTGGTTGATTGGATTATGCAGCTAGGCCCTAACAAAGATAGATCCATCCCACCTGTTACTTTTTTTTCCTTCAAAAAAACCCTCAAAGGCTTTTAAAAGGCAGGCGGTCTGCTATGGCACAGAATAAATAACTTTTATTCATAGCAGAGGAAAACTTGAATGCTGAGAATGTGATGAAGGTATTACTACAACCTCGGTCTAAGTCCTTCGAAGTGCCTCTGTCATTGCCTGTGACAAGGGCACTGAAGAGCTCAAGCTGTGCTGGGGGGACCTTCTTTGGGACCCTGTGTTGTGACCTGGGAGAGCTCTGAAATACTCAATTTGCAAGAGAGGATTTCTTACAAGCCAGCTTTGAGAGTGATGGGCTTACACTGAAGGACTAGCGCTGTAACAAGCTCTCAGGGCAGTGACAGAAGTATACTTAAACAGTCAAAAACTAATAACTTAAGCTCTGAAAGTCTGTGACACTGACCTGGACAAACAACTATGAAAGGTTTGACTTCAGCTGTATGCATTCTGTGAGACACTGGAGCTTGGCTCTGCTCAGAAGTGCAAGTTGTTATGCTGCAAAGGACGTGTTGTGAAGATCATAGAGTCATGAGGGTTGTGTTGGAAGGGGCCTTAAAGCCTACCTAATTCCAACCCCCTGCCATGGGCAGGGACACCTCCCACCAGGCCAGGTTGGCCAAATCCCCATCCAGCCTGGCCTTGAACACTGCCAGGGATGGGGCACCCACAGCTTCTCTGGGCAACCTGTGCCAGTGCCTCACCACCCTCTGAGGAAAGAATTTGTTATACCTAATCTAAATGTACTATATTTTAGTTTAAATCCATTCCCCCTTTTCCTATTCCTACACCCCCTGACAAAGAGTCCCTCCCCAGCTTTCCTGTAGCCCCCTTTAGGTACTGGAAGGCCGCTGTAAGGTCTCCCTGGAGCCTTCTCTTCTCCAGGCTGAACAACCCCAACTCCCTCAGCCTCTCTTCACAGGAGAGGTGCTCCAGCCCTTTGATCATCTTTGTGGCCCTCCTCTGGACTTGTTCTAATACTTCCATGTCCTTCTTGTTCTGGGGGCCCCAGAGCTGAACGCAGGGCTCCAGGTGGGGTCTCACAAGAACAGCGTAGAGGGGGACAATCCCCTCCCTCGTCCTCCTGGCCACTCTGCTTTTGATGCAGCCCAGGACACGGTTGGCTTTCTGGGCTGCAAGCACACATTGCTGGCTTATGTCAAGCTTCTCATCAGCCAAGATCATTTACCGCAGAACCTTGGTGTAGATAACTTTCTAACTGCTTGAAGAAACCTCTATGAATTATTATATTTTATTTCGTTTTACACCATCATCATTTGGAAATATGTTTCTTGGTGCCTGTAGTCTCGTGTTGTTCCGGAAGAGTATAGCAAGAAAGTAAAGTTGTTACAGCATTAAAGTAGTGTGTGTGGAGTGGATTTATCTTTTGTTATATAACTTTATGAAGCAAGGTATATTTGTCCTCCTGTTCTGGGCACAATCTGAAGAACTTCATAAAGATCATCAGTGCTCAACTGTAAATTAAATTTATATTGACTATTTTTTTTTTTTTTTGATTTAGAGTATATTTTTGAAACCAGTTACATAGCAAGTCTGAGGAATAGACCGAGATATGTAAACATAAAGTTCACCTAGCCCCTAAAGGATACTGTGCTTATGCTTTTCTTACACCTGTCAAATTATTAACGTGATCATGCAACCCAGCCTCTGAGAAAGTACAAATATTGCTAAAGAGTTTAATTAGAATTAATCTGTCAATTTTCATTTGAGTAACGTGTTCATGTAGAAGTCCAAAATCATCAGTAGCAGGTTGGGGATAATAGGTAACACAATTAGAGAGATCCTATTTCCCCAAAATAACAGCTCTTTCTTGAGAGTATTTTGTTAGCATTGCAGGCTTCTTGAATCTCTTCCTCCAAAAACTAGCTGGTGGTCTGTGCTGTTCCATCTTCACTTGAGGTTCTCAGGGCTCAAAATGGCGACTGCCCCAATCCATCTTAGCAAGATGCTCTACTTATTCTACTCAAGGTGTTAATTCTCCAGAAGCTGCCATCTCCAGTCCCTGCCATGGTTTTCTCGCAGGACCAGATGATTTTCTAACAGTGCAAGCAGAATTCTTGTGCCATTGCCATATTAACTGCAGCAGGAGTTTCATATGCCATATCCTACTGTCAGGAAATTATTTATTGCTGTTTCAGCCAATGAGTTATTTCTTTCTTAGAGCTCTGTATGTGATACTGAATGCAAATACCTGCATAATGTTCCAAAACCCATTTACCATAAGAATCCTTCATTTTTTGCATTTCTTTTAAGAGAGAAGTCCATTTTAAAATGCATAACCGCAACATACAGACAATACTAACCACCTTGTCCTATTTTCATTAATATTCAGAGATGCTCTGTGGTTGCAGGTGAGAAGCTGGTAGAGTCCAGAATTCTTTTTCTCCTTTTACTTCCAAATTTCTTTTTCATAACACAAGAGTCATTCTCTTTTTGGTACAGTAATCTCCTGTGCTCTTCAAGAAGTTTTTTGTCTTCCTGAAATAACCGGTGAAATATCTGTTCTGTAGCATCAAGTCACCTTTCCCAGTGAGTGGTTTGTAGATACACATCTCCCACAAGGTAGTATGTTATCTGGTTATCTGCCTAGTTGTCAAGACTTACTAGACTTCACTCTATGTGTTGTTTGATACTTCTCTCATATATTAATCTGATCAGTGCAGAGGTGAGTAGATGACCCATGTATTTGATTGAGTGTCTATCTGTTGTGTCAGCAGTTGCTTCTGGAAAGAGCACTTTCTTCAATTTATATCAGCAGCAAAGATTATTTTAAATTGGGTAATTCTCCAATTAATGAAGTCCTGCATTTTT
Organism: Anser anser; assembly: GCF_964211835.1. Classification (NCBI taxonomy): domain Eukaryota; kingdom Metazoa; phylum Chordata; class Aves; order Anseriformes; family Anatidae; genus Anser; species Anser anser. Next base: position 7,566,921 of record NC_139721.1, read on the forward strand.
ATGTGGAGCCAGGTGCTTCTGGAATAACGCTAAGATTACAATAGATATTACATTAAAATTGCATTTAGATAGAATTGCATCAAAGCTCTCTAGTTCAACTTCTTGGATGGTGTTAAAGCTTTTATAACATCGGTGACACTGATAAAAGCCAGAGGAGTCTGGAAGTCTTTAAATCAATATAGTAGAATAATGCTTTATTGGTAATATGTGAAATGCTGAATATTTATAAAACGTTAAAAATGTAGCCAATAAGTAATGGCATCTGTCATTGGTAACTCTTCTGCTCAATTCCAGGCCATTAAGCAGTATTATAAATGCACATACTGGTGGATGTCTTCAGAATAATGAGATCTGATCCTTAGGTTTCAGAAGGGTGGATTTGTGAAATCACTGAAAAAAACCTGAATACTCCTGCTTCTATCAAATAAGTTTTAGTCTGTTATGTGACTTTATCTTTCAACTCCCGATCCCCTAAAGAGTCAGCCAGAAGATAATGCTTGCATTTATTGCGCATTTTCTCGTGTGCTGTAACTTGGAACCCTACATTCATGAGGATTAATGACGTGCTTAGAATTCTTCCATATTTCTCCTTCAATTATTTCACTATAAATATCTTAATTTTTTGTTAAAAAACGGAACTGTCAGTTATAACTTTGTTGAGAACTATGTATTACTGAATAATGGCTGCAGTGATTACACTAGTGGACTGATAATGCAATCTCTTTCTTTCTTGCTTCCTTAAGGATAAAAAGAGTTATTCCTGTCCTGTGTGTGAGAAGTCATTTTCTGAAGATCGACTTATAAAATCACACATCAAGACAAATCACCCTGGTAAGAAAAAATCAGGGAAAATTTCTCAGTCTTTTGCAATAAAAGTATAAAGTTTAGAGTGAGCAGTGTAATGTGATTACATTGGAAAAAAAAAAGAAAAAAACTATTATAATCTAACTATTGGGTTTGCAGGTGTTAGAGTGAAGGAGTTATTGTTCTAGCTTGTGTGTTGTGTAGTAAATCAGGTAATTGTGCTAAGCAATCTGTCATCACCTTGCAAAGAGCTAATGTCCATCCAAAAGAGGACTTAGATGAATTCAAATTAAGTATTGGGATGTCTGGAATTAGACCCCCAGACATCGTGTAACAGCACATGAGACATAACACTTGTATTGGCCATACATAAACTGACAGAAATGAGTGTATTGCACGTTACTTTGTCTGTAAGTAGTTTGTTGTGATTGTAGGCTGTTGTGGTTTAACCCGGCTGGCAGCTAAACACCACACAGCCGTTCGCTCACCCTCCCCCCTCCCTCTCTGGGATGGGGGGAGAGAAACGGGAAAGTGAAGCCTGTGAGTTGAGATAAAGACAGTTTATTAAGACAGGAAAATAATAATAACAATAATAATAATAATAGTGATAATGGTAATAGTATTAACAATAATAATGTGTAAGAAAACAAGTGATGCACAATGCAATTGCTCACCACCCGCTGACCGATGCCCAGCCTATTCCCGAGCAGCCGGCCCCCCCACCCCGGCCAGCCACCCCTATATATTGTTTAGCATGACGTCAGATGGTATGGAATACCCCTTTGGCCAGTTTGGGTCAGCTGTCCTGGGTCTGTCCCCTCCCAGCTCCTGCTGCACCCCCAGCCTGCTCGCTGGCAGGACAGAGCAAGAAGCCGAAAAGTCCTTGGCCTGGTGTAAACACTGCTCTGCAACAATTAAAACATCAGCATGTTATCAGCGCTCTTCTCATCCTAATCCAAAACATAGCACCCTACCAGCTACTATGAGCTACTTAACTCTGTCCTAACTGGAACCAGGACATAGGCTAATTCATGTGAGGTCCCTGGGCTGAATCCAGGCATGCTCAGTTGGGATGTGGCTGGGCTAAACTCCAGGGCCAACTGAAGTCTGCAGGAGGGCTCAGACTAGAACCTGCCATCATATTCTACAGCCAGTATTAAGCTGGGTTGGAGAAACCTACCTGGATCCAAGCTGACCGCTGCAATTCATTCAAACTCTATTTACACCTTGCTTTACAGTGCCCTGATTTTGTTCAAGCACAACGTCCATATTTTCCTTCTCAGTATTTGTGTGATGTTGGGTAGAAAGGCTCACTGCTACTGTGGATGATGGAGAGATGACTGTATTGGGTAACATATGTTAATTAGCTCATTTTACAGTCATACTTACCACCCAATATAATTGGGTATTAAGAAATAAAATACCAGCCATGCTCAAACTGAGTTTGGGAAAGGAAAAATCCCATTAAAATACCTTTTTTTTTCTTGTCTCTGAAATATAATGTGTAAAGCAGTAGTTCCTTATCTTCCTATTGCCACTAGATAGTGCTAGGCCCGTGTTTTTTAACATTTTCCTTTACTCTGAGTTCAGACTAGCTCCCACTTCAGCTATCTTGTTTCCAACCCTCTTTATTTGGAGACCACTCTACAACAGTATGATTGGTGGAGGGCTTGTCATACATCCAGGAAATGTCCAGTACACCAAACTGAGGTGAGGAAAGGTTTCTCTGCTGTGCTGTAGTCAGTCGGTATGCCACCTGGTAGGCATAAAAATTAAAGCTCAAGAGCTGTGCCTGTAAAGCTATTGTGCTGCCTCATCCGGGGAATGTACAAGGTCTCGCTAAATAATGCAGTCTGCGAAGTAGCAGTACTCTCTGTACTGTGCACGGCGCCCTGCTGTGCTAAACTCATGAATTTAAATACAACGAACAATTTATTTGGTATCTGAATCCCTCTAAAAGTATAGCATAAATTTTTTGATCCAGCAAAGTGTTTTTTTTAATCTCTGGATTATAATAGAACTAAGGTTTAAAAAAAAAATGCACAGCCTATTATCTTGTATCCTCATTTCTAATTCATATATGTGAATAGAACTTATCTAATAAATCTGGTATTTTGCTGCTATATCTCCACGGTGCTAAAGAAATATGTCTAAGATGTGTCTGTGCAGTAGTTATGCAACAACTATTTTAATATATGGAGCAGCATTAATGCACAGATCTTTCCCCTGTGCACACTGTCCTTGTAATCAGGAGGAAATCCTTTATTCCCACAACATATTTAATTACAAGCAAAGTAAATGTAAGGGATCTGTTGGTATAAACTGTCGAGTATTGCAATGGAATGAGTGCAATTGTTTTTAAAAATGTAAATGGAAAATAATAAAGATGGAAGAAAACAATGGATGCTGTTAAAAGGAATTGAATTTTAAAACGGCACATCAAAAAATAATTTAAACTGAAATCATTTCATATTTATCATTAAAATGCTATTTCTGTAGCTCCCCTACTCTTCCTCTCTTAATAACATTCAGCACACGCACCCCCACCTCTTCCATTTTCATCAAGTAGAAAACATGTTATTAACCAGTACTCCAGTACTCCTTCCTCTTCGTAGGTGTACAGAGAATAGGAGTTGAATTCTAGTCCCATGAAAGCAGTGGGACAAAACTCTGTCTCTGTAGACTTGTGGAGCAGTATTTCAAACCAAAGAGAGGGAGAGAGTTTGGCTTTATTGCCAAATGATTAGGGAACTCAGCAGTGAAGGAGTCTTGGATTTTGGTCCCATGTCTGAATTACCTGCCTTTTCACCCACTGTCTGATTTAACATGCAATTTAATAGTCCTGAGACGTGAGAGATATCAACTTTCATAGATGCTTACTGAGCAGACACTAGCCTGAAGTCATGAATCAAGGATCTAAGCCATGGAAGGTACGTCAGGGTTCAGACTTGTCTGTGATTTTTCTTGTTTGAGTGCTGTAAAACATAACCTTGCTCAGTCCACAGGCCTGTGTATTTCCCTTTTGAGGGTGTCTTCCTTGTACAAAATGAGTTCAGGCAGGATTTTTGTTTTCACTGTGGAACCAGTTACCAGGAGACTAGTCATGGCAGTTCATATTTGGCAAATATCTATGCTTAGACTGTAAATTTCAAATTTTATTAAGATTTTTTTTGTGGCATGATAAGTCATTTTCAGACTTCAAGACTTTGTGTCTTAATGTTTAGATGGCATGAGAGAGTGGTATAGTTTCATTGAGTCACTTTAATTCATCCGAAATGCATTGAAGAATTGGTTTTATTTTTAGAAGCATTTGGCAATGTTTTCTGTATGTGTATTTAGGATGTTTAAATTTAATCTTCCTTATTTCAAGCTTTTTCACAGTGACACCTAAAATATTAAATCATATGGAGTAGAAACTTAGAGTTGAGTGTGTTTAGCCTGAATAAAAGAAGGCTAGGAGAAGAATCTTAATTGCTGACCTGAGCTATTTGATATAAGAGTAAGAAGGTGATAGAGCCAGCGTCTTCTTGGAACTGCACAGTGAAGGGACATGAGTTAAAACATCGAGATTCTGATCAGATATTAGGAGAATAATTTTGACTGTGAAGGTGGTCAAACACTGGAATAGAGTGGTTGTAGACTGACCGTTCTTGAATATGTTCAGAACAGGGTTGGATGTGACCCCAAGCAGCTTGGTTTACCTTTGATATTGGACCTCCTAAATTGGCCCCACTTGGAGCAGGTGACCTTAGAGGTCTTCCAATCATATTTATTCCACGAGTCTCTTTCTGATTATCAGGCATTCTGAGGAGCATAGCAGTGACTGAAGTGAATGGAGTCTGGAGATCGTTGACATCTCTGGAGATCTGAGGTGAAATCTTGAATAAAGACTTCTGAAAATACCGAAGAAAAAGGCACCAAATTGGTTTATTGGGAAAGTTCATTGCTGGAAAATAGTTTGTAAGCCAGTGGCACACCCATGCTGTTATTTATTTGTTTTAACCAGACAGTGGGGACACTGAGTACACAGATCAAGAGAGAAAGGTAAGAATATACTAAAAACGTTAAAGGAAAAGGTCCTAAATTTGAAGTGCTGTGTTCTTTGCTTAGGTCTTATCTGAGTGACAGGAGGGAAAGTAAAGCTTTTAAAAATTTGAAGTGTATCAGGATCTAGCTCTTCAGTTTTAGTTATATAACAGAGAACAAATTCCCTGATGTCCTTCTGATTTTTATTATCTATTACTTTTCTCTCAGAGGTTTCAATGACTACAATTTCTGAGATTCTTGGCAGAAGAGTTCAGCTGAAAGGACTTATTGGAAAACGAGCTGTGAAATGTCCCTATTGTGATTTTTATTTTATGAAGAATGGCTCAGACCTTCAGCGTCACATTTGGGCTCATGAAGGTAATATTCTGGTTTTAAGCTTTCAGCCTTATAATCTGTCTCATATTCCACACAAACTTCACTGGCATAAAAAGAAACTGGAATCCTGTTGTTTTGATGTGTACATACAACTTCAGTGTGTATTTTAATTATATCATCGGAATGTGGCAGCTAGCTGACGGGGACATAAACAGCGATGAAAAACCCATAAGGCAATGCTGATGATATGTAGATGTATATGACTTCTTAAGGAAAAAAAAATAGTAAGATGGTAGCACAAAGTTTAAAAATCCCTTGGACTTAAAGTCTTGTTTACCCAATCAAAGATTATAACAGGTGGAAGACTGTTCATATGCTCTTCAGCTAATAATCTATGGAACAGATTGTGTGGGGCCATTGAGCACTGTCTGGATTCTTCATCCATTCTTTTGAGTAAAGCAGATAATGGGATTTGGTACTCCTGAATTGATCTTTTGGTTCCAAATTGGTTTTGCCCATGCAGATAATTTTGACATTTATACTAGAACTGTGTATTTGAAAGCCTTAACTGTGAGCTTACCTGCCTGAGCACTACAGTAGTGGTCTTCAATAGCTTTCACTCCATTAAGGAGCTGAGGTAATGCAAATTGTAAGCTCAGAACAATTGCTTGTGGATTCTGTAGATAGAGTTTATGCTGCCAAGAAGGCTTGCTACCCATCTCATCATAACTAGCAGGAGAGAGAGGTGAAGAGACATTTATTCCAAAATCAAAGCATGCAATCAAGTCTGCTTAAAAGTAGGCTATAATTCCTCCTGCTTGTAAATCTAGTTTTAAGATCATGAATATCAACCTAAGACTGCCAGAGCCTCGTGAAACTGTTGAACTACTCTGCTAGTTCCGATATATCCAACTTTTCTTTGAAGGATTTACTTTGCCCTTGTATATCTTTGCTAGATGAGATACTGTCTGTCTCTCTGTGTTACGTGGTTTAGATGGTTTGAAAGAAGTGAAGTTCTAAGTGCTTGCATCTTAGACAGAAGAAAAGGTACCACTGTGTGAGCCATTAGCAAACCTGATGCTAAATAACAATAAAACACAGCTTTGAACATTCAGCTCGTGCTTATATATTAAGTACCTAATGAACCCGTCCTAAAAGGAGGACATTCTTTATTGTAGTAAATAGAGAATTAGAGTTATCAGGAGACTTTTAGAGGGACATTTCATTGTCAGTTAGGCATGAAGTTAGGCAGACTAGATTTGACTTTTATGTGAAGGATGAACATGTCAAGACCAAAATATTTGTATTTGAGTCTAAACTCAGTACCGCCATTCAGTAGAGACGTGTTTAATTCTAAAAGGACCACCCTAACACTCCAGTGTCTTAGTAAGCTAAATGATGCTCTCAAGAGCTCAGTATCATTTACTTAGAAGATGCAGATTAAGTTTCTTATATCATAGAATGGGTTGGGTTGGAAGGGACCTTACAAAACATTTAATTCCAACCCCCCTGCCACGGGCAGGCACCCTTGCCACCAGACCAGGTTGCCCAAAGCCCCATCCAGCCTGGCCTTAAACACCTCCAGGGATGGGGCACCCACAGCTTCTCTGGACAGCCTGTGCCAGTGCCTCACCACCCTCTGAGGAAAGAATTTGTTATACCTAATCTAAATCTACTATATTTTAGTTTAAAGCCATTCCCCCTTGTCCGATCACTACAATCCCTGACAAAGAGTCCCTCCCCAGCTTTCCTGTAGCCCCCGTTAGGTACTGGCAGGGTGCTGTAAGGTCTCCCCAGAGTCTTCTCTTCTCCAGGCTGAACAACCCCAACTTCCTCAGCCTGTCTTCCTAGGGGAGGTGCTCTTGATTGTCTTCATAGCCCTCCTCTGGACTTGTTTTACTATGTCCATGTCCTTCTTGTTCTGGGGGCCCCAGAGCTGAATGCAGGGCTGCAGGTGGGTCTCACAGGAGCGAAGTAGATGGGGATGATCACCTCCCTCACCCTCCTGGCCATGCTGCTTTTGATGCAGCCCAGGTTACGATTGGCTTTCTGGGCTGCAAGTGCACATTGCTGGCTCATGTCACCATCCCTGGAGGTCTTCAGGAAATGTGTAGATTTAGAACTAAGTAGCATGGTATAGCAGTGGACTGTAGTACTAGGTTAAAGGTTGGACTAGATGATCTTAGAGGTCTTTTCCAACCTGAATGATTCTATGATTCTATTTTGAGCTTCTCATCAACCAACAGTCCCAGGTCCTTCTCCTCAGGGCTGCTGCTCAATCCGTTCTCTGCCCAGCCTGTATTTGTGCTTGGGATTGCCCCGGCCCAGTTGCAGGACCTCGCACCTGGCCTTGTTGTCCCTCATGAGGTTTGCACAGGCACACTACTTAAGCCTGACAAGGCCCTTCAGGATGGCACCCCTTGTCAACATCCGAATTTTAAAATGTCAACATTCAAATTTTAAACTGTTGACCTCATTGCCTATGTTGCTCATGCAGTCTGAAATTTCTCTCTTTCTTTCAGGGCAATGTCTGCCCTCTCATCAAAATGTACAGCTTGTTTCATAGCGCGTTTTTTCTCTTCAGGTGTCAAACCCTTCAAATGTTCTCTCTGTGAGTACGCCACTCGCAGCAAGAGTAACTTGAAAGCACACATGAACCGTCACAGCACTGAGAAGACGCACCTCTGTGATATGTGTGGGAAAAAGTTCAAATCAAAAGGCACTTTGAAGAGCCATAAACTCCTTCATACTGCTGATGGTAAGTGCATGTTTATTAAACCCAAGTTTGTTTTAGGGCAATAAATACTGCCTGTACTGTAGGACCTTATAAGCTTTCTTCATTTGAACACTGAGCGCTACTTAAAAAGTTTGTTTATTTCCAGGAGATACTTCTGTTCGTGTCATAATTCAAAAAGTTTTCAAAATTAATTTCTGTGAAAGATGACTGTCTCTGAAATTCCCTGAAATTTTTGCTGTGGCTTTACATCCTTCTGTATCCTTTCAGAGCACTGTTGATCTCAATAGACATTTGAAAATACAAATAATTCCGTGGTTAATTTTACTTTCTTCTGGGAGAATATTATTAGGAGCTGCCAAATCCAGTAGCCCAACAGAGGCAAGGCTACTGCAGCTGTGTGTTCCCGGGTCTAGCGAGTGGCAAGTTTGGGCATATATTTCTAATAAACACATGCACAGCATATGCATTTGCTCAGTGATTTTAATATTTCTGTTATAATAACAGAAAAAATTGAGATGCAAATCCTGAAGAAAGCATTGTCCTTTATTTCAGAATTTGGGACACAACAGTGCTGTATTCCGCTGTGATTTTCAAACTGAACTAAATGATTTAGCAGGAGAAGTTGTGCTGACCTTCATTATGACTTTGTACCTTAGTCTTTGTTACTCATGCAACCTTTTAAAACCTATTTCCATTCTTTATTGACCGTGTCATTTAAATTCTTTTTCATAAAATTTGTGCCTGTTCTCTAGCACTGACCTTTCACATAAGCACGCATGCTCCCTGTTACATTCTTAGAATTTATTTGAAGTTTTTGCTCCAATGATACTTATTTAATTTTATGTACACTTTTATCAATGTATATAATACTAGCAGAAGAGATGTTTTTGTTTACATTACTATGATACATATTTTAGAAAGCATGTATAGTATTACCAAGTCAGTAAATCCTTCCTTATTCAAAAAGCACTTTAGTATTTTCAAGTAACTTGGTCAGTGGCATGCAGATTTTGCACATATGTATAAATTACATATGCAGGAATCAGCGGGTTCACTTATTGAATCTTTCGCTGATTCCTGGCAGGAGGAGAGAGCAAGCTGTATTTGAATAAAAAAGGAAAGCTGGAGCACGATCAAAGATCTCTTCCTATGGTGCTGTAAAAAAAAAAAAATCAAAAAGAAAAATCCCCACATGGAGTTTTATTTCAAAACCTTTCTTTTTCGTTTTCTCCATCTCTCATATCCAAATAGTGAAACTCGGTAATGAACATTGTATTTGCTTTTACCTGTTAGTTCTGTTTCTTGAACAGGTTTATAGATGTGTAAGTAATTACTGTAGTTCAGCTGAGGCTGCTTTGGAAATTTGGCACTGGTAAGAATAGCACTGGAGTAGTCCAGGAATTAGTCTTGGGTTTAAAGGTGTGAAGCTTTTTCCAACGTTTGCGTGCATGCAAGGAGCTGTATTCTCCGATCATTTACTGCTAGGTCAGGCCGAAGCCTTGACTCTCAAGGTAATACCTCGAGCTTTTTTAAACTGGCTTCAGCTCGTCATCGGCTGTAATAGCCGAGGTGAGTGCAGGTTCCTTGTTGCTGCGCCTCCCTCTTTGACTGGTACAAATGCGGTGCTCCAGGAATTCCTCTTACCTTTGGAAAATGCATTTTGCACTGGCTCCACGTGGGGACAGATTTCACTACCTATGGAGCTGTAGAGTCATTTTCTACACTAAGCCCACCCCAGTGAACCCTTCGTGTATTTCAAACACTTGTTAAAAATAAGGCAACATTTGTCACCAGGAGTGTACTGTATGATTTGTCAAGTGAATTTCAGCCGCTTGAATGCTGACAGTTTCTCTTTGCCCGGTGTCTCCTTGCACAGTGACAGCACTTCAAAACTTCTTACTAGCACGCATCTAGTGTTCTTCAGTTATTTCACAAATAAATGAATTCGAAAGATGTTTCTGCTGTTTATGACGCTTGTCTTCCTGACTTACGAGTCTAGGCAATTTTGGTTCAAATATCAGCCCTGCAAAGTCAATTTAACCGGTGGAATATAAAGTAGTTTTCTGTCTATTTTATTTCACTCGAGGGTGACATGATAGAAAACAATTCTGCAGTCCAGGCTTATTACCGGTTGTGATTAAAAATAAACCAGAAATACTGGTTTTCATTATTTTAATTAGATATCAGAAATTGTATCAAGGCTTTTCTTAGCTATGTTTATGGAAGCTTTCACGCTCAGTATAAAACACTTTCAATTTTTTGAGCGAGATTCAGAATTTAAAGAAACCTGAGCTCTGCGAGGTAATACTTCTTCATCCTTCCTTTTGCTTCTTTTGCTTTTTGGCTAGCTTTAACACATTCTTGTTCTGCTTTGATCAAATAGAGTTTGCCATCCATGGACATTTAAGAAAAGAATGCAGTCTGTCTGTATTTCGTACAGCTTGTAATTTGGCTGGACATAGTAGGACTGATACAATCTTAAAACACAGAGAAAGAGAGTATGAAAGCAAGACAGTGAAAGGAGAGAGATTTTGTTATTTTAAATCGAAAGGGAAAAAAGATTTGGGTGGGAATGTAAGGGGAACCTACAGCATGGTTTTATCTTTGAGAGTTTCACTCTTTGCAGAGCCACAAACAGCAACAGATGTTTCTTGAAAATGTCAGAATTCTTTCCTGTTAGAGTAACGATTTCAAGGCCAAAAGCCGTCTCTTACGATCACACAGTCTGGTATCTTGCAGAATACAGGCCATAATTTAGTCTAATAATTTTGCATCGCATTTCAGCGGGGTTGTAATACATTTTATTAGGAATAGCTAAGCAGACTTGATTGAAAGACTTCATGTGACAGGGCATCCATCTGATTTTGAGGAAATTGTCTTAGACGTTAATCATGCCCCCTGTTAAAAATGTTGACTTTATTTTAGACTCAATGTTCTGACCATCAGCTTTCAGTAGCTGAAATTCCAGTTCTTGTTCTTCCTTTTTGTTGCTGCTGTTTCAGGTTGGAGGGCACTACCTGCAGTATTGAAGCCTGACTTGGCAGGTCATAAACAAATTTAAAATATACTATGAATGCAACATAGAACACTGTAGTCTTCTCTATAGAACTTAAAGAAGCACCTTTCTTTGGGTTACACTTCTGAACTGAATTAATGTTTTTTTCACCAGGCAACCTTCAAATTACATTGACTGTTTAATTGTGTTGTGTTCTGTGGAAGACCTGCTTACAGCTCAGACTTTCAGTCTGAAAAGTACTTGAGAAACAGCATCTCAAATCTTTCTGCGACTTTATAGCTTGGTATCTGTAGGAGCAATGTTTGTGCAAATGTGCACCAGTTGTCTTTGGACTTCCTGTCCACTGCTTTTTAATCGATTCATTCAGTAGAGAAGAACTTCCATCATTATTTTAAATCCATACATTTTAAGGAAATATGCACCCTTGTAAAATAAAGAAATATGAATTAGCACTGCAGGGACAGGTGACAGAATTTGACTGTTCTCCCTTCTGTTTGGTAGCTGCAAGTCACCACATAGGAGGTGTGAGCTAATCCCAGTATGTGCTCTCTCTTGCCTTGTAGGACCGTATGTGAGACTGAGGGTTACTGCCGAGATTTAGATGAGAAAGGACAAAAAGTCATAATGAACAAGGCAAGCAGGCATCATTCAATCTGCTGCTACTAGAGCAACTTGTGCCCGTTGTCTTTAAAACTGTGTAAGCAAAAGTGAAAGGTGGGAACGCAAGGCTTCTGTATTATTTGCTGTATTAATCCTATTTCATTCTATGACACATTTTACTTCTCGTTAAGCCTGTGTAGAAATCGCTTCTAAAGTCATTTGAATCATTATTGGAAGAGTAGAGCTAAATATATAAAGAAATCTTGTGGTAAAAATAATACCTCATGTCATACCCTACCAGAAATACACCAAGAAAGCATGCAGAGAAAACTGAGAAAATTTCAGTGTATTTGAATCGTAACAACTCAGTGCCGGAGACAGAAGTAGGGTAAACGCATGACCAAACACTGGTGTTTTAAAGATTTACAAATCTGCTTTAAGAGTAGCAAAATAAAGGTGCCTGCAGTTGTAAATCCTCGATTTCCTTCTTCCATTTAGGCTCTGCCGTAGTGATTCTTTCTCTTTTTCCCCCAGGAGACTATTCCAGGAGCATCTGGACTAATTAATGCTTATAATTTGAAGATGACACTCAAGTCTTTTTTCTTCCTTACTGCTCTTAGCCCAAAATATAACCAAAATTTTGGAGAACAGCTGCCAGACTTAGAGTAGCGTTTATTTTGGAAATCATCTTTATGAGGAAATATAACCAGGAGATTTTGGAAAATTAAATAAAGTGATTCTGTTTTTTCTACTCCCATTTCAGGAAAGCAGTTTAAATGTACAGTGTGTGACTATACAGCTGCGCAAAAGCCACAGCTCCTCCGTCATATGGAACAACATGTCTCTTTCAAGGTAACAAAACATATTAATCATGGTTATTGATAACATTTGGAAATATATGGAAATTCAGGCAACAGTTTTAAAATTAGCACATTTTCCTCCCTGGTCACAATTACTAATGTAATTATTATGTAATTTATTAATTAAATATATATATATTAATATTTTAGGAATTTTGCCTTTATATTCAGACTTCTGTGATAGATTTTTGTTCATAGACAACTTATATTTAGAATCTTTACTTGCCAAACTTATGTAAGTTTTGCAATATAAAACAAACATCACTGTTTTTTTCTGACTGTCATTCTTTGAGATATCTAATCTCATATATACCTAAAAATGTCCTGGGGAAGTAGGAAAGTAAATCCCATCCATCACTGTTTGTTGCACACCTTAATCTCTGAAAGTTTGCCAGTCTCATGTGCTGTAGATGAGTTCATATACTTGAAGAAAATTGAACAGAATTAATTTTAAAGCACCCCATTTATCTGAAATGTGTCTTGGAAAGAATTTTGAAGATTGTTAATGTTTCTGTGACGCGTTCAGATGAGAGATACATTTTTTATTAATAAACTGTAGTATGGTTTTACTTCCAAATTTCATATTGGTTCTCAGCATGATAGGTCTTGATGTAATGAATTGTGAAATGTTATATTCAGAAAACAGAAATGATACTAGTTTCTTTTCCAGAAAAATCCAATATTTTGTATATATGAAAATGTTCATTTTAATATAACATTTTATCTTGGCAATGAACATATTTCGTATAGAAAACGTCATATTATTTTGATATGCAACATTTTTCATTATCTGACAAATTAGTTTGCTTCTGTAGAGAGTACCCTTCAACCATTCCTCCATAAGGCAGAAAGGAAGACAGTCTTTTGATTCATGGCTTGAATTTTGGAAGACAAGACAAATAAGAAAATGAAGCAAGTCATCCAGAGAGATAACAAATTTTGAACAAATACTTTTTCTTTCTTAAGTATGTGGTTTTACTGTATAATTGTATCCTTTATTTAAAATATTTTTTCATAGATGGACATACACATTAGTCTTTTTAATGGCTAATGAGATGAAAGTACTCATAATGCAACTCTTGAAACACTGATGGTTCTGACCTCAGGATAGGTTTTAGAACTGTTGACCCAGCACCTCTTTGCAGCATTAAAATGCGGCTATTCGATGCATTATTAAGAGAACTGCAAAACGCTGAAAAGGAGTTAAAAAACTGTCTCTTAGTAACATTCTGCCTCCTTCTGGGATAGTTGCTTGCATGCATATCAAACTCAACAAGGTATGTCAGTAGTGATGTGACCTAATGATAATTTAATCCAGCCTATTTCCAAGCTCTGTGTCGCTAGAGTCACAAGGCCCTGGTGATTCACAGGTACCTCTAGAGAGTCTGGATATCAGGACACTCACAAAAGTGAATTCCAGAGCTGCAGAGACAAAAAAAAAAAAGAAGTTAGTTTGTTAATTGTCTGAGCATTGTTTTTTCTAACTGGACAGTGAGTTACTGCTGATAGCCGGAGTTCAGAATGCCAAGTAGCACATGTACTCATGTTTCTGGCTACTTCACTTCAAGATGTACTGGAAGAAAAAGAATGTGTATTAAAAAAACAGTTATCAACATTTGATTGGTTCAATTTAAATTTAGGTATCTGAGGAATTGAAATGGATTGGATTTTGGGTTTTCTTTATATGTACCTTTAAAGATAGATGAGATCTTGGTGGCTATTGTTCTGCTGCTTTTCCGGTCTACAGATCGTCACGTTGTATAGAACTTTTTGATTTCATTTCAGTTAAACCAAAGCAGGTCACAAGAGATTTTCCTTTGCATGGGAGAGGAAATGGCTCAAACATTCTTCTGGTAAACACCCAGTCAGTACTTACGCAGAATCTGAAGAAAAAGTGACATCTTGATGTAGTTAGAAAGATGTGCAGATGCAGAGTGACATAAAAAGTAGTAGAGTAGATGTGGATAACCAGAGAGAAAACAAATTAGATTAAGAAGGTGTTTAGGTTACGGTATGTGAAACTGAAAGGCAATGGAGACTAAGTTAGTTAAAAGATACTCAGAAGCAGCTAAATGCTACAAGGGAGGAATAGTTCAAAATAAAAACTGCTGCATTAATATAAAACAATGTAAAGATTTGGTAATATTACCTTTTTTGTTGTTGTTGTTCATATATACCATTTACTAATGCTTGTCACATCATTAAAAGTGTTGCTGTTACATGACTTCAGTACATTTTTTTGGTCAGTTAAAAAACTGTAATTTGCGTGGCTCTCAGCATTTAGTGTACCTTTAGTCAAGTGTTTTTTTAAAACCTCTTTTGAAAAGAGCATTGCTAATCAACATACATTTCATCATTTAGTGTATTCTCACAAATATTAAAATTGCTGGCAGCATTTCAGATAAAGAAGTTCCATTCAGATATATCATTCATTAATTTCTCTATATGTAGATGCATTGTAACTGCTGAAAACCATACCGGGTAGTGATATGTGCATGTCCTTTTTTTACCGTTCTCATATTCTGGCACTCATTCTTTTAGACAGATTTATTGCAATATCGATATTGGGCAGTTTTGTAAGATACATTCAGATAGTTTTTATTGTCAAGAATATTGTCATTTGACATTTTAGCAATTTTTTGTGACTGTCAAGCTCCATCAGTTTGCACTGTAGATAGTAGTAGTGCAGTGAAGTTGCTGCTGTTGCACCAGTTATCATGCAGCTCAAAGGAATCGACAGGACATCCAGAAAACAGCCCTTTTCCAGTAGGGCTCGGAGACACTCGTGAAAGTTGCAGAAAATGGTGAAACTGGAATAGTCATGGGCAATAATAGAGGTCTTGGGGAGATTTCTCTGCCACAGATGGGATTTCCCCATATGTTTGTTTCTTGTCATGATATTTCATACTCTGTACTCAGGTGAACTGTGCGAAGTAATCGTAATTAGTTGCCTTCCAGATAGCATAAAAGACTGCATGTTGTTCAGCTTCTTAATAGGCATTCCTGTACCAGCTGTTTTTTGATGACTAGCGTTGGGTGGGTCTGGTTGCTGTGCATGAAGCATTTTGCAGCCCATTCTGAGGAACTTTACTTTCCCCGAAATCGATGTCCACGTTCTGTTTCAGGCCTCAAATGGTTCTGCCCAGCTTCCTGAAACAGTTACCTGGCTCACTCAGTAGCTCCTCAAAAGCTAGCTTTAGGCACAAGGGCTTGTTTTCCATAATGTTTTCTTTAGCAGTGTCTGTCGCTGTCAGTTGAAGGGAGACATGTTCTTAAAAATTAATTAATTTAGGTCCCAAAACTTAATTCGTACCACCAAGTCAGTACTGCTTGTCAGTGCTAGGTTAGAGGTTGGACCAGCTGATCTTAGAGGGCTTTTCCAACCTGAATGATTCTGTGCTTCTATGATTCTAAGTTGTGGTACAAACGTGAAATCCGGTGAAAGGCAAGCAGTAAAGAAGACAGCAGTAAAAGAAAGGGAAGAGATCAACTTTGTCAGCTGTGGGTGTCTGTTAAATCAGCTTGGGTGTACAGTCACGTTGTACCTTCATTTATTTTAGTTCTCTCACTCCCCCTTTTCAGACAAGAGTTACTTTGCTCACGGCAGCTGAGTCATTTACTTGTAGTCAAAAGTCTCTGCATGGTCAGATCATCAATTATGAAAATATGCAGTTTATTGAATTATGAAGAGTACTAATCTTGTAATCCTGAGAATACGTGGTGCCTTACATATAATGGCAAGCACTAAATTCTAGGTAAGATTTATTTACAACTTCCATTTACATTGAATTTTGGAAGGTCTCCATGGAAAATGCCCGATCTGGAAATCAGCAGGGTTTCTTTGGATCTAAACATCGCAGCTTAGACCTATTTGCTGAAGAAGTCAAGAAATGCTTTCTAATGTTTTCCTTGTTGCTCCTAGCCTTTCCGTTGTGCACACTGCCATTATTCCTGCAACATATCTGGGTCCTTGAAGAGGCATTACAACAGAAAGCATCCTAATGAAGAGTATGTAAACGTAGGTTCTGGGGAGCCTGCAGCAGAAGCCCTTCTCCAGCAAGGTATAGCTCCCCTATATAGGACTTGTTATTGTTTTTTGCTGAAGCAAACTTGATTTAAATATAAGCTTTTGCAGGATGTACGTTCCTCTTTATTGCGTGTTACATTATAAATCATTACGACTTTCTAGTAATTCTGAAACTTATTCCTTGCAGTGTCTGAGTGCAGGTAAAGAAAACTTGCTGCTTGTCTGATTCCCTTAAGTAGTTTTGCTGCTTTACACTGGCCAGATGAACCAAAGCAAACAATTGACTCTGCAGTCAGATACTTTTCTGAGTGTAAAATGTACTGAGCGGTACATGAAGCACAAAACTTCTTTGGTTCTAGTGCCTGGTGTTGAGGATATAAAGCCAAATTAAATATAAAATTGCGTTGAAAATATTTTAGTGTTTATTAGAGTTAATTTTATTACTTTGCTTCTTTAGAAGGTGTTTTTCCTATTTTATTTCTTTTTAACAAAAAACAGAAGAATTTTTCAGGAATTCTGAAACCAGAAGTAACCTATTGTACATCTTTGTCTATCAATTTCTGAGCAGAAGTGTGTTGTAGAATTTTGCAATTATTTTCACAGGCAGCGAAGGTCAGCAGAGAACCTGCAGTTGTTTCAAAGGTGTAATAGTTAAATGGTCGGTACGCAAAGTCACTGTTCTGTAGTAGGGCTGGTGAAAGCAGAACTCTGCAATATCCAGAACTTTGTTTAACTTGTCGAATTTCTGAGCAGTAAAAGGAATTATTTGTCCGTAGATTGAATTCTATAAATATGATCCTTAATTTTGTATTAACAATGTTTTTGAACAAATAAAATTAATCATATACTGATTAACTTTTCCTTTCCCCTTTGGGAGCCAGATAACTGCACTTCCGAAAATACAATTTTTTCATTTCAGTGGAAAAGAATTAAAGTTGAGAATGCAGGAATCTTCTCATAATGAAGACATTGGAATGAGCTTAAAGGGAACAGCCTTTAATTTTTTCTGTGGTAGACGTTGTCATCTTTGACTTTGCATCCTTCTTTCTCTTCCTTTCCTTACAGAGCATTCACGTTTCTTGTACTACCACTAGTGCTGTGCTTGCTTCCCAGATATCGACCTGCTGTGTGTGGTCAATAAAGGGGCTTCAAACTCATGTAGTAGCTACTGAGCCTGTGCTTCTTACCATAGCTCTGTCATGAAGAAAGCCATACTAGTGGCTGCACTTTGCCCCCATGCAACCAGCCTTGCCAGCTCCATTTCCTAATATGTGACCCATTGTGTGGAGTGTTACCTGTGGACTAAAAATAAAAATGGGAGACCTGCAGACTTCTTATCAGAATGTAGAAAGATGATTTTTTTTTTCTAAAATGTCTTGGTATCACACTGGGGAAAAGAATGTTCCTTTTGGGAGACTGAGTTGGGATTTGCATTTGGAGTTGATATACATGAATGCTATTGAAGTTAATAAAAAATTTTCCTAATTTTGGGATAAGATTTTCTGAATCTGGCTCGCAGCACAAACAGATCAATGTGGACGTATTATACAGAATGACAAGGTGTGTGTTTCTGAGTTGCTTGGGTCAGCAGTTGCTGCAACCTGCTGCCTAACTAGCCTCTATCAAGTTTCAATTTACCATATTCATAGACCTGAAAGCAATTTTGGAAAATTATTCATGTATTCCTATAAGGGGAAAAAGACCATTCAGACCCAGTATCAAACAAGTCCTTTGAAATTAAAGGACTGCAGACAAACAAGAAAAGGCAGGAGAACCAGCAAATAAAAGGGTTTGGAAACAAATTGAGAAGGGAAACTAACAAAGATTAGCACCTAATGAAAACTGTCTATCCCTATTCATCTATTTGTGTTCTGCCTCTTCTAAATTACTGAGCCCAGAGTGAATTGTCTCAGATGTGCTCATCTTTTATTTTCCACTCTCATCACCTGGTTTATGACTGACTGCATTGCAGACATTCCAAATACCTTGACTGGAAACACCTACAGGAGTGTAAACTGCTGGATTCTGCTCTAGATTCCTCGAGTGCTCAAAGAATAGAAGAGGGAACAGGCTGCTATGAGCAACTGTCTTGCAAGGGACAGGCAGTAGTATTGCTCTTCTGGGTTTATGTTAGAGATTAGGATCAGAAAAATTCCTTGGTGGTGGTGGTTTGTTTTTTTTTTGTTGGCTTTCTTGGTTGGTTGGTTGGTTTTCTGTTTGTTTTGTTGGTGGTGGTGATGTTTTTTTTTGTTTGTTTTGTTGTGTTGTGTTTGTTTTTTAAGAAAGTCTATGAAAATGACATTTATTTTGGTATTTTAAAATAATAAAGAAAAATATATACTATAAGAATTTGATACAATCTGCATAGGGAATAACTGGGCATTCCCTTACTATTTTCCCCTACTAACTTTCTCATTTGTTAGCTTCCTTTTTTAGTTCAATTTGTTCTCTAGTACTGGGCCAGTCACATACATTTTTTTCTACAAATTGTTTATTTGCTTGTAACTTAATTTCACTGCCATCCCTTGCTTTGCATGCTCTGGAAGATGTTTTTTCTGCTTTTGTTCACGCAGCAACTTGTGCAGTACGTACGTATGATCTATTTGTGGCCTCTGTGTTCTATTGCACCACTGTCACCACTCCAGCAGACAATAGCAGCTGTCTTAAGAAAATGTTGGGCATGAGCTGTATAATATTTGTGTGCATTGCTGTGTTACAGACATCAGATTTGGTATGAAAAGTAGATAAGGTGTGTCATTTATTGGCTCTCTATACGTTCCCAATTAATTTTAAAGAATTGTGTGAAAATTAATTTTCCTGAGCTTTGATAGCAATTCTCTGATACAGAGTTATATTATCAGTTATATTATCAGTTTGACTCTGTGCTTCCATAGTTGTTCTTTAATTAAAGTCACAGTGACAAAAGTTGCAGCTTTAATTAGTCTGGTGTATTGTTATAATAGTTCCAGTATCAAATGATGTGGGCAAGTCCTCTCTTTTACAATGGTGTTTTTGCTAATAATACAGATTAGCGTGGAATGAGTATTTCGTTTCATTTTCTCTAACCGATAATATCTTTGTCCTAATCTGAACCAAGGTATTTTGCTTTTGTGAACTGCAGAGTTTTAAGCTCACTAACAGAGAAATTTTATTAGTATTGTTCAGAGACAGAGTATTGGGCATCTGCTATAATAGTGAAGTTTGGTGAAGACTTGCACTAGATGGAGAGCAAAGACTGGAAATCCTAGAGGAATAATAAGTGTCAGTGGAAACACCCTTGTAACAGAGGGTAGTTATCTTCTGTTTTACCAAAACAGAAAGTTTCTTTTCACCTGGTAGAATGCCAAATGGTAAATTTCCATTACTGTAAAACGAAGAAATTTTCTAATTGCCTTATTCATAAAAGACTATGTGCAGTGAGAACTTGGTTTATAACCAGCTTATGCGAGTATGTTTGAAGCATTTGAACGTGATGGGTAAGAGTCATCACTTGCCATCTGCTGAAGAAACCGAGATCTGACATTTGACCAAATGACTTCCATAAGAAAAAGAAGTAGAGGCTTTTTAATCTAGTGTATAAATCTGAACACTTACGATTTCATCATGCTCAGTTTTTGTGTTTTTTGTTTGTTTGTTTTGCTTTTTTGTTTAACCCATAATGCTGCATACTCATTAATCATTGTGCTAAATTCATGCCATTTATCACTTTGTAGGTAAACAGAAAACCTAGGTTTACAGTTCTATATGTTAACATAAACAGCAGAAACCCGAAAAAGCAAAGATAGTTGGGTGCAGATGGCAGGTTGTTAACTCTTCTTGGTTTGCTTTAACAACATGCCAGGAAACTTAATGTTTGCTTGAAACTTGAGAAAGCTAGAACAAGGATCTTCAAGGAGGTACTTTTTTTTTTTTTTTTCCAAAACCACTAAAGTATTTCTCTGCTGTGCATGTTAAATATTAAGGTTTCACTGCTGTTTATAAGCACTTGCAAAAAAAATATACCAGCGCTTACTGAAAGAGTACAATTGTGCTATAGTTTGGGGCTGCATCCTGAAAGCCAGCAGACCAGGGCTTTGTAAGAAACCAGGGAACCAATTTTTAAACCTAAAACTTCAAGAGACCCCAGTCCTCTAGATTTTTTGAATATGCATGCAATTTACATTTGAAGCTGCAACAACGTGTAATGGAGCAAATATTTAAAACAGTCTCTAAGGAACTCTGTGATTTGAAATAAAAGAGTATTCAGAGTACCAAAGTATTTGTTTATATTTATTTAATACTTGTGATAGGCTTTGTTTGTGTTGGACCTGAAGCAGAACATAAGTCGTAGGAACCCTTGGTCTCCACAGACATTTTCCTTGGAAACTTGGACTCATCTCTGTGAGAGTGCTGCTTAGTCTGAGTTTCAAGCAGAATCACGAGTGTGGGAATGATTCTGCACAGGCTGAAACATCCCTTGTTTTTACAGTGAGTTTGCTTGTGAGCAAACCGAAGAATGGGCTGAGGTTGATCAAACTTAGTACGTTGTCATTCATTGGAAAAGCTTTTCCCTTTCTAATGCCTGTGCCACTTCTAGAATGGCTTTTGTTAGCAAAGCAACAGCTAGCAAGCACAAGCTCTTGCCCAGGAGATAAGTTATTATTTACTTTCCAATTTAAGTACTTTCTGTTGCATTCTGGCATCCTTTAACATCTAGCTCCATAGACTTGAAACCAATACTTTTTATGTGGACCTAATTACAGAAATGAGGCAGTATCTCAGACTGATGCAGGTAGCTGTATGTTCCTGTTCCTTCTTTCTAATTGGTCTGTGGTAGGGGTTCCCTATGGAGAGAGGTATAGAGGCAGGGAAAGATGGGAAGAGCATTCCTGCAACTTTGCATCCATCACAGGGGGGCGTGCAGGCAGGGATGCAGGATTGCTAAAACTTTCCAGATAGGTGAGTTGCTCCAGACTCCCTCTATTACCAAAATTCCATCATCCAAAATTGTCTTTTAAGCATTGTACACTTACTTCATTGTTTTTTGTTTGTTTGTTTGCTTGTTTGTTTGTTTGTTTTTGTTCCTCTTCTTGAACGTTGGACTGATGGTGAAAGCAAAGCTTATTGAATTACAGTTGTGTGGCTTAGTAGGGATGGAGTCAAATGAAATGTGTCTTTACTGCCTTGAAAAGTACTTAATATAAGAATAACCAAATGAATTTATTTTTGTTTCCTTGTAGGTGGCATTAAGTGTCCTGTTTGCAGTTTTGTTTATGGTACAAAATGGGAGTTCAACAGACATCTTAAGAACAAGCATGGAATGAAGCTGGTGGAACACGATGGGGAGGCAAAGTGGGAGGTAAAGCAAAGTTGTCATGGCTTTGGCCCTAAGATTTTAAAACGTTATGGAGAGAAAGTTAAAAAAATATTCAAAAATGCGTTCTCAACTCTATTTAAGATCAGGAAGTCATGTGGTCTCTTAGCTCCATTTTGAATACATACACTGCTGTCACTGTTAATCTTGACTGCTTTCATAACTGGTAGGATTAACAATGTTGTAAGTGCTTATTTCTGTATAGGGAGGGCTCTAATCCTCTGCTGCACAAAGACTGAAAATTTTAGCAAAAAATCATAAAACTGAAAAAACTTACTGCCTTTACTATATGCCAAATACTCACTGATGTTAAGTCAAAGATGCCCAAAGCTGTGAGGTTATATTGAATTAATGAAAGAAGCTTATGACTTGGTCCAGACAATGTTAGACTAGAATGTTAGACCTGAATTTGTAAGTGAATAAGCTAAAAATGATATTATATGAAATATTTGATTATATTAAACGGTTATTATAGAGAGGAAGTCTTCCACCATTTATTCTGTGCTTCTGGATTCAGTCCAAAGCATGTCGGAGTCACAGTATCAATGATTAAGATCAGAGCTTAAAAAATTGAAATTAGACTTTAGAAGTTAGGTCAGGAAAACAAAGCAAAACAATAAAACAATCAAACCACCACCTGGATTTTCTCAGTTTGGGTGGGGTAGTGCAGCTACCTTAATCAGCCATAACATTTTAAGCTGTAACATGGGTAGCAATTTGTTTTAAAATGAAAACTGTTACTCTAATAAAGCAAGGTTGAGCATAGATGCAGAAGCTGTGACAAAACCACAGAATTATCCAGATCTTATATTAAAAATCCCAGTTAGCATGCTGAGTATGCCATTGCCTGATTAGGCTGTTGTTGGTGTCCAGCGACAGGGAAATCCAGAAGTCAGTTGCAGTTGTCTGATCTCCACAGTTTAAGACCCATTCTGGATTTCAGGCCGTCTAGCCCTAAGCATAAGCATAATGCCTGATTTGGAAGTGCCATCTTGCAAGTTTGTGTTCAACAGTTCTTCAGTATCCATGAACAGAGGGTAAAATCCTCAAAACTATCACAGTAGGTTCTGTACGGACAGTTATTCAAAGATGAAAGGGCAAGTATTTTAAAATGCATCCATTTGCATTTCACAAACTGTTCTACGTCCACCCTCCCAGTTGATGCCCAAACATGAAAAAGTAAGAGGGCCCCAAGGATTTGAGCCTGTCTCTGCTATTGGAACTGCTATAAATAAAAAAGTCCCATCGGGGGAGAAGTAGATGTAAACAGCTTGTCTTGAAAAAACATGGTTATGGAAAAGATATTTTTTTTCTAAAATAAAATGCCATTTTCAAATGTAAGAAACATTTTACCAGATCTGCAAAGACAAGTCAAAGACAAGAATTAGACTAATTTTGCCCAAAATGTCCTTATTAGATCATGACACAGCAGAAGTTTGTTATTAGGTATAAAATAACTATGCAACAGAAATGAAGTCAAGATCATTTAGTGTGTTGAAAACAACTCTTGGGGAAAAATCTCGAAGAATAAAACTTTAAGATGATATCCCAACTTCTAGATAATGTTTCTCATGAATTCTGTTTCACCCTTGATTTCTATAACTCTTGTTACAATAATTAATGTCCAAAATTCATTCCTTTGAACTCATAACTTCAGTTGTTCTCTAATTTGCTAAAAAAAATTGCAATTCTATGCTTCTCTGATTATCCATGCATTGACTTGGTTTTGTTTTCAAGTTAACTGCCGAAGTTTCTGAAGAAGCATCCACTCAGTATCTCCATATCACAGAGGCTGGAGAAGACGTTCAAGGCACCCAAGCTGCTGTAGCTGCATTGCAGAACCTTAGATATACTTCTGAAAATGGTAAATTACCTGTTTGGGGGGTTGGAATACCAAATATATCTTTTTTCATAAATATCTCATTCTTTTCAGTATACTGGGTAATATGTGATATCCTGTGAAACTGTTAAAAAAGATGAAATTTGTCATCCAGAACTTATTTCTGGGGGTTTTATATTTTGTCTTCAAGGGTAAGTAATGAGAAGTGACCATTGCTTATGAATTTCTGTGTCCTTAAGTCATTAATACTTATCACACTCTACTTTGCACTTTATTATTAGATGTGTGGAATTTCCTGCTTGTATTATTGAATATATTGTGAAATCAGCTGTCTTGGCAAAGTAGATGGTGTGTATCTAATGGCAATTCCCTTGCTATCATTTTTCTTCCTGCTTAAGTCAGCCAGCCTGCAGAAGTGACACAGTGGAATAGCTCATTTACCATGTTCCTAGGACAGTACTAAGAAACTTAATTCTAATGATGCAGAAAACAGAGTAAGCTGTTGCAGTATCACATTGAATAAGAACAAGAGAGGATTTAGATCATGATTACTAAGTCGGGAATAAGAAAAACTAGAAGAAAAGAAGGAAAATGTTCATGTTTCTGAGAGTATTAAAACATCAGAGACTAGAATCAGTGTTCATATATTTTGAATGTATGAGTAAATGCAGTGGCTATCAGAAGATTGCATTTTACAATTGTGAACTTTATTGTTCATACTACAGGTATGTTTCTCAAGCTCCCATTTTTATCAGAATTTCCAAGCACATTGCAGTTCAGTTATGCTACTAACAATTTGTGTGTATTATTTTACTATAATCAGTGAGAATTCCAAATGAGTAAAAATATCTGGAGAAAATTGTCTTAAGCTATTATATATTTAAATTAATGTAAGCAAGATCCTGGAATGTACCATACATAACTTTAAACATGAGGCTGTAATTTTCAAAGTAGAATGATTTACTTGAATTCATCCAATTTAGGACACTCTTCTGGCATATTCCCTCTAGGCATAAAAAACAGTAGTAGATTGTCTGAAGGCAGTTATATAGGAAAAAAATAAAGCAAGCAAACATTCTTCAGTTCTGAATTTCAATTAGGAAGTCTCTCAGCTTCCTAACTCACAGTCCCTGCTATGAGTTGTACCTGTTGTTTGTTTAATCAATGTATTCCTCTAGATCTTTTTCAAATAGGCATAAAAATGAGCAGTGTGGTTTCACTTGCTGATTCATGCATTCCTCTGGCAAATTTGTTTTGTGAATACTTTCCTCCCATAGATCTATTATTAAAGTGTCAGGTTATCGAGCCGTTTGAAATTTATAGGCAGAACTGTGAATCAGGGTTAAAGCACGAGGGGAAAGAGTGTCTCTGGCACATAGATTCACATCCCCTCAGAGCTGTTTTACGGTAATGATCTTATGCTTGCTGTCTTTCTGATAAGGTGAAAGACTTGATCCAACGGCTGTAAACATCCTGCAGCAAATCATTGAGTTGGGTTCGGAAACCCACGATGCCACTGCCGTTGCTTCTGTAGTTACCATGGCACCTGGAACCGTGACAGTGGTAAAGCAGGTGAGAGCTCTTCTCTTCTCCAAAACAGCGGTGTTTTATTTTTGTGTATTTGTTGTGAAATGCATATTGTTCTGCAAGGACTAAATTGTGAATGACTGTGTGAAACGCATACAGAATTTCTCCTCAACTAATTTTGGCTTTGTGTTGTATGTACAGATGTTTATATGGACATGCGCAGACATTTATACATATATACACCTATGTGTTTATATGTATAAATTGCACAGTCACCAGTATAAATACATAAAATGTGAACGGATAAATATATGTATGCACGTGAGAGAGAAAATAAAGCATTTTCAGGCTTTTCAAAATAGCATACCTGCATTGTGGGTGGGCACTTAGTCCCAATGTCAAGAGTCGGGAGATCCTTGGGACAGACTTTTTCCAGAAACAAAAGTGTGTGGAAGGTTACAGCTTGTGTACAACTGTGTGACCATATCCAGCAATGAATCTCCATCACTTTGTCTTTGCAGTGCTGTCCTGTGGCTAGAGAGACTTGTGGGGTCCTAAAGTCATGTAACGTGGGGGCAAACAGGACTAGTACTCAGTCTGAGTTCATACTGCTTTTCTAATGGAGGATGCAACACGAGTGATCTGCAGGCACGTAACAGCTCCGAGAAGAGGATTTGTAGATGCTCCTTAACAGCAGTTGCTTATGTGAGATAGAAGTCACTGTGACCACCCACATTGGGGAAAGATAAAGAAAAAATCAAGTGAATTGTAGTTGGTTGAGAAGATACGTAATTGATTTTGTTGTTCCCAGGGAAATTGTGCAAGACCAGATGATATAGGTCAATTTGCAGATGACACCAAGCTAAGTGCGTGTGTCGATCTGCTCGAGGGCAGGAAGGCTCTGCAGGAGGATCTGGATAGGCTGGACCGATGGGCTGAGGTCAACTGTATGAAGTTCAACAAGGCCAAGTGCCGGGTCCTGCACCTGGGGCGCAACAACCCCAAGCAGCGCTGCAGGCTGGGAGATGAGTGGTTGGAAAGCTGCCTGGCAGAAAAGGACCTGGGAGTACTGGTTGATAGTCGGCTGAATATGAGCCAGCAGTGTGCTCAGGTGGCCAAGAAGGCCAACGGCATCCTGGCCTGTATAAGAAGCAGTGTGGCCAGCAGGTCGAGGGAAGTGATTGTGCCCCTGTACTCGGCTCTGGTGAGGCCGCACCTCGAGTACTGTGTTCAGTTTTGGGCCCCTCGCTACAGGAAGGACATGGACGTGCTCGAGCGAGTCCAGAGAAGGGCGACCAAGCTTGTGAGGGGTCTGGAGAACAAGTCTTACGAGGAGCGGCTGAGGGAGCTGGGCTTGTTCAGCCTGGAGAAGAGGAGGCTCAGGGGCGACCTTATCGCTCTCTACAGTTACCTGAAAGGAGGCTGTAGAGAGGTGGGGGTTGGTCTATTCTCCCACGTGCCTGGTGACAGGACGAGGGGGAATGGGCTAAAGTTACACCAGGGGAGGTTTAGGTTGGATGTTAGGAAGTACTTCTTTACTGAAAGGGTTATTAAGCATTGGAACGGGCTGCCCAGGGAGGTGGTGGAGTCACCATCCCTGGAGGTCTTTAAAAGACGTTTAGATGTAGAGCTTAGCGATATGGTTTAGTGGAGTACTTAGTGTTAGGTCGGAGGTTGGACTCGATGATCTTGAGGTCTCTTCCAACCTAGAAATCTGTGATACTGTGAATATTCTAAAAAAATGAATGAGATGACTTGTTAATTTCAGGCTTTTGCAAGGGTTCTGTTTATGGGAAACATGCTGGATTCAACTGGTAAAGAATTAAGTGACAGAAATTGTGGTAGGCAATATAGTTCCTTTTAAAATGAGACAAACCTTACAAGATACTGGTAGAAGTAACTTCAATATATATGTGTACTTCTTAAAGCATAGTACTGCACAGGTTTTACTAAGGATATTTGCAATGTACAGTGTTACTAAAGCATTTTAGAAATTAAGAATGGAAAGATATAGATAATTACCAAGTAAAGGTGAATCATTTTCAATTTGAGATGGCTGTTGAGTATGAACATCAAGCCCGGTATTTCTTCCTCATAGGTGTCTGCTAATTTTGATGCTGACATTTTATGTTTCTTCCCATTGTGTTCTCCAAGCTATGTTTGTTCTGCCAGTTTCATTATACTTCTCTAGTTTATTATCCCTTTTTACATTCTGTTTATATTCTTTGATTCCTCAGGGTCCCTGCACTCAATGTGGCTGATACGTCAGGGAAGGAAAGTACATGAGAAGTCTTAAATTCCTGAAGAGTTTAAGTAGCTCTTGTTATTTAAATGAACCAAAAGTGTGATTGTGATGAATGCCAGAACTAACTTTTGAGGTTTTCTTTTTTTTTCAGTATTGTGGTTATTAAATTTGTGATAACTCTCTAGAAGTGGAAAGTCCATAGTCTGTGAAGACAATGTTTAGATAATTGCCACCCAAATGTCAGGGAGACAAGGCAGAAGTTCAAGAAAAAACGTTTTGAAATGTTACTTGGCAAGTATTTTGCTTAGAAACTATGTAACAGTTTGGGGGATTTATTTATATATTTTTTAAATTAAGAAAAACAGATCCAAATTTGGAAAGGAAATTCAGTCATTAAAGAGGAGAGACATTCCAGTCCTTTTTATGTGCAAATTTCAAAGCAACTTTAACTGTAGTCACCACCAACATGTATGCTGTACTACATCTATGACCTGTTTCAAAGGTTGCATGCAGCATCAGCCATTGGTGTTTGCGCTATCTGTCAGTATTACTGAAAACTGTTCTTTAAAATGTGTCTTTTGAGGCCCTTCTACTAACGGTCTAGGAGAAAGTGGAACCTAGGTAAGTGGCAGCTGTGAAGAAGAAATTACATATGTGATACTGGAATGTTAAAAAACAAACGAAAAAACACAATTTAAAACATTCAGCAATTCTTCATCTTTCAATTATCGAATCAGATCAATTTCTGATTCATCTTAAAATCTATCCTCTTTGTTAGACCATCTGAATTTGCTGATAGCATTTTGTAAGTAAATATTCATATTACAAATTAATTGTCTGTCACTTTTAAATCCATATTTCTGGCCTTTGAATTTGCAAGCTGCTAAGCATCGATCACTGCTTTTTCCCTTGCCTTGTATACATTAGTGACTTTCATTGGTCTAATGTAAGCCTGGTATAAGCTCCACTCCCATATCAAATCCTCAGAGCACAGAATCTCTTTGCTGCATTTTCTTCTCCCGCTTTGAGTCCTGTTGCTATAAAATGCCATTTTTCCCCAGTTTGAAGTTGCAGAGAAACAAAATCGGTGTGTGCAGAACTGAAGTATGTCTCAAGCTGAGCGATCGCGTGCTACCTCAACCTACATCAGGTTTTACTAATGCCTTACTTAGATGCTCCGAGCATTGTTCCTCTGTCAGCGTGTTTCTTGTGGCTACAGGAATGACTGGAGCCTCTGTGACTTTTCAGTTTGTGTGTGCAGAAGTGTGCAGATCTGTGAGTTTTCCAGGGCAGTATCACGAGGCAGGAGGCCTACTGACACCCGACTGGCTACCTAGTTACCTTTAGTGGGCGTCATGGAAGTAGAGGAAGGGAGTTCTGTAGATTTTATTTAGTTATTTTTAATTATTGTCATCATTTCACTTTTTTTTTCTCTTTTTTCTATTTCTACTGATGCTTTATCAAATGTTTGACCTATTACACAGCCCTAGTTACTGTTTCCAGTTCTTCTCTTCCTGCCAGAGGATGGCTTCAGAATTATAGCCACATCCTTTTTTTAACTTCAGCGAAAATGTTTTTAGATGGTGTTAACATGACTGTAATCCTCTCCTATTTAGAACTGACAGCTTTTCTTTTTTTTCTTCAACACCGAGTTGCTTTCTATGGGATATCACTCATTTGTACCTACCACTTTGTCATGTTTTAATTATGCTGAGTTCCTAATTGTTAACCTTGAGGTGATCATAAGACATGTTCATATTTCACTTTCCCACTGGAAAATTTATTCCACGCTGTTCTGTGACCTTCAGCTTCACTTGTGGATTGTGAGACAAAAAAAATCATCCAGGGTGTCAGCAATATATCAGCATCATCTGTCACTAAATTTCCACTCTTGTTCTTCAGTGGCCTCCCCGAGTCCTTGCTTAGCAGCTTGGTTACATTTTTTTTCTTAACAACATTTATTGTTGTTCTGTTTTTTATGCTGTTATGTGTTGCTGTTTTTTTTATTTTGAGGACATACGTAACCCATTTTTTTATCAGTTCTCACCTTCATCTCTCATTTTTAGCTGCCTTTGCAAGTTATCTTCGTATTTTTGTATTTGCTCCAAGAAATTTCTTCTAAATCCTAAATTATTATATACTTTCAAAGTATTTTTTGCTCTGTATATCACATTACATCATTACTGTCTCTGTCTACCTTTTCCTGCCTCCAACTTTGTCCTTACTTTCACCTATAAAAGTGCTGTTGACCCTCTATTCCTAAAATTCTGCGTGAATCTAGACGTGCCTGTCAGTAACACAGCCATCTTCACCTTTAGCACTTCCCCTAACCTGTGTGCTCAAGTGTCTTCTGTGTGCAGTACTTGGAGTGTCTCATGGTAATGCAAGACTTCTGCCTGCAGAAACAAGCTTTGTTTTTGTCCGTAAGTCCTTCGCAGTACGCTGCTACGTGTCGAGTGCATTTGCTAGCTCTGACTGGTATCTTCTTTTTTAATTTCTTTCTGTTAAGTCACAAGACAGAAACATTATCATGTTTACAGTGTTCTATTAAATTATTTCCCTGAGATGGACGCCTTCATGACGCATGTTTATTAGATCACGAATACAAATTATTATTGAGCTGAACTCAAGATCAGATTTTCCATTCGAAGCTCCCAGCTTTTGAATTGAGTGTTTAAATTATATATATATATATATGTATGTATATTCAATTTTGGCTTTGGAAACCTTATATTTGTTGTTCATAGGAATGATATTATACAAGAAAATCCTTTGACAGCGTAACAATAAAACATCTCAGGCTGAATCAGGATTCATCTTTATGATTTTAAACTAAAAAAAAAAAAGTAAAGTAGCCCTATTTAACTTGGGTTATGACTGGGAAAAATGGGAATTGGCGTTGGCTCTGATCGTGCCATGTATGTGAGGCCTTTCAGAGGTTCTGTCTGGAACCTGAAATGACTTTAGCTCCTCCTTGCCTGAGTGCCAGTATATTAACCTATTATCAAGATTAAACTTTTCGGGTATCTAATTTGGGAGAAATCCTGTTGTGTGACAACATACTGCCGCTAAGGAAAGTACTGCACACGCCTGAGTGAATACCAAGATCCTAGTGTGAAGTTCTGCCAGTATGGGCTGAGATTGGCAAAAATCCATACTGAAGCTTTGATTGCAGCATGACACAAAAAGTGTAATCTTGTCAGTTTGAAGCCATTTCAGTTAATAGTAATTCAGACTGGATCACTACAGCTACTGGTGGTATTTATTTATGGCATAGAACTTGAGTTGTTCTGCACTGCTTACAGAAAAAAATGTAACAAGGTGGGGAAAATGTGAAAGCATAGAATTGTGAGTGTGAAGAATAGCTAGGAAAGAAGCTAATAAATGGTTAAAAAAGATAGGAAATATTCATAAGGGATGGTAAAAATGGACGAGAAATTGGGGGGAGAGCAATTCTGTAGGAACAGAGCACATAGCAAGAAGGAGGAGGAGGGACCAGCACCGTAAAACAAGTCACTTTACCTTCTGTGGATTTGACTCTTTGTGAGCTATTACAGATGCACTTTTGCCCTCACTCCATAGGGTGGAGGCTGTTTTGTTTGTGTTTTTGTTTGTTTTGCTAGCAGAGCCTGTTCAGTCCATTATTTATATAGGAGAATTATTTTCCTAGCTCACAGGCAGAATAGTTTAGTGGGCAATATTGGCAGTGGGGTGATGGTTGGACCAGATGATCTTGAAGGTCTCTTCCAACCTTCATGATTCTACGATAAGTTAAGCATTTGTTTGTTTTAAACACTGAGTTACTTGTGAAGAAACATTTCCCTCAGAAATGAGCACTCGTGTTATTTTTGCAGAACAAACTGTATATTATTCTCTGGAGAGACAAGATTCAAGGTGCATTTTCTTGGTTTCACAATATGAACATCCTTGAATGCTTGTTTTCTGAATCACCCTGTCTTGACTGCAACATCATAGAGTTGTTCCTGTCTGGACAGTGTCCAGCACCTCTAGTTTTTGTTATAGTTGTTGCTCGCCCATTTCCAGTGCTTGTTAGCAGGAATGTGTAATAGTAACAAGATACGTTTTAATTCATTTATTTTGCTTAAATGCGGGGTGTGTTATTTTTACCAAACCTCTTTGAAACAGAGGGTTCTATGTAGGGTTCTTTGTCCAAATTTATTTTTTCTTTTTGCCTCAATTTACTGAGCAGAGAAGTAGATAGTCTCAATCAAAGTATACCATAGTATCCATTTAAATTTGGTTGTGTGTTATCTGCATTTTGAGCTATTTTCACATAGATAACTGGTAAACAAATGTTCTGTTAATTTGCTGGTTTTAGACCCGAAATATGTTTTGTATGTTCTACTGGCACAGGGGTTATTGTCCTGCTTTAAGAAACGTATCACCAAATAAGTGTTTAAAGCTTTAAATCTTGTTTTCAATATTATTTTTCCTGTATGAACAAGCTACTGAGATCCATCTTCATTCAGAGCAAATCCTGCCTGCCTGATATATAGAAAACAGCTAGAGCAGAGCAACACTCTTTGTTCTCTTGGAGAGGAAAACAAAAAAAAAAAACAAACCACCCCCCCCAAAATCCAACAAACCTATGCCAAAGGTATTGTTCACCACCTCAAATCTCTGTACTTTTCCTTATTTTCCAATACTTCTGATTAATATATCTGGGTATATTACCAACAGGTATACTACCAACTATACTAGGTATACTACCAACAGAATTTTTTTCTGCCACCTTACTTGTAGCACATTGGCATGTAAAAGCTTAGTCAACAATTCAGGGCTTCATGTCCCAAGTAGTATACAGACGTTTGACTTGCAGGATCTTTGTCGGTGCTGACATTTTGAAAAACTACATGGCCACTCTACACAATCTAGAGTTGGCATCTCTCCTCTAATGATTTCCTGTGGCTCTAGAGCAATCACTTCAAGCTCGCTCGGATGATCACCAGGAAGATTGCATTAATCACTAATTAATATTATTAGTCACTAAGGTGATTATACCAGTCTTTCTGCACAACTGTTCGTTATTAATTAACTCTAGTTCAACCCTATGGGATGTAAGTCCTTCCTGTTATCAAGCCAGAAACCTAGTGTCCTCTTCAGGTAGGATGCTTGGGCATCCAGGTGATGGGCTGAATGGTGCTGGCTTGTTCTGCATGCTTATTTTTATATGGGTTCTCATTTTATCCGCTTTACTAAAATGGCTGACCAAGCTGTCATTATTTTATGCTACGGTTACTGTGATATCCTTTCCTTCTGACATTCACAGATGCTGCTTTGCCCCTTTTTTATACATTCAGAGCAATTTAAAGATTACTTCTCTCTAGTCTGCCTGTCTTACAGTATGTCCATGTGATCTTCCTTTCTTTTTTGCCACATCCAGCAAAACCTTGGTTTGATTTCCAAGACTTTGTACTCCTTTCCGACTTAGTGTCCTGTCTCTCGTTAGCTGTTAAGTTTTTGACTCTCACCTTTGATCAGTCCATGAAGATTTAATCGCTCATTATTTTTTTCCAAACAAGTTTCTTAATGCCTTCTTTCATATTGTGCTTAGTTATGTGGATATTTAATGAAGAACAATTTGTACCTCATTGTTTTCTCTCAATCAGTCTTCAGAAATATGATGACACCAATTATCTCTGGTTAGGAAATTGGTCTGTTGATACTGCTGCCTGCTAGACAAAGGTATCGCTGTCTCATTTATATTGTACTCACCCATTTCCCTTCTTCTGTGTCTGCTTACTGTCTCATGTTTTCTATTGAAAATATAAGGCCTTTGGGGCGTGAAATACTTTTTTCAGGTAGAACACCTGATACAGTCCAAGTCCTGGTCTAAAGCACTACACTAATATTACCAATAAAGAAGAGTAATTGGCTGTTGAACGCTTTCTTGTTTTCTCCCATTCAAAAACAGACTGACCTTACTACCTCTGTATCTTGGAGTGCAGGATTAGGATGAAGTCTATTCCTGAAAAGCACGGTAACCTGTTCTCAGCCTGGACTTCTAAATAACTTGCTCTGCAGAATAAGTATATCAACCATTTCACTAACCAAGCAGATCTTTATCAAGCTGAGGAAAACACTGGAATTTCATGCATTTCACCCTTTATTTTAGTTCCTTTCATCATTTTATTCTGTGATCTCTTCAGGCTCTGGTAAAAATCCTACCATAGCAACAGCCACTTTTTTCAAAGTGACAGCAGTAGCAATGCACAGCAAAGCTTATACATCGGCTTGAAGATGATCACAGGACAGAATTTTATAGTCTAACACACCTTCAAAAATAAGCATCTAATAATATTAGCATGGCTGTCATGTCAAGGGCTCCTGCATATTGTACCTCAGCGACGCTCTTTGTATTTTAACCTGGCTCTGATTTGTACCTACTTGATGCTGGGTTCATCCAGAAAATTTGCCAGTACAGAGTTCTCTATGGGTTGATAATCAAGACTGATGTTCTTTTAGAACATGGAGCACTTTATTGTTTAACTTGATGGTGCTAGCAAGAGAAAGAAAATTTGGGAAAGATGTCCCTGTTTTCTTAGCTTCTGTGGAGTTCTTGTCATCTGTATAACATCCAGAAAAAAACTCATGTCAACATTACTGCCCTCTGTTAGAGCTCTTGAAATGGTGGCAACGTTGCCACATTTCCTCAGAAGGAAACCTCGTGATACAGTGTTCTGCCAGACAAGGGACACTGCCAGTCACAGCCTCTCTGTCAGGATATATTCGACCAGCCAATGGCTAAAGATTCTTAAAAATCACCAGTAGGAAGATTTGTTTGCCACTTTGCATTTTTTTATTTTATGCAAAGCGAATCTTGCATACTGAATTCCCCTATTGTTCTGAAACTATTGTGTGCCAGTTTGTCTTTGTTTTGTGGTTCTCTGTAGAGATTCATGTGATCAAATTACAGCGTTTTTCTGTGCATGTCTGTGTGTGTTTTTCACACAATATATCTATATGTAAACTAGAATAAGAAAGGATGGAGTTCAAGTTACCAACTGGCACCAAACAAAATGGTAGAGACAGTCCCGTAGGCAGGGATGTAAGCTGGCATATCACATATCCAGGTGCTCACTGTGATCTAGAAAGCTTATATTCACTTTTCCTTTTCAGCTTTTATGTAGCTAATTTGTAAATTTTCTTACCGTGGTGTCTTATATAATATAAATAGAAGCAATTGTAACCTAGCGTAAGGTTTCGAATTCCTGCAAAATCTGTGTGATTAACTTTTTTTCTTCATGGCAACCTGAAAGGCAGCATTCAGTCTGAAATCAAGGGAGAGATTCCACAGAGGATTTTGGGTCAAGCCTAGCAAGGCTGTTTTAAACACGATGGGTCTGGTACTCCTGCTGACTTCAAAGAAAATTGAAGGTAATCATTATTTCTGAGGATGAGCTCCAGAATAAAAAAGTAGCTTTAGCAGCAGTTTACCGTACATATTTCCTTTTTCTACTTTTCAGGGAAGGGAAGAAGCATTATTTTCCTCAATGGCTTGAATTAATTTATCTCAAAATAAAAACGACTTGCTTGGTTTTAGAGGAAGAGGTTCCTGTAAGAGGTACCCATTTTTTGTGTCATTTGGATGGCCCTCAGATATTTGCATTTAGAACTTTAGATAATTTAGAAATTTTGAGCTTTTTATAAAGACATGGAGGCAGAGGATCCATTAACTTTCATGAGAGGCACATTAAGCCAGGAAGAAATATTTATGCAGGTAATGAATTGGTTTAGCATGCCAGCTGTGTATGGCTTCAGATTCTTGCTGCCATCGTTTAGCAAAGGATAAGCAGCCAGATGCTTTTCAGCTGGCTCTCAAACAGAAAAGAGGTCATGGATGCTACTCTTCAAAAGATTTGAGATGCCAATAAAAAGAATTGAGTGTAGTAACTTCATTCATTCTGATGGCAGCTGTCCCACTGTTTCATCAAATTGAGGGATGTAAATTAACGTTTTGAGATTATTCCCTGTGGAACGATCTAATAGGAACCAAGCAGAAGCATGTAAACATTGAACTGATTTGAAATGTAAATATCCAAAATAATGTGGTAATTTGTCAAACTAAAAGGATTACAGATAGCTGTCCAAAAAAAGATACTGGAAACTAGAAACACCAGAAATAGGGGCATTAGTCTTCTGTACCCTGCATGACAAGGGTAATAAAACCATATCGATAAAGGTAGGTAGGGAGGTTAAATTAACTTTCTTTATTGGCCATTTTCATTTCAAAAGCATATAAAACTGAATAAGTATTAGATTGCTGCTATTGAATTGAATGAGATTCTGGTTTCATTTCATTTTCATGTCAACTGTGCTTTATTTATCTTCCTTTCTTCATTATTTATGTACACTCAACTATATTTAAAATTATTTATGGGTTTTGATTTAAAGTGACTAAAGTGAGACTGTACAAGATTCTTTTCAGACCGTGTTGTGCATTCTTGCTGCTCTTAGTAAATTTAGTGTAATTTTTCTGGCCTGAGGCACATTGTCAGAGGATTATGTATGATGCACTAACACAAGAGTTACTGTACATTACATAACTGAAAGGCCAAATAATATTAGAAGACTCCTATCTGTGTATGTTTGAAGATCCCCAGCATCGAGTACTGTAAGATTATAATTACTTGACATTTTTAGCTGCAGCTACCTGTCTGAATCCACTGGACATGAGACTTCTGTCCACTTGTTGTGACCTGTGTTAGTAGATCTTGTGTGGATCCTTCCATTTTGAACAGGAGCTGCCACTTTAGCAAGTAGCCTCAGGAAAGAGGAGGACATGGTTAAAAAAGGTGGAGTTCTGTCTGAATTAACAAAATTTCCCCCCATTATAAAAAAAAAAATACTTAAAGGTGTGTCATCAGGAGAAGAAAGTTGTGTTACGTTTCTTTTTATGGTTTGGCTTGTTGCATCTTCAACAGAAACTCAAAGCTTCCATTAGTAAAGGGTAATTTTGGGGATACCCATATTTTGTGTCAACATAAATTTGTTTTTCTGAGGGTGGTGGCAAATTTTCTTGTGTCAAGACAAAGCAACCTGCATCACCCAATTTCGTAGGATATTGAACTCCAGCAGGCACTGTTTAAAATAGCTTCCATTTAAAATGTTCAGGTACGCTTGGTAAAAGAAACAGAACATAGAAAGGACTTTATCCCTTTCCCATAGTTTTATCCGTATCATCTAAATCCTGTGCAACAAAGCCGGAGTCAGCACCAGTAGGTACAACTATGCTGTTGCAGTAAGGTCAATGACAATGGTAAGATTCTCTTTAGAAGTTAAATCTTTCACCGGTTAAAATCCACTTATATTTCATCAGTGTACCACAGACATACAACTCTGGGACCTCTGAATAATTTAACACCTGAACATGCTTGTTATTGTTCAAGAAAAAGCTTTGTATAGCCTGATGAATTGAGTGAAAGTTCAAAGTGATACGGAGTCCTATGGGGTTTGTGCATCTCTGTAATCTTCTTGATCTGACAGATATTTTAAACGTGGAAGAAAAACGTTATAAGGAAAGTCAGTGTACAGCAATGGGAATGGTTGCTTAGGGGGAAAAAATGAAGTTAGGAAGGAGCAGCTAGAAAATAAACATACAGAGCTTCTTTTTCTCCTTGTAAGTCTTTAAGGAGTCAAATGCATGCTTGGACGCTTCTCTGTAATTCTTCCCTACTGTCCCCATGCCCCCCCAAGCACCAATACTGAACTTCAGTATATTTTCGTGGACTTGATTGTTCTAATAATACTTCTTAGAAAGCAATGCATAGAAATGATCTACTACATAGAAACATTTCATGGAAATGAAAGCTACTAATCTGTGTGATTTAGTAGACTTCCACGCTTTGGAATCTACCGTGTTTGACCTGTTTTTTCAAAATCACTTACGAGTTCAGTGCTGCCAAGAGCACAGCATATACACTGCCCTGAAATACAAGGTTTATGCTGAAATCCAATAAACCGATAATTTATTGATTCTTTGTTCTCCTCATATTACCCTTTGTGTGGTTATTAGAAGTACCATGGAGGTTTGCTTTCTGTAAAGCTATGTCGGTGAGCCACCGATGCTGTCCTCATGCCCTTTTGTTTGCATAAGCTAGTGATTTATAGATGCACTTGATGATGTGAGAAAAAGCATTTCTGTAGAGAATATGACGTCCTACAAATTCAGTAAGTTACTTTCTTACAGTGAGAAATAAACGTGATTTATCTCTGCAAGCTCACTTCATAGAACATTTGCTAAGCCTAAATGAAAGGGAAATAGGCCTTAATAAAAACTACCCGTTTTCCAAATGGGAAAGGAAGAGAGGATCTGATTAACTGTGTGGTGCAGATGCAAGTGGGTTGGCTTTTATGCTCAAGCAAATAAAACAGCCCCCTTCAATGAACAAGGGGAGTGGTGGTGTATTGGAAACACTTAACAAATGCCTTTGCATATTCTTGCATGTGTAAAAATTTACCCAAAAGAATATTATTTTATCATTAATACTTGTAAGAATGCATTTCCTACACGTGACTTAGTTTCTGAATGTGCTGTTATTGGTCTGGTGCATGGAAATATCTGGATGGGGTGAAGAATTAAGATCTGTTCTTGAATCCTAGTGAGTACTGTAGTCTAATTAAACTCACAAATAGTTGTTTGAAGTTCTTTAAATTTGATACGAAAATATATTGCATTATTTCTTTCAGAAAAACGTTCATTTAAAAATCTGCTATTTTCAGTTGCTACTATCAATATCCTTTCAATAATGTAAAAATTGCTGCCTTGCAAACGGGTGTTAAGGAGATATTTCATTAACACGTTTCACCATTTTTGTTTAATAAAAGTCCATTGAGTTTAGGTTACAATGAGTATTGCTACAATGAAATTTGTAGTTCAATGAGCTTTAAAATAAATTAAAAAATGAGGGCTCTAAGTGTCTTTTCATGTGGTTTTAGACGTATTCTCACATCAGTGATACTGGAGGAGCTGTTTGACTTCCGATTTATTTAAATAAGATTGGTTTTGAGTGAATGACTGGTGAGAGGTTAAAGCTGTTCCCAAAGTCCTGTGTTTCTGTAGCTTCATAGCTCTCCATGCATATAAATGAGATGCTGAGCTACTGCTTTCAGTATTTTGTATGGCTATACACTTATTCAAAGTGATCATTACAAATTCTGTGTAAAACTGATATTTTCTTTCAAAACTGCCTGATTTCTAATTTCTGTGCTGTGTGTGCATTAATCATCACAGTACTGGTTATTTACTGGAAAGGTGAAACTTCTCTAACCTCTTCAATTTCTTCTTAGGTAAAAGAAGAGGAGCAGTCAGCCAATCACACTTTGATGATACAAGAGACCCTGCAGCAGGCTTCAGTGGAGCTGTCTGAACAGCATCACCTGGTAGTCTCTTCAGATGAAGTGGAAGGAATTGAGACAGTGACTGTCTATACACAGGGTGGAGAGGCTTCAGAATTCATAGTTTATGTTCAGGAAGCGATGCAGCCCGTAGAAGAACAAAC
This sequence comes from Anser anser, assembly GCF_964211835.1. NCBI lineage: Eukaryota > Metazoa > Chordata > Aves > Anseriformes > Anatidae > Anser > Anser anser. The sequence continues at coordinate 7,605,814 of NC_139721.1, forward strand.
TGTGGAACAATCTGTGCAGGAGCTCTAGAGAATGGTGTTCAAAGGAGACGGCTGCCTGATCTGCCAAAGCCAAAACTTTCATTTCTTTTCCTAACAAGACCAAAAACAATCAAGCTGACAAATGTTCAGATTATGTGTGAGGTGAGACCGTGCTACTAGATCTGGCTTGATTGCATCAGTAATTCAGAGATTATGGACAAAACTTCCTTGGATTTTTTTTCCCCTGGAAAAAAGTACATATTTTGAGGAATAAGTATTCATCCTTATTTAAGACATCTGTCATTTGATTCCTGTAAATATCCCAAAAATATTGTCTGTTCAAAACTGTGCTATACCACAATAGAAAAAAAAATCTATAAAGGTAGCTAGAATGTCTAGAAAACTCATTCCAGTTCATTCCATCTTACAGATACTAAATATGTGTTTGACTTCACTGGAAGCAGGGATTTTTTTATTTTTTTATTTTTGTAAAATTAGAAGGACTTCTTATTTTTCAGTATATGCTTAGAATGTGTTTGCAGAGTTGTGGACCTAACCCAAAGAAAGGCTCAACGTTTAGAAATATTCCACAGATGGACTTTCATTTGTGTTTGTGAGTTGATCATTTGGGAGATATTTAAAGCCATATATGATAATTTTGGGTACCAATAGCATAATTATTTTTTAAATAATTGGATAATGATAACTTTCCATCCCACCTGTCCAGTACCATATGATGAAACCAAATGTTTGTCAACTCAATGAAATGGTCTTCTGTTTTTAAGAAAAAGATATATTGAAATGATTTGTAAATTCTATTAAAGATGTATGTTCATATGTTTTAAACAAATGTTTGTAAATATGACTGTGTGAAAGAACTTGTACAAAAAGTAAGTAAATATTGACCAAAATTTAGATATTCTTAATTATGCATGTATATAGCTCCAGATTTTTCTTCATAAATCTTGAATTGTTTCTGATTTAAATATTTTTAAATTTGAGCTATAAAAGTTATTAATTAATAGCAAAATTGTCATGTTTTCTTTTAAGTATTGACTTCCTTTTCAAAGCTAAGTAGAGAATGCTGTTTTGCATTGGCTCTGACAAATTATTCCTCCAGTCAGTAGTTTCTAATCAGGAAAGTAGTGTAATGAAAACTAGGAGGAATTTTTTATGTGACTGAGCTTATTTATGGGCATTTTGAGTGGACAAGTGAAGAAAAGCTTTTAAATGCATTGATGAAATGCAGTGAGTTGGTCGTCTACCTCTTGTAATTCTGCTGGGTTTTATCAATGTGATACAAAATCAGGGTGCAAACATTTAGTGTTAGCTTCTCCCTTATCTGTGGTGATAATAAATTTACATGTCCCAGGGACGTTTGGTTTGTAGGACAGAGACCTTTTTGCCATTTACTCTGTAACTGGCTGGGCCCGGTCTCGAATGTCAGTGTTGATTTCAGTAAACTTGCCTAAAATGAGCCGTGAAGTGTGTGTTCAATAACAATTGTAACATAGAAAATGATGCACCAAATGTACCAACTTGATTAATCCGCAACAGAAACTTGGTTTTGTAATTACTGCTTAACATTTAGTGTTGATTTGCAATAACAACTTTCTAATATCTAAAAGAGAAGAAAACAGTCTCAAATGGTTTTCTTAGAATTTATTGAAGATAGCCCATTTGCTATTAAACTACGTTCGGAAAAGCATCAGAAAAGCATCGTGATCGTATGTAGTAACAGCTGTGTTCTTAACATAAAACCTTTCTGAGTCAATTCAGTAATGTATTTTATTATTACCTGGCAGTGGGGGGAAAATGGAAAAGTATTTTGCTATATATCACTCAAGAATTCTGAAGTAAATTATTTCCAGAGAGACTCAGTACTTCTGTCTATATGAGGTGTGTCTGTGTTTGGAGGAAGGGTTAGGTTTTATTTATTTATTTACTTATTTTAATTCCACTAAGTCATAGCCATGCTTACCTACTGTAATTTAAGCCTTGACTTGCTTTTGTTGTACAGCACTGGAAGTACCATGCTTCCTGCTGTGTTGGAAGAAGAAACTTCAGTTCATTTTACTAAATTTTACGAATTCATCAACAGATAATATAAAGGATGAATATATTTATATAAAACAGTAGGTATTCTGATTTTAAAGCATAAATATTTGTGTTAATTTTCTGTAACCCTTTTGTTTTAGAAATACTTTTCAATTCAGGTGCTTTCTTAAGTTAACATATGAGGTGTAGGAACAATTTCTTCATGGAGAGGACAGCCAAGGATTGGAATGGGGTGCCCAGAGAAATGGTGGTGTCCCCATCCCTGGAGGTATTTAAGAGACGTGAGGATGTGGCACTAAGGGACGTGGTTTAGTGATGGGACTCGGCAGGTCAGGCTGGTGGTTGGACTTGATGATCTTGGAAGTCTTTTCCAACCTAGATGATTCTGTGATTCTAAGTCAGGAAAGATTTTGAGCTGCACTGAGTAAAAATTCTTGCCACCATAATTACGTTTTCATCTTTCTAGGATATGCAACTGTAATATTATGAGGAGATAAGTGCTTCTTCTTGAACGTAAGTCACTGAACTTCACAAAATGAATGTCCAAAGAATTGTCTGTCTTTCAAAAGCAGGTTTCTGAAAGGAAGAAAACGGAGAGCTTTGTCCATACCAGTCATTTGAAGAGGCCCCAGCTGTTCCAGTTTTCTTTTGTGTGAATTGGGAACCACCAAGAAGGTAAGAATTAACTCTTTTGCATGGCAAGGTCTGTTTCTGTTATCACCTAAACAGCACAGATTGTTTTCAATGTAGATTCAAATCCTTTTATCCAGTTTCTTTTGCGAGGATTAGATGACCTTTCCTGTTCAGGGGAGACGAGGAGTTATGGCTTTAAGTTAGTTGAGTAGCTCCTGCTTCTGAAGATTATACATTCTTCCCCACACCACTAATTTTTATTAGCATTTGCTACTCTATGCAGTCTTCTGGTTTTCCTTTTTGACAGCTGAGGAGTTATCCTAGCTTTAGGCTAACACTTAGCAAGTATTGCTCTTTAAAAGTTTATGCATGCGCAAATCGAGCAACTGTGCTAACTGATGTGCAGGGCTAAGAACACATCAAATGGTTCCGGGAATGTGTTGAGCACAGGGGAGATAGGTCTCGGAATCGTGCAAAGATTTTAAAAAACGGAAGAAGGAAGCTGCAAATAATTTTAGTGGCAATGAGGTCTTATTTAATGAAGGGCAAGGATGATGCTTGAAGCTAATCCCTCCTTGTGTTACAGAATGGAATAACCGTCTGTACACAGAGGGGAAAATGTGAGCCTTGAAGGACAAAAGCCACAGGAGAGGGCTTGGGAATTGAGTGTTCCAAGTCTTGTTCTTTTCCATCTCTTTCTAATTAGTTATATCCATAGAGACTAGTTTGTCTTTCCTTAGTAGAGAAAGAGGATGGGATGTGCCATCCTTTGGCAGATGGTTTGTTTTCTGTGGCCAGTTGTGGTGCCCCTTGATCCCAGCACCGTTGCATTATGCTAGTGATCCTGCTTTTAACCAGCTTTTGTAGCATCCTGGCTTACGTGGCACTGCACCAACAGGGGCTTTCCACTGGACCTTTATCACTTGTCTGGAACGTCCACGGGATGAAAAGAGAAAGGAACTGCATACTTCTGCTCTGTTGATTTACCTCAAAGTTTGGATTATACGAAATCCCAACTAAAGAGTACAACAGATTATAATGTTAGACTGGTTGTTCCTACTATAATAAGGAATAACACTCCTTATGTAAATGTACTTGAAATAAATGCTTTTAATGTCACTTTTTAAAACAAGTTTACAGAAATGACATTGCTGCAAGTTTGAGATTTTCAAAATGTTTTAATGAATTTCTTTGGAATAATCTTCTAAAGTTCTAAAGTTCTGAGTTCACACACAGGATCCTGGCAGTGCCATATAGAATTTAGTCATACTAAAAAGAAAATAAAAATGTTTTCACATTCCAATAAATTTGCTCACCATGTGGATGTGCACTTTACAAATTTCGAAGAAACAAACAAACCAAACCTGCCTCTCAAGAATAAGCATGTACAGTAAACACCGTAGAGAAAGGAAGAAAGTACTGGAAATAATGTTACAACACACTCAAATTTTCAAAGAAATGAGTTCTTATTGGGCAGAGAATTTGGTATATGAGGGATCTTTGTGAAGCTGTGTTTAACTGTAGAATCAGGATTTGATTTTTGGCTTGAGCTCTTCATGCCTGCCCATGGAAGAGGTTTGTCATTTGCTGCACCAGCTTGTTGAAACTTCAGGGAGGTCCACTGAGATGTGGAAATTGACTCAGGAGGAAGTTTTGAGTACTTGGCCCTTCTGAACATCAAACTCTAGGGATAAAAGCACACTGAACACCCAAGTCTCACTTCAGGAGAACTTCTTTCTCAAAGTTGCACCTAATTGTTCATGGAGGTGGAAGGACTGTCAACCACTCTTATGCCTTGAAATACAGCAAGCCCTGCCTAAATGTGGGGTTTTATTTCTGTAAGAACAGTGACGTTCAGCTGAGACCTCTGCAACTAGTATTGAATTGGAAAGAATATTGATTTTTATTTTGCCATTCTTTTGATGTGAAAATAACGATGATTGTTATCAGAGTGCACGGAGTAGAGCAGAGTGAAGCAGATGCCGTACACAAAATTACAGAGATTGTTTTTCTTTGGTTTATGTTTTGTTGATGCCACAGTACAGTTCCTGCCTTTTGTAGGCGTGTTTGAGCTGTATCTGAAATTTTAATCTTGAGCTTGTTTGCAGACTGCATCATTAGCAAAAATGCACTTTCTTTAGGTAATGCTGCTAAAATGCTGCTAATACAGTCTTTGCTCCTAACATGACAAACTGCAGATGTTCCTTTCCCTTTTATAATCTGATCACAGTGAGGTTACTGAGTTGTACCGCACATGGCTTGACAGCTTCTCAGTTTGCATTTCCAGCGTTCGCATCATTAGCGGACATCATTTCCATCAATAGCAGCACAACTGCATTTGTCTTTTGTTCTTCCTTAAAATGAGGACAACTTTTCATCCTGGAAGACTTTCATGTTCACTTAGAGTTATATTTTGGCACATCCTGAGAGCATCAAACTTGATGTTACGACATGAATATGTAGTATCATCTTCATCTCGGGAATAATTCCACAAGGTGCAGGGAATTGGTTAGGTGATCTTTCATGTGTCCCTGCTCAACTCGCCTGTGTTGGGCTTCAGTGATTACAAGCAGCACCACACATTTCGAAGGGCAGCGCAAATTGCAGAGCCATTGTTGTAGGTTCCTAACAAAAGCTTCTGTTCGAGTCTCCACGGTCACTCCTCGAGGTGCATGAGGCAGAGGAAGGAAAGCAACGCCTGTTCCTCTCTTGCTAAACGCAAATGGATAAAAATGCTCTGCTAATAGGTGAACATAATTCCTCTCAGTCCTATACAAAGCAGATCAGTGCAGACTCACCGTCCCAGAACGACTTCTTTCTGAGAAAGAGATACCGACGACCAACCTGATCACCTCTCCAGATTAACCAGCCAGAGGAGAAGGAGAAGGGCTTAGTGTGATGCAAGAGTGGAACGATGGGATGTCATTGAGTGAAAGAAATATTAGGCCAAATATTCGGATTCATTTCATGGTGAGGAGAACTATTAGCTTGTAAGATGGTACCTGAAATAGTAAATGCTTCTCTTCTTGGGATGCTTTATTATTGTCCTGACTTGAAATACAGCCAGACAGTGGGACTGTTCCTGGTGGGAAGGGTAGGGCAGCTGACCTCAAAGGTTCCTCTTACACTTCATATTTCTAGGCGTTTAATAACAACAAAGGAGAACAAAATGACCTGTTTTATATGCGGAGCTACACCTAACAAGGATGCTATAGAGAGGATGCTTCAGAGAGCTTACTCTGAAGTAATTGATGGGATGGGCGCCGATGGGCTGTTAAATAAGAGCAAGAATGCAGTTTACTTTTTCTTATGCCACTTATTCATGAAAAGTCCAGTGCAGGACTTGAAATGAGTGGTGGTTGCCAATAAAATATTAAAACACAAAATAGACAGTTCTGACAATGCTATAAATGAGTTTTTTATTCTCTATAAAACATTTTTACAGTCCTCTTTGCTAAATGTGGATGAAGAGGGAAACTGGAGTCAAAACATCCCACAGAATTTGGCTGGATTTTTCCAACGCTGTGAATTTTTCTGAAAAGCTGGAAATAACTTTATCAGCCTAGGTAAAATAAAAAAGGATCAAAAGATTTTCAGTGTTTTGGATTGAAATCAAAGAGAAATTTATAGAGCAAGCTTCATTATAATTTTTTTCTTTCAGTTCAAGGAATCTTCTGGAAAATAAGGGGTCATTTTGTGTTATGCACCCAAAATGAGATGTACTGTAAGTATATTTTACAGAATCACATAAGATCTGTAACACTGAAGCTGTAGGAGCTACTTAATTCATAATATTCAATATTCCTTATGGGCTAGCAAAGGAATACAGGACAAAATATCATCATAGATTACAGAGCCAGTCAATATGTTTACAATTTGTTTTGGAAATACTCAAATACTCCCCCCCCCCCCCTTTTTTTTTGTTTTTATTTTAGCTTTGAGTTTAGTTTTCTGCTAGCATTGAGACTGAAAATACTTTCTGGGCCCTGAAAGCTGGATGTACTAGGGGTATTAATAATAACATACAGACCTTTTTTTGGTGCTACACAGCTTATTCAAATCCATCTTCAAATGGTTTTAATCAAGTATTCCCTTCATCTAATGGTAATTAAATGAGTTTCAAGATATGATAGGAAAGGTCCAAGTCAAAAAATCACCGTGTCATTGGAAATGAAGTAACATCAGTTTTTACTGAAACAGCAATACTTCTAACAGCCGTGTGGGGCCTGAATTTAGTTCATCCCCAGAGTATGTGAAAAATACATTAGTAAATAAGTGGGAAAGTTTTTGTGGCTGTTGTGATACAAGTTCTGTGACACACCTTTTCTTTGAATATATGATTTACAATGTTGGTGATGACACAAGTGTTTGGTAGTTGGCTTTTTAGTTTATTTTGGCTGAAAGCCAACCCCCGTAGAGAGGTGTTTTGTGTTAGGACCAATCCAAGCTGCCAGAATTAGAATTTAGGGAAAAAAATAAGAGAACATTTTGCCGATGAGAGTGCTGTTCACTGGTGTGACTGGAGTCCAAGTGGGAAGTAAATAACCCCAGGGTGATTTTACAATTTCAGACTGGAGAAAGAATGGAAGTCAAATCAAAAAATTAAATTTGTGATCATCTTGTCAGTTTTCATCATGAAACAAGCTCAGAACTTGCAATACACTCCTGAATTTCAAGGGGAAAAAAAATCATTGCTGATTTCGATTTGTGGGTTGTGTTGTTTCATCACAACAGGTGCCTGTTCATGGCTCAAGAGAAGTAAGGGACATGACAAATGCTCAGAAATACCAGTAAATTGTAATCCCCTATTGTAAAAAAGCCTGCATGATCTATCTCCTATCTTTAACTCTGGATTTTGAGGGTGTGGGGGTTTTGTTTGTTTGTTTTTGTTTTTATGTTTGTCTTATCTCTTGATCAAAGGTCAGTTATTTACCCAGCTGAAGCAGCCACCCTTCCCTTGCCATAAAGGTAGCCAAGACAGTGACATTCTATTTAAAATTTGGTTTTACTTATTCGGATTCAGACGTTCGGATATTTGAAACCTTTAAACAATGAATTGCACGTGAAGCCATGTCTACTTAGAGTTCAGTCCCTGTGGTGCTTTCCTTTCCTCTTTGATGCTTCCAGCACCTTGGGTGTTGAGTTGAACTTCTGGGCACTACCACGGTGCAAGAGCTTGCTCCTACACCTTGCAGCGTATGCACGTCCTGCCGGCACAGCTGTACTGTTGTGTGGGGTCAGGAGAGGCTGGGGACAGTAACACCTGAAACATCCACGCTGACTTCCTGAGGCACTACACAAGGTTCACCTTTGAACCTAGCGGTGTTCATCGAGACAGCGTGGGCCTCAGGTGCTGCTCTCTTCCGTTTGCTGGAGGCTACTCCAACACCAGAGGTTGTGTACGAGCTCTCTCATCCACTCCGAGGAAACAGGAGCATTAATCTAACTCCGTACCCTCTCCTTGGGTCATACCTGAGGGTTTTGCCTCATCCCTCTGCTCACAGAGCTGTTGGGCACCCTTGAGGAGGCCGGTGACTGTGAGCATTTGGGGATTTCATTTCTACCAACCACTATGGTTAGCTGTGGGAAAAAGTGCAATGGGGACAGGATAAACTCTTTACACTATATAACTAAGGGTGGGAGTGCCATGGTAAAATGTTTTAAAGTTCTGTATTACTTAAATTCATTTTTATGCTGAAAAAGTTCATTTCCCATGTGCCTGAATAATATATTTTTTTTCCTGGCAAAAGGACTTATGCTGACTTAACAGCATCTACATTAGGAATGTGATCCACTATAGCTCTCTTTCTTAAGGCGTGATTTAAAAAAATAAAAATAAAACGGAAAACAAAAGCAAAAACAGACAAAAACGCAAACAAAGAACACGGACAAAGCTCTAGATAATGTACTTCAACCAGTCTCAGTGCTTTAATTTGCCTGGACCAGAATGGGAAAAAATAAAAAATAAAAAAATTGCTAGCTGACAAAAAATTTAAATGGATATGGACTTTTAGCAGAAAGTAAATAACAGAGGGACTGCCACAGTGATTGTGTTATGGTTTTGGTGTTTAGTCTAGTACTGTATTTTATATTGCTTTTTTCTGAACCTGCAACAGAACTTCCAGCTTTCCCTGCAGTGCATTAAACTACAAAGATGCAAGATGTTACTTCTGAGAAAACTTAGTGTTTATTTAGCCATATGTTAAAAAGAGGAGGCAGGGTGAAATCTATTCCTGATACTGCATACTAAGCAAGATGCACTATTTGCTAATTTTATTTTATTTTTTTTTATTTTTGGCTTGCCACTGGAGGCTACAGTCTATCTGCTAGTGGCAAGCCTTAGCAGATACCAAGAGAGGAGTATAACACCAAGGCAAGCATGAACACAGCCTGCAAAGCAACGTGTAAAAGACACAATACTTTCAAAAAGTCCAGACTTCGTGTAGTGTCACAAGGAGAAGCATGTCTTTCTTTTAAAAAGAGTTACGTGTTTAGCAGCAAAATTCTGTATTTACGCTGTCTTATGGGCAAGCCACCAAACTCCTGTCCCCATGCCCATTCTTCAAAGCAATCAAAGTGTTTTGTCTTAAGCTACAAGATTTTGCTTTTTACTTTATTCTGTCTTTTCACGGCCCAGTTCATTAGCTGTGAGTGCTGGTACTTTATGCTTAAGTTGTTCCTCAAAGACCTGAGGGCATTGAGTGCTGCGAGGCATCAATAAGGTTTCTACGCTAGATGTCAGAATGTCCTGTATCACAGCTCAGCGTAAAGCCAGATTGTCATTTAATTGCGTATTTCCCACTTGAGCCAAGATCCATCTGAACTGGACGTTTGTGCTTATTCCCTTGTGCTATATATTCGGCAGAACGCGCTCACCGCTTTCACTATGCGCCCAGAGCTCTTGATGCTCTTTTGTTATGCTGAATATGTTGGTCCGCTTTTCAACCTTTGTTCAAGACAGCGTGCTTTATCCAGATACTCAGAACTGTAAAAGGATTCTCTGTATTAAAGGACTTCACTTGTTCTGCGACGATAGATCCTGCTTATAAAACAGAAGGCGCTAAGACTTAGATACTGGGTGATTTACTGCATGCTCAAACCATTTCACTAAGGCTGACACCACAAGGGTATATGAAATTGTGCTTAAATCACCCTCCCGGTGATTTAGAAGGACTAGTTAAATACCTGATTTAGAAACTAATAATTGAGCCTATGTGCACTGGCAATTATGTATGCGGTAATTGCACGTGTTAGGAGCATGTATCATGAAAATGGGAACCAATGGGGTTATGCTGCTCCTCGGGAGGCTTTAGAGGTGGAGAGGAACAGCTAGAGTGGTTAAAAACAAAATTAGCTATGCATAGCTAGAGATTTTAAGGCATCAGCACCTGAACAACAGGACTAATTCTCCAGTGCCAATGAACCTGGGAGCTCATCGCCGCTAATTGAGTGTTCAGCAGCTCCGTGCCTTCAGGTGGGAGCTGGGCAGTAATTCCTGCACTCCTGGCACACCGGGTGACCGGAGGACTCTGGCACTATCTGGCACATGAGATGAAGCTGCTGTAAAAATAGATGCAGAACAGTTTCTCAGGACTTGCTGACGAGCTGCGCTGCCAGTTTCTCAGCATCCAAAGGTCGAGTCTTATTTGCATAAGGCAGAGCATCGCAGCAGCTCTCAGCGCAGGTAGCAGCCCACGAGGATCCCAGAGAGCTGCAGTGAGTTTTGAGCTGGCTGCCCTCGTGATTGCTGTTTTCACGGTGTCGTGGGCAGGGTCTGAGCTTCTAGGAAGTCAGTCCAGTGAAAGAGGCAGGTGAAAACTTTCACCAGTAACACGTACATCATCTAGCAGAAATCCACAGCTGGTAAAACAGCATTTCTCCCCAGATGTAACTGTCTCTTACATTCAGTTACACGAAACTTGCAAAGCTTATCTGCTGACTGGAAATAGTGTTACAGTCCTTCTGGGTTACTCTTGCCATCCTTCTTTGTCATTTGGAGGATAAAAATAGCACAGGTCAACCCAATATCATGCTCTAGCTGGTGACAGGCAACTACAGCTTAAATAAGGTTGCAATTTTGCAATTCCTATAGATAGATAGATAGATAGATAGATGAATTTTCAGTAATCTTAAAAATGAAATTCAGAGGACAATGATTTTGAAGATTAAACAGAGTGACATGTCCAGGGCTGGTCTTCAGAGGTGAGGAGTATTTGGCATGCCCTCTGAGGTTTTTGAATATCATGAAGTATTTTGAAAGTCAAGCAGTATGTAACACAACCTGGGCTTCCACCAGTGACAGAATCCAAAGTTATTGCTTCAGGATGGTGGCCTCAACGAGTCTTAGTTCCTTCTTTCTTAACATGGTTATCAGAGTACTTGCCTACATCGTGACTGCTATAACGGGATGCTTATCAAATCTACATAACAAGTATTTTGGAAGCTTGGGATATTTGGGATCAACACTGAAAATGCCATGTGTATTTTGGAAGCATGTCTGGATGACATTTTGAATGTTGAACCCGGCTTCCAAAATATTTCTGATGTCTCCAAAATAAATAGGATACAATTCAAAACAATGAAGTGCAAGGAAGAAGGAGTCATCTGTGCGACTACTGGTTAGGGGCAAATGTGCTATGTAGAAGCCGTACAGCAGAGGACCTGCATATGGTACTGAATCAGAAAGCACTGCTAGAAAATTGGTCTGAAAAAAGGCAGAAGTTATCCCAAGATGGATGGCTTTCAGGGTCCTGAGGGCACTGCTAGGCCTTAATCACAGAACCACAGAATCATCTAGGTTGGAAGAGACCTCCAAGATCACCGAGTCCAACCTCTGACCTAACACTAACAAGTCCTCCACTAAACCATATCACTAAGCCTAACGTCCCTGACAAGCTTTTCCTGGGACCCTCACCCACACTTTCCACCCATGGATCTGGGAACCCAGTCCTACCCCGAGCTCCTACCCCCAGCCTCGTCTGCCACTGTACCTCCTGCCCTATATCCTGTTGTTCCTCGCTGTGTTCTCTAAATGAACACAGGACTCTCTAGATTCATCACCTGCCTTGTCTGGGACAGCTGATGGACCCCGTTATGAGCACCCAACTTTTCCTACACCGTTGAGATCCTGTGGGACTGCGGGGTGATTGATAAAGGCACCGCCTGAGCTGGGGTCTCACTTGGCTTCCACCTCAGCCCCACTAGCTGGTAACTTGTAAAAGCCGCAGTGTGATCCTTCTGAGTGCTCGGCGTTGTGTGTCCGGTCCTAGGAACTGCACTTGGGCACTGCTGTGGACTGCCTGGAAGAATCCAGGGGAGAACAGATGTTTGGAGGTGCAGTAAACATTGCCTTTCAGGAAACACCACTGGAAGGCAAGGGGTTGTTTAGGACAAAGAAGAGAACAACTGGGTACATTTTTCCTGTAAGAGCTTCCCACAAAGCAGTGAAGTTCCTATAAAGAAGAAGGTATCAGTGCAGTTTGCAATATGCGATGAGAGGGACAAGAAGAAATGAGCTTAAATATCAGGAAGAAAGATGCAGAACAGACATAAGAAAAACTTCACAGAAGTAAATTTTTTGGGAAAGGGTTTCGTCAATGCAGAGCTTCAAAAGCAAGCTAGACAGATCTACTTAAGTACTGTTGATCCTCTGAGGCAAAAGGAGAGGCTTTATGGCCTCTTAATGTTAGAATCCAACTTTATCAAATTGAATAAATCAGACGGACTTGGTGTGTGACTGGAGCTTGTGAGTGCTTCTGCCATATGAATATTTAGGAGTAATCATCTTGATCATTTAAGCATGCTCTCTGTGGCCTTTATGGAGCTGTAAAGCACAAATGCAAGTCAAGCCAAGTACATCTATCCCAACTTTGTTATATGCATTTGTAAATCATTTGAATGTTGTTTTCCTAAACACTTTTTAGGTTTGTCATGCAAAGCTAGAACTTCAATTCTAAGCCCCAAATTAAGTTTTTTAACATAAAAATGATCATAGAGTCACAGAATTGATAATTTAGATTGGAAAATACCTCTAATACCTCTATGGTCATCGAGATCATCAACATATAACCTAGCACTGCCAAGTTTACCACTAAACTATCTCCCTAAGCACCACATCCATGTCTTTTGAACACCTCCAGGGGTGGTGACTCAGCTACTTCCCTGTGCAGCCTGTTCCAGTACTCCACAACCTTTTCAGTGAAGAATTTTTTCCTAATATCTGACCTAAACATCCCCTTGGTGCAACTTAAGGCCATTCCCTCTAGTCCTATCACTAGTTACCTGTGAGAAGAGGCCAACCCCCAGCTCCCCACACCTTCCTTTCAGGTAGTTGCAGAGAGCAATGAGGTCTGCCCTGAGCCTCCCCTTCTCCAGACCAAACACCCCCAGTTCCCTCAGCCGCTCCTCACAGGACTTGTGCTCCAGGCCCTTCACCAGCTTCGTAGCCCTGCTCTGGACACACTCCAGGGCCTCGATGTCCTTCTGGTACTGAGGGGCCCAAAACTGAACACAGCACTCGAGGTGCGGCCTCACCAGGGCTGAGTACAGGGGGACGATCCCCTCCCTGCTCCTGCTGGCTGCACTATTCCTGATACAGGCCAGGATGTCATTGGCCTTCTTGGCCACCTGGGCACACTGCCGGCTCATGTTCAGCCAAGCATTGATCAACACTCCCAGGTTCCTTTCCTCTTCACAGCTTTCAGGCCACTCTGCCCCAAGCCTATATATAGTGCTGCATGGGGTTGTTGTGGCCAAAGTGCAGGACCCGGCACTTGGCCTTGTTGAACCTCATCCCATTCACCTCAGCCCAGCAGCCCAGCCTATCCAGATCCCTCTGAAGGGCCACCCTACCCTCAGGCAGATCGACACTACCTCCCAGCTTGGTGTCATCTGCAAACTTACTGAGGGTGCACTCAATCCCCTCATCCAGGACATCGATAAAGATATTAAACAAGATAGGCCCCGGCCTCCAACTGGATTTAACATGATTTATCACGAGTCTTTGAGCCCGGTTAACCAGACTTTTTTTTTTTTTTTTTTTCTCCCCAGGGAAGTGTACATCTGCCCAAGCCATGAGCAGCCAGTTTCTCCAGAAACTGATGTCTGGAAGATTAATTCATCTGTACATTAAGAGCTTTGACAGCTCTTCCATGCTAAGTTTATGTGCTAAGACCTGGGATGTCACTGAAATTTTTTAATAATAGCCATAATACAAAGTAAACTGCTACTGCATTTTTTTTATAATCTTCATATTAATTACTATTACACAGCTGATGCAGTGGACTGCAACTAGATTCATCCCAATTAATCCTTTGCAAGCTTGCAAAAGTAATTGTTTTGCATTTCTGCCTAACACTGAAACTACAATAGAAACTTCAATCTGTTCAGCTCCTGCTCCAGACCCTTGGCGACTTCTTCACTTCTACACCAGCAAAACTGACTGCAATAAATTTCTTTCCTCATTGGGAATCTTTTTGCATTGATCTTTTCATAAGAGATCCCAAACTCTTACCTGCCGAAGTACTCTTTGAATAGTGGTTCTCACTCTCATTTTTACTTTTATCAACCTCAATGTTTGGGCCATGCGTTCCATAACATGGCTTCCTTGGTGAACATGCAGGCCATATTGCCATTAATTCCTGGTAGTGTTTCCTTGCTTTGGCCAGCATGCCACTCTTGGGGAGTACAGCAGCTTCTCTGCATCTGCCCTGTGTATTACTCTCCTGCCTTAGCAATGACACCTTCTGTGCTGCTTAATCTGTGCTTCGGCTGAATTTGTCTGCTTCATCCATCAGCCTGATTTAACTGTCTAGTGAACCTGAGGTGTGAACCGTTTCATCTGACTGGGATCAGTGTATTCCAGTGGGAAGAACGACTCTGAGCTGGTGATGCTGCCCCCCGTAGCGTGGCAAAGATCTCTGTTAAAAGTAAAAGGCTTGAATTCTGTTCTACTTAGATTATGTAGTCCACAGAACATTGCACGAAATCACTTCCTCGTGGATTTGGGTTCCAGATGCTTCCTTACCTCTTTGGCAAAAGTCATTTCCAGTTCAGAGTTCACGTGAGTCTTTCTTCCTTAACCATCATTAGTACAGTGATGATAATCACACGCTGATGAGAGTGTTGCTGTTATCTTGCCTGGTGTTCAGAAGAGGTAAGAGAAGACAGCAAAGGCATTATATATATATATATATATATGGCTTTCAGACAAACTGAAAAACCTTCAGAGCTGTGACTGTTCCTAGCGAGTGGACCACAATAACTGATGTTAGAATTATAACCTTCTTGTAGCCTTTCATCTGGCTACAGGGGACAGAGTTTATTTCTGTAGCTCTACCTAGCTTATCAAGAAGTAAAATGTATGCATCTCTTTGAGAGGGCAAATTCACAACTTTTCAGCCTTCGCAGGTGATTTAGAGATTAGTCCACCTGCAATTTTTCTTACCTGACTTAATCTGTTACTTTTACATGCATGTTTAAGCCTTTTATCTACTCCTGTTTCCTTGTTAATCTTTCAAGCACAGATAATTACAACTGTTTGAACTGGCACAGAAGCTCAGCCTCATTGAGACTGGTGGGGATCCAACGGTATGGCAGAAAGGTGAGCTAGATGGAGCTTACTGCAGCTACTATATTTAGATCTATGCACATTATTAGTTGACAGATATAAAATAGAATAAAGTAGTTCAGTTGGAAGGGACCTACAAAGATAATCTAGCCCAACTGCCTGACCACGTCAGGGCAAAACAAAAGTTAAAGCATGTTAATGAGGGCATTACCCAGATGCCTCTTGAACACTGGCAGGCATGGGGCATCAACCGCCTCTCTAGGAAGCCTGTGCCAGTGCTTGACCACCCTCACGGTAAAGAATTTTTTCCTGATAACCAGCCTGAACGTTTCCTGGCTCAGATTTGGCTGTTCCATGTGTCCTGTCATCTATTACCAGGGAGCAGAGACCGACACCTCCCTCTGCGCTTTCCTCCTCAGGAGTTGTAGGGAGCAGCAAGGCCGCCTCCAAACCTCCTTTTCTCAGACTAGACAACCCAAGAGTCCTCAGCCTCTCCTCACAGCACATGCCTTCCAGTGCTCTTACCAGCTTTGTTGCTCTCCTCTGGATGCTCTCAAGGACCCTAACATCCTTTTTATGTTGCGGAGCCCAGAACTGCACACAGTATTCGAGGTGAGGCTGCACCAACACTAAGTACAGTGGGAGAGTCACCTCTTCTGACGGGCTGGCCGTGCTGTGTGTAACACATCCCAAAATGCAGTTTTCCCACTTGGCTGCAGGGCACACTGCTGGCTCACGTTGAATTGAACCCTGGGCAGTACCGCTGGTGACCAGCCCCCAGCCAGATGTAGTTCCACTTCCTACAACCCTTTGAGCTCTACCATTGAGCCAGTTCATCACCCAGCATAGCGTGAACCTGTTTATCTCACAGTTGGTCAATTTGTCCAGAAGGATGCTGTGTGTGATGGTATCAAAGGCCTTAATGAAATCCAGAAATAACTACACCCACCACCTTCCCTTCATCCACCAAGTAGATGACCTTATCATAGCAGATCTCTAAGGCAGGACTTTATCTTGATGAAACCATGTTGGCTATGCTTGATAATAGCTTTGGTCTTTAAGTGCCTATTAATTTGGTTATACATTTCAGAGGAATGATGATAATTTATTTGCCATTTCTAAATATTTCTGTAGCTGATGCTCTTGGAACCAAAGTTGGGGTCCTTCCTTCACAGCAGAGGCTTGCTATTCACGTGAGAAATTACAGCCCCTGTCCGACCTGTCTGCAGGTTGAATTCTGAGGTATTGCATTGTGCACTGAAGTACATTACCTGTAACATGTTCTGCCCAAATTGCTAAAACTGTGAGTGCACTTCCTCAGGAGCAGCTGAACTGTCCTTTAGCAAGAGAGGGAGCCCTTCACGGAGGATGTCACGCTGCCTTGGTTCACCAGTCAGAGACTTACAGGTTTGAAAGTGAAAATTTGGCCCCAAATGAACAAGAAAAGGAATTTATGAGGGTTTTGGTCTCCCAGCACAGCCACTGTTGGATCAGTTTGGCACTCCCAGAGATCAATGAGAGTTTTGTTGATGATTTCAGTATCAAAAGGGTTGGACCAACTCAGAGCACTTTTCCACCATGGGACTGGAAAGCCAAGCAGTCTGGTTGAATAGGGAAAAATGTAACATAAAATCAAATTCTCAACACTCAAGCAATAGGCTTTATTCTGTATAAGGGAGAAACACATTTGGCAGCTGCTGATGATTCAAAATGTCAAAGATTACATGTTAATTGATTCTCTTGTTAGGAGTTGCTTATTACCTTTCAGCAAAGCCTGTGCGCAAGACGAATTGAGCTTTGAGAAGTGTGTGGAACAGCCATGAAAGTGCTTTAATGGGAAAAAAACATCATGTGCAAAGGACATCAAAAGTCTGCTCCTGTTTGCTGCTCTGCCTCTTTCTTTCTCCCTTTCTAGTTTCTAATAGTTCCAGCCCTGCTGTGCAGCTTTTTAATTAACATCTCTTATTTTATACAAATGGTGGGTGTAACGCTGACTCAACCTCCTGTCGCTGGATGTATGGCTTGGAAAAAAATGTTTGCTAGTCGCAAACATGAGACGGCGAAGTAACAAAGAAATAAAAAAAAAAACACCACCCAAAACCTCACAAAAAAAAAGACTGTTTTCTAAACCACCAGGTCTCTTTGAGCATGATCCAAAATCCAGTGAAAGAAAGGAGATCTTTTTTTCCATCAGCTTCAGTGGACTTTGGAGAGTGCTCTGTTCTAACAAGTGCCAGCTGCTCTCCTTTAGCGACTGCCGTCAGTAACAGCGCTGCTGTAGCTACGGATAAAGGAGACAGCGTTCAGGGTCTCCATGGGAAAAAAAAGAATGCCTTTGTAACGCCTTTGTCCCCTGTGTTTGTAATAACAACATGTAGCGAATGTTTTCCGAGGGTACGATGGCTGAATTAAGGCACTGCAGCCTGCTCCTAGGGCACGGGGGATTCAATAGGCTGCTATTGGCGTCTCCAGCTTTGATGGCTTAATCCTGGTTTTGCACTTACCTACACGCGTTTATCCGGGAAGATCAAAGGGCTGGGCGACAGGAAACTCATCAAGGCTCCCAGCCCCTTCCTGGAATCAGCAACCTGAGCAGGTGCTTGGATGTGCTGTAATGGATATTGCACGTTAAGCGAGTGGGGTCATTTTGTCATTAACGTGTGCCCACCTCTTGCAGAGGAGGAGGAGGAGGAGGAAGGGGGCTGCAGGCTGCTGTCAGAGCCTGGGCGAGCCCCAGGCCCCTTCGTGCTGCCCATCGGGAACAAACCCACTGCTCCCAAAGCACCTGAGGTGGGAAGCAGGGGTGTTTTCCTTTACGAACCTCTGCAAAGGAGCGCGTGATGCTTCAGCACAGAAGCAAGGCACGCGGCACGTCCCGCAGGCACTCTCCCGTGCAGGTGTCGCAGTGCTGGGGGTTGCCCTGCACTCTGCTAGCTCAGGCCCCAAAACCCCTTAGCACCAACAGATGCGCTTCTGTCCACTCGTGGTCTTTTACTATCTGCCCTAAAATCTGACTTTGCCTCTTGTTTCTTCAGCTAAAAAAGGCTAAAAAAGTGTTTTTTTTTTCCCCCAGCCCCATGGAGACAACATTATCACACGAGCTTTAGCTGGGTGCTGGTCCCAGAGCAGCAGTTAAAAGCCGTGCTCTTTGAAGCACGGTTAATCCAAATACATACGAGAGGAAAAGCACCCAGCAGAAGCAGCCCTGCACATCGCCAGGCATCATTAGCACGGAGCTTCTTCTTCGGGGGACGGGAGTGCAGGGCGCGCGCTGAGAAGCGGCAGATTTCTGTTATCGGAGGGTGAAGGGAATGGCAGGGCACGGGCGGCATTTGTCACAGCCGTGTCAGAGAGTGAATGACAAAGGAAGGACAGCGCTGTGTCTCTCCGGCAGATAGCCAGAGATAGCAGCCTGGAGCCAGAGCCACCATTGTCACTCAGCCATTGTGAGAAGCGACAAAGAAGCAGCGGCTGCCCCGCCGTTGAGGAGCAGCATGAATTATTAATGGAGCACTTGTAAGTTAAAAAAAAAGAAAAATCATTGGCGCGCCATGCTGCAAATATAGTGATAACAATTCCCTCCCCTCTTCTTTCCTCTTTTTAATCAGAAGATGGAGCATTCGGGGTTGGTTGCCTCTATTTCCATTTAATAAGCGAGCAGGGTTGGAGTGACAAGGCATGGACTCTGAACAGAGTCTGCATGTTTCCTTTCCCAGTAAACATTTCAGACGAGTCTTTTTCCCTTTACAGAGCCCTCCAAATAAATCCCTGAATGCTAAAGGTGAAGTTTCTATGTCCCCATTTCCTCACAGTCATGTAGGTTACCTCTTCCCTTCCCTTCCCTTCCCTTCCCTTCCCTTCCCTTCCCTTCCCTTCCCTTCCCTTCCCTTCCCTTCCCTTCCCTTCCCTTCCCTTCCCTTCCCTTCCCTTCCCTTCCCTTCCCTTCCCTTCCCTTCCCTTCCCTTCCCTTCCCTTCCCTTCCCTTCCCTTCCCTTCCCTTCCCTTCCCTTCCCTTCCCTTCCCTTCCCTTCCCTTCCCTTCCCTTCCCTTCCCTTCCCTTCCCTTCCCTTCCCTTCCCCCGAATAGTTCATCTCATGAAAAGTGGCAAGATTGGGTCTACTCTGTTGTTTAATTTTAGGTGGAACATATATTTTTCTCTTCCCAAAATATAGGAGGTTGTGGGGTTAAAGTAATGAATTGGATTTTCAAGTTTAATTGCTGCTGGCCTGTTGTCCAGAGAAATTTCTCTTTCAGTGTTCAAACTGAAAGGCCGCTCTACAGAGAGGCAGTAAATAACAAACTTGAGATGATTGGCATTAATGTTTTTAAGGGAATCAAGGGTTTATAACCTATTACTTTGTACCAGTGCTCTTCTAAAGCCTGTCTGCACGGTTTCCGTGAATTAGCGATGTGCTTCTGCTAGCCTTTAATTTTTTTCTCAAGTGCTCTTAGGTCCCTTCCTTTTATTTCCCCCTCACAAAGACACACAACTTGGGTTTGACAGCCTGAACACATTCCTGATGGGTTAAAATTAGTCCCCGTTTCCACCTCCTTTGTGTGTGAGATGCACTTCTAGAGCTGGAGATGATTTGTAACCGGGCTACCGGCAAAGCACCGGGAAATGGAAGTTCTGAATCACTGTTCCCATAAACGTGGCTTTGTAGGACGTGAGAAGCTGCTGGGACCCTTCTGAGGTGCAAAAGGTTTGGGGCTCTGTGTGCGTGTGTCCTGGTTCATACTGCTTTCCTGACAAGCACTTGTTTGCTCCTGGCCCTATCTGGTCCTCAGCTTACAAAATAACTTGTTGGCTCCATCCCTTCTACCTCCTGCCCTGTACATCCACAGACAGGCACAGCTGAGCCCATCCCAGGTGTAACAAAATGGGAAAACAGGTGGGAAAAAGGGCACTGGTGGCACTACCTGAGATCGTAGTGAAGTGCTGGGTGTGGTGCTTTGCTATTACGTTCATAACTAAGTAGTCATTCTGAGGCTTTTTTTTAATTTTTATTTTTCCTTTACTGGGCTTTGATTAATTTCCCTTAGAAACAGCGAGGATAAAACTTCCCACCGGTTTCAAGAAAGGCTGTGATAAATCTGGGCGAGGTTAAATGTGAGCTAAATATCTGCGTTAACAAAAGAGCAGCTGGCAGCGGCTGCATCTCACAGTGTGATGCACAGAGTGAGATACATGCTGGATGGAGTAGCAGCGCGGGCTCCGCGTCGGAGGATATGATGCCCTGCCGCCCTCCCGCTGCCAGTCCCCAGGTCTAGGAGTGCAGGAGGAGCAGCCCCTTAGGCACGGGGCATTGCACAGGTTGTTTTAAGGACAGACGAACGGAGGATTGGTGTTTGTGGTGGTGTCTGGCACCTTCCGACAGCATTATGTACAAACACGTCTTAAAAGGAAAAATAAAATCCTCACCTCCCACAAGTGAATAGAAATATGTCTTCAGCTACTGCAATGCAGCCCATAAATAGAGCTTCTTGCTCCTCCAAACGCTCTTTCATAGCCGTTTAAACAGATACAATAAACTATTCTGGGTAGTAGATAATACACCTTTCCTAGCATATATCTGACTGGCAAACAAGCAGAAATGTACATGCGCTGCAGCTGACTGTGGAAAAAATCTGACACTTTAGTTTTCACTGCACTAGATTTGCAGAAACCCTTTGTTTTGTTAGTTTGTTTGTTTTTCCAAATAATTTTAAAATCAGATGGGTCCTCATTCTGGAGAGCAAGTCTGGAAATATAGTTGTGCTTTTCCTTGGTCGTCTCCTGTGCCTGTGTAGTCTGGAGTCCCTGGCCATGACATGGGGGATCATGGACTGGGCCTGTTTGGAGACTAGAAAACCAGAGAAGACCTCAGCCCATCTGTTTGCTGAGGCTTCAGTAACTATCCCCGCTCTGCACAGGCTGAGCAGTTGCATCTTCTGATTGTGAGGGCTGCTTTATGCATGAAATATCGTAAGAAACCAAAAGCAATTTTCCTCTCAAATTGGTGGTACTATTAGATCCAGCTGAGATGTGGACGCACAGGAATGCATGAAAACAAAAACTTACTTAGGAAGACGACAAGGAAGGTATTGAACTAAATATCCAGGTCATTCCAACGGCTCACTGCAGTTTTGGAAACAGAAGTAGTTTTCCAAATGCTGCATCACCCACCTCCCTGCTGGCCCAGTGTAAGGAGAGTTCATGCTCTCCATTTTTTTGCCTGAGCTAAATTTGATGAGAGAGCTTTGTAATAGTCTAATGAGTAAAAGCCATTCTCTGTGGGGAAGGGGAAGAAGTGATTCATTTATCTTGTTTTACAGAGGTGTCTTCCAATAATAATTTTCTTACAAATTACCCTTTTGGGAAGATATTGTGCACAGGGGAGACGTGAATCTCTTTACCTCTGCCGTCAATAATACAGAATAAAGGGGGAAAAAAAGCCCATAATAACAAATATTTTACTCACACCAACCTTCACGTGCAGCTTGCAAAGAGGTGTCTCTATAATATGACAGCATGCTTCATCACTTTGAAGTGGCATATTGGTTGCAGGACGGTAACAGGCCAGCCTGTTAGGACAAGGTAAGCTGCCACTCCTGGGGCTGGTGGTGGTCACCCACTCACACCCCCAGAGACCTGAACGTGTTGGCTTGAGAGCTGATATGCAGCTTTTACCAGCTTAGGATGATGGAGGTGAGCAAGGGCTGAGCAGTGCAAGGACATCCCTGCTATCAGCTCCTACCTGTGTGGAGAAGGCAGCAGGCTCAGCTCAGTCGTGCATCTCCCAGGCTTTCTGTGATGCTTACGTAGCAGCCAACTCAACGTGAACCATTTCAAACACTTGGTATAAAAGAAATACTACTTCCAGGCACTCCTTGTTTAGCCCAGCATGAAGAGGAACATACTGGCCACAGTGGCTTCCTCCCAACTTAACCATGCAGTGTCCAGACTGAATGTCACCCCAAAATAAAGAAATCAGAAAATATTAATTAGATTTTCACACAAACCAGCTCTAACACCTTGCCTTAGCAAACTACTTTGCTCTTGGCTTTGAATGCTGCATATCAGAAAGCTAATGTGTAGTACATCGTCAACTCCTTAGCAGTGTCTTTCAGCATATAAATAAATATATACATGTATAAATTTTGTGAGTTGTTGTTTCATTCCCTCCTCCAAGGCACTTTGTCCCTGCAAGATAAATGTAGAAGAAAATTCAAATGTTATTGTTGCCGTCTGAGTTGGCATCATATAGATCCACAGCAATGACAACATCTAAAAAGCTTTGCTTTCTATTACCTAGTCATGGTAGCTGATATTTCAAATGAGCTAGAAATACTTTTGAGTTTCATCCTTCTAAGTTATCACGCTTTCCCCTGCTGGGCTGAATGTAGCAAAAATTCTGTTTGTCAAGAGACTGGAGAAACTTTGACATGAAGCTTTTAAAGAGAATGCTTAAGGAGGCGTCAATCAGGAGCACATGCACCAGAGACGTCCAGGGCTGTCTCCTCCTGACTTTCTTCCTAAGGTGATTTATCTGTGGTTTCTGAAGAGGTTTCCAGTCTTCCTTTCATGAAGTAACTGGGATATTCCAGCTTGTCATTTTACACCTGAGTAAAGACTAGCAGTTTTAATATGGAAAATTCTTGGCACTGTCTGAAAATGAGAACACATCCTGGCTATTTGAATTGGACAATAGACTAGACTTCCACAATAATGTGTTCCTTTTGGAAAAAATGCATTCTTAATATACATAAATAGGTAAATACCACTTTCTGGGTACTGCCAAATGTGTGTTCTATATGGAATTATATAAATCCTTAGTCTTAAAAAAATTATTTTTCTTAATCCAAATTCCTTCTCATAAGTTATGGAGATGTGTTTGTCAGTTAAGTATTCTGCTTGGACTTCAGTGAAGTTCTGCCTCCTTTTCCTAGCAGTATATTTGACCTCTTGCCCTTAATTTAAAGAACATATTTTGCTTACAGAGACATTTATCTAACAGGGCCCTCGAAGGGACGAAAAAATTTGGTTTACAGATGACTTGATTCCCTCAAGGTACACGAATCAATCACGTAAATTGCAGTGTGTCCTGCACTTCAGCTTCAATCAATAGGGGATTAAAACTCTAGTTTTAGTGCGGGGAAAATAAATGCCTGTACTGATGCTATTAATAACATCTGGGATTACTAAAAGTGTACTGATATTTTAAAAATCTCAATTTTTAGCATGTATGTGTTTTGTTTGGTATTTCCACCATTTCTCTCTGCTGGGAGGGTGAGAACAGAAGATGAACTTTGATTTTTCCTAACTTGCTGCCAGGCATTGCTAAAAAGGTTTATTTCCTGAAGCTCGGTAACCTGTGTGTTGTGCCTGGCTTCGGATGGCTGCAGCAGAATATTAACACGAACAAAACCCATAAGCAAAATTGAGATGGACATTGTTTAACAAATATTTTTTTTTAGAGGGCCTCGCTCCACTGTGTCCATCCTTGCTCTGCAACACAGTTTCTATGTTACCTTGGGCAAATGACTTATGTAAAAACCACCCAAGTTCACGTGGAAGCAGGTATTTCCAAAGGGCAATTCAGGATGTGTCTGTTTTGCTGCTTTGGCATATGTCTCTTTTCACTGAGGTTCTGACCCATCCCCATCCTCATTACCTGCCTACTAGATTTTTCCTCATCTGTGGTGATTAGCCACTTTAAGGATCATGGAATTGTGGATGGCTTGGGTTGGAAGTGACCTTAAAGATCATTTAACTCCAACCTCCCTGCCCACTAGATCAGGTTGGCCAAAGCCCCATCCAGCCTGTCCCCACCTCCAGGGATGGGATAGTTTGTTAGAGATTCGTTAAGATCTGTATGGCCAGGGCGATCACTCTCTGGCACCATCCACAAAATACAACCTCTGCGAGTAGGCTCCTGCCTGGGAGGTGAAACAAGGTGGGCATGTCTTGTAAATAATGCAGGGTGTTTTTCTCATTGAGTGGGAGCAGCCTTGAGGCAACCAGAAGAAATACAAGCGCTTGACACAGTGTTACATGTTATGATTCCTTAGTCTGCAGTGTGGTCAGCACATTACATAGTTTTGGTCAGCGCAAAACATAGTTTTCCTGCAGAGATGATACCTATGTACAAGTAATGTTGACCATCTTTTGCACAGCATGTCCAGGGGCTGGGAAACCTCCATTCAATTCCTGTCCCAGACTGAGAGGACTCAAACCTGCGTCCTCATCACATGGATGTGGCATTTTCAGTAAAAGTCGCTTGTCTCACAACTAAAGCCACCGAGCCACATGGGAGAGCAAACAGCAGGAGGCCTTACTTCATGCAGTGACATTAAGCGAAAGGCAGCTGACTGGGTCCTGATCCCTCCTACAGAGACCATTCCAGTGTCTGATATTGATCAGGATACTCCAGCCTATTTCACAGTCAACCCTTTATAACACTTTATGGTCCATCTCTACAGCCTTTTCTTTCTGATACAGGGCTAGAGAATCCTCTCCACAACTCTGAGCCTGATCAGTCTGTAACTGCATTGTAAGATGGAAGGTACTAACTCAGAGTGTAAAAAATAACCTACCTGTTGCCTACCCCAGTAACGCTATTTTACTAATATTTCTGTCTCTAGAGCTGCATCTATCAATTCACTTGAGGCTGGAATTGAACATTTTCTCCTAATATATAAGATTAAAAAAGAAGTAGCACTCTGCTTCTAAAATGCGTAAAATACTTTTTAAAGGACCATTCTTTGTTGTGATTAAGATCTGCTGCCCTAGCATTTACCACATCTTTTGATGTGCCTTTCCAGTCCTAGACAAAAAGCCAGATTAGCTTCAATATTGGGATGCATCTATTATTATGTATTTTGTTCTTTCCCATTTAGAAATTGGAACTTAAATAATATACTTCTTCAGAAATTAAACTGCTAGAATATATTATGCCACATCAAATGTTATTTCCTTATCAATGTGCTTTTGAGCTAATAATTCCACTGCAGTCACTAGTGAGTTTTAGAACGATCCCTTGTCTGCTTTAGATGGTTGTCACTGATTTTGAAAAGTGCTTGATGTACATAAAATATGATTTTGTAAATTGCTTTGTTTAAACTTCAGAGACTTCTGCTTTAATTTACTGTAGCTCTCAAAATGTTTTTGGCAAAGGAAGCAGCCTGCCTCATGAAGCAGGGTAGGTCTGAAACCAGATATAATTAGGAATGTTTCCCATCAGGAGGAGTCAGTCCTGGCTCTTTGCATGGTTATTTTTCTATCAGCATTTTCTCTGAAAGCTTGTTGCAGGGAACTGGTGTCTTTATCCAGTGCAATCTGTCAGTGACTGGGAGTCTTAAAAGCTTTTTAGTGAATTTTGACTCACCGAAGGAAGACATGATTAGCTTTAGCCAAGCTATCCTGGCAATAGATCTAACCTGCTTGTAGACATCTCTAGGCAATATAGGCTTCATGGCTCATGTAGGCTCCCTTCCAGCCTGAACTGTTCATGCTGAAATTAAAAGAGAAGCATTCTTAACACATCTCCTTCCAAAACCTTTTCCCTTTCTCAGGCCCAACTTCCCCCCTCTCCCCTAGCAGCACAGGGGATGGGATGGGATGGGATGGGATGGGATGGGATGGGATGGGATGGGATGGGATGGGATGGGATGGGATGGGATGGGATGGGATGGGGGCTGCGCTCAGCTCCCCCAGCCCCTCTCGGCCGCCCCTTCCTCCTCACCCGTGGCCCTGCTCCAGCGGGGGCCCTGCCCCGGGCTGCAGCCCTTCAGGAACACCCTGCTCCCGCGGGGGCTCCCCACGGCCGCAGCTCCCTCAGGAAATGTCCCCCTGCTGCGGCGTGGGCCCTCCCCGGGCTGCAGGGTGGAGATCTGCTCCAGCGGGGGCTCTGCAGGGCTGCCGGGGAATCCCTGCTGCCTGTGGGCCTGGAGCCCCTCCTGCCCTCCTCCTCCTGGGGCCTGGGCCCTCTGCTGCTTCTCCCTCGCCCTGGGCCTCCTCCTCGGCCTGTGCCCGCTCTGCCCTTTCGGAAATCTGTTTTCCCCGAGGTGCTGCCAGCTTGGTGCTGGGCTCAGCTGGGCCCTGCCATGGGGCCATTGGAGCCACCACAGAGGCCCTGCAGCCCCCAGCCAGCACCTGGGCATGGGCACATAGTACAAAGGGCTACGAGTACAAAACAACACAAAACCACATCCTGAAGCTAATACAAAGTTCACACACTTTCTATATCCTTTGTGTATGTTAGGAGTTGCTGAATCTTGAAGCCCAACAGAGATTACTGCAGCTCCACATTCCAGCAGTGGTGAGGCACAGCAAGTGTTCCCTACAAGCACACACACACACCCCACACATTTACACACATACAGCTGGGCCACAGCCCTGGTTCATGGGGCCAGAGCTCTCCTGGGACAGCCTGGCAGGAGCAGGGTCAGTGACTGGTGTCTCTGACTGGGTTCCTGGGGCTCCCCTAGTGCCCTTGTGCCTCTGGGTTCCTTCACATGTGTGTGCAGAGGAACTTTATGTCATATATCCTAATACTGTACACTGGTCAAAACGATCCTATGCTGTTCAGTGTAATCTAGAAAAGTGCAGATTCCAGTCCTAGCAAAGGATGCCATGTACCTGATATTTAACATATTTGTCTCCCTTTCTCCATTTTTATGGGGCTTTTCACCTTGTGACAACCTCCTGATCTCCTTAGCACTGTCTTAGGCAAACAGTTCATCTATGATCACGTCTTCTGTGTGATGTGCTCTCACTACTGCGTCAGCAAAACCTTTATATGGCTGGAAACACTAATCAATGTGTACGGTATGGTCTGCAGCTTCACATCTTCCCTAAACTGCATGCTGCTTCTCAGCCTTCCCAGGATTATGTTTGCTTTCTCACATACCAGGACATTCTTAACTCATCTCCAGCTTGTGACTCACTGTATCCCCCACCTCGTTTTCTGAGTAGCTGCTGCCTGGGGAGTTAGTCCGTA
Organism: Anser anser; assembly: GCF_964211835.1. NCBI lineage: Eukaryota > Metazoa > Chordata > Aves > Anseriformes > Anatidae > Anser > Anser anser. The sequence continues at coordinate 7,633,033 of NC_139721.1, forward strand.
CCTTGTGTTTGTTCAATGGATTCTTCCTGCATTGCATGCTTTCATATTGAATTTCACCCTGTTTCAGACAGCATCACGATTGTCTGGGATTTTGACCTTGTTCTCAAAGAGGCCCAGAAGGGCCTTTGCACTGTTTGCAATTTTTAAAGCAAACACCAAGCAGAAGGATGGCACCTCATCCAGTACATTTTCTCGAAATGACAAAGACCAACTAACAACAGCCCTGGTCATCAATAGTGTGAACAGTACTGGTCTGAAACACTGTATGGTGTCTTACTAGTTTTGCACCTTCTAAATATGATTTTATCCAGACTGCGTTCCTTCTTTTCCCTATTTATAAAATAGTCATGGGAATTAGTATCAAAAACTGTGCCAAGTAAACTGTATGAAATCCAAAACTTCTTTGCTGTCATGTGAACTTTTATCTGGTTGTGGAAGGAAATTAGTTAGGTTTGGTCATGATTAGATTCTTGGCACATTGGCATTTGTTATTCAACTTTGTGTTATCTTCCAGATACTTACACATAGCTGGTCTGATGACTTTATCCAGAACTTCACTATGGATATAAGCCAAGCTGAAAGGTCTGCATTTTCCCGATTTTTCTGCCTTTCTATTCCACCTTTTCAGGACTGGCAGTGCTTTTGACCTTCACAGTCTGTTGGTAGTCAGTTCACCCTTTACAAATTCTCTCAGCTCACCAACAACAGATCTGAGTCTTTTCAGATGGCTTTTTTAGGGACCCCAAGGTTAGTCTCATAAGGCCAAGTTTTGAGAATATCAGAGGCTCAAATGAATATGTATTTTTTTAACATGGAGTGCCATTTGGGATGCTTGAGTATTTGACGTTCTGCATAATGTGTGGAGAGTATTGCATCTTTCTGTACCAGCAGCTGGGGGTGAGGAGAGCATCTAAAATAACACTAGCTACCTCTGGCTAAGCAGTGCCACCAAAGGCCAGATGTATGTTCCTGCCTTCTGCTCTCTCTCCTTTGCATAAAATGCTCACTGTATTCAGCAAAAAAGGCAACTCCATCTTTTAACTTTCTTACTGCTGTTTGTCAGCAGTTTTCCATCTCCACTGAGAAGCTGAACAACAATTTCTTCAGTCTTCCTTTTACTTCTAACGTAGACCTGGTTTCCTGTTCTTCTGCAGAGAGACATCTTTCTATGTTCCTTTTCCATAGGGATCATTTATACTTTTGCTGTAATTTCTCTAAGCAACTGCCAATCATCCTCAGCTCTTCTCTCTTGTAGACTTACCTCCTATGAAATATTACTGGCTGTGTACCTGCAATTGTTCAAGACTGAATGCCAAAGGTGTCTACAGAGTGAGTGAATATTCTGGGTTTGAGATAGCACTGAATTTCATAGGGAGCTGCTCTTTTGAGAACAGATATACATGCCTTGGAAGCCAGAGGACACCCAACACTCTTTTCAGTTCCTTCAATCAAAATACAAAGTCTGTGGCAATTCTTTCTGTCTCTATGTAAACTCTTCCAGGGCTTCTCTGCTGAAAAATGGCAGCAATAAAACAGTGTTCATTTCCAATCCAGTACACCCGATAGACAGCACAGTGCCATGGGGCAGTTATAAATCAAATTTTTCAAGTAAATCATGAAAATGAAGTGTTGAAGATTATCAGCACGTAGCTGGTTAGAACTGACTTAAATTACTTCATTATAAAAGAATATCTAAGTAGTTGCAATAATTAAACCGAACCAAGTTCTCTGCTCCAACCTGTTCAGAAATGCCAAATGCAAACTGGTTTTCATTGCATCTCCAAAATTGAAAGCACATTCTTCCATAAAAAATTCATTGCTTTAACCTTGCTTTGCACTTAATCAGAAGAAATAACTATGTTGGTTGTAGGCCTGCGGCCATGAAAACAGCATGATATTGAAAATCTTTACTTCTTTCAAGCTCCTCTTTTGATCATCAGTTCGCTGGCTCTATTAATAACTCTTTAGGTCACTGGAATCTGTGCTTTGAGACTGGAAAGAGTGACCTTCCTCCTTAACTGCATCCAAATTTTTCCCTTTTCTTTTTTCTTTAGTTACTGTTTTGGTAATCTGTTTTTGATAATAGGCAGTAATGATTCTATTTTCACCAAAATCCATGGCAAGTAGATATTCATGAACCTTTAAAAAGCTGGTAGTAATGTACTTGGTTAAACACTTCTTCCTCTGTGTTAATAAGGGGCTAGCTTTCAGCAGTACAGCACCATGGAAATGGCATACAATTTTAACAGTATATGCTTAAAAACAGGGGTAAATGCAAAATCAGTAAAACATACAACCAGAATAAATACAGAGAGCATGATATGGCCTGCTCATTTTTAAATATCAATAAAATACAATGAAAAAGAACAATAAAATCAGTACTGCAGCATTTATGCTATTATTTAAATCTTAAATTCAGTTTATTTTAGGTGGTATTTTCAGTTTGCTTTAGGATGATTTTTTTTTTCCTATTAAAACCACAATGTAGTATCATGGAAAATAGTTCCTGTTAATTAACTACATTAGCCTACAGTGCCTGTTAAAGCTCTAACTCACTCTAGTAGTTAAACAGATACTTAATTCCTGTATATTTTTCAGGTCACTCACAAATAACAACAAGCTCCTTAGTCAAGGGCTGCTGTTCTTTGGTACCTTAGAAGATCACTCTGTGCTATTTTACTCTACCTGGAATGCTAGACTAGAGGGATCATCAGACTCTGCCTCCTGTTATTACAGGTACTCACAGTTTCTTATCCCTGTGATCAACTGACTGCGAGCCATCTCAAAACTACTTTGCTTTTGTTATCGGTGTTTGCTGGGGTTGTTCCAGGGTTTCAGTGCTCAGAGATTTGAAAATTTTCTCCCAGTTTCTGTTTAAATATACTCATGTCCAATTTATTTATCCTGCATTAACCTAGTCTTCCTTCTCTAGAATTAAAAAAAAAAAAAAGAGAGAGAGAGAAGTAATTTTTAATAAAAGGTAATCATATCTTTCCCTTATGTCATGACAGCTTGAGCAAATCCTGTGTGTCCAGTTTCCTCTTGCACAGCAGTTAATTGGCACTATTGGCCTTTTTTGCACCAACCTGGTTTGGGCTCTTGACTATGGGACATCACTGGCTCAGAGCACTGAAGATGAGGCCTCTCTAGGAATAAGGACACCGATGTGACATTTGTATTTCGCTGCATGTATTGGAAAAGTCTCTCCTCATACATCCAAGGAACACCTTTGCCTTTCAGACAGCTGCAGCAGCAATGACTCTCAATTACTCATGATAGACAAGTACAAACTACCCTCCCTTCTTAGTTGTTCCAAGTTATTACCACCCTATATAAATGATTCCATTAGCTAATTGACCTGACAACTAAATGTCACTGATTGCTTCCAAATAGTGTACTTAAATTTCCTCTCTTACTGACATTATTTTAACTTATTCTTTTATTGTTTATTACTGTATCTGTCCTGTACACCATATGCCATAAATTCCTTTAACTGTTTTTCCCTTGTCATGCCTTGAAATTCTGCTATTGGACCTGTGGCCTTTGTCTGGCGTTATTCCACTTTATCTCAGACTTTTGGATGCCAATGTTGGCCCTGTTTCTGCATGTCAAAACGTTTGCAAGGGTCAGCAGGAAATGCTCCATCATACAGAATCCTGCTGTCCACACAAAGCATCCAATAGGCAAAAGAAACGGGAGAAATGTCTACTATTTGGACTTAATATCCAAAAACATAAGAGTCACTTCATGTTGTATGAACTCACTGGGACAGTCTGTGGAAGCAATAACATTTAACAAGTTTGAAAAAAACATTGTGTCATTTAAGTAAACTGCTTCTTTTGCAGTGCTCCAAGCTATTTATTTATTTATTAATGTCTAAATGCCAACATTTTTATGTCTAAATATATATCCATGGTGGAAATACACACATAAAATAAAAATAAGCAAATAGTAAAACAGCAACTATTAAACACTGAGTTTTTAAAGACTACACAAAAGTAATGTAGAGGTAAAATAGGTACTGTATTCACTCATGTCTCTGTAAAATAATGTACTCATTCAAATCAATTATCCTTTTACAGATGTGATTTCATAAAGGGGTAATTATTTCATGTCTGGAATTGCATCAGCAAAACCAATCTATTTTAATTGTTTCTGTATCAGTGAACTGCAGCATAAAACATTTTTTTTCTATCCACAAAACAAATTTAATCAACTCTGCCAAATAAGAAGTCATTTGTCACTTGAAAGATGAAATTGTTTATTTTCACTGTCAGACAGAAAAAAAATATTTGCCATACATTTGCATGTATAAAATTTTTGCATCTATAAATGCACCTACGGTGGCCTTTTATAAAAATCCATTTGGACAGTGATTGTCCTTTTCTCCCATTACCTTTAAAAGAAGTTGCTCTTTGGTACAGGGCTTATACAAGTATTGTGCACGACTGCAGTTCTCCTAACTCCTGGCTTCTTTAACCAGGTGAAATCAAAACCCTCTGCCCTCAAGGTCATTTTTGAAAGTCACATATGACACATGAATGATGAAACTCTGCCTCTTGTTTTTCTCAGCAGAAAGAGAATTTATTAAATGGACAAAAGTAATACAAAGATGAGGAAGCTCAGAGGATAAAACATCATGTTTTGAGTGAAAATCAGTCAAAATGTAGTAGATGTTTCCTCAGATACATGACTGTGGGAGGTGCACCCTAAAGACTTTTCTCCAGCTCAGCAGAATGGAGGAACGGGGACGCATAGACCCGTAAAGGATGTTCTCTTTCCTCATGCTCCAAGGGCAGTGAGTTTGCCTGGCCCTCTACGGTCAGCAAGCACCAGCCCTACAGCCACCACCGGGAGCTATGGGGCTGCCCCATCCAGCCTGGATGTGCTGACACTGAGGAGGGAGCAAAGCACATCACCAGCTCAAGTTTCCTGGTCTCCTCTGTGCCGTGACTCCTCCATTACATGATGAGCCAGGTGCTCTAATTTGTGTGCATAGAGCAGCCAGCCCTGTTGGTGACCCTCTTAACCATATCATGGTTACTACAAGGTCCTACCACAGACCTTTCCATCTCCACTCCTGCCCTACCTGTGAAGTGCCAGTTCTCCATCCATCTGCGTACCAGGGCTGCATCTCTCCAAGTAATTTCCAGCATCTCCTGGCACAGGAATGTAGTTCCATAACTCTGATAAATCACATCAAATTCTTTCCTTTCAAGAATTTGTCCTTTTTCCTTAGTAGTCCCTGGATACAACTTGACAGATGGCATGGTCCAGGGATCATTCCCAAAGATGGTTTGTCTGCAGCCACCTTGTTTTGGGGATTGCCATGATTAAGTAGCATAGATGTGGGCTGATGCATGCCACCGAACCTCAAGGTCCAGGAACATTTATTTGTCATTGAAGGCAGCCTGTGTACCCCACCATGTCCTTTCTCTGCTTCTATCAGCCACTCTGTGGTTCCTGCCATTTCAAATCTCAGCTACTGCAATCCATATTCACTCTCAATCCTGTTTTCCTGCCTCCTGCATGTCAAGATCACCTCTGAGCTCAGCTATGAGCTAATCCCATCACTCAGCAGCTGACACAAAGCTCCCAGCTCCTACCAAGGCTAAATCCATGAGGTGTGGTCTAATTGTAGAGCAACAGCTCTCACCTCTCTCAGCCTGACATCGATGCAACTGCCAACAGAAACATTAACTGCAACAATACCTAGTCATAATTTTCCCTCAAAGATGAACAGTAGGGATCTGTTTCCTGACATCTTTCTTTCATAGGCTTTGGAATACAATACTCTGATAAAATTGTTATTAATATTAATAATAATGCATAGTCACTGCTTGAGGAGACGTTTGGAATAGCTGAAAACTACCCCCGGTATTTTGAATCATGTCTTTTATGATAAGATTTACACCTATGGAGCAGAGGGCAGAGATCTGGAGCGTAGTTCTCATGACTCTTTGTGCATTGATAGCTGGATAATTGAGAAAACAAGAGCAATTCAGACTCTGTTTCATATTGGATTTAGCTGCAGTGGCTGAAGAGGTTACCAGCCTGGGAGATAAGCTCTTCAACTGATGCAGCTAAATCAGAGATGATTGTGCAGCTGAGTTGTCAGCCTGCACAGTTTACAGCTTGGTGTTCTAATGTAAACTGAGATTGATAGTGGTTTACACTTACTGCCGATAGTGAAATCACCTCATCAGTAATCTGGCAGGGACATTTGGGGACGGCAGGCTGTTAAATCTCCTCAGCCTGACCTGCCAAATCTTGTGAAAGAGGTGTCTTTAAGGACAGGATTGTAATACCTGGCTCTGAATTCACAAGCCCACGTTCATCAGCCCTGTGGATTTCAACGGACTAATGAAAAATTTCTGACCTGTGGTACTGTGATAAGTGTTTTTCCTCCGCACAATTTCTCTGCAAATCTCTTGATTTTATTGGCAAAGGAGATGATCAGACATTTATTTAAAGTGGGTGGAAAAAAAAAAAAGAACTGACCAATTAAAACCCAATTAGTTTGATGCCAGTTGCCAGCTATATATAAGTCTTTAGAGCATTTTTTTTTTCTTTAGGAAATCATAGGTCATATATGTACAGCAAAATGAATTAATATGCTACAAGACTTTTTCCAAGACAGGTTACCCCAAATAATCTGAAGTCTTCCTTCATAAGACATGAATAAGACATGAGATACTCAAAATAAATTAACAGTGATTTTTCTCTTGACATGTTGTTTTGACATGACATGAAATTATGACATAAAATGAATAAACTGATTATCGGTAAAGATCTATGAAAGATATGGGATGAAATATATATTACAATATGCTGTGGTGAGAGTTAAATTCTCCCAGGAAAAAAAGTCTCTGGCTTTGGAAACTAATACTTAGAAGTAGGCGTTAATAACCTCTACAAAAAAAGCAGAGATACGCTGAAGAAAACTGCTTGTGAGAAAAATTAGGCAGCATTTTCATCTCAGAGGAGGCTAGTAATATAATTCAGGAGGAGTTAGATGGCCATAAAGTTGGAAATGGCCTAAAATGTATCAAAATGAGATGTAAGTCACACAGACCGTGATAACAGGAATTTTGGCTGCAGAGTGGAAGCTCATCATCTAACATAAAGGGGACGTACACAGCTATCCACTCACATATAATTCCAAGATTAGGATTTCCAGGAGAGGTGCTTTCTACAGAGATATGGAAATACAGGACAGTCATGGGATTTATCTGGAATAACATGGGAACTCTGGTTTCCCCTGCACAAGAGAAAGAAATTTGAACTGAAGCAGGTAGAAGGAAAGATATCCTGGCAGTTTATTTTATTGGAGGAAACCCAAAGAACTTGGTTTGTTTTACACAATAAAATGGTGGTGATGCACCTGTGATATACGTGTGCACCCACCCAAGTAACATGGTTCCTGATGGAGAAGACTGGTAGGTCATCTTCAGTTATACATACCCGGGAGGGAATCACAATTTGGTGCTAAAATGGTTCAAAAGAAAGCATTTCAAGTGATTCCAACAAATTATTTTAGTTGTATAAAGACCAAAATGTTAAATATCCCCTTGAAAGTTCCTGGACAACTATGTGATGTATGGAAATTATTAAACTGCAGGAGGTGAGGGAGGTCAAATGGGTATATGGGAACGCAGCTGCTTGGTCTCCCACTGCATGAGGGTGCGGAGGGACTGCCTCAACTTCTTTCAGCTGAAGGCTTTCTTGTACATTTTATGGCCTGTGTCACCCTGTGCAGATTATCCCAGGCGCAGCTTGAGAGCCTGTCCGGTAGCAGTTTGCTGACACTGCCACGACGGCATGGACAGATAAGAAGAAAGCCGTCATTGTGCATGTCCTTGCTTGTGCAGTGTCTGCACTCTGCTGCAATGTGATGAGCTAACACTGAAAGAAGTAATAGTCATGGACTGTGGAGTCCAGATCCAGGCTTGGTAGAGTAGGACGAAGTCTTTTATAAGAGTTTGACATGAAAGATGGAATTTAATAGAAATATCGATGCCAGAATGTCATTCAAGCTCTATGAGGGACCCCAAGGCTTGTTTATCCATTGGTTAAACAGATGTAACAGACCTTGCCTGCTTCAAAGATGATTCGTGAGAGACAGCAATCAATAAATACTAGTGAAGATCTTTGATGCTTGAAAATGGAAAATGCTATTTTCACTAGTTTTATACAACAATCCAATTACTGCTCTGGAGGATCAGGGGGAGAAGAGCAAACAGATTTGATCAAGTCTGAGGTTCTTTGCTACAATTTCACTGAGAGCTACATATGAAAAAAAAAATAACAATAGGTTAAGAAAGAACAGATTCAAATAATTATCTTCCAAAGGTAAAATAAGTACAAGATCTAGAAATGTAATATATATATAGATATACATATATATATTGAAGAAGATAGGCAAGGGCCCTTCTGTCAGATCAACTCTTTCTGTGTCAGGACTAATGGATGCAGTGTATCAGATTAGGAAGGCACAGTCACCAAACTAATGAAAATACAGGGGGATGATAAATGTGTTTTGATACTATCCTAAGACCTAGATGTCCCTGAAGAGTTTACTGCAGAAGTGTTGGAAACTGTTCAATTCCATGTAATTGCAACAAAGGGGGGATGGAAGTCATCTAAATTAAGACCGAACTTAGACTGACGTACTGCAGAATTTGGATGCCACCAGCTCAGATCACTGTTTCAGAAAGGCAGTTCTCTTGATATTCTCTTTGTTGTCCATTGTCTACGTGTCCCTTTGGTCAGCCCCAAAATTCCCCACCCATATAAATGCAAACATTACACACCCCTGCTGTCAGCCATTCAGATCAGGTTGGTGCCTATGTCCCCTTCAAGACCCTTTTTGCCTTTCAGGTTTGGGTACCAAAGCCTAATTCCAAGAGCCTGGAGAGCTCCTAGCCCCTTGTGCTGTATTTGTAGGGCACCATTGCCATACATACATCCATAGCACTGGCAGACCACACATGTTCAAACCCATGATGGTGAAGTAGACAGTACCGAAGCAGTGGTTTAACACTCCTCGATGTGAGAAGTTTTGAGTCTCTGTCTCTCACATCCCCAGCCACTGTGCTCCAAGGAAATGCAGTCCACCCCTCCAGATGTACAACTAGGAGTTCAAAATATACCGTACCGGGAGAAGAACTGAGAAATGATAACTTATCTCTACTCTGAGAAAGGCAGACTGAGTTTCTGTTTGGGCTAACAAACCTTGTTGAAGGAGACATCCAAAGTCCTGAGCACTACAGTAGTAATGGTTTAGCAGCTGGACAGTTCTGTACTGGACACCCATGTATGAAAAGGACCTGCCAGACCGACCTTTCTTGTCACTAAAGTTTGCTTCTGTTGTGCGGGCTTGTTCAAAAGTGCCTCTCTCAGTGCATTTGTTATGTGCTTTTCCATCTGTCTCCTAGCAAGGGAAAAAAAAATTCATTTGAATATAATGGAAAACTTTCTCTCATGATTAAATGCAATGAATAAGCCATTGAATGCAATGATTTTCCAGCAGGAGACTCATACATCTTTAAATCAATAGAGTTGCATTTGCTTGCTGCAATGAGCCAACGGCCCACCTATGGCTGGTGGAGGCTGAATCAGCTGGCTAGCTGCAGGACTCCAGAAGTACGTATTATAAAGCCATCAAAAAGAGCAGACAACAGCAAATCTGACCTATCTGCTGCTTTGAGAATAAATCCTGTGCTGGGCAGTTGATGAATACTATGCCATAATCAACCTCCTCCCTAAACATCTTGGCCTGTCTCTTTTATCTCTTCTGTGGATGTGCAGTCTCACTATAGCCCTGAATCTGGGCCCTGTTTCTGCCCTCTTGCCTGCTCCATCTCTTGGCTTCATCACTGAGGTGACATCGTTAATCTGCCTCTTCATCATAACTTGGGCATCTTCCCTTTCCCCCCCTCTGGCCATTCAAAACCCTGCTGCTCATGACACCAATTCTCTCTTCCCACTACTTATCCTGTTCTCTCCAGCATATCCAACAAAAACCAGTTGTTTTCACTTGAGGATATTTCACAGATGACATTTATCTCCTTCCTCAACCTTCCTGTCCTTAGCTGAGCCTTGGCACTGGCTCTGTTGCTCACTTAAAGCTTTCATGCAAGCTCCTCCATGCCTTCTTTGATGTTGCCACTTGTGCTAGGCAGGAAAAATAGCTCTGAAGCTATTCTGTTATGAATATCCTCTGAAATCCCTCTCTGCTGTCTGCTGTGTGAGCAGTGCTTTTCTCTCCTGAAACCAGTGGCCTTATCACCTTGACCAACAGTGTGTACTTATTTCCTCGTATTTTCCTTGTCTACCCCTTGCCTCTCATCTTACGTTTATGCTGTGAGCTCTGCAGGGCAGGGAGCTCCCCTTCATGCCTGTTTAACTGCAGGAAGAAGACTGGGACAGAGGTACTCTCAAGCTAAATTAATATCCTACAGGCAGACATTTGCTCTTTCTGCTAAGGCGGGATGCATTTTCTTCTGCTGTCTTTCCATGTTATTCATCGTACTCATCCCTATGCACAAAACACTCACCTTATTGCTATAAGGCACGTACTTTTCCTCACACCAACACCTAAAAGAGGCCTACATTTTTATAACAGCTCTCTCATATTCCCAGCTCTACAGGCTTGGCATTTGTTTTGCTGTGTGTATTTTAAGCCCGGAAAGGATGCCTGTAATGAGTTAGACTGACCTTTGCTGCAACCCACACCAAGATAGCAATATTCCACCCGGCTACGCCGAATGTCGTCAAGGCCATGGGGCTGTTGGGAAACATGCTCTGTTTGGTCTGATAAGCCCAGAGAGATAGCTGTTCTCTATTTCTCTTGGCTCCAGTGGGAATTTTCTGCAGCTGTTGTTTAAAAAAAAAAAAAATCCAGACTAGATTTTTAAGTTTCAGCTTTCAGCCCTCTGATCCCAATTATATCTTCACTAGGGACATGAAAGAACTCCTTAAAATCTGATATATTCTACAACTGCAGTCTGGTCACTTTTCAGCTATATCTTTTACTTTCAAGAGTGTAATAAATACCGTAATGAAGATAATAACTAATGATGAAGATAGAACCCATTATTCACAGAAGAGGCAAAACACACCAAGTGAAAAATATATAGAATCAAAAATGACAGCTTCAGCATAGCCTAAGACATTTCATAAGCTGGGACATAATTGCTCTTGATTTCCCTATATTGGCTTTTTATCTCAAAGAAACCAGATGACGAATTGCCTAGTGATTTATCATAACCCACTAGTACATGCTTTTCCTTCCTTCCTCCTCCTCCTCATGCCTTCCTCCTCCTCCTCATGCCTTCCTCCTTTGCCTCTGGATTCTTTCATTTTGGTATTTGTAAGTTTACACAATTTGGAAGGCGCAAACAATGCAGAAGACAAGCCTTTTACACTCGTAGCCAGCTGGCTTCTTTCTTACTATTTATACACTGCAGTTGCACTTGGGGAACTGGGTCGTGTTTGGTGCTAGATAAACCCATTTAAGTAGGTGCTCCTGCTCTGAAAGATTTGCACTGAATAGATGCAGCATCCAAGAGAAAGAGGATAAAGGACAGTGACTCATCTCGAGTCACGGGGGCCAGCAAAGGGCAGGCCTGGGAATGAATTATATCTCAGTGGCGCCTTAGTCACTGCTTTTCACAACAGCTAGTGTCCTTTTTTTAGGACAAAGAGTATTGTGGCTGAGAAATTGTGTGTTCTTTTAACCTGTCAATGGCCACCCATCATGCAGGAGATCAACATATCCTATAAAGTTCATAAAGGACCATTATGGTGGTCTAATACGGTTTAATAATCTTGGAATATGCCTGTATCCCTGGAGAGCTTCATTTTTAATCTAATGGTCAGATCTAGGTTTCCTGGGAAAGAGTGAGGGTGAGATTTCAGCGTTGCTTCTTCTCTTTGCCCCATTGCACCCCGCTTACATTTCTCCATCACAGCACTCAGGACATGAGCACTCTGGATGTGGGGCCCTGGCATTCCCCACCTTCTGCTTTTGATTGCTGCTTGCGGGCAGCTGGAGACAGCTTGCAATGCTGGCAGCATCAGGGTGTGTATTTTTCATCCTCCCTGTGATGGGAACAGAGGTGAGGAGTTCAGCACTCTCCCTTACCTCCACTGACATCGATGCTGACTCAGCCCTGATGGTATTAGCACAATCTTTTAAAAGCAGTTCATCTTATTGCCATGGTGTGCGTTCCCCGAAGGCCGTGGACAAATGTTGAAGTCTGGAAGTGTGTGTGATGTCATGGAAGAAATATGAAACAACAGCTGAACTGCTAGCTGCTACAAGGGCAAATTTTGGTTAATGTTCCCTATTAACTCCTAGCTCCTTCTGTCATCCTGTTATCATGGTAGAGAGAAGCTAGAGGAAATAGCTTTCTCATCTTCTGCTTGAAATTGCCATTTGCCAAGGATTTGCTAGAGGTCTAATTAAAGCAGAATAAATGTATTCTGCATTTCTCACCCAAGAGGGTAGTTTAGATCATAATCAGTGGAATGAATACAGCATGTTTCTGACTGAATTTCCAGTGCTAATGAAAAGGGATACTCTGAATGATGAAGACAAATGTACTTTAAATGAAGAATTAATACTGCTCATAACAGCACAAATATGAGAATCCATATTCTTAGAACAAATGCTGTGGTACTATTAGGCACTTATATGTCTAAATCTCTGTTAGAATCTACAGCTGGAATAGACAAACATTTATGCTGATATTTAGTGCTTAGCACTAATGTGGCTGAAATATATATTTGCCCATAATCATGTCAGAACGCCGCTTTGTGTGCTTTGTGCTGCGGCATTTCCATTTTCAGTCGTAATGTCCCTGAAGCAACTTTTCGTGGGGAAACCCATTCTTCCGTCCAAAGAACAACTGTTCTCAAATCTCTGTGGTGCTCTCCGAAATACAAATAATAACGCTAATAAGGCCCAGAAGCTTCTGGATTGAACAATACAAAACTAGCTTGTGAGAAATGGTTTCTGCACAGGGGACCTTATGTTCTTAAACAAGATGCAGTAAGTGATTTTTGCAAACAAGTACTCACAGAGGCAAACCAAAGGAAACAAATACACATGATTATGAAGGCTATCTGTAAATCTGAGTTGCAAGAATGTCTTTATTTTACAAACAGAAATGAACAAAAAGATGTTCAGGCCTTACCAAGCCTTGCTTGTTCCTGCTCCAGATCACTAAGAGCTGCATGTGCAGTTGACAGCCTCTGGGTTGGATTAGCCCCCCAAATAAGATGCAGGCTTGCATCTGCAGTGTTAAAGATGGATGAAATTTCCCATGCTCTTTCTTGAAGCTCCCCCAGCCTCCCCTTGATCAGGCACTTGGAAGCACATACTTGACATCCCCAGCTCACTCTCTGCTGTTTGCAGACCAAATGGGCATGCAAAGCACATGCCTCTAGTAACATGAAGGAGCACGTCCCAGCCTCTTCTAGGGGAAGCCTATGCCTGCACACATAAAGCTTTCTCATGAAAAAGGCCTGTGAACTCATAAACAGGTTGCCCAGAGAAGCTGTGGCTGCCCCATCCCTGGAGGTGTTCAAGGCCAGGCTGGAGGGGGCTTTGGGCAACCTGGGCTGGTGGGAGGTGTCCCTGCCCATGGCAGGGGGGTTGGAACTAGGTGATATTAAAGACTCTTCCAACACAAACCATTCTATGATTGTACGATCCTCACAACAATGAACTGAACTCAGTTTCAAAACCTAACATATGTTCCTGAAGGCTTTGGTGGAAGAGTGGCGCAGACTGTAAGGTGGCAAGTGGGGGGATTAGGACTCTGACATCAGAAACAGGTTATAAAATCTAGGATATATTTTCTGCCTGTGTATTTCTTTTGCATGGTGATCTGCTGTTACTGTTTAGAAAGTTTAGTAGTGTTGGATTGGCTGGATTGTCAGTTTGAAAGTAACCTGAAAGGCTTCCTCTGTTTAAATCTCATTTTATTGTCATAAATGATTTGGACAGAACATGGAGGTGCAGCGGGCTTCAAGCAAACTTTTGGCTGAATTTAATGATAATTCACCATGACGGACTCTGTTCCATAATTTATCTTAATCTCTCAGTCTATTTTTTAGAAACAAAAATTGCAATCATCTTGTATTATGTCATCCCACAGAAGATAATCTTTTTAAACATTCTCATTAATATCTTACATGTATTCTTCAAGGGTTGCCCCATTGGTGCCTTACAGACTGTATCTGTCTGCATAACCAGGTCCACTTGCTCCATCTAATAAAGCATTAGAATAGTTAGTTTCTACCAGTACATTTTTACAGGCTGTGAATGAACCATTGCTGCTTACTGAAGGAGAAAAGTCGTTGGTGGCATCTTCGTTCCTTGTGATAATGGAGATACTGGCTTACACAGTGAATGGGTGTTCCTTTGTCATAGAGTTTATGTTAACATTCACGGTATCAATTAAAGAACATTTCAGGATCAAATATGTAATAATAACTGGAGGGGCTGAAATAATTGCTAGGGTTGGGTCACAGTGATCCAGCTCCCAAAATACATTTCACAGACTACTGATGTTAAGAAAGGTTTTTTCTTCTTCCTTCAGGTGTCAGAACTCATTTAGGCTTTAGACACTGCCATAAAAGGCAATCAGAGCTTCTTTTCCGATCTCCCAAATCATTTTAACCCAAGTAATATCAACAGAGTCACATCATTTAAAGCCTTCTCCTAGCACCGTACAGCTGCTCAGGCAGTTAATTACAATATGTTCTCAATGAGAAGCTGAATAGGCAGTCACATTTCTGTGCTTCATTAAAATGAGCTTAGCAAAATTAGGCTGATAGGATAATGGGGATACCTTGTGCAGTTTCCACTATTCCCAGCAGCGAGGATTGTGCCAGATGTTGCCCTCGTGTAAATTATATACCTTGTATTTGTTGACTAGGAATAAGTAATATGCATATGCTTTCAGCTTACATCAAGCTGCTAAACAAATTATTTTAAAGCCTTATAAATGAATGCATCTACTTGTGCAAAATCAAAAACAAAAACAGAACAGTATATCTACTATCAAACTTACCATCTAGTGCTCGGAAGAGATAGGAGCTTGAAATATTTTTGTTGGGAAAGTACAGGAAACGAACCACTCCACAAGAACAGGTGGCTTACATGAAATGCATCATTTTTGCATCTTCATAATTACAAGTAAAAATGTTATTTCTAAGTTTATGCAGTTCTCTCTTACCGTAAAGAGTTTTTAAGACTGGAAATTCAGAAGACTTTAATGACATTGATTTGTCTGTTGCTGGTTCATTTGCAGTGGGTCATATCCCCAAAGGTGGCATTTGTCTCTTCTGTCTCTTAGAATAAACAGCATGCAGTTAACTACAGTGTAAAATGACTAGGGGAACAAGCTGCCATTCAGGGAAACCTGTTTTAGGAGAGGAATCGTCTTTGATTAATGAACTACCTGAAAAAAACTAGCCAAATTTGATAGCTAAAAAGGTAGATCCAGGCTAAAGAGGTCCATGTTTTGACCCCATCCACTAACAACCTTTACTTTTTTAACAGAACAATGTCAGATTCAGATCAAAGAAAACATGTTTTCCATTATTATTATTATTATTATTATTATTATTTCAGGCTGTGCCTCTTTGTTCCTGCTTTTCCTCTGCATGGTAACACATGAGGGACTTGGCACTCCCTAGCAGCCTTCTCTTGGCTTAGCACGGAGCTGCATGCAGAACAGGTACAGGAGTGCAGGTTATGCTTTGCCAAGCAGTGTTAGCAGCTTGTCTGAGTGGACAATAAGGGGCCAATGCATGTGGCTCCCATGTGTTGTGTCAACACCAGCAGAGGGGAAGAAAAATGATCTACCCTGTTCCAGAAGAAGGTAGTTTTGGTCCTCATCTCTGGGATTCCTGCAATAAACTAAAGATTATCTAAATTGGAAACTTCCAAGACCCAAACAATGAACAAGGCTATTAATTCTGACTTCAGCTGGCTCATCCATCTTTGGATGTAGCCCACTGAATATTGCAGACCAGCTCTGTTTGCAGAGGGAGCATGTGAGGCATATTCTGCTGGATACCGCATACACTATGCTTACAATTCTGAGAGTCTCATGGACAAATGTCAACTCATAAATTACCCTTCAGTATCTTTTCCTTAATTAACTACACTGCAATGAAAATGACAAATAGGAACCTATTTTGTTTCAGTGGTCAAGGTGGGGGGATAAGGGGGTGGGGGTGGATAGGTGTCCCTTTCTTTCCTTTTAGCAAGAGTTGTATTCTAAAGTGATTGTATTCTAAAGTGAGTAAAGCAGTTGCTAAGAAAAGTAAGATATTCCTGACCCTGTTCATCACAGACATACCTATCATTTCTGATATATGGATAAAATAGGAGGGATTTCTGGTTTTCAAAAAAAATGCTTGTTGTTCTATACCAGTGGGGCATGTACCTTTGTGAATAGAAAACCAGCAATTCCAGTGTGTGCAGTTTTATTGTATTCAGAATTGCTGAAAATAATTAGCTACAATACCAATTTCCCTTCTGGAGCTAAAAAGCAGGTTGAAAGCAATGATGTTATTAAGAATACTTCCAAAGCAGTAAATATAGCTTTCTAATCATGTATAATGGCAGGCTAGACATCTACATTTGACTGAAATAAATAAATGTATCACTGCATATTCCATTTCAGTGAAAATATACATCCATCCATCCTACATGCAGCAAATGTGATGTATAGAAAACACTTTTCAAAACACATAATTCTTTCAGCAATCAGTTCCTAACCTTCACTTTTGGTTCCAAAATATTAAAAACAAAACACTACATAAAATATTGCTGCTGCTCTGTTATGTATCTTGATCTACTAAAAGGCTAGAACACTGTATATATTTTATATAGGTATAAAAACCGCTCTGGATCGAAGCCTACATCCTAGAAACAATGAGACTCACTGATGGGTTAGCTGTTAATTCATTGGTAAGGTACTGGAGATCTTGCTGACATTCAGTACTTGGTCCATATGAAAAATATGAGTCAGCTGTTGTGGCGCTGCATTAACAGCTGGACTATTGCCCTCAGCCCTGAAGCATGCCACTTCCATGCTCCCTGACAGCAAAGCATACGGTCTAATAAGCACCAACGAGGATTAACATTTAATACTCTCTGCTCTTGAGGTAGTTAGTGTTTACCTAATGCCCTGCTGAGTGAAAACTTTATGAGGTGTATGTGTCCAACACTTCCCATACGGAATAAATACAACCATTAATATTCCTCCCGGCACATACTAATTATACCTCATATTTCTAAACTCTGTACCATATAACAACTTTAATGATGATATGTTTTGAGATGAGGTCAGCAAGATAGGGTGGTGGCTAAGGCTGAACAAGTCACAAATTTTGCAAATTTTATTTTCTTTAGGGAACCCCGGTGATACAGACTGACTCACCATAACATCAACTCCGTGTGTTCAGTGCTGTGTGCTGTCTCACATGTCTCGTGGCAGGCAGTGCAAGCCAGAGCTCAGCCTCTTGGGAGGAGATCCAGGTAGCCTGACCCTGCAAAGCATAGCTCCTGCCAATGGCACTCATTCATACTCCCCCCTTACTTTGGGTAAGGAATTTTAAAAAATTTATATACTTTTCAAAAGAAGATTAGACCATCAGATTAAATAATTTGACTCCTGGTATAAAAGTGAACACAAATATTAGATGAAAACCCCTAGTTCCTCACTTCCAGGTGACATCACCTCTCTGCTCACGTTCACTGGTCATCTCCCATCTGCCTACAGGCTGATTTTGACTCAGCATCGCACCTGGGTTCATGGTGAGTTGCCCTTTCCTAATCCATTTTCTTTACCAGGGTATGTAATGATAGGACGGGGGTAACAAATTTAAACTAAAAGAGGGGAGATTTAGATTAGATATAAGGAAAAAATTGTTCACTATCAGTGAGATGAGGCACTGGAACAGGTGCCCAGGGGAGCTGTGGATGCCCCAACCCTGGAGGTGTTCAAGGCTGGGTTGGATGAAGCTTTGAGCAACCTGGGCTGGTGGGAGGTGTCCCTGCCCATGGCAGGGGGTTGGAACTAGATGGTCTTTAAGGTATCTTCCAACCCAAGCCATTCTATGATTCCCAAGGCATGCCTTGTGTTAGATGCTTCCATATGTTTTTTCACATAGTCCTGATTTGTTAAGAGAGCAGGTGTGACTGATTTGGCTCATCAGGGTATGGTATTTCATTGGCTTGGATGTGGTTTACAAAGTTTGTCAGGTGCAGTGCAGATGCACTTATTGGTAAATTTCATCAGGACACCAGGTGGCTGACAAAGGTTTCTTCTAGTGATCAGGTAGCCCATTATTGTAATTTTATAATATGTTTGTGTTTTATATTTTTATAATAATCATAATTTAGTAAGTTACAACTCAAAAGAACTTCACTATGTAATGAAAAAGGTGGTCAGTGAACAGCTTAGGTGTACTGTGATAAGTAGGCTTCACCCTCTTAAATGACATTTAACACTCTCTCCACTTAAAAATAGACCAGGGTGTTAGCTCATATCTCCATGACTTTTCTGAGCTTAGAATTTTTAGATATTGCTTTCCATCTGACAAGGAAGACAGATAAGAAAATGTCTTTATTCAGAAAATCAGCACCAGGCATAGCTTTTCAGCGTGGCTTTATTTCTTTCTCTTTAACACTTTGAAGGTTGTATCACCAGACCTAATAAATAGTAAATCTGTTATGAGAAGACATTTAGTACAGAGAACATTAGCAGCATTGCTACTCCTGGCTTAAAACAAAACAAAAAGCCCTCCAATGATTAGAGCTGTTTTCTTATGTAATTAAACCAACCAGCTCATTAGCATTAACCATACTACACATTCTAATGATCCAATTTATTTTAAACTACAGATATAAGCAGATCTGAGATAGATAAGGCCACCGTATCCTAATTCTAAAATAATTCCTAATTTAAAACAGCCTTCTAGGCAGTTTCTGCCACATCAGACCACGTCCTGTTACAAATGGACTTACTCAGTAGACCAGACCAATTCAACATGAAGGAGTTAGAGAGAGGACTTACAAGTTTTTGACTCAATTCGTTCTTTATGGGCGTTTGCTGAACTTAATTTAAATGTATCTAAGGACTAAAAAGCAAAACTGTTTTGGAAAATGAACTCTTCCCTTTGTGTTACAGATTTGTCTCTCTCCTAAGAGTAGCATCTGGCAGATTGTATGATACGTCACGCTGGAGTGCAGCTCCTGCATATTTAAGAGGCAAGCTGTAATTACAAAGGCAAAGCTTAGAGAATGGTTTCTTTTGAGACAGCACTTTAGTCCCAAACACCAGCCAGATTTCTTGGCCCTCCTTGGCTTTAGTACTTCAGACACATTCCCAGTAGTTTTATAATGCATCCAGAAAGTGACTGTGCTTGCACGATGGTGCAATGAACTGTCGGTGCTTTGAGCCCCAGGACCCCAGCCCAGATGACCTGCAAAAGCTGTGTGTCTACATTAACACAATGCTGGGTCTGACCTGCTTCTGCTTGGAGCCACTCTAAAATGGTCAAGGGGTTTTGGTCAACTCCAAGCTGAGGCAGAACACAGTCGTGTCTTCATAAAGCACATTGTGTAGTGTCACTGGCTGCCACACCAGAGTCTCTCCTTCCAGGCAACTCCAGTGTTTATTGGTGATCTTTGTTAGGAGAGGATTTTGAGTTTAAATCCGATAAGCTTAAGTTATCTTTAAAGAGGAAGGTCATTTGCTGTGATCAGATGAGATGGCAGACACTTGCCTTTCAGAAGAGTTCCATTAAATGAAAAAATAAACCTCTTATTGGTGAGAATACTTGCTCCAGATGCTAAAAATCTACATCCTGGTATTGATTCTGGACACACTCAGTAGACAGATTAATTTAAATGTTTACTGTATCTAATAATTCATTATGTGCATCTGGATGTTTCATAAAGCAATTTACCTTAGGTATAGAAAGATCAAGCAGTAGAGATGCAAACTATATATAACTTCCATGCAAGAGCATCAGAACATGACATTAATCTCCTTTGTAATTTCCTTTGCTCCCACTTTTGTCATACAAGGTGACATCCCCCACAGCAACTGGATGATTTATACTTTGTAGGGCAATTCTTAACTATCTTTAATATTGGTGCAGTAGCTCATCCATCTTCAGGCAAATGATATATGCAAGATTATTTATTCAGGGTAGGCACTGAATCATTAAAAAAAGGCTCATTCCTAATTAAATGCAGCATATCTGTGTTTGCCTCTCTGGTGTCAAGTAAATAATGTGTGTCCATTACGAGAATATGCAACCTCACAAAATAAATGGACTCTGAAGTCTTATGGTGAAATACCACTCGGAAGCAGAATAAGGACTTTAGAAAGAAAACTAAAGGGAACTTAAACTCTTATTTCCACAATGTAGAATTTGATATGAGTACTGTGGCATGATATTAGAAAAGCAGCTTCAACAATATAATCATATCTAATCTATTCTAGTCTAATAGAATGTCAAAGATTTTTATGTGGACTGCATTAAATTTTGTCCTTATCCACATGTTAAAATGTTTATAGAGAATCATTGAATGGTTTGGGTTGGAAGGGACCTTAAAGATCATCTAACTCCAACCCCCCTGCCATGGGCAGGGACACCTCCCACCAGACCAGGTTGCCCAAAGCCCCATCCAGCCTGGCCTTGAACACTTCCAGGGATGGGGCACCCACAGCTTCTCTGGGCACCTGTGCCAGTGCCTCACCACCCTCTGAATAAAGAATTTCTTCCTTGTATCTAATCTAAATCTATCCACTTTTTGTTTAAAGCCATTACTCCTTATCCTGTCGCTACACTCCCTGATATATCATATAAAAATATGTTTTATTAACTTCCTTAGTACCACTGTGCTTATGATAGACTTGAAATTTCCTTGAATATTTGTCCCCACATTGATAAATGCTCTCAACTGTGTCTGCCTTAAGTTTCTGTTTGCTTATTTATGCCTGGGAATGAATGAGGTTGGTCTTTTTGACTACATTTGGGTGAAGAGAAATTATGCAGGATGTGTTGAATCTTATGAGTGGCTGAAAGTCAGGTCAGAGGAGATGTTTCATGCAGTGTGAGGAGTACTGATGACAGACCCAAAAGGCTACTTAAGCTAAAAAAAAATTGAGCCTGGGATTGAAGGTCATTAAAGGAGAATGACTCCTTGAAGAGGAAGGATGTAGACCAAAAGGAAACCTAGTCAAAGACTGACCAAAGTTAGCATAAAAGCTTCTACAGCCCTCAGATGTGTTTGAGTCAACTTCTTACAGGTGGTCCAAACAAGACATTTTTTTCCTCAGCTAAGAAAAGTTTTGAAGCAAAATTAAACTAAGCATGTTTAAGAAAAGAGAAAAGTTCAAAAGCCAGTTGGTAAAAGGATTTGCCAATGAAATTTATTGCTGGGAGTGAACGAAAAGTTTCCTTAAGTGGCCAAAGTTTATTTTCTAGAGCCTATCTGGTTTGATGGCTTTCCAATGAGAAAATCTTGAAATGAAACTCTTGGGGTTGTGTATTATGTGTGAAAAAGGGAAAGGGGGAGTGATGTCTACCATTTCTTGGCTTTAAAATAACAAATGCCTCTTTTACTAACCAAAAACAAACCCTCACCATTGCCAAAGGAAATATTACTAGCTCTTGCTTAGACACTAGGAAACCCGGACACAGAAAAAAATATTTTTCCCTGTTCATAAAATGAAGATCTGAGAATACAGCTCCACAGTGTGACTCCCAAAACACTTTATTCTCAAACACCATAAAATATTTCTTAGGAAACTGTCATAGGGGAAAAAAAAAAAAAAAAACTCTTAGGAAACTGCTGTAGGAAAAAAAAAAAAAGTGAACAGAGAGGAAAAGGCAACAACAACATGAACAGGGAGTCCTGGAGCCTTCTGGAGCTGATAAAGAAACTTATCCTTTGGGAAGAGTCAGAAACCTATTCTAAGACGATGTAGATCAGGGAATGGAGATGTGAAATGTACTTCTGAAGTCTTTGGAAATAGTATTCCCTGTAACATAGGGACATGAGAGAAAAATGATGTGATTCCAGGGGAAGGGATGGGGTGGTGGGAACATGATACTTTCTCCCAGTTAAGCCATGAGGTACTGTTTCATGCAGGTTGGGTAGCATTTTCCGAGGCCAACACTGGAAGGACTTACTGAGGAGCATGCTTCCCTAACTACCTTTTGTTGTGCAGGGCAGCATTGAAAAAAGCCTTGTAAAGTCAGGATACATGGTGTCTGCTGCTTATTGCTCAGCCCAGACCTCTTGGTCATTCACAGAAAGAACCAGACTACTCTGAAGTGACATGTCAAATCCAAATCCATAGTTACCTGCCATTTCGTTGTCTTCTAGACGTTCACAGATATTTCCATTACTTTTCATGCTGTTTTTCTATTTATTACCATGTTCTTATAGCAAGGCTCCCCCACAGTATAACACTCTCAGTACTTCAAATTCCTCTATAGTGACAGCAACAAAGATAGCAGCTGTCATCACCGCTAAGCTCAGGGCTGTCTTGACCATTTTCTTGTTTTCCCATGATTCATTTATTCTCATGACAATAACGTTATCTGTCTCATTTCTGTCCCTGGTGATTGCCTTCCTTGGGGTGAGCTGTCAAGCCTCCTCCAAGCCTTCATTTTGGTAGGCCAACAAGCCAATTAGCTATAGGAGTGCTAGAGTTAAATCTCCATCTACTAAAATCAGCAATGAGACACAGGTGAAGAGAAAGTTTGCAACAGTCTAAGGAATTCTGGGATAGCAATGGAGGGCTGCCAAAACACAGGCTCAAACATGCAGTTTTAAAACGTTTGCCCTTGGTTTTTGGTTAAAATGTTCAATTCAACTTTTCAATTCAAATTCAACTGCCGGCCCAAAATAAACCTATATGCACTGAGAGGAGGTTCTAGTAATTATAAAGGACATTTGGCTACCTCGTGCTGAAATCTAAGAAAATAGAAACCAACAGTCTTAGAAGCCAAGCAAGCCTCAGCTTGGTCTGATACCAAACTCATGGAGAGATTGTTACAACCTTCAGTGTGTTTTGATTGAGAGCAGCCATCATCAATCCCTGCTATGAGGTGAGTAGAGAAGACAAAGACAGTAAGAAGTAAAATTCAACCCACTATACTGAAAAATATGCCCTGGTCATTATTTAAGTGTCAAGTATAGAACAAATTACTGCAAATTTTTTCTTCCATGGGAATTACCCAAATAACTTTTCTCTTTGAGAAGTTGGGGTTCATGTTTTCTGACATTTTCCTTTCTTTTACAGGAATTGCCTCAAATATAAAACGCGTGCCTAAAGAAAGAAAAATCAATCAGAGCATAATAACTTATTCAATAGTATAGGCCAGTGCTGCCAGTGAAAATTGATAAAGGAATAATCAGAGTGCATTAGACCCCATCCTTCCCTGAATTACATGAATGCAGCTTTTGATGTACCAAGAGACAGTTTTGATACTCCAGGTTCTATTAAAAAAGCATGAGTCCAAATCTCCTCCTATATTAATTTTATGCCATGGTTATTTCACACATTATAATGAGATCACTTTGCTTTTACACCAGTGACAGAGACACAAGAAACAACTTCCAGAGAAACTCTCTCTCCCCCTCCTCTCCCTCCCAAGGGGAAAAGCTATAACTTGGATATAATAATTTTCAGAAACAGAGAAACAGGAGTCTTTTCTTTTTTGGAATGATGGTCTATAATACCATAAAGACAAATAGTGGCCACTGAGGAAGGTTCATTTATTACAGTGACAACAAAATACAGACCTGAAATCCTCCCCCAGATTAAAAGAAACAAACAAAACCTAATCAAAATATGTATCCTAACCCGGGTTAAATTAAATTAACTTTTAAAATATAAGAGTAAGGATCTGAAAGGGCAAGTTTCCTCCAGAACTATTTAGCTTTGGTTGTTGCTGTATTTTTGTCTTTTCTTTTTTCTTTACCCTTCATTCACTCTGCATCCTGAAGAAGGTCTCTCTGCTAATAAGGTTACTCATTCAGCCCTTCTCACCTCCTGTAATTTGCCTAAATTACGGAAGGCAAATTAAGCCAGCTCAAAACAGTATTAACAGACTGCTGCTACCATCGTAATTAAATCACAGCAGATGCAAAGGGACAATGGAGATTTGGTTGTAAATATATCAAGTGGTTCTGATGACAGTAATGCATTTTATTAGGGCAAACTATCATCATTTTTATGATCTAATGCACATTTACCCTTTTCTTGCCCTTCAATCACCAGGTAGCACATAAGGTAAATTGGATTCTTGTATGCTAATGTGTTTTTTTCCTAATTAACTGATATTAAGATTATATTTTACATTATATGGTGGTTGCTCTTGCACCCATTCCAGGTGCTGCAAATATGGGAAAATTACTGTTTTCAAGAGGTATTAGTGTCCTGCACTGCTACCTTGCCAACAGCCCCATGGAATGGGCTCCACAGGAAACACATGCACTGAGCTCTGCCTGTCCTTCCCCTGAGCAGCTGTGAATCTCAGTGTCCTGAGACAGAACCCAGGAGGAGTCCTCCTGAGGAAGATGTGTTGGAGTAATGCTGGGACCATGAGGAGCACAGGACAGCATTTTCTCATCTGGGAAGAGGCGTGAACCCAGGTTAGCAGCAATCCCTGGAGATGTGCGTTAATTAACAGTAGGTTGCTGCTTCGTCCAGCCAAAATTTAAAAGCATGGAATAGGACAATTCATGTCCTATTTTTATTTCCCATAAAAAACAGCTACCGGTATTTGCCATCAGCTCTGTGGTTAGAGCTGAGCGTCAAGGAGGGATGGATATGTCACCCTGAAAACTCAAGTGAAGAAGTTGAGGGAGGCAAGGGAAAGAAGTTCCACAGTGAAGATGGTTATAGTTTCACATGAGGCCCTGTGCAAATGGATTTAATGCCACCTTAGACTACATGGACTTGCATACCTTAGGAAAGTGTGTGCTTAGTGCCCTCCTCTTTTGGGGTCTCCTCCAAGGCATCCTTCTCTTACCATGTTTGCAGGCCAGGTGCCGCAGGGTTAGCAGTGGACCTGAGCACTGCTGCAGTCCAAATCCTGACCAGGAGGGAGCACACAATTCAGTGTTTATACCTGCAGCTTACTGTAGGGTTATCATACATAGCTCATCTCTTTGGGTATTTATCAAGTTCCTGCAGTGTGGGTGGCTGACCTTGGAGATATCAGTGTTTTTCTCATTCCCACAGGGCCATGGGGTTTACTCGATGCTGATATCCTTCATTTGATTTCAGCCCCGTTGGCTTTCTTTGACACCTAGTCTACACATCTCTACTAGCTCAAATTTGAGAAGAAAAATCAGCTCAGCAAAAACAAGGCTCTTTTCCTTAGCTTGCAGCATCAATCAAAGCAAACAAGGGGAAAAGAAGTGGAAATGGAGTGTGACATCTGGGGAAAAACTTTCTTTTGATCTCTCTTGATATTGTTGGCTACAGCTAAAGGGGAAAACACAATTCTTTCTTTACTCTCTGGTATGTAAAGTAATTGTTTTGAATAAAGGCAGTAGCTGGATGCCTACATCTAGCAGCCTGTGCTGGGGAACAATGCTCTGATCCTGATGTGGTACTAACCACAGAAGACAGCTTATCTGATGGGAAGACTTAATTAATAAGTTATGTTCATCCAGACTGAATATTAGCTATAAATTGTCCAACAAATCTTAATTATGTCAGAGGGGCTGCAAGATAAGGAAATGATTTAAATAGTGTAGAGACCTCCCATTGCATTCCTCCTCCTATTACAATACTGTATGTGCTGGCTAATTTACCTGTATATCATATCCGTTGACTGGATTAAATACAAAAGACCTAATTTTTACAGTGATAATTATCTCTTCAGTGTTACACATGTAGAGGTAATTAATAATTGCAGTCCAGGAGAAAGACAGCCCTACTGTCTTCTCAGGTTTGATCTGCTGATGTGAAGATCTGAGTGGCTTGTGGTTGTAGAAGAGGTGCACGAAAACATCCTAGATAACAGTACACTTATTATTATAACAACTTTTCCTGTCACTATGTGATAGGAACTGTAATCAGAAGAAGACTTGTGTTGTAATCAGAATGAATAGAGATGATGTTTTGATCATAGGTGATGTCTGAACTCTCAGTTATGAAGTTTAGTGACCTACAAAGCACGTTTTGCTTTTAAGGCCAAATAGCAGCTTTTCCCCTGGACCAGATGATGGCTTTGCCAGCCTAACCTAGGGGCTTAGACAAATAAAAATGCCATTTGCCAGGTTGTTCTTCCCAAACCCTGTACAGTCTCCCCTTACCTCCATATAGTCAGAGAATTCAGATGCATCCATGACTTGGATATTTTTTTTAAACAAAAATGCCAACATTCAACCTTCCAGAGTGTGACAATCCGTACTTCATGCAGGGGATCTCCACATGAAAACTAGAACACAGCAGTGGAAGGTTGCTACCCATGTCTGGAGGAGCGTATCGCACCTTGAAGAGTATGCTACATTCAGGCCTGCCACTCATCTCACTTTCCATGGTGTCTTGGCTGACTAGAAAACCCTATTCCTTCTTACCATATGGTGATCTGAAACTGGTTAATCACGCTGACATTACCCTCCATCTAGACCACGGGACTATATGCTGATTTATGTGCTGTCAATCTGTGGAAATTCCTGTTAATGTAGGACACCACGGTGGCCTCTGCAGTCAGACAGGCTACCTGTCACCGGGTTTCCACTTATCTTCAAGCTGCCCTGTGAAGCTTATTTGTTGTTCTACACAATTTGGGTTAACACAGAACACATGCACAGAGAAGATACTTTTATGTCACTACATATGCAATAATATCTCTAGCTAGTTTCTTCTTCTGTGGCCGAAGCATTATAAAAGAAAAGAAAAGGAAAGAAGGGAGGAGAGGAGAGAAGAAGAGAGGAGAAGAAAGGAAAAGAAGAGAGAAGGAGAGGAGAGGAGAGAAGGAAAGGAAAGGAAAGGAAAAGAATAAAAGTAACAGCAAAAAACGGTGGGATCACGGCACGCATCTGTCTTTAAATCTTGTTAATCTGTCAGGCATTGAAATAAGCATTTTAAAAGCTTTATTATTATTTATTATTTATTATTATTATTTAATTTATTTTTGATTGTGTGGTACAACTTCAAGCAGCAGAAATGGGATATCTTTTAACTGTTCTGAACATTTCAGAACTTGAGCAATAGGTCTTGATCCAAAGTGGTCTATGTCACTAGCAAATAATGAATTAAAACCCGGCATCTAGTTTTGAACTTTGTGCTTGGACAAACTGCAGTGGTCCATGTCAAAATCATACAGTAGAATCCATTTCATCTCCAGTCTCAGATCTCTCCCCCTCTCAGAAAAGGTATTTTTGTTACTGAATTAAAGCAAAATTCACTAGAGTCACCCAGGTGCCCTGAAAAACTGAGAAACAAAGTGATTATTACTAGTTTTTCTACATTAGCAAATTGCTTCTTTTTAAAATATTTCTCAGGAAGGATTATTTATTTATTTTTTTTCCAGGTCCCTAAAATAAACCCAGCAGTTCCATAGCGGGTACTAGTACTTATATTTATGATATGAGAAACCTTATGCAGCAAAAGATTACATCTGTCTATATTTTTTGGCTGTTTTGTGGGAGCTGATGCCAACAGAAATCAAATAGCTAACTTCTGAGAATGCTTCCTTTTGGTTTATTGTCTCATTTTGTTTTATGAATGCAGCCTCCATAGCCTTTTTATTCAGTCTTTCCATGTTGTGGTGCCTGCTTCTCTAGCTATTCATGTCATCATTTACACTATAAAATCCAGGGGTTCTATCCGGCCATAAAAATATCCTCATACAAAATTTGTGAACCTCCACAAAATGAATTTAAAATAAAAACAATAATAAAAAAATTCATGCATTTATAAACAAAGCGGTTAGTGCTTTTTTGTAATGTAAAAAACCAATAATATAAAAGAAACCATAAAAGTGAAAGAGGATAAAATCCCACTCTTGTCTCAGTTGCTAGCCTTCCGTGTAACCAGCAAAGGAACAAATTTCTCCAGCAGAGGAAAACCTCCAGCAGAGGACTGCATGTGCAAGCTTCTGCTCCAGAGAAAGCACTCCTTGAATATAAGGAGGACATTGCAAGAGAGAAAGAATGAGGGAACTGAACTCTTACACCAATTCTTATTCAACATATAATCTCACAGGTCAAAGGGTATGAATGCACACAGGTTTGGGAGGAACAAAGAAGGGGGAAGGAGTAAAATATCATTTTCCCTGAGTAAAATACAAGTACCCTCAATATATGTTTCCTTCCCCTCCTCCCATGAGCACAAATTTCTATCAGATCTTTTCTGAACCTCATTTGATTGCCGGCAGTCCTCCATGCCTTTTCCTCCGGAGGCCTGGCACATATGCACATATTCCTGTTTTTGTTTGCTGTGTCTGTGCCTTCTATTTTTCAAAGCTAATAGGCATGCCTGGTGTTTTCTATTATTTTATATTCCGGAGAAGTTTTTCAGCAAAAACCTTGTGAAAAATTGCAGTACTCAGCTTTAATTCACATTCTGCAGGTCGTCCCATGGAATTACAGGCCTGTGATTTTCTTTATTTGTCCAAACAGAATATGCTCCGTGTAAGGCAGGGATGTCAGATGCACTCAGAGAAAATGGACAATCACAACTTTTAGCCATGGTCTGTAGTCTTCATCTGTAAAGTTTGAGCTTCATATTACACTCAGTAAACAGTCTGTCTTTAAACTAATTATAGACCACTTGCTTATGCAAATTGCAATATCCCAAGTGGAGCATACCATTATAGTAATTGCATTTACAAATGATGTGAGCATGCCTTAGTCTTTTGGGAAACGTTTTTTTCCTCCACCTTCATTAATCTTAAGATTCAATGCTCTGTTGAGACGAAAGGCTTGTTCACACCTCAGGCTCTGCATGACAGCCCTCCATCAATCCATGTTGGAGAGCTGCCCCATGAAGCAGTAGGAGAAGTGGGCACTCAGCGGTGATTCTCCAGATCCAGGTACTGCCCCTGGTGTGGCAGTTCACGTCTGAGTAGTAAGTGAATATAAAATGCCCTCAGGTGAAATGGGAACATTTTACACCTCCTTTGTTCTCAAAGAAATTGCATAAGAAGAATGACAGCATCAATATGAAAATATAGTTAAAAAAAAAAAAAGAAAAAAGGCTGTGATTTTTGGGAAAGAGGTGCATAAGAAGGTGAATAAGGTTGCAAAATAAACAGAGATTATAGGTTTCCCATCACCTTTCTTCTAACATTTATTTTTGAGAATTAAAAATCTCTTTGCAAATACAAGTAGTAACAGAGAGAAAATTACCTCATAAGCCAGTTTACTGCCAACAAATCTTTCTGGAGAGAAAACCGCAACCATCTAATAAACAGAATGGGAGTTCAGGTTAAGAGGAATAAAATATCACATTAAGAAGGCATTTTGCATGCATAAAATGTAATATGATGTATGGAATATAGACATACTTTCAGCATTTAGACTCCATGGCTTCTTCCAGATCTGTGATGAAGATGTGATGGTCCAAGAAGCCAGCTCTAGGAAGATTTCCCTCATCTTAGAGATAAAACTATAATTCCAATAAATGGTGTCTTAGAGTTAGGAAAAAGGATAGGGACAGTTTAATAATATACACTAGACTGATATCACTGTATATATTTTAGAGAGGGTCTGCTAAGGTATTTGCAGCAGAAAAATGAGCAGTTGGATCTGATAGAAATTTCCTTCGTGTGGGGAGTGAAACTTCCAAAAAGGGACATGACTCCATCCCAACAACTTTGTAGCCACATCAGCTCCTACCACAAATTCAAAGAGCGTGCGGGGTGCTTGCAAGGTGGAAAAACAAAACAAAACATTAGGAACTATTAAGGCTGCTGGGGATATCCAAAAGGATTAAATGAAATCACAACGGCAAGTGCATGGCAAGCCAATCAAGATCTTAAGCAGTCTATAGCTTAATGGCATATCCCCTGAGTGACGGGAGACACTGTTATTCATAGAGAGAGCTCAGAAATACGCTAATTTCTTTTGGAGGAAGTCAAGACAGAAAGGGGAGATGCTTTCAGTGAATAAATGTCTCTGAAGCTTTCCTCAGGAGGCAGGTAAGCAAATGAGATTGATTGTGAAGCTCTGTGGCAGCAAACAGAGTGGTGGGTAGAATAGTAAGCAGGGAGGACAATGGTCTGCAGGTGCCCTAAGCAGGGCAGTCGGGGCAGAGTAAGCCTGGCTATGACATTTTTAGCTGCCACAAAGAATTAGAAGAGATCTGTCTTTTGGCAGGGCTTGTGGGACCAACCAGGGCGCCAGGGTATGGGATGTCTCTCGGCTGTAGTCAGAAGTGGGAATTTGCATCTCCAGTGCTTATGGCTGCTGGGTAAGGTGCTGGGGCTGCTTTCACAGCAGCATTGTGGATCAGTGTTAAGAGCTGTTGGGAGGACACTGTTATTCATGTAAAGCTGCTCTTAATCAATTCAAAGAAGCTGCAAAATTAGCCTCCCCTAGGACAGCGGCTGAATGAATGTGGCACAGAGGACATGAAGAGG
This sequence comes from Anser anser, assembly GCF_964211835.1. Lineage (NCBI taxonomy): Eukaryota > Metazoa > Chordata > Aves > Anseriformes > Anatidae > Anser > Anser anser. The sequence continues at coordinate 7,663,693 of NC_139721.1, forward strand.
ATTGTTTGGTCAATTCAGTATGGGACACGGGCTAGAAATGCTGCAGATTCATTCCCAAGAAAGGAAAACAATAAATTTAAATATATCTGGATCTGAGTTCTTCTAGTCCCAATAATTCCCTTTCCTCTCAGCCTCCATTGGCAGCACTGTCACATGGAGAAACTATAAGTATAATCCTGATGTGCCCGTATTAGTGAGATCTTTGCCATGGACTTTGGAGTAGAGGAGTCAGACTGAGCTACACCATGTGCAGAGGGTCCTCTGCTGCTCAGAAAGGCTCAGAAAACAGATATCGGGCAGCTCTCAACTTATCCCAGGTTAGCTTGGCTCCTGGATCAGCCACCCAGGATGCAGCTCCCAGAGCACTACTGTGGCCTCGCAGGACCTGGGCTGAGAGCACCTTGCCAGCCACCCACAACTGGTGGTGGAGACACTTCTGCAGGAGGTGTCCTTGGGCTTGAGGGTGCTATTTGTATTGGGTTTACCTGGCAAGGTTTTGTCAGTGGAGGGACTGCAGGGGTGGTTTCTGTGACAAGAGCCCAGAAGCTGCCCCATGTGAGTTAAGAGCCAGTTCCAGCCAGTGAGACCCAGCCCTGCAGCCCCCCAGGTGAGTGCAGCAGCAGGGCAGGAGGTGCTCCAGGCAGGCAGCAGCAGTTCCCCTGCGGCCTGCGGAGAGGCCCCTGGTGGAGCAGGCTGTCCCCCTGCAGCCCACGGGTCCCACACGGAGCAGATCTCCACGCTGCAGCCCGTGGAGGAGCCCCCGGTGGAGCAGGTGGATGTGGCCTGGAGGAGGCTGCGGCCCATGGAGAGCCCCCGCAGGAGCAGGCCCCGGGCCGGAGCTGCAGCCCGTGGAGAGGAGCCCACGCAGGAGCAGGGGGTCTGGGGGGAGCTGCCGCCCGTGGGGGACCCGTGCTGGAGCAGTTTGCTCCTGGGGGATGGACCCCGTGGGACGGAGCCGTGTGGGAGCAGTTCCTGAAGAGCTGCTGCCTGTGGGCAGCCCCCGCAGGCTCAGTTCGGGAAGGACGGCATCCCGTGGGAGGGACCCCATGGAGCAGGGGCAGGGAGGGACCGTGAGGGAGCGGCGGAGACGAAGCGTCAGGGACTGACCGCAGCCCCCAGTCCCTGTTCCCCTGTGCTGCTCAGGGGGAGGACATAGAATAGGGTGGATTGGTGGAAGGTGTTTTTAATTTGCTTGTAGTTTCTTACTGCTCTAGTCTGTTAGTAATATGCAATAAATTATATTAATCTCCCTGTGGTGAGTCTGTTTTGCCTGTGATGATAATTGTTGAGTGATCTCCCTGTCCTTATCTCAACCCCTGAGTGCTTTCCATTGTATTTATCTCCCCCTTTCCCTTTGAGGAGAGGGAGTGAGAGAACAGTTGTGGTGGAGCTCAGCTGCCCAGCAGGATAAAACCACCACACCATGCACTCAGCAGCTCACACTCCAGAGAGGCGCTCCCCCAGCATGGTGACACGTGATATCTCCATGCACAAGACATACTCTGAGCCCTCTAGACATTGATTTCTCTGCAAAGACCCACGCATCCCTGCCTCAGAGTCCTTTTGTGTAGCCAGACCAACAAAAAGAGGTTATAAATATACTGTGCAACTCAGATCAGACTGTGCCAGTACCTAAGCAGTCTCAGAGTGACTCGTGCATGTGCAATACAAAGATTCAAATATGCCATTTACTTCGTTTCAATCAAGTATTTCTCTCCAGGACGTAAAACATTAAATAAAAGCTGCTGTAATGCCTGGGGTACTCAGTTTCTCTAATGGTATAAAGCAGACCAGCCTCTTTGGGATTTTTCTAATTGACAAGGAGGTGATTAAATGGAGAGCGGTGAGACAGGAAGTGCCCTAGGTGTTAAATACTTAAAGCTGGTTTGTGCCATTGTGAGTAAATGGAATCAATGCTCTGTATCATTATTTAAACACTATAATTAAATTTGGAAATTCAGGTGCTTAATGTTCCCTCTGGCCCCCAGCCAGAAAAATTGCGGTCAAGGGAGAGGGGGGCAATAAACCAGCAAGGCAGCTCAGGTGCATTGGAGATCAGAGGAGAAATTAGTTCCAGGGTACTAATTGAAATCAGTGGACTTAAAGCAAGGCCCAATCGATCTCAGGGATCTGAGCACGGCCTGCTCCCGTTTTGTGTCGTTTAGGAGAGATGATTTCTGGCACTCTGTGCTTCCACCTCAAAGGTCACTTTAAAAATGAATTGTTATACAGGCGCCAAACAGGACGGAAATGCAAGACAGAGCTTTTATGCAGGGACCACCAACAACCAGAGCTTGCGTGTGGATCTCACTGCTGCTCTTAAGATGCTGTGGCAGTGGTCCTAACCCCACTTATCCCCTGGGACTTGAGTGACCAGCAATATATTTTTCTCTCTCCATAGTCTGTCACATGCTGTTTTGTCATCCCCTTTGGAGAAGTCCTAAACTTGTGTAGTTGTCCATCATATCTGCCAAAGTGACCCCTGACTGCTACCCCGGGGAGGATTTGGCAGTGAACTTCCTCTTAAATTGCTGTTGCTCTCCACAACATCAGCAAAGCACAGGTACTCTGAAAACATCTTCAAGCTTCCTTTTTGTTAAAAAGAAGATGGGAGAGGGACTACTGCTTCTCACAGCGGAGACTCGTGCCCAGAAAGACCTACTCCTGCCCCTGAACAGATTGTGAATGCTCTTAAGTGGCCCTTAAGCACTTTTTTGCGTGCTCCCCAGGGAGGGACAACAATGACGGTCTATTTTTGGCAGCTTTTCACTTCAATCCTCATGTGCCTCTGAGCTGATCATTCAGGCAAGGCCCACAGCCCAGTGGCTTAGAAAGTCAAAGACTTGATCTAAATTGTGCTATACTAATTAAAACAATTTTTATACTTTGTTTAGGTTAATACACCCATAACATCAGGCTAGAGAGGGGGTATTATGTCACCTTCTCTGAACACTGCCTTCTGCTTAAGGCATTTTCCTACACAACATGAATACTGGGTTCAAGCCCCAATTTTTCGTGTCAGAGAGGGGGGGCATGATGGCAATATTTCTTCCTCCATCATGTAATTTAATCTTGGTTCCCTATAGGCAGACCAGTGGCTGAAAATTGATGCCAATGAAATCTGTATTGGTAATGAATTTTCATTGACAAGGCTGGCTGACCACTGGAGCAGATTGTAAGATTTTCTAGCTGCAATGTCTTCAAATTAAGAATGAGAAATTTCTTGGAATACAGTGGTTAGGCAATTAACTGAGATGAGCATAGAAGTAAATGAGTAAAAGGTGCCTGATAGTAAGATAAAGTCAAACTAACAGATTGAACAGTCCTGTCCAAACCTCGTCAGTGACAATCCATGGGTTGTGCAAAGTGGTTTTGCAGCCACTATTTTTTTAATTTATTTATTTTTCTTATGATTTATTTTAAGAATAATAGCTAAAGATAATTGGTGCCAGGGTTTTAAAAGCAAACTTCATCTTATGTGTAAGCCCAGGTCAGAAAGTGATCCAATCATATTTATGCTACTTGTGGCAAAACTGTACCTCCCGTTACTTGAAAAATAATATCATGTAACAAAATTTACAAGGGACCTTCTCATTTTCAACTGACAGATTTTAAGGCCACGCTCAATAATCTGTCATTGAAGTCTTTAATAATTTTGTAAGAATTGGGAAAATAAGGTCATCAGCAGTTTTTAATGTGTTGTCCTACCATGGTTGCATTCAGAGAAATGTGTCCTCATTCAAGTTGTATTTTTCTTAGCATATTTTAACAGGTATATCTGTCTTGGCAATCCAGTCTAGGGAAAAAGAAAATAAAGATCAAAGAAAATTACAATGTGAAATGCAAAAAGATACCTTCGAGCAGTTTCTATAAAGATGAGATTGTCTACTAGAGATGATCTTTAGAGTAGTTTCCATGGTACGTGCAAACAACCTTAATGCGAAATTATGTCCGAAGCTCTTTCAGTGCTCTTTGGCAATCCACTCTAGGGAAAAAGAAAGTAAAGATCAAAGAAAATTACAATGTGAATTGCAGAAACACTCCTTCGAGCACTTTCTATAAAGATGAGATTGCCTACTAGAGATGATCTTTAGAGTAGTTTCCATGGTACGTGCAAGCAACCTTAATGTGAAAATATGTCCGAATCTCTTTCAGATGCTCTCTTATCTAAAACAAGCAGACATAAATGGCTCATTCCCACTGCCACCATAGTTCACAAGCAGTGCCACTGAAATTAGCAACAAGAAGGGCAAAACCAGTCCCTGGGATAATCCTGCTTTCCAAGAGGATTTCAATTCTACAAGATACTGTGTAGATCCTACAGAGCATAGACATGGGGACAATTAAGACTTTGCAGAATCAAACTGATAATTATCACGCTTTGATTAGTGTTACCTCCTGGGAATAAAGCCTCTATTTCAAGTTTTGATCTCATAAGTACTTTCTCTAACTGTTTTTTTCATTGCAGTTACTTGAAATAAAGTCATCAAATAACTTTGGCATACAGATATATGAATGCTCACAGATTATTGGAGGTGGTACTAATGGCTTTTTGGTCATACTAATTAACCCAAAGATTATTTTACATTCTCCAGGCTCAAGCAAATTATAAAACTGATTTTTAGATACATTTCCCAGTTTGTTTAAATATAAACATAATTTATATACATAAATGCAGACTTTTTTGTGCAGTGAGGTGATGATTCTTACATTGCTGTAGCACAACCAAAACTAAACATGTCTTATATGTGTATCTCTGGCCCCTGAATCACAGATGTCACCCTTAGATCTCAGGTATGACTCTTTGATATTAAACTCCTTGGGGCAGGCAGCAACCACGCTATTGTTACACAGTAGAAAAAGTCAGGTTTACAAAGCTGTTTGTGCTCATGTTTGTATGAAAGAGGAATAAAAACAGGGGGCTTGTCTTTTATAATATCACATGAATGTGATTGGTTGGTTGCAGAGGCCTGGGTAGTGTGAATCTAGGATCACCAGGAGTGGTGGCTGTGATCAGTGAGCCTCCACAGCCTGCTCCATGAAATACTATTGACTTGGCAGCATCTGCATTTAAAAACTTGTTGAAGTGCACATTGATCTGCCAGATGTTTTGAGATTTCAGAGGTTTTGGTCTGAAACCTTTGGGGACCACAAACCTGTGAACTAGGTAATTCACCTGGGGAGGGAGAAAAGAAATGCTAGTAGAGAAGAAAATGCTAGTTTCTTTAAATGGAATAGTCTTAGTAAGTCATATGGGTGGGAACTAGCTGGCTCAGGGAATATCAGACATGAGAGTATGTCACTGCCAGTTTAATTCCATGAGTGCAGCAGGTAAAAGCAGTAATACATATTTGTGTTACGTTGCATTGTGACTGCTCTTATGGAAAGATTTTTAAGACCACACTGTTTCTGGGAGAGGAACCTTACCTAGCCTAAAATGAACCTAGTAGTTTTTGATTTTTTGGCAAAGGCAATACTGGAGGAAAGCTAAACAATTGTCCTAGCCTGGTGCAGACATACATGGGTCTGCTTTTGCTATCTGGCACATTTCACATGCATTAATAGAACCGTAGGATGAATACTATAAATGCTATGAAAAAAATAAAAACCCAAACATGATTTATTTTATTTATTTATTTTTTAAGCAGATGCCTAATTAGCTACTGACTGTTATTTTTCCCTTAAACATGTTTTCAGGAGATTAATCATAATGAAAAACTGCTGAATCCACTTTATCCCAAAGAACATTCATTCCAATACTTTAGATCCAAAACCATAACCCACAACATAGTGTTGGATGGTCTATTGCTTTCAAGTATAATCCCTATCTTGGTTTTGGGGAAGAGATGTCTGTTTCTTTTTTTTTTTTTGTAGTTCCACATCTGCTTTGATTCATAGGTAATTTATGGTGTGCTTTCAACTGTTGAGATAACTTGCCCACTTTGCATATTCCGCAAAGCAAACAGCATTTAAAAGTCAGTTGTACAAACTTTGAAGAGTCCTACTTTTTTGAATTGTTTGATGGATTACACGTATTTGTATAATAAGATATGGTGCACACATTGTCACAGACCATGCTTAATGGATTGGAAGTAGGAAACTTATAATCCCACTGTGAACATAAGCATCCGCTGTGTTTGTAGGCTACAAGTCAGGAAAATCAACCGAAGCAAAACATATGCTGCCAAAAAGGAAAGCTCTCTGCTGACAGTCGGCTGTTGTATCACAGGGGGAATAAAGGAAGCACTGTGTTGTGTGCTTGTATTGAGACACAGGCAGGGAGCCTGAAGATCTCGTCTGTAGAAATTTTCTGGAGCTGAGATGTTTTTCTGCAGTACTGCAGTTCATTCTCTTTCTCAATTACTTTCATTCAGTCCTTTTCTGCCTCTGCCAGAGACCCTTCTGTCTTCTCTGAACACTTGAGAATGAAAAATCACTCTCCACTGTAACTGGAAATTTAAGGAAGACAGCTCAAGGGTGGCTTCACACCTCCATTTTATCTGGCTTTGGCTGAAACATTCACATTATTTTTTCTCATAATTCTTTTTAATCGTGCAGCCCTGACCTTCTAGCCCTCCAAAATGTGGGTAGAAACTCTTCATATCACACTATATAAAGTTTCTCTGTAATTGAAGTGTGATATTGAAATAGAAACTCAGAAGTTAATTGCACTGAGACATCTGAGTCTAGAATAATATTCTTTTTCATAACAAGTTCTGGTGATTTGATCTCTGAAAGCCAACTGATGAAACCTCACTATCACAACGGTGACAGTAGAACACTCTACCAAAAGGGCATCTCTTCAGTAGAATTATTTTTATGAAGACTTTCAGCTGTTGTCCCGTATGTTGAGCACACTTGAGAGAGGCTTGGCTGTGCAATGGAGCTTTTCATGCCAAATGAAATGGCAGATCTCTTAAGAGTGAATTATTCATAATGATGTCATGACCTTTCGTTAATATCCTCAGTTTCAAAAATAAACTTTAATCCTTTTTAATGAGTCTCCCTTGCTTTTTCTGAATATCTTTTTCATTTAACTCAGGAATAGGCAGATCCTAAAACTTAGATGTAAATTACTGAGAAAGGTCTTTTTTATAATCATTCCCCAACTTTTTTTTTTTTTTTTTTTTTTTGATATTAAACTCAGGAAATTAAGAAACGATCCTATATTCCTTTTCCAAAGCATACCAGTAATATCACCTTCCATGGAAAAAAGTCACTGTAGCCCTATGCAATTAAACTTCCTACCACATCCTACTAATTATATGCAGCTTCCTTTTGGGAAATTATTTCCCGGTTCTTGTATCATATGACAAGAAATGTAAGGTGCAATAATACTGATTTATTTCTACAGATATATCCCTTTAAACAGCTAAGATCTGTTTCATTCCCAATCTTCTCTCAACTCTTTAATATTCAAAAGCTCTTAAATTCTCATTAGTAAATAATAGATCTTTAAATTTCACCCTCTTCTAAGAGTATTGCATTTTTCAAATATAAGGATTATCTCAGTATCATGATTTCTAATCCAAATTTGTGTTACTTTCCTCATTTAATCTTCTGAATGCAGTACAAAGTTTTGCTTACATTCTTTTATTTTTTGTCTTGCATTTGCGTTTGTAAATAATGGATTTGTAAATCACCTCCTTGTCCCCCAGTGTGCAGAATATCTTTTAAATGATTGCCAATACATCCTGGGTTTCATCTAATTAAACCATACTGAACTGATGGATGTGCTTCTGTTTTATCGTTCCTTGCACAACAATATTCTCTCCTTTACTAGGCTTTCTGGGTCACTCATAAAACCCTGTAAAAATTCTGGAAAGAATAGTAGAAGAATTTATCCTAGGAGGTCTAGTTCATTATTTCACCTGGGGTCTGCTCCCTTGCATAGTGAAGTCAATAGGATGATGCCTTGTGTTTTCAATAGGCTTTTGATTAAACCTGATGCATCCAACGCAGTAGTTCTCAAAACTCTCAGATCAAGCCCTCCTCTTTCTTCTCATCTTCAATAGCTTAAGCATGGGCAAGGGCCAAAAAAAAACCAAAAAAAAACAACCAAAAACAAAATCAAAAACTTTTTACATGACTTCCACAGAATAGTCTTTCAGTGAGAAAAAAAGAGGGAGAGAAACTCAAAACTGTGTAGGTCAGAGATAAAGACCTGGAGATGGTGCTTCTTTCCCACTGTGAATACAACCCTTGCCTTAGAGCCCATACTCTCAAATCTCTCTTGATCTGAGAATCAAGAGATGGTTTCTCTCATATCTTCCTCCTGGATATCACTAAATCACTTAGGTAAAACAAAGACCTCTTGTGAATGTATGCATATCCCATCTCTCCAGACATTTGAGACAGTCTGTGATCAAGAGTCATTATTCTCCCTTTGAAATGCATATGGCTTTCTACTCATCATCACAGCCTGAATTTTAATACAGATTTTGTGGCTGTCTGGAAAGAGAGCAGAATCATTTTTAGGGATGTATTCCAGACAAAACTGTTACTGTGTCTCACTGAAGAAAGCAATGCTCGTTCTCGGTTCTAGCTATTTTGGAAATGGTAGCTGGGTTCAGAAAGGGGAACTTGATTATCATGGTGCTGAATTTTGGTGCACCTCTCTATAGGGCACCTTCCACCTTAGTGCATGTTATGGTGTTCAGGCTTCATGACATAGTGTTTGACACTGAGGATCTGGAGTCATGGAGGTCCATGTGCTGTACAGAGAGCTCTTGAACTTAGCCAGTAGGATGCTGTGAGGGAAAGGTTTAAACTGTTTTCCCTCTTAGCAAGCCTCAACAGTTGCTGCTCTAAATTCATGCCTTGCAATGCTTCTTAATACCCCTCTCAGAATCCAGGGAGAAAATTGTTACTACACCTCATGTTGTACTCCACTGATGAACTTCCATTGTGCCTGGGGTAACTTCAGGACCTCTAATGACATACATGAGTTATGCATTTACATGATGCAAAGGTTTAGTTCAGGCTGATTACAGGTGTGACCGTGACTCTCTTTATATGGGTGTCCTAACCCCATTCCTGATGGTGAAACTGCTCGTCCAGGTCGTTGGGAACAGGGAGCTTTCAGTTCTAGTTTTAGAACCACGGACTGAAAACGCGAAGGTAAAGCTAAGAACCCAAATTCCCCCAGACTGTGCTCTTCTTGATCCTTGGAGAGCCCATAAGCCACTATGTAACACTTAGATGAGAGACATAAAATCATTCCTTCTAGTCATCTTCTATGAGGACCTTCTTCCAGCATTTGCAAGATATGGTCCAAGCATATTTACTGGAATAAATAATCCTCTAGGTATGGAGGCACCCTTCTGTGCCAGAACCCCAAAGAGGGAGGAGCCGTGCCCCTAGGCCATCTGTCATCCTCAGGGCACTGCAGACAGGGGTTCAAACTGAGAGCTGAGACCACAGCAGGGGTCTCCAGGATGGTTGAGAGCAGCAACTTTAAGCCTTTCCTAGTTCAGACTCTTCCAGAATGGCACTGATCGTATTTGATGTTCATGTTTTCAAACTCTGGCTCTAGGCATTTAATTCCCTCTTGTTCAAAGCCAAAAATGAGACTCCAAAAGTTTTATTTGGCAAATGGCTTTCCGATGTACTTGTCATTGTGCTTTTACAACTGACAATCTGTTTATAAACCTGTGAAAAAATTTGTGAATCTTTCTTTAAGTCTCTAGTTTTGAAAACCTGTTGCCAAGCTCACATAGCTCAAAAGCTTCCATTTTGATGATTTAGAAAAGAAAAAAAAAGGACCTGGAAAATTGCTTAAAACAGAATTGTGGTGTCAAGATTCTGTGAAGTATAAATATCAGCACAAGGATCTGCATTATTTATATACATATTTGAAACAGGTATAGAGATATATTCCTTCAGGAGTCTGCGATACTTATACCAAATGCATCTCCTTTTGGATTTGTGTACTACTCTCCTTTGCACTTGACATTTTTGAGTCAATATTCACTTGATCTTTTTGCACTGCATATGCAGCTAGTGCACTAATATTAATTTTGGCATATCTGGTAGTAATGAACAAACCTCAGAAGTTTCATATAAGGATCTGTTTATTTTCTGTGCTCTGAAAGTATTCCTTCCTATTCACTAGTGTTACAGAACTAACTTAGCCAACCACAGGAAATACCACCATCAGGTTAAGAAAAAGATAAAATCACAATACTTGGTCTTTTCAGAGATAGCTCATTTAGATTTCAGTACCACTGTTTCAGAGAGAGAGCGAGCTTCTTTGCTGTGGTGGAAGCTAATTAATAAACCAATTAAAAACTTGATGAAACAAAACATGCTTGCTTCCTGCTCTGAATATAACCAACTTGATTCACCAGCAATTGCTTTATAAATGAGTGTATGAATTTTAATATTCATGTGATTTGTTGATGAAGCTGTTTACACCTTTTCAGCATTCTGCATTTTTAAAAATATACTCCCTTCTGCAACTTCTTTGGAGCCTATCGTCTTAATAAACAGCATGTTTAGAGCCTGCTCCTTCAGTGTGCTGAGTGCTCAACGTAAGGCCTGAGTGCCCTCGGTTTGATGTGCTCAGGGACATTTTGCGGAGTACCTCAGGGCAGTAACAGAACATGCAGTTTCCTTGCTCTAATCCTTTGGTCCTTCTGTTATTTAGATAATTGCTCCCCTTGCCTCGCTTATTTTAGTGCAGAAAACACTGCTTCAAATAACTCAGCCTTTATGAATTTTATCTTCCTTGTCAAGGCTACAGAGAAATGGCATCTGATATAATCACTGTATAGGCAGGTGTTAGGAAATTCATCCTTATCTTAGCACGAGTGGTCTAACCTCCCATCTGCTGCAGGATCTGTTAAGACAACAGCCTCGCAGACCCTCGTGGAAGGTGCTTTTGCAGTTTCATCAAAGTTAAAAGCTGCATTACTTGGAGCTATGACTGAAATATATTTCCTGCTTAACTACTACTTTCTCTTGGGAACTTGCCTCTCAAGAAGGCAAGAGGAAGAGGAGAACTTAGTTTCTGACCTGTACATAACCCATTCCTGACTATCTGACAGTATGAATACAGACTGGAGAAGAACTCCATGAAAAACTTTTTTGTCTGCTCCATTTCCATCTGGAAGATTTACCCGTAGCCTTTGGTGTTTTAATGCAGTTTCTAGGAGATATCTTTGGGATTGTGAAGGTACTGGGTTAAACAGCTGTAGCAGTTCTTTCTGGCTTCACTGGCAATGAGTCCAAGCTCCCAAGATCATCCTCTTCCTTGGATGATGCCTTATTTTCACATTTTTGATCATTCTTGCCTTGAACTTGCAGGTCTCTAATAAGACAGAGGCTATCAGCAGGTTTTAGGCTTTTACTGCTGGGTAAGGAAATAACATTTTATTGGCATGCATAGCTGGTTAGATTATTTCTGCACTGGGTTATGTTTGTGAGTGTGTTTGTGCTGGTTTGAACTATCTGAGCACATTTTTCTAAAATGTGAACACCTATTTGAAGTGGCCTGAGTCCATCGGCTCCTTTTGTAGAGGGCCTGCCTGCCAAAAAGCTGTCAGGTAATAATACCTACAGCCTCTCTGGCTGAGCTAGGAATGGTGATCTGGAAAGCTGGCTCCAAACCATTGATTTGTACTTCCAAGCAACAATAATTCTGTGAGATCAGCACAAAGCCCGCGTGATCCTGGTGTTGCTTTCATTTCAACTCACAAAGTCATACCCAAATTGATGGGGCAGGATTTGCAGCACTCACACTGAGGCATATCTGGTTTCTTACTTTCTACCTTTTAGATGTAAATGTACTTTTTTTTTTTTTTAAAAAAAAAAAAGGCACAAAAAACATCCACCCCACCTTCACCTGCAAAACAAAAAAAACCCAAGCTTAAGCCTGTAGGCACATGAACATCCACGAGAAACATAATGACTCACAATTGAATAGCCTCAGTTTTAATTTAATTTTACAGCATTATTGGCTTGAATATTCATCTCCCAGGAAAAATTCTCAAAACTCATTGCCTGGCAGGAAGAAAACCAAACAGGACAAAACATTAGCCAAATGTGCAATAATGAAGACTAATCCTTTCTTGGCAATGAGAAGGAACAGATGACCAGAGAAGTCTTCCCCATCTCAGGCCACAGTGGTTTAATAACAGCACTCTGCCAATAGTTGGCTTCATCCAAAAAACAGTCCCAAATTTCTAAGCACATCAAAACACTAAGAAAGAATTGAGTTACAGGCAAAATACTGTATTACCCACACTTTTCATTAAAGATGAAGAAAGTTTATTCTGGTATCTTAAATTTTGAGATCTTCGCTTCTTAACCCTAGAATAGTTTACAAAAATAATTTAAATTGTGAGAAAAACAAACAAACAAAAAACAACAGAAAGTGTGTAATGCAACATCAGAGCGACCTATTTAAATCATCAGAAGAGTTTAAACTTTTAAATCCAAAACTGTGGATACTACAGCCCAAGTGAATGGAGCTTCTGATACAAGAGAAGGCCACCGTCTTCTTCTAGGTGGGACAGTCATTAGTAGGATGCACCACAGGGACTCTTCCACTTTCAGGTTCTGGTGGGGACCATTACCAAGATGTTTGTGAATGAGTGTCTAGTTCCTGCCTGTCCTGCATCCTTCAGTCCAAATGCCCAACTGGGAAAATCTTTATAGAATTGAAGGCCGAACTAAGTCTTGGATTGCAAGTGCTATAGGATAATGAGAATGCCAAAAAACTGGATGTTGTATTTGAACACACACAAATAGAAGGAGTGAGGTTTCTTCTAATACATTCCCTGAAGCAGATAAGATGAGTGTGAGCTGAAGTGGCTGGGGAGTGGGTGTATCTTATATCTCCTCCTAGATATTTGGGTCAGTTTGGGACTGAATTCAAAAATACAAGATTCAGAAAGAGAAAAAATGATGAGTTACCATCAGTGCTAGCTCCATGGTCCAAATCTGGGACGTGCCTCAGTTGGCTCTGCCATTGAAGGAGTCCCGACTCTCATCTCAGAACAGGTCCCCAAAACCCATACTTTTGTAACTGGGGTTGGCGATATGGAGGGACCCCAGTTTTGAGAAATCATCTACCTTGAATAGTTAATCCTGGGAACCAAAAGCAAAAGTGAACAAGCAGGGTATATTGAGCTTTGAGATGGTGTCACGGTAGTCCTCAGAACTGTAGGCTACAGCTTGTCTTGTTGGCAGCTTGTAAAGGGATTTTAAGCTTTTAAAAGCTGTGCAGTGTCTTTATGATTCCCAAGGCAATCAATTAACATTTTTCAAAGCTGGACTAAAACAAAAAGGGATACAATGGCTACACCACAGCCTATGTGAAAAGGACTCTGGGGTGTATATGTGTACAGTGGTAGATTCACTGTTGACATATAATACAAAATCTATAACAGCACTCACATTTCAATCTACAAAGGAAAGTATCATCTACAGTCATGGCTCACAGCTTTGAATGCTGGTTCACTATGCTGGTTTTATCTTAACATAATGAAAGCCAAATATTGCTCATCAACATGATTTTTAGAAAAAAAAATAAACAAACAAAAAAACAACAAAAAAAAACACAAAAAAACGAGAGAACCTGTAAGATGATTCCTGATATCATTTATTCCAAGTATTTCCTTCCTTTCAGCTGTGCTAACTGTAAGCTTATGTATTACAGAATACTTACCTTCTCCAAATTAATTGCAAAACTCAGTCCTTGGACTACTGACAATAGTAAAAACCCCAAACTACAGATGGCACAATTAGAACACAAAGGGTATGTTGACAGACTGAAAAATTGACTAAGCAAGCAAATTTGCTCTAAAAAGATTTGGGAAAAGCATTTCTTAAAGAAGGAGTAGATTTTTGCATTTGGTTTGCCTCCACGTAAATGTTTATTCTCTACAACATTAAAAAAGGTAACTTTATATTAAGAAAATGTTAACAAGCAGCATCTTCCAAGAGAAGAAGAGCAGTCTTCTATCAAAATACCGAACAGAAGAAATACACTGGAGTTATTTTTATATCTGAAGATTTTTCAATATTTTTTGGCTCTGACTTAGTGTATTTTTACTTAAAAGAGTGAGTAGAAACCAATGAGGCTTTCTTACTCAGCATGTCTTCTCATTGTGTATATGCGGAGTCCCATCTGCTTAATGCCTGAAAACTGATCTGTTTGTCCTGCAGTGCTAGCAATCACGGAGCTGGAAATGGGTTTTATTCCAGACTATGCATCAATGATTGGAGTCATAATTAAACTACAAGTTCAAATAACTCTGGGATATGAGTCACCAGGATAGAGTGATGAGTTTATGTCTGAAGATGAAATTAGAAGTCAAATGAAGAAAAAGAAGGGAAAAGCAGTGATGGAACATTTTAATCCCAAATTCGATGGAGAATCAGAGGAAACAGCAACTCCAAAGCCACTGGGGGAGACTAGGGGATCCATAGCACAAGAGCTTCATTACATGCTTCATTAAAATTAGTGAAATTAATTTTCATCCATGAAAATGAAAAAGGAAAACACACAGTTAATTTTGGTTTGTAACCGAATATTACTGTCCAGAAACAAACGATCAAACGAAAGAAATGTAAATCCGAAATATTATCTTCCACAGTGGAATATATCACAAGTCAGATTTCATGAGGGAAAATACCCTATTTCAGTAAGTTATTTGTGGTATCTGAGTGGAAGTAGTGAAAAAGATTTTCTGAAACACAAGGGATGTAGCTGAAGTGGGAGTTTTAATGAGAGGAAGTTCTGACATTTCAGTTAACTGCTTCAAAAGCAGTTTGGCAAAGCTTTAAAAAAGCCTTCATTAAAGTGTCCATCAGCTGCACTAATGTTTTAAACATAGTCCATATTTTCATAGCAGCGTGTGACTGAAAGGCAAAAGGGACTTATGAGCAGCACATCCCATCTGTGTGGGTGGAAAGGAGACATATGCCAGGTGATTCCCTTCATTCAAGCTCTGTAATTCCCTCCACTCGGTTATGGACATTGAAAAATCCTGTTTCTTGTCATATTGGAGCTAGATTTTTCAAAAAAGCAAAATAGAGAGATTTGATTCATGTGAAAGATAATGAAATTTTATTTGTCTCTAAGTAAAATCTTTCATTTTAATTTGAGATTGTAGAAACACCTTAAGAACTTATTTACCTCTCTTCAGCTCTCTTTTATTTTTGGTGAAAGTTATTTTTAAACAAGTATTCTGCTTTAAATAAAATACAAAGAAAAATCTTGTTTCAAAACAAACAAAAATAAGGAAGTAAAAATAACTGTGCTAGCATTTCTCAATGGAGGCAATGTACCTACAGCAAGGAGAGTGGATATTAAAGTAAAGTGCCATACCAAAATAAATAAATAAATAAATAAATAAAATGTGGCAAAAGAAAGTAAAAGAAAAAATTGTTTTCACAGTGAAATGTGAGACTGAGCTCCAAGACAGTCTGCCATCACTCTTGAGAGAGCTTCTTGTTCATGGGCAACACATGAAACATGTACTTGAGGAATGATAGGGACGGGCTTTTCAAGGTAAATAGTTGTGTCATAATTCAGAACTACTTTGGAGAGTCAAGATAATCAAACAATGTTTATTTGTCTGCAAGAAATGGTCATATAACATTTGTGCCTTAAACTTGCTATTGCAAAATGAATCAGATTCATTCTCACATGTTCCTATGTTTATAGTTAATCAACTTTTTCCAAATACTATCAGGGATGGTGGAAATATAAAAAACTTTGCTATGACATAAGTACAATTTGATCATTCCACTTTGATCTTTAGAAATTAAAATTATTTTTAATGCACTTTGTTTCTAAGTATGTAAGACAGAGCTTTAGAAAGCACCAAGTGTCTAATCTTTGAGAAAATGCACAGGACAGGAAAAGGGTGAAAAGTATCAAGTTGTGATGCACCGCTCTGCTTGCCAACTCTGCAACAACTTGTTTGTGATGGCAAATTAAGTCATTTTCTATGTCATTTAGGATATCTGAAATGATAAAAGTTTAAATATTCTGAAAGGGTTCTAATTTGTGGCAAAACCCCAAAGCAGAGCTGTCAGGTGACTGTGATTTTCAACCCACACCATCATAAGAAATGCTCAATGTACAGCAGCCTTCAACAACCATCTCAAGGCAGTACAGAAATGGCCCAGAAAATATGGGTCCAGGTATGAGGTAGGGATATTAGGTGCTAAAAAAATATCTGAAAGAATGTAGCATCAGAAAGGTGGCAGTAGAAAAGTAAAAAGTGGAAGAGAACTGCTTTCCTTCCTTTCTATATTTTTGTCTGCAAATGAACTGCACTAACCAGCCCTAGGAAAATCCTAAAATCAGAGAAAAACGGTCCTTCCTTTTGTTGCTGAATTTGGTGAAATTCCCACTGTAGTCACTTAAGTTTAATCTCTTCTTTAATTTCAATAAAAATAAAACATTCTTTAATGAAAAGGAAGGTATCTTTCCTATTCTAGAAGAATATGTCAATGGGCCACCTCCTACCATAGGCATGATTGTCTCCCCCTCTACACACCAAGCAAGTCTTAGCCCTTTTCTTTTGGAGGGAGGACTGTCTGAAGGACAGATGGGATTGCTCACTCTCATTTTACAAAACAAACTAAAAAATGTCAGGAAGGTAACCTCTGACCGTTCCTTAGTGGCTTTTATAGTGTTGCAGTGCTGATAACTGAGGTGCAAGAGACACTAGTTCTCAGAAGCCTCCAGACTGCAGGGCTAGATATCCTGGTTCATCCAGCATCCTGTTTTTTGGGTGTTTTTGTTATAAGTGATTTATGAACAAAAAGCAGTACCACCCTTGACAGCTACACAAGGCTGGTAAGAGTTTTAACTGTCCAGTTTTCACGTTCCCCAATTTTACAACAAACACTATTTATACATATGCAATGTTTTCTTTCATGCAACAGCTCATAAACAGTGAATATCTTTTTTGTTGTTGTTGTTGGGTGGGTTTTTTTTTGGATAAGAAATTTGAAAGGAAAATTAATTTTCCAATGTCATCCTATGAGTAGGTGGCAAAATTCAGAACAGTAAGCTGGCTTCCTGAGTCCCAAAAAGCAGCTGGAATATGGTTTTGTTTCCTGCCAATAAAACCAGCAGTAAAATAAAATAACAATAATAAAAAATACTTCCATAGAATATATTTGAAGAGCTGAATTTTTCCCATAGCACATAGTGGGTTTTTATAGTTGTTTTTTTTTTTTTTTGGTTTTGTTCACTGATTACTTAATTTTGTTAAAATAAAAAAAAGAATCCAATGGGGAAAATTAACCTAACTTGTTTCTAGTTCCAGGTCTCCGACCTGATAGGTCACATAATTTTGGTACTGAGACATGGATTTACTTTCAGTTTATTAATTTAATAACTCACCACCAACAGACCTACCCATTCCAGAGCTTTAGTCAATATGTGAGAAGGGCTGGGATTTATTAACTGCCCACTTGTGCAAACATAGGTTTCTGGAGTGGACTCAAAAGATATTCAGGAGAAGATAGAACCTGAGCTGAATTCCTTTACCTCCACATTCAGATGTTCCTTAATGTACCAGAAATGTTAGCAGTGAAGAGTCGTACACGCAGAGTGTGTCTTGTGTGGGGTCTAGTCACAGCCAACATTAAACCTGACTGCAGATTTCGAAAAGGAAAACAAACAAACAAACAAACAAAAACCCAACAACCTGAAATCAATGGAATAGCAATTTGCAGCCTCACTAATTGCGTATGATGCCAGCACCAGATAAATCCTCACCTCAACTAGGTTAGATAGAGCTAAATTGTGTTATTCTTTAATACAATCAGAAGCTGATAAAAATAAACATGTGTAAACTTCCAGTGCAGTTCATTAAGTGAACTCCAGCTTTTGCAATCTCTTTGAGTGTGATGAAGCACCAGTCTCCAGGTTCTAATTAACCTGAAAAGATCAGGAAGGTAGGAGTTTGGGGAGCCTTATCTCAGGCCAGTAACCACTAACCAGGGCTCAGCCTCGGAATGGGTAGCAACCCATTTTTGCTTTATTGAGGAAGATTAACTCTGCTTTCATTTCCTGTCCTCCTGACAATGTTAAACTGCATTACAACACTTTGGGACAATGACAGCATAGCTATAATGGGTATATTGAGAGAATTAAACCCCGTATGGAAGCCAATTAATTTTTTGCTTTTCAACACAATTGCTTCTATCAGAGACATAAATATTAAATATTGCCCATTCTGTGCATAATGAATGAATCCCTTAAAAAGAAAAGTGGGAAAACAATAGCAAACTAATATGCTTTGAATCAGCATAAACCAGTGTTTCTCTTTAACCTTATCTTGACAAGGAAAGACAGAAAGCTCTCTTCTGCTGCTCTCTAGTTTACAGGAGAGAGGCTTGGAGAAAGGCAGAAATAGGATGCAGGTACAATGCCATCCCTCCAGGCATACTGCAGGGAAAGTTGCCTTTTGCAGTGGAAACACTACAAGACCAGCTCACAATGAGAAAACAAAACAAATAAAAAAAGCTCTGCTGTGTTTGATGGCATTTATAGCATGGGGACCGGGTACCTCTGTAGCAACGCATAAGGGATCATAAGTTGGCAGGATAATTTGGGTTGGAAGGGATGTAAGGAGGGATGTCATCTAACCTCCTGCTCAAAGCAAGGTCAGCTGTGGGTCAGACCAGGTTAGTCAGAAGTTTATCTGATCCAATTTTGAATACCTTTTTGGATGGGGATAGCAAAAATTCTCCCAGCAATCTCCTATACTACTCAGCTGTTCTCATGGTGAGGTTATCCTGTATATCTGGCCATCTGCACCCCTGAATTTACAGCTCCAGAGGTTATTGGTCCTTCTTCCTAGGGCATGCTGTGGACTCATTGTTCACCAGGATCCCCAGAGACTTTTCTCCAGACCTTCTACCAGCCTGTCAGCCTCACTCTCAGTTGTTTCCAAAGTTTCTTCCTTCCCAAGTGCAGGGCTTTCCACCTGTCCTTGTTTAATTCCAAAAGTTTCCTGTTGGCCCATTCCCCTGGCCTGCCAGCTGCCTCTGAAAGACAGCCCCTGCTTTTGAGGGTATCAGCTGGAATCATCTGTCGACTTGATCAGAAGGCATGCCATCTCCTCCTGAGGGTCACTGGCAAAGGTGTTTACCAGGACAAGCTCCGGGATAGACCCATGTGGTACTTCTTTTTTCACTGCCCTCCAGGACGAGTGCATCCTATTAACCATTAGCCCCTGAGCACAATCATCCAAAAAATAGTGTTTTTTTTTTTTTTTTTTTTTTTCCAAATCTACCTGCCCACTCATCTAGACATTTGATTCTAACTTGGATGTAAAAACATTGTGGGAGGGTGTCAGAAGGGAGATATGTAACTATGCTTGGTGCTACTTAAGGGTCTCCTTAGTGTGCTCCCAAATGGTGTTACAGACTTCCCTTTATTAGAATAGTCACTACTAGTTTGTGCCTGACTGCTGGTTAACAATATAAGAAAGTCAAATATTTTGTTTGCAAAACAGGAAAAAAACACTCAATTTAGTACTGTCTGCAGCATTGTGCAAATAATCTTTCAGCCACAGGGGAAAGTGAAAAAAAAAAAAAAAGTCTTCATTCGTTTTTTTTTTTTCCTTGCTTGTCTCCCCAAGAATTGTTTTGAAATGATATGAAATTATCTGAAGTGATATTGGAAACAAAATGTAGAGGAAGCAGAGGGTTGGCGTCATAATGTCACCATTGAAGATGTTTGAAGTGGTATGTGGTGAAGCAAAACTGTCTGTGTGGCTTGCAGAAAATTTATGTTTAGTTTCCTGCACGGGAACCTAGCGGTCTTACAGAGTACACTACTAGTCATTTCAGTGCTCCTCAATCCAGGAAATCTAAGTTGTAGCTTGGGAGGGACATGACTTCCAAACTAACTGCCAGAATTGTGGATAGCTGGACTGATGTGTTTTAATTGTGATGTTCATAATTAATGAACTTTTTCTACCTTGTATGAACTACTTTACTGAGGGCTTGGACCTGGAAGCTCTTTTTTTTTTTTCAATATATTGACTACAAGACCCGTCAAAACACTGTATATTATCAGGTTAAAAATATTGATTTTTTTTTCTCAATTCTAAATAGAAATTTGAATTAATTTTGAATTCAGAGCTAAAGATTAAATTACGTAGCTAAATTAACTGTCATGCACACTAGTTCATTTGGGTATCTAGGATCAGCAAGATCTGGCACTAATTTACATTAAAGGTGTGACTGAACATGCTTTTAAGAGTGCAGCTTAAGCCTTCATGGTCTTAGGTCAGAATTTCCCTCACTCTCATCCAATTGTGCAGCAGTGTGCACTGTAAGCCTCCCAGGTACTGACCTTTCTGACAACCCTTGCTTCACTTCACAGATTTTAAAGGTCAGAGCTAACCTGTTCTGATGTCCTGCCCAAAGATGGGCCAGAGATGCCTTCCAACTGCTGCGTAGGTCCCAAACAATTTAGTGAAGGTGCATAGAAATAAAAATAATAATAATAATAAAAAATAAAAGAAAATAAAAAAACTTGAAAAATTTTGAACACCAACTGGACTACAAAATATTACATATTTTGACTGAAATTTTGAATAATTTCACTAATATTTGACTAATATTTTGACTAAATCTGTGAGTGTGCATGCATGTCTGGAGAGTACGAGAGAGAAATAATCATTGCTTGTGTCCTGTTTGGAATGTCCAACAGGAATTTGGAATTTGGATTTTAAAGCAGCTGTTCAGGCATTTGTGTTTAAAAATAAAAGAGTATGGGGCTCTGGCACATATGGATGGTATATGCGAGGTACAGTTTCCATGTTTCCATGGCATCATCTCCCTTTTTCATATTTTTGAATGCCCCAGAACTTTCTTGTTGGATGTTAAAATGCAGAGGCAAGAGAAGGGCTTTTCTTCTGTCTGAAATTTGGACATTAACAAAAACACATTTGCTTACATAAGTCAGGGTAGCAAGAAAGCTGGTATGACAATTTTTATTATAACTATGGACATAAGATTTTCTTTGTCTGTAAAAAGTCAAAACCAAGTTTCAATCATCAAATAACACCACATTTTGGCAGAGATGCCCTCTCCTGAAATTGTATTGGATGTTAGATGTTGATCATGTGATCTTTGGTAATGAATGAAGAAAAAGAGGAAAGTGGAGAGGAAAATGAAACCATCCTTAATGCCTGTTTCAAAATAAATGGAATATTAAAGATCAGGTCCTCATTCCTGTGGCCTTCATTTCCTGACAGTTACATTGATGTAACTCCTCACAAAGGGATGAGATTTTAATCAAAAGAAAAGAAAAAAGAAAAAAGAAAAAAAAAAAGATGGGATTACTGCATTTATGAGAGAAATGAAAGCAATGGCCCAATTCTCCCTTGCTGATTTTTTTTATCCTTTTCTGTCACTCTCTTCCCCAACCAGCTGCTCCTCATGAAGCTACAGCTTTCTTGTGAGTTAAGCAGGCTGTGAGAAGTCAGTTCATATTTTGGACTACTGCTTTTCTTGGTTCTTTGGAAAGATTTCTGTTTTCTTATTTGAGTCCAACTTGTATCTGATGACCCACTGAGAAGGAAAAAGCACAAAGCAAATCATACTGCTTTTTATGGATTTTTTTCTCTCTTCCTTAGCATCTTCTTTCCATGGACATATAGTCTTTTGAAATTTTATGTTTCTCAGCAAACCCAATCTCTGTTTTTTTTTTTTATATACCCCAACCTCTGAGAACTTGGATAAAACGTACAGTTTGGGATTGCGTGATGAAATCCTACTGGAAAACAAAAACAAAACATACAAATATAAAAGGTGTATAAATTAAAAAAAAAGGCAAAACAAACGAACAAACAAACAAACAAACAAATCAACTTGCAAGCTATTTTCCAATCTGGTTTTCCCTAGTAAATCCTATGGAGAAACAACACACAATATATTCCTTTTAGATTGACTCAATATTTGAGTCTTGAGAGATAACACTGATACCCACAGGACCTGTCATACCCTAAGCTCATGACATACTGCATACACTATGCATACAAATGCATTAAATGCAACAAATGCATTTCTATTACTATATTTGTGCTATACTATTATATGCACAACTGCTTGTGGGAAGAGCGATGCTGGCAATAGGAGTGTACTCAGAGTATGTGGAGTACCCAACAGACCTACAGTCTCACTGCCACAGTCTATACATACCTTTAACTGTTGACTTAAATCTAGTCTGGACGCAGTAAGTGAATCATATTTGATGTGCTCATTAGATAAAGGCAGTCTCATCCATTGGAGATCCTCATTACTGCGACACTGAGAGACAAGGGCTCTTGTCAAAGAAGGTGGACCTGCCAATCCCAATTATAATCTGGTTGGTATATATATGCCTGTGCCTGGAAAACTGGAGAGTGGTGTACAATGTACATACACTTAAGAAATAAATGTTCATATCCAATCAGTAACCAAGTTCAAAATTAATTGCTTTACTAAGCAATTTTTGAGTCAAATGTTCCCAGACATACCATAACAGAAGCAGTTTGTGTTTTCTCTGAGATTTTCTTCTTGTTGGTGGTATCAAATACAACTTCTACAGTAAAGACTATTTTTCCCATAAATATAAAATACCCTGTTTGGAAAAAAAAAATGCTGTTGGAAACAAAAAAAAAAAAAAAAGGGACCTTAAAGATCATCCAGTTACAACACCCCTGCCATGAGACACCTCCCACAAGACCAGGTTGCTCAAAGCCCCATCCAACCTGGCCTTGAACACCTCCAGGGATGGGGCATCCACGGCTCCTCTGGGCAGCCTGGACCAGTGCCACAGCACCCTATGAATAAAGAATTTCTTCTTTATATGTAATCTAAATCTACCCTCTTTCAGTTTTAAACCATTACCCCTTGTCCTATCACTGCACTCCGTGAAAAAGAGGCCCTCTCCAGCTCTTCTGTAGCCCCTTTTAGGTACTGGAAGGCCGCTGTAAGGTCTGCCTGGAGCCTTCTCTTCTCCAGGCTGAACAACCCCAACTCCCTCAGCCTGTCTTCACAGGCGAGGTGCTCCAGCCCTCTGATCATCTTTCTGGCCCTCCTCTGGACTTGCTCTAATAGGCTTATGTCCTCCTTATATTGGGGGCCCCAGAGCTGAATGCAATACGCTAGGTGGGGTATCATGATAGTAATAAATGATAATAACAATAATAACAATAGCAACAATAACAACAACAACAATAATAAACAATTAAAGAAATTTACCACAATTATTAATCCAGGGGGTTATCTGGGTAAGATTCCTTCAGAACTTTTAAAATGATTATGTATAGTCCAATGTTGAACCTTTTTTTTTCTTTTTTTTTTTTTTTTTCCCATGACCAAAGCCTTCTGGTGAAGTTAAAAATCAAAATCAAAATCAAATAGAAAGAAGTTTCCAAACACCTAACTTCTAGCTTCATAGGTTTTAATTTTAAGCAGCCTATTTTTGCAGTATTTTTTTGGTGAAAATATCCTTGAGTATTACGGGAAGAGCTTTCTCTTACTGTTGTATGTTAAAAATTCTCCAATCACATCACTGAAAAATAGAACCCAATTAAGAAACTTTTAGGTTTTAATGAATTGGGTTTGGGTATGCATTTTTGGGCATCGTTCAGATCTTGTCATTTAAACATCACATAAGTCTTGTTAGACTTCCAAAGACCATTTGTTATTCAGCTCTGGTCAGCCTGCTAAAATTCAGAGAAAGTCCAGGCCACAGTAGGTAGCAATCTGCTATAACACTGAGCATCAAGTTAAAAAGAAACATCAGAAATAACTTATTTTAGGAAGTGTTTGCAAATTTAATCTAGTTGCCAATCATCTAACAAACTTTAACATTACCTTGAAATTATCCCCACTTTTCTGCAATGATCATTTTTGCTAAGAAAAGTTACCTTGAACCACTTAAATACTGGATAATGACTGAAAAACGACTGTTTAGTATTCCAAGGAGGTGTTTTGTTATGAGTTAGCTTTGTAAGAGAAAGCAGTTCCCACTTAAGATTCTCTAAGACCTGCTCTTCCTGAGATCAGAAATATCATTGTAAACAGCACTTCCTCTTAGCCTAATTGGCAAAAGTTTTCATGTTCAGTCAATAATTCATCAGAGCTAAGTAAAACATATAATATGAATTTTATATACATTCGTAATCGGTAGATTCATATGGCATTCATTGTTATGCTTTACACACCCGATTACAAGAAGTTCAAGTTGATTCTTGTACTCTTTCTATAAAAGAAACAAACTTGTTCTCTCAAATACCCAGCACCATAGCACACAGTCCATACATGAAATTGTAACAGTAATGTTCTCAATGGGAGTTTTGATTCTTTGAGCCCAGCCAGGATGTCTTACAGTGTATGTCTTTTATTTCCTTACGTCAGCCTCCTACAGTGCAGACCTGTCTGCCCTGTCCAAGGGAGCAAATAAAATAGAAAAGCACTGAACTCTTGCTACATATGTATCCTCACTGCAAAACAGGCAAACTACATACTTTTTCTTTTTTCTTTTTTTTTTTTTTTCCTTTCAACTCTGTCATGCAGGTGTAATATAGTTCCCTGCAAGACTTTCTTCATGTTGTGGACTTGAACTACAATGGTTACAGAAACACTACCCGTAAGAAGGGATACATTCCCAGGGAATTGCATGGATAACTAGCACAGACCGAGTATCCCCATAAGCACAACTGTTCATTTCTGATCCCCAAAATAATTGATCTTTTTATTCTTTCCATTTTCTGTAGTAACTGAATCCCTAATGAGAGCAATGCAGCATCTATCCATGTGTTTGGCACACAGTTAGTGTCATGTCTTTGTATGAGGAATTTTCAATATACAAGAATGTGAATGGTTAAAAGGAAATGCTATCATCCATGACAGAACAGATAGTCACACTGATATCAAGAGAGATGCCTGAGATTTCATTATGTCTGTTGCACAGCCAGGAATTATTCTACATTTTTCTCATTGAAGGGCCACAATATTAACCAGAAACCCAACCTTTTCTAAACTCAACATTTGAACTAATACAAAGACATCTGAATGAGGAATGAGTGCACCATGTTGATTCTGCAAATCTAATTAGAGGTTTTTCATTTCTTTGTTTTTTCTTTACTGCATTAACACCATACAGATGGAGGAAAATATTACAGAAAACATTCACTGCAATTCAAGTCATAAGAAAAACATTGGTAATGCTCTCATTGCCTGGATGCAAAATGAATCTCAAAGCAATTAGAGTACAATAGCAATTTTAAATTAAAATATATACAGTATACAATTTGATTTTGCTAAAGGCAAGCATAATGGCAAAAACACCCCCTCTGCCAAATTAGCTTTGAATATTTAGATAAAATTTATTTCTTGAAGAAGATTCCTAGAAAAGCAAAATTTTGACATCATCAAGAAAACCTGCATTTCATTTTTGTACAATGTAATTATTTCTACAATTTATTGTTTAGTCTAAAAATCTTGAATTAAAGATGCAACATCTTTATTTTATTTGTTACTTTTCGCTTCCTGTTAAGATAATTTTGAAATGAGGGTTTAAAAGGAACAGTGGAGAAGATAATAGCTGATATTTTTACATAAAGGCATATTAGTCTATCTTACATTCCAAACCACCTTTTCAGCACTGACTACAGTTACTGTATGAAAGAGATCAATAGCTCTTGGATATTGCAGCCAGAAGTTTAAACACCTTCTGGTGTCTGCCACAGGAGGCTTGCTCCTAGCAAATAGAGAGAACGTGCCCTCAACGTGCGCAACTTCAGCTGAGTTTCTCTGGAGTTCCAAGAGTCAGAGAGCATCTTGTACAATGCTGGATATTGAGATGTATGGTCAGTTTTGGTAGCAGAAGCCATGGAGAGCCCTCCTGGGAAAGTGTTTGTGCCAAACAACAGTGGTTAAGATCCTGCGCATGACTGATAAATGTTCTGTTAGATACTGAGCCGTTTTCTTGAATGGGTGAAGGACACTAATGTGTTAGATTTAATCTTACAGAAGTTTTGGAGTTCATCTGCCTTTCCCTACTGTCATGCTATTATTTACTTTTCCATTATTTTATGCAACTGATTAAAAGAGCAGTGAGAACCAACAAGCTTATCAGGCTGTTTTTTTTTTTTTTCAGTGCTTTCTTTGGTACCAGTTACGCCTAAAAAATTAATAAAGATACTTGACTGAGATGTGTTATAGGCCTCCACTGTAAGAAGTTAAAGAATGAAGAGAGTAATCTCTAAGTACCATTCCTATGTATACTGTTCTATGGGGGCCTGGAAAGTCTAGTTGTCTAGTTAATAAAAATATCTTTTTTCTTTTTTTTTTTTTTTTAAATCACAGTGGTGCCAGCAGATAGGTCACTGGGAAAAACGTATCACTGACCTTAACCATTTTAGTATCAAATTAGCAAGGAAAATCCTCTTTCTTTAGAAGTGCAAAAAACACAAGGAGTTTAAAGCAATGAAAAATATCAGTCCCAAATTTATTTTCCCCACACATCACTGTTAAATTAAGTATGTCAATGTGTTGCTTAATTTTATGATGTTTTAAAGTACATTTAAGCATAACCACCCCCACAAAACTCTACTGAAACTTTTTCTATAAAGAGAACCCTTTTACCTGAATTACTGGGCTCTTTTACGTTCAGAGAAATATACAGTGATAACAAAACATGTGAGAATGGCTACAACTCCAGGGAAGAAAGGTTTGATAGCCACATTCTCTCCTGGCTATTGTAATCTGTAAGTCCGTAAATGAACTGAGTTGTGAAGAAAAATGAGGACAATAGGCATGCCTGTATATTATTTTAGCAGAATTAGGACTTTCCTAGTTCAAGAGAAAAGCAGGAACTCACTAAATGGATACCCTTTGGGTGTTTAGGACTGAGAGTAGGGAAAAATATACACAGTTGCATGTTAATTTTGAAGTTAATTGTTAGCTGCATGCTAATGCTGAAGAGGCAAATATCCTGTGGACAAAAAATAATGCTGTGAAAATGCTGGCTATTCATTCCATCTGTAAGTTTGTTGATATAAGAAGCTTTGAACAAAACAGAGATATTTTCTTTTTATATATATATTAAAATTTGTTGACTATATAGCTAACAAACCTCTTCATCTCAAGGTGTAATTTTTTCCTCTTTTTTTTTTTTTTTTTTTCCTCCAGATGGAATGTCCATTTCATGGGAAACAGCAATGAAATACATAAATACTTGTTAACCAATAGTTAAAATAGCCATAAATCCCATAGTCTCGAAATCTGAGACAATACTCAGCACCCGACAGCAGCTATTACACATTTTCAGTCTTATACTGAAATCTTACTAGAGCGACAGGCATACATGAAAACACACCACAGTTTCTTTCTTCCACAGACGTCTGAGTGCCTTTCTCTCTGCATCATCATTGCATCTGTGAAGTCTTAAACTCATGGCAGAGAGGCTAACCGAGGTCTTGAAGCTGCTGAGTGCCAAAGCAGCAGGTAGCTCAATACCTCTCTCTGCATTACTCCTTTTTCATGTTGCTGAGAAGGGTGATTTTTTTTCCTCGTTGCTGTGAAATGCTGATTTTACATTAAAAGGGATGTTTTCTCCACAGACAAGTACACAGTTTCCCCTCATTTGGCCCTTTGCTTCATTTTTAGCACTCAACATATTGCAGACATGAAAACCAACTCTAGATACATTGGTGAAAGTCAGATATTTTATGAGCCCATCTGGGAAGAAATACCAAGCAAGTGTAATTTTTTTTTTTTTTCCAAGAGCTGTTGTGAACAAAGAACTGTCTAGGTCAGAAAAAAAACAGCGCAGCGGTAAAATCACTCTGCATGACTTTTTTTATATTGGCTAACATTTCATTTCAGCTCCTCTGCATGAAAGAATATGAGTACACTTTGTCCGCAATCCTTGGATGTCTATAGAGGACCAGAAAACTTTACTTATGTCTTCTGATCTCATGCAGGCTCTCCTTCTTGTGTTTGCTTGCAGTATTTCAGAATCAATTCATTCTGATTTTTTTTCTGTGTTGGCAATGCATTTATGTCCAACATTAACAGCTAAATCTGTGGAGAAACTGAAATATTTTGGTCCGCTGTCAATTTATTGGAAATAACAGATTGTTTTTTAATTTTGCTTTTCTCCTTCCTCTTCCACTTCTTTATTTATCTCTTCTGCTCACAGAATTGGGTGTATAAAGCAAGATTTCAAGAAATCATAGGAGATTTGGAGTAATATTCTCAGATGATGTAGGTTATTATGGCTTATTGGGTTCTACTTCAAGAGGGAAGTTCATCTTTGGGTTTCTCAGACAGCATTTCTTGTCTCTGTAAAAGGATTTTAAAGCTAATATTTTAGAGCTAATCAACTGGAATCACGATAACCAACAGTTATAAACATGTCATCTGTATTTCTTACAGCCTCAATCTATGCACATTGTCTTCAAATTTATCAGATCCAACTCCCCTGCTCATTCACCCTGGTTGTAGCATTTTGCATCACTTCTATATAGGTAAAGAAGACACTAAAGCGTCAAGGAAGCTGGTTCAGAAATTGAAGTTATTTAGGTCTCCATTATTGCTTCTATTCAAGCAGCAAGGGTTATGAGATAGGACTAAAGTACTTTCCACCCCATAAGGACAATGCACCTTTTTTTACATTTTGGAAGTGAATATGTAAAGCATGCTCATATTTTGTAGCAGACACTTGTAAATGCACTTATAAATTTGTGGCTTTTTTTCTTTTTTTTTCCTGTACAAATGAGTGTTAATTGGTGTTTCCAAGGAATCAATGCAATCTGGTAAAATTGCAACTCAAAGATGATTATACTAGCAGAAAAATGGTTAGTTGTGTTGTAAAAGTGCCCGACCTAGCCATCTCACTAAGATCAGAGCTGCAAATCATCCTCTAAAAGCTCTGGGAAGTTATAGTGTGCCATAAGGAGCATAGTGTAATCCTAGCAGAATGCCATTGTATGGGTGCAATTTAGTATTAATGTTCATTTTATCTACCATGAAAGGTGCCTCCCTGGATAGTGTTGTGGCCCTTTTAGCAGAAATGGATACCATTACAAAACCACCCGTCTCTGAGGATAGTTCTGCAGAATTGATAAAGAAATGACACTGTTGTTCCCCAGCTGATTTTCAGCTGTGCTGCTGAATAAAAGGTAATGTAATATGGGCAGTGGCTGGAGAGAGCTCTCATGAACAGAAAAAGAATAAATGTTCCCCTTTGGGACCTGCAAAGCTCTCCTTTGAAATGCATGTATAACCCCGCTCCCAATTCCCTAGGGTCATCATATCTTTATGCTCTGACATTAGGAAATTTCATGAGAAAAGGCAGACAAGGCACAGGGAGGTACAATAATGAGACTAAGCAGGATACTGATTTCGCCCTGGGGTCATTGTATGAGCTGCTGTATACAGAGTGAACCTGGCTTCCTCTGGTGGAAAATTGAGCTAGCCATTAAACATTGATTTTATTTGTTTAGTGGGACAGCCAATCCCTAATCACTTTAGGCTTGGTACCACTGTCTAGAGTAATAGCTCATCTGCTGTGGAGGCAGGTTTTGCCTTGGGCAAAAGTGATATACGGAGTCCTGGGACCCATTTCAGCAGTGGGTAAATGTCATGGTATAGGAATCAATGCAGAGCAAATGAATTAACGCTGTTCTTCCTTTCTCAGCTTCACCAACATATTTTCTCTTGGAGGCTGCCCAGAGACTCTTGACATTCAGGACAGCTTGCAATTTCTAGGTCGTTTTCACCTAAGCAAAGTACACAAAATTGCTAAAGTGCTGCCTAGACATTGGTCTGGGTTGAGCCAAAGCTGACTTCTTTGGACTTCCCTTCTTATTTCCAGAACCACAGAATGGCTAAAGTTGGAAGAGACCTCAAAGATCTTCTAACTCCAGAAATGCATGAAGAACCTCACATCAGAACTTTCTTTCCTAAGTGCCCACTCTATCTGACTGCTGTGTTTTCCCATAGTAAAACATAGTATGATCTCTTTTCCAGGGTTACACATAAATCCCTACCATGTCCTGTATTTATGTATATACCCTCCCAGCCATGCTCATCTCTCTGTTATCCAGTGCTAGAAAGTGGGCTTAAGGAGAAGGAAAAGGACTTGCAAGTTAATCTCATGTGTTTTACAAAGGCTCCAACTAACAAATAGATGGAAGAAATAGTGAGTTTGCCTAATTTCACAGAATTTTAGAATCATAGACTGAGTTGTGTTGGAAGGGACTATAAAGACCATCTAGTTCCAGCCCCACACCAACCCCACCCCCCCACCGTAAGCAGGGACACCTCCCACCAGACCAGGTTGCCCAAAGCTCCATCCAACCTGGCCTTGAACAATTCCAGGGATGGGGCATCCACAGCTTCCCTGGGCAATACCAGGGATTACCCTGACCCAGGTGCAGGATCTTGCACTTGACCTAGTTAAACTTCATGATTTTCATGTGGGGCCAATTTTCAAGCCTGTCCAGGTCCCTCTGGATGACATCCCTTCCTTCTGTCACGCCAATTGCACCACTCAGCTTGGTGTTGTCCACAAACTTGCTGAGGATCCACTCAGTCCCACTGTTTGTGTCATTAATAAAGACATTAAACAGTATACAACAAAATACAGACCCCTGGGGAACTCCAGTTGTCATTGATATGCACGTAGACTTTGGGCTGTTGACTGCAACTCTCTGTATGTGGTCATACAGCTGATTCCTTATCCACTGAGCAGTTCATTCATCCAATTTCACACACGACCTGAAGTAGTAAGCCTGCTGTAAGAGTACCCTCCAGTCTGAGCCCCAGAGAGGAGAGGCATAGGAACATTTTGGGAAACTCAAAGGGTTTGGATATGTAGTGGCTATTTAGTGCTTTAATTATCAGGAGGCATTTCTGGACATATTCAGAAGGCATTTTTACAGTCTATGAGTGTAATAATCATATGTACCAAACAGTGTATGAAGTTCCCCCAAGGTTCATCAGCAGGCTGGTGAATCTGCATTTGGTAGTGGTACATAAACTATCAGTGATCTGGATCCTGTCCAGGGCACCTGTCTTCAAAAGGGACTTAGCTTCTTTTAAATGGGTAGGAATGAAACACTTTTGAGGGCCAAACCCTCTGTGAATCCATCTGCTTTCTGTCATGAACTGCATGAAAAGGAAAGATGTCACATTTTGAACCATATATCGTCTGTGGATGCATGCTGTGTTGAGGAATAACCTGTGAACAGACCCTTTTCTTCATCTCTAGCTGAACTTGGGAGTAATGGAGGGTGCTGAGTGCCTCAGAGTACTGAGCACAAAGATTGCTGAGAGGTAAACGCACATTTATCTTTCTGCAGCATGAGCTTGATGTGCATTCATTCAACAGCAGCACTTCCCTGATTTCAGTAGTGAAAGATCACATCCTTACACCTATCTACTAGGGAAGATGTGAAAGGACAGCCAGAGAAGTTCTTATTTTTCCTGCAGAACGGAGTAGTCTCAGTCTCATAAGTGAGGAGGTTTAAAGTTAAAAACATGAAAGAAATACTGAAAAGATATATTCCTGACCTCTGCATACAGAATAGCATTTCAGATTGCATCAAACAGTACAGGAAGACTGTCCTGCAGCTCATTAGCCTGACTTGGTGTTGACTTTGGAGAGCTCTTTACATATGTCATTTAATGTAATATTGATTTTTTGTATGTGAGTTTCATTATTTGTGAGCTCCTCTAAGATTAGGAAGCAAGATGGAAAAAAAACAGTTTTACTGTTGGCTGGCATTAACACTTTGCTGTCCCCAGCACAGCTGTGTCTATAGCACACAGCAGCACTAAAACAGCAGCTTGTGTACAGGCACGTTTGTGTCCCATGCAACATTTCACCTCTCCCTGGAGTTGCACAAATATTCACATTTTCACTCTCCCAGCGTCAAGGAAGCTGTGTGCACAGCTTACAGTTTGAGGAATGTGGGCTGTCATATAGAAGACAAACAGCTTCAAGCTGGTGGCAGGACTTGGTTCACTGGAAGACTTTGGGGCAGAATAACCATGTAGAAAACTAGCTGGAAGACTTTATGCAAAAAAAACATGATGTGTTTCAGCACCAGCATGCGAGTTACCATCACTGTATCAGTGTGGATACTTTTTGGAAACACTGGTTGTTGTATAACTTCACAGGAGTCAGCAAGAGTGACCAGATGATGAAGGGATAATTTAGGGAGCTCATTGTAAGATGTAAGAGCAAGAGATGTAAGATGTCCTGAGACAGCTTACGTCTAGAGATACGGAGACTGAGAAAGGCTTTCTATGTTTTCTATGTTTTTTTTTTTTTAATTATTATTATTATTTATTTTCTTTACCTCATTTGATTATTTTAACAACAGATCCCTCACTATAATTTGGACAGAAAGAGGCCCGGAGCCCAGTGGATGGAGGGAAAGGAATTCAGCAGCCAGTTACAGATTCTCTATGGTCTATGCCTAGTTTTAGTCCCCTGGCTTTTTATCAAGTGTAGCCGTGAGTTTTCCAGGATAGGAAAAGGGAAGTCTGACTTACATCAGCTCCAGCAGGTCTAATTCTTTTTACTCTGTGACATGCCATTTTTTCTCCCACCTCTGTGGTACTATGGGAAATATAATGCTGGCAGCTCAATAATATATTCTTATCTTATCCGGAATAAACTCATGTTTATTAAACCTCATCCTGAAACAAAACAAAGCAAAGCAAAGTGAACCAAAGCAAACAAGCAAAAGTAAACAAACCCAAATCCCAACAAATAGGATGTGATCCTATTTAAAATAGATGGATATCTCGAGAAAGAAAGTTTAGCTGTTTAATCAGGTGTACAGGAAAGAAGCTAATTGAGGTGGCCATCTTGCAAAGATTTTCAAGCACCCTAGATCCAACAAGGGTTCAGGCAAGTGGGCCACCACTATGGGAACATGCTCATCTTGTTTTTCTGATCATAACTTTCCTTTGGCTGCTTAGGGACTCTATATTGTTTGAGAGCTTCAACAATAAAATCTACCAGGCCAGATTATTTTCTTTGAATTTCAATGAATTCAATGCCTTTATTATTCCTCTAACTGAAATCAGTTGTGTATGTGGTGGTTTTGGTTTTCGTTTTTAATCAAATAGTGATTAAGTGTATGGAATAAATAAGCGGAGTTAGGGTCATATGAAAGTAGCTTTCATATACTGAGTGAAGACAGATGTAATGCCATTACATTTTTTTTTATTTTTTTTTTGTGAGGAATGGAGATGGCTAGAAATTGGATGGCTTTTAATTTTATTTTTCAGTACTTCCTTCCAGTGCTAAGTCGATTAACTGGAAAGTGGCCAGATAACTTGGAGTCTCTACAATATCTGGGGGGAGGGAGTTGTGTAAAGACAGACAAACCCACTACTTGGTGAAATAATTGGATTAGCCTGAGTAATTTAAAGCTTTTGGAGGAAGAGTTGTATAAGCATTTTATACGTAAAAGCTAAAGCTCTTCTAACTTTTAACAGGGTCTTACTGAGGTCACCGAAAACCAGACCTTGCCTTTCAGACGTTGCTCTGAGCAGTTCACAAAACAAACAGAAAGCACCAAAAGAAGGAGAAGGAGCTGCCAGTGGTTACTGAGGAGTGGTGTAGATGCCAGCACTGATCAAAGCTCAGAACTCTGGGTGCCTGTACACTAGAGATGCTCTTTTTGACCCTCTCAGAAGCATGGATGAGCCGAGAAGACACTGGCAACCGCTGATGTGCGGTGTCTGAGGTTGTGGTGCTGCTCAAGTCACAGCCATCATGGAGGATGTTATCAGATGACAGCCTCCATGGGACATGTCTTTTGAGTTCCTGGTCCAGATGAACAGGAGCTGTTCAAGTCCTGCTTAAGAGGGGTCTGGACTCTCTCTGGCAGACTGTCATGTGCAGTAGGACTTTAGCACACTGGTGAATGAATAACCCCTCACGTGGTGGTTTCCTCTGTGGATAAATAGGGACTTCTCTGAAGATCCAGGATGTGGGCCAAAGTTATGACCAATTCTGCATGGGATATTAGATCTCAATGGGTGTCCAATGGATCTAGTCATCTAAGGAGGGCATTATTCAAGCTGATTAATTCTTCCAGGAGCTTGTCTATCTGTGGTTGTGTTAGTGAGTGAGACTTCCAGCTAATAACCCTAGTAAAGCACTTGCTTTACCAGAGGGACCAGTGGTGAGGAGCAGTGGCAGAGTATCTGTACGCAACATCCCCAAAATCAAGGAAATACTTGGGAATACAAAAAAATGAGCCACATCTAAAAGGCTTTGGAAATAACAATTGTCCTGGTTTCACCTGGGATAGAGTTAATTTTCCTCCTAGTAGCTGGTAGGGTGCTATGTTTTGGATTTAGGATGAGAATAATGTTTATAACACACTGGTGTTTTAATTGTTGCAGAGCAGTGCTTACACTAAGCCAAGGACTTTCCAGCTTCTCGCTCTGTCCTGCCAGCGGGCAGGCTGGGGGTGCAGCAGGAGCTGGGAGGGGACAGACCCAGGACAGCTGACCCAAACTGGCCAAAGGGGTATTCCATACCATGTGATGTGGTATGTCCTGGTTTCGGCTAGGATAGAGTTAAATAGCAGAAAAATAAAAACTGAGTAATTAAGATAAAACAAAACAGTGATAGATAGATAGCACACACAGATGATGAAGGCATGGCTAAAAAGTGATTGTAAAACAAATAGTGAGAAGCATAAATGGAAAAATGATAACAAAATAAAATATTGGAATTGTTACCTGTTACCAATTGGAACAGTTACCACTGTGGCAGGCTCTAGTGTAGCCTTATCATGATCATCTCGGGAACTTTTATTCAGGAAAGTGCTTTACTTTTTAAATTCAATATTGCCTTAGTTCCTCCATTATGATTTGGCCAGATACCACTCAGCTCTAGAGCAGCACATGCTGTTGCTGACCAAGAACCAGGAACTGCTTGGAACCACAACATGATCTCTCACTTTTTACAGCCACTCAGCTTTGGGTGTAAAATAACCTCACAGGTGCCATGGGAAGCGCGGGGTCAAAGACTCATTCACTTCCTTGCCTATGTATAGTCAAACTGAGACAAGCAGCCCTTCAGAGCTTGCTCTTTCACTCTTCATCTCTTTCTGTCCTGCCAACCATGAGACAGCAACACTACTGAGGCTGTTACAAAG
This sequence comes from Anser anser, assembly GCF_964211835.1. NCBI lineage: Eukaryota > Metazoa > Chordata > Aves > Anseriformes > Anatidae > Anser > Anser anser. The sequence goes on from NC_139721.1 coordinate 7,698,873, forward strand.
CTTTTTATTTTGACGTGGAAGTGAAATGCCTACATCAAATGAACTTCATCTATAGTTACCATGAGGATTTGTTACAGGTAGTTTTTGTTGTTTGTTTTTGTTTGCTTGTTTGTTCGTTTCATGGGCTGGTCTTCTCAAAGTATATAAAGACTTTGTGTAATACAGACTCTAAATATGTCATATAGACATATGTGCTACCAAATCCTCAGTTCTAGCCTCAGTGATGGGATTTTTGCAAGAGCAGGATCATACAGTCATAGAATCACAGAAAAATTAAGGTTGGAAAAGACCTCCAAGATCATCTGGTCCAACAATCACCCTAATACCAATGTCACCCACTAAACCATGTCCCTAAGCACCACGTCCAACCTTTTTTTGAACATCCCCAGGGACGGTGACTCCACCACCTCCCTGGGCAACACATTCCAATGCCTGACTGCTCTTTCTGAGAAGAAATGTCTCCTACTTGTTTTAGTTGTTGAAGACTAGTGCTCTTTGTTCAATTCTTTGTTTTAATTGTTGAAGAGTAGGGGCATGATGTTTCCCTTTTTCCACTCACCAGGGACATCGCATGACTGCCAGGACTTTTCAGCTGTGATGGAGAGAGGCTTGGTAACTCCATCAGCCAGTTCCCTCAGGACTCTGGGATTCATGTCATCAGGTCCCGTAGACTTGTACCTGTTTAGATTCATCAGGTGGTCTCGAACCTGCTCTTCATTTACAGTGGGTGGGACTTTGATCCCCCAGCCTCCATCTACAAGTTCAGGGAAACGAAAGACTTGGGAAGCCCGTCTGCCAGTGCAGATGGAGGCAAAGAAGTAGCTGAGTACCTCAGCCTTCTCCATGTCTGTCATTACTAATTACTCAGATATAGAAACTCACTCCTAATATAAAAAATTAGCCACCTATAATCACTTACACACTACTATTTTCACCCCTCAGTCTATTCTCACAAATGTTAAAGGCGCATGGTGGCCCTCGGGGACTCCTCCTGTCACCCCAGCGCAGAAGCCCGAAGGGAGCTGGGTCCTCTCTTGTGCTTTTCCTCTAGGCTCTGTGCAGAAGGGATACCACCTCTCGCACAAAGGCTAGGGGATGGGAAAGAAGCACTCACACAACCCCTGAGAATTGGCAACAGAGTTCTTTACTGCCGGGACATCTTGCAGGTAAGCTTGCAGGATGTCCGTGGTGTTTTGTGGCTCCAAGCTAATGCTTGGCATGGAGCCTGCGCGACGAGTAGAGAGCTCGCCGGGCACTGCTGCGACGCTGTTTGAGCGCTCTGATGGCAGAGAGGGATGACAGGCCGGGGTAGTCGCAGGTCTGCTCAGGCCGAGGTAGACCCACTTCCATCGGCTCCTCCACATCTCGTGGATCCAGCTCCATGGGCTCCACGGTGTTTGGCAGCAGGACAAGCCAGTCTTTGCCTGGGACTGCCCAGACAGGATGCCTTCTGTCTGGAATGTTTTCGGGACAGGGTGCCGAACCAGGGGGTCGTCCAGTTCCATGCTGAGGTCCCATGCCACTGTGCAGTTGATTTCCATGCATGGGTTCAACGTTGCTATTTGTTTTACGGCCATGGCGGGGTCCCATGTTGTGTTCCAGATTATGGGCATGCCTATCTCCCCACGGCTGTCCGGCTGACGGTCCTGCCTTCTCCCCACACCACCATTGCACCAATGGTTAGGCCCAGGCCCCCTGTCGCTGTATGGCTGAGGGGCCGGCCTATTCCCCACGCCGCTCCAGTGCCAATGGTACTGCCTGTACCTGTCTGTGGGCTGGGTGCCAGAGGTCCCCTAAGCACTGGTGTCATTTGTGCTGCAGGTGCTTTCCCTCTGCCCACGACACTTCTTCTCATTAGGTGCGTTCCTTCTCGGTGCTTCCTCAGGCCGCATTGCTGTCCTCACACCGAGGAGGCCTGCCGCTCGCCTTGCTGTTTCTAGTCGTCTTCCCGCCACACAAGTTGGCCGTCAGAGTGCCTCGAAGCTCAGCGAATGGTGGGCCAGCTGCAGGGGTCCTGTTTTATAGGGCCCGCAGCAAAGGCGGGGCAGTGGTGGCCACTGTGACCTCAGCAAGGCTCTGTGATGGAGTGGCCCACGCGTGGCCAAAGGCGGCTGTGTTGGGAGCGGCCTGGAAGATGCCCTCACGTAGAAGAAGGAGGAGGGTTTCGGTGGCTGAGGGCCCCTTTTCTGGGGCTCACTCCCCTGGGCCATTTAGCTTGCCAGAGAGAAAGGCTGTCCCTCAGACAGAGGGACTGCCCTCCACCTCCCATCCTGTGCCCTGGGTTTATTTTTAACACTGGATTTTAGGTAATTTCATTCTGTTCTTTATCGAAAAGAACAGAAGCAAGGTGCATCTTCAGCCCTAATTCCCACGTACGCTTTGTGCTCTGTGTGAAGAATTTCTTCCTCACATCACATCTAATCTAAATCTCCCCTCCATTTGTTCAAAGCCATTATTTCCTGTTCCGTCGCTACACTCCCGGATAGAGTCCCTCTCCAGCTTTCTTTTAGGCCGCTTTTATGGGTTAGTTTGCAAAACTGCATGACCTTGCAAATTGCAGCCTTATCTACCTTGTTCCACATGTTCCACATGACATTTTCCAGCTCAGGCTCTAGCCTCTCATCAGTGTAACACAGAACCGTAGAAATATTAAGGTTGGAAAAGCCCTCCAAGATCATCTGGTCCAACCATCCCCCTACCACCAATGTCACCCACTAAACCATGTCCCTAAGCACCACGTCCAACCTTTCCTTGAACACCCCCAGGGACGGTGACTCCACCACTTCCCTGGGCAACCCGTCCCAATGTCTGACTGCTCTTTCTGAGAAGAAATGTCTCCTACTTGTTTTAATTGTTGCAGAGCAGTGCTTACACTGAGTAAAGGACTTTTCAGCTTCTCACCCTGCCTTGCCAGTGAGGAGGCTGGAGATGCAGCAGGAGATGTGAGGGGACAGACCCAGGACAGCTGATCCCAACTGGCCAAAGGGGTATTACATACCATACAGCATCATGCTGAACAATTAATATGGGGGGCTGGCCAGGGTGTGGGGACTGGCTGCTCGGGGATAGGCTGGGCTTCGGTCAGCAGGTGGTGAGCAATTACATTGTGCATCACTTGTTTTGTGCATAAGATTATTATTATTATTATTAATTATTTGTATATATAATGTCTTTATCTCAATCCACAGGCTTTCATTTCTTTTTAATTCTCTCCCCCATCCCAGAGAGGGAAGGGAGAGGGTGAGCGAACGGGCTGTGTGGTGCTAAGCTGCTGGCTGGGTTAAACCACAACAGTCCAATGTAGAAAATAAAAAAGTAAAACCTCCACGTTGAATATCAATGGTACAATGACAGCATACTTTCTGTGAATACTGCACCTTGTTCCACCTGATGTCAGAAAGGCTTGAGTCCACTGCATCTGCTAATGAGATAAACACTACATCACATCTTTTGTCAGAATACACAAAGACCTCCATTTTACAGGAGTGTTATGCAACTTCTCTAAAATTAGCAGTATAATGGCTATGGAGAACGCTACCTCTGTGGCACAGCTAGAACCCAGTTCACACGCTCAAATCTGACGTATTGTCCTAAGGAATCGAAATTTTCTTCATTCTTCTCTAAATGCCTTATCTAAACACAGCTGAAATCAACAAAGAGGCAGGCTTCAAGCAAAAATGTTGGGACGATCCATTGGCCTTCAGAATTTCATTTAAACTCTATTCCCAGTTGGAGTTTCATGTAACCGTTTGCAGCCAAACCTGACAGTCTCTCTGCCTTTTGTAGCACTACATGGGTAATATCTTTCTTCAAGGATGAATAATTCTTGTACTCTTCCGTATTAGGCCCCAATTCATTCTCTCATTCTATTCCAGGCATATCTTATTTTCTCCTATCTGCTTTTTTAATATAAAATTTTATGCATATCCTGATATATCTTATTTATAACCTTCAGGCATTGGCTTATTTTTATTTATAAGGCTGAAGTTATTAGATTCACTAAAAAAATCTCATGATAAAGACTGAGTACATAATGCATACGACTCAGGCACTGTAGGAAGAGCAATACATATTAATTTAGTGGTTCAAAAGTGATCCCAAATCATATGGAAACATAACATTTGCTGACTGTTTCTGTGCCAATTAGCTGTCATGCTCCCTGTCAATTGAAAATCCACCCTCTGCTTCTCCATCATTTCATTTTGGAGTAAAAATACAGTTTGCCCATATAGAAGGCTCACATTAGATTAGTTCTCTCAGTGAATATGTCAAAAGTTTGATTGGAACTTCCACTGCATGATTTTGGTAAAGTTAGACTTGCTTTATTTAAGCGTTTCCATATGTCTTTTTCCCCCTGAAATGTTCTCAGTTAAATGACCTCCAGGAGACTTTTTCCTGAGCAATTGTTTGAGTTCCTACTCTGCGTAATAAAAATAAAGTTTCCTGTTTCTGGTGTGATTGTTCACAGCCTTGAAGAGCAGGTCTGAGCTACTTAGGCTGTTACTGGCACTGCTATGCTAGGTAACACCTGGGGGATGGAATACCCTGTTTCCATCACAACCTGAGCCCATTGGGTCCCTCCAAACCACAGCAGGTTCAACCTTACTGAGCCCTGTACCAGCGTGGGTGACATCCCCATCTAGCAGTCAGCCTGAGCTCTGTGTCCACGTCTCCTGAGTGCACAGAGGTTCCTCCAGCCAGCTGTTTGGTCAGTGCTGGTGCTGAACCCAGACAGTGTGTAGGAAACCTTTGACACCAGACATTTATCTTCAGTAGCTGTGAACTCATCACACCAAACATAATAGCTTTACATGTGGAGCACTAGAAATACATGGTATTACTACTAAATGTATCATTATTTAAGACACAACATAGACCAGAACACTTTCTTTAAGAACATTTAAGACCCCATGAAGCTTAAATAAACGTGCTTCTCCTTTTTAAAGCGTGCATTCTCATTATTCTGTGCCTTCTCATCATTGTCATTCATATGCTCATTTCCTGCGGTGCTTATATCTCACATTGGTGTCATGCATATACTCAACTGGCTTATTCTTAAGGCAGGCTAAATTTCACTCAGGATTTTGAGAAGCTATACCTAAGTGGTTTGCCTGAACTGGCTTGTTGTACTTGACAGCATCTGTAATGACAGCATGCAGTGAGGTATCTTTTCTGGAAAAACAAAACAGAACAAAAACAAAATAAAAATCCCAGCCCCCTCCTGCAAAGCAACACGATTATTTCAACATGAAGGAAAAATTGTAAATTATTTGCTTTAGGACATGCAAAGAAGCAAGAAATATAATAAGAACATTATTGGCTGTACTCGGTGAAGTCATACAGAGATGATTAAGGGAAGAACTCAGACAAGTAAAATTCTAGTTATGGATGTCTTCTGTTATGTTCAGTTGATTTATGTGGTTTGAGTAGTAAATTACAATGAAAACCAATTTGGAAAAGGAATATTAAGCATATGATTCAGACATGGTTTTCCATTTAAGAAACATCCTAATATAAAATGTGCTCAGCCAGTCGGCCCAAGGTGATTACTCAGAAGGTAAAGAGTCTGAGAGAAGATAGACCCCAGTAAAAGGGGAAAACACATCAATCACAATCTCACTTCTTCCCTTGCTGAATAGGCTCAGTCCAGCTCCATTTGGTTTCTCAGCTGGAGTCCAATAGCCTCTTGAGGAGTATAGATTTCCCAGGGTGGTATATTTTATACGATGAGTGTAAAGCATATTAAATTAATGTCTTAGGCATGGGCACAGCCTGAGGAAACTTTCAGCTGGATAGAAGGATCCATGCAGGACTTTAGTCCCTTGGTACAACTAAATTTTCCCCAAGATTCATCCTTACTCACTCACCTGCCTCCCATTGTCCTTCTGCTTCTCTCCTGTCCTATTTCTTTTCCCCTTTACCTATTCCTTCCAGGGCCCAGACTTTCAGACACAAGGAAAATAAGGGTTACATTCAGAAGAGTAAACTCTAAGTGCCAGGTAAGGCATTTCAGCAGCCAAATGGTGCCTAAGTGTAAACCTCTGTTAACTGATGCCTAATCCTGAAGATGCCTAAATGACAAAATCAATCAAACTGCTTAAATATTGGCCTATGCCCTGGGGTAGGTTCTGGGTGGGATCAGATACTTTCCACCCCTGAAAGGGCAGACTGTAGTTTTTAATGGGCTTATCAAATTGCAAGTGACAGAACTTCTGACACTTACAGGCCACTGTATAAACTGAATGTTCTCCCTGTACACACGAAACTGAGGCGAGCTCCAGCAAGGTGAATGACAAGTTGAATGGAAGTCACCAGTACAGCCTTGCAGTGAAGAAGGTCAGTTGCATCCCTGGCTCTGGTAGCATGGCAAGAGAGGTGATTATTATGGAATTCCAGAATAGTTGAGGTTGGAAGGGACCTCTGGAGGTCATCTGGTCCAAACTCTCTGTTCAAGCAAGGCCACCCAGAGCAGGCTGCCCACAACTATTTTCAGACAGCTCATGAGTATCTCCAAGAAGGGACACTCCACATTCCCCCATTTTGAGTACTTCTGAGACCACACTTGGATCCTGTGTCCAGTTTGGGGATACTTAGTACAAGAAAAACATTGAGGAACAGTGGTGAATCAAAGGGACTCTCATCAAGATGGTCAGAAGGTTGGATAACATGAAATTTGAGGGGACGTTGGTAGATCTGGACTTGTTCAGTGTTAAGATAACACCAACAATCTTATTTTTGCCTTCAACTGTCTGGTGTTAGGACATAGATAAGATGGACCCAACCTCCTCTTGGAGGTGCACAGGAAGAGGACAAGAAGTTTCTGAATGCATACAAGATGTGGTTTGGAAACAAATTCTGTCTTGGGAAACCATGTTCAGATGTAACAAAAAAAGTTGTAACTATGAGGATGGTTAAACCCAAGAACATTGGCCCGGTTTGCATCCTCTGAGACAAGCAAAACTCAACTGACAAGCCCCTGACCAACCTGCTCTATCTAGATCTGCTCTGAGGAGGGGTATGGAAGAGATGATCTCCAGGTCCCTTCCAACCTCAGTTACTCTGTGATTCTTTTTGAAGCCTTTGTAAAACTCAGAAAGGTTTCTGTCATGTAGACCCACATTCAGAGTATGAAGAATCCAAACGAGGAATACTAGGGGCAAAGATACAACCCTAAGCTCATTTGAAGCCACTCCTACTGCATGACTTTGTGAATAATTTATATTGCTTGTTCTATCACTAAACTGGGAACTTCAGACTTTTTATCCCCTTCTTCTGTTCCCTCTCCTTCCTTTGTTGTTTTGATTTATTAAATGTGATTTATTTTTTTATTTTTTTTATTTTTTTTTCAGTATAGGGTCAGCATTCACAGGCCAGTTAAAGGTTGGGCTAATGTCTCTGCCATCAATGACAATGAAAGGGAAAGATTTGCTATGGCATTCAGCCTGACAAATACACTTGTAAAGAGAGATGTTTATATTTATTAAAGATGAAGTAAGTGCACTGGCTGTTTTTCTCTCCTATGATATTTTCTGGTTTGGAAGTACCCCAAGACATTTCAGGTCTTTTTATATTTGAGATAGTAATTGGGAGAACAATTGAAGGGGATTGAGCACATAGTGAAGAAAAAGCAGTAGGAGGCAAAGATTTTTTCAGAAGAAAATATAGCACATTACAGAAATTGAGTGCTCTGCATTTAATAAGGCAAGCAAATAGACAAGAGGAAACCAAAGAAAAAGGCACAATGGAGACAAAAAAGGCTTATTATGACAAGAAAGCCAGAGCTGTTAACTATCAGTCTGGTGATAAACTATTACAGTATTACCAATGCTGTCTCCTGAAGAATGTAAATTATGTGACAAGAGATTTGGCTCCACACAGAGATAAAGAAAGTGCATGCAGTTATATTTCCAAAAGGACAAGATGATAAGAAAAAAATGGGGGTGGGGAGACAGGGGTAGTCGATTTATCTTTGTAAAGTCACTAGAACAGTAAATAACACATAAAAAAGGAACAAATGAACAAACCCTGGAGTAAAGTAGACCAACAGATCAAGCTTAACTTATGCAGATGTAAAGAGAAAGCAGATTTCACACTGTGTGTTGCTGATTTGATTTTAGGGGAAATTTAGTGTTCTGTTAATCAGATTTCACAAACACATGGGATTCAGCTGTTAGGAGACCCTGAGAAATATTTATCCATCAGCTAGGAAGAAATTTATCCTCCTCGAAGACTGTGGGTGTTCACAGAGGGCCTGAAAACTTAGAGGAGCAATGAGAGAAAACTGGAGAGAAACTGTCTGGGGGCTGGGAATCGTACCTGTCAGCTCAAATAAGTTTTCTTAAATGGGATCACAGGTTGCATACACTTTCAGGGAGGGCATAAAACAGTGTTTTCTCAGTGTAATGTACCTTAGAGACAAGCAGTTTAACAGGGCATCCATACAGAGTCACAAGTGTCATGGCTGTGCCTTATCAAGCACACTGAAAGAGAGGAGAATGGAGTCACTGACAGTGAGAGCACTATTGTTCTTTGCCTGGGAAATTGCAAGCATATATTCTTCACTATAAGGGATGAAGCATGCTACATGATGGTCTTTCATTGCTATTTCAGAAGAGTTTTGTCATGGAGACGCAACATCTTGCACACTGTGTCCTACTCAAACCACATCCAAGCCTCTTACATGTGACAGAGCACTGCACCCTCAAGCTGCAATGTCTGTCCACCACATGTAGTAAAATGGATCCGCGCCCTTTTTATGGGTGCTTTGTGTATCTCTGGTGCTTCCACAAATGCAATTGGAAAAGTTGCAGAAGGCCGGGGAAGGAGGGTGTGTTAGGTGTGCCCTCTGTTCAAAACTTTCTCATATGATGTTGTCATATTATGCCATTATTATGTAAATATGAATGTAATGCTCACTAAATATGTCTGCCTTACTATTTTTTTTCTCTCTTTTATTTTTCAGGTCTGTGTTCTCAGTCATTTTATCTTGGCCTTATAAGCATGTCCCGTGTGCAGAGAGTTCATCTATTGGGTACAGCTTCTGTGAGACCTACTTTGATTAACACTTTTGATGGTGTATCAGTCTACATACTAATCAAGAGCCCAGGAGGGCCTCGTGATGTTATCTGCAGGAGAAAGCTTGAGCATGCTACTTGCTAGAGTACATTGCAAATAGACACGGGAGCTTGTGGATAGCAATACAGGACAGAGGTGGGTGGTTCTCCACATGCAGCATTTCAGGCTGCATAACACCTCTCTGGTACCCTCAGGGGAGATGCAGGCAGCTTGGCAGCTGCTGCTTCAGCTCAGTGGCTTGCTTCAAGCAAGTAAAAAAAACATAGCGTAGGCATCTCCTAGCAGACATTAAACACTGACCACATCTGTCACAATCTATGCCTTGATCTTAACTCCGCCTATTGATTCTTTTGTAACCAAAAATAAATTTCTCTCCTTTTATTTGAATGTACACAAGTGCCACCACACAGAACATATATTTCATGTACTTTGGTTAAAAATCCTCTTTGTGATCAGACCAAGTGTTTGCTGGTTCAAGATCAAAAGAATTTCTGTTTGTATGTTCCCATATCAGCAAATTTAAAAGAATGGTCTTTCACTTTTGTCTGTTAATGCTGCTGGGATGCTGACAGGACACCCCTTCAATCTGCCCTGCTGTAGTGTTATCCTGATTAGCCTGAACTATAATTCCCAACAGCTTGGAGCCCATAATCCATCATTTTGTTTGTATAGTTTCATCAAGCAATTAGCAAAGAAAACGCACACTCCAAGTTTGTGTTTGGTTCACGTGGAAGTAGTCACCTGTCCCTTTTTCTTTGGTTCTCAGTATTATTTTTTTCCATTACACATTGAAATTTTTTTTCCTCCTTTTTCTTCAGAGTATGCAATGAGAAAGAAGCACAAGAAAAAAAAACGTCTTAGAAGGTAAAAGCTAGCTTAGTGTAGAATGCTTAAATCATACTCTTAAAGACATTGTTCTACAGGATGTAATTAACATTGTTCACACGTTTTATTGTGAGTATTCGGATTTCTTTTCAGTGCAATCATTCTGCTTCCTGCTTTCCTTTTGCCAAGCTTTTGGGAAGATGTCTTGTAATGGTTTTGTCTGACCCTTAAATACCTAGTGCATAGTCCCATTCCTATCCCATTTTTAGGCAGACTTCTAGCTGCTAAGATGTATTTGTATTCTTGCATTTTCCCCTTTCTTGTTTTTCTTCTCTTTGGTCCTCCCTGCCTCTTTTGTACCTCCATTAATCTAATTCACAACAGACAGGGAAGGTCCAAGGAGGACAACCTGGTTATATTGCTTGAATATAAACAGGACCTTTGTAGGTTCATTATCAGTGGGGACGTTGAGTGTTGAAGTTACTGCAAATGTCACAGCCCAGTAGCTCAGTGTAAGCCAATGGGTCAAATCATCAGTCCACCCACCACAAATAGCAGCAGAAGCACATTTTGGTTCCCTTTTGTCAAGGCAGTTGTGTCATTTCCTACATCAGGATTACAAACTTCTTTTGCCAGTGTCACCAATTGCAATAACTGCAGATCCCATAGGGACTGCATCTCCCGGCTCTGCACTGATTGTGCTGTCTCTGAAAGATGGTGCAGATGGAGCTACTCAGTCCTTGTGCCTTGAGAAACTCGATTTTAACACTTTATGCAACCTGTACTGTGATTATACTGAATTGTACAAAAGAAAAGAAAAACAAACTTTTTTTTTTATTTTTTTAAGGGTTTTATCAATTGACTATTTCTAACCAGTTCACAAAGTCCCTCCTCAGATCCCTTTTTGTCTTGCTCTTAGAAAATGTTTAATAAAACACTGTAAGTGGAAATTTATTTTTCTTTTGACCCAGAGGCTGCAGGCTTTGAGGAAGGAGAAGCTGCTTTTCTAAATGTGGAGATGTTGTGTCCTAACAGGCAGCTATGCACCACACAGCTGCTTCTCACTCACCTGCAGTGGGATGGGGGAAAGAATCAGGGGAAAAAAAAAATAAAACTCGTGAGTTACAATAAAGATAATTTAATAGAAAAGGGTGGTGGTGGTGGTGAGGGAGTGGGAGGGGAAAACAAATACACAAAACAAGTGATGCACAACACAATTGCTCACCACCAGCCAACCAAGGCTCAACCAGTCCCTAAGCAGTGGTCCCGTCTGGGGCCAACTCTCCCAGTTTTTATTGTCTTGCATGATATTGTATTGTATGGAATATCCTTTTGGTCAGTCTGGGCCAGCTGTCCTGGTTCTGTCCCCTCCCAGCTCCTTGTGCACACCCAGCCTCCTCGTTCTTAACTCTGTCACAGCTGAAACCGGGACAGCAGCTCATTACTGGATAATCAAACAGCAAAACATTGACAAATTATTCTGACTGTGCATCATTAGGATGAGGAGGAAAAAAGAGATCACACTTCTTTGGAATCAAGCCAATGAAAACATAGATGAGTGGATTCCCATTCAGTCAAGCAACCTGGACAATGACCTAGTCCTGCCGTTAGTCATTAGTCTTTCTTGAGACACTTGATATTCTTTTTTTTCTGCCCCTGAGCTTTTTATTTTATTTTCCCAGTTTCACCTGAGATAGAGTTAATTTTCTTCATAGTGGCTGGTATGTTCATGTTTTGGATTTAGGAGAAAAATAATGCTGATAACAGAGTGATGTTTCAGTTGCTGCAGAGCCAAGGGCTTTCCAGCTCCTCGTGCTGCCCTGCTGGAGAGGGGCTGGGAGTGCACAGGGAGCTGGGAAGGGACAGAACCAGGACAGCTGGCCCAGATGGAGCAAAGGGGTGTCCCATACCATGTGGTGTCGTGCTGAATAATAAAACTGGGGGAATTGTTTGTGTGTAGTGGTGGTGGGGCTGCTGCTCAGGGTCTGTCTGGGCATCAGTCAGCAGGTGGTGAGCAATTCCATTGTGCATCGCTTGTTTTGTATACATATATGTAATGATTTATTATTATTATTAATAATTATCATCCTTTCCTTTTCTGTCCTATTAATTTGTCCTTATCTCAACCCACTAGTTTTACCTTTCTCTGTCTCTCTCCCCCATCCCACTGTAGGGGAGTGAGGGAACAGCTATGTGGTGCTCAGCTGCCTGCTGGGTTAAACCACAAAACTGGAGTCTAAAGAAAAGCTTCAGCTGCCAACTGGAAAACACATTAGATGTGCCTTCTTAGACATGCTATTTCCATCATGCCCACCACAGATACACGGATATGGATGTTGCCTGTGCCTAATCCATTTGAGGTAGCTCACTATAGCTTTGGCTAATCCAGTCACACCTTTTGGAATTGCCCTCACTTTGCTCACCAAGTTGTTATGAAAAAAATACAGATCTCTCGTGACTTGTTTTTTTCCTCCTTAGGCACACTTTTTAAAATGACAAGGTTGAGTAATGTGAATAGGGGTTCCTGTGCTTTCCATCTCTACTCTGCTGTTTTTGAATTGGAGGTCATATATCAGGAAAGCAATTAAATGCGGGCTTAACTTCCACTGTGTTTTATGTGCCCTGACTGCCACTGTAATGCTTATAAGACTACGTACATGTTGAAGTGCTGCTTTCATAGGACTTCATACCCAGTGTGATGTGAAACACTTGGACTCTTGCTGACTTTCTGGATGGAGAGGCTAAGTCATTTTCAAAGAGAAACTTCTTTATTATTATCATATATATATATGCAATATGATTAATACATGCTTGTTGTTATATGTTCTTGGGCATAAAAAATTAATCCTTTAATTTAAGGAGCCTGAGAAAAAGTCTATGCTCTTTTAGTATCACAATCTAAATGAGGAAAATATAACATCTCAAATGACAAACAAAGAAGAGTTAAGGAAGGTGCTGAAAGTAACTTGGGCCATACTGTCCTCAGAATGAGCCATATTTGCAAAAACAACAACAAAAAAGGTATATGAGATTTTTTTTTCTATAGCTGTATATTTATATACCTATATATTTTTGCATGTTTTTGTGTGTTTTATTCAAATGGAAATTTGCACGAGTAACATATATTGCAGATGATTTTTTGTACTTTTTATTTTTTTTCCAATAACAAAATGACCACAACATTTTTCCCTTAAAACATTGATAAAAATCAATCTAAGTACTTGTTCCCAGATAAAATGAATGATTTCCACTTTTTAATAACAAAGAGATAGGGAAAACAGGTGGCTGGGAGTAGAGGTCTATCATAAAATCCTCCAAAGCAATGTAAATTTTTTGCATCATTTTTAATGCAATGAAGTTGCTTTATTCATGTATAATTTTCAGAGCGAGGCTATTTCCAGAAGATGAACACTAATTTTTAGCTAAGACAAGGTCAGGGAGGAGAGGAGTGGTTAGTGTAAGCCTGAAAATGAAGAGGAGGAGAAAGGGGCAAGGAGGCAGGAAGATGTTTGATAGAGGAGAGTAGAGAAGTTTGAAAGGATGCTGCTATTACAGTGCAAGGGAGCAGCAAGAAAAGTACCAGGGGAGAGACACAAAGAGAAAAAAGGCAAAGAAACGGGAGGGAAGACAAGGGAAAATGAGCAGAATGGTTGAGGAGCAATAAAGGAGCAAAGACTTTGTGCAGGTGGGATGGGGAGACAAGGAAGAGGCCAAAGGTGCAACAAGAGCAGTGGGAAAAGATTGTATGGTAGCTGCCAAAACCTGAAAGGCTTAAGAGGAGAAAATTAGAGTTCTAGGAGGAGAATGCAGTAGGACAGGTGAAACAGGGCCATAGTAGGAAACAATTTATTTATTTATTTATTTATTTATTTATTTATTTATTTATTTATTTTCCCTAAAGGGAAGGCTGACAGTGAGGTACACTGGGAGCAGGGTAACTTAGAGTACCAAGGCAAAGAGGTTCTACCAGCAAGCTGAGGCAGGCATGGAGCAGGGCCAGGGACATTAAGCAAAACAGATTAGAGGGATGAACCACCTGTTCTGGCTAGGGCTGTGCTGAATTATGGTACAGAAAATCCTTCTGCCCAAGCCTCAGGTCATCCTGTCTCCAGGGTGTGCTGAAGATGTGATTTGCTGATGCGTTGAGGATGGCTGTGATTTGCACACAAGCACACAAGCATGGCGTGGCCAATTAAATTACTACTGTCTTTTCTCTGCAGGTCAGTAGAGCTGACTTTAGAGCTGCTGGACTGGCATCTTTCTTCTTTTCAGGAAAAAAAATGCAAAAAAAGGAGCTACTGCTCACCAAATGTCCTTCCTCTCCCTACTATGCACCTCTAGGGCCAGTGTACATAATCTCAACTCCTTCATTAAATATGGCCAATATTAAAATTTTCCTCACTCATTTATTTGAGGACCGGGAGCAGTGATTTTACTGAATGTTTATTCTCTATCTCTCCAGCCCATTCCACCTGATCTATTGGGGGTCATCTCTGCCCATGGCAGGGGGGCTGCAACTAGATATCTTTAAGGTCCCTTCCAACCCAAGGTGTTCTATGATTTTATGATTCTGGTAATTTACTAGAAGATGGAAATGGCAGTGAAAGGGCTTCAATATCTGAGCTGGACCAGGTCAAGGCTGTGAAAACAAACACTTTCATGGCAAAGAAGGTATATCTATCATGTACTTCATCCAAGTATGTCTAAAAGCAGGCATTTTGTATATTCAATCTAGATTTGCAGGGCTGAGTCTTCCAGGAAGTGTTCCGAAAGGATTAAAATATCATCATCAACAGAGGCTGTAAACAATTCTCATTCATGGAGGTATTTTACAAATCTGGCAGTGCCATATGAGATGGTATACATCAGGTCACCCATGTAACCTGCAGGAGCAAAGCCTGAGACAGGCAAAGGATCTTGGGCCAAGCTGAGAGTCAAGGTTCTCAGATGCTAACCCATCATGGTACATGTGGCAATGTGCTTCCAGGTTCTTGAACACTGCCAGAAATGAGATGGCAAATTGAAAAGAATGGACTGAATAATTAAATTGAGCCAGGTTCCTCAAGGGAAAATAGTAATAAAAGTCTCCATCCTTATCTGAAAAATGATCTGGAGTTTAGACCTGTTAGAATGATTACTAGCACAGCTGCACCTCCAGTTCCAATGCATTTCCTCTCAGATAAGTAATATCAATCATATTTCCACATCTGGCTATGCCAGCATCACATACATTTTATACTTGCTTAGCAGAATATATAATGCAGAACGGTGGCTGTGTACATTTCAAATACTTTTGCCTTGACAAAACCCAGTCCCTGTGTCTTATTGCCACACGAAAGCACAAATTTATCATGGCAAATTGTACTGAGCATGCTGCACAGCCAGAACTCAGTGATCCAGTGTGCATTTAATCCCTGGCCACTTGAACAGCAGAGAGAAGGAATTGCTGCCTGACTGCACCCTGTCCAGGAGAAGATGCTTCACAGCTTTGCCCCAGAAGGCCAGCATCCTCCTCCACCGGGTTCAGTGCTCTGTCACCCCTCTGCTGCCTGCTGGCTCCTGCCAGGCAGCTGCACAGAAAGAAGATGGATTTAACTCTTTTCCAATTTAGAAGATGATCTGAGAGAATATCAGGTGGCAGGAGACCCATGGGTAAAGCAGTTAGTGACAGGTTGTTTATTTTCCTCTGAGGAACCTTGGGGGTAGTAAGAGAGCTTTGTATGAGGAGAAGCTGATGGGGAAAGTGGGAATGTCAAAAACAGGCATGCAATTAAAAAGATGATTTTTGTTTTTAATTTGATCTTCCATACTCTAGACAGACTTTCTGGCTGTCCTGAATTGCCTGCGAAGCCCTGCCTTAGGTGGGCCAGAAGTACTGAAAAAAAAAAAAAGAAGAAAATAAATAAAGGGCAATCTCTTTTGCTGTTATGGCCACTAGTTGTGGTGCAAGGAAATTGAGGGGCCTATTAAAACCTGCAGCTCTACCAAGAAGCTGTTTTTCCCCTTTAGTAATAAAGTATGAAAGGAAGGAAGCAAATCTGAATCACAGATATGCATCAAAGAGCTGCAGTCTGAAGTGTCTATCAGAAGGCACTAAATATTTGTCTTCAACAGAGAGCACAACAGTGGAATAATTGTCATGCTGGGACACCAGGAGGAGCTGAGTGAAGGCTTGTTCCTGCGGGAGGTCTTCAGGCTTTTCCACCCAGTACCCCATAATGACTTTAATCAAGTGCCTCATCTTAAAAGCTCAGCAGAAATGCAAGGAAGGCTGAGTGCTGCTGCATACTTAGTGTCAAGGCAAAACATAGCTGCACACGGATGGCAAACCTTCCTGAGAATGACTCACCAGCCTTCAACTCCCATCCCCAAACCCCCTCTCCCCAGACTGCTGTTACTTGGAGGTGAAAACATTTGAAATTATTTTCTAGCAGTGGTTCATGGTCACTTTCAGCCAATCCGAGGTTTCAGTGCTGTTGAAAGGGCAGTCCCATCCTTGCCATTTCCAATTCTCGTGTTCATATGTGCAGTTTGCCAAACCTATGTTTTCCCAATCTGAGCTGGATTGTGAAGGTTCTCTTTCACTTGGGTGGGTATGAACTAGGGAAAAGAGGATAACTGGAGAGGTTTTGGAGGCAACAGGGGCTGTCATGTTTTATTGGGATTTCCTGGAGAGCAGCTGAGTGTCTGCTTCCCTTGACCTGCCCCTGAAGCACGCATGGCTCCTGACTTAAGTCATGAGCTACTTGCTTGTCCAGTGAGGAGCATCTGGGTGGCTGGTCACAGCCTGATGCCTGAGGTCCCTCCATGTGGTTAGAATTCATTTTCAGAAATAAATCAAGATGAAGGAAAATGCTGGAAGTGCAAATATTTCCGAATATGCCAGACTTTGCTTGATCATATCAATTTTCTGTCATTTTGTTAGCTGAATGAGCTCTTTCAAATGGCACCAGACCTGGGTATAATAAGAAAATACAGCAAAATAGCTGCTTTTCCCCCTTCACTATGTCTGCTGGCCTAAGATATTCAGTCTTCCTAAGATGGTCTTGGAACAGTAATTTCGATAATGCATGGCTGGTTATCTTTAGATAAGGGTAATGCGTATAAAAGCCCCATAGTTATGTACTTTCCTTGACTTAGGTGTCAGGATGTGTAAAGGTAATAACATTGCATAAAAAAAGCATGGAAATCTACCAATACTATAAAGAATAGATTGCAAATTTATATTAGCACTGTCATGTGTTCCTGTTCTTGCTTCTAACCATTCATTGTTGCCCAACTAACAGACTTCCCGGTTACAGTAAGGGAATGAGGGTATGATTCACTGCTCATTCTGGAGTAAGGTTTTCTGAAATCAGTCAACCCACTCTGGCATAAATGACAGGTGAATCAACCCTTCAGGGTTAAGACTATCTAATTTCCTTTAGGGCAAATATTGCTCTATATAGGACATATATCTGTATGGTGAATAGCTATGCTGGACTATGTCTGCCTCCCAATGTTGCATTTTAATTCTCTTACAAGCATCATTTCAGACACAGAGATACCAAACTGCTCTCTACAAGATGCTCATATGATGCCAATAGAGAACCAAGATGCAAGGCAATGCTCAAGTCCAGACTCATCTATCACACCCTCAAAATCCCATGCTCATATGCAAACTTAGGCTGAGCTCCTGAATGTATTGTGGCAGGAAAATTTGTGTCCAGCAGTTGATCTTTCAACTCAGAATTTCCTATTTACACCCTGAATGTTTCTCACTGAGATTTGAAGAGGCAAGTAGCCAGCAAGGCAGATGGAAATTGCATCCTCTTTATCTAGCTGGGATGTATCAGGCTGTAGCCCAATTAGTAGTACCAAATTTAGCCCAATACTCTAATACATGGGGCTTCTCGTGTTTGAGCTTATTTTTAAGGTTTGTCTTTATATTGTAGTATAGGTATATCCTCAGGACTAGTTGGCATAGACTGGACTGCCCAGGTCACAGTATATAATTTCTGAGTGCTGAGATAGTAGGTATAGACAATTACAAGTCTGGGAATTTAGTAAAGAGCTACAATCATTTAGAAGTTACGAAAAGTCATTTAAAAATTATATGAAAGGAACTAAAGATAAGCAAATATTTTATCTTGCCTGAGAAATGATTAAGGGAAAGTGTGATATTTTGCAGCAATTTGTAGGGAGTAAAAAGCATTTTAACCTTCTTAAGTTTTACACTAATTTTCACCAATATAGTCAATTTTTACCACCTGTGTATCAAACATAACACAAGAAAAGTAATTAAGTATTCTTCCTGGCAAAAGAAGAAGAAGAAAAAAATCTAACCCAAGAACAGAGCTTTTGATTTCTTCCACTGTTGTTAGAGCTAAAAACAAGAGGAAGATGCCAACCGTCACCAAGTCTGGCCTTAGGAAGCAGACCAAGTATGACAGCTGAGCAAAATATTTGTCTTTGGAAAGCTGTAGCTAGCGAGTCTATGCACAGCACAGGGATCTGGTAGGGTCTGTATCCCTCTGTCCTACAACTTTAAACACCTGAGAAAACTGACTTTGGTTCACTTGCCAAATACCAGGAAAAGGATGATTCTATTTAACTTCCCACTATCATCCCACAAACACTAAACATAGTGTTTGGTGTTATTTGATACACCTCAGTGTGCCCAAGGTATCTCCAAGGACTAGCAGACATGACACAGGACAATGGGAAACCTTGATAGGATCTCACAGGTGTCTGGAGGCCAAGTGAGGTAGAGCATGAGGTACACATGTCCTGTGTAAACCTTAGTGAATTATTTGGATGCCAGATCCATGGGGTCTCCTTACGGCCAGTTGGATTTTACTGTATGTTCAATGTGTACTTGTATTAGCGATGCAGTGCATATACTACTTTGGAGAGCATCAACGATTTGTGTGGGTGTGTTTTGGAAGTTCACATCCTCCAAAAGGAAATCCAACCCTTTTAGAAAGTTTGGGTCATAACTGCACATGCTTCTTAGACACATTGCTTCTGGGTTCTTGTTGGAATGACTTTTAGGACAGAAGAAAGAAGAAAGACCCAGGACTACGGGAGATGATGTGAATCATGACCTATGAAATTGTTCCAAAGGCTTTTTGTTCTCAGATCTCTGGGGAAATGCTTTAAAAAAAATAAAAAGAAAAGCAGAGGAAGAACCTAGATCCTTCTCATTCAAGGAATTTTAAAGCACTAACACTGATAGGCAGAAGAGAAACAACAGAAGCAAGTCTGTGACACAGAAAGAGCCTAAAACTATGTATATGAATGAACTCCTAATACTTAGAACCAGATCCCTGACTAGCACAAGCTGGCACAGATCTATTAACTTCCACAGAACAGAGCTACTTTATGGGAAAATGCGGCATTTAAAAGTTCAGTATATTTAGCCTTGAATAAGATTTTTTTTTTTCCCCACAAGATCCAGACAGTGAAGACATTACACATTTCAGCACTGCAGAATTATAGCATGCTGTTCACACATACTAATTCACAGCACTTTACAAAGTACAAAGCCATTTATGTTGTCAACAGACCACAGGGAAAAAAAAAAAAAAAAAGAGAAATTAGTGAATTCATGATAAAAGAAACACTGTGTGGAACAAACTGATAAAAAATCTTTAAAACATTTAGCAGTCTTGCAGACACAATAAAGAACAACTCACCTGTGACCAGAGGTGTGTTTCAAAATGGCCTTCATGTAGCAGAAAATGAATACGCAGGGAGCGACTATTCACAAAAAGATATATTCATGCTGCTCTGGGGCATATGTGAAAATTGAAATGCTAAAAATCTGCTGCCGATTTCTGAGGAACCAGTGCAGATTAAGTGTCCTTTAGTAAAATTTGATTAATCATGTAATTTTTTGCCAGTGGGCATGCATCAATCTGGTCAGGTTTTGGTGACACCAATATGTTTGATAATCTATCCAGAAGCCTTCTGAAGCCTAATGCTAGGAAGGATATCCTGATGCTTTAGATTGCTGCCACTGCTGGTTTAATAGACGGCATGTTTTTAGTCTTCTGCTTCTATCCAAAGCCTAACATAAACTTGTCTATAATCTCCACCTATTTTTCTCGTATGTCATTGTACTTTGGTTTTAAAACTTCTTTCTGAATTCTTTTTTATTTATTTATGTTATTATTACTTTTTTTTTATTTTATTTTTATGCTGTTACAGGAATCAACCCTGGCAGGTACAACAAAATCATATAGATGCTGGTTGCTTTGTGGTTTCACTGGGTACCTTAAATTCAGTCCACTGCGATGATGGTGGGACTTTGACTTTTGTATCTAACAGCACTGAAAACTGCACAGAGTACTGCAGACAGACACACTTGGTGCAAAAGCTAAAAAGTTGCTTGGACAAACCTTTATTTAGTGTCAGATGAATTTGGGCTAAACTGTGATCCAGATTTTGGCAAAGCAACTCATAATTAGTGATCTTGAGACTGGGAGAAGCATAAAAGTATTTTGTAAGTAAATATTTTTTTAAGTATATAATATCTACTGCTGTCTTGTTCTCTGCCAATTAGTTTGGCTGAAAATTCAACACTTTTGAGTATTGAAAGTTTTTAGGCCATATTTCTCAATTAACACAAAACAAAACAAAGTCAGGTTAAACTTCTAAAAATTTATTGATGTTTTCTGAGGTGAACCACAAGTACAATTCATACTTTTTGTGGTTTAAATCATTAAAATCGCAAAGTCTATGACTACAGGCTTTGGTGCGTCTTGGTTTTTAAACAATTCAGACAGACAGATGCAATATATGCATGCAGAGAACCTGCGCTTGCCTATATAAAATATCCAGGGTAATTTAGTGTTTGTTAAAACTCATTTTACAAAGATTAATGATAAACTATAAGAAGAAGCTTTATCTCCGATGAAAAGTTGCAGTAGTTTCATGTAAATCTCTTTTTTTCCTTCACTTCCCAAATGCCATATGACAAATAGAACTGCATGCTTACATGTTTAAATTTTTAAATAAAGATCTATACAATTTTGAGTTCATGAGATCCCAGTTGTTAATTAAGGAAACTGATGGCATAAAGTAAGAGACCTTATGTTCAGTTCTCTCCAAAACATTACAAATGGTGAGGGTTCGGCATTATTATTAAGCTACTAAGCCTAGCAAGCTTCAAGAAAGTCTCTCTCCTCTATTTTGCAATCTCCTGGCCCACACCAAATTCAGGTAATTATGAGCCACAGTGCAGTTCAGCGTATGTTTTAATCTGCCACTGGTACTAAAGGAAGCAGAGCTATCTTTCCTCTTTTCTGTGGCTGATCATACTTGAACCTCACATGAGTTCAGAGAACTGAAAATTAACCAGTTTTCAGGGGGGGGAAAAAAAAAAAAAGCTTTATCAGATAAAGAAGGAATATGTGGAGACTTAGCAATGGGGAGAGTGAAGGACTGCTTCTTTCTGTGTCACTTGATGTTGTCTTGCAGAATCAACCTGGCTACAAATGCAGTGAACCTAATTTTACTACAGGCTACGTGAAATGTAATTAGGCTGTTGCTATGGCATAAGAGTACACATAAGGGCAGCTATTGCAGCTCGATGACTTAGTAACTTCTTGATTTGAGCTAATTTAACAGTGGGTCTAAGCCCTGGGAAAAGAATTTTAAAAGAATCAAATTCAATTTTTACAACAGCACCAATTGTATAGCACTTTACATTTCATAATGCTTTACCATCACAAGACAATTAATCAATTCAATTTCTAATGGCATACTGATATTATGGGTAATTTCAATGTCTTTTGCTTAAGGCTGACAAAAAATGCTTTTAAATCTTTTCTCAACTTAGAGAAACCTTTCCGTAACCAGGACTATTAAAGTGCTTGACCTATCTGAATGCCGACTAACTCTTAACATGCTGCTTGCAGGGCAATGCAGGCTGTGCTCTTCCCAAGCAGGACCACAACATATTCTAAAGACCAATGACTGCAGAAATAAAGATACTTCAAAAATATGGAAAGGTATGTTAAGTGCTAACATTTCCAGAAAACTAAGGGCTATGAAACAAAGACTTGTGAAATCCATTTGGGTTTGCTTCTGAAGCACTTTGGTTGATTGCTAAACGCACATGGGGCTAGCATATGTGGAAATAGATGCATTAGGACAGGTAGCAAGCAGTGAAACACCAGGAAGAAAGAGCAAAATCCAATTTTGTAAATATAAAATCTTTAGAGCAGAATAATTTTGAAGAATTGTGGCTTCTGGGAACAGAAATATTTCTCCAAACAGAAAGTTTTAGAGAAGTACACAGCATGCTGCTTAGGAGTCAGGGAGTCTAGAGACAACTGGAAACAGTCTGGTCCTTCCCTGATTTTAGAGCATAATTTAGAGGTGTGTGTTTAAAAGTTACAGAAAAAAATGGAATAGGGATGTATGCTGCCATACAAAGAAGTTCATTCGATATCAAATCAGAGGAAGGAATTCTGTTTTGACTCTCTGGTATGCAACAAGAACAACTCAGTAGGTCTTTAGGGTCAGGTTTAAACTGGTGAAACTAATTTTCTTAGGTCGTATCCTGAATTTGGCCTTCTGGCAACATTTTAAAAATGTCTCTGTGCTCTTTTTTATAAATCTGTATTGTATTAGGAAGCAGTTTATAATGGAAATCAGAACAAACCCCAAAACCTTTTTCTGCAAAAATACCAATATGTTACACTGAAAATTAAATTATGTCCTGTATAAACTTCTGTTATTTTCTATTTTTTTCCTTCTATCCCTTCATCTAATGTAATAATTTCTTCCTTCATTAATCTCCCATGTTTGTACTTGCATGTAGAAACCAGAATGTGCAAGCAAAAAATGTGGTAAGGCTTTATTGTTTTATTTTTCCTGAATACATTTGTTCTTGGTATCAATTACACATGAAAGGAACTTTGCAAATGTTTTGCTGTGTTGTGCGCAAGTATGCTGCATCCATGGTTTTTTGCATTGGTGTTCTCTTTCCCAGCACAGTGTCACAGAATTTGTCAGTGAGGATTTGGACCAGAGATAGGACCATCAGCAAAACCTCATCAAAACAACAAATATCATATTGAGGCAGAGAAAAAAAGGAAAAGACTGCTCAGTTTAGACATAGACACATTTACTTATTTACTCATTTTAACTATGGTAATGTTTTGATGTGTGGAAGACAGAAATAGACAGCTGTGAAAGCACTGAACTTTCAAGTGTTCTGTACAATGTCAGTTACGCAAAAATTTTAGCTAGAAATCTCAAGGATGTGGTTTTCAGAACTGGGTCCAGACTAGATATCCCACTTTTTTTCTTCATGCAAACTTCTTTTGCACTGGAACAACTACACTGACTCTCCACCAACTTAAAAAAGTTACTCTTGATTTAATAGTTCTGGACACAAGAGGCAATTCAAGCTTCTTGCAGGTAAATTATGGATCAAAGCTTGGTTGGAGATGGAATAAATCTGTGTGTTAAAGCCAAAAGTTTCACAATTACAGAATGGATGATACACAAGGAAATGAAACTATAACTCTGACTTGTCAGTTCCAAGAACAAAGGCCTTTATCTCCTGGATGAAAGGAGATGTCTTAAAGTATTCCTGGCAACTGGTCCCTTTTCATCATTACAGGTCAGTTACTGGAAGGTGGACATTCATACTACAAGGACTAGTATTTTACAGTAACTGATTAAGCTAAGAATAAGTTTGAAAAATACCAAAGTTTCCTCAGCTGTTCACAAAAACATTTCATACACAAGGGACGACTTGCAAGTGATCCTGAAAGTCAGAGGGAGGACAGAAAACTCAGGAGATAAACCAGCCCTGGCATTCCTTGAGAAAACTCATGCAAACAGGTATTTCTGCAGGCTTTCTGTAGGTTCCACATCAGACAAGGGCAGGACACGTAATCACCACGTAAATGTGCCTTAGCACTGACATGGTCATGAAGCTGCTCTTGGAGGTGACTGCCTGGCTGTTGCTACTGCCCTTGATCTCTCCTCATACTCTCAGTGAGATACCTGCTAACATAGAATCATAGAATCATTAAGGTTGGAAAAAAACTTTGAGATCATCTGGTCCAACCCTCACCCTACTACTAATGTCACCCACTAAACCATGTCCCTAAGTGCCATGGCCAACCTTTCCCTGAACACCCCCAGGGACGGTGATGTCACCACTTCCCTGGGCAACCTGTTCCAATGCCTGACCACTCTTTCAACATCAAATTTGCTTTAAATAACAAAACAAAACCTAATCCCCTGATATTATTCTTAATAAAGAATACATCAATATTATGCTGTAGCAGTCAATGTAACATAAATTATGGCCTAAAATTCCAATGCTGATCCCTTGTTATATTTTGGAAATAGCTTTTGTTCTCATTAATAAACATCTTTTTTTCCAAGACAAAGTATTTCATCCATTCCTGTCTAGTTGCTGTTATCTAGTGAACATGACTGCTTTGTCTTGTAGAAAAGGTTAACATTCAGAAAGATTAATTTGTTCTTTCCCAGAAAAAAAAAAAGCAACATTGTAATTAAGTTCTTAGTGAAACAGATGGACAGTTCCACCCACAAAATAGAGGTATTTATGCAAATATCACTGAACTAATTGATGCTCAGCTGCATCAGAAAGAAGCATATAGAATGTTTGCATGGTGTCAACATTGCTGATTACGATTTACTACATTAATGATCTCTCATAGTGAACCATTATCCTAAGAGAGAACAAAACCGGCATCTCTTGGACCCAATTTATTTTCCTGATTAATGGAGTTGCATGAAAAAGAAAGTACATTTGGCCTAATACTAAATGACACATCCACAGGAAAGTGCAGATCAAATATATGTGGACTTTGTTCCATAAAGAAGTCACATAAAAAAAAATCCCATCTCTGAGAATCCTCTGTATAGTATCATTTTAGAAATAATATTCATTTGAAATAATTTACTCATTATTATCATTCAGTTAATTTATAGCTCCCGAAGGAAGTGTCAAACACAAGCATTTATTAATTTCAGTTAATCGACAGTAACTGGATTTTTAAGAATGCTTTAAGCCATTCTTTATTAAAGAGAGATTTACCAGACCACTATCTGCAAAACCCTCTTAAACTATAGGACACTTCACATTTTCCAACAACCTGTAAGACTGGAACACTAATAAGTAACTGTGAAATGGAAAAAATGTTTTGCAAACTGTTGATGGGACACATATTTGTTGTTCTTTAATAAGCGTAATTCCCCTGTAGATACGGAAATCATATACATAAAAGCTTCAAAATATGAGAGGACATGGGGCTTAACTACAAATCTATAACTTGAAAGGGCACCTCCTCAATTTTACTTCTGTTATTTTATTGTTCACCTGCAGCTGAGAAGTTCGTCTCTTAAAGATATGATTGACAATTTCACTAAGAGCTAAATAGAGAAGGAAGATGCAATGGACACAATGTGTGCTTGAAGGTTAGTATTATATGCAATTCAATAAGTGATTAATCTGATTAGAAAATAAACCAGATATCATAGACTTGAATTAATATTATATGCATGAGAATGGAAGAGAATATTTAAAAGAAACTCTTTTGCAGAGCTACATTAGTTGTGAAGATGCAGAACAAAGAAAACATTTGAGGAGGAGATGGAAAAACATGGGCATACCTATGCAGACAAGTATGGACAAAATGGGAGGTGTCAAATTGACTTCTGATGTCAAGGGAAATTGGTGGATTATCAACAGTTGAAAGAGTAGAAAAGGAAACACAGAATTTCTGATTTGCAAAGGTTACTTTAGGTCCAGAAATTAAATGGAAATTGCTTTTTTTCTCTCTCTTTCTCTTTCTCTCTCTCTCTTTCTTTTTTCTTTTTTCTTTTTTCTTTTTCCTCTAAGCTAACACTAGTCAATGCACTTAGCTCAGTTTTAATAATATTGTTCATTTTGTCACATTTTTTTTTGTTGTTTTTACAATTATTTTCAGATGGCATATTTATATGCAAAACAGGATTTTTCCCCCCACTTGCTTAGAATTATTTCTCATACCAATTTGAGATACCACACTCCCATGCCTGTATGGGGGAAAATTATGAGTATGGCTTCCCTTGCCTCCTGGGAAAGGTTAACAGTAAATAAATCTAATTCTTTTACTTCCAGCAGAATCGTTGTAATTTCCATCCTTTCTGAAACAGATGGACAATTGCATCCAATAAATAAAATATTAGTGTAAATATCACTGAGCTAATTGACGTTCATCTGAACCAAAAGAGAAAAACAAGATACTTACATGTTGCTAACAGCTGTGAGTATAATTTACAGCATTAATGGCTCCTTACACTATACCATTATCATGGGCACAAAGATTCTAGAATCTAATTTATTTTCTCGAACAGTGGAGCTGAATGTGAAAATGGCACGCAGGGCTTGTTGTATACTAAATCACACATCTTTGGCAATAAAATGTAGACACCCTCAGATATAATTTTTTTTCCTGAGGAGAAGACCACATCAGGGTTTTAATTTTTCATCTGCTTTTAGCTATCTAAAAGATAACATTTGTCTTTAAATTTTTTTGAAACATTTCGTCCTCTAGAGGCAAGTACAAGGTCCTATCTATTATCTGTCTATAAAACCTGACAAGTCTGTGAAATCTCCCAGGAGATTTACATCAATACCACTGAGAATAGAATTTATCCTTTTTAGTGAAAATATGCAATGGTTTCACTGAGGCCATAATATGATGATGAATTTCCTGTTTGAAGCTGAATAACAAGTATTTAATATCATAATTCTAGAGATAAAATAATGGATATTCTATTTGTTTGTCCTGATTTTATGTGGACATTACCTCGTTACCTGTTGGAGTGAGACCAGTATCCAACTCTGTCCTTCAAATCTGTGTAATGAAATTCAATAATTATTTTTCTTTAAATCCTCAGTCTTTAATGGAGTATCTCTCAGTACAGTAAAAATGTCAAAGCTCACTAAGTCAGAAGTCATCAAGCCTTTTTATTTGTTTGTTTTTCTTCCAAAGCTTGCTATCACCAGCAGCACTGGTGGCATGTATCACTCCTTGTTCTGTTGGAGGAAGGATGACATGGGTGAGTCTGGCCTAGAGATTAGGTAATCATATTCACACAGCTTCTAGCTAGCACAGGAAATAGCATTGTATTTGTTCTTATAAAATACTGATTAGACATACCAATAGTTACCACTATTCAGAATGGGGAACACAAGTCATGTTAAAATGATAGGTGGCAGAGTATATGGCTGGGAACAGTCACAGTGGCACCTAGCACAACGGGAGCTCCTAGGAATCACCCTAAAAACGAACGAATGAATATGAATGTTTCACATGAGACTTGCTGCAGTGCTTGTTCTTGAAATTTTATGAGAACAGTACTATTATTTTGAGGGTAGGGCTGTTTTATTGGTTTTAACACATTATTTTAAAGGCTTAAAAAGATGCGCAATTGTGTCAAATTTTAACAATCTGAAAAAAATCTATCTAGACAATGCATATGTCCCTTGCCCCCTCCAGAAGTCTAAATTTATGGTCTCTGTGTAGCAGTTCAAGCTATAAAACAGTTTGCATATTTCAAATGCACACTGACTATTACATTTCCCTTTCCAATCTAAACATCAGAAGTCCTTTCCCCTCATTTTTCATAATGTGTTGGGTTTTAAAAAAATCAGTGACAGAAATGGAGAACTGCTGTTGGATGCAGTGCTGACTCAAGTAATCTCTGATAGCTCTCTAAGAGATAACACATCTTGCTACACTGCTCAGCCACTTTCCGACAGATAATGTGCAATTCTAATTCAAAAAGTGTTTGAACATAATGTTTCTGTCTTGCTTCCTGATTCTTCAGCTTATGTTTCTTTACAGTGTTAATTCTTGTATTATAGACCATTGACTCTTACAGAAAGGAAAAAAAAAAAAGTACTTTTCTGGCTTTTTTATTTTTATTTTATGAACTTTTTTATTCATTACTTAGTTTTTTTCCGCATTGCTGTATCATTGAAAAATCCAAAAGACAAGAAATATAATACATTTTCTTCTTCATAGATGAGGTTGGTGTTCAGAATTTGTCAAACCCAGAGTATGAGATGAGGACTTGAGGCAGAAAAATATTCCAGTGATACTGGGAAAAAATCCATGAATATTAGGACACCTGCTGAATACTCACTGGAATAGAACAAAGATATCTTTCTGGGGGAGACTGAAGTGCAAGTTCTCCTGTTCTTCAATGTATTTTCTCCAGATCCCAGAAAAGTAGATCACAGTTATATAAAAACCATGAAACTTTCTCCGAGGTTAGAGATACGTTGAAGATTTCAAGATATGAGAGTGTTGGGAGATATTTATAGAAAGAAGGATCTTCTCAGAGGATGGAGGCCACAGGAGGAACAGAGGAACTAGTTTTCTGGGATGAAGGTTGGTAGGATTGAGCTTAGAGGATGAAACCTTTAAATCAAAAAGCTTCAAAGTAAGAAACCATTGTAAGAGATGGTGAAGTTCATGTAATCTTCATACCTCGTTGTGAAGCATAAGGAAGAAGAAACTAAGCTGAACAAGGATAGACTAGGGAACATATTGGACATTCACCTTTATTCTGTGAAACAAGGGATATTGCCATAGACTGTTGATTTGAAATCATTCTGGAGAAATACTTTTAAAGATCTACAATACTACCAAGCTGCAGAGTTTTCTGCAATGATACTGGAGAGAGAAATGCCCATGTCACTAGAGGAAACTGCTCCTTCTCAGTTGTAGATTGGTGGAAAAAAAATTTACTAATAACATTATTATGAACATATTTGTTTGAAAAATATGTGGCATTAATTCTTCACTGCTTAGTTATGGAACCAGAAGATGTTTCAGATGTATAGCAAAGACAAAACACTGGAAATGTTTTGTTAACGCTCTGTCCGGAAGAAATGGTGTTTTGGTTTAACCCCAGCAGGCAGCTCAGCACCACACAGCGGCTCACTCAATCTCTCCAGGTGGGGTGGGGGAGAGAACAGGAAATGTAACAGTGTGAGAACTCATGGGTTGAGGTAAGGACAGTTCACCAGGTAAAGCAAAAGCCACACACACAAGCAAAGCAAAACAAGGAATTTATTTCCTACTTCCCATCGGCAGGCAGGTGTCAGCCACTCCCAGGAAAGCAGGGCTCATCACGCGGAATGATTTCTTGGGAAGACAAACGCCATCACTCCGAATGTCCCCCCTTCCTCCTCCTTTCCCTCAGCTTTTATCGCTGAGCATGATGCCACGTGCTGTGGGACATCCCTTGGCCAGTCTGGGCCAGCTGTCCCGGTTCTGTCCCCTCCCAGCTCCCTGAGCACCCCCAGCCCCTTGCTGGCAGGGCAGCACGAGGAGCTGGAAAGTCCTTGGCTCTGGGTGAGCACTGCTACTGCAACAACTGAAACATCAGTGTGTTATCAGCATTATTCTCATCCGAAATCCAAAACACAGCATTGTGTGAATCTCTATGAAGAAAATGGACTCTGCCCTAAGCCAAAACTATTACATATGTTGTTTTAGAAATACCCCTCTCTCTTCTGCTATTTAAGGTATTTAATTTCCATCCTTAAAAGCATTAGTCATTCTGAAAAGCTTAGGTAGAAAGATGTGTTAGGAAATAAGATTTCCTTAGGAAAATCTGCTAGGAAATCTTAATAGGTAAACCCTACTTCACTCTTGTTCTGAATGACAGTAAAGGGAATGTACTGAGACAGTCGTTCATGCCTGCATGTTTTGTTATTCTAGAAATATTATGCTATTGTCCATGTCCTACAAGAAAGATGTAATTCCCACTCTGGGATTTTTTACACAACAGTTAAAGAAAGGCAGGAAACAAGGACAGCTGGTAAAGAAACAGATATCAAAGAATAGAAATGCAGCAATTAAACAACCTGCAAATTGTGGACTTCCTAAGAAGTAAGGTAGTTCAGCTAGAGATACTGAAATTGGCCCAGCATACGCTAGAAGAGAAAATGTGAGAAAGTAATTGGTGACAGGATGCGAAGTTCCAAAAATACAAGAAAGATTCATTTTCTTATGGACAAATTATCCTGAAGAACAAAAGGATATGGCTGCTTGTTTCATCTTAGGATGGGGAAAATAACACATTTCAAGATCAAGGAAATAAAAATAAAGATTGAATATTAAAATAACACTAAAACAAGTGTTTCCTAGCTCATTTTGTTTGGAACTGCTAGATACTTTTTTTCTTTCCCAGTTTCTCATCTGATCAGAGAATAACAGTTGCTGAAGGCTAATAAACAAAAACAGACAGTATATTTTTCCAGGCTTCAGCCCCTCCTTTCTGCTAATTATAGGCACATTTCAAGCTTTTCAGACCAGTTTATTTGTTTTTCAGCATATATCATCTCCACAGTTCATTTTCATGTATTTGATTATTTCCATTTTCGTCTTCACATAATGAATCACATCTTTGTTTCAAGAGCTCCTTAGCTCCTGATCCCCTTTGGGATCAAAAGCATGAAATGTGATACATTAGTTGTTCTATCCCATTACATTAATTAGGAATGAAGATCATGTTTTGAGAAATTGCTTGAACCTTATTAAGTATTTATTGAAATCACTGCATTTTAAATATAGGCAATTGTATATTTAGTTAAAAAAACAAACAAACAAACAAACAAAAAATAGGCAGGAGAAAGGGAAAAATCTAGAAATCAAACTCTCCTGGAGCTGAAATTGTTGTCTCCAATCATCTCTGTCTCATAGGCAAAAATGCCAAAGTCAAATAGCAAAATACTCCCCTTTTCAACTCGAAAGAGATGATATAATTTCCTATAGTTAGAAGTTTGAGCATGTTATTGATCTGATTGAGTCATGTCGAATCCAAAGCGAGGCTTGACAGTCACTATGCTGGGGAGTCAGTTTTTGATCGAGTTCCTTCTGGGAGATTTTTTTTAATCAAAATTTGATATTTGATAACTCTGTGAATGAACAATGGGACAGCTGTCCTTCCTCTATATTTTAAAAAGTTTTAGTTATCTGTCCTTTCAGTTTCATAATATCACACATCCATTAAAAGCAGGAATTTACAAGAAGCCACAAAATCAGTACCCTCTCTCTCTGCCTTTGCTTCTCCTTGTGGTAGTGCAGAGGTGCCCAGATGGTTGCACAGACACGATTTTATGGTGCTGGCATGCGGCTGGATGTCCAGGGGACTAATTGAGGCCCACGTTTGTGACACAGAGCAAGCACTACTGTGCAGCAGTTTGGTAGAGAACAGGATGATGATGAGGGGAGAGGAACGGGGGGAGGAAATAGCAACCCTCCATCCTTTTTCTCTCAGACAGTGGATCCAGTAGCTTCAGAGCAGTATCAGAACAGAGAAAGGTGAGGGAAAATCCCATTGTCTGTTTTCTCCAGCTACATAGCCCAGACTTTGCAGTCTGGGTCTCCTGGCAAGCCAACACTCAGCAGGTTTTCCAGCCCATGGCAGTGCAGCCCTCTAATCGTGTGTTTGAATACAGTTGAAATTAATGAGTTTTGCTGAGTAGAAATAGCTTATGGATGAGCTTTAATTCAAACACAGGAATACAGGCTTTGCTGGATATGAGTTTCAGAACAGTCTTTGTTTGGGATTGTGGGATAACATATCCAGCTATGAATGATCAGATATATAACTTCAGTTTTCCCTGCTGTGAAAATGTTTCTGTGCTCCTGGCATTATTTCTAAAGAGGGAGAATAACACCCCCCTTTTGCCAAGGGATTTCTGAAAGCCTGTAAAGATTACTCATCCTCCCTACAGACTCAGAGCAGAGAAATTTATCCAAAAGTCCTCCCTAAGCTGTTTTGTTCTATGGCTTCTGGAGAGGCTTGTTCTCTCTCTAAATACCTCAGAGAGGCAAAACCTAGGAGCCAAAACAGACACAATGAAGTTTAAAAATGAACTGAGTGCAAACACAGGCCAGTCCACTCAGGCAGCTTAGATGAGTTCTGGCAGAGCAGCTGAACTCTTGAGTGCTCAACAGCACTGAATGCCAAAAAATGTTCCCCACCTCTGACTTCAAATCATTTTCTTTACAGCTTTGCCTATATTGTCCTTTTGTTTTCATTCTTTCCTTTGGTATTTTTGTTTTCTTAGATAGCAATGATAGGCATATTTATGCAGATTGCTTAATAGGCAAACGTATTCCTGCATGTGCTGTAATGTGTTTCCTGTCATGTTGTTCATTATTGCTTCAGACTTTAATAATGTTCTCAGCTTGATATGCTTAAGAATAATGAAGCATTTATTCCTATTCAAGAAGCTAATTAAAAGAGTTAGTTTTATGTCTTTTAGGTGGGTTGATGGCTTAATTATAGATGTAACATTCAGAGAAAAAAAATATTCTATGTTGGGTGGCCCTATATAACTACACCATGTCTCAGTTTCCATTTTCTCCATGACATTGTGTATTACAGCTCCATGAAAAAAAGAACAATGAAACGAAGTTTGAAAGAACTAGCAGCAAAGCTATGATGAGCAATCAGTACATGAAACTTAAAGCGAACACTGTTTGGAGCTGGAACAGGGTTTTCCATTCTATGTCTGAAAGCAAAATGGGGCCTGGCTATTGTCTCCACTTGCCACCTTCAATTCGGATCATAAGCAATTGTGCATGAGTGATACATGGCTACTTGCCCATCCCAGGCTTAATCCTTCAGAGTGGTGAAATCTATGGAAAGTCAGAGATATTCAGTGCTTCATGGGGTTTTGTTTTTGTTATGCTGTATGATATAAGTGATTTAGAGCTATACCGTGCTGCCTTTCCAAGGTTTTTACCAGATTTATATTTGTATTGTCTGTATATCTATTGTTTGAATGTTATTGTCTTCTTGTTATATACATATATATATTTGTTAAAGAGCATTGATTGTGAATGAAAGAATGAAGACATAAAGAAGCTCTCAGACAGACCATCACAAACCTAGTGAATATTATACAAATACTATACAAACCAGAAATAACTGTGAGTTTTTCACCCTATAAATCCCCAGTCCTGAAGACCTTCAGAACCCACAAGAAGAGCAGAAATGCCCCTACAGCCTGACACGGACTGGAAGCAGAGGCAGAACTACCTGGGGTACTCTAGCTGGGAGGCAGAGGCAGTGAAACAAGATTAAAACCTTGGGTGAGAACCAGCCACAGATGGGTGTCTGGCAGGGATTTGTGGTAATGACCATCCTGAGAAGCTCTGAAAGGGATTTCTGCCCCTGAAATTACACTGGTGTCCTGCAGTAGGATCTATGACATACCAGCCCCAGCCAAGTGGTTTATTTGAGTGGAGAAAGTATCCTGCTGTGTATCTAGAAATTTTATATCACATAAGTTCAAGTCTTGAGAGGATCGTATAAGGAGCATCACATGTGCTTCCATCCTGGGGAAGAGATTGGAAACAAGGAGGGCAAAATCGTATTCTTCTTGTACTCTTTCTCAGACTTGTCCTTTCCAACTGCACAACCTTGATAGCTATGGTGCATGATAACTCTTATTAAAGGAGTTCAGGGCGCAGTTGCATTTGTCCGTGGTGACATTTTCACTGAACCGTATTGAAATATGATGGGATATGGAGACCTGCAGATCTTAGGAGTCAGCACCACAGCCTGGAGTTTGGAGACTTCTGACTACACTTACAGGATTTCCTTTAAAAAATAATCATTCCCTGTCTTTTTGTAGCGGAAAACTCATCTTGTTTGCAGTTTGGAGGCAATGCCAGACCTGTCAATCATGGGCAGCAGGAAATTATCTTGTGATGGCAACCTTTCTAGCCAGCTTCTCCCATACCTACTTCCTTGAGTTACAGACTTTAGAGAAAACATAATCATTTTTCCTACTGCTGGGCAGGATAAGTGTAGCTTCTGACCATATCGACTACCCACTGCTTATTAAGTCTGGTAACAGGAGCTAGTTTCTTCTATTTCAGACTACAGTCTTCATTTCAGATATAATTATTTTCTTTTTTTTCGTTTTCTTTTCTCTTTTTATTTTATTTCTTTTTCAACGATTAGACTTCAACTTGCAACAAAAAGGCTAAGAAGATAGTTAAAGGCATATCTACAGTGGTGCAATGACACTAACAGGTTGGTTCCTTTCTTGGAAAGCTAGCTTATCAGCTGTAGGGGCCTGTGATAATTTTCAGACAATCAGGAAATCTCAGAGGAGACAGGGCTGAAAAGTCATACAAAGAAGAAACAAATATTTTATTAATGGAGATGGAAGAAAGGTTTTCACACCCTTAAGATGAAGTGAGGCTCGGTAATAAAAGTCTGATGAAGGAAAGGAATTTAGTGCACATGAAAAAAGGCCTTAGGGAAGGAACGAATTTAAAGGCGAGTTATTAAAGTCAGGGCATTTGTCATTTTTGAAATGGTGTGTAAGTTCCTGTAGCTGTTTTATTTAGTAAATGACAATGAAGTTTTGAGAACATCAGTGACTGGTTTGGAAACAAAAGAGCTCAGATCTTCAGGACCCAACACAGTGATCTAAGTTATCTAAATACAGAGAGCTCAAGTAGATACATATACCACATAATGAAATAAACCTGAAGTGCTAGATATCATTCCTTATTTCTACTTTAGTTGAACTGTTTGTCTCCCTTTGAATGCAATCTGAAGTTCTTTGGCAAAAGGAAATATTAACTAAACATAGATACATTCATCCACCCTAGCAAAATCCACAGCTCAATCTCACTGGCATTTCCATGGCAACCTACTTCTAATACAGAAACCAGGATTACCCTTCAAGTATGGGTGCCCAGTATTACATAGATTAAATATTTGTCTCCATTTCTGATGGCAAACAGGTATGAAAGAACCCTGCTAAAATTGAAGAATTGTCACAGACTTAATTTACAAGACGAACATCTGAACAGCAACCTAAAGGCCAGATAGCAGTACTTGCTACAAGATATATGAGGACTCTGCACTGGGCTTGTCAGGGATCCTAAGGCTTAGACTATGATGCTTAATTAATGAAACATCATTTTCTGATTATATCTTGGGAATCACTGTCATTAAACATTGTGAAAATGTATGTAGAAATTGAAGGCACAGAAGGCGCTTGGAGAAACTTGAAAACCCAAGCTAAAACTTCCATCAGAACAGCTATTTGGGACTCTTTATAACAGATGTGAAATATTGCAATACTTTCTGCAAAGGCTCAACTCAGGAGGATTAAAATGCAGCTCCATTATGATATTCTTTGATCTTTCCAACTTCAAAAAGCCCAGACACTTGTTAGGATTCCAGTTCTTGTATATGCAAAGACCTTTCTGCTGTGAAGACACAGCTGTTTTGCTATGATGGTGACCCATTCCCTGAAAAGTTTCCCTGGGAAACGGAACCACCTTCACGGGCTTAGTGTAGTTTTTAAGTGATGCGTTTTGCACTGTCAACAAAACAAATTTTACCTGTTGCTTTTCCTTTAGAGAGAGATTTCTCCTTTCAGTCTAGAAGTGCATTTGAACCTCTTAGGTCTTGTGGACACCAGATCTCCAGTGTGAGGCTGAGGTATATGATGGTCCAGTGCAATTAAATCAATTAAACCTTTCAGTTTCTGCTTTCCTGTAAGAACAGCCTGAAAACAGCTCACCGCATGCTTTGCCCACTGCATGCCCACTTTCTGAATATATAGTAGCCTCGATGAAAACATGCAGACTGGCTAGGCAGTGCTGCTGAATGGTGTTAATGACATTATATGCTGGGATGGGGACACTCTAAAGGCATAGGCAGCTCCAGCTTACTCTAGCCTAGCAATAGGGAGTTCTCAACATGCAGGCTTTTTCTCTTATAGCCCACATTTGTTGGCATTGGCACCTTCTCCCTCCTGCCTCTCATGTCTTGAGGAACAAAAATGATGCAGAAAAACTTCTACTTCTGGGGGATGTTCACTTCTGCACTTAGCAGTTTGGTCACAGAGAGATGCTGTGCCTGTTTGCCTTCATTACCCAATGCCAAATGACAGCTTTTGTGATCAAAGGAGGAAACTTAAACAATGCCTGCCTACAGCCGATACATCAGAGGACTTCAAAGAGTTTTGATGAGTGGGAGATAAAATTTCAAGCTCTTCCTGAGGCCCAGCACCTGTCTAATCCACATGGGGAGTTTGCCCAGTGGAGTCCTCTTAAATTTAGAAATGCTTTTTGGCATATGTTATTCAACTTCCACATGACAATTTTAATTATCTTATGCAGTGGTTGTTTGAACTGCACAGTGAGTGTTCTGTGAGCTAATGTATTTTAATTGAAAAAACATTATTTTTTAAAATAAGTAATGTATAAAATGAGAAATTTACCACTGCGTCTTCCAAAAAGACTAATGGGAGAAGCCAGGCAGGCAGTAAGTGATATTCTAATTGGAGCACAAAATTATATGGATGAGAAGAGGGTAGAAGTGAGAGGATGTGATTTAATGCCCTGCAGGATGTTGTGATTCCCCAGTGTGAATCACAAAATTGCATAAAGACCAAAAATGTTCACTCTGGAAGAACAGAAAACACAAAAGGACTGGTTTAACCTGACGGAGTCTAGTTGGGGTGACCTTTACATTACTACTGAATGACACACACTGTCTGAGCTGACTGACTTTGGGTGGTTCAGCAGTGACCGAATGACAAATTTCTTCCTGAGCATTTGCTGACAGTAAATGTGTAACCGATGGTGGACAAATGTGTCCTGCAACAGGTATCAGTTAAAGACACTTTGGAAAACATCAGAAAGTGAGGAGAGAGTCTCAGGAGTGCAGAGGGTCATTTCACATTGCCTACAGAGCACAGAGGATTTTACTGGAGAGAGAGGAGGATTTTCAAGCTGTTAGCTGGTCTTCAAAAGCGTAATTCTTTAGGAACTGTAAGCACTTAAGCCTATAGCTCTATTTACTTCAGGAGTTTCTTTTAGTCACTAAGTGTTCTTTATAAATGGAGAAAGTATATTCTCTACATAAAATCATAACAGTAAATATAATTCAAGTGCGTGCTATTTCACTCTGGAGGTATAACTAGTTTTCTGTGTTCGGCTTGTCTTCTGTTTAGGTGCTAGTTTTTCACTGAAAGCAGTTTACAACCCAGAAGAGATTAAGAGAAAACTCTTTAAAGCACAGGAGTTTATATGCCCTCCTAGGACATAACTTGCTCTTTTTATGGGCAGATATGATTCAAAACTGCTATCTTCTGGTGCCTAGAATGACCACCCCCCTGAGTCCTCACTGCACAGTCTCAGCCAAAGAAATGTGTTTTGTCCCAGTATGTCACCATTTCCATGTGTCAGGAAGGTGACTTTTATACATAGGTAGCAGTACAGACAAATACATAGTGTATAAAGCCAGTCTATGAAAATACATCAGATTGGTGCGTGCCCTTCCCCATCCTTCCTGTCTTTATGTTTTTTGTGTCGGCAAAGTCTTCTTTGGGGCAAACATGGGCTTTTGCCATCTGCCTCTGTGCATTCACAATAATGCTGACCCTTGTTATTTATGTTTGCAGAGCTAATATAATACAAATTACCTCCTCTGGATCTATTTCTTGTTTGTTTGTTTCAAATGTTAAATACCCTTTCCTAAACCTGCAAAAATATGTCAGTGCCTTGACTTAAATACTACTGAAATCCTTGTTTTTCTTTTCCTTTACCTGACTCTAAGTCCTCTTAAAATTTCAGGTAACCAATATCCCACATAATCCTCAAACTTCTTATCTCCTTATATACATTACAATATGTGAAACCACCCCCATCCAAGATGTCACAGTCATTTCCAGATAGTGGACTGAAATGCATTTCTTTTGCTTCAATACTTAACCAGCTAGATTTACTTCTCCCCAGATCCTGTGCATACCCACAATCATCATATACAAAACCCAATGCCATGTTCCCTTCCCACCCCCATTTTTTTCTCTCTTTTTAATCCACAATGCTAGGTGGTGGTCAGATCAACTTCTCTATGACATTTTTTAGTAAACTTCTTTTGTTTTCCCACTTAATCAGGTTCCCCTACAATCAGGTGTAGAGGGAAAAGAAGGAGACAGGGAAAAAGGAAGAAAGAAGCAGTGAAAGAATAACTAAGTCAATATGTGTTACTGCTGGGGAGATCTAAAGCAAATCAATGTTATATTTCACTGATTTTCTTAAGTTTTGAAAAATAGGTTTTCATCATGAAAATACTAAAAGAAACTAAGTTACTAAGAAATACGATGCAACAGAGTGGCATGCTGATCTCCTCATTGCTTATCTGGAGACTCAAGAAACTTCCCTGTCTCTTGCTGTATCTGTTAAGAGGTCATTTTCTCCCTTTATTTTTGCAAATACATCTGTAGTTAAAAATGCCTTTTGAAGAACTGTCACATCTGATTATATCACTTCTAATTACTAACTATCGATTGTCAAAATAAATGAGCATCAGAAATGTGACTACTTTGTTTTTTTGTTTGTTTCTTTTAATTGTGTTTATTTATATACTCACTAATTTGAGAAAATAAGTAGTTGGAACAATTTGGAAAATCACTGAGGGCTTAATGTACCTTATTTATTGAAGCTATTCTGGCCCTCAGGGGGCTAGCAAAAAGTCTATACATCATTGCAGTTACATATAGGCCCT
The DNA here is from genome assembly GCF_964211835.1 of Anser anser. Taxonomy (NCBI): domain Eukaryota; kingdom Metazoa; phylum Chordata; class Aves; order Anseriformes; family Anatidae; genus Anser; species Anser anser. The sequence goes on from NC_139721.1 coordinate 7,737,369, forward strand.
GTTTTCAGATTTAAGTGATGCATACTCCTTTCTTTGATACTTCACTGGGGTCAGAGGTGATTTTAATCTTACTGAAGTAATCTGAGGCTTAGTAAATCTTCAGCTAAAACCCCTAGTTTTCATAAATGAAATATTCTTATAATCCAGACCCATTGCATGATTCAATTTGTTAGGGCTGAATTTCAACATATAATTACTGTCAAGGAAGGCAAGACATAAGTCTAGCAGGATCTTGTTCCAACTGCTACTAAAAGTTACAGCTGATATTTGATTCTAATTCTCTGACTTATCTGCAATTAAGTGGCCACTGTCCAAAGCATAACAGACAAAGGACCACACTATAAAACAATGACTACAGATAGAAGTAGTTGCAGACAAACTAGAAGAAATAGTTTGGTAATACTTTTGGATTAGTTCCTCCAGTAATTTATAGGGCAGATGTTTTAGAACTCTAGGAAAGCTCCATATGAGCTAGAATGAGCAGCTATAATTCACATACAATGTTAATGTCAAGTAACATGGCAATAAGACAGTAGTTATTTTCTAATTATAATTGACAATAACAATCATATTAGATTGCAAGTGGTATATAAACATTATGAGTTAAAAGAGTGTAAACAGAAAATGGATCATTTACTTGAGTCAAATAAAAATTGTTTTGAAACTGATCTCATTAAACTTAAGTGTGACTGATATACCCAACCTCTGCTTCATTGGTAGTCTACAATATCAGTTATATTTAGTTTAAGATAAATATGCTACTTAGTGTTACCTGGGGGAAAAGAGACCTAAACATCTTTCAGTCTAAATTTCTATAAAATCTGAATCTTGGTACACCAAGATACAGATGCTCAAAAAACTCAATGCTTCAGTGACTCCACTTCACCCACATGAAGGAAAGCAAGCAGCCAGGTTTTATTGAGATCATTGTGTTAAAGCTGACTGTTGCACTGAGACTGAAGTGCTAGAGGAAAACTTTGGGTGCCAAAGGAAAGTGTGGGGGTTTAGAGGCCTGATATGAGACCTCATGATGGAAAGTTTGAAATTCTTCCTACCTTTCTTCCTCCCTGCTTTACTTCCTTCTAGCCTTTCTTCCTCTGTCCTGCACTATAGGAATGTAAGAGGACAAACAGTGAAAGGATGAAGGAATGCATAGTGAACAGAGAAGTAAGTTCTCCTGTAGTTAGTGACCACAGCATCAAAAGAAAGTCTCTGACATAAATGCTCAACTTAGTTATTAAAATGGTCCTCCTGCCCAGACCTTTCTGCACTCTTCCCAAAAAAAGTCATTGTGAGTGTCTCAAACGTGGCTAAGTTCTGCAGAGCCAGAAAGCACGCTAAGAGCTGAGTACCCTGGGTGCTACTTAACCCGTACATCTGCTGGTAGCAGGTCTCTGGAAGTTTAGGCAGAGTCAGTTTGACTTTTACAACGCCTTTCCAAGTGTCTGCTCTTGGTATTCAGAGAGACAACTTAATCTCTCCATCAAATGTCACTCATGAATATCAGATCAAGACTGATTTTATTCTTTGCTGTTGGTTTTCCAACAGCAAGAATTGTCATGCTTCGTGGCACAAGATGATGTCCTGAAAGGAGGGAAAAGAAAACATCCTCACAGCAGTGTGCTGGTGACAGACTGCTTCCTTCTGCTATTTGTACTGCCTGTGATAATGTGTTCACTGTGAAGGCTGACATGATTTGCATACTGTTAAGAAGAAAACTCCACTCAAAACAGAAGGCAGTGCCAGAGCAGGTAACTTATGAATTTGTTTCTATTCCAGGCATTCACTACCAACCCTCTCACACACACCCCCTCCAAATAAACAAACCAAAAACCTGAGCTGATTTAAAATCCTTAATCATATGGCCTCATCATGTTGCAAACAAGAATAGATATATAATTCTCATTTGGTGACCTTGTTTGTTAATGGTGTCTTAACCAAGTGACATCAAGCTGCTATCTGTATTACCAAGTTGGAAGCACTGTTATTGGCTAATATTTTTGACTGTGTCATATGGAAAGTCAGATTAGAAATTCATTTCAGAAGATCAGAAGTAGTCACTTCAACCATATCTCAAAGGCTGATTTTGCACTGGCTTCTTTAATTTCAGTTTGTCCTGTTATTCAATAAATTCTAGCATTGTTTCTGGGAAATTTCAGATAATCCTAGCATATTTGAAAAACAATTTGCATGTGCTGGCTAGCAGATTGTCTTGCCAAATTCATGAAAAATATGAAGTACTAACACACACAAAAAGAAATGCATGCACTCTGGCATGTCTCTTTCACTCACCTGCTCAGAACAGGGCCAAACAATGAGCTCACACTTTGAACGAACGGTTGGACTGTTCTATTTTATATTGACAACTCATTTTTTCAGTATTTTTGAAAATGCACGTGGTGCTTTCATAACTTAAAACAAAGTACTTCTTCATGTACATTATAAAATTTTCCTCAGGAAACAATGTCTCTGTGATCAAATCATTCTAAGAATTAGCTAAATAAATGATATGTCATGGTTTCGTATTTAAAATAACTTGTTTTTAAGTCACAATTGCTCTTTGAGTCAAACAAGAGCACAACATAGAAAACTACCTAATAAAGCCTGACTATCAGTCTTTATAGATTTCCTGTAAATATCTCTAATTAAATTAAACTTGAGATTTAATCAATTTAATCAGTAAAAAGCAACGTTTTAAAATTTACATTCTTTTGAGGAAATGTTTTCAAGTTTCCAAAGAAATAAAGTAATTGCCAACCAAGATAAAACAATTACTGCCTGAATGTTGAATTATTACAGCTTTCCCTGCAATATAATAGGCTAATCACGTTGTACAAATTTTAAACAATTTATAAATAATTATGTCGTTAGGTTAAGGAAGGGTCATCCTAGGTTCATAACAACTTAAATGACATATATTTACACATATTTTAGCCAAACAGAATGTGCTTGAATGTAACGACGTGTTTGGGCTCTACCTTTTCTTCATTTTGTAAACTGAACAGAAATCCTTCGTCAATTCAGAAATGTCTCTTCTTCAATAACCATTGATTCTTGTATGCTCAACAAACCTAAAACTGTCCAATACTGAAGTGTTTAGTTAATTAAAATCTGTGCAGAGCTGGGCTGAATCACTGCCTCTTTGTGATGAAAGTCGTCTGTTACCTGTGTGACACTAAAAAATTAGCTTGCTATCTGCCTTTACTATTTCTGTCTCAGTAAAAAGCTGCTATAGCTTGTCTCACCAGAGATTAACAGAGAATTTTAAACTAAAATGTACTTCAGTGATCTTGCCCACATTTCTTTCCTGTTTATTGTCAAGGTCCCTGTTGAATGTTCTGCATTTCCCCATCACTGAGCTTTTGCTTTGCATTTCCTTGGCCTTTGGAGCTTCATCCAACTTGATATTATCTACACTGAGGAGTGGCTGATATGCCCGAGGGTTGTGTTGCCATCCAGATGGACCTCAACAGGCTGAAGAAACAGGCTGATAAGAACCTCAAGATGTTCGTCAAGGGGAAGAGCAAAGTTCCTGAGCAGGAACAACCCCAGGCACCAGAACATGCTGGGGGCCACCCAGCTGGAGAGCAGCATATCAGAAAAGGACCCGGGGTTCCTGGTGGACACCAAGTTGAACATGAGTCATCAATATGCCCTTGCCACAAAGAAGGCTGATGACATCCTGGCTGCATTAGGTAAAGTATTGACTTTAAACTAGGTCAGGAGAGGTGATCCTTCTCCTTTACTCGGCACTGGAGAGGCCACACCTGAAATGCTGTGTCTAGTGGGCTCCCCAGTACAAGAGAAGCCTGGACATACTGGAGTGAGTCCAGTCAAAGGCCACTAAGATGATGAAGAGACTGGAGCACCTCTCCTATGAGGAAAGGCTGAGAGAGCTGGGACTGTTCAGTCTGAGAACAGAAAGTTCAAGGGGAATCTTATCAACTCGATTAGACACCTGACAGTACAAAATCCCTGGTAACCCTGCTTGAGCAGGGAGTGGTGGATGAGAAGATCTCAAGAAGAACATTTCCAACCTCTGTGCTTCTGCACCATCTGGTGCTAGCACCGAAAACATTTTTCTCAGTAATATCCCATCCCACAAGTGCACCATGCATCAGAGCTTTTCATCACTATGCTTTTATCTTCATTGAGGTTACAGGACACTTGAGATTGCATTTTCATTAATCGGTTTGTTATATATCTATTTGCTTTTCTTCTTGTTGCAATGATGTGGTAGACAGTTGACTGAAATATAATAGTCACACTGGTACAGTTAATTTTGCAGGTGCCCATTATACTGCTCTTATAGCTATGATCTTCACCATTCAAAGCTCTGACTCAACCACTTTTCCAGGAAATGCAAATCTATTTTAAGTTAATTTTGTACTGGAATGTTTGACTCGGTGTCCAGCTTTTGATTACCTAGGTGAACAGTGATAAAAAGATGGCCTCTGCAGTCTGGAATTAAGCACAAGTTCCAATAAGCAGAACATTAGATGTAATTTTGGAAATAATCACACAACTGAGCAACCAACTATATAGCTGAACCAAGTACATGAGTAAAATATTGTAGGCTAAATTACACTCTCAATAACACCATAGAAATAGTTCCTGGGAAGGCAACAATGTAAATATGGACCACAGAATATGTTATTGTGTGTATGGGGGGATATTTCATGAACTTTTTACAGCCAAAAATGTAATCTTGTGAAAAGTCTTAAGAATATTACATGAACCTAGATCTCTTCTACTTGTCTAGATGATCTGAATGTTGGTGATAATCACAGACAGATCTGAGCCTGAAGATTGATCCCATATGAAGAAAATATTGCAATGTTTTACAAAATTGAAGTAAATGAACAAAGTAAAATCAATACCTGGAGGCAGAAGAGATGCTTCAGATTTAGTAGCACTGATTACAGAATGATTGTTTAATATCACACACAGGGGGATCATAACTGTTTTCAGGAAGAATGAAATGTTCTATGCAATATCTGAGAAACAAGACAGGAAGGCAAAAACTATTAAAACAAATGCTAGGAATTTGCTTTTATTTGCCAGAACTTTTTACAGCCAGAGCATGTAAAAGTACTGAAGATGAGAATGAGGGTCATTAAAGCACGTTCCTCAGCATAGCATACAAATTGCAGTAGAGACCACTGTCATTAGGCTGGTAGTCTTGTTCTTGGGTTTAAAAGAAAGACAGAGGTACAAACTCTGTGTTCTGCTCATTACAAGTCTGGCTAACTTAAGCAGCTTCTGTGTGCATGCATTACAAATACATCCAGAGTTAAAAACAAAGTTGTCCCAGATCCCCTCTACAGTCAGTTGGGAAAGACAGACCAAGTCATAGTGTGCAGTCTGACCGTTGCTCCTCCTGGAGACTTTTTTCTCCAGTGACACCCGTTTAGCACAACCACTTGTATTTGAGGGTGAACTCTACTGGGGCAGTTGAAGAGGATTTATGTCACTGCTGTCTCCTATGCTCTTCTGAATGAGGCACACAGGCTTACACCTGGCAACAGCTTTATGACCAGATAAGAAGTTCTTGAATTGCATGGTTTACAACCTAGTGCAGGAAAATAAACCAACCCTGCTCTGCTTAATATGCTCAGCTACAGACTGCAGCATTTCCTCACACAGTTCAGGAGTTGTTCAGCTCTCTCTTCAAAGGAGTGGCAGCATCTATCATGGAAAGGATGGACAGACAGATTTATCTTTCCTATATATGTTATGGGAGTCTAGCATCTTTTGGCTCCCCTGTTAAGTGAATCCATGGAGTAAGATGAATACAGGCCTTATCCATAGATTTCTGCATGGCACAGATTTTTATTTATTTGATTTTTATTTATTTTTATTTTTTATTTTTTTTTATTTTTATTTTTATTTATTTTTATTTTTATTTATTTTTATTTTTTATTTTTATTTATTTTTATTTATTTTTATTTTTATTTATTTTTATTTTTTACTTTGTGGAGCCTTACTGCGCTGAGCATCATGACACCTAAATCCCTGTGTATTTCTGTCCTAGAACAAAGACCCAGTCCTTGGGTCTGTGGTCTCACAACAGAGACCAGGGTGCTGGAAGAGGCCTGAAGCAATGATGAGAATGATGTAGCCAAAATATCAATTTTAGGTCTCCAACTTATATCAGTCTTTTGTAGGTGCTTTTTTCCCCCCTATCAACTATACAGGGAGCTTTGTCATCCCACTTTGCACTCTGAACACAGGTGATAGCAGATGAGAGGAATCATCACCTCTCCCACCTTACACCTCCCCCAGCCTCCTTAATGTCTTGTAGAGGAAGAGCAATGGCTACAGAGCACGTTACACAAACAGCCTAACGAAGTAATGCTGAGTTGAGGATGGATAGAAGGTATTGTCTTATTTCTTGTCTCTTGTACCAAGAGGGGTGTCTCTTTCCACACAGCCTTTCTGTCTAAGAAGAAGGAGAAGAAAAGAAAAAAAAAAAGGAATAGTTACACTTTAAAAGTCATCTGCTGAAAATACTTCATCAAATCTCATTTGCTTCCAGTATTTTGTTACCTCATCAAAAATAACAATCAATCTCAGATAATACTATGCTATCATAATATTTCTCCTAAGTGCCGTGTATATTATTGCAAAACCAGCTGCGCATATCTTAGTATTTATGTTTGAGAGCCTAGCTGTGAACCTGTCAGGTTTTCCTGGAGTATTTTTGCAAGAAAAAATACCAATACTTAGCATTTGTATAGCACAGCACTATTCACTCCTATAGTGCTTTTGAGTTATTAACTCATCAATCCTCATAGTGTCTCTGTGCAGCAAAGACATGTTTCTATCCCTATTAGACAAATTCTCTACCCTATAAGAAAATATGCACCTTTGAGATCTTTAGCCAACGTATCTACACACAAATATGCTTGGATAAATACCTAAGGTGAAATTACTTGCTTAAAACAATAAGAATTTTCAGGTTGACATCGGTAGTGTCAAGGTTTCACACTCATATTCCTCATTACTCATATGAGAAAAACAAAACCAAACAAAACAAACAAACAAACAAAACCCCATACACTTCCTATAGATTCCTATTATCATAAACTCTATCTATGCAGCTAAATGGAATAGGGTCAGGAGCTGTTCTGGGGCCTTGACTTCAAGGTGATATTGGCCAAATCTACCTCTAGGTATCGCTCAGGTTTAGGTAACATATGGACTCCATATAATACCTCTAAAATCCTCATATTGTTTTCTTAGTATTTTTTTTTCCCAAATTCAAAGTATCTGGGAAACTGTAACCATAAATACATATATGTATGTGTGTGTGTATATATATATACACATATACCTATCTCTATATGTTTTTTTCTCTCAGACTGGTGGTTTCATAGTATGAAACTAGGGTGTGTCTTGCTTACATGGTGTGCTTTAGTGGTTATGGCCTGAGTATTAGGATTAGAGGACCGTGTAGCATGGAGGTAGCCAAATCTTGTCAGTGGTTCCAATTAGGATGGGTCTGTGGAATGTAACAGTGCCAACAGGAATGCTTGTTGATCTGGAACCAAACCATGCCAGGGCTTATGTTGACAAGGAAGCATTAGTGACAAGATCAAAGCTCAGCTGAACTGTTTTATCTGCAGCCTGGGATGCAAACTTCTCCATTGCGGCTAAAACCAGAGATGGATGAAATCCAGCCCTAAGCTGAACATCCTTCAACTTTCCAATAAGAAACACGTGCTCAGAACCCCTTAAAATATTTAACCTTCTTTTTTTTTTTTCCCCTAAATTCTTCTATGCTCCAGATATTTGTATGTCTGAACCAACATATATGATTTTATTTACTAATTTTTGACAGCAAAAATACTATATAGATTAAGAGGGAAATAAAACACGTGAGGATTTTGGCATAAAGGAGAGACAGACTTTGCATCTTTGTCTCTTCATACTTCTGGTAGAAGGCTTATGATGAATTGATAACTTGTGGACATAAAAAGGCATAGGGCTGTTAATGCAAGTAATAGTACAGAAATATCCAAAGTGTAGGAAAAGGCCTTTTTTTATCATAATTGAGTTATATATATTTGAATTAGTAAAACTGGCTAAGAGCAGGAGAATGGAAGAGGACTCAAACTATTTCATAAGAGCCTGTAAGACAGTAAGAGCTCACCTCTATTCTCATTTTTCTAGCAATAGTGACCCTGGCAGAGATTTGTTAGGGAAAGTCTGTAGGTGTTTTCCTATCACAGAATCACAGAATGGTGTAATCTGGAAGGCACCTCTGGAGTCCAACCCCCCTGCTCAGGCAGGAACACTTACAGCTGGTTACCCAGACCTGTGTCCAGATGGCTTTTGAAGATCTCCAAGGATGCAGACTCCACCACCTCTCTGGGCAAGCGGTGCCAGTGCTGTCACCTGCAGAGTAAAGAATTGCTTCCTGGTGTTCAGAGGGAGTCTCCTATGTTTCTGTTTGTGCCTGTTGTCTCTTGTCCTTTCACCAGGCACCACTGAAGAGAGTCTATGTCATGGTTATAGCCATGATGGTCTAAGTACATGGGTAAGACAATGTTTATAGACAGATGTAATCTGTTGTATCAGACCAACTGGTATAGTTGGAAAATAAGAGACAAACTTTTTGGTAAACAAGTCCTCTCTCAGGACTGAAATAGATTTTCACAGGCAAATGCTAAGTTCGCTTGCTGTTATTTACCCTAAGAGCACTGCAGTTTTTATTCCCCATGGATTTTCTTGGAGCTTGACTGAATATAAGCAAAGATTCAAAGACTGCCTCGTAAGTACAAATCTTGCCACAATCTTCTCTGAGTAGAAGCATGTAAGACTGTTGCTAATGCATATCAGAAAAATAAGGATGGAAAATTCCCAAGTGCTTGACCTTCTTTTTCAAATTCAGGATGACATGGGAACAATTTCTTATAGCAGAAAAAGACTGGAGTCTTCTTGTCCAGAGACAATAAGATAAATCAACAGCGTCCAAGTAATCTTCAGTTTGTAGCCATCAGGTGTGTGTATCTCTGCTTAACAAAAGCATCTTTGGTCTGCAACTGAAAGATATCAAATTAGTGTTATTAACTTGAATCTGTGAAATTATTCCTGTTGTTGTCTTGTGGGATGACAAAGCTTAGATTCTAGATTTTTTTTTTTTTGGCTGGATTAGCATTTATTCAGCACAATACTGCTGATTGCAATCAAGTTATGCTGTATTATACCAGCATCCCTGAAAGAATAATCTGCCCTGGAGAATACAAGATTATCTGATCATAAAAGCCATAATTTGATTAAAATAATGTTTAGAATGAGAAAGTCATGATAATTCAGATAAATACGAGAATTGTATCTGTTTTAATAAAGGATTTAGAATTTTGTTTAATAAAGGATTTAAGGGAATGTTTTAATAAAGGATTAGATGGATCTTAAAGAATGTATTTGAAAAGAATTCTTATCCTAATTTGTGTAAACCATCTTTCTTTCTTTCTTTCTTTCTTTTTCTTTCTTTCTTTCTTTCTTTCTTTCTTTCTTTCTTTCTTTCTTTCTTTCTTTCTTTCTTTCTTTCTTTCTTTCTTTCTTTTTCTTTCTCTTTCTTTCTTTCTCTCCCTCTTTCTCTCTCTCTCTCTTTCTCTCTCTTTCTTTTTCTTTCTTTCTTTCTTTTTCTTTCTTTCTTTCTTTCTTTCTTTCTTTCTTTCTTTCTTTCTTTCTTTCTCTTTCTTTCTCTTTCTTTCTTTCTTTCTTTCTTTCTCTTTCTTTCTTTCTTTCTTTCTTTCTTTCTTTCTTTCTCTTTCATTTTCTTTATCAATTCAACAGAGTTGAATTGTTTTTCTCCTGAATTCCATGGGTTTAATTGCCTTCATTGAGAGTTCTGCTATGAGAAGAATTTTATTTGATAAATGTAGCATCATCAGCTCTGTACTGCTGAGCAATGCCAGTAGATATTGTTAAAAGGAATGATTTTTTTGTGTGTGTGTGTTTGTTTTTTTGTTTGCTTTCAGAGGGAAAATAGCTTTTCTGTTCTTAAGGAGAATTCCCTTTTGTAGAAGGTCAGATTTTCCTCTAGATTGAGTTGGGATAGGATTAAGAAGAATTAAAATTAGCTCAGTGGTTAATTTCTAAATTTACAGGGTGTGTAAGAAGCTGAGTAGGTTTTGAAGAAACCTATGAATGTTCGTAAAGTGATTTGTTTTCAATTTTACTCTATTAGTAATTCCACAGAAGGCTATACTGGTAGTTAAACTTTCTCATTAACCCAGAAAAATTGAATTTTATAATTTAATTATAAATGATCCTGCAAAAGTTGACAAGGTTAAAAAAATATAACAATAGTAATAATAATAACTAAAGAACAACAACAACTACAGCAACTGCAACAGCAACAGCAACAGCAACAACAAAAACACAATTCTGTTGGCTGAAATGAGGAGAAACCACTCATTTTAAGGCCCCAGAACTGTATTTTTTCTGTGGAAAGTAAGACATTTCACTTTTTCTCTTCTTCTTTAATTTTTCTTTCATTTTCTAGCTTATTTCTGGAATGTTTTATGTGAAATGCAGATAATTCTACAGAAATATTATTCCTTAGTATTTTCAGACATCACACTATTGTCTGATAGACTCTATTTAGAATCACATAAAATTATTTATTCCTAATGAAAAATGTATGTGTGTTTGTAATTCCTTCATAATTAAGATCTTGTACAATGGCTTAATCAACTTTTTTTAGAAATGTACTGACTTCATAAAAGGTCATTTTCCTCTAAAACGTGTAAAAGACATTAAATCAATATTTATTCATCTCTTTATAATGTGTCCAATAGGAATTAAAGTGTTGATTTGAAAACTCTTTCTTAACCCAAACAGATGTCAGCACCAAAAATACAGATGCCCAAGAGAGAGAGGAAATTCTACAATGGTTTAAAAAAAATTTTGCAAAAATATTAGGCCAAGTATCTGTGTAAAAAGGGATAGGAATAAAAATATACAGTACAGATTAATGTAGGAGCCTAATACCAAGACAAAGGACATGGAGACCTTCCAAAAATAAAGACTGGGGAGATGCACAGGGGCTCTGCTTTTCGTGGAGTGTAGCTTGGGTTACAAGGCTTGATTGCACTGAATTTCCAGAATTTCCTGCAGAAATGTAGAAAAGGTTATTCAACCATTTCACTCATTGATTTGACTTCTTATACATCATGGGACTTTTGGAGCTCCATTCAGCTGAAATCTGAGGAAGATGCTTAAATAATGCTTGTGCCCATGCTTAGGAAACTGCATCTTTTAGCTAGGGGAGCTTACACTGAACTGTAAGCACTTGTCCCAGTTATTAAGGCAAAAGGTAGGATTAATTTATCCTAACATTAACCATTGACGCCTAGTCTAAGCAATGCTCTCTCCAGTCAGAGGAGAGAGAAAGGTTCCCAGAGAATATAAGTCATTTATCTTTAATTAGGTACATAAGACTGGGGGACAGGAATAAGCCAACCTCTGCAAGTGCCTATCAGTCGCCAGTGATCCAAATGACAGCCTTTAATAGCATGCTTAATTTTAAATGTCCCAGGCTACTGGGACTTTTTTTCCACAAAACTGTCATCTTCTCAACACAGTGTGTATGATGTGCAGGATCTCAGTCAGTGTGAAAGCATCTTTTGTGGCCTTTAAGCCACTTTTTTCAGGCATTACAGGTCAGACAGGAACAGTACCATGTTCTCTTGCAATTTGCTACTCCACCAGTCTTTTTCTCACTAGCAAATTTTGCAGGGAAAATTAATCAATTTATCCTTAGCATCAATCTTCTCTTTCTCTTTCTTTCTCCCTCTCTTCTTCTCTAAAATAATATTGGGCTATCAAGCTATCCTCAGCATACCCAGAGAAAAAACCTAGATTTAATACTCAGTGTTTAATATTTTTTTTCCAGTTCTCATAAAACAAATTATTTTAAACAAAATACTGTCTGTTATCCTTTCAAATGGTATAGGGAAAGCTAGTCACGCCACTTACCTTTATGAATCACATCAATATTTTTATTAAAAAAAAAAAAAAAAAGAGAACAGGTTTGTTTGATCAAGCCTGTTTTATAAGAAGAAATGGTAACTAGGATTAATTATATCAGTAAAGATGGAGAAGGAAAAGATAACATTGCTGATTAATTCTGGCATCACTTCAGAAAGGATTTGCATTGAGCACCTGATCGCTGGCTCTGTCAAATACTGCAATTATACAGATAATTCCCCAGACTATGGGGATCTCCCTATTTGTCAAAATGTGTTCAGGTAAACTCAATGATTAAAGCTGATTAACTGATTATTAGAAATTTTCATGGATACAAGTTACCTGAGTCTACTTTTTGAAAATATTTAATTTGAAAAGCCTATGTCCTATGTTTTGTTTTATTGCTGAGGAAAAGCATTCTATTTCACCTTTACTATTTTAGTTCATGGGTACTGTTTCACTATTTGTAACTACATCTGTAATTCATTTGTAATTCCAATTCCTATCAGTTTTTTGTTGTTGTTGTTGTTGTTTTATTTTGGTTTGGTATGGTTTGGTTTTCTCCACAGGATGAGCTTTTTAATACCCTGCTATCTTCTTTAACCATATTATCATGAACTCATTTACTTCTCTTATCACTCACTGACAGATTTTAATTTGAAGTTCACATACACTGCCCTTTATGTTCTTATTTTCAGCTTCATCTATATTTTTAAGCATCTTAACAGTATTGCAACCCTAGATGTATTTGGCCCAGGAGAACTTGCTTTGCTCATTTGTGGGAAGTGCCACTTTGGGTCTTTGAGTGAAACGACTAGGAATATTCATTAAGATCTTACACTTAAATACACTCAGTGAGTTGTGCCAATAACTGCATTAATCTTTTGGAAACTGTTTCACTTTCAAGATCTGCTTTTATGAATGTGGGTTAAGCATCACAATCTGTTTGCACAAAAGAAGTGCAACCAGCTTTGATCCCTGCTGCTAGTTGCTATATTGGCAAGCAACTTCCTTCTGTCTATCATAAGGAGATCTCATCTGTCTAGAGCAGATGCCTGATATTCTACCAAACACCTACTTTCACCGTCATATAGTGTCCTAGCCAGCTTCTCAACAGATTTCCTCTTTTCATCACAGTCTGGGATCATAAAAAGATTTCCAAGAATATAATTTTAGTATTTCTCCTCTGTTGTTTGCTATAATGCCACAGTGGGCTTTTGCCAAAGGTGTATCTTTCTGATTACCCCCCAGTATCTTACTTAGCGTTGTTCAAAAGGTGGACCGCTATTTTGGCATGTACCCCCATTAACCACCAAATGATCTTTGACGAGTAAGCGGTGTGCCTCTATATTCAGTACTGGGCTGGCCAAGCTTCTGGTCATCAGATTAAACCTCTTATCCCCACGTGTAATCATGTCTATATCCCTACTGAATATTCTTTGAACAGTCCAGACAGAAGGGTGTGGGTGTGATGGAGAGGGTAATGAAGACCAAGTTCTTTACAACTGCTGTTGTGAGGCCAAAGGAAATCTGCCCCCCCTAACAGCATCATACCAGTTAACAGAGTTGAGAATGTTGGGAAGAAATGGCTCTCCTTGATGCCAGACACTATTTAATTATTTTATGAGATTTTGAAGTGATTTTTCCAAGTTAGCACAAAGTCTAGAAAGAGAGGGGAAAGCATGAATTCCAGAAGGACACAGGAAACATGTCCTGCTGCATAAGTCAAGATGTCTTTGAGGTTTGATTTGCAGGACGGTTGGAGGTATGAAGTGGAATTTGACAAAAAGTCGCAATATTTTTCACTTGAATTAACTTTCAAGTTCAAATAGCAGACAAGTCTGAGAAATGAAAGACAAGCTGGTGTAGTTTAATACTGCTATTTCTTTCCAGGCAAATGAGGATTATTAATTTACTAGATAGCTCTGGTAAATTGGAAACTTCTGCTGTGTTACAAATAAAAATGTCAGAAACAATCAGGAATGATGATGTTTTCAGAAGGCTTTGCTGACTGCCTGGTTCAGCTCCTGCTGCAGACAAGGTGAGATTGGCACAGGCTGGGAGATGTCGGGTGATCCTGACACAGAAGACTTGCCTGGAACGAAGTTCAGTCCTGAACTGTGGCACAGACCTCCTGAATGACCTCAGATGGCACTTACGCAATTAATACCACTGGATGAATGTGAGAATGAAAGTGTTAAGGATCATGATGACTTCACTGGGGAGTTCAGGACTGAACTGTGAGGAAACAGTTTGCACCTGTATAATTATTGAACTGTCTTAAGCTCCAAAACCTGATGCTTAAGTCCATCTCACCTGCCAGGAAACAGTCCTTGGCGCAGTGTAGCTCCAGCCTATGCTGGGGAATTGCGTGGGAGACAGTGAGTGAGCCTGAACAGCAACCAGAGATCTGTTTAACAATTAAACATTGCAAACAATGCCATTTAAAAGATGTCTGAGGTTCAGGGCCTGAACTTGACACCTCAGCCTTTGCAGAACATTTTCAAGGATTGTTCACGGTGTGACTTTCAAGTAGTACAGGCCAGCATCACAGCTATTTGGAGAGCTTCAGAATGAGGTATAAAGGGTCTATTTTGCAAATTCACCACCGTAGGTCAGTATCACATATAGCTGTCAGCAGTGAAGTACTAGTTAAGGACATGATACACACCTGCTATTTTTTAGAGGTTATAATAATTAACCTTTTCAGCTTCTTAAATATCTCAGAACATCCTTCTCTCTGTGCTGTAAATACTAGTGGCTGCCAAATGAACTTTATTATACATGAAAATAAGGATCATCTGTGCTTTTAGGAAAAAAATCCAGAATTGAACATCAAGGCTGACAGCAGGAGGTGCTTCGATAAGCCTCCATCTGGAAAGGCAACACATGCATATGGAAGAGAGATCATAACCTGAAGATTAACATCACAAAGCACTACTGCAAATTTTCAACTGGAAAGACAGAATTGCTATCAGTTGACACAATAAATTAGATGATGATTCACATGCAGGGTTAATGGTAATATCTATGGTGTCAGAAGCATGCAGTAATTACATCTATGAAGATGAGCTCTGATGCTCTGGCTGGTGCAACAACTAATTATTTAGTGCTGTTGGAAATTCCTTCAAAAATACCAAAGTTAAAGCCCTAAATGGGGAACTCTGCAGCTACCTCCCATCTCTCAGTTCAATACTTGTTAACCTCTATAACCTCTCTGTCAAAAAGTACCTTATTTTTAAAAGTAAACAAATAAATAATATATATATATATAATATGTATTACCTAAAAGCAGGATGCTGGAATAAGTGGCCATAATGTTGTCATACATCTGGTCCCCATAACTAAGGCCAATTCTTTGCTTGAGAATAAGCACATGTGAATGGGAAACCCAATGGTTTAGAGAACAGCAAATGAGACACGTTTGCGTCATCAGAAGGTATCTGCTGGATTGTGAGGCTACCGAAACATTCCTTTTAGAAATTGTCAGTCAGTCCTTTTTTGCTGGTCATTCCTTTGCCTTTTATTTATTTCCTTTTGGTTTTGGAGGACTGCTACAGAAAGACATGGAAAACGTCTGCTGTAAAAACTACCAATGATGGGGAAAAAAAGTGTATTTGTATATCTCACATGGAAGAGCAATGACTTCATATTTTCGTGCATAAGAACAGACAGTCTTCTCCTTTGATTGTCTACTTGCCTGCATGAAAATCAATAAGCATTTGGATAGAAAAACACCAACCACCAGGAGAGATGAAGGTCACCATGAGGCACATTGCAGAAAATGATGCATTGCACATCATTTAGGAATCCTTCAGCCCACCAAAGGCCTACCAGAGAAGGTCAGCTCCTTTCTAGTGAGGAATGTCAGTATGAGAAACCCTGTTTAACATGGTCTGTGGTAAAAAGTCTCATGCTCTCACTGGCATTTCAGAACTGAAGTGTCCCTGTGTCCCACCTGTCACATCGTAGGTAGGCAGCCATATATCAGAGGGGTCCCACATGCCATACAAGAGACAAGGACACCCCAAAGGGACTGCAGCTTGTGGTCAACCCACTCCAGATCAAAGTCCACAAAGAAAAGTACAACATTGGAAATCCAGTAAGAGGCAAGCAACAGTGAAGGAAAAGCAGTAAGAAGCAAGGAAGATATCAGCTAATAATACACACAGAAGCACTGATTCTATGGAAAGAAACACACACAGAAACACTGAGTTATGGAAACAACCCCAATCTCCTGCATCCCTTCATCTCACCAAAGGGATTGGGACAGACCAAGTGTAAACTGTGATGAAAATAGTGGAAGCTGAGACTGGGGAATGGGTAGTATAGTTTTGTGGCTTAAGATGAGCCTGTGGAAATGAGGGTTATGTACTGAAGTGTTTAATATTTCTCTTTTTTTATTGTTGTTGTTTCTCAGTACATGAATCAGTGAACAGAAATTGATGTTAATTTGCAAGTAATCATATCAATTTCCAGAGTCAAGACTGTTTTGTCTGCCACAAAATAACTATATGGTTGTTTTCATCACTTTCTAAGAGTCTTGTCTTCTAAGAAGCATTGGATCATTGCCCAGAAGGTCCTACTACTACATGGCGAGCACAAAGACTGCTGTCTTACCCAGACCACTCAGCGTAGTGTAGGGGTATAGCTATTCTCACCAGGCTTACACCCTGAAATTAGCCTGGTTTATCAAGGCAGCAGCATGGTCACAGGAACTAGTAAATTGGCACTGTTACAGGAGGTGGAGCAGAATAAGGAAATCCATTGAAGGCAAGCCAATCTCTCGTTTATCTATCTATTTATTTATCTATTTATTGAACTAAAACTACCTTTTGCTAATACAAAGTCAGTAATTGATACCTGCAGAATCATTTGCCTCTGGAGCACTAAACTCTTCAGCAAATACAGGTGGTAAATGTTGAGATAAATGTACATTTACATTTATACTCTAGCACATGCACATATTATCCTGTCCCTTACAGGAAGCGCATGAGAAGTCTCAGGGCAGCAGGAATACTCATGAGAATGTTTCTGTGACCTGCCCTTTAAATGAAGCCTTGGGTATTATCTACTGGTGTACAGTCTGGTCGGATATGGTCTCCGACTGCTTCCCCTCTTGGGTAGGGAATTGGGATGTTGGTGACTCCTGCTAACTTCCAGTGTTGTCTTCATAGCCTGAAACAGGTCCTGAGCAGTCAAAAACATTTTGTAGCCTTTGGCGAGACCAGGGGAGAGATGGTGTGCTTGCTCTGTCAGGATTTTTTACTTTGATTGCAGAGACCTAGGCTGTTCCTGTCCAATCCCACATTCCTATTGGAACTGAGCTCCATGGTCAGGGGAACTGGGAAGAGACAGAACCTCACAACAGGAGCTTTGACCATCTCACCACAACCAGATCAAGGTGCTGACTACCACCAGCTCTGACTTTCCTTTTGCTCTTTAGGACCCCCTCTCACAGGCAGTAAGTCTCCTGTACTGAACCACGTTTCTATTAGCAAACCTTCGGGTGTAGTAAGCCGTAGTCCTGCCAGACCCCTATAAAATGCCCTACACCCCTTCTTGCAGGCCCAATATTGTCCTACAAGTCTGAGAGTAATCTCAGGGTGGCCTCTGAGGACAAACTCAGTTGTATGCTCTGTGCACTTCTGATTGCTTTCTCATCATTAATCTATGTTTCTGTTCCTAAATTCACTGTCCAAGGCATTATTTTTTCCTGTTTAAGCTGTGCCACTACCACTGGGCACTTGCAGTGTTTAAATAATAATACTGTAAGGAGCTGAACATAGTTAGGATGGGGTTTGGGATTATTTGAATGAAGGAAAAATTTGTCTCTGTATTAAAACAAAACCAAAAAACAGACTTGATATACATAGCATTAAAATCACTATCAAAAGACACAAAAACATATATATATATATATGTATAAATAGAATTTTCAGCTCTCTGACTTTCACACTATTAGGAAGTCCGGATGCCCAGCCACCTGCACGGGCTGCTTCCTCCCAGTGACAGGGAAAGCATCCAGTGCCCTCCTGAGCACACAAGAGAGTCATATGCAAGCATCTTTGTAGCCAGAACAGGTATACAGTCCTGCTCCAAGCTGTGTTGGTCATGTTCACAGCCTCTTGACAGAGAGCTGTGAACATGTCATTTGGCTCACCTTATATTCCTTTTTTCCCCTGGGAAGTCTTCCCCTTTATGACTCTCATCCCCTCCCAGATAAACAGCTCATTTCTGTGTGCCATTTCCTCATCGGCCCTGGTTTTGCTGCTTTTATACCCTTATTTGATATTTATGCTATGGTTGCCCTGGCAATTTCTAATTTTGACAGCAATTTTGTCAAGCTACTGCCCTTTTTTGCTATCTATAGTGTCCTGCCGTTTCTCATTTTGCTGTCTTGTTAGTGGCACCACGGGTCAGCATGGGCCATCTGCATATACATTACTCCTCTTTGTGATCTGTGGCATCCTGCCGTTCCTCATGTTGTTATCTTGTCAGAGGCACTGCAAGACAGAGTGAACCATCTGTAGATACACCTTAACACATACCTGCCTGTACCATCTGCCACTAAATTAATAGGCAGAGGTAAGTGGAAAAAAAAAAAAAAAGCATAACAGGCGAAAAAATAGAAAATCCTTTTATAAACCAAGTAAAACAAAATAAAATCATGAACACTTTTGAAACTTATAAGTGAAAATCCATTAAATAAAATTACTTGGTGCAAATGTGGTTTACTGGATCTTGATTTACACTGGAAACATGTTTTAATATTTCTTGGAGACGTGTCCTGTGAAGGTGAAAGCATAACATCCCTAGTGTTTCCTGTTCAGTTCCACTTTTGGACCCCCAAACTCAGTCCCCCTGGAAACCCAGTCCCAAAACCACACAAGAACCCACAAAGAACTGAAAGTCCCTTTTTTACCCAAGTGGGTGTGTTTGGCTCTGTGGAAACGTGGAGACACCATAATTTGCCTTTCCCATGCAAAGGGGACAGAGTGATAATCCCTTCATGAAAGATGATCATCACCATGTTCATGTGCTTCACTGGTCCATTACAGAAAGTGGCCTCCTGAAATAGGACCTCCACCATGTTTGGGCTTGGCTTTCCCAGCTATTTCAAAGTGCCTGATTTGTGCAGGTTTTATTTAACATGCGCCACTAGCACAGCAGTGAGTGGATTGTTTTTCCTCGGTATATTTAGTTATAGATAAATTCCCAGAGACAAATTTAATTAGCGATCAATTCTCACTCAGCACTGTAGACTTCAAAAACCTTTTCCCCTCACTGGGGCTGCACAGTAAAGTGCATTGTAATTAGAAGTAAAAATGAGATCCCTGTCTTTTCTTATTTAGGAAGAGTGAAAGAAAGGATTATTTTGTTTTCTCCAGGAGAAGTATGAAATGAAAGCAACACAGCAGATGTTCAAGACTTGTTTAATGGTAACACGAACACATTTACGGTCATAACTTTCAGCCAGAAGGGCCAGTTAGTTAGGCAGTCCAGGATTTGGGCAGGAGTAAACTGCAGATGCAAATGTGGAACACTTGATCCATGATGAGCCATCATTCATCTCTTACTTCAATACTTGTCCTGCAGAAAGGTTTTGGGGGAGTTTCTTTTTCAGTGTTTGCATTTATATTACCTAAAGACACAGATTTCCAGTTCTGTACTTTCTTCTCTGATAGGAGAAAGTGTCTCCAGAAAGCAATTCAGAGAAGAAAACTCCCAATTCCTCTCTCTACCCTGCACCAGGAGATCCTCCCTAGCTGTGGGGATATGATCCATGATGACATCAAGGGACAGCTCATTATAGACATTATTATAGGCTCAATTTGAGGTGGTTGTGGCTCTCCTTCTGCCTCATAATGGGGCAGATAAATGTTCCCACTGTGCCTGTGGGACAACACAATAATTCACTGCCCCTTACACCGGGCACTTGCCAAAGGTATGGCATACCTCAAAGCCCAGGGTGTATTTTTTCAGCAGCTCTGTAGCCCTGTGTCCTAACTCTTTGAGCCTGCAAGGGAGACTGTACAGACAAAAGTCGTTTTCATGGTCTTGGTCAAGGTGGCTGAGAAAAGCTGCCGAACTGTACTCTGCTAGCAAAAGCTCCGTGAACTGCAAACAGCTTCGCCTAGGGAAATGCCATAAACTCTTAGCACTAAATATTTCACTTGTGTGGAGATCTGTATGTCAGAGATAATGGGCTTAATTTGAGGATGGCCTTTTACAGAAAGTTTAATATCACACACTGGGTTCCTGTGATGGGCCTTTTGCCTTTTACACTTGCAAACAACACCCCCCAGGCTATGCTGTCAACTGAGAATTGTCTGAGGCTGTCTCTGCCTGACAAAGTCGTGTCCTACTCTCCATCCGTTACCTAGATAAGACTGAAAACAAGCTGCAGACACTCTAGAATGTTCTTGGATGCTCCTGATGGAAGTGTGTTTAGTGTTAACACCTTCTCTGCTTAGCTATGATGATGTAAATTTTGCCTTGCTCAGACTACTTTTATGTAATATATTTGGCATAAATGGTCTGTAGAACTTGCATTTCTGTTAGTGATCTGTTCAGATGAGAGGAAATAACATTTATGGTAGCTCTACTGATATCTTTGCCAGGAAGATATCTAGGACTTCTTACCAAATTATTCAAGCATTATTTTAAGTCTTAAACTGGTGCTTGGATAGCATTGCTTTTCCCAAACTCTCTCACTCATCTCTTATAGCAGTTTAAGTCCAAATGTTCCCAGCCTCTATTGCTGTGTTGTAACAGTCACCTTCACACAATACTTGCAGAAGTTCAGATCATTATAGAGTAGACTAACTGCCTACACCACATTGTACAAGCATTTATCACAAATAGTCTCTATTTGATGCAGTCTCTTTCCCAGTTGCCCAGACATCCTTATCACCACAGGCTGCACTGAAGGCTAGGATGAACCATTATGCCAGACACAGCTAGATGCAGTTCTTCTTCCCTTCTCTTTTCAGACATGAATGACGATGCTTTATTCACTCGAACTTCAAAGCTTCATGGTACTTCAACAAAAATGTCTCATATCACTATGTTATATGCAGAACTGGTCTGGAACATTCATTCAATCCTGCTTGTTTACCAGCAACTAGAGGCAAAGAATCCTCTCTCTGGAAAGATTTCTCATTCATTGGGAAGGTTTGGGGGCTGCCTTTGCTCAGTTCATGACGTGTATCACCAGAGGTTTCCCACTTAAAATATGAGGGATTACAATAACAATAGTGTCCAGTCCCTGTGC
This sequence comes from Anser anser, assembly GCF_964211835.1. Lineage (NCBI taxonomy): Eukaryota > Metazoa > Chordata > Aves > Anseriformes > Anatidae > Anser > Anser anser. The sequence goes on from NC_139721.1 coordinate 7,758,628, forward strand.
AGCTTACCACAGAACACAAGACAATATAAGTTTTGCCAGCGGTGACACTGCAACACAAAATAAGGCAGTGAATTTTGCAGGGACACAGCAGAGCAATCACAGAACTCATATAACACCTCATTGCTACTGCATTTCTCTTCCCCTCTTGGTCATGCAGCCATGCAGAACAGTTCCTCTCTGACAGTATTCATATAGAATAGATATTATTTGTGTCACGTGGCCATGACTAACTACTTGCCCTCTTCCTGGGCAAGATTGCAGGGGTAGGTGATACAAATGTGAAAGAGAGAGTGTTTGGCAACTGACTGCTGCCAGAACTGGCTCTTGATGCTTTTTGATTTCTGCAATGTTTCTTTGATTTGGGGAATTTGAAATGACAAAGGCAGTATTAATGCTTTTTGACATTTAAAAAAGGTCACACTTTAAATTAAGTAAGAAATATAGGAGGTTTGTGAAGTCTCCTCAATGATTCTTTATCAAATCTTCTCTACAATAAGTTTGTAAATTGCCTTCATAATTCCCCAACACCAGATAGACCAAGCACAACTAAAAGTACCAAAGGATTAAAATGTCAATATTTGAGTTCTTTCCTTCAAGACATCTATTCTTTAAAAAACAACAACAAAAAAATCCAACCAAACAAATAAACAAAAAAACATAATACATTGCCTTGTTGGCAGCTTTTATTTTTCTTTCCCTGAAATTCATTTCTTTTACTGCAAAATAAGTTTATTAATTCCTCAATCTGAAGAGACAGCTCACATATTGACTGGCCACTCAACATTGTTGCTGCACAATATTTTCACCTAACAGCCTTCTCTCAATTGCTTCAAGAATGTCTAAAGCATTGGGGCCTGGAGTCACAGCATTTGAACACTGACCTGAATGGAGGACAGGAGAGGAAGGCTGCAAAAAACTGAATTATACAACACAGGAACACACATGTAAGATAGGATTGTTGTGGAGGAAAGAGTGGGGAGCACAATGCATCAAGCATGAAGGAGGTGCATTGTCTCTGCTTTAGTAAAGATGCAAATACTTTACTGTCATTGCTATGCACATGAAGCAGGAGAATAATATCAACTACTTAGCTTGGGGACTGAGCTATAATTAAAAATAGATAGACTAGTCTTCATATTTTACATATGACGGGATAAGCTGTGGTAGTTTTCTGCCAACCTTTTCTCCATCCTTGGATGCTGTATGTTACATCCAAGCATCCCACACTCATCTTAATTCAGTCGTGTCCATGAAGGATACTGCCATTGTAGCCACAGCAGAAGTCAGCTTGTGTGACAGCCTTTGTTTTGGCGATGGGACACAGCTAAAACTCAGCAGTTCTAACTGTTAGTTTTGATTGCACCTGAGATAAGAGGAGAGGCTGACGGAGTTCGGCCTCTTCAGTTTGAGGAAGAGAAAGCTCAGAGGGATCTTATCAATGTGTATAAATAACTGATGAGAGGGAAAGAAAAAGAATAAACCAGACTCTTCTCAACAGTGTCCATTGACAGGACAAGAGGGAATAGGCACAAATTAAAACACATAAACTTCCACCTGAACACACAAAAAAACCAACATTATTATTATTTTATTTTTATTTTTTCAAGAGAAGGTTGTCAACAACTGGCACAGTTGGCCCAGAAAGGCTGTGGAGTCTCCCTCCTTGGAGATACTCGTATTCCATCTACACATGGCCCTGGGCAACATGCACTAGGTGGCCAGGCCTGAGCTGGGGCAGGAGGGGATTAGGACTAGGTGATCTCAAGTGTTCCCTTCCTACCTACATGATTCTGTGATTTTTCAAATAATTTCAAGCAATTTTCTTTGTTTCTACTGCTTGTTCTCAGTTTAAATCGGGATCTTGCCTGGGATGTTCTTTTGATGGTCTGTTCAATCATGTCATTATAGTATATATGTCTTTGTCATTTGGGATCTCAAAATATAAAACAGATTCAAAACAAAACAAATAAGTTTTATCTCATATCACCACAAAGTTAAAGGGAAATTATGCAAGATGCATAGATGCCAAAGAAAAAAAGAATAATTATGTCTATAAATAAGACAACAAAAAGAATTTATGTTCATTGTAAGAGGAGCAATGACATACCCTGCTGACTGCTGCAAATATTTGAAAATGTTGTTACTCTTAATGGGAAGCAATTTGTTTGGAATCAGAGCAGGGTGCTAAGAGAATTTTTCTCTGCTTCTGACATCATCTCACTCTGGAACAATGTGCAAATCATTCAAAATCAGAGAAAACAGGGCTGGGAGGGACCAGGAGAAACTTTCCAGTCAATAATCACTGTGGGGTCAGCTATACCTAAACCACTGATGGCAGATGGTAAGATATGCTAGACTGCCATCAGCCTATGCCAGTGCTTAGCTTTCCTATTTCTTAAAGAAGTTTTCCTAAGGTTTAGCGGATTCAATTTTTATTCACTTAAAGCTAATCTTTGTTCAACCTACTGAACATGGAAAAAATATCTGCAGATATCTAAACCTCTTTCATTTTTCTAGAAAAACCAGTTTCAATTCTTTTGATATTTTTTTTTTTTTTCCCCCCAGATCATTAAATTTACAGGTGTTTCCTATCATTCTTGGGAAACACTGGTGTCCTGTCCCGGGATACCAGAAATAGTTGGTGAAATGCTCGGGATATCCATCCTCTCAAGAGGAATTAGCATCTCTGTGATGCATGAATCCGTTTTGCATGAATCATTTTGAAGCAAGGGTGAAGAAGTGGGTACTCCTCTTATTTCAGCAATGGGCACCAGAAGTGGCATTCAGTTTACTAAAATTAAGTGATCTACACCTGCATTAGGGTGGGGTTAATCTGAGTCTTCCTCTTTGAGATGAGCTGTGCTGTGGTTCATGGACTAAGAAAACCCTGCAATAAAGAGTCCTTTGACAGAATCATAGAGATTTCCAAATTAGCTAGCTCAGTTTTGCCTGTATTACTTACACTTGTTCCCACAAATAGAGCCATCAGTCCTCTGATACAGGATCTTGACTGGACATGCAGCTCTTCATATTGCTTGCATTTCCCTACCCTGGAAATAAACACCTTTTCTTTCCAACAGTATTGCATCTCACCCAGGAAGCTCTGCTGTTAATCAGCTGCCTGTTTTTCCAAGCACATTTTTAAGGCATTGATACACATAACCCTGGTGGTTAAAAAAGCTTTGAATAAGTTGATAGAAGACTTGGAAAAACGTCATGTTTTTGTGTTAATGTGAGGGGACTCTGTTGACTTGAAGGGATGTTTGCTCTGGCTTCACTCTGGTGTAATTCATGTGAGAATTTGATTCTGTGTAATTAGTGTGTATTGAAAGGGACTATCCCATTATGCTAATATATTCGATGTGCTATGATTTGGTAATCACCTATTTGAATTTCAGCTATATTAAGAGCAACTTCTCTAAGTAAAAACAACACGAAAGTACAGTAACTAGATAGAAATCAACTTTTTATTTGTATGCCTGCAAATTCCCTACATTGCATCCCCAAGGAGGTTCTCAAAGCACTTCACAAACATTTCTTAAGCCTCACAGCCAGGCTGTGAGATAGATAAGAATTCATACAGGTGAAGATCAAATATCTTTGCAAAAGACATCCTGTAGCTCACACACCAGTTATGGTCCAATGCAGGGAATATTGAGTTAAATTCTATACCTGTGTCAATTATGAAGGTGAGAAAGATGATGATAAAAGTCTTTGTTGTCCTAAATTTTATGATTCATCATCTCCATGTGGAGTTACAGGAGAACAAACATATTGACATTTTAAAATGGTAGGACCTGTGGGTATATTTCAGAGTTCTGGGTTACTGCTTTAGGAAGGCCTGTTTTGAAAAAGAAACATTCCGTGTTTTTCTTTTGCTTGGAAAGGAAAGTGTCTAGCTTCATAGCTTTAGGCATTTAATGTAGGTGTTTGGTTAAGAGCTACACTCCCAAAAGATATCTATCCAGTGGATAAACTGTTGGCCTAGATAGCCTGAATTGGCTTTTTCGACTCTGCAGAGCTTAAAGGTAGTTATTGTGATTCTCTCCCTGAGCTTGATATGTTTATACACTGCTTTTCACTCTTATCTGAAAAAATACATTTGTCCTTTCTGTTGTGGAACAAAGTGTAATTAGATTATACTTAATGTAATGTTTCCTGTTACTTAACATGTTCTTACATAAACTGATGTTCCCTTGCACTCATTATAATGATATGGTTGCGATTCATGGAAAATTATTTCGGTACAAAAATGTTAGGGAGCAGGCTAATGAGAAAACAAAACAAAACAAGTTATTCTAAAGTAATTAGGAACATTTATCAGCTCAATGTTTATCATTGATTATCATTCTACACACTATGGTTTTGTTTCCTTTTTGTTTTGTTTGGAGGGACAATGCCAGACAGTGAATCATGGATGGCATTTCTATGGCATCATAAATAAAAACTTTCCCTTGGTGTGATGTCCTGTTCCCTGCTCTAGCTATTTCGTCTTTGGACATAGCACAAAATGGAGCTATATATTAAGTAACATTGATTAATTTCCCAACCCTGATGTCACAGAAGTAGGATGTTGCTCAGTATAGCACCAGACTGTAGGATAAATATTGCTGGTAACTTTGTACACAGAGTTGTGAACACCAGGAAGAAAGGAAGCTGTTTGATGAGAATTTTTTCTTGGCATAAGAATGACTGGGGAACAATTAACCTTGGATATCGGAAACTAGAATAAACTTTCTAATGAATCAGTGGAATAATGAAATCTTGGCATTGCTGAGGCAAAAACAGGCAGTTACTATTTAAGATGGAGCGTGATCAGTTTTATAGCAGGCTCACAGTTCTCTGTAACAGTGGTGGGATGGATTTGGTGACTGAAAGTTCTTTCCAGTCCAACACAACTATTCTTGCTGCTGGGAGCCTGTACATGGAATTTAGGCATAGGTAGGACAGTATGCCACATGTCACCAGGCCCAAGGTCACATAACAAAGCAGTGATATCCCATGGCACAGAAGTACTGTCTGATAGAGCTCTTCAAGAATAAAACATATTTTTTTTTATTTTTTTTTTCAGGAGGAAGAGTTGACAAGGTAGCTGATAGGAAGGGAAATGTTTCCTCATGTGAACCATGAGTACAATAAAATAAACTCATGGCTTGAACCTTAAAGACATAAAAAAAGGTGTTTGGTTCAAATACAGTTCAAAGGGCTAAGAGTTCCCATATATTTATGAAGTATTCATCCTTCATAAAGTAGTGCAAGGAGGAGGAATTTAACTGCACTTGAAGTCCTGAATGTTGTGGCCAAAGTTACAACCACAGGAAACTCTTCAGTGAGTAAAATCAAAAGATAGAGAGTGGACTGGTCACAGAAACATTGCTGTGTGACAGCTTGGAACCAACACAGGAGAGGAAAATCTTGACAAAGAAACTGCTCTCCCATGTTTTTCTGAGGTTCCCAGGGAGCTGAAGTGATGCTGGGTGAGATAAGTGGGTTTTACTTTTGGCCCAACCAACATTGAGGACTGCAGCCTTCTTTTTCAGCCCCTAGTATCAACTTCCATTTCCCCATTGGAAAAAAAATCTGTTAAACCGGTTTAATTGAGCAAATTTTTGTTCAGTTCAAAAACGTGAAGGTACCTCACTAAACTTCATGTAGTACCTACATGATTCCTCAAAGCTGTGTAAAATTTACTGACCCCCTGTAGTAGCTGAGGAAATGGAGACATGCAAAGAAACTGAAGATTCAATCTGTTAAGTATATAAATCCTATTACCTTCCAGAGGACCTTTCACATAAGTCTCTAAATGTCTGACTGACTTGTTCAAAGATCTGTATGTCCCAACAAAGTCCTATGCAGTTCCAACAGTGACTTTCGCAGAGAAAATTTAAGAACCCAGAGATCCTCAACGAAGACCAGCTACTGTTACTGCCAGCTTACACTTCCTGATGCCTTATCAGTACTGAGCTCAGCTTGGGAATCTCCATCTTACAAATTAAATAGCTCATTGTTGGTATCCAATGAGTTCATCCAAATTAATACTCCCCTCTCCCATTTCTGCCCACTCCATTTTTTCCAGGAGATTTCAAATTCTGCAACCACTTAAAAGAATAAAAGTGGTTTTATCATGAGAATGCTATTTCTGGGGGACTGAAAAGTGGACAGATTTTGTTCTGTCTGGTCTAGTGGATAATAATGTCTTAAGTATTCCAGTCTCAGTGCCCAGAATTATGTTTGGTTTCTATGGCAATCCAAGCTAGGATCTGCCAAGCAAGGAAGAAGTCGTTGGAGAAGGGGGATTGCCTGGAAAATGGGAAAAGGGTGGAGGAGAATGGGAAACTGGTTTGTGGTGGAGGAATACGTGATGAATTGAGTGAGTTGCTCTGAGCTTCTGGGCATGGGAAAAGGGTAACAGAGAGGTCACACAGCTCTAAGAATTGTTGGGGTAAAATGAAGGGAATTACTACTTCAGGGGAGGGATGAAGGAATGTCCTAGGATGTGCAGCAAGTTTATCCACTGAGGACTTTCACAGAGCCCATAAATCCCTCCAGATAGTCTGTCCAGAAAACTTGTTTCAGAAAAGTTCAGTTGTTTTTGTTTTATTATTATTATTATTATTAATAATATATATATATATATATATATTTTTCCTTCCCAGAACCATTTTGATCAGTAACTGGCAGAGCAATAATTTAGCTGAAATATAGTGGCCGGACTTTCATAAGCTTCATCTGGACTTAGGCAGGTACATTATCCCTTTTATCAGGCAGGAAACCTGGAGAGCCAGTCATCCCAGCTCTGCACAGAAGAAAACACCCAGTGCTCCCACTTGACTACATAAAGGAACTGAAAATTCATGTGAATTATGCCTTTCATGGTTACTCCGTTCTTTTGCAACCTTGGTCAAAATACATTTTCCTCCATAGCTCTGTCGGGAGGTAATCTCCTCATTTTTATTTATTTATTTATTTATTTATTTATTTATTTATTGGCAGTCACAAGACTCGAAAACAGATTTTCAACTTGGTTGAATTTTGGATTCTAGTATTTGCCTTTCCCTAACTTATTCCACTACTTCAGATTTACATGTGGTCTTCCGTTCAAGTACTAGACAAGCCTGGATACTTCATCCAGGAGCAGTTGTGGTAAGCCTGCCATAGCCATGGTCAACCCGATATAAGGAAAAATGTAAAGGATTTTGACCACTGCTGAAACAGTGCATATTTGCTTAGCTCTCAGGCCTCCCGTTGTCTCTCTGCATTGGAGTAAATCTGGCAGGAGCAGGAATCATCGACCATTATACACTGCTCCAATGGAAAATAATTTAATTACCAACCACAACTCAATTCCATAGAGTCAATATACATTCCCTCTGCTCATTTGTTACGCATCACAACTAGCTGTTTCTTCTATGAGTCCGTGTGCTTTTGTTAAGAAGTAAATGACAGCTGACAAGGTGTGATCTTTCCTCTTCCTTTCCTTTCCCTTCTCTTCTCAGCCTGAACGATATCCCAAGCAATGCACTACTCCTTTCAGCCTGGAAAAATGTCAGCAGTACTTAGAGCCTCTGTGAGAAATAGAGTGTCCAGTCCTAAATGAAGGAAAAAATGATGCTGTGTGCAATGAATCTAACACTGTACATAGTGTTCTGATTCCAGACATCACGGTGGCAGAACTGGCAGTAGAGATAGGATTAATTCTTCTATGAAAACCTGGGTGAGGTGCAGATCAGCCTTGTTGTGTGCACCTGCCATCCAATAAAACCTCTGGTAAAATTATTGAAAAATATTGCCATGGTATTCCCGGGCTGGTCAGCTGTAATGGTTCCCACATCACAGAAAAGTGGGACAACTAATTGTGCCCTGCACATCCAGAGATGAAGGGATTGCAAGGTTAGCAGGCACATAACAGTTCAAATAACCAGCCTAAGGAGTTATTTGTATTATCTGTATTACACTCTGTGCTCCTGAGCAGACATTGAATACAAGGCACAAGCTGCCCATTAAATAAATAAAAAGCACTACAGCTACGAGTTTATTTAACCCACCAGGGAATCAAAGATATGGTACTGCCTCAAGTGATTTCTTCTTTGGGGTAAAAAACTTGGAATAATATTAACTTTTCCAAATTAAAAATTAAAGTGTCACCATGTGGGATTGCTTCCTTCCTCTTACTCCCACCTCCATTAACTGTTTCTTCCAGCATGAACTTTCAAAGCCTGGTCCCAGCATTGGATGGTCAATAGTTTATCCTATGGTAGAAGGTATTTCATATCCTTCAGCCTCTCTAATATAATCATCATTTTCTCCAAGGTTAATGAATAAAGTTCCTGTTATTATATACACTTCCCTCCTAGTGGTGTTATCTGCTTCATGCACATTCCTCAACACCACATTGTTTGAACACCCCCAGGCACAATTTTATCTTTAATAATAAAATAATAATCAAAAAGAGTGCGTGTGAGGGAGAGCATTTCTCCTCCTCTGCTGCCTGCAGGACACAGTTTGAGATTCCAGGGGTTTTATTGCTTGCTTGAAAGGGAACAGTTTGCATTAGATTTCAGGCACGTCAAAGTCTACACAGTGTGTTTTCATCTTGACTTGCTGTAGCAATAAGGAGAGGAACATCTGTAATAATGAGCACCTTTTATCCTATGCTCTCCAGATGCTTGAATCCCATGTTAATTTTATTTACATTCCTAGAAGGCAGCAGGCAGGGTAGGGTGGAGTGGACAGAAGGATTTTTTTTAACCTTCTTCCCCCAGCTTCCATCCGCTGCTGTGTAGGGATTCAGCTGGCACTGGCTGGGGCTGCTCACTGAGGGTGAGGGTGGTCCAGCACTGTGTGGCACAGTGGCTGGGCAGGGGGGCTGCAGACTCTGTACATGGCTAGGGATGAGCCATCAGAAATGTAGCCCAAATCAAACTTCAATTTCCTCAGGACTTGACCCTATCTTTGAACAGGGCCTCACGCAAGTACTAAACCTTCTTGCACAGTTATTTCTTGTGTGAGCTGGGAAAGCTTTCCCAGTGTCTGTAAATTGAGAGTAGGCAAAAAGCATCACAGAGCAAATAAAAGGAAGTATCCAGACAAAGAAGAGGATCTCACAAACAAAATATAAAGCTTTCCTTTTGGACATTTCTCGTAGTCATGATATTTCAGGAAATCCAATTTTCTTTCTGAATGAATTGCAATGAAGAGAAGTGTAAAGGAATATATTGAAAGTATTTTGCATTTTTTGTTCTTTTGAGTTCTCTGACATATAATTTTCATTCCCATTTTCTTTCTTATTTCTCTGATGCATATATGCATATATACATATGTATGTATATGCATATGTATGCACATGTATACATGCATGCTTATGCCCCCAGTATTGCTGTATATATTTCATATGCACTCAACACCTTCTGCTCAGACCCATTCATTTATGACACTTTCTGGTTAACAAAAGAGAGAGAAGGAAGAGTTGTGGTTCAAGAAACACTCTCATTGACTCATAGGAGAGGAACCCAAGCAGGACATGACCCCCAGTTTACAGCCATTTCAAAAGCAAGGCCCTAATGACTATGATGGAAATCCAGCCTCTCATGAATATTTTACCTCATCAGATCTCTTTATTCCAAGCGATGCCAACAAACAGGCACGTTTCATTCAATGGCTTTCCACCTTTTTTATTTTAACAGCAGTATTCAGAGGTATAACTGTGAGCATGGAAGCATTGATGGGTCTCATACAGGCACACAGCAAAAAATCTTGCAGAAACATGGGAAGGTCTTTGCATCACTAGTTTCTTAACAGAATAGACAGGACTCGTAATGAACAGGCAAGAGAGATGAAGTTCTTCCCGAAGTCCCATGGTAAGTCACTGGCAGAGCTGAGACTGGCTCTCAGATGTCCCTGGGGACAAAGGGGACAAAGTCTTGGCCACTGGATCATGCTTTCAGACACACCTATGCACAACTCTTATTTGGCATTGCAAAGAACCAGGTATTTAATAGCACAGGGCAAGACTCGATGTAATAATTGTCCTACTGTTTGGCACAGAAAAACAAATATTTACGTAAGGGAGAGGAATACCACATCCAATCACATTTGTTCAAACTTTCCCCCCTGTTTCAGCAACACTTTATATTTTATACTTCATTTTAATTAAGAAACCAGGGAGCACTTTTCCAAATTGTTTCATTTGATCAAACCCGCTTTCTGTTATTTGTTAATCTGCCATTAGAAGGCATTTGTCTATTCTGTCAGCTCCCTCTGGCTTGCATGGAAGAGTTTATTACTCAAAACTTGCCAGGGCCTCGTTAGCCTGACAAGCTGCATTCTGTTTGCCCTTAATGTGTCTAATAAGTGCTGTCAAGACCATGGAGAGTTAAAATGCACAGCCTGCTAATTTAGTGGGAAGCCTTGAAGAGTCTCTGCCTATTGGAGAGCATCTGGAAGGTATCTCGGTATGCCTTGGTCTGGTGCAGGGTTCGTCAGGACAGGCCTGAAAAAGTAGATGAGATATAGGCTTAGGAATGTGGTAAATCAAAGGGTCATTCAGTAAACTCTGAGGAGTTTGGCACAAATGGTTAATCAGCTGCCACAGTTTCATGCCTGATGCTGGATAGTCCGTCAGATTGGTGACAGAAATGTGATATTGAGTATCACAGGGTACACCTGCATATATTTATGTGAATGGAAGTACCCACACAGGCTGCAATAAAAATTCTCTTTGCATACACGTTTAACCATGCCCACTCCCTGCTGCCAGTCAGCGTGATCACTCGACTGACGGTGTTATTAAAAGGCTATCCCGGTTAATCTCCACTTTATGTTTGCACACTTAGTCAAACAGTGTTGTGGTAGATCTGTCAGCTCTCTGAAAGCTGGCAGGCTCCTTGAGAGCAGCACCTGTACGTATGTAAACAAACAACAACAAAAAAAGCAGGATCATGTATTTTCTCCATCTGGCACCAAGCTGGAGCTTTGCCTCTATTAATCATGCTCATAGCCTCAAAGGTTTTTTGTAGCTTGTTCATTTCCTGACCCAAAGGAGTAATGGTTCGGTGCTTGGCACAGAAAAGCCAGGGCTTCTGCATTTTGTTCCTAGCTCTGCAATCAATTCACAGCACAGGCTTGAGCGAATCTCTTAGGATTATGTCCAAAGGGCTGAAAACTATAAAATGGAATCAGAGAGACTGTTCTTTCCAGGATTCGGCTACTAGACTGCAACCCAGAGCCTGGGAATTGTTACCTGGTCCCTCTGCACAGCATCGTGAGGGGGAGGACACCTCTGAACAACTGTCACACTGGCTGAGGAGATCTCAAAGGAGAGCAAAACACCCGAGAAAAAGGCAGATGTTATACTTTGTCTCTCCTCAATAGAGGCAACTTTTGGTCTCTACTAAAAGTCTCTGGTTTATCTTCACCAAATCGAGAGCTCTTCTTATTTTTTTTTAATAGAGATCAGTTTTGGTGGCACATCTTTATACACATTTCACTGCTGAGCACACCGTGTGGAAGATCTGGTACCAGTCTCACTGTTGTCTAGAGGGATTCAAAGCCACCTCCAAGAACAAACTCTACTTATGTAGATGTGGGGAGGAAAGAGGTTTCCATCATTCCTCCTGTTGAGACAGGGGGAAAAAAATAAAAAAGAAAAAAATAAGAGGTTGTAGTATCTTTGTCTTTGGAGATATTGAAAACTCAACTAGTGACTCTATGATGTGACTATGTGATTCTAAAATTATATGAAAGTACTCTACAGCGAAGAGTATGTGAGTTTCCTTTCAGCCTCATGCTTAGAGGTCTCACTGTGAGAGACTTTCCTGTCCTCATTCCGAGCACTGTTCCTATATTTTATGTCTGTAGCATATGTCCATAACTTACTATTTTTCCTTCGCAGGGGAGGGCACCTATTGCTAGGCAGCAGATGCACACATCTGCCTGAGAAACGGGATGCTGCAAATAAACCCATGGGAAGTCTGATGCCAGACGTTCAGGGAAGGTGTCCGAATGGTGAAAGCAAAGAAAGAAGCAGACTTGAATGTGAGAGGTTTGGATTTATGCACATAAATTTTACCTACTCCACATTGTATATGTCCATAGTTTCCTGAGAGATGGCCCCAAACCCAGGACTTAAAAATCTTTGCTTATGTTACTAAAAAAAAATGACCTGATTTTCAGCTGGACTTAACAAAGACACCTTCTGTATTTCAACCCTAACAGGATCATGACTGAAATGAAATCATACACAGATGAGTGTCCCAATTGCTACTGTTATGAATCCTGCTGTTTAGGTTCATGTTTAACAGGAGGTATATGCAAGGCTCATTTGCTATCAAAACAGTGAAGAAGCTCCTCATCTGTCACTGTCACGGGCACCTGCAGCACTCCACAGTGCAGAGAGCAACTAAGCAGTGTGAAAAGCCACAGTGGCAAACACGAGGATTGATATATTGATTACACAATGTGTTTTCCTTGTCATAGTGGAAAACACCTCTCAGAGAATCCAATTTCTCCACACCACACAGACACGCAAGAGAAGTCACAAGATGCCACGGAGCATTTGAGGTGCGTAGCAGTGAATAATCTCTGTTGTGGAATAAATAAGTCACCTGTGCTATACATACCAGAGCCGGGCAGTGGGGTAACTCTTGCCTATCAGAGAGCTCATGCAGAGGTCCTTTCAGCCAATACTTACCTCAGATACTTTCCAGGAGCTTAGATGTCATCCCATCTGTCCAAGTGGGCGCACCGAGGGCTCACCTCCCAGGCGTTGTGCACAGTAAACTAAACAGTGCCAGGGAAGAACATGCACAGGCAGTTGAGTGCAGTCATCCACACATCGTAGGAATAGCTCCCAGCACGGTCTTGGCCCAGACAAGCCCTGGGCCAAACACAAGTCAAAGACCATTTCCAGTAGGTAGTCTGCATGTTTTTCCAGTAAACCATTCAATTCCCGGGGAATAAGAGGGCGTCAGACGTGCACTTTTCCACACCAGTTTGCCTCAGCTCCAGAGAAGTGTCCCGACAACATTTAATTTACAAGAGTAAATGAAGCCACAGAATTTTACTGGCTTGTTGGTGCAAAGGAGTCGTAGCTATTTTCACTCTGGAGGGAAGATCAGTGGACAATTTACGAGTGATACCTGCAGAACAATACCACAAATACGTATCACTGCACTTTGGCTTCAATTGAGGAGTTCAACAAAGTCACAGAAAGGTTTCCATTAGCTTCACTCAATGCCAGGTGAACTGTTTTGTGCTTAACTGGCTGCCCTCGGAGCCAATTCATCCACTTTCCCTCATGCTGGTGTGGGACAGAGGAATTGCAGTACTGGCTCTGGGCCCCGGCCATTTACTCTTGTTGATCATTACTGATGTGAGCCAGAATGACATACTTAGAAGGAGGATAGAGGAAATGGCAGGCTATTTAGATGGAGTAATTTCCATCTTGGGTGCCTCATTGTAAACTCAAGGGCAACTTCAAATCCTGAAAAGCAAGGATTTTCATCCCTATGAATCTCAGAAAGTTGGGCAAGGTAAGCAAGGGGAATCACTCCCCTCTCCCCAGAAAGTAGCATTATGAAACTGTTATAATGATCAAGAATACCTGTTATAATTCTTACTCTACTTTAATCATCCTCTTCGTTCAAAGCTGAATAGATCTCTAAGGGATGGTGTTTCTAGAGTATTAAAAAAAATAAATATTTTAAACACTTCCACACTTGAGTATGTATTGCATGAAAACATTGTCAGGTTCATAACACGACTGGAGAGAGTTTTTGAATTTTCTGTTTTACTTTCTCCTTAACCCTCGAAGTTTTTGAAATTTCTGACGTATTTTCTCCTTAATCCTTAAAGTCTACCAGGCCCACCTAAAAACCAAGAGAACATAAAGCCCAGTTCAAAAGACCCTGCAACCTACATTGGTATACGAAATCTCTCTTCCAAACAAATATTGCCTTTGATATTTCAACCTCAAAATTCCCAGCAGTAAAACTGGAATACTGCTGCCTTCCTCACCAGAGGGCCGTTTCTCAGAGCTGCCCATCACCTACAGCCGACTCTGGAAAGCTGTATTTTCCACTCATACGCTGGAAAAAATCACTTTACTTCTCTAGTTCTTTTCCTGCCCTTTTCTGTTTAGTGACATGCTCTTGAGGCCAGCAAGCACCTCTTTTGATGTACCTATCATAGTCCTAATACAGAGAGGGTATGTAGAAATTGCTGAAGTATGATAAAAACATTATTACCACTGTTATGGACTCTAGTGAGAAAAAAATGCCTACTTGCTGTTGCCGTGTCATTTAGTCATTTGGCTATAAAGCTGTAATCTTCACTTAGTAGAGTAACTCTGAGACCAGATGACATTCATTGCTCTGCGCAAACTATATTTTGTTTTATCTGTATTTTATTTTATTTAATTGCTTTGGTCAGTCAAGTACCAGAAGTTCAATGGTTCATCTCATTTCCTGAGGGATGTTTCTGCAGACTAAAGTGCCAATATTTCCAGGCAGCTCTGCAAATATAGCACAGAGGAAAACATACAAAAAGAGTTGAGAAATAAACATTTTTTTAAAAAATAAAAAGCTTTCCCGAGTTGAAAAAAAAATATTTTACTTGAAATTACATCTTTATTAAAGCAAATAGGAAGTCTCTGGTATAAATTACTTTGATGTATTAGATGTGATGCTGAATACGATTTTCCCCTCTCTTTCTTGGATAGTTAAGCTCAAGCAAACCGACTGTGATTTATCTTCTGCCCTCTTAATTTTGACACTGTGTCCATGTTCCTCCTTAGGTACCTGGGAGAAAAGTTTGTCCAGATTTAGGATGTATCAGCATTATGAAGTCTGGATTTCAAATAGCTAAATCATTTGCACGAAGTTTCGAAAACAAAAACAAAAACACCACAATGTTTACAAGCTATTGATGGTGGCAGTGGAAAAGCTTTTGCTACTGATGGAAGGGAAACTGGACTGGCACCAGTAGTGGGAATGTGACCTCCCCCAGCAGTCATCAGGGGAGTAAATAGCAGCCCACACATTCTCAGAAAACTTTTCAGCAGTCAAAAACATTTATCAATATGAGAGGAAAGGACATCTCTGCCCTTAGATCAAAAAGAAGGATGTCTGCCTCATTGTGATGGTGTCCAGAGTCCTGAGCATTATAGGAAACAGTACCCTTGCAGGAAGAGCAGCCATGTGCAGTATGCCATCAAAAAACAGTACAACACGTGCACTAAACCCTCAGAAACAGGGTTGTGTCCCTTGATGGAAAAAAGAAATTATCCACAGCACACTTGAGAAATTTTTACCTTCATGAATTACAAAGGTTTTTCCATTTTGTTGTGGTTGTTGTTCTTTTCCAGTTTGTTTTAAAATGTAACACACTAAGGAAAATATATTGCAATTGCAACTGTTACCTGTGTGACTTTAGCAGCAGCTTATCTGTAGTAAAGGTGAAGTTCTTTCCAAGATCTACAAGCTCAGGAATCCACTGCGGAAATGCACCGGTTTTCAGCAAGAAGGCAAAGTGAAGTTAACCATTTAGCTGGTCAAACAAAGCAATGTCAAAGTACAGAGGACGGAATTATCTTTGAGAAGCAAGAATACTCCATTCATGCTACATAGTGTGTTTCATACCTGGAGAACATCATAGACCTAATTCTGGTCTGATTTTCTTCGAAGTCAGAATATCTGTACTGAAGTCAAGGTTACGGTCATATAAGCCCTGGCATATAAGATTATAAGCACTCCCACCTGGTGAAGTGATGGGCGAATGGATCCAGGCCACTTTACCATGTTAAAAAGAGCTACTTTCATCTAAATTGTTCTTTAACCTCCAGTGTTATACATCCAAAGTAACCAAACTGAAGTCAAAGTGATTCCCTGGCACTTGATTGTATTAGCTGGCTGAAGGGCATTAGACACCTTTTACGTCTTTATTGGTTTGAATTTCCCCATATATAAATAGATACACATTTGTAGATAATGGTACTACATTTAAAACACAAGCCAGTGCTTGAACTCAGGGCATAGAACATGCCTGTGATCTGTTCAGAATTTCTGGCTACACAGGCCAGAGAGACTTCACCTCCTTTTGTTAATTATGGAGGGGACAACTTTGTGAGAAGCATCAAATAGCCGAATTTGAACTTCACATGCAAAAGTTATAAGAGTTCCATAGGACTAAATTTAAAACTTTTAAAAACTTTATGTGGGCTTTCAAATGTGAAATCCTTTAAGCCTCTTTCAGTCTTGGGTCCCACAGGAAGATTTCAGAGATTTCCCTCATACTCAGAAATCAGCAGCTTCTCTTTTTCCTCATAATTATTACCCTTGGCCTTCTCTTTTCAGTCAGTCTTCCTCTAGGGTGGGCTTTTTGCTACTTCTAATTTAAAGATCTTAAGAAGGTCACTTTCTCAGCCAACTTTATAGGATATCACCTGTCAGAATGGGGGCTGAGGCTTAATTTCCCTTCTCCAAAACACCTATTCAGAGACCTACCCCTTCATCCAAGCAGTCCAGTAAGAGCTGGAATCAAATCATTGCTTAGCATTATACTGAGGATACATTTAAATCCAGAATCCTAATTTCATCCCTAGGTCAACATGTTTGAGAGACCTCTTTTTCTGCCTAACTTTCTCTCCTAGCTACCTTTGCTTCACCTTCTGCATCCATCTAGCACGTGCAACAAATTCAATTATAAAAAGCATGGGGTCTGACTCCCCCTCTTATTTCAATCTGTTTCATTCAGCAGAGGTATTTCTGAGTTGCACAACAAAAAGGGCTCTTTTGGATATGTAGTGATGCTGTGTTAATCCAGGTATTCTCTGAACTACTCTTCTGAATTTTTCTCATCTGCTGCCTGTATTTTCTTCAGAACTGTGTGTGAGAGTCCATAGAGCTGTTTAACAATTTATCTTTACAGTTTTGCAATCCTGTTGATTTTGCAAATATAAAACTCTGTGAAATTTCTGTTTCAATCTTTCATGTAGTTTCTGGTGACAGGATACAGTAAGGCAGGATTCATCCTTGTGTGCATTCAGATGCTTAAACACTTCCTTCCATGTCCTCTGGTTATGATTTATTTCCTCTGATGAATGACTGCTTCATCAAAGTAAGTGCATCCAGCTCATGACAAAATTGATAGCTCAAAGCTTTTGCCTACATGAGCTGGTATTTTATTGAAATGTTTGCAAGAGCTGCAATACACAAAAGAGATCCAAAGACAAAAGAATAACAATAACAATGTAATGAGGGTAGCTCTTCTGAGAGCTCCATTGAGAGCCAGACTTCACAATATGCTAAATGAAAAAAAATAAAAATAAAAAAAAAATAAAAACACAACGCACCCACAGCATACATAAGATTCATTGGCAGTGTTGTTTTCTCCACCCAAAATGTTTGTGTAAACATAGCCCAGAGGAAGGCAAATCATAAAAGAATACACCTCCTTTAAGGAGGCTTCAGAGAAAGATGAGTCTCAGGATACTCCATAAAGTGTCAGTTAAACAAGCAGCCTTTGGAGCCTGGCCCAGTCCACCTCCCACACACCCAGAAACTGACATACGGTCCTGCTGTCTCCTCTCTTTGTAGCTGCCCTGGCTGCTGTGACTGTGGGCTTGTCTCTGCAGAGAGACAGCACTTTCCCTCATCAGGGTTTGTTTTCCCCTTTTAGTGCTGGGCTCTTCTTGCCCAAATGAGCAACCCATTGCCTCATCAGCTATTGGGTCTGGAGGTACAGTTTTTCTCCTCTGCCTTTTAGACAATGCTGTTATCCAATATTGTGGGTGCATCAGATATTTCAGAACATCCCTCCCAGTAGGGTTTTCTGTCAAACTCCCACAGAACAGTCTGTTGATGCATGTCTTGAAGGATTTGTATTCCTAGAGCATGCAGTATCCTACAGACAGCAATGACCTTGATCATAACAGAACTGTTGTCTTAACAAAAGACAAACATGAGTCTATGCCATTTCCAATTCACTTCACATTGAATTCCAAGCTGTTCCGTCTCAATTTTAGAAATAAACATGTCTGATCTGACCAAAGGAATGGCTCAGCCCATTGGTGGCTTTATCCTGCTAAGAAATAATTCAAATCTGGGCTACAAATACAGATAAGAGAGTTGTGATATTCTCCTGGAAGGAGATATCTTCTACCTGCAAGTTATAGCATAGAACAGCAACCTGAAGAACATGACCATCTTTGCCATATAAACTAAACCCAACAAAAAAAGTTATTAAGAGTAAATGACATACATGGAAAACAATGCATGACACTATGGATATTTATGGATAAGATCAGGAATATCTTTGCTCTCCCAAGAGGTTCACCTAGCAAAGCACAAAACAATTTGTGTGTGAGATTTTGCAAGTGACTTGACTGTCCCTAAAGCAGGGATGATGGTTCCCTCTGTCATTGTCTCCTAACAAAACCAAGTGTTGTCACATAACTACCCAACGCTCAGATTTATTTCAGTCCCTATTCATGGAATGACCTTCCTGATTAGTCTATAGGCCCAATTTATTTATTTATGTATTTTCCCCCTCCCCCCACCCTAGAAGACATGCAATGGATTGCTATCCGCAAGCAGCTATGCACAACAAATACAACTGACTGTTTATTCGCAGTTTACAGGACTAGCCTGGTTTTGAGGGAGACCATGTACTAATCTTCAGCCCTGCTACACCACACTGAATAGTCTTTACTGCTTTTCATCTACCAACTTCTGCTGTTTCTTGTTTTGCCATTAGACAGCTGCGACGAACTTTGGAGCAAAAGATCATTCTTATTGGGAACACAGGGGGTTAAGTTTCCTCTTCCCCAAGATGACTTTGGCATACATATGCTGATTCTGTTTTCAATTGTGCCATTTCTCTCCCAGTGCATGCACAGTCACAGCTGTGAATGAGTTGCAGGCTTAAATTTTTAATGCTGGAGGCTATTCCTAGCTACCTCTTCGACATTACCACCTCTACTGCATCCTGCAATGTACCCATGGAGAGATCCTGGGTTCCATTTAATTGGAACACCATTTACATTTGTCTTTCCTGTTTGTATCTTTGAGGTCTTAAATGGAGTCTTGCTGAGGAATGGTAACAAGTTTGTCTTTCTCTGCTTATTCATTTTGGAAAAAAAATAAAATATATTCAAACTACATTCTCTTCAAACTGTTGCTACAGAAAGAGGAAGAAGAGTTCTTAACTCAGAGTAAAAGACATCCAGTTAATATGGAGGAAAGATAGGAAAATAATGCTGTTTATTAATAGCTGGAATAAAATGATCACTGTGATTTATTTAATGGGATAAGCTAATCTCGGGGTATTGTTTTCCAGAGTGTCATTGAAATAATAATAAAACAACAACAACAACAAAACAAACAAACAAACAAAACAAAACAAAACAAAACAGCCTCTGCACTGAGGAGAGCCTCTGCTAAATAGAGAGGACTCAGAAAATAGAGGCAGAGAAGTCATCCTCACTTTATAGGGCTAAGGCACAGAGAAGGTAAGGTCAGTAAGTCTTGTAAAATTTGGCAGCTGATGTTGTCTCTTGTCAGTTTAAGACCTATACTTTAAACTAAACAGCACCTCTTTTTCATCTGTAAAATTTCCACAAATCAGTACCTTGCACAATTTGGAAACAGGCTGAAATCTGTGGGAGATTTAGGTAAAGGACATATCTATAGGAAAAAGAAGCAATACAGTCCATTATGTGTTTCTATAGGACAAAAAGATTTTTTATTTTATTTTATTTATTTGTTTATTTATTTATTGATATGTGCTTTGGTTGCCAGTTAGTTAATCATCTTTCATCTTCTGCAGGGAGTGTGCTACCTTCCTTTTGGAATAGGGCAACCACTACAATGGGCACCAGAGAAATTAAGTGTTGAAGGAGAGAAGTAAAACAATGTGTCTTCTTCTCTGGTGTTGTGCAAAGAAGGATCACTCATAAGGAGATTCTGTTGGAGATGAATTTACCTCCTACTTTAGTCTTAGGAAGTGTCATCCTCTAGATCTCATGATACATCAAATAAAAATCGTAATTTGCTAGCAGTATTAAAAACAGTATTAATATACTGCCTACACTTTCAATGAGATAGAATTTATCTGGAAAATCTTCTGGCCATTCTCCCTCAAATGGGGAACATGCTAATGGCATTACCTCAGAGTACTGTCACTGAAAAAAAAAAGAAAAACGTGATGGTGGGGAAAATGCAGTCTGCCCTTACAAAATCCTTCGGTTTTGTTTTCAGTACACTCCAAATATTAACATTAACACAAGCACAACCTGAAGGACAGCAGAAAAGAAAAATCTATAATGAACCTAGTTTCTAGCCCTTACTTTTTTAGGAATGGTAAAGCTATAAGATATAAATCTAAATGCTTTAAGGAATAAATCAGGCCAGAATATAGCCACTGCTGAAGTGCTTCTCATGGCCAGTGTTACCTTCTAGCAGGCATAAAGTGGCTAAGCACCCACAAAAATGATGGATCCCAAAGCAGCACAGCATCCTTCTGGTGCTGTCCAATGCCTGGACTTACCAAGTTGTTCTTGCTGTTAATTAGGGATGAAGCTTCCTGCTCCAGGATTTACTCTAACACAAAGGTACCTGATGGGAAATTTCTGTTTGAAAACTTTGGCTAACTTATGCACAGCTGAGGCTAGGTCCGTATTAGTATGTACAATGTTCTCTCAGTAAAAAGGTGACTGTGAACGAGAATGGATGTAGTGACAAATGTCGTGTATATATCTGACAGGCGAGCGTATGCTCTGGGTATTTCACAGATCAGCTCTGCCTGTCTCTCTTGGCTCACTGATGCTGAGTCAGGTCCAGTCCTGGCCGCTCCATCCTGGGGCTCTTTATAAACTGGCGAGACTTTGCTGAGGGTGAAACCATAGCTAACAGGTAAACCCAAGTGTCCAAATGCCACCATCTGTTATTCCTGTGAGGAATGGAAAACATGCTTTTGGGTCTTGTCCTGGCCTAGGCATATATTCTCCTGTTATATACCTCCCTCACTGTCTGAGTTATTCCCAGGGCGTCTCATGTGTCCAAATTTGCTAAAACCTGTGTGGACTGAGTAAGGTGGATTCAGGTTAATGGCAGCCCTTGGGGGCTGCAGGGCTGCTTCTCACTCCTTGTTTTCCCAGCTGCTGTTGCACAGCAGGTGTGTTTTTTTTTGTTTGTTTGTTTTTGTTTTTTTTTTTCCCTCCCCTTTCTTAAATCTGCTCTCACAGAGGCACAAACAACATCACTTATTGGCTTGGCTCTGGCCAGCAACGGGTCCCTGTTGGAGCCGGCTGAAATTGGCCCTTACCTGACATGGGGCAGCTGCTGGGCTCTTCTCCCAGAGGCTAACCCTGCAGCCACCCACTGCCACAATCTTGATATGTAAACCCGCTACAGGATGGACCCAGTGTCCTGTCTCATGGCTGGCTATACAGAAAATGAAGACAAAACATCCTAGAGGTACACAGAAAAAGGACAACTAGACACTTCATACATGTTGTAGATAGGAAATACAGATACTGGAAGAGGAAACCAGAGAAGTTGTGGGTTCTCCTTCCTTGGACTTCCTCAAAACTCAAGTGGTTATGGCCATGAGAAACCTCCTGTAAATTTGAAGTTGCCTTGGCTTTGAGCAGGGGCAGGTAGATGACCTGTAGTTAGCCCGATAAGACTGTAAGGCAGTGTTTTTCATATAAGCGCATTTTATGCAGTATCAACTCATATTCAGATTATGTTGAACCTGTTTCTCGTTTCAGCCTCTTAAATGGTTGTGGCTGGACTTGAACTCAGAGAGACAAACATGCAAAGGCATTTTAAATTGATAAACAGAATGTTGTTGTCCAGGCCTCTGTGGATTTGGGTCTTAGACCACAGACCAACAAATCTTTTTTTGCTGAAATACTCATCTTATTTCAGCTATTTCAACTTAGAACTTACTAGGAAGGAACAAATCAAAATTAAGAGGAAAACTGTGGATCTTTTACATCAGCTTCAGCCTAGTTGGATTTCACCTGAAGATTTCTGCTTCCATGTCACTGAAACATAACAAATAAATAAATATAAAAGCATTTTCTTAGTTTACACCAATTGTAGATAGACAGAATAGCTAGACCTGTAGAAACAACTTCAACATGAGAAGTCATTTCTCTGCCCTTTTGAAAGCAAAATGTGGGTATCAGGATCTTATTAAGTCACAAGCTGTTGCTTTGCTGTTGAGCTGCTTTCATCTGCAGGTTTTCTTCTGGTCTGTCTGATGTAGGGCTGAATCAGACAAATGCACTTGAATGCCATTTATAAATTGTATTGCATTTATAAATAAGTACTACTGTAATTTTTTTACTGTTTGTTTTTGTCTCTGAACTCAAGAATCTTATCTCATCTGGATCTGAGAAGACACGGGTTAGAATCCTGTCTATACTGTCCCCTCCTTATGATCACGGTTCATGACAATCCCGTTTCCTCATCTGAGGCATTTTATCTACTGAAGATTTGGAGAATAAACACAGCCATAGTTTGCAAATGCAAATGATTGCTGTGTCTCTTCATTGAGATAAATAGCAACAGCCAGAATTTGATTTTTTTTTTAATTCTTTTCTCATCTCATTGGTATTCAGCAAAGTACTTTAATGTTGATTTCATTCATGCTGCAAAACTGTTTACAGAATAATAATGCCTTAATCATGTGGTAAAATGGGGTCACGAATGCAGTGGTGATTAGGGCCTGAAACAGAAATCTCAAAAAATGATACACACAGCTAATTCACTCTGCAATTTTCCTTCAGTAAATGAGTAGTACCACTGCTAGGAATCAGTGAAGCCTTACATGGGATGAGGTAGGATTTTGGCTGATTAACTACACCACAGCTCAGCTTATGGCCAACACCACAGCTACTTTCAGACTTCCAATTTAAGCATTCAAGCACAGTTCAGCACAAAAGAGTTCACAAAGAAGTCATCACATTAAAATTAACAGCTGATGGTGTGATGAAGTCTTTCTATATATTGAAAGCTCAGTTATTGCCACTGATGTTGTATATGTTATCAAATGTGGTGAAAGAACTTTGAGTTGTGTGGTTGTTTTTTTTTTTTTTTTTTCAGACACTGGAGTTTTGCTGCAATGATATAGTGGAAAATGACAGAGTTCAACTTGTCTGAATTTACTGTACCATGCCAAATGTAAGAATCTGGAACATGGATGAATACATGTGGGCTTACTTCTGTTGTCCTCACTGGATCCTTTGCCTATTTATGAACCCTGTAGCTGAGGTCACCTTCATAAAAAGAACCAATGAGAATGGACTTAACCTAATAAAGATCTTTGACCGATGAACAACAAAAAAGTTTATTACCAAGCATTAATTAACTTTGATGCCAAGCAGGTTATATGTTCTAACGATGAGTTAAAAGATTTCCAAGAAGCACTTCACATTTCTTTATTATTTCACCCAATTTACTTTATTAAAGAAAACATGAACAGAAAGGGTGCATAGAATTCTCTGCAAGGTCAAGATTGGTTGCAAACTATTTAGTGGTAAAAAGCAGCCTACTGAAGACATTCAGCTTTACTGAGAATCATAATACATTTCGATTTCCACTGAAATGCTCAGCCCAGCTATCCTACTCCCAGCAATTTTTATAGCTATTTATATATTACCCATATTGCTTTATTATTTTACCTTTAAGAAGTGCAGTTTAATGCTTGAGTGCTTTTCAATTTTGCCATTCAGACTTCAGATTAACTTTATAATGACTAGCTTAATTTTTACAGGTTGTAACATGTATTTTGTCTGAAAGATACCCCTGGTGATATGAGGCTTTAGATGACTTTGGTTTTGCAATAAAAGTTAGATGCAGTCTGATGCCTTCTTACAGTCATATTGTGGCTGATTATACGACTTCATATTCTTTCTGGCCATTGTAGGATGCAATTTACAGCATATTTCTTTCATGGGGTTTGAAAAGGCAGAGATCCCTGAACTGCAGGGTTAGGAACAATTTTGCCCTTCATTTCTTGAGCCACAAACAGATTACAAGTGGGTGGGGAGTCTGCATTGAGCCCTTAAAATTGTTTAGTACAATGGGAAATGAGCATCCAAATGGGAAAGTAATAATAAAAAAGGGACAAACAAACAAACAAACAAGACATGCGTATACTTGAAAACCTGTTAGTGGGGATGGGTATTCAGCGTTGATTTGACTAGCTTTGAAAGGGTCAGACAGAGACAGCAGAACCACAGAACAAAAGCCCTTGTCTTCCTCTTCGAACTTTTTGTCTCTTGAGTTTTGGGTAGGATTTATTTTACATTACCCTGGGAGATTTTAGCTCACGCTGAAGTAGGCACTTACTAGCTGAATTGTTCACTAGGCTCTTCTGAATACATTGACTAGATCCTCATGATCTATTGCAGAGCATAGACACCCAGGGCAGGAGACTGTATTCCACACGTGAATTTTAGGTGTTACAAGATATCCTCCTTGCCGTCTGCATGCTGCTTGGAAAGCATGGGGTTCTCCCATAATACTGTATTTCATCAGCTACCTCCACATAGACATCTTTGATACTGCGGAGTATCACAGATGACACTAGGCAGATGTCTGAGCAACCCAGTGCTTTTTCACGTAGCAGGTGTCTGTATTAGGCGTCTTAGACTCAAAAAGGACTTACCCTGGGTGTCTTCAGTCCAGATGTCTCCAGCTAAACACTAGCTCCCACTGTAGTTATTGGGGAGAAGTTCAGCAGAGTCAGGGAAGTTTAGGATGGGACTCTTCTGACTAAATGTAGGAGCTTAGAATGACATGAAAAGCTCAGTTCAAGGAGTCTCAAGTGATACTTAGGTGTTAAGGAAACCGAGTCAAGACTGTATAGGTTCATGTATTTTACTGACTCTGTTGACCAGCTCTTCAGTGACTGCACAGGGAATCCAAAGAGGTTTGCTCAGAGACATCTGCATGGCAGAAACAAACGTTCAGTCAGTCGAATCTCATCTTGGATCTCCTAGGCAGTGTATCACAAGTGAGTGGGCGGCAGATCACAAGAAACATAACTTTGCTCTTCCACCACAATGAGGCTGGAGGAGAGCATTCCTATCTCTAGGACAGCTGAGCCCAGGCAAATTAAATGTTGTACTCAGAGGTGAGGCCCCCATAAACTGTATCAGTAGAATTGTTAGGAGCAACTGGACCATCTCACAGTTTGAAATAGCTGAGGAATGGGAGCAAGGTCTATTCTCCTGATATATGAAGAGGCTAAGGAGTAGACATTAATGTCTGGTAAAGGGTAGCAAAACCCCTCAGGGATATAAACATCTTAAACTGTCACATTTTGGTAAATGTGAGAGGCAAAATGTAGCAAGAAGGTTGCTCATCACTGTACTTCCTATGAGATATATAACCCCAATTATATGTTGAGAAGGGAGAAAGGACTTGAGCCCTCCAAGCATTAAGTCACAGGCTTTCACATACACTGCTGTTTGCTAGTTCAGCATCCACAATTTTTTTAAGGACCAAATTCTGGAGAAGTGTTACTGAACCATACCCCAATCCATTCTGAAAGAGAAGTTGGATCTCAGTTTAAATGTTACATTACATACAGGTTTCATCTGTGCATAAATAAATTAATACATAAAAAGAAACAAACAATACAAACAACCCACCAAATAAATAAATAAATAAATAAAGTGATTAGCTGAATTGACCTTGTAGCTAGGGCTTAAGGATTTACAGCATGTCTGCAAGTTGAGTCTGGCTTTAAAAGTGCTCCCAAGTGTGCAAAGTTGACAGTAGAAGAAACACTTGTTTTCCCTTTAAGTTTGAAGGAGTGAAGCCCTCATTTGCAGCAGTGTTAGTGTCTGAGATGGGAGTCATAGGGTGCATTAATCTGTGAGAGAGTCCTGGTTGAGAAAGAAATCCAACCTGAAGAAGTTAATTCCCCCTAGAAATCAAAAAGCCTAGAAAGAAAGGAACAAATTCTGCAGTGATAAAAATACATATTTGAGTTCAATCCCTTTTAAGCCACACTCTTATCAAACAAATATTACCAATTGCCAACACTTTTTTTTTTTCTTCCTTTTCTTTCTTCAATGTGAATTTAACATCATTAGGGGAGAAGAACCGTGAAAACCTCTGTCTGTTTTTGTTGAATGGGATTAAATGCTTCAGATAAAAAAGAAGTTATTTGATGTCATAGCTAATATTAGAAAAAAGAAAAAGGTCTGCAAAGGTCTAATGGAATGAAAGAAAGAAAGAACCTTTTTCTTTTGTTTAAGGAAAAAAAAAAGGATAATTTCTCATTGACTCTGAGCTTCTCAAACACTCAACTTTCAGTAGAACTCATGGAAAATCATATAACTTTTTTCCCCCAAAGAATTAGATTTCACTCACTGACATCTGTTTTTAGTAATAGATGCAATAAAACTACCTGTGCCAAGAAAGTCAGAACCTTATGCTTACTGTAATAAAGCAGAAGGATTTACAATTTGGTGCAAAAAGGTTTTATGGTTCACTATAATTCTTCAATTCAGAGTGTTTCTTAACTTTGAGACAGAAGTGATTAAAGTGAAGAGGTGGCCTATTATTGCTATTTTTCCTCAGTAAATTTCAAGTAACATTCTGAAGGTGGTATCAATTGTAGAGAAGGTCAAGAATTACCTCCTGGAATGATTTTTCAATGGAAAAAAATCTTTTGTGAAATCATACTTTTTCCATGTAAAATTCTCCATGAGGAAAACAAAAATGACAAACGTGCATACACCCACAAAAGAAAACACCTGCAATTTCAGTATTCAGACAGAACATGAAATTACAAGACTACCTTCCAAGCAGTTAACTGGAAGGTTACAGTGATACCTGGACCTCAGCTCAAATGCTCTTTGAAACAGTGAGGAGGAAAAACTGATCCCACAAAGGGATTGGATTTGCATAGTAAAGTTTGTTTGTAACACTAAGTTGGTTTATAAATTTATATATTATATCTATTATATTCCAAGTCCTTATTGTTAGTTTAGTTCATTTCTGTAGAAACCTGTTGCGGGAGAAACTTAATTTTTGCATGCTTAGATATAATGTATAGTGTACCAAACTAAAATTTAGAGAAGTAAAGATACCACCGTGAAGTACCAAACTAAAATTTAGGTGTAAAGATAAGATGTAAAGTAAAGATACCACCGTGAAATTCTCTTTATAGCAACCAAGCCTGAAAGAAAACATGATGTTTATGGTTTAGGGAGACATTTTGTTAACTTTTTAAAGCTCTACCCTACTTTAAGAAATCACAAAAGGAGAGGAGTGCGCAAACACTGCCCAAACAAATTCATTGATGCACCTTTTAACCAAAAGCTATCAGCTCAGAGAATTTATCTTTCATGAGATAAAGTTGAAGAAAAGGCCTGAAGCTGTGTGGTTATTCCTGGAGAGATGAAAATGTTACACTGTGATGTGCTGTTGTCTGGACAACAGCAGAATCACTGGCTTGCTAAAGCATTACCACTCCAGACCCTGTGGACTGAAGGATTCCAAATGTCACTCTAAGACATGAAAGTCCACTGTCAAAGGGAAAAAATGAGTGCAGGTTCAGTTCATGATCATGGAAAATGTTAGAATTGACTATGGGGAAGGTTTGCCAGCTCTCTTTGTTATTTATTGCCAGATACAACATTGGACAAGTGCTTAGTCTGAGTGTCTGAGTATGATCTCTAAACTAAAGCCAGAAAATGGACTGAGTTCAAATTACACTTATTTACCTTAGTAAATGAGATAAATATATCTCTTTCTGGTGCTTGAGTCATCTCATTTATAGCACTGACGACACAACAGGTTTCTGACAAGGAGTTTTCTCTAAAAGCATCCTGTCTACAGCTAGTCTATTCTTCCCATGTGCACGTCTGCAATCAGCAGCTAAGTCCTGATAGCAAGCTTTTACTGGAGACAGCGACAGGGAGGGAATGAGAGCTTTTCTTCTCAGCCTGACTAGGAACTTGTGTGGTTTTATGAATAAAGAAAGCACCCCATCAGATTGGGAAGTCAATGAGAGTGGTCTAGTGGGGCAACATATCAGGGTTATCTTCTGACTCTACCTGAAACTTCTACCTGAAGACTTCTAGAAAGGGAGGTATTTTGTTAGTGAAAGAAAGTGCATTGCTGCTCCTTTGTTTCTTCTTCCACCTCTAAAGGGGCCAATATGATAAACCTGTTTATTCTTCTAGATGTGGGATTTAAAAGGACATTGTCCAGCAGCCTTTCTTTGTCATTCACAAAATACGTCATCTCACATCACAGCCCTGGCTGTCCCCAGGAGTCCTGGGGCTCCATAAGGGTGTGGGATGGAAGAGCGAGGGACTCCAGCATGTGCTTTATTCCAAGCGGTCATAGTGCCACTGCTTTTACCACTGGAATATACTGGCTAAAAGCTAGCTTGGGTATGTCTATAGTGCTATGACCTACTCTGGACAAGGATGGGCTGGTTGTCACTTCTTGATGTCAGACTTGGTTGTTGTCAGGCAGAGAGTAAAATAACGCTACAAGAGAACCTAGGAGATGGCATGGGACTTTCCAAACACAAAAAAGGAAATGTAAGAAACAAGAGGATGAAAGAGTCTGTGTGGGTGTGAGAAGAGAAACTGTTGGGGAAGAGATACTTAACTTGATTTTGCGGGCTCGCCAAATAAAATATCACTGTACTTTATGAGACTGAGGGCTCTTGGATCCTTGCGCAAATGGGCCAGCCCACAAGTGTTTGTCAGGTTCTTTTGGGGAAGTAATGATGCAGTCACCCTGAAAGCTGTGTGGAATCAGCAGAAAATCAGGTTTCTGTACTACGCTCACAATTAATGCACTCTCTGCTGCAATAAATTTACACTTAATGATGCATTTAGTGGTAATAAATGTTGAGAGCTATAAAATATTCTTACAATTGTTATAATTTGCTACCTTTTAGATGTCAATGACAGGTGGGAACATGATGTGTACTATTTTGGGGAAAAATTCCTAAACAGTTGAGGTAGAAAACCATGAGAAAAGAAAAAGAGAACAAGGTTACTGGTAATTATAAGTACTGTTTCTCTATATCAATCATAAGAGTGCTGAGTTAGGAAAATAGCATTTAGAAACTTCTTTTGTTAATTAGAAATATTCTCCTTGCATCTATACAGTAGTATTCCCTCTGAGATTTCTGTGCCACCAAGCAAGGCGTTTAGGAAGTCATTATGACATACAAATAGAGCATGCTAAATTAAACTGATTAATTCATCATATGAATATTTTCAGCTGCTTAATTTTGGCTGACAGTAAGTTCTAATGAACATCTAATCGGCAAAGAAAGTCCAAATATCTGAGAAATCTGAATCACTGAAGAAGGCGTGACACAAAACTTACCTACAAGTAGAGGACATAAGACACACTGTTTTCCATGGGACCAGAATTTTGTTCAATATACTCCTCCAAGTAGTTCAGAGCTAATCCAGCCCTGACACAACCTGTGAATCTCCCTTCTGGACATTTCAGACAGGAAAGTTCAGACACAAGGATCGATCCATCCATCCATCCATCCATCCATCCATCCATCCATCTATCATTTATCTATCTATCTGCCTCTCTGTCTGTCTGTCTATCTATCTATCTATCTATCTATCTATTTATTTATTTAGAGTACTCCCTAGAGTTCAGGATTACTAGGAATTTGATTCAGAGGTCCTTGGCTGGGCTGAAAAGCATTTCTATCATCCCACATTTTCTTTATGGAGACAGGCAGTGTAGGTGAAGGCAGCTAAAAATTAAATGT
Source organism: Anser anser (assembly GCF_964211835.1). Taxonomy (NCBI): domain Eukaryota; kingdom Metazoa; phylum Chordata; class Aves; order Anseriformes; family Anatidae; genus Anser; species Anser anser. The sequence continues at coordinate 7,788,412 of NC_139721.1, forward strand.
GGTGATCAAATGGTTTGGACAGGCAGAACTGACTCACTTTTCACTTTCTGCCCTGGAATACTAAAAGACATGAGCTCACTTTTTGGCATGGGGAAGAGTGAAGTGGAGGGCTGAGAATGTCTGAAAACATCAGCTTGAGCAGGTGCAGGGAGGGTAGGTGGAAATATTCAGCTATTGAATATTGGTTCACATAGTTTGGATTTGTTTTAGTATTTTTCATAAAAGCTTGGAGTTTAGAGGGGCACAGTATTTTCAGGGGCCATCAAGTTTCAATCAACAAGGAATAGACCAAGCTAATGTGAATAAAACCACAAGCTTGTCCCACTTCTCTTCTAGAACTTCACCCCATCAGATCTAAAATGCTGAGGTTCAAAAATTTCAGTTAATGAGTTTTCTTTTACTATTTGCCCTTTTGGACCTCTTTCAGACTTCAAGCTACTTGCACTACTGTAAAGTTTCCACTATTTGGAACAATAAAAAGTACTGAAATCTCAAAGGAAGGTAAGATAGCAAGAACTGTCCATCTTTATCTTGTGCTCACATCTAGAAGCTGAGGATGATGAGAGCAGAACTTCTGACAGCATGTTTTTACACAACAGGAATGAGGGTGAGATGTGTTTACAGTTGCCTCTATGGTAGAGAAGCCAGACGAGAGAGAATTTCACCTTAAGCAATGAGTCAGTGCTAGTTGTATTTTTGCATCAACACAGGGTAAGAGAAAGAAGGTAGAGTGTGGTAAGTAGGATGAAAACGCTGTATTGTGTTCACGTGGCAAAGTTTTGGTCTTGAGGTGCTGCAGGGTTGGTCTCTGAGAACAGCCCAGCAGCTGCCCCATGTCAGATAAGGGCCAGTTTCAGGCAGCTCCAACAGGGACCTGCTGCTGGCCAAAACTGAGTCCCTGAGAGATGTTGTTTGTGCAGACACGGGGGGACCTGCTGTGCTACAGCAGCTGGGAGAGAGGAGTGAGAAGCAGCCCTGCAGCCCCCCAGGTGAGTGCAGCAGGAGGCAGGAGGTGCTCCAGGCACGCAGCAGCAGTTCCCCTGCGGCCTGTGGAGAGGCCCCTGGTGGAGCAGGCTGTCCCCCTGCAGCCCACGGGTCCCACACGGAGCAGATCTCCACGCTGCAGCCCGTGGAGGAGCCCCCGGTGGAGCAGGTGGATGTGGCCTGGAGGAGGCTGCGGCCCACGGAGAGCCCCCGCAGGAGCAGGCCCCGGGCCGGAGCTGCAGCCCGTGGAGAGGAGCCCACGCAGGAGCAGGGGGTCTGGGGGGAGCTGCCGCCCGTGGGGGACCCGTGCTGGAGCAGTTTGCTCCTGGGGGATGGACCCCGTGGGACGGAGCCGTGTGGGAGCAGTTCCTGAAGAGCTGCTGCCTGTGGGCAGCCCCCGCAGGCTCAGTTCGGGAAGGACGGCATCCCGTGGGAGGGACCCCATGGAGCAGGGGCAGAGAGGGACCGTGAGGGAGCGGCGGAGACGAGGTGTCAGGAACTGACCGCAGCCCCCATTCCCCATTCCTCATTCCCCTGTGCACTTGGGGGGAGAACATGGAAGGGGAGGGGGGAGGGTTAGTTTGCTTTTAATTTCTCACTGCTCTAAGTAATAGGCAATAAATTATATTAATCTCCCTGCATTGTCTGTTTTGCCCATGACGATAATTGTTGAGAGATCTCCCTGTCCTTATCTCAACCTTTGAGCCCTTTCCATCATATTCCCCCCCCCCCCCCCTTTCCCTTTGAGGAGGGGGAGTGAGAGTGGTTGTGGTGGAATTCAGCTGCCCAGCAGGGTAAAACCACCACAAACACGTGCTGAATAACTCCTGAATTCCTGTGGAACATGCTAGGGGAAGTTGAGGTCCTCTTGTGCAGGGAAATTCTCTTTGCATAAGAAAACCTGAACAAATCTGTTTTCCAGAGAGTCCAGAGCACCTTAGGCGCTGGCACTGCTCTCCTTATTGTTGGTCTTTGCTGAAAGATTGAAGAAAGAAGCAGGCAGAAGAGGCCTGCATGGCCTCTGTACTAATGCCAAGTGCATTCTCTGGTTTAAAAACTTATTCTTTAAGTGATCTTGCTCAAGGAGACTGCACAAAAGAGTGGTAGGAGAACCTAGAAGAAAGCAAAAAAGCTCTATTTTGACCTAAAACGCATTTTCCCCTGTTGTTTGCATGGAAGTTGCCCTGTCATTCTCTTCCCTGCCTTTGGCAGGCAGACATGAGTTTTCATTTCAAGATGACCTCAAGCTGTAATGAAAGATGGGATATCTTTATTCAGCCCCAGTGATGGGCTGCTCATGTTCACATGCTTCTGGATGGCTTGAAGTACATACATGGTACATTCACGTCTGTTTATGAAAGACTACGTAGAGACCTTGTCCTTGTTCCTAACATCTGCCTTCTGCTTCTTTGTCCCCAAGAAACAGCACGCCATTCCTTCAAACATAAAGAGATGCCTTTCATAGAAATCCTTGCCTAAATGTTACAAGATGCAAACAAGTTTCTTTTCCCTGTGACATCACTTCCATGATCTACAATCCAAAATTACATACTGGGCACCTCAGTAATTTGGGGCGATGACATATTTATAAAGTGACTTTTTCTGAGAGAAATTTCTGGCATCGGGAAAGCCAGATTCCAAGTGGAATAACAGGATTCTACTTAAAATTAACAAACATGTGCTTCAGACATTCCCCACAAACCTAAGGAAATGAGACAATTTCCCCTGCTTACCTCGACAGGAAATATTCGCTCTGGTGATGTCTCGGAGTAGCAGAGCACTTAGGTAGGATTGACTGGCTGGGGAGTAAAAGCACTCCCTGAGCAGCCGTCCTGCTGTCTCTTGAAATATTACCCCATGCTGTTTTCTCTGTTTGGGATAGTGTCCTCTCTGTACCCCTGATCCCTTCTCTCTGCGCCCTCAGTACAGTGCCAGCTTTCACTCTGGCACAGGCTACAGTCACATTGAGGTGTGGTGTAAGGTCAGGATCTCCAGGCTCTTACCTCTCCCACAGTAATTAAAGCTCCTCTGGTATGGAACGAAGATACCTTTTCACCTCTTTATTGACCCTCAACATCCAGGACAGCTTCATTCTTCTGTCCCACTTTGAGGAGATCTGTTCATTGCAACATAGAAAGAATAGGATGAAAAACAAACTTTTACTATTTTTTTATCCCATGACAGAATTCCTGTCTTATGTAAGCTGGTGACAAAAGAGCTAGGTCTTTTCTCCCTTTCTCATTAAAAGTGTTGTGAAGGTAATGAAATATTGTTTTCCTTTTATTCTAATCCTTGAATGAGTTGTAAACAAAACCCACCAGATATCCGTGCTGTCATAGATGCTATCGGTGAAAATTAACTATGTCCCTTACTCCAGTTCATCAGTAGATGGTGGCAAAGAGTTCTTGCTCATCTGAGTTTTGGACCCCAAGGGCTATACAAATATGACAATAACAACAACTGATGGGTAATGTTTTACCATCTGCTGCACTCCGTAGCTTCAGCTGCTGTATTTGTGTGTAAATGAACCTGTTGCAACTTCCAGTTGCCTTCCGACATGAAAAGACTTGTGAGTTCACAGAATCATTTGCTGGCAATGTTTCCTTTTTCCAGGTAGTCCTTATCTTCCAAAGGTCTCCAGACCTTATTTGTCTGGCTGAATCCAGGGAGTGCATCTATCTGCAACTAAGTACTTCTTCTCACTATCTTGGTTTTGTTATTATTTACTCTGTAGTTCTATTATTTAATGATGAGGCATATGAGATATGATGTGTATGAACTATGTGGCAAAATACAACTATATTACAAGTTGCATTACTCTATAATTAGAAAATAAAATGAAAACTATTTGTCTGTACAAGAAACCAATACACAAAACATGCAAAGTCTCTTACATGGAAGATCTTATCAGAGAAATAATTATCTCCTGAAATTACAAGCACTGTGCTTGAATTCTCAAGAGCATCTTACAGCACAGACTGGTGTTTCATTATTACAATTTCATGGAACTCTCAGATCACTAATCCTAAAGCCTTTATTTGGGATTAGAATATAGATTGTAATTCTTTATGGGCAGAAATGTATTGCAATTTTGCATCAGCAATCTGCTAATAACCAGACCAAATTAGCATTTTAAGCTTTACTTGTGGCAGATCACAGCATGTGTCTATAGTCTATCCTTTAGCAACACAGCCTGGGAGACACATAATTGTAGATGTCTTTAGTATTGGCAAGAATATTGGGAAAACAAACAAACAGACAAACAAACAAACACAATGGTGAAAAGCTATGGAGTAAACAATAGCATTACTCCTAACATTAAAGCTGTTTCCTAGTTCTGCATCCAGTCTGAATTTGAAGCTGACATTTGTGACAAAGTAGCAAGTGCCATTTTAATTTCCAACATGACATTCTTCTTTTTTTTTTTTTTTTTTTCCCACCACCACTTTATAGTCATCAAAATGTCCTGCCCATTGTCCTTCCCAATGTCCTTCCCCCAGTGGGGAAGCACAGCTTCCTCACTCATTCAAAACCAGTCTAAAGCCAGTCTTGGGAATGAAAGTGGAAGCCATTTTCCATCAAAGAGAAATACAGTGTTTTGGTATATATTGAAATACACATCCACATTCATAGCTTTTAAATGCTATTCTTAATAACATTTAAACTCATTTTAAATACTTAATAGCAAGTGAGAAATGTCACTGTGGACAGCTGGTAATTGCAGAAAGCTTGACTGCAGAGATGAAAGCAAAGATGGTGTTTAGCTGTACTGGAAAATAGGTAGGAAGTAATGCAGAAGATCTAATGAAAGGGAGAGGTTCAGGGCAAGAGATGCAATTAAACATCTGCCATGGTGAAAAAAAAAAAAAAACAAGTAGAGTTTCCAGATAGAGAGATCTGAAAGGCTCAGGCCACTCAGTGAGGAGGGGAGGCAGACGGTGGGGGCCCTTTTATAAAACAAAGAATGGTAAAAAGTTCAGTCGTGCAACAAGGGACTTTCAATTAAGCTAAAAGGCAATGATTCAAAGAGCTCAGGAAAGAAAAACTGAATAGTGCATAATTAACCTGAAACATATTGTCACAACATTTCACTAGTAGCAAGCAGCTCAGAGGAATGTACAAAGAACATAAAAAAAAAGAAAAAAAAAAAGCTGAAGCATTAGTACTACAAATGTTAATCGTATGCCAGACATGACATACATAATGTTCTTACTTTTTAATTATATGGCTACAGTCTATTTTTTGTACAGGACCCCTGTCTTAAGTAGTTAGAAGATGGATACATGCAGGGACAGAACAGTGTTTGTATGCATAGTTCAAAACCTACTTTCTTTAATGCTTGAGGGTTTGGCCTTACCATCACAAGGCTCTTCTTTTTGTCTAAAATTGGTGTAGTGCAATGACCCTTTTATTAGAGATTTCACAGTCAAAGTCCACGTTATACACTGAGCATGAGGTCACTGGCACCAACACTGTGAACGGCAGTGTTGATCAAATGGTAGACCTAGCACTGGGTTTGCCATAAAGACCCTTCCATTTTCTGCAGAAAAGGACCTGGGGTCTGGACAAGCAGCAAGCTGAACGTGAAGGAGCAATGTGCTCTTGCAACGATGAAGGTAGAAAAGTCCTGGGCCACATCTGCAAGCCAGCAGATCCAGTGACACATTACATCTTCGGCCACACCTAGAAGGATGGCTGCAGATCTGGTCTCCTCAGTTTAAGAGAAACCTTGAAGAACTGGAGATGGTCCAGTGGAGTGCCACTGAGATGATTAGATGGTTGCAGAGCTTGACACATGAAGAGAAGTTGATATAAATGGTTTTGCTAAGCCTAGACTGAGAAAGGATTGGAAGGATCTAATCACAGTCTTCCAGTAGTTTTTACACACACAAAAAGAGTGTGGTAAATATTAAAGACCTGGCTTGACAAGTCCTTAAATAACCTAACCTAAGGCCCTGATTTTGACAGGAGTTTGGTCCAAATAATCTCCAGAGTCACTTCTAACGTAAATATTTCTGTGACCCAGTGTCTTTCACTGTCCTGTCCTGGGGGAGAGAATGAATAGCTTTATGCTCATTGGCATGGGGTAAGAGCCATACTGTCTGGGGAAGTTGCTGGAAAGAGCTGGAGAGAAGAGGGACAAGAAGGAAATGTCATTTACAGCCTTCAGCTTCCAACCTGATACAATGGACAAGCATGACCTAAAGGATTTGTCCTGTCTCTGCTGCCTAAATATTCTTAATACTATTCCTTGTCTCCTGCTGTGACCTTCGCTGTGGCAGTGGCTGTCAAATGATTGCCCTAATAAGCATAGCCATCTCTCCAAATGGAAGAATATGTTGAACCATGAAAAATGAACATATTTCCAAACTCATATTTTCCAGCAGCAGCGTATTACATTGTCTCTTAACATAATGGATTTGTTAGTATTGCCTCAGTTTGAAAAGTGCAGCAGGCACTGCTAAGGTGAATTATGAGAGGTTAACAATGAAAAGTAAGCAATGTGTACTGAGCCGATGACTCATACAGATCCTTTCAAGGGATGCACATACTAAAAACAGCTGGAAAATATCAGACAACATAAAAAATACACCATCTTTTTTCTAACCTCAGATATTGTAAATATACTTGGGATTTTAGTACTGATCATATCTAATTTCAGAGGCAATGGTGGAAAATATTGCATCACAATAGTTACAGTGTGACTTTTGATTTATCTCACTGACACCCATCAGATCCTTCAATGCCTTGATGACAAATAAGCACAGAAGAAGACAGATACGCAAACTACAGTTCAAGTGATTTATGTGGTGTGTGGAAGAACTCCATATGTGTATAGTCATATTTTCATTTTGGCTTCTATATACTTATCTGAAACTATTTCTGTGCCTGATTTATAAGGCATCCAGTAGGTTTCTGATTGGTTAGCATCTTCAAGGCTGACTTAACTTTAGAAAGACATCCATATCCGTGGACCGTCTTACAGAGTTCAGAGAATGTACATTCTTCATACTCTGCCTCATTATGAGTGTATGTTCCACATGTTATATCAAGAATTGGAAAATGAGGAGGAAACAGTTTAACAAGAGGTCATTTGATTTGAAAGGAATGTCAATATATTTCTGCTTCAAACGTATCTCTGAAATGAGAGTTCAAGCTTCAGAGCCACTTTCCCAGGAAAACACGTCCCAGTTAATCTTTCATTAACGCTAATTGGCCAGATATAAATTTAAATGTAATAAAATAATAACAATACCTAAAAATAAGCTAAGAGACCTAATAACTTTTATTGATCAGGATTTTATTATATATGCATCTATTCAGTTCTGATGAATGTCAAATGAAGTACCTAATGCCCAGTTACTAATTCTGTAACCAAAGACCAACTACAAAGCAGTGATGCAAGGACTAATTTCCGTGTGTGCAGATGAGAATGTAAGCTGATTTTGTGACTCACCCAATATCATGAAAGGAGTTATCTGAAGAGACAGGATTGCAATGCAAGAACTTCTGGACCCCAGGTCCACCCTTCGACCACATTCAGATTTACTTTGGATGAACAGTGAGGGCTATAATGGGCACTTACGCAGTTTGTCATGTAACGCAGCTGCAGAAGGCCATCTCTGAGTTTTCCCTGCTTATGTTTGGCACTACCACGACATGTGCATCCTTGAATTAAATAAATAGAGGATGATAACATGGAATATATAGTGCTCGGAATGACTAATGTAGGTACTTGTTACCATAGATATAAATGGGTAGAGAAGTACGTCCATGGCATGAGTGAACTGCCAAAACAGCTTGCAAAAAATAACAACCAAATGAACACATACCCAGCTCCCAAAACCTGAAAGTACCCAAACCCCCAGCTGTGGAATGTATATTTAACTACACTGGACAGTCATTTCTTGTGACTTAATGCACAGATATACTATTGCAAAGGTTACTTTCCTTAATTAATCAGTAGTTCTTTGGAGATCTTTTCCTTGTCACACCATTCTTCATTATTTTCTTGCCTTAAGCAACTTTTGAACTTCCAAGTGTTCTTGTAGCTTCTTCCATTTAACTGCAGCACTCTATTTACTTTGTTCCAAATTGCTTCAAATTTATGAAAAGCCCTCCCAAACCTGCATTTTCACATTTGGAGGAGAATGACACATAATGACTGTTTCTATACCAACAAACAAAAATATATGGAAAAAATGCCATGTCCTCAAAACCAAATGGAGTACTATGATTCACTTCTATAAAGCTATGTTCTCCATTCCTTCCCCTGCAAGCAACAGGATGGTTTTCCAAGCTGTCCCAAATTCATTGACTTTTACTAACTACCAAAACAAATCTAGAATTGTCTGGGGGTGTCATAGTTATCAGAGGACAAAACTATGCCTGATGGTGTTAAGGGATTTTGGAGCAAGTTCACTGGCAGCAGATAAGTGCTATTCAGTTAAATTGGCTTTATTACTGTCTTTGAGACGGATGATATTGGAATTGATTTGGTTCCTTCAAGTTTTAGCCATTCTGCTCTATCAACTCTGTCTCCTCTTCTTCATCTTTGGTGCAATCTGTTTTCTTCCCTCTCCTTTTACTTACCCAAGACTTCCAATACATGTCTTATTTTCTTATTTGTCTTCATTTCCTACTCCTCTGGTTTACCATGACTTTATTTATTTATGTATTTATTTATTGTACTGTATATGTAATCTGACCATTCTAACTGTAATGTCTAGTTTTGGATCCCCCAACCCCTCCCTAACATTAAAGAGTATTCTGATCAATTCTACAGACTAGACTATGGAGGTTTGACCGGTGATTTGACAGCAGAAGAGTCTCAAAAGAATAGAATGAGGAATCAATGAGAAGTCATTACTTATTCTTCCTCTCTGGCATTTATCACTTCTCCTCTAACACAATGCCACCACCTGTGCTGCTGTCTGCTGTCTTTGCTATGTTTGGTGGGTGGGTGCTTCCACTATAGAATAGGGAAAAGCATTAAACTTTCAGTGTAAGTTATTTCCATACTATCGTGTTCCCCACCTATGAAAAGGGAATCCCTTTACAACATTGCAAACAATGGATAAACTAAAAAGCATAAACCATATAAACATAAACCATATCAAAAACGTCTCTAAAGCCAACCCATGAGATTGCTGATCTGTTGGTATGCCATGAAGTATACTCCAGGACTTCAGTATAATAGCTGGTCTCCATTTAATGACAGATATGCTGTCTCAGCTACATTCTTCTCCACTGTTCTCACCCATCAACATAATGATGCTATCTGGGTACCAGGTATCAGTTCTCTTAATCTACTACCTTAATCACCCATCTTCTTTGAGCAGGGTTGTGGGTACTTAATCTCACTTTGTATAGGTGTAAATCTGTCCAGGTGCTAACTATGTTTGTGTGCATTTTGACCCAGAGGTGTAGAGGTTTATGCACTTGAAGAAAACTGTAGCTCACTTCAAAGACCAATGACCTAGATTTTTCCAGGGTTGGCTGTTAATTTTCATTCTCATCTGAAGATTCCTTTCAGACTTAAAAAAAAAAAAAAAAAAAAAAAATCTGGTTCTTTAAGATGGTTTTAAAAATTTTAAAGCTGAACACTGAACAATCAAAAGTAGCAATTCAGCATTACTCAGAATTATTATTCACTTTGAAAAATGTAAGCTCATTGACCAGCAGCTGACACTGATCAGAGTCTGTTAATGAGGGTGGCTGGCAATCCCTAGCACTCCTTTGTACTTTACAAAGTATGTCCCTAATGGACAGTCTGCCATTTTAGATTAAAGTGGGAACTTCAAAGAGCTTTACAATCAGAATCATAGAATCACAGAATCATAGAATATCCTGAGCTGGAAGGATTGATCCCACAAGGATCATCGAGTCCAAATCCTGGGTCCCCAAAGGACCACCCAAAAATCAGACCGTGTCTGAGGGAGCTGTACAAATGCTTCTTGAACTCTGTTAGACTCAGTGCTGTGACCATTGCCCTGGGGAGCCTGTCCCAGTGCCCGACAACCTCTGGGTGCCTTTCCTTAACCCCCAGCCTGACCCTCCCCTGTCCCAGCTCCATGCCGTTCCCTCGGGTCCTGTCGCTGTCCCCAGAGAGCAGAGCTCAGCGCCTGCCCCTCCGCTCCACTCGTGAGGGAGCTGCAGGCCGCCACGAGGCCTCCCCTCAGCCTGCTCTGCTCTGGGCTGAACAGACCAAGGGACTTCAGCCTCTCCTCATGTGTCTTGCCCTCCAGACCCTTCACCATCTTTGTAGCCCTCCTTTGGACGCTCTCTAAAAATTTTATGTCTTTCTTATACTGTGGTGCCCCAAACTACACACGGTACTTGAGGTGAGGCCGCACCAGCACAGAGCAAACCAGGACAATCCCTTCCCTTGACCAGTTAGCAGTGCCGTGCTTGATGCACCCCAGGGTACGGTTGGCCCTCCTGGCTGTCAAGGCACGCTGCTGGCTCATGTTCAGCTTGCTGTCGACCAAAGCCCTCAGATCCCTTTCTACAGGGCTGCTCGCCAACATCTCGTCCCCCAGTCTGTACATACAGAGTTGCCCCATCCCATGTGCAGAGTTTGGCACTTGCTCTTGTTAAACTTCATACTGTTGGTGATTGAACAGCTCTCTAATTCGTCAAGATCTCTTTGCAAGGCCTCACCACCCTCAATGGAGTCAACAGCTCCACCCAGTTTGGTATTGTCCACGAACTTACTCTAAAAACCTTAAAGTCCTTCATCCAAATAGTTTATGAAAACATTGAAGAGCTCCTAAAATGGAGCCTTGGGGAACCCCACTAGTGACAGGTTGCCATCCTGATGTAACCCCATTTACAAGACTCCTTTGGGCCCAATCCATCAGCCAATTTTTCACACATCTTATTATGCTTTTATCTAACTGCATTCTAGTCATTTTGTCCAGAAGGATACTGTGAGAGACAGTATCAAAAGCTAAAATCCAGAAAGATTACATCAGATTCCCAAGACCATTGAAAAATAATTGAGAGATGTCCTACAATTACATCGGCCTGTTTTCTGGCTCTCTCATTAGTGTATACAGGGCAGAAAATCTGTATCTAGATGTCTCACTGGGCTCTGGCTCAGCAATGTCCACAGCAGGTCTGTTAGAGCTTGGATAATAAACGTATAAACAGGCTGTCTGTGGTGGGCTTCAGCTTGTACAAGAATTTGGACCTTCAGCAAGATATATGAGGTATGTTGCTGTTGCAGCACCCAGCAAGTATCTGCAGGTTGAAGTAGAAAGACAGCACCCTGTTTTCTGCTGGCTGGGCAGACAGTGGACTAAAACAATAGACTGCATAAACTGTTTCAATAAAGAAAAGTATCCCAGAATGTGGTCTTCTGAAGAACTTGAAGCACTGGTGAGATAACCTTGTGGAATTGGTTACCTCTATCTGCTGCATCACAGCCATTCTTCAAGTTTTCTGTGTTTGGAAGAAACTTTATTTATTTATTTATTTATTTATTTCCAGAAATGCCTGTTGCAGATGAGGGTATGTGTCAAATACTTATCAGACACATTTTGAAGGATTGTCCTATAGAATTGAAAAGAGGTCAGTGTGACAGGCAGAAGTAGCATCAAAGTGCGCGTGCACTCACAGCCCCAGCATGCCCTATATGCACAAAGGTAACAAGATCCCACACAACTCTGTCTTTCCCTCTTGGTGGTAAAAGAATAAATAAATATTTATTTAGGCATGTCAATGGCAAACACCAGATGGTTCCCACAGTGGTTCCCATAGACTCACCGTGGTATCACAACGTCTGCATGAGCAGAAGGCAGAAGGTTCCCCAAAATGGCACAGCTCAGACAAGCTTTCCAGGTTGTGTATGGACTCCTTGCAGTAACTTTCCTCCCAGCAAGGGTCCTTGATGTGTGTTGGGATTACACCAAAGCATGCACCGTCCCCTCAGGCATGACTAACGTAGCAGTGGACCAGCCTTGGTGGGAGTTCACAACACAGACATCAGCATGTTGGGGCAAACGTGGAGTGGTGCCATTGCAAGCAGGGGAACAAATCACTTCTTTTTCTCAACAGAATGAAATAAAATAGGCAAAATTACAAAAAGTTACTCCTGACAAGCTGTGAAAGCAAACATAAATTTGCACTTTAATTTCATTTTTATTTGCATTCTAGAAGTGGTGCAGAATTACTCTAGACTGGGGCGTTTTGGTGTGAACTGAAGCAGAATCTGTCCATGTCTGCTGTTGACTGTGTGGTTCTGCCTTTCTGTGTGCCACAGAGTGACTGCATAAATCCATTTCTGCACTGAAGATGAAGCTCACCTGCTATGCACTTGCTTGCCAAGGTGAAGGCAGCCTCCTGCTAAGTAATCGTTCCCAGGTAGCAGAATTTTTATGGTTCCTTAATGCTTCATCAGGTGTTAATCGTAACATTTTACTGTCTGAATAACACGCGTATCTCCCTCAAGAAAGTTTTGGTTCACATCCAAAAATTCTGTTCCCAGAGTAGACAATACACTTTGATAGCAGTGACCACATTTTGCCCCATGCACAATTTCCGGGCTCAGGAACTAAATAAGAAATAAACTTGTTAGCTGCTGCCTTTGATATTACCGAAGTGCCTGTATTTTATTTTCCAGGATACTGCTGCTGTGGAAATCAGTAATTCCAGAGAAGAATAACCTAATTCCTACATGAAAGTGTAGCTTGATTAAGGTTAAAGAAGGTTAAAGGGGTGCATTTGGGGTGAAAATCAATGCCTTGCTCATGTGATCCAGAACTGGACTGGTGCAGAAAGGTTCATACTAGCATGAGCAAATTTGTCTTCTCTTCATTCCTGTGAAAAAGGGATATATTCCTTTTTTTTTTTTTTTTCCCTAAAAAGGGGTATATTCCCTTCCTCCACACCATGGACTCTAAACTGATCCATGTCCAGACTCTCAGCCAATGTTTTTAACAGGTCACCTAAATGACTTAGAAACTAAGACCTCATTTTAGAGGAGATGGTTTATTAAGCACCTTTTAACTACTTGCTGAAAATGGGATTTAGGATCCTAAAACATACAGTAAGTTCTAAATATATATTTTTTTCCCCTCTACAGTATGCCTTTACAACATTCAGCTGGTGAAGCACTGCTCTGTGAAATATTCCAGGCCCAGGTTTTGATTTGTCTCTGGAAGAGCTGTTTTGCTCTGTATAAGGTCAAAATGAATTCTTCTGTCAAAAAAGTCTTTGAGGAAGCTATTCTTCTCTGTGTTTTCACCTGTAAAATAAACATAATCCTATAATGGTACCCTTTAGTCAATGTTCCTCAGAAAATATAGGAAAAAAAATAATAACCATCCCTTTCATCCCTACAATTGCAATTTTTAGCCTTTATTTTTCACCTTTTGATCCCAGAATGTTTTATGAAAGAAATAAGAACAGTGAGTGCCTAGCCCCAGAATCATTGTGGTATCAACTTTATGGGCTGGAGTTCAAAGTTTCACTGTAAATATGCCATTTTCACACATGGATGACGCTGAAGTACAAAGTGCAGATGCCAAGATTTTCATCTGGTGACTCCGGGGTTGCTGGCTGGGAATGTGCTCCAAGGAGAAGTCACTCTAAGGTTTGGATGTAATTGTAGACAAGTATATGGGCTTCAAGATTGAGCCTCCCAGGGCCACAGAGACAGCTCGTGGCTAATGGTCTGTGAGCACCAAAGGGTACGTCATGGTTTCTCAAAGCAACCTACACATGGGCTTCTGGCTTCATCATGTCAGGTTCATGGCCACTTCCTAGGACACAGCCGTCGCCATTGCCATTAGCTATTGCCTGCTGTGTTCTCCATACATCATGGATAGAAAAAAATCCTTCCTCTTATGAAAGATGGGTCAGAGAGGTGGAAGAAACATTCCCACCTTATCCTCCTGGTGTGTTCAGTTGCCTTTCACGTGGAACAAGTCATGCTAAGAACAAAGCTGATGTCACAGCATTACAGCGGGGAATGGGGTGTGTATGCCACTACCAAACTCAGAGGGGATGTCCAAGGACTCTCCAGCTCAGAAAATCCACCTCCAGCAGCATTAACATTGTGGAGGCACAAGACCTCTCAAGTCCTTTTGCTGTTTAACTAGACACAGCAAGTTTAAATGCAGTATCCTGTTTTGAACAGCATGATACACTGTGGCCATGCTGTGGTTCTCCTGAACCTACATGGAGATTTAGGGAAAGTGTCCAGAGTTTTATGCTAGTTTAATGTAATTCGCATCACTTTCGTAGCCATATTAACTTCTGTTCCTTTGTTAGTAGAATTTTTAAAGGGAAGGGAAGTGCTAAACTCAGTACAGTCCTTCACATATTTTTCAAGTAACGTGAAAAACATCTGATCCTAGCAAAGGCATTTGTGCAAAGTATACCCTGAACCTGCAATTGCATCCAGGCCTCCAGCCAGAGTCTTGAGGGCTTTTAGAGCTAAAAGAGAAACTAATCATGTCATGCAGAGACAGAGGTATGAAGATGAGACATGTTGCAGGAGACCAAAGAGACTGTTTATATTTTAACCTTAGTTTTTCCTGGCAGGTTCAGGTTGAATCTTTTTTTTTTTTTTTTTTTTTTTTTCTGCCTATGCTGTTCTGACAGAAGCAGATAGCCACAGCCCAAGAACTCTCGCAGTTTTTGTTGTTGTTTTTCTTTAAACTATGAACATGTATTAAGAAAGGTGTGTTTTCATGGATGTCTCCGTTGTCATTATGCAGACTACTTTCCCATCTGTTTGCAATCTCAAATCATTGTAGTGGCAGCAGAAGTATGGAAGCAGCTGCTTTTTGAAATCCACAAAGTCCCATCATTATTTTTTACTTAATCTTGGCTAAAGAACCTACCTGACTCTGTTCCAAGTTAAATCCTGGGGCAAAACTTTTCACAATCCATGGCAAATAAAATAATGTTATTTTGTCTCCTTATCAGTGTTGGCTTACCTGGCTGCTAGCTGTTCAACCTCTATCTCTCCTTGCTGCTGCCCCATATGAAGGCTCATTTTGTCTGTGCAGTTTCTGTAGTGCAACCACGTGGTTCAGTCCCCTAAGGAGACAGCTCCTTCACCACCAGCTTTGCAGCTCCTTGTGTCTTTGTATTATCAAAAATGTCTGTCTTGTGTGGAAGCCATTGACCAAGGGGAAAGATATTAATGACTTGTCAATGAACTAATTACAACAGCTATTTTACTTTGGTAAGTGTAATAGTAAGGGCAGTCCACAGAGAAATATCACATTTTTTTTTTTCTCCTATCTGTTTATTGGAAAACTTCTTCCAGCTCCCAGAGCGTATGAAAACCTTGTCATCTGCTATATCATGCAGGAGGAAGACCTCAGATTCACTACATGATATATGGAGAAATACTTTTTGATTCTTCTTAATCTTCTTCCCTTCAGTCTAATTTGATGTCCATAGTTCTTTTACTGAAACAGGTTGTAAATAATCTATTTTACCAAAATTTTCCATGTCAACAATAACTTTTACGGACTTCAGCTCTATCTCCCCTTCTATTCCCTCACTCTGCAGTTATCCTAAGCTGTCTCTTGTCCAGATTGAGGATTTCCAGCATAGTCACTTGTGGTACAGAAGCAGTTTCTCACTTTGATTGCACCTGAGATGATTCTCTAAATCTTTTACACACATATAACCTTACAAGATGGGAATACCAGAACTGTATACAGCATTTTAAGTGTGCAAAAAATATGGATTTACACAGCAGCATAGTAATATTCTTTCCTTCATTCTCTACCCCTTTTCCAACATTTTTAACACTTGAATTGCTTTCCTGACTGCTGCACCTGAAGTTTTCACAATACTGTCACAACGGCGGGATCTCACAACTGAATGTTAATGGACAGCTCAGATTCTGTCCTGTTAAACATGCAGCTGGGATTGATTTCTATTGTCTCATGTGTCACTTTATATTTATATCCACTGAGATTCACCTGGCAGTCACTGAGTCTTGTGACATCTACATATGGAGAATAGCACTTTTTTTTTCTTTTTTTTTTTCTTATAGCCCCAAATATTTTAATATTATCATCAAAGTTTGTTACTTCATTGCCTTTCTCAAACCATCTATGGTTATGTCCTAATATGGTTAGAGTAGAAAGCACAAGAAGCAGACAAGGTGCAATGAGAAGAATGGTTCAGAGAAGCCCTTGTAGCCTCTCCCTCTGAACCAAAAGCCCCCATAGTTCCTCCCTTGAAATTTGTCCGTTTGTATTTTGCATTGGTGCTTATTTTATGGGACATGGTTTAGTGGGTGACATTGGTAGTAGGGAGATGGCTGGACCAGATGATCATGGAAGGTCTTTTCCAACCTTCATGATTCTGTGATTCTACTTTGAGGGAAACAACCAGTGCTTGAAACTCTCACAAAGTAGAAAATTGACTCCAGCGACAACAGATCTCAGAAGCAGTAAATAGTTTGGCTTACATGTTTGTTCAGTGGTGAAGGAGGGAGGATATGACACCACACAGTTCAGTCTCCCACCTGCTGAAAGACAGTGGCCATATCCAGTGTGATTTTCTAGCATCATCCAAAAAAAAGACACCAAACATACGTATAATTTGTTTTCCTCAGAGAAAGACCTTCTCATGGTATATTCGTATCCAAGGATGTTTGAAGGTAGTCTAAAGCAAGTTTAATTCTCAGGCTTCCTGCCTCATATGCATAAATCCTCAAATGACATTTTTTCCCTGGACTGAGTAAAACTCAGTTCTTGTGTCATATAAAGGCTGCTAAATGTAATTATGGGAACAATACCATGTGTGGTGTATGTATTCTAAGTCCATCTGAAATACTGATCAACCAAAGTAATAATAATAATAAAAAATCACAATAAAAGTACTAAACTAGCTTGTGCTTTGGGAAAAAATGCTAATTCCCAGAAATTCTCTGTATTGATACACTCAAATAACTGCTCTGCTAAAAGAACACTTTGAAATCTGCTAAGTCAAGCACTTAGAATTTAAGAGAGTATAGTTAAGGTTTCTTTCCCTTGGCTTCCTTGTACAAACAGTCTAGAATTAAACATTCATGTGCATATATTCTACACAAAACATTTTTTATTCTTGCAGGAAAGCTGTCTTTGCAGAGTCTTTGCAGAGCAAGGAGCTTGAGGTGTCTGTAGAGGGGAGTGAACAAACTGAAAAAGCTATAAAATTGCTGCCCATGTGAGCTACAGCAACAGAAAATGCCCATCCCTTAACGTTGGATATGTACAAGATTAAAGGTCTGTGTATCAGTATATTTTGGAGCTGAACCAGGGACTTGCTCCAACAGTCTTTGCTCTCCCCTCTCCTGACAGGTACCATAACAGTACGATTAAGGTGACTGTAGCGGCCCATATATAACAATCATGACAACTTTCATAACCTCAGGATCACTGCAATTTTTACACTGCTTCTTCAAAATACTTTCCTAGGGCTGAATTCATGCTGTTGAGATAGCTAAACAATACAATTCTATTTCTCGGCTGTATTCCTTTCAGATTTAATTATGGCTCTGAATTCTCTTGATTTTCAATACTTGTTTATTAGGTAATTACAATTCCCCTGGAATATCTGCAGTTATTAAAGTGTACTCCCAAACTTACTTCTAATTTAATATAAATTTTAATGTAGAGACTTATGTTATTCTTAATAGTTAAACTTCTATACATGAGCAATATAAAAAGACACCTTAGAAAAAGAAAGCTAAAGACCAATTTGGTTTTATGTGCCACAAACATAGAGAAATATTACCATATAAATTATCCAAATATCCAAGGTATGGAGTATGCCTTTGCATCTTTGGGAGTTTAAACTTAATTTTGTAGACTGGATTTACAGATATGCTCAGACTGAGTCTGGAAAAGCTGATGCAGATTTGTTTTCCTCTTAAAACCAGTTCCTATGAATTTTCCCTGACTCTTGCTTAGTGGGGAGTTTGTCAAGACAGCAGACACACAGAGACTCCTCTCTCCTCTGTCCTCCACCTCACACTGACCCTCCTCTCCCCCTCTCATCAGCCTCTTCCTCCTTCCCACCATATTCCTTTCATCTCTTCAACATCCCTGGAGATTGCTCTTTCTTGGCTTCTTTCCTGAGTAGACTTGATGAGAAAGGGAGTTGGTGAGAAATGTGTTGTTTTTCTAATGACATTAATGGTCAAGTTTTGACCTTTATTGTCTGCTTTTGAACATTTCTTCCCTAGATGTGGCGGCAATTTACTTTCTCTTGAAGTAAACCCTCATGCAGAGTGATATTAATTCAACACGCCTAACTCTTCTGCTCTCACAGGCAGTCAGACCATCTCTGCCCTTAGTAAGGACGTTTTTTGCCCAAAATGCTACTGGATTTCCTCTGCTGAGGAAATGTTACTTTTGAACAAATTGTTGTCAGAATCATTATTATTTTTATTATTGTACACATACAGAAAGAAAATGGATTTCCCCAGGAAGCTTAGTTTCCCTTTTCTAACAGATTACATTTCGAATTTAAAATTACATTGTTTCCTCTCATTCCATTATAACAGTTTCTTTGAGATTTACTTTATATATATATATATCATTCTTACATAGAGAATATATATATGTATAATATATATAAAGAAATTCCTTTACAAATAATTAAAAAATATATAAAACAGTCCACAGATGTCTCTAGTTCAGTTGGTTACCAACTGCATGGGGAACTCCTCTCTTCTTTTCTTTTACTTTGTCATTGTATGTCCCTGAAAAATTTACTTCAGTTCTCAGATTCCAGTTTGGTTTTGTTATTTCGGGGAGAGGGTGGGGGGTGATGGAGTTCCAGTTTAGGAAAGGGATCTGTGGAAATACCCATGTTTCTGTAAAACTCTCTGAGATCTTTGTGTGAAGTGTTGTGAAAGCCTTGAACTTTTCTTGGATCACTGACCCATCTAAGAATGCTATTACAGCTTACTGAAGGAATGTGGGATTTCTGTGTGTTCGCAAAGATTTCCACTTTATCTGGTACAGCTTGTATGAATTTACTTCCTTCTGGGCAGCTGGAAGGCAACGTCCAGGCTTCCAGAGAACTATTCAGCTAATAGGATTATGGGGAGGTAGACAAAGGAAAAGCCTATTTTTCAAGGTATTTAACAAGCAGTCCGACATAGAGTAAACATTCTTCTCCCTCTCTCACAAACTGCTTTGTTCAGATTTCAGGATACATTCCATTTTATTGAATGTTATTACTGAATCCAGCAGGGATAGTCAAGAATTTTTCTTTAGGTATGTCTAGTTCACAAATCTCTAGAGGTACAAACTTTCATGGAAAAGGAGAATTTCCTTGGATTGCTGCATCTTGACATGTGAATCCTGACATTTGTGCAACCCTGTCACAAATCATCTGTTTTTATTCTACAGAGGTAATTAGCTCTCCCTATTGGGAATTCCACACGAAAAAAAAATAATAATAAAAAAAATTAATTTCTCTCAAGGTGATCTGGGACTTCAGAAGAATTCATCTTTTTCTCTTGTCACAAAGTCATTATGATACAAAAAGGCTGTCTCACTGAACACTGTACAGACCACAGGAGCCACAGGAGTTTGATGGCACCCTTGAAGACTGAGATCCCATGCAATAACATCTCAGTATCTTCTCCATAGCCATCCATTTAGGATGGCAGTTTTTCAATAGGATGGCAGTTTTTCAATAGGATGACAGTTTTTCAATAGAGACATAAAGGTTGTCCTTCTTCTTGCCTGTCCTTTTGTAAACAAGGAAGAGATTTCTATTGCCTAATTTTAGTGGTCTAAAAGCAAATTTTCTAATCTAGATTAACCTAATCTCATCCAGATTCACTTAGGGGTCAAAGAGAAACAAGACCCGCTGAAGACATAGCCCGCTGCACCTTGAGGTTGATGTCAGGTGAGAGGGTAATTGGTCTTCTCTCTAGTGCTGATGCTCTTCCTTACCATTAACTACAAAGGGAACCTATATAAATAAACCACACTTTCTTCAACTTTAAAGAATCAGACAAGGTATTTATATCTCTACGAGCAAAGTATGCATTTGCAGTGTTTGACTTTGAAATGACACCAAATGTGCTCAAAATGTTAGGAAAATCCTGTGCTTTGTGTACCCTTCTGTGAAACTTTGTGACTTTAGTAATGCTTAAAAGCTTGTGGGGCACTGCACAAAATGATGGTGGAAGAGGAATTTTCAAAAATACCAATTCAACATAAGAGCATATATTTTAATAGCACCTTTGATGTCCTTTCCATCTTCCTTTCCCCGGGTGAATTTGATCTATGCAAAACATGCTTATCACATCACATTCCTAAGTCACTCTGGATGGGTGTCGCAGAGCAAACCTGACCCTTCTATTTCTCTCCTGCAGTTCAGAAAAATCAGTAAGATTAGTCAGATGCATTAACTTAATGTGCTTGAATAAGTATTCTGCAAGACTGTATATAATAACGAAATAAAATCAAGGTGCAGGTCTGAGTGAGACAAGCACATGTCATGAGAGCATTAAGTCAAGAGAAAGATGACCCAGAACCACTCACAGCTGGCAAAGAGCTGACCACATAAGAAGGTGCATTACCCATTGAAGCAAATGAGCCCCCAAAATAAGTTTTCTGCATAGACATAGATACAATGTGATACTCTGTTCAATGTCCAATACAAATATCACAGATGAACTAATGAGAAATTGCCCTTTTTCTTCTTAATAATCTCTTCCCATTGGTCAATTTGCTAAATCTTAACAATGCTTCTTGCTCCTACCTAACTTAACACCATGAGATAAAGTGTACCAGATAAAAATAAAGTCAATTTTCCCCACCATCCTGTGTCCAGCAGCTGCTAACAAGAGTTATCTGGAGAGAATATAAGGAGAGCTCATAGGAGAAGTGCAAAAATAGTGACTCTTTCCCAGAATACTCTCCAAATTTTTGTTTGCTCCAGTAAGAATTAATAGAGTTCAGGAGTTTGGTAACAGCTTTAATAGATGAGTTGTAGTACATTGGATTCAATTTTGTCAAAAGCATGTTAAATTTCCTAAGTAGAATGTCTTCATTTCCATGTTTAAAATCCAATTTATTTAAAATGTTGCATTTAGACTTTTTTCATCTCATTTTATTTTACTTTGCCATTTCAGGGATCACCTCCTCCAAGCTCAGGAGTGATGCATCTCAGCAAAGAAGTTAGGCAAAGATGCCAGGAGGCCTGCATGGATGAACCAGGAGCTCCTGGCCAAAACTGAAACACAAAAAGGAAGCCTATAGATGGTGGAAGCAAGTACAGCTAACCTGGGAATAATACAGAAACATTTTCTGAGCATCCAGGGATCAAATTAAGAAAGCTAAGGCCCAGATAGAATTGAATCTGGTCAGAGATGCCAAGGGCAACAAAAAGGGCCAAGATGATCAAAGGATGGAGCACCTCTCCAGAGGTTGAGAGATTTGGGATTGTTCAGCCTGAAGAGAGGCTGCAATGAGAACAGAGCGAGACTCTTTTTAGTCACGCCCAGTGCCAGGACAAGAAGAAATGGGCACAAATTGGAACACAGGAGGCTGTATCTGAACACCAGGAAGCACTTCTTTAGCGTGTGGGTAATGGAGCACTGGCACAGGTTGCCCAAAGGGGTTGTGGAGTCTCCCTCCTTGGAGAGCCTCAAAAGCCATCTGGCCATGGTCATGATCACCCTGCTCTGGGTGTCCATGCTTGAGCAGGGGTGTTGGACCAGATGAGCTCCAACCTCAACCATTCTGTGATTTTATGAGCCCAGGATTCAATAATATCTTAACCACGTTGCGAGTTAGTGATTCGGAAACAAACAGCCCACTAGAGAATGAGTAACAAAGATGAAACTGTAGAGATATCTTTTTTTTTTTTTAATTGACTATTATGTATATTAGCATATAATGCATTTAAAATATTTTAAAAATAATATAGAGCTACTTAAAAATAAAAATAAAGTTGAAATTCAAACTAAGTACATTGACTTGAAGAATTTTTAAATTAATTTTACAGGAAATTGTAGTAAATTGTTTTCATCAGAGGACAAAAAAGTTTAACTGTTTGCATTTACCATAGAGAAGAAGCACAGACTTTTTCCCTGTTGTAAAATAAAATAGTCACTTTTAACAAGCACCTCAAATTGAACGATTGCTTTGATATTTCCAAAACATAATTTGAAATGAAATGTTCTCAGCTTGATTTTACCTGAGCAGAGCTGAAATCAGTGCTTTTCCTTCTTTTATTTGTATGCAAATTGAGAAATAATGCTCAGCCAAAACAGCACAGTGGCAATTGGCCATAAATGATATCAAAACACATAAATTCATACTGAATCATTTTGATTAAAGTACAGAATCATTTTGAAAGAGCTCATGAAAGAATCACAACTTTCTGACAATTACATAATGTATTTGTAAACTGGTTTCTGTAGTAGAAAAACTTTTATTTTTTATTTTTATTTTTTATTTAAAGCAGGTTTTTATGACAGTTTTGCAAGCAGGACCAGATGCAAACAAGTACTTTTTCTTGTTGAACTCCTTTTTTTTTCAGACACTCAATGCAAGAAAACATACCTTTAATATTCTTTCTTTCTTTTTTTTCCTTAGTTCCCCTGCCTGGCATTTAACATGTCATTGAACTTGATGGTTGACTCTGAAGTGTTTTGCTGCTCTTATGGATGTTATTGGTTATGAATATTTATTACTTTTGGACAAAAAAAATCTGTACCTCCCAAGAATGTGGCTCTGTGAGCGTGTTTATAGAAGTATTGTTATAGCAACCACTACAGGTAATTGGAACCAGAATGTCTTGGGCCTGTGAGTGATACATATTTTATAGTTTGTCTTCTGTGTTGTAAAAGGCTTAGGGATTATGAGCTTGTTTGCTTTCTATCCTACAGTAGAATTGCAGTGAGTAAAATCACAACACTCACAAGTCTGGGGAGCAGGGGGAGGATTGCACAAGCAGTGCAATAATAAAATTGGCTGAGGAAATCGAGGTCAAGAACAGAAACACACAGAAAAAAAATCGGTTTGGTGGTATTGTTTATATTCAATATTGGAGTCCAGATGAGGATGATATGGATCAAGAACATGATTGTAGTATGGTGCGTTTATATACAGTGAGAATGAAAAGAGAAATTCACAGGCTAATACTTCAGTAGCGTTCTTGCGATACAGGAAATGAATCTGTGACAAGTAATATACTCATTTCAGAGGGCAGGTTTAGTTGTCTACTGTATTATGGTTTTGTAATTGTGTCTGAATTTAGCTGCTTCTCAGCCACTGGAAACAGATCATTCTGCCCTGCAATTACAAATATTGATTTACAATGACATTTGCCTCTTGTGAAGTGTTTCAGTAGCATCTGCAAAAGCAGATGATGCAGAAGCATTAATCTCTCCATATCTCTGATGTTATTTATTTATTTATTTTAAGTGTTTTTGCCTCGAAATGGCATAAGGAACATAACTGTGATGAGTAGTTCAAAAAAGGTTGATATTTCTAAAATTCATGTGTAGCAGCTATAGGCATACAAATGAAGATTATATGAGACCCTAGGAACACAAAAGTATTGTATTTTTACATGTTAAGCAAATAGAAGTAATAACCCACAAGCTGAACATCCATTTTTATTTTTATTTTTATTTTTTTTGTTAAAAATGGACCTTGAAGTATAATTGAAGTAAAACTCATGTAAGCTACAAATTAGTGTTTTTGATATACAAAATAAACTATATGAGATTCATTAGCAAATTTATCAGTGCTCATGTCGTGTATTCAAGTCTGCAGCCAGATCTGAAACCAGCTGTATTTCACATTCTTTTCTCTTTCATTGTAAATGTTTCTTATATTTATCTCTATTTTTCTTATACAAAACATGTTACCCAAATAGCTTCAAAATAGCATCCAGAAATAAAATTCACCAAAGAGTTTCAAAATAGCATCCAGAAATAAAAGGTTAGATTTCCAAAACACTACTAAAAGAAATATTAAATAATAATCTAATGTTAATGTAAGCCAGGGAAAGAATGGATTTTGAGACCCCATCTCTGTGTAACTGATTACTCAAAATCTCTTTTCTCATCACTGAGGGTGAAATTTCCCCTATTACATTTCATAATTTCTTACTTCTTGTAAAAGCAATTGATATGCTCAGTTTAATATATTTTTGAAAGCCAGAATACTCTACAGTTGATACAACAATAAATGATAACTTCAAGAATAATGTAGGAGAAAAATCTGCTATGCAAAATAACCATGTAATATCTAGGATTCTTCCTACGCCACTGCTTTCATTGACTTTGAGATTTAGATATAGTGATAAATATTAACTACTTGGATCCTACTGATCTTTTGAAAATGGAAGCAAATTCATCATATCCCAGAAACTCTTATTTCTCCATTTGAAATGCCCCAAGTATCCAGGATATCCATACTGGGCTGGTAGATAATATACAGGACTATGTGCTTTTCTGAAGATGGAGTCCAGGAAGAATACTTATGTGGGTCATAACGTCTCAGGTGCTAATACATAGGACAAGACTCGGCTAATGACTCAAGAGCATCTGAATCTATACTGGTCTGGATCTAAACTGGACTAAATCCCCATTGTCTGTGCTTGTCATGGAAGCTCAGACATGCAGGTAAAGATTTAAATTTAGATTTCTTAACATGGAGCTAAGTCTTAATCTTACCTTTGGTCAGATGAACACCATCTGGAATTATTAACTTTTGCACTACAGTTCAGGTCTGCCAGGTGGGCTGCATGTGGCCATTAAACCATGTAAAAAACACACATGGTATCTTTGTCTTTATGAGGTGCTGTGAAAATTAATACTTGTAATCTTGCGGGATTTAATGGGAATAGAACCTTTAAACTTAAATATGTATTGGCTGCAATTTTAGAAAACACGGTATTTATACAAAACATCACTTCATTCACAGCAAAGCCATCATTAACCACAGAACCGGGCAGCTTTGTCACTGAGAAGCTGAAACCTTTCCCGTCCAGTTATATTCGTGCTCTTTTATGGTCTTGAGAAACACTTATATCTCAAGTGGGAAAATTCTAATATATTTTTAGAAGCTTATTTGCATCATTCTCTCTCTCTCTCTTTTCTTCCTTTCTCTGTATATTATGCACTGCCTGAACTTGCCAGCTCTGTTATAGAAATCACATCCTCTCTTCTATGCTTTTTCAGAGACCAGCAAGAAGTGAAGACTCCTTTGCAAACCTGTACTACCATTGCATTTAAAATCTCTGCAGTCAAACTAATATTGTGATAGACATATATAGCTATTTAGACATCTTTGAAATAAAACATAAAAACATATTTAAGATCAATAATCACAGAGGGGCAAGAGATGCCATGCCTTCAAATAGTAGATAGACGTTTGCAAGCAGGTTGGTACTTCCCAAACTGTGATAACACAAGATCAACCACTGGCAGCTGTCCTTCCAAAAAGAGCCACCCAGCTGGGCTGAACAGTTGTTTGAAATTGGTCTAGTTGGAGACCGCCAGCTCCCTGCTTTCACTGTGGCTGCTGTGATCAAATTTGCCACGGCTTCCATTGCATTTATAACGTCGATAAATGGGACAGATGGATGCCAAAGCAATCTCTGTCTCTGTGGCAGCTTATCTAATTAAACATTTAGACAGAGAAAGGTATAATTGCGGAATAATCTATCTGCTCTTATCATGTGCTTTCCCTTAAGACACTCCTGCCTTTCCAAGGGAGCAAATAAACTTTGACAGATGTTTACTTTCAAAGTAAAAAGATAGTGGAGTTCTATTAACACAGACCATATTCAATAGCAAAGCTATTTTTTCTCTGCACTCGATGCCAGCATTCTTTATAGAACAAAGATTTTGGTGCTGAGTAAAATTTGATTTGCATGCCTGAGGGAATAATAAAAGAAACCTATTACGGAATGAAATGGACTGTAATCACATTGAGAGGATAGAGATTGTTCCTTGGGTGGGGAGGGAGAGAAGGCTACCGCCTTGTAAATGGCCTGTTGAAGAAGAAAGCACGATGTTATCCAAGAAACTACACGTGTCGATGTTTGAGGAATAACATACGGAACTGCTTCCCAGCAGAGACTTCCACTGCCTTCAGTTGGTGCCAATGTGCGCTGAGCAGATTTTTAAGGACACAGAGAGGGAGGCACTGTCGGACAGAGATGTTAACACTGGGACAGAAAGGAAAAGCCATGCAGCCATTCTCATTGGAAATGTTTACTCAAAAGCAGAAGGTCAGCATCCAAGTCTGAGTTTTGCTTGCAGTTTGAATAGACCCTCAGTCTCCTGTTAGCTGCTGAAGTCTCTGTATTTAATCCTGTAGGCACAATGAGGAAACTCCCTTCTTCCATTGCTTGTTTCTTTCCTGGGAAATTCCTGCATGAAAGGAATAGCAGTCATTGCCCCACGTGAAATAAATCTGCGCTAGAACCGAGCATAATAAGCTGACACTGAAACAGAGGAGACCTTGGGCAACAGGATCAGAGCTGTCCCCATGGCCTACAAAGCTTCTGGAGTAGGGCTCCACATCTGCTCCCCTGGCCAGGATCCAGACTCAGTGCAAGCCAGACAAAGATTTCAATTACTGAAGGAGCAGCTGTTGCTCCAGAAGACATGGGTGAAGCCAATCCCTTCTCCACATGCTACTCAAACTGCGCAAAAAGCTGGCCTGCGGGCCAGCGGCACAGCTGTATGGTGTTACTTAGCTTTTCAAGGAAAGGACACCAGTTTAATTAAGGTCTGTGCTTGCAACAGGGGCCTGAACGGTGCCCAGTTCTCCTCCTCTCTGGGTCAACAGCAGCAGCACAAGCTTCTCATGTGTGCACGTACCTCGCCTCTAGCAGACTGGTCTCCGTTTCACTGCATCCCCTTCTGGCTCTGCTAACACTATTCTCAGTAAGTGATGTAGTGCTGAAAATTATGGATGCTTTCTGCAATCTTAAGAATATACAACAACATGTAAGCCCTGTAAGCTCGCTGTCACACAGGCTGTTCCTGTTAATAGAATTTTTGCATGGTTTTGTAGACAGGCGTGCTGAACTCTTAAAGGCTTTCTAATTCTTCTTCTTGTTCCTCCTACTGATAGTCCTGGTGCCAGTCCTTCTGCCAGCTTATTCTGCTGTGATATTACAAGGAATTTTCCCCCAAGACTGTGCAATATGCAAATGTAATTCTAATTGTATAGAGATCATTATTTTGGTTATATAACAATATACATTATATTCCCAGGCAAATGACTGATATTATAGGAGACGTCAAAAAAGCTAGTTACAAAAGAAGTTCAACAGCAAACATTAGAGAAGAATAAGCAATACCAAAGCAGATCCTTTGTGATTTGAAAATTTGAATTGTCCTTGTTTCCAGAATGCTACATAAGTGATTGCAGTTGACAGCCACACTTGTAGTGATGGGCGTAATGCCATTCATTGCTTTTATACTTGAATGACTTGGATACTACACAGTCTGTCAAGTCTAAATCTATTTAAGTCATGACAATTTATGTTACACTACAGTACATTACTTGTTTTGATCATAAGACTAAAACCATTCTTGCATGAAATAAACTGAAACTTTTCAAACAAGCAAACAAACCAACAAGCAAGTGGTGCTCTTTTTCAAGCAACTGACATTTTCCTGAGTGTGAAGATGACCAACTAACTATGAATCCAGAGGAGCAATGCAGAAGAGCAGACCTTCGTCTGTCTGTATCCTGAAGTGTTCAGATGAGTGCTGTCAAGCATAAGCAAAATCCTGCACACTAACTAATACAACTGGTGTGAGATCAGACCTGCAGACAGCAGGTTCCCTTTGAAGTAAAGTGCTTAATTTATTGCCTTTTGCCTGAATATGGTCACTGCAGTATTCAGTTTTCTATTTTTAAAGGTGGGAAGTAACTGAAAGATGTGTATAGCAGATGTCTGGGCTGCTTCTTTGAAATGCCAGCTGCCAGAGAAACAGGGATCATTCTCTTGGTTAGTCAGGGGAGAAATGGAAGAGAAAAAAGCATTTGCCAGAACAGCAAGACTTAACCCTAAATTCTGTGTGCAGCCATAAAATGAAATCCCAGCAAGACTAACTCTACTCTTCACCCATCCCAGACAGAAATATCTATAATTCTTCTCCTCTTACACCAGCTCTTAAAAAACAAAATAAACCTTTTCCTACCCCACCACAGGTTCCTCCTGCCCTGTGTGGACAAGGACACTTTCATTTCCATAAGACTGGGTGGATGTCCCTGTGGGCTCAGCCATGACTTTCTCACCCCTGCTGTTACATATTGGGCTGGTTGGAGATACTCTCTGCTCCTCGACGGCAGGTGCCTTGTGGTACGGATAGGTCTAACACCCTGGCCCTCAGGGTGTGGGTGCTGTGTGGAAGCATGTGGCCCTTCACAGCTGGTGAAGTATAAATGTTGTCTGAACCACTGATCGGTGGGATGTAAGAGGAGTAGAGTTGGCCTTCATCCTGCATGGTGGAGAACAACGTGGGCTTTGCACTGGGTGCAGCCTTGATATGGTTCTCTATGTGTTGTACTTCTAATGTGTTGTGCATCTTCTAATGAAAAGACAGAAAGTAGAAAATCCAACGGTAATTGATCGTTAATATGATCAGTAAGAATCTGCTATTCCAGTATATTCTGCTGTTCCAGTATATGTTGAGAGGCATTCTGTTTTCTTTAAAGGACTAACTTGGAGACAAATTCTCCATAAACTTTGAAAAGGAAAAAAAAAAAAAGGCCTGATTCATTCCTTTATCAAAAAGTGTAAATAATTTCTTAGTCTTTGTTTACAAGACAAGTTTTGACATATAACTTCATTATTGGAATGTCCCGTTACTCAGTTATTCTCAGACATGATTTAAGAAGCTTTAACAAAAAAAAAAAAAAAGAAAGCTTCACTTTTCTATGAGAAATACCCCTCTAATAATTTTCATATTTTCCCGATAATCTTTTTCTTCCTGTATTTTTTAAAAAATAAACAAATAAATATACTTAATCTTTTAAAATTTGGGATTGCAAGTTTGCCTGTCTTTCTCTCTCTATATTTTTTTTTCCTTTCTTGATTGCTGCTTTGTTTTTGTCTAGAGTATTCTCTCTGTCTCTCTGTTACAAATATGCTATTCCAGGCACAAAGAACTCTATGAAAAACCTGGTTATATGCTTAGCATATAATAAAAATGTATAGCTAAAGATTTGGATGAATTTGGGAAAACTAATACATCCATGAAATTTCTTTGTTTAAATAGAAACCTGGATTCCTTGGCATGGCAGTGAGATCAGTGGCAAATCCTATTAGCTAGCAGGATATTGGGTTGGGGAGATGGGAGGAGAGGGGCTATGCTGTATGACTGCTTTTAACAACTGCAATGAAATGGAAGCACGAGCAAACAGCTGCAAGCTGATGAAAATTTGCAGGCCATGCTGAATGGAGAAGTGTTGAGAATACTCAGGGAGCCAGGAAATTAAGACAGGCACCTCCAAAAAGGCCATACTGAAGTCTTAAAAAAACAAACAAACAAACAAACAAACAACAACAACCAAAAAAAAAAAACAGGAAGAGATTCAATTCTTAAAAATAAAATAAAATAAAATAAAATAATAAAATAAAATAAAATAAAATAAAATAAAATAAAATAAATAAAATAAAATAAAATAAAATAAAAATTCAACAGGACTACATATATAATCAAGGAGCAAAACCTGACAATGAAATCTTTTGCAAAAGGATTTAGGTGAGACTTAGAGAGCAGTGAGTTCAACATGAGTTTATAACATGACATGGTTGTTAAATACAAAAACCAAGAAGCAGCTGGCATTTTTTGTTCCATAAAGGCAACTTTTCACCTAAGGATATTGTTATCTACCTATCTACGCATTTTCTATTGAAAGGAGAAGAAATACTGTTCTGTGCAATACTACAGTGAAAGCATATTGTCTGCTTTTCTCATTATTGGAAAATGTGCTGAAAAATTACAGAGAGTTGAGAATAAAGTGCTGACAGTGGTTAAAGATGTGGAGGAGTGGCTTGTGAGAATGCTTACACACTCCTAAGGGGGTTCTTACACGGTCTTGGTTTTCTTTGATGGCAAAGCTGCTCAAGACATTTGTTCAGTCCTCCTGGCCCCTGACTGCTCATTTTCTTTCTCCATGCAGCAGGTTCCTGCTCCCTCAGGTCTGCCAGTGTAACTGTTTTATGTCTGTTCTGTAAACCAGATCACTGAAAACTTGAATTTAGGAAAAAGAACAAGAAAAAAAAAAAGTTTTCTTTTTTATAATAGACAGACGGTCTTTTCACTCAGCTGCATTTACTTCTCCATGGGCTCAGGACTAGTCCTAGAAATTGTTGTAGCAATACATCCAAAGGAGACCATTTATGGGATCATGTTCTGGGATTGCAGTCAAGAGCATAAGGAAAAAAAGACTCTTCTGAGAAAGATTTCACTGCTTAGGGAAATTTGGATGCTTTTTCTAGGTGTAGTGACCTCCTATTGATGTTCTTGTTGTATATGAAGGCAAAACCTAGAAGAGGCAAAGTATTTGGCAAAAACTGAAAAGCAAGGGTCATAATAGTCTACAGATGTGTGTATAGTACGAAAAAGAGATCGCCCTGATATAAACAAAAACCTTGAGATTAAAAACTATGAAGAAAATTGCACTTTGAATATCATTCAGCAAAGTCTGAAAGTGGACATGATCTGTCATGGAAAAGAACTATGAAATATTTGAAAATGGGCAAGGGAAGTCTCAAGAAGAATTGTCTATAGAAAAGGATCAGGTTACAGAAATTAAGGATTCTCTTTCTATCTTTCCATGTTGGCCATGATGTTATATTTCCAAATAAAAATGTTTATTAAAGGATTTGTTTTTGATTACAGATATTGCATTTTAGATGTTAGAAATACTTTAAAAGCACGAGTTTTGTTTTTTGTTTGTTTGTTTGTTTTGAATTGGTAAATTCTGTGCTTTTCTGCAGCAATAAAGAGTAAATTAAGTTGCTTTATGAAGGAGTGAAAAGTTCTCCCACATTTTAATATATATATATATATATATGTTTTTAAAATTTGAGATTGGTGTAGTGTTTTCTGAAACTGAAAGATAGAGATCTGGCAATATCAGTGGAGAAACAACTCCGAAGAGTCAAATGAAAATGGAGGAAAGGAAACAAAAAAATCTAGATTAAAAAAAAATGAATGTAACTTTTTTTTGGATGATGCTTTCAAAATTGCTGAGGAGCCATCGATGAGAATTAAAGTATTATGAATATCCATTCATCACATTAAATAGAGTTCCAAAAGTATGGAAATAAATTCTTTGGAGTTTACATTTAAGCTGTCTCCTGTTAGATTTGCCTCACAGATCTAGTTGGTAAAAAATGGCACATTTTATATTTGGGGTCACTATGAGCAGACCCATTAATGCCAGTGCCGCATAGCCCATGAAATAATGTAGCTTGTACGCAATGAAAACAAAAACCATGCACAGCCCATAAACACGGCAGTGGATGATATGGGAGAAAGGAGTGTTTATAATGAAGTGATAGAGTGGCTTCTCCTCTACAATCCCTCAGTCAATACAGGCACCACACAGGCATCACAGCTGCACAGACCGCTCTGCACTGCTTTGAAAGCAGTCTGCGTTTTACGAGGCTGTTTACAGCAGCGGCTTAGAGCCAGGCTATTTTTACACTCCTTTCTCCACAAAAAAAATGCATGTGAGAACACGATGGACAATTTCATATGCATAGCTGAGTTAACACAACTGGGCTTTCTTTGGTGTTAATAAAGAGAGGAGGTTGGGGAAAGGAGGAATTTGTGGGACATGCCAGGCAGTTTTCAGTCATTAGCAAACAATTTCTCTTCTTCTACCCCTGTCTCCTACAGAAGACTGAAAACTTTAGGTTGAGCAAGGTACAAGGTACGGATATATGGTCCGTATATCAGTGGTTGTATTTCACACATGGCACGGCTAGTCCTCTGGGCATTTACTGGAGAAACCTCTACCCCCTTTCATAGGTTCCTCATCATTTTCAGGTGTTGAAGTATGGGCCCTGTAAGCCCAATGTTTAAGAAGTAACAATTTCCACCTTTCTGTCTTACACCACACAAATGTGTAACAGTGCCCTTCTCTATTTTTAAGTGGATATTCATGTAGCTCTTACACCACCAACTGCCCCTTTCCATCACCAGGTTGCTGACTTGTTCTCGTGGGCGCAGCTTGGCTTGTGTGGCTGCTTCAGCTGAAGACTCTCCAGGGAGTGTTTGACCTCAGCATGGAAGAAAAGGCTGGACTACACAGTGAGCTTTGGGTGAGAACTGATGGTTGCAATGCTTATGAGATGCTAATACTGTCAAAAAGGCAAAGAACATTGCATTATTGTAAAAGCAGAAATGTGCTTGAACGGATACTCTTCACTGGTGTGTAGAGCATTTTCCAGCTCCTCTATTAAGAGTGACTAGAAGCATAGAGGACATTATGCTGTATGAGGATAGCAGAAGATTTACAAATTCACCATTACCTTGCATAGCTCAAGGAAAAAAAAAAAAAAAAAAGAGGATATTGATGTTTACTGATTATAACGCTACAAGTCTTTTTGTATACAGAGCCATACTGACTTTATACATGTTTAGCATCTGTTATGACTGCAACCAAAGTTTTACTGGTGTTCTCTTTGGAGGCAGACAAAAGAGGGAAGGTCAGGGGCAAACTTCCACCATAAAGAGTATCCTATAATAATCTGTACTGATTTACTTTTCCTTTGAAAATAAATATAATTAACGCATGGAAAGGTCTCTCTGAAGCATTACTAATGTCCTCCATGCTTTAAATATGCCAGCTTTACGAGTGAGATTTGCTTCACTTACTCAATTACACAATTTAAAAGTTTGGGGTCTATTTTACAAGTCACCTAGGTTCCTTCTGTCATCAGTAGAAAGTGCTTCCACGGTGTGAGTCACACCATTTTCTTTAAGCTATCTCTATATGGGATGAACTGTAGAGGAAATAATCTCTCTCTATTGCCCACTAAAAGATTGCTGTTGACTAGCTCGTATGACCGAAATTTGGAGGAGAGGAACTACGCTCCAAGTGTCTCTATAATGACTCACTGAGACAGTAAGAAAATAGACACATTTTCCTTTTGGCGGTTTTTAACCAACACTTTAAGCATTTTTTAAAATTCAAAACACAAATAAACAAAGAAAAAAAAAAACAAAACTTGTAATAAACCACCAGTTTCCTGTTGAAAATAGAAGGTTTTTGAGAAAAGCAGAAACTTTCTGCAAACATTTTTGTTTAGCTCCAAACTGAATAATTCGTAGATGCAACCCATAATGTGTTTATAGAAATATTTGTGAGAATTAGAAGCTAATACTGCCATTCATTCGAGATAGTTCTATAACATGAAATTTGAAAATGATCAAACAGCAAGTTCTTGCATGAATGGTGAGCTTGTCTAAATTCAGTTCTGTAAATTTAATTGACTGTATCTTCTGCTGAGTGAAATGCTCTCCTGTAAATTTTAACTACTTCTGACTGAATGGAATATTCCTCTGTTGTCTTGAACCATGTAGAAGTACCTTGATAAAGGAAACTGGAAGAATTAACAGAGCTGATGAAAATATCTAGCATTTCCCACATATGCAAACAGACTATTGGTCAAAACACACCATTCATCTGGTTTGTGATTTGATTGTCAGATGAATCAAATTCTGTCCCTGCAAGAGATAGAAGAGGAAATTCTTCCCTTTCAGACAAGTGAGGAAGCAAAATTGTAGACTTGGAAAACTGGGCAGTGAATAGATGTAATCCCAACCATGTTCGTGGAGTACCTCAAATTGGTATTTCACCAGGCACCTGTGTCACGAGAAATGTGGACACAAAAGCCCAGCAATAAGGAAATCAGAGTTTGCACATCTCTGAATAATAAATGCTATCCACTTTTCCAGAACTAGGGGTATCTGAAGTCACCTCTGTTTTATTTCTTTCTGCAGGTAGCTGGCTGGAGGACCCATTTTCACACACAGAGGTATGACAGCTCTCTAAGTGCAGCAGCTCATAGACTTGTATTCTGATTCTTCTATTTTTTCTTGCTGCATGCTGTAAGGCAAAACACTTACACATCTGTACAGCAGTAAGAAAGCACAGTAAAGTGCTTCCTGACATTCAGACAGAACTTCTTGTGTTCCAGTTTGTGTCCATTGCCTCTTGTACTGGCACTGAGAACAACTGAAGAGATCCTGGCTCTGTCCTCATTGCACCCTCCCTTCAGGAATTTATTTACATTGATAAGATCCTCCCTGAATCTACTCTTCTCCAGGCTAAAGAGTCCCAGCTACTTCAACCTTTCTTCATAGAAAAGGTGCTCCAGTCCTTTAATCATCTTAGTGGCCCTACATTGGACTATCTACAGTAGCCCCGTGTCTCTTGGGTACTGGGGAGCCCTAAGCTGGAGGTAGTACTCCAGATGTAGCCTCACCAGTACTGAGTAGTGGGGAAGGATCACCTTCCTTGATTTGTTGGCAATACTTTGGCTAATACAGTCCAGGATACCATTAGCCTTCTTTGCAGTGAGAGCACATTGCTGGCTTACATTCAACTTGATGTCAACTTTAACATCTTTTTCGGTGACATAGACAGTGGGATTGAGTGCACTGTCAGCAAGTCTGCAGATGACACTAAGGTGAGTACTGTGACAGTGAGTACATGACAGAGGGAAAGGATGCCCTTCCTTGACAGGCTTGAGAGATGGGCCCAGGCAAACTGCATTAAGTTCAACATGGCCAAGTGCAAGGCCCTGCATATGGACTGGAGCAATCCCAAGGACTAACACAGACTGGGCAGAGAATGGATTGAGAGTGGCCCTGAGTAAAAAAGACTCTGGGGGTTTGGTTGAAGAGAAAATCAATGTGAGCTGGCAATATGTACTTGCAAGCCAGAAAGCCAACCGTATCCTGGGCTGCATCAAAAGAAATGTGGCCAGAATCACAGAATCATCTAGGTTGGAAGAGACCTCCAAGATCATCTAGTCCAACCTCTGACCTAACACTAACAAGTCCTCCACTAAACCATATCACTAAAGTCTACGTCTAAATGTCTTTTAAGACCTCCAGGGATGGTGACTCAACCACTTCCCTGGGCAGCCTATTCCAATGCCTAACAACCCTTTCGGTAAAGAAGTTCTTCCTAATATCCAACCTAAACCTCCCCTGGCGCAACTTTAGCCCATTCCCCCTCGTCCTGTCACCAGGCACGTGGGAGAATAGACCAACCCCCACCTTGCTACAGCCTTCTTTAAGGTACCTGTAGAGAGCGATAAGGTCGCCCCTGAGCCTCCTCTTCTCCAGGCTGAACAATCCCAGCTCCCTCAGCCGCTCCTCGCAAGACTTGTTCTCCAGACCCCTCACCAGCTTCGTTGCCCTTCTCTGGACTCTCTTGAGCACCTCCATGTCCTTCTTGTAGCGAGGGGCCCAAAACCGAACACAGTACTCGAGGTGTGGCCTCACCAGAGCAAAGTACAGGGGGACAATCACTTCCTTAGACCTGCTGGCCACACTGCTTCTTATGCAAGCCAGGATGCTGTTGGCCTTCTTGGCCACCCGAGCACACTGCTGGCTCATATTCAGCTGACTATCAACCAATACTCCCAGGTCCTTTTCTGCCAGGCAGCTTTCCAACCACTCATCTCCCAGCCTGTAGCGCTGCTTGGGGTTATTGCGCCCCAGGTGCAGGACCCGGCACCTGGCCTTGGTCGAGGGAAGTAATTGTCCCCCTCTACTCTGCTCTTGTGATACCCTACCTGCAGTACTATATTCAGGTATGGAATAAGAAAGACAGATGTGTTAGAGTGGGTTCAGAGGAGGGACATGAAGATGATCAAAGCAATGGAGTACCTCTCCTATGAAGACAGGCATAGGAAAAAGAGGCTCCCTAAAGGGAGTCCACAGAAAAGCTGGAGAGGGATTCTTTATCAGAGTGTAATGATAGAACAAGGCATAATGGTTTTAAAAAGAAAGAGGTTAGAATTAGGTTAGATATCAGGAACAAATTCTTTATTCATAGGGTGGTGAGGCACTGGAACAGGTTGCCCAGAGAAGCTGTGGATGCCCCATCCCTGGAAGTGTTCAAGGCCAGGCTGGATGGGGCTTTAAGCAACCTGGTGTGGTGGGAGGTGTCCCTGCCCATGGCAGGGAGGTTGAAACTAGATGATCTTTAAGTTTCCTTCCAACTCAAACCATTCTATGATGATTCTATGATTGTATGTCAACTAGGACCCCCAGGGTATTTTCTTCAAAGCTACTTTCCAGCTGGGTGGCCCTCAGCATGCCCTGGTACCTGGGGTTTTTCCTCCCCAGATGCATAACTTTGCACTTCTTGTTGAATTCCGTGAGTTTTCTGTCAGCCCATTTCTCTAGCCTGTCCGAGCCCATCTGAATGGCTGCACGATCCTCTGGCATATTGGCCACTCCTCACAATTCTTTGTCATCTGCATACCTGACAAGGGTACACTCTGTCTCATCATCCAAATCATTAATGAGGATATTAATCTCCCATCTTCTGTGGAAAGGGTTGTTTCTGACTTGTTCCCCTAAACTAAGGCTGTTCAGCAATTTTCAAACAATTTGTGTTTATATCAAAAACACACTTTTTGGGAACTACATTGCTTTCAATGGAACATTTTTTTGGGAAAAAAATAATATCTCTGTAATCTAGGACAAGACGTGGTTATATCAGAAATTAATCAGAGACTAGATATGATTCTTAAAACATCTTTCTACAATAATCCTATCATGAGAAAATCCTTTTCCTCCTCCAAAGCAGGCAGACCAGACTTCAATGCAGTAACAAGCGTTAGCCAAATTCCCTGTTTTCTGGCTGCTACTGAAAACCTCTCCTTCTTTCAGAGAACTTTAAAAGATTGTAAGTCTGGACTATTTCTTGATCAGCACTAACAAATTATTCAAAAGACAGGTAGGTGCAAGTGAGTGCAGGCTCCAGACCATGTGAGCTCTTCAATAAATTCATCTTTACCCAAGGACAGCTCTCATTTATATCCGGTGTGGGCTGAACTTGCATACTCAGACAATACTTTGTCCTTAACTTTCCCTTAAATATCCTCTCAGAAAACAACTTTCCTTTCCTACTCGTAATAGCAAAATAGAAATAAATTTGGGAAAGGATAGCATGGCACCACATTTGACAGAGCCATGAATCACACTGCTCAGATGAATGGTTATCCAAAGCCATTAAAAGTGCTTCCATACCCCAGCACAATGCATTGTTTAGAAAGAGTCATACTGGGCTTAGGTCTGCTCTCTGTTTCACTTATTTCATAATGAGCTTTAGCAGAAGTTACTTTTGATTTATATTGGATCAGGGTCAGACTGGGAACTTTTCTATTCCTCCATAGTGTAAGCTTCATCTCATAAATAACTTCAGCACCCAAAACTACAGGAGAGAAGGATCCAAGCACAGTTACTACAGTATAACCCTAAAATGCAAAGCTGCTCAAGGCAAACTGACAATTATTTTTAAAAGTATACTCTTGAAAAATCATGATTTC
Source organism: Anser anser (assembly GCF_964211835.1). NCBI lineage: Eukaryota > Metazoa > Chordata > Aves > Anseriformes > Anatidae > Anser > Anser anser. Next base: position 7,825,957 of record NC_139721.1, read on the forward strand.
CCCCCATAAAAAGCATTCGGGGAAAAAAAAAAAAAAAAAAAAAAAGAACAGCAACAACAAAAACAACAAATTATCATTGATGCTTAAAACAGTTTTGATTTTTTTTTAATTTAAAATTAGTTATAGAATTTCAGTATCCAGTGAGATATAGCTCTATCTGTCATAGACCTCAGGCAAATAAACTTCAAATTGACAGTCATAATGTTTGAGTTTCATCTCCTTTGGAAATTTATTATTCACAGTGAAAATCTGATCTGAGACAACAGTCAAGCACTTGAAATGCAACAATTCATCAGGTGTGTGATTTTTAAAGGGAAATTTGGGAAATATTTTTTCTTTGAGGCAGAAAATATCTGTAGAAGAGTTTAAACACATATAGGCAATGATGGTGGAATTCAAGTGAAAACTAGAGAAACCTGTTGGCTTGAGGAAGTAATTCACTTGAACAGATTCTTCATTCATTATGTTGAAGAGAATTGTGTAATGATTTGGACTCTTTCTAAATCTATCAACACCATATATTTCAGCCATAAACTAAACAACTTTCTAATGAGTACTGACACACATGATGCTGTTTTAAATTACTTCCAAAGCAACTTAGGTTCAGAAAGCCTTGCTAGGAAACAATCAAATAACAGGCTAACAACACAGTTGCTTTCCATTGGCTTTGTACCAGGATGGGGGCACAGTTCTTTTAAAGTGTTGTGAGCCCATGGGCTATACTATTATTGCAACATAGTAATAGAAGTGATAGTCTTAAGCGACAGGAAGCAAGGACATTATCAAGGTTAAAAAGGGGACTTTAGAGACGCTGAGAATAAAAAATAATAATAATAAAAAACCACCACTGTGTAGCATGAAGAATTCTATTTCTGACCTCTTTCACAGTTGTTGTAAAGGCTACTATGCATCCTTAAGGAATAATGAAATATAAAGATTTATTTTGACCACTGTACTTTATAAAGAAAATATAAGCCATAGAAATGGATCCTTTCTTGGAGGGTAGAAAAAGCTACATGCACAGAAGTGAGTTCAGGCTCAGAAGCAGACAGTGTTTAGTTCCAATTATACTTACTCTGAAATCTTTTTCATCCATTTGTACATCCACTTGGTAATGAAATATAAGAAGTTGTTTAAACCATTCGAATTAAAAGAAAACTGTTCAGTTGTGAACACTGCAGGCTATATGGAGTATCTGGGTCTAAAGACCAACCCTGGAATATAAAATAAGTAGGACCAATTCAGTAAAGGCTTATGAGTCCAGATTTCAGGAATTCAGTGCACAGAGATCATTAGCCCTGTTATGTCTTCTTAAACAGACAGCTTCATTGCTACTTTTAGCTAAATTAACAAGTTAACAGTGTTAGCTCTTTTTAAATAGGTTGAGTACCCACTGGGAGGGATAATAACCAGATCTGGTTAACTTTAGTTTATTTGCACTTTATCTGCACTGTATGTGTAGCATCACCAACGAGGTTGACATCTTACAAAACATTAAAAATGATTCACCATCTTCCCAAGAAAACAATCTCAGAAAAGAGTATTTTGCCAAATATAAAATTTCCATGACTCTTATTTGGACTTCTTATGAAATTTACGTAACAAAGAAACCCTTGAGTTTTCAAAAGCGTTTTGAGTCCCCTGTTTCAAATTTATTTTGAGCACACAAACAAATGGAGTAATAGTTCCTGTTTGAAGCACTCTTTGTATATGTGCTTTCATGGATTATATATTATATCATATATATATATATATATTCTGTGGTTCAAACAGGAAAACAAAAAGTGACGAGTATGAGGAAAGAAAACTATGTTTCAATATTTTATGAATTCTCCATAAATAATAAATTTTTGAAATGATTTTCTATGAAATATAATATTTGTTGTCTTCTTTAGAATGCAGACTATTTAATAATACAGGCTCATTGTTCTAATTTTTTACAGGTCAACTTTGATACACTTGAGAAGAATCTGGTCCACTTATTTGATTTCACATTGATCTATACCCAGAGGATTGATTTATGATTGTGTAGACATGATTTGGCCCAGAGCAAGAGCAGGATGTTAGCAGCATTTCTTCAACCTACTTCTCTCCATTACACAGAAGAAAAGAGCTTTTAGTGCTCACAAATAAATCAATTGGAGCAATTTTCTTAAACATTTATAAGGTGACTAGTTAGACTGTTTTTCGTTCCCTGTAGGTTGTGAGTTATCATATTGTTTCCAGGAGATTATGACTAGGATCAATCATCAGATTGTTCAATCTGAGTAATTAAACCTCAATTCACTCACCTCAGAGAATACCCTCAAAGTAGTTATACGAGAGCATTTCAACCCTTCAGTTACTAAAAGGTAAGTATGGAAAGTGCTGAAGGAGTCAGCATCATAGAATCCTAGAATGGCTTGGGATGGAAGGGACCTTAAAGATCATCTAATTCCAACCCCTCTGCCATGTGCAGACACACTAGATCAGGTTGCCCAGGGCCCATCCAACCCATCCTTAAACACTTTCAGGGATGAGGCATCCACAGCTTCTCTGGGCAACCTGTTCCACCACCACCACCAGTGGCTGCTGCAGATTGTTGTATCTGGCATATTCCTATATTATCCCAGCAAACAAACTGGACAGGTATCTGCAGAGAAACATTAAAATGTTTTATATCTATTCAGTCAGGACTGTTTAATTCTTCCTGACATGAAATCTGATGAAAAGAGTCTGAAGTATCCAACTGGGTATCTGATATCATGAGTAACTTATATGACAGTGCTCTGACTTAACCAGACCCCTGCCCTTCGTTTTTATCTTTCCCAACTCCCACAGGCTACCAGCTAAAAGACCAAAGCATGAGATCAGATATCCTTGATACTAGATTTGTTCCCCCTCCCACTTTGTTGATGACAGCTGTGATCATTCACACTTTATAAAGGACTGGGAATGTCTCTTAAAACTCTCACTTTAGCCACAGATCCTAAGGAACTAAGCTTCTGAATGCAATAAAAAGTAGACATGAGCCCACTCAGTGAGTGGCCAACACAAACAGAGTCATCCTGGCTGAACATACAATGTCCTGTTCTGTTCCCAACACTGGGAACATTCCTGGGCCTCAGATGATGATTGCAGCAATAAATATTCCAGAAGAAATTCAGCCTCATTAAAATCAGTGAATCAAATGTGTGTCGAGGGTTAAGTCAATAGGGTAATACAGGGATGTGTTTGGCTGGTATCTAGCAAGATGGCTGAATCTTTTTTCTTTTTTTTTTTTCTTCCAAAAATGGCACCCTACAGTCATAAATTCAGCTACACTTTCTGAATTCATATTATGCTACAGCCTAGTCTCTAATCATTGATGTAACAGTCTCCTTTGCAAAATAGGCCTGAGAGCAAACTAGAGGTTTTGTAGTTATGCTTAGGAGTTTTCACCAGCTGCAAACCCATTCTTCACTGCAACAACCTAATATTTTATTATCTGCGATAACAATACCCATCCTGCTTTCATTTCCCTTCTGGTTACTGGATTTAATCTTCATCTAAGGGAAATGAGAGCAAATGAACCTGCCCTCAAATTTATTTTATCGCTTGAATGCAGCAGATCTTAGCAAATTGTTTGGATCCAGACATCTCCAAAATGCCTCTTCCCCCATACTGTCAGACTAGGTTCTGCTCCTTCAAATCAGTGTTGCTGCCTCATATTTGGGTGTGCTGCGTTCGTTCTTCCCTAAAACTAAGACCTCTTTATATTATAACATCTGTTTATTGGACACAAGTAATTCAGAGATTACAGCTTTCTGTTTTTGCCTTTTTCTTTATGGTTTTTAATCTCTCCATATAGGATGAAAAAATGGCTACAGTATGCTGGTAGAAAAATAAAATCAATCTATCTCTGCTTAATAATTTACTCTTTGACCGGAAAATAGCTCATCCAGCTTTTTCAGTTTAAGTTCATGAGTGCACCCTGAGCATGACTGCTGTTATCAAAGCTGTCCTCATGATAGTCCTTTTTCTCATACCTACATGTGGCTACCACTCCAGAAGAGGTGAGCCTAGGAAGAAAGGAAGAGTCAACCACTAGGTTTGTGTTTAAAGATGTGTTATGAGTAATATGAAAATATTTGGTGAAGCCCAAATTCAATTATTTGTTATTGAAAAGCAATCATATGTTATGTTCATGGAAAGCCATATACTGACAGCCCTGGAAAAAAATACAACTCACAGAAAGGCAACATAGTTGGCAGGAGGATTCTTTATAGCATCTCAGCAATGACCTGTAAATTTGTGAAAACATAGTGTCCAAATCCACTCAATCACTAACCCTTCCACAGAGCTCCCCTACAAGGGTCTTAGGCAAGAGCTTTGGTGACATGGACACTTGAGAAGGGAAATTTTGGTGAACTCTGGAACAAAATTTTTCTCTCACCTGGTTCAGCTCACAGTTATCTTCTTTACCACATGGCCCTCATGAAATTTTCACTGTCTTGCTGCTTGTGTCATTGAGAATGAAATAAATATACAAAATCTCTTGAGTCTTCTCCTGCTTCATTTCTGCAGTGAAACAGCTTCAGTATCATCACAAAAACAGCTAAATATACTGTCATAATTTGGTCTTACTGGTTAGGTCATTAAAATCCTAATGGAACCTTTATTCAATGTAAATAAATATTTTTATACTTAATGTCTGAAAATGGAGTAACTTGCATGCTTACAGGGTTTTGTGGCTTGTTTCATTAACAGTTGAGAGATTCTGGGAATTTTCATCTAAATGTCTCACAAGAACAAACCAAATGACTAGAATGATAAAGTTTCTTTGGTCATAAAATTGTATTTATTGCAGGAAAGTGTGTTGAAGAAAGGCTCTAAAATGCAGTTTTTATAGAATTCAACTGTGCTCTGACTTTCTTTAGTATTTTTTTCATTACTTTTTGAAAAATGCACATAACCGTTTTTTGTGATTTTTGTCTTTTATGAAATCATTAATAGAAACTGTTAGTTTCAAGGTTGCAAATATACTGCAAATGTCAGGTCATAAATCATGGAAAAGATACTCCTGGAAGCAATGTTAAGGCAAATGCAGAACAAGAAGGTGATCTGAGACAGCCAGCACAGCTTTCCCAAGGACAAATTGTGCCTGACCAGTCTGGTGGCTTTCTATGATGGAGTGACTGCACCAGTTGACAAGGAAACACCGAGCAATGACATCTACCTAGACTTCTGTAAAACCTTTGATATGGTTCCACATGACATCCTAATCTCTAAATTGGAGAGAGATGGATTTGAAGGATGGACCATTCAGTGGATAAGGACTGGCTTGAAGGTCACACCCAGAGAGCGGTGGTCAATGGCTCCATGTCCAGGTGGAGGCCGGTGACAAGTGGTGTCCCTCAGGGGTCTGTCCTGGGACCACCAGGGTAGTGAGGCACTGGACCAGGTTGCCCAGAGAGGTTGTCGATGCCCCATGCCTGGAGGTGTTCAAGGCCAGGTTGGATGAAGTCCTGGGCAACCTGAGCTAATGGGTGGCATCCCTGCCTATGGCAGGGGGGTGGAGTTAGATGATCTTCAAGGTCCCTTCCAACCCAAGCGATTCTATGATTCTATGATAAATCCTGGCATATTTGGTCAGGAGGCAAACAAACTGGTAACTGTTACTGTCATCTGTTTTTAGAAAATAGCAGGACAAATTTCACAAAAAGTCAGAAGATATCACAGATATGATCTTACCTTTGGGGGAAAAAATACTATTTTGGAAAACTCCTAGCTAAGAAAATTAAAATATGTAGGGACATTTTATTCAGGATGCTTCAGAAGGGCTTCTGCATAATGGATATTATTGCTAGCCATAAAAACAAATCATAAAGCTGCTTCTTTTCCTTCATCTCTCCTTATTACCTGCAGTGCAATCTACGCTGCAATGTGCAGCTGGCTCAGGAGAAATGAGTTTTGGCGCTGGAAGCAACCAAACAGAAGCTGAGACCCCAGTGCAGGCTTATTTCTTGGAGCAGTGTAAGCATATAAAAGCCTTGTTAAAAATAATTTGGTTTTGAAGCATTTAAGCCTTTACCATTAGAACATTGTGAGGAAGGGCTGTTCACGAAAATATTGTTTTCTTTCATCAAGTTATATCTCTTCACAGAGTTGGGAAGCTTGGTGATCTTTAATAATTAGGCTTTTCTGAGCTGTGCCCTTGAAATTGATGTATATCTTCATATTCTATTATTTAACTTAAGCTAATTTTCAATGTACATACATTACAGTCGTACAATGCTATTAATGTTTACTCATGTAACATCTTCAGGAGTAAATATGGCTATTAATTTGGTAACTTTTCTTGGTTACAGGCACAACCTCACAGAAGAAAGCTTCTGACAGAAAGAAAAAAAATATTATCATCTGTCAGGGTTATTTATGTAAAATTGTAAAGAAGGAAGTTTAAAAATAGTTATGGAGAGAATAAAGGTATTTGACCTATTTGAAACAGACTTTCACCTTCTATAAGCCCCTGAGAAAACTGAAGAGAAACCTCAGAAAAGTGGGTTAAGTAAAAAAGACATTCTGAGAAATTCCTACCACAAAGGCAAAAGATTAATTTCACCTCTAATGCATATGTGCTATTAATTCACCTCAAATTGTTAATAAGGTGAGTTAGGGAAGTGTTCTACCAATAAGCAGGTCACAACAATGAATTTCAAACGTGGCAAAGCCCCCCAAAAAGAAGTTTCTCTCTCTCCATGATGGTACAGAAAATAGGTTATAGAAGAGTCTAAAGGTGCCCTTTGCTTCCTCCTGAATTTTACCTCGTTATCACAGCCTCAGATCTCTGCTCAGCCCAACTCCAGACATAAGATAGGTAAGAAAATAACCTCACACAGAAATCTGGAGGAAATATGCTGCACGGATAGAATACAGTATTTGTAATATATTTCTGAAAAGACAACATAAGATTGGACAGAAATTTTAAATATGTTTTTCTTGTAACTAGTTGAAATACTATTTTGTTGGAAGATAATGGAGTCTCTGGTTAAACACCACCTCTAATGTTTTTAAATTATGTTTTCCTTTAAAAGGAAGTAGTATAATATTGGAAATAAGAGCAACAGCAATAAATTATTTAGTATAGTTTTTAGATCTGTGGCAATCTTAGGATGCCTTATTTTCGATGCAACCGACTTGAATATTATTTCAATTTTCCAGATTACTACAGTGACTTAATTATCATAGTAATTACTTACTTTTTCCATTTATTAATAATGAAATTATCCATGCTAAGCATGGGAGGCCTAGTATGCTCATTTGTAAAATAATTTTTGTACCTTACAATCTGTTTCAATTCTTTACAATAGACCGCGTCATAAAATATGGACCATTTTTACTGGGGGAATGCTCTTTGAAAGCCCTCCCCACAAGGCAATGCAGAAAAAAAATTAGAAACTAAGGTTCATAGTATCTATTGTCCATTCACTACTTTTCTCTTTTCTGCCTTTTTTCCCCTCTATTCTATATGAAGACAATACAGTCAAGACTAGTGATTTAGGACATTTTTGGCTGTCTTTAATTGCAATTTCCTTACACATCTGTCAGGGAATCTTATATGAGAGAAATAGAAGAATTCATTGCACCTGGCAAAGGCTTTCCAGCATCATTTAGAAGATATAATTGTACGTGACTTTTCCTGTGCATTAGGGATCTTCAGCCCTGTAGGTAGTTTTCCTGGAATAAATACTGTTGGATTAGGTAGTCTATCCAATATGCAGTTTTGCTGGAAAAAATAAAAATAAAAAAGATTTTCTGCTTTATACTCTGTATAGAAAATGAACTGGTTTTGCTTGTTGTATTGCATTTCTTCCACTTGAACACTGAAATAAAGCTAGTTTTTCTTTCTGAAGCATTTATTGTTACCTCTTTGACATAATGGACTAAGGGGCAAGCGAAGTTAAAGCATCTGAGCTAAGCAAAGGTGACATTAACCAGTTTTAGTGAGAACAGCTTGTCAGACAGTATTAAGCTTTGCTTGGGTCCATCCGGGTTTCCAGCATGTTAATAAACATTGCCACTAAAAGGGAGCAAAATTGACTACAATACAATATTCCTTTTTTTAAAAATTTTATTCTATTTATTCATTCATTCATTCATTCATTTATTTATTTGTTTATTGTCAGGGGACACTACACTAAGTCAAAGATTCATTACTCGTGCAGTCCATGTATTTATTTTGCATGAAAGACAGTGGAAAACACTGGCCTTAGCAAGAAACATCCCCCACTCAAATTCTTAATTTTTTTTCCCAAGAAATTTGAACAGTAATTATGACAAAATAGTTGGAAAACTGAATTAGCTTTGCCGCCAGGATGCCTAAATCTCAGATTACCTGTTAAAACCTTTCACGACAACACATTGTGCTTTTCAAACTCCCTGAACTCATCACTTTCTGAAATATCTCTCTGTTCCCAAGATGGAGTTATCTGACGCACTCTTCCTAATGTGTTTGAACAGTTAAACTAGCCTAAAGCACCAGAACTTAAATGCATTATAAATGAATCACTATGGATACAAGGTGTCTTGATGATCCTGAGTGTTTGCCTTTGTATTACATTTTGATATCTGGAGTATTTGCCGACCCAGCAGAAAAACAAGCTTCATAAAATTTGATTATTTTATTAGAGCAGTCAAATTAAAAAGTTAAGGGGATGTTGAAATATAAGACAAATTGAAATAATAAAATTTGCCATCTGTCGGCTCTTACAGGTGATGTCTTCACAAAACCCTGAAGCAAAAGAAGGGGGATTGACAGGTTGAATCCTGCAGCCTGTACTCAGGGCCATATCTTCTGCCTTTGGTACAGAGGCCTTTTGCAGTTTCATTGCAAGCACATCTGTCCCTCATGCGTGAATGATTGAGGAAGACAGGAACGGGCCATGCAATCTTCCAGCTATCTTGCCTGCTGTGTGCTGACACTAGTGCCAAATGCCATCTGTCACATAAGCAATGTGTGGAGTTGATTTCAATAAGAAAATGTGGTTAAAAGGCAATTTGATCTCCACTCTGACTTTACATTTTCTTATTTAAAGCTTCCTCTGAGTTCAATGACAGGTCTGGTTGAATGCTGATGAGGCAAGGATTGCAGGACTTGGCCCAAGATATCATAAAAATCAGGCTGGAAAACTTCATCTACAATTACAGTTGGCAAGGCAAAGACAGTTGTAGCTCCCTTTTCTTTCCTCCTACAACCACCTTGTTACTGTGGATCAATGCAGTATGCAGACCTCTGGTCATATAACAAAATAGCTCTCATCCACCTGGGCAGTTTATTTTTCCACAGAAATCAGGACTGCGTCATCTACTGCTTTGGAAATTAGTCCCTTAGAAGCCAAACCAACATCCACTAAAATTCATGGACTACCTCCAAGGGACTGCAGCAGATTTAGGTAAGAGATTTAAAGGTATGTTCAGTCAACTGTATTCCCAGGGCCAGAAAGCAAATGGTGCTTACATCGTATAGTACCTGTAGAATGTACTGACATTTTTACTGGATATTTGGTGGACTCACTCTCCTTTATGAAGGGGGAGATTTGCTGAAAAGAAGGACCTACAGGCTGTGGATGGGCGAGCCTTTTTGCAAATTCCAAACCTACAAAGAGATCAGGGAATCCAAACTGATAACTAGATTTTCTTCACGTCTAAGATCAAGCAGACATCACGAAGAGAAGCTTCAAATCCAGAATTTCTCATGCTATTCTTCAGATGATCCCAGAATTACAACACCCAATATTTTCAGGCAGGATCTCTTACTGTCAGGATTTTTGTTTAGTTAGGAGTATGCAGTATGACACGATAGTGGTTGCTTCTGCTCTGTAACAGTTTTAATCTGACAGAAGTTGGTATTAAGTGTGTAATGACTTCTTTAATGACCAGTTTTGTATTGCTCCTTATCTTTTCCTCAATCTCTTCCTGCCTATCTTCTGTTTAAATATCTGAAAACCCTCAGCGGTTATAACTCCATGTGTACTTAAAATTGTCATCTACTTGTTCTGGTTTATACCACTCAAGTTCATCTATGACGTTTTTTAGTCCCTTGCATTTTTGGAACATTTATTCTCCAGAGTAAATGGGTGTGAAATCACAGATCAAGAGAATTTACTCATGGTCTAAAAAGAGGATCTCATGAAATGCAGCCACTCCTTTTGGGGTGCGCTCTTGGCAGGTATTCCAGGGTGAGGAGCACAAACACAGAACTAACAAACAAGAAATGAGCTCCAATGCTCATGTTTTTTTTTCTGACCCTCTGGCTGTAGAAAGAAAATCTTCACTTCCACAGTAAAGGTCTGTGACCGTATTTTGTTCAGACTTAGCACCCTTCCCATGTAAAACAGCCTTTCTTGGGCACCCCAGGAGAAACAAGGATTGACCGAGCAAGTGAAACACAATAAAGAGGACAATACGTGACTTCAGAGATGAAGCAGACAAAAGGATGGAAGAGAGGGAATATAATCATTGTAATTTCTTAAATAGCTAATTGAACCCCATGAAGAATTCAGCTACTTATCTGTGCCTGTTTTCAGTGTATCCCGTGGTGGTATCTTTGATCCTCTGGGGCAGGGGGGAGATGTTCTTTGGTAATACTTATTTTATATGGAATCTATACATCTTTATTCTGGTTACTGAAACCTGTTCCACTCTGCTGCATCTTTTCCAAATCACCCAAACTTTCATGTATATGACGCCTTCCTCTTGTTTTACCCTGCAGAGCAAACCCTTTGCTGCCTTTCTTGCTTCACCATCAGCTCTATTGACAGTGTATGACCAAGAAGTTCAGAGAAGCTAGTGAAGTATATATGAGGATTATGCTGGTTTACTGCTCAGTTGCCTCAAACCTGTTTTTAGTGGTACTTGCCCTTGTCCTTTATTATTTATTTATTTGATTTATTTATTGAAGAAACCAATTATATAATAAAGGATCTTCATGTTTTCTTTAGCTTAATGGTTTCCTTCCCCCATTATATTTTCTGAGATTCCCACTCCATTAAAAAAAAAAAAGGCAGAAGCGTGATGTCCTTCATAAAAGTCAACAGGAGATATGGAGAGACTGTCCAATTAAGACATCCCTTAGAGAAATTAAAACTGTCAGGAGCAGTTTACAGCCAACTATATTTGTGGAGAGTGACAGCTCCCCGGGTGATAAGTGGGCGATCACGGTTGGACTCAGCTCTGAACAGTGCTCGTGTTGCTGCTCTGGCACAGGCTCATTGTGGCCTCTGGTTCTGCACCTGCCCTTCATGTATCCCCATAGGAAGGGGAGGTTCATGTCAAAACAGAGAAGGTGTTTAAAGATTAGGTTTTCTGCATATTAAATAGCATCAGATCAGCAGCACATTTGGGAGTGCTTTGCTGGGACACCTGCAGTGCTGCAAGTGCTCTAAATAGTTCTTTGGTGGACTTCACAGAAGTTAGACCTCTCTGGTTTGGATAAGGTGTTCAGGGAACTTAGGTGACCTGATGTCTCCAGTTGTAGGAGAGCCATGTTCAGAAAGGGGTTCTAAATCCCTTTTCAGCAGAAGTGTTTTACATATGTTTCAGGTGAGAGGAATGTTAAGAGGACTGGTCTAAGGAGGGGAATGCAGTCAGAGACAGGGTCAGGAGGGTTGTGGGGCACTGCTAATGACTACACGAGAGATGCTGGGAACAGTCCATGGGCTTCCCAGCACCTTAGCAAAGTCAAATTAAAAGGCTATAAGATATAATCACACAAAAGCAAACCTATTAAGGTTAAAGCAGTGTGATGAAAGAAGCAATCAATTCAGGCACCAGAGGATTTAAATAACTTGTAGAGAAACCATTATTTGGTTTTAGTTATGTTTTCCACACAATCTAGCAATCATAAACTATTTTACATTCCTATGCGGTCTTCTCTGAAGAAAACATTTTCTTATTTTTCTTTAAAGATGTTTTAAATTGTTATTTACATTTTAAAACACTCTTTGTACAGGGAATAGCACCTTCATCTGCCAAGGGCTGATGTGTGCAAAGGACAAGTTTGCCTTTAGATCATCCCATTCATGAGTAGGACACACAGGTACGGAGCCTTTGATGAAGTCTCACACAGCCCAGAGCTATGCTTGAAGAATGAATCAGCTTAGCTGGCCACAGAGGCCACCAGGAAAGGCTTGAAGAAAATATAATCAGGAGCAAAATTTTGTCCTGCCCTGGAAAAGTGCAGAGATGTATGGTCATCTACTCTTCACTTGAGATCCATATGCCACTTTGACTGGTTTTGGTGCCTGAATCTGTGCATCAACCTTCACCTCTTCCAAAATTAAGCTTTGCTGTAGGAGTTTGGTCCTTTGCTATCAAAAGACAAAACATTATTAGCCCAAATCGGAAATTTATTAAATGCTGAAATAATTCCTAGCAAAAAAAATTTTCTTTTCCAGGAAAAGGAAACTACCTAGTGATATCGTCTTCTGTAAAACTGAAATAGCAGAAGTTTTAAATGTTCACTAGATCATTGGATAACTGTTTACAGATGACCTTTAACTTTGAATTCTGATGGATAAGCAATAAATGATTTCCTTTAAGTTGTGGTTTGTGTTCAGCTCATTTGCAACCTGGAAAAGTTTACATTTCTTGATTAAAGTTATCTGTAACTAATAGCTTAGATAAGTGTAATCGTTGTACTTTTCTATCAGTGCTAATTGCATTCTAGATTGCACTATTTTGCTGCGTTTAGCAAAGACAGAACTGGTATCCTGCCTCTGTGCAAGCTGTTCAGTATGCACCGAATCATTAAAGTGAAATACTGCACAGTTGGTTTGCAATTCATCTTAAAGATGAACTGTGGTGCCTTAATGGTCTTGAACTTTCAGTTTAAGAAAATAAATAATATAAATCCTTTGATGTAGGGCAGAAGGGAGGAACCAAAAGTGCCCATTCCTGGCAGCGAGGTTATATAAAAAAAAAAACCCTCTGCTCGAAAATGCCTTCCTTCTGACTAGACATTACTTATTTCCTGACATCATTTCTTGGAGTGGATTAATCTCCACTGGCCAAATGTTTTGCTCAAGACAGAAGGTGTCAAGGAATTATCTGAGCATGTACATCCCTTCCAAAAAAGAGGTGATGGCTCTACCACTGAAAGTGGTCAATGTAACTTAAAAATGCCACACAAAGTTCTCAGGCTAAAGTGATAGCATATCACAGAATCACAGAATCATCTAGGTTGGAAGAGACCTCCAAGATCACCTAGTCCAACCTCTGCCCTAACACTAACAAGTCCTCCACTAAACCATATCACTAAACTCTACATCTAGATGTCTTTTAAAGACCTCCAGGGATGGTGACTCAACCACTTCCCTGGGCAGCCTATTCCAATGCCTAACAACCCTTTCAGTAAAGAAGTTCTTCCTAACATCCAACCTAAACCTCCCCTGGCGCAACTTTAGCCCATTCCCCCTCGTCCTGTCACCAGGCATGTGGGGGAATAGACCAACCCCCACCTTGCTACAGCCTACTTTAAGGTACCTATAGAGTGCGATAAGGTTGCCCCTGAGCCTCCTCTTCTCCAGGCTGAACAATCCCAGCTCCCTCAGCCGCTCCTCGTAAGACTTGCTCTCCAGACCCCTCACCAGCTTCGTTGCCCTTCTCTGGACTCGCTCGAGCACCTCCATGTCCTTCTTGTAGCGAGGGGCCCAAAACTGAACACAGTACTCGAGGTGCGGCCTCACCGGAGCCGAGTACAGGAGGACAATCACTTCCTTAGACCTGCTGGCCACACTGTTTCTTATGCAAGCCAGGATGCTGTTGGCCTTCTTGGCCACCCGAGCACACTGCTGGCTCATATTCAGCCGACTATCAACCAATACTCCCAGGTCCTTTTCTGCCAGGCAGCTTTCCAACCACTCTTCTCCCAGCCTGTAGCGCTGCTTGGGGTTGTTACGCCCCAGGTGCAGGACCCAGCACTTGGCCTTGTTGAACTTCATACAGTTGACCTCAGCCCATCGCTCCAGCCTATCCAGATCCTCCTGCAGAGCCTTCCTACCCTCGAGCAGATCGACACACGCACCTAACCTGGTGTCGTCTGCAAACTTACTGAGGGTGCACTCGATCCCCTCATCCAGGTCACCGATAAAGTTATTAAAGAGGACCGGCCACAGTACTGAGCCCTGGGGGACTCCACTAGTGACCGGCCTCCAACTGGATTTGGCTCCATTCACCACAACTCTTTGGACCCAGCCACCCAGCCAGTTTTTAACCCAACGAAGCGTACGCCAGTCCAAGCCACGAGCAGCCAGTTTCTTGAGGAGAATGTTGTGGGAAATGGTGTCAAAAGCCTTACTGAAGTCAAGGTAGACCACATCCACAGCCTTTCCCTCATCCACCAAGCGCGTCACTTTGTCATAGAAGGAGATCAGGTTCGTCAAACAGGACCTACCTTTCATAAACCCATGCTGACTGGGCCTGATCGCCTGGTTGCCCTGCAAGTGCCGCGTGATGACATTCAAGATAATCTGCTCCATGAGCTTCCCTGGCACTGAGGTCAAACTAACAGGCCTATAGTTCCCCGGGTCTACCCTCCGGCCCTTCTTGTAGATGGGTGTCACATTTGCTAGCCGCCAGTCGACTGGGACCTCCCCTGATAGCCAGGACTGCCGATAAATGATGGAAAGCGGCTTGGCCAGCTCCTCCGCCAGTTCTCTTAGTACCCTCGGGTGGATCCCATCCGGCCCCATCGACTTGCGTACATCTAAGTGCTGTACCAGCTTGCCAACCATTTCCTTGTGGATTGTGATAGAATAATAATATCAGACCAAATCCAGTTTTTCTTTTCTTTACTTTTTTTTTTTTTTTTTAAGTATGAAATTAACACTTTTATATAGCCAGGCTCTTGTTTGCCATGTGAGAGTCATATTTCACAGCAATGGCAATAAACTGTTTTAGAATTTATATTTTTTTTCCTTCTATTAGAACATTTTGAGCCAATGTGTTGGAAAATCATGACTCATGACCAACACATAAGTGGGGAGTTGCAGTTAAATTTCTGCACGGGCAAAAAAAAAAAAAAAAAAAAAGCCAGCATTTCACTATCTGCATAAAATATTTCTATATGTTGCTCCCTATTATTTGTGTCTGATTGTGCCATTGATGACTGATCATTGATGATTACAAAAAAAAAAAAAACTCACTGATTTCAATGGGATACAAAGTTAAATTGAAAGTAATCTCTTTAATGTGTTGCAAATCTCAAGAAAAGTATTTTTCTGTCTCAGTCTGAAGACACAACACCAATATTTTCATATTCTTGGTGAAGTCTAATAGACTGTGACTGGGATATCAGCAAAACTTGCAGGGTCTCCTGGGAGACAGATTTGTAATGTGTTCCATAATATGAGAACAGGTTCAGTTAATTAAATGAATAGAATGGTAAGTTTAAATGATGTGAAAATTTTTTTTTTTTTTTCCATATAGTTTAGTCTAGACTGTCAAATCCATTGCACAGACAGTAATCAGGTCAAATATTATGGCTGGATATTTAAAGAGTATGGAACATAATCTGACAATTCACATTGCTGTGCAATGATAATCAGACACTGCCCTGATAGTCTTCAGGTTTCAGGAAAGACAATTTTGCTCCTTTGAGCTTCTCTATGCACTTTGTGAGTTTAGATACAGTTATGAGGCCCAGTACAGAAAAAAGTCTCCAAGGTCAAAAGTATAGTAAAAAGTAGAGTAACATTACTACTCCTAATGACTTCCAATGGGAGCCAGACACCAAACCCCTAATGTTGACCCTGAATTTCTCCTGTTATGTTTTGACTATGACTAACGCACATGAAATTGAAACCCTTATGAGAAATCCTGTGCTCTGCAGGAAAAAAAAAGTATGGAAAGGAGAAAATGCAAAATTTAAGGCGTATGGGAACAGGAGCATGGGCTTCAGGCCAGAGTTTTCAGCCAGTATAGCCTAAGTAGGGATGAATAGACTCCTTGGAATGCAAAGATGCAGTTATAGGGCAGGGTCCCTTCTAACACAGAGCATTTTTGTTAGAGGTCAGTGGTTGAAGAGGACATCTGTGCCATCACCAGCATCATTCCTATGCCCTATAGGATACCTGTCAATCCCTCAGCATGCCATTCAGATGTTTCACTTACATGGTTTGGGCTGCACTCATGGATAGGTGCTGTATTGAACACATTCCTGTAGAACTGTTATTGTTCCACTTTTTTGTTTCCATCTACAACATTACTCTGTTGGAAAGGTTTTGTTTGTTCTTAGTGTAAGGAAGTCAGTGTACAATGAGGGTGAAACACCAAATAGAGGTTGCTTTATGCTTCAAGCTGTATAATGGAAATCAGAGCACAAGTGGGTTATAAAAATTTTCTAGGAGGAAAATTATGTAGAACGAATAGAAAGATACCAGGAAACACTTTACAAATCCAAGAAAAGAAGTAGCTGCTTGGCACTTAGGCAACTAAAAAGAAAACTGAAATTGATGATAATGTCTGGATGTGGTTTTGGCTTTGTTATGGGGTTTGTTATGGGAGGATCTTTATTACATCTGCAGGGTTTTTACTATTAATAACCATATCACAAAGACAGGGGCCAGATGGGATTCCATACAAAAGATGTTTGACTACCCTATTCATATAACCCTACAGTGATGGAGACTCCCTCTTAAGCCAGTTTGTATGAGTGCTTATGTCCTCTTTTTTGAAAGTGTTTCACAGAGACTCACCATTGTCTCTATTTCTGCAGGTGAAACCCAACATATCTTCCTGTAGGAAACATGAATATGGAGAGAAGATTGCTCTGATCCTCTTTGTGTGAAGAGGACAGAAGGTAGTTTGGCTTTCATATACCAGGCTGAGTTTGCAGCCTTTCAAGTATAAAATCATCTGTTTCATTTTTAAATGCAGTGAAGCCAATTTACCATCATTCAGTCACATGGAATTCATTATGTCATTTTAAAATATCTCCTTTCAGATTACAAGCATATCTGAAAAATGTGGCTGCTCAGTAACCAAACAATAAAAAAGCCCAAGCAAAAAAAAAAGATCTGAAAAGCTATGTTTTGAGACTTGTAACATACAGGAATTTTATGGCCTGGAGTTCACTGCAGCAGGAAACTATCTGGAAAAGACACTGCGATTGTGGAATTTTCTCTATTAAATTTTCAAATTGCTGTGACAAGACATGCAAGCTTAAAAAGGGAAGGTTTCTTTTTCTTAAAAAGGGAATCTTTCAAGCTGTCAGTGTAAAGAAATATTTATATGCACACCTCATGGGTATTTGAATAAAATAGGAAATCATTCTGCAATGTTAAAGAAGGGCTGAGAAAGTTCTCCCCTCTTTTTATTACTGGTATTTTCTGCTCCACCCACCTATTAAATTTCTGTATCACTGTAGCATGCACAGCTCTTTCTTTCCACTCATTCAGCTGTAATCTATACAAACATCTAGATGATGGGATCTTTCAAAGGAGACCTCTTATTTTTGTAACAAGAAACCTGACCAGTCAATTCCTACAGGACATAGACTAACTTCTTTCTCACGGTCAAATCCAAACCCTTCTCTGACGTACTGGAAAATGAGACTATTCATACAACACCATGTCACCAACTGTTCACAGCAAATGAGACAGGCAGGCACCTCTCCTGCCAAATACTGACACCCTGTTTACCTTCCTCAGCTCTGCCTGGAGCTGGCACTTCTTATAACATCTTTCAGAGAATAAGGCCAGAAGGGATCATTGTGATTTAATAGGGTAAATATTTCATAAGTGAGAAAGTGATTTAGTTGCCTCTGCCAAGTTGAAAATCCTGATAGTAACTATGAGTAAGTTGGTGTATCAGGATAAAGTGCTGCACTTAGGTAGCATTCAGATACTGCTTTTAGCATGTTCTCAGATGTTCATTACTAAAGACAGAGCTAGATGCTGGCACAGACCTGGCACTTCTGGGTCTGCAGCTAGTTTGCAGGCTGGCATATGGCAGCGTACCAAGGCCTCACGGTTGAGATTAGATCTCTACACTTTGTGCTGATTGCCTAAGGAATGAGACAGCGCAGCTTGGAGGAAGGGGAAGGAGAAGCTGGACTGTATTATGAGAAAAGAGAGAAAAACCCCCAAAAGCCAGCCCTAACACTGAGCTAATTGCCGTGAGAGCTCCTGCCATAAAGTGACTGACAGCCTAAGTCAGTCTGTGTGGAGCGGTGTCTAGTCCATGAGATGGCTCCATCCAGCACAGTGTTTTACCTGAGGAGAAGCACGACTAGACATATGCATTGACCTTTACATATCATTCACTGAGCAAGGACAGGACTTAGACCTACAGGTGCATTCAGCCTCTTCTAGAAGCTTAAACTGCTGTACAATGGACCCAGGAGTGTGCAGAGCATCAGGAAGCTGAAGACTCGTTCATGCTTACTAACTACAGAATAAACACCAGAGAAGACTGGGAAATGGCTTTGTGAATCTGGAGGCATAGCACTTGTTGAGCACTAACACCATATTTCCATGACCTGCTCCAGCTGGCATGGCCACAAAGAGGGGATCCCATTTGTCTCTTCCTCACAGAGATTTGCCTTCTCTGTCCTTCATGCCATAGCCCCTCTTTCCACAGGCCACCACAGGCCCTCATGAGGGATCATGAGTTTGTAAGGACAGTGAGATGAGTTGGAGATCAGATCAGGAGGGGAAAAAAAGAAATATGTGGACAGGACTGCAAGGCCAGGCATAAGGGGTAGACAAGACCCCGTTATGTATTGGGTTTAAGTGGCAATGATTTTGTAGCGGGGGGGGGAGGGGGGGGGGTCGCTGCAGGGTGACCTCTGTGAGCAGAGCCCAGCAGATGCCCCATGTTAGATAAGGGCCAGCTCCAGCCAGTTGCAAAACAGACCTGTTGCTGGTCAGAGCTGAGCCCCTGAGAGAAACTGGTTGGGCCTCTGTGAGATCAGATTTAAGAACGGGAAAATCCTGCTGTGCTACAGCAGCTGGGAAAGAGGAGTGAGAACCATCCCTGCAGCCCCCCAGGCGAGTGCAGCAGGAGGGCAGGAGGTGCTCCAGGCAGGCAGCAGCAGTTCCCCTGCGGCCTGTGGAGAGGCCCCTGGTGGAGCAGGCTGTCCCCCTGCAGCCCACGGGTCCCACACGGAGCAGATCTCCACGCTGCAGCCCGTGGAGGAGCCCCCGGTGGAGCAGGTGGATGTGGCCTGGAGGAGGCTGCGGCCCATGGAGAGCCCCCGCAGGAGCAGGCCCCGGGCCGGAGCTGCAGCCCGTGGAGAGGAGCCCACGCAGGAGCAGGGGGTCTGGGGGGAGCTGCCGCCCGTGGGGGACCCGTGCTGGAGCAGTTTGCTCCTGGGGGATGGACCCCGTGGGACGGAGCCGTGTGGGAGCAGTTCCTGAAGAGCTGCTGCCTGTGGGCAGCCCCCGCAGGCTCAGTTCGGGAAGGACGGCATCCCGTGGGAGGGACCCCATGGAGCAGGGGCAGAGAGGGACCGTGAGGGAGCGGCACAGACGAAGCGTCAGGGACTCCGTTTCCCTGTGCTGCTCGGGGGGGAGGAGGTAGAAAGCGGGGGGGGGGAGGAGTTTTTGGTTTGCTTTTAGTTTCTCACTGCTGAGTGATCTCCCTGTCCATATCTCAACCATTGTGCCCTTTCCATCGTATTTTCTCCCCCTTTCTCCTTTGAGTAGGGGGAGTGAGAGAGCGGAGAGGGCGGTTGTGGTGGAGTTTAGCGGCCCAGCAGGGTAAAACCACCACACATTCACATACGGGAGATACAAGACCCTTCCATTAGCAGAGCAGTGGCTTGTACCTTCTTCAGTTGCTCAGACACTGAGGATGTAGACATTATGGACCACTGGCTACACGCCGTAAAATCCAGTCAGTCTAAAACACAGGGCTGTAACGTCTCCTCCTCTGCCCGAGTTCCCGATGAAAACGGTCATTGTCTGTTACCCATAGCTTGAAAATCTGCCCAGGCATATCCAGTAATTTTGGGGGGAACCGCTCACTTTCTGCTGGTTACTGTTTTCTGCTGGTCACCTCATCCCCATGTCTCATGAGGAACAGACCCCAGATGAAATCCTACCCTTATGACAGTGCAGTTTTGTCTCTCCGGGAGACAGCTCGACTCACCTGCCAAAAACAGAGCCCTTGTTGGAAGAACTGACTGCCTTCAGTCATCACATCGCACAGAAAAAAATGGTGTCTAGCTAATGAAACCCAGGGGCTGACTGTGAATACTATTCACAAAATATTTTATTTAGAAATATAAAAAAGGACTTGTTCTATTTACTAACTTTTAGTTTTTCTTACAAAGATATTGATGTGTTTTGACTTTTTTTTTGTAATCTCACTTATATAAGACTGATGTTTAAAATTTAAGCCACTTAAGATATTTTTTCCTTAAAAATAAAAAACATAGCAATCAAAATTGAAATAAAATATTAGAAAACTGTCAAAAACATCTAAAATTGTTTAGATTTTTTGATCATCTTAATTTTCAAAGTTTTTAAGTTTGTTTTTGAATTATGATAGATTAATGCTTGCATTATTTTTCCCCTCCTTCTTTCTTTACAGTACAGGAAAACTAGTTCTTTTGACCAACTCACCTGGAAAACCTGTGGCTTCTTTTTAAACAGAAGCTGACTTCAGCAGGCCTGTAATTTCCAACTCAAGTTTCTTACGTTGTCTGCAATTTTCTTTTGACCACAACAGTGATCTTTGCATCATTAGAGCAGTGGGAAGCCTGGAGAAGAGAAGGCTGTAGATACCTTATCCTTTTCTTTCCAGGTTTTCAGCCATTTAATGCTGCGTTGCTTTCAGTCTGCCTTTCCTTCCTACTTTTACATATAACAGTACTGAACAATCAGAAGGGACTTGGGTATTAATTGTGTTCCTTAACTGTGTATAAGTCTGTTGGAAAAAAATACATACTCTGCAGTTCCTGGTGTTATTTGATGGAAACTGCCCTGATCCCTGAATGGGATGACTGATTCCCATTCTGTATGCATTACCCCCAGTTTCATTTGAGTACTAACACATTACTCAGTCTACAGCAATTATTTTGGAAAGGTGTGAGGCGCATAGCCATTGTAATACTATGTGAATAACCTGAAAAAAGAGGGTTGTGTGCCTGAGAGCTTTTTTTGATTTATCTCCCAACTCTGTCACTTAGTCTCACAAAAGATATTACCTCTCCTCACAAATCATACTTTGCTCATTGGAGCACTACATGGCATACTTAATTATTATAAGCACACTGGGGATGCTGGATTAAAAAGCCTACACACATTTGAGGCAGGATTAATGTCTTTGCATAACAGGGGAAACTGATGTAACTTCCATGCTACTAAGAAGCAAATTTGCAATGGAAATAATGCCAATTTATTGCCAAAAACTTTGAATGTCTGCTCGGTTGGAGGAAACATCCTGCTTTGTACATTTTTCTTCAAGGTTCTGGAGTCTTGTAGAAAAATCACACGATAATTGGCTTTTCAGACTCGTGTCCTAAAGAAATGAAACTTTATATATTCCTGCAGTCTGTTGATTGGTCTCTCATCTTCTCCCCAACTTTTGAATCTGCTAGACGATTTCAACCAAATTTCAGAGAAGGCTAAAGTTCAGAAAGATATTATGTTCCTAGAGCTGTGCAGAAATTGGGAGCTGAGTAGAATAGAAAGATTTAAATTAGTGCTCACAGAGACAGAAGCAAATGACTCAGGCATTATCCATAGTGCCTGGCAGTAGTCCACCGAGGCATGAGCAGGTAGACACAATCTGCATCCCTGTGACTGTATTTGCTACAGTCTGGTGCAGACCCCCACTAATCTGCCGTGGAAATGGGAGGGAAGGTGGGATTATTGGACCGGGGTAGATTTAGGGGACAGAGGACACAGGTCTTTAAGCAAATCGAGTTTGTCTGTTCTGCTGCTCTGTTTCCAAAACAGATTTTTCTTTGTCTTTTTTGATATGTTTGTCTGTAGACAACCAGTGAATTTTATTGGTTGTAATATGTAACATGAATAATGAAAATTCCATCCTTGGAATGGAAACTTTTCAAGACTGAACTGGGTAAAACACTGAGCAAACTTATCTGATCCCATAGCTGACCCTGCTTTGAGCAGCAGTTGGGGCTAATCCTCCGGAGGTCCATTCCAATCTGATTCATCCTGTGACCCTACGAAGGCAGAAGTTTGCCTTGCTGTCTTGCCAGAAACAGAGTAGAGCTCTGGGTATAGATGGGTTTGATTAGCCTAGTTTTAAACATCTGTCGACTACCTTTCAAAAAGTCTTTAAGGTTTTTCAATACGAAAGAAGGTATTGCTAATGCTTAATATTTACAGTGTGCTAATAACCAGAAAGGCTAGCCAAGGTCAGAGGCAAAACAAAGAATGAAGGTAATTTAGTGACTAAGTCATTAACCTACGACACAGGAAATTAGAGTTTATTAGAGCCTTCTCGTATGAGTTTATACAAGTAACAGTGGAAGGGATTCATCTCACGTAATTTTAGCCTTCCAGAAGTAAACTGGCTAATTTAATCTAGCTCGTTAGGTTCCTTCGTGGGTCAAGAGAGAAACAAAGAGCTCAAAGCCAGTTACTGCCACAAGTTCCGCTGGTGTGGACTCTTTCTTTCCCTCTACAGAGAAAGGAGGAGAGATAATAGCATTCCTAGGTTTCAGAGGGGGTTATGCAGCTAAATCCATCCTGAACTGCAAGATGCTCAGATTCTGTCTAATCTAATATAATATAAATCTAATAACTAAATAAACTAACCTGTTTGTTGCGCTAATAAATAGGAGGAAGTGATGATGGTAGAAAAAAAGTGTTGAGGGCAATAGTGTGCACATGCTGTACAGTGTGACTGTAGTGCATAAGCTAGAAGAAGAAAATAGTTTCTAATAGTTTTATGTCTCGCTCAGTAAACAAAATACCCAAACACACAACGGTAACTTGTCTTTAAAGATAAATTTTGTTGAAAGAGATTCCTTTCACTTTTGAAGTCCTTTCTTCCTCCTGGCAAACCCATTCAACCCTACTCCCCAGGCAGCCAGAAATAAGCAACTGAATACAGGATAAACAGAAAGGTGATCCAGTTTGAGGAATTAAAAACAACCTCCCTTCTCTCCTCCCCAGAAAACACACACACACACAAAATAACCCGAATAATACTGGTTTCTATTTAACAATGTTCACTGTTGACTGCACCTTCGGGAAGGAGGTGAACGTAATCAAAGAAGTGTTGGAAATGAGGGAGATTAAGTTACTGATGTAAACTTCCTTGCTGGCTGGCTGGTATGAGTGTTGCAAGTAAGAGGTAAGAAATTCTGCTGCGAATTTCTAAAGCAGCACCTAGGTTTCGTTAACTTTCTCCGTGGAGCTCTGACAGCTTAGAAAACCCAGCATCTACCAAACTTTGCCATGTTCCCAAGTAACTTGCTCTCGAACTACTTGCATCACTAGAAAGTCAGCTGCCATAAAATAAGAGGGGCACTTTCATTTAATCCAAGTCCTGTTGTGAAAAGCACCGAGGTATTCTTTGAAGTGCTGAGGCTTAGCAATGGTAAACCTCAGCCTACTTCAGCACATGCTAATCTTCTAACAGGCAGCACAGCACTTGATAGGCATGAGGAAGGATTTATTCAGAGATCTCTCCCCTAGTAGTTTGTAGGTGCACAAGCATTTTGAAAAATATAGGATGAAAGTGGTTCTCTCTCAAATCTTACATAGAAGAAGGGGCAGAATTCCTCCCCCCCCCCCCCCCCCCAAAAAAAAAGAAACAAAAGCATTGTCCCATTTTCTTTCCATGTAATTGGTAGTCAGGTGTTCTTACTGCAGCAGACTTCTATCTGAGTACTCTGGGGGTTTCCTACAGGCAGCTTAATGCTGGATTTAGGTCTCCCCATTTCATTTGAGCTGTTTGCCGTTTTCAGGAGCCTAGAGATTTTTATATTATATTATATTATATTTGATTTTAATTTTACTTTTCAGAAGACAACTAAACTAAAGCAATCCCACCTTTTTGTCAATGTAATGTGATTGCTTATAAGAGCATCCTCAAAATTGTGCTTCTCTGAACACAGTAGAAACAGACTGTATGCAATTTCCTCACTCAGAAGTGCTGCAGATACACGGAGTAGGAAGCCAGATGAGGAGCCTGTGCCAATACAGGCTGCTCTGCCTGAGGAGAAATACTGTCATTCTGTCTGCACAGAACATAAGAGGAGAGAAAATTGGCAAAAGTATGGAAGATATTGTAAAGGAAAGTCCTAGAAATGATTCAAGAGTAGAGAAGGAGTTTACATCTCTTTCTGGAGACTATGTCTATTCTGGTTTTGTAGGTAGCAACCAGGAAAGAATCCCAGTCCCAAACAGTGCAGACTAGCTTGTGTCCACACTGCATGAAACACAGTCGATGTCTTCTCTTAGCTTCTGTGTGACCACTTTGGTCTTGAGGCATAGTTATCATGTGTCATTGTGTTTTTTTTCCACTTTGAAGTTCACTGAAATAATGAATCGATGCTTTACATGATTTCACAGCCTGGCACTGAGGCCATATGTTGGAGCCAAAATTGCAAAACAAATTCATTCTGCTCAGAGCAACCGCCAGAAAAAGTTGTCCCGTCAGGTGTGCCTTTTTAAAAGCAGCCTGCTGGACCGCTGCTGCTAGGGGTCTGGAGCTGGAGCAGCCTGCATGTGGTTTAGATGGTCGGTAAATATGGTTTGTCAGTAGGTAAATAAATAACTTGTGATGTTTTGCTCAAGGTTTTTTTTTTATGCACTGGAATTTAGATTCACCAGACCAACACCGTTGTAGGTGTTTAAGGTATTCTTCACTTTGGGAGGCTTTGTGCAAATTACATAGTGAACATTTCCTAGATGTCACACAGGGAGCAAGATGAACTTGGGAAAATCAAATTAACGAAGGCTATTTTGTCTTTATTAAATAAAGCTAAGTTACACCAGAGTCTAAGAAGGTGATGAATTAAATAACCTGGTCAAAAGAGAAAGACTTAAAATATCTTTCTTGAAGGCTTTTCTTCCCTAAAAATAATCTTCAGGTATTCAGAGATCAACCTCATTCTCCTTCAAAACTGTTTTGTTACTCTGATGACTATGTAGACTGTGATGTGCTTAGACTCCTGGGAGTGCAGATACAGTTACAACAATTGCTCATAATTTTGATGAGCCATTAAAGGTAATGCAATGTTTTGTAATCTGTAAGTGGGAAATTAATGACACCCAAAAGCTGCTGCAACAACAGATGTTCAGATCCAGTGTTAAGTCTTTGTGTGTTCACATGCCTTGAGTTTTATTTAATATTATTTAAGAGAACCATTAAAAAGTGGTAGCATTGTTCAGAGATAGCATTATTTGTTTAAACATTTTCAAGAGGCAGTATTTTTTTAGATTTAAAATTTTACAAATGAAAATTTAGTTAGATAATGCATATATTTACATTTACATTCATATACATACATTTTTTCTATCTATAGGTATATATAATCTCTATACACACATATATATATATAACATGTATTGATTTTCCATCCTGAAATCTCATAAATGATACAGTATTGGGTGCAGTGATGATGAGGTACAGCATCAATTGGTAGTCACGTTTGAATCTGTGAATATCATAATGTATTAATATTTGATTGTTAAATTAAAGATCAGAAGAAAATGTTCTTAAGAGGAAGAAGGATTTCTGAGTTGTCTTGGTGCAGTGTTAGCTAACTATAACTAGTCTGTTCTCACATGTTCCGGAGAGGCAACATATGCCTCAGAGACTAATTATCACTACTGATTGAGTAATGATTTCTGGAGCTTCAAGGCCATTCTTGTTTAAATGACACTGCAAGTTGATTACACTGTGTAATGCTAAAGCAGGGGAGGAACTTATCCCAATAAACCCAGCCCTGCGATATATTGTGAAGGTGTATAGGAAAGTGTCACATAACCAATTAAGATTTTATAGTGTAAGAAAAAATCTTAGTATTAAATTAGTATTATCACAATTTGATTGAAAGAAATGAGTGGTTCAAGGGTATTATGGAAGTCTGTTAAATTCCTGCAGAACACAACTGAGAGAAAATAGAGGCAGCTGACCAAGTCCAGACTTGCACATAAGAAGTGTGTTCCCTCAGTCATTAAACATTTTTCACAGAGTTCTTATGGAAAAACAATACCTGTTTTTATGGCAAGGTGTCTTCCTTGGTGAAGAAACAGGTGAAGCTATAATTCGCTAGGACAAAGTAGAAAAATGTGCCCAGCTATGCATGGCTCTACTGATACTTTGAAATAGATTTTTCTTTCATAAAATGTATACAATTTCTATGGCTGTTGTGAAGATTGTAAATTGTGATCCCAGAAAAATTCACTAAAGAATTGTTCCACTGAGTAACTGTACATGTTTTCTAATCCTGAAACGATATAGTTTTGCTTGTGGGTGGGAGAGTCGGGAAACTTCCGTGGATTCATAAATCCATAAAGTGCTTTCTATAAGTAGGCAGCATCAATCACTAAGATGTCAGGCCAAAATTAGTTCTCTAAATTACCTTCCAAATCAATGAGTATCAATAGGCACCCACATGTTTTGAGTCAACCACCTATAAGAGAGACTAAACTTTTACTCAGCTAAAATCAACTGAATCTAGGCTCGGAATCTCAAGTCTTGATTTACAGGTATTTCAACATATTCCAGTGCCTTTTACAGCACTTTAAACAAAAACAAATTAAAGAAAAGGAAAATACACTTTAGAAATAGCCTTGCACACACTAATAAGAACTAGACATTGCACAAGAACTTCACTTCAAGTTGGGTGAAAATGACCACCTCATGGAGTTTTAATTATCAGTAGCTCTCATTAGTAGGTTGTGAGGCTCCTATGGTGTGGGCTTCCATAGTGTAGGATATAAATGCTTCCAGAGTTACAGTTTATGGCTTTATTCACTAGCAACAACACCCTTGAAAATTGTTCTCTCTCATTTCAAGGTTTCTGAATTTTTTCCTACAATTAGAATAAAATTTATTTTTGATACTTAGGGTGCGTTTGTAATTAAAAACTAACATATATTTTGTGGGTAATCCTTTTGAAAAAAAAAAGAAAATAAAACAAAAGCACTGTCTTGGAGATACTGTTCTGCTTTGTCTGTTTTTTGTTCTTTTAAAAAAAAGATGCTGTTTTTATTGATATATAAATGATATTTTGGTTTATTTCCCACTTACAAAACTCAAATGACCCATTTAAGTTTAAAGGAACATATTTTATTGTTCTATAGAAAAACTTGTTATATATTTGCACTGTTGAATTAGAAAAGTCCATGTAAGTTCTTATTCGTTTTCTTGGCAAAGTAGTTTATATAAGTTTATAATAGATTTTTATTATTCCGTAAAAGAAAAAAAAATATATGTTTTAATTATCTGTATTTGTGTCTTTATTTCAATCAACATGATCATTTGAAATATGATGACGTTATTTTTATCCTCAACAGCTTCATGAAGTCTTTTGGCAACTTGGTAATAAACCATATAAAATAGACTTGCAGAAGTATATAGGAGAACCAAAATATATTACTGCTAAAAGATGTCTTAAAAGGGAAAAATATGGAAGTTTTTCAAAATCATTTTTATGGTTGGAGTTCGATTAGTTGATTTTCTGACCAGCCTATTTGCAGCTGTATTTTTCTCCTTCCTTCCTTTCCTTCCTTTCTTTCCTTTCCTTCTTTCCTTCCTTCCCTCCCTCCCTCCCTCCCTCCCTCTTATTATTATTTTTTTAATATAAGCCTAGGTGAACTCTTCATCTTCAAGGACAGCAAATATGGAAATATGGTATGTGATATTCCAATGAACTTATCACTTTCTTAGTAGATATAGGACCTCAGTACGTATGAAGTGCACCAGAACAGAATAGCAAGCATGGCAAAGAATTACTAGCATACTTGGCTAAGCGGATCATTTTTGGATCAGTTTTTGAAGCTTCCTTAAGTAGTTGGACCTCCGTTCTCTGCTCCACTAGCAGGCAATTCACTCTTTCCTGACATTTAGCATTTTTACTGCAGTTTACAAAATTTGGGGCTGAAGAACTGGAGTTACAACAGTACACTCCCTTGGTGATGGGTTAGTACAAAGATAGCCAGATATTCCTGAAGAGAAGAATGTCTCTCTTCTTTTTTAAGCATAACAGAAATCATGGAGCAGTTCCACTGCTCATGGTGTAGTTTCCCAAAGGCCACCTACAAATACAGCTAATTGAAGTCGCATTCTAGACCCTATGTAGTCAATTGACAGGCATTCCCTTCCAAATATATTTGTTTGCAAATGCAATTAAAATAATTCAGTAGTACTACACTGCAAGGAGTACTTGTGCTCTGCTCTACTGATGCATACTTATTAGACACAGTGCGCGCACTGTGTTTCCAAGTGGTAATGAGGATACTCTTCAAGTAGTCATGACTTTTTAATAGACCTGTGAGACTGGGTTCATCTCATGTAATTTTGGTACCTGAACGGTCTCATTTGTGGTCTAGGCTCCTCTATTAAGAGTGATCTGACAGAAATTAACATGCAAGTAGGGATTCCAGCTGCAGTCACCTTGAAGCCAGCACAAAGGTAATTATTTCTATTTTGATCCCTGTTCCGTAATATTTCCTGAGCGGGAATCTGTCACAGCAGTAGGAATTAATTTCCTTCTACGTTAGCCTTCTGAAAGCCAGAGAGCACCAAGTGATGGGATTCAGCTCTGAATGCAGATATTTAAATCTAAAGGGCAGAGTCATTTGCCTAAATGTAACCATCCAATAGCATGCTGGGTACACGTGGAACCCACTCAGACCTTGGCTGGTTATTTTAGATGCCTAAACAGAATGTCTCCAGCTACAGCCTCATCAGGATGGGATGGAGGAATTATGGAAGACCTCTGCTTTTGCGGAGTGACAGATGGACAGCAAAGGCATTCCCTGTTGCCTAAGGTATGACAAGAAACAATAATTAACCAGCTGAGTCTTATCAGCTGTGATCCAGATACAGCTCTTGTAGCAACACAGTGCAGACATTTTCTTAAAAGTTTTTCTAAAAAACTTTCTTTTTCTAAAAAACCTGGTGCAGGGCCATTTTATGATCTTTAGGGTATTGCACCTTACTTTCAGCTATTCCAAATGACCTCTGAGACATCTTCATGGGGTTGGCAGTACATAGGATCTGCCTGAATTAGTAGGTGGAAACCAGATAGGATATCTATCATGGAACGAGGTGCTTCTGTCTCAGCAATTGAACCTATGTCCAGACCTCCATTAGCCATAATAGGAACTTTGAAACCCACCTCTCAAGTAAATACTGGTGTTTCAACAGATACATTTGCATTCAGAGATCTCAAAGAGACATCTACCCGAGTCTAATCAGTAGTATATGGGAAAAAAAGAAAAGAAAAAAAAAAAGTAGTCTCTCTACACCCAGTGAAAAATACTAAAATCTCCAAAAATAAGATTAATCATCCCAGGACCAAGTTTAGAGAAATAAGATGAAGAATGTGTTCTCTGGAGACACCAGTTATTCTGAAGTTATCTTTTTTTTATTTATTTATTTATTTATTTATTTTTTAGAACCCAGTGTGTAAGAAACGTTTTACAGGATCTTAAAGGAAGGGAGGGAGGGAGGGAGGGAGGGAGGGAGGGAGGGAGTTGACATTTTATCATAGCTAATAAAGTAATTATATATCATATCGGTACAATACCCAGCATAGTATCTGCCTGTACATTTTAGAAAAGTTTCAGAAAATAATGAAAGATCAATAAAATATTTTTCATTTCTTTGCTGCAAGTCTCTAGATAAATGAGTTTTTAAGAAGATTTAAAGATCCCAATTTAACCTCCACTGAATTTTCCAAAGATAGTGGGTTCTGGATCAGACCCTAAAGGGAAGAGTAAGGGTGGCAACCTTCCAAGAGCATGGAAAAAAATAGATGAATAAAGAGGTGTGAAAATGAATTTGGAACGAGGCAAGCAATTTTTATAGGCACAGCAAAGGACAGTGCTAGAAGATAGGTTGGTTACAAAAATAGGATATTAAGTAGTGAGTTTACTTTCTATACTGATGTTTAAGTATTTGGCTATATTATTACCTGACGTAGATCCCCCTGCCAGATCAAGAGACAAGTGATTTTGAGATACTCTGTCTTCAGAAGGAGATACAGCTTGCTGGAAACATAAGGAAAGCAAAGGGAGTGATCTGCAGTATGAGTGTGTGCTGCAGTGCTTTGCAATCCAGCATTTCCTGGGGAAGTCTTTGAGGCTGATATTATTATTTATTATTATTTTATTTTAAATTCAGGGACCAAACATGAACAGGTTTGAAATCAGTAAAGTGAGAGACAACTCTGTGTATTTAATTGCTGGCCCAGGAAGTCTGGCAGGGGTGGGTAATGCACAAGAGACCTAGCACAAGCATCTCACTAATGCAGGACTGCAAAACTGTCCGTAGTGTATCTGGAGTGTAGTCAGTGCTGGGATCAGGTTTTTACTTTCTGATCTGAGTTACCAAAATAGATGATCTGAACTCCTAGATGCTGGAGCACAGACTGCCATCCAAGTGTTTGTTCAGGGCTCAAGGCATTTCAGCCCAGAACAAGTTACAAAAAAGGGTCCTATCCAGACATCTTCTGTATTGATTTCACCTGGTGATCCTGCCTGCTTAGCCACAGAAATTGCACCACAAAGGCAGTCTGATACGTTTTTCTCAGCAGAAAGAACTGTGTGTTGTCACCAGTGCGCTGACTTGCATGGGTCTGAGGGGATCTCAAACAGGACAAAAATCTCCTTTGTGAGAGCACAAACACGATCAGTTTCTGTACCTGCAACAGGAGAAGGAGTGCTGGCTGGGTCTTATTTATGTCACTACTCAGCACCTCTCCTCTAAATCCCTCCCATTAGTTTCTTCTTCGATACGGAATCAGCAGCCAGAGGCAGGGACCTTCCTCAAGAGCATTTCAGGAGAGATAATCAGTTTTTTTCCAGCAAAAGTGCCGGCCCCAGTGTGACATGCAGAGGTCCTTGTGCTCATCACTTACACACCTGCCTTTTCATCTGGGCAGATCGGGTGCTCAGTAAGCTACTCTGCTCCACTGCGAGGGAAAGCACTGATCTGGCATGAAACAGGAGCACACAATGCCCCGGGAATACATTAAGCTGCCTGCTAGCTCACGACAATGGACTTTTATAATGAACTGGATGAGGCGATTCACAAGTGCCGCTTCCAATTAAAAATAACACTTCTGCAAGGGCAAATGAGTGAGGTAATGACTGTACTTCTAATCAAGCAGGAGCAGCTGTCTCATTAGTAGCTACTCCTGGAAGAAACTGCCTTTGTAACCTATGCTAATACACCTTAACCTTTTCCTTCTGGACCAAAGCGAAACTTGTCCTCACAAGAAGCACCGCTGGTTCTTCTGGGACACGCGTTTAATTCACACTTATGTTAAGCATATGTTTTTTGCTTTGAGACATATATTTATACAGCAAAATGGGGTGCAGTCATTTTAAAGGAAGAGTTGATGGAGGTCAGAGGTGTTCACTTCAACATTTTTGGAAAATTTACTTTTTCCTTCAAATATCTAGTTTGGGATGAAGAAAGTTAAAACATTTTTTTTCTTGTGTTTCAGAAAATAAGAAAGATTGTTTCTTAAGAGAAAAGGTAAGAATTTTACATTTCCAATCGCTTCCAAATTTTCCACGTGGAATGTCATTTTAATAACAACTAATCCTTCACGGTCTGTATCTGCAACAATGCTAATGTCTCTCTTTTTTTAATGCCAGACAAAACCCAGTTGCTAAAATCCAGTTACATCCAGGTGTGGTTTTCAAAATAGAAAGAGAGAAACTCTAAAATTTTATTATTATTATTATTATTATTTCCATTCTCATTTTGTGCTGTTCTAGCAGTTTAGAGGGCATCTCACCTCCAGGTGAAAGCTGAGGGTCAGCCCCTCTGCAACGATTGAAGGGTTTGCCTTTGACTTGGTAGAAGATTGGGTTCCTCAAGTCTTTAGGAGAGCATTTTAACAGCCAGCCCACATGACAGCAAATCAGGGGGTGGCATTAAGGAAGGGAAAAAAAAGTTAATTCAACAAGTGAGGTGTTTGTTTAACAGATGTTTTAAAAGTAATATTTCTTTAATGGGTGTTTAAAATGACAAAGCTTTTCTTAAGCCACGAAGTTTATTCAGCAGATGAAATACAACCCAATGTTAACTGAACATTTAGTAAATGGTAGGCACACCCTAGACTCCTGGTTTGGGTTTAAGCTGGTAAAGTGACTGTTAGTTCTCTTTATTTTTTTTTTCCAGAAAAAATAGCTCTGTTGGATGTATTTGCATCAAATCCCAAACTTCTCCCCCACCCCATACTCGCAGTAGCTGTTCTTTCATATGCCTCAAAGCCCATGGGATCAATGTGGCAAATGCTATCAGTCAGACCTGTGTTCAATTTTCTGTAACAAGGACGGTCAAAATGAAAGCTGATCCTATTAGTGAACCTTCAGCCCCATCTTTCAGTATACTTACTTGCTAACAAAAGATCCCTTCAAAGTGGCAGGTCAACTCATCTTAAAATCTTATTGTATTTAATTCTAGAGTATCTGAAAACAGAGATTTGTGAGCTTTTTTGTTTTTTTAAAAAAATATTTTTTAAACACAAATCTTAATTTAACGTATCAAACTCTTCATAGCTTCAGTTCAAGGGATTTTTGGAGATGAGTTGTAAAAAAAGCAGACAGAAGTAGTGTTACCACTTTCTTCTCAGGTGTGCAGGTCAATAATTATAACCAGTGCTCTTCTCACATTATCTGCATCCTTGCCTGTGATTGTGGGGGAAACAGCACTTGACCAGGAGTGGGTACTGAGCCAAACCCCCACATTTTCCTTTACCTAAAGCCAAATATCCAGGTGCCAGCATCTTCAGTAATCTGTGTCTGCCATACAACCAACAGGGTGCCTGCCAGACCTCTCCCCCCATCAGGTTTCCTAACTTCTCTCACTTTTCTTCAGCAGTACTTCCCTGTCACAACAGATGTGTGTAAAACATTGGAAGCCAACTTACCTTACACCGGCTTTGAAAAAACCACTCAGTCATAACAAACTGATTTTTCCAGCTTTGAATTTGTCCTCTCCTGCCTCCTTCCTCCAAGGATTCACCTCTTCTGTGTCCAGTCTCACCTCACAGAAACAGCTGAGCAACCTCACATTTCCAGAGACAGCACCACCAGTAGTTACAAAGAGGCAGCTTGTATGCTTCCAGGTCTCCAACTGCCTTGAGTTAGCTTTTCCGACTGCCCATGAATTTTGCTGGTGATGCACTTTTGTCATGTCTCCATAACCTTTAAACGGTTAAAGCACTGAGTGAAGCAAAGAACGACCACTTGTCCATGATGGGCAGATAAATATAAAGAACAAGATTAACTTAATGATATCTCTCTTGTCAGCAGAATATTAACCATACTTAACATCTTTTACCATACTGGTTAAAAGGTTAAACGCTTTAGGTAGTCCTGCTTCTAAAGTAAATGATTATTATTATTTATTTTTGCTGCTGCTGCTGGTTTTCAATCAAGAAAACAGTGTCTGCACAGGCGGAATAAGCTTCAGTGAACCAGTGTCTGTGAAGGGATTTTAAACAAATATGATTTATTTAAAATGGTATGGGCAGAGGATCAGCTACCTCAGCCCTGCTGATAAACTGGGACTTGTTAGATTGTGCTAGGATTACTTGCGTGTTATCATTTATATCACTATAATTTCTGACACAGCCATAAAAGGAGAATTTTACTCAGGCATTTGCATGCTATGACATTGATTCATTAAGGTTTCTCCATTCCATCCATGATTTATATTCCCCAGTAGAAAATAGAGCAGTATCAATTACAAAAGTGAGATTTCTACACTGTTATATAATCTTCAACACTGAAGTGCATATTGGTTTTTTAAGCTCATGCACAACATGCTCTGCTGACATAGCATGTGAAATGGATCCTTGATCTCTTTTGTTGTTATCATTTCATCTCTGGGAAATCTAAGCTATGCCTGTGTTAAGAAATTAAATGTGTCTGGATTGTTCTTTGGCACTAGAGCATGTAAAAACCCACATTTATATTATTAAATTCTTTTAACGATCAAATCAGGGTAGTGACATCTAAAGTGCCTGTGGGAAATGGACCTGATCTATCTCCTGGGCCGTGCCTAGGAATTTCCTAGGGGAGGGCTACATGACTTCACAGCCATGCTGGGGTTCAATCTGGCAATTTAGCAGTAGAGATAAGTACCCGTAAGTGTTCCCTGGCTCTACTGAATTTAATGGTAGAGACACAGCCCCAGCTTTCAAACTGTTAAAAGAAGAAACGAGACTTGACTTTCAGGTGGTTATAGATGTTCTCCATAGGTAGAAGCTCTATGGGTAGCATGTCCCTACCGATTCTGTTAACCACCCATGGCCCTAGTGGCTCTTGTAATCTAATTAGCATTTAACTTACCTCCTTTCATCCAAGAGCATACAGGGATTTCAGGTGGATTATGCTGTCCAATAAGGGTTTTGATGAGTACTAGTGAGAAATTTCTGGGGCTCATTATAGGTCTCAAGACAATTTTTGGTGATGTTGTTTACCTGCTCACAGGCAGAATTAGAAATGATCCTACTATGGTACCTGTTTTGGTATTCATTAGCCAGTGCTGCCCACAGAGACAGCCTGCAACCCTGGGGAAGCTGCAGGGGACAAACATCCTTCCTTGCACCTCAGAGCCTGCGGACCCACATGGACAACTAGGAACTTTTTGCCACCTGGGAGCTCTGAGCTGCTAAAGTTTTTAGTGGTTTTCACCTTCACTGAATAAAGCTGCATCAAAGTTTATTTGCATTGGTAAAACTGGCTGCAGGACAAGAGCCGGCAGAAGACAGCAATACATATTTATCTCTGGCTCCTTGAGTTGGTTTTACTAAAAGGAAGAGAGGGAAAGTGCCATTTTCTGCCTTTCTCCCAGTCCTGGCTCTGTCAACATGCTGCACACTGTCCTTATCATTGTCCTGGACTTTTGGCAGTCTCTGGATACTTTTCAAATGGGCCAGAAGAGCTCAGCCTGTTGATGAAAGACCTCCCCAGATACAGCCAACTGCTGCCTTCCTTTTAAAATATTTAAAAATATCGACAATGATTAGTTTTTAAATGTGAGAGAGTTTAATCCTGGACAAAATATGATCTGGGATCTTGCTTTTTTACATAATACAGCATTGTCTTCCATTGTTCAATTAAAAAAAAAAATCTCTGCTTGCAGCGTCACCATCTTCTATTGCAGTGTCTCGGGTTTGTCTTCAATGCAAAAACTGGTACTTATTAATCAAGATCATTAAGTTTGAGTTAATAACTGTAAAACAGATTTAGCTAACTTCAATAAACTTCAGGTGTGCAGACCTATACTGAAGTAGTACTCCAAGTCTTGTCTTCGCTAAGATTTTGTAGCTAGCAACTTGGGGCAAGGTGCTGTTTTTTTCAAGGTGGTGTTTTTAAGACAAGAAATGGTTTAAAGGGTGATTGGCTCTATAAATAAATAAACCAAACAGTGTGGGTCTCCAGCATGTAAAGAACACAATCAGATATCATAATCTTTTTTTTTTTTTTTTGCAGAAACTTTCCCAGCATCACTAAAAAAATAAAAATATAAAAACAGGGAGACAATACGGCAAAGCTGCATAAGCATACTAACGTATGTACCAAGTTTTCACTAACTTAGGAATTTGCTGACTTTAGTAACACTCTTCTCTGCAAAAGTGTACATAAAGTGTCATTTATTACAGGGGTCATAATTATTCTTATGATCCTGAAAATTTCTAACTGATGAAATCAAAAGTGAAGCCCCATGTAAAGGTCTATACCTGTACAAGAGAAGTTCTCCTACATAGATAAGCTCTCCATATATATGATTTTACTCTCATGTTGCCCCGTGTGGAGTCAGGTGCTGGACTTGATGATCCTCATGGGTCCCTTCCAATTCAGGATATTCTATGATTCTGTACTTCCTTGTGTATAAATAACATTCTCTACTCTTTCTTCCTCCTAGATTCAATTTCAGCCAGATGAGGAAATAATGAGGCAATGGCACTAACAAATACTTTCTACTACTTGGATACATTTATGGAAATGAGGGATAATAAATTTATTATCTTTATTCTAGTAATGAATTTATAAGCTTTATTCTAGTAATAAAAATATTTATTTGCCTGAAATGATTTGCATGATTTGATATCTGGATAACAATAAGAGTTAATACAAAAAGAGAGCAAAAGGTTCTGATTACTTTCTACCACTGCAAATGAGCAACCGTTCTGCTGTTATTAATGTATATATTCTGGATTTATGCCAGGAGAACAGACATCAGAGTCTGGCCCAAAAGAGGACTTCGGGAAATGAAAGGTCACTGTCAACTCTAATTTTGTGCCCAGTGTGATGAATTATTGGCACGAACAACAACCACTTAACCTTCTAGCTTTCATTTCACTGCAAAAAACATTAATGGATTTCTCGTCCTAACCCCTGTGTGAGGAAGGTCAGCATTATCCCAATTTTAAAGATGAGGAATTGTGCAGAGAAAAGCAAATGCATGGATTTTTATGATTCTGAGCCTTACAGTGGCTGCCTAACTAGAATGAATTTGGCTCCCATGCCTCAGACCCATGCTATATGGTAAGGATCTACAACCTACTCCTTTGCAAGAGGTCACAGAGACCTGGAGCACGGGCTCCATGGAGATGCAGGTTTCAATGTGTTGTGGAGCGGATGCTAAACTTGTACAGGAAGAGAATACTAAAAGGCTTTAACCCTTTCTCACCCTTCTCTTTGCCTCCATCCCAGCCAGGTGCATTGCATTTATTCATGGGAATTGTTGCTTCAGCTCTGCTCGCTGTGCTTAGATGATGTCCTTGCTCCAGATCACCAGCAAAAGGTTTGGGCCATAGAAACCTGGATTTAAACAGTTGACGTCCTGGTGGAAGGATGGCCTTGTACACAGTGATAGAAATCTGTGTTTCGTTCTGCTTATCCAGATTTCAAGAATTGTTTAATTAGCCCTCTGCTTTGATCACCTGTATAAAATGAAGTAGTAATTTATTTTCTACTGCCCTTGGTCTTGTACACTTAATTAGGGGTTTCTCTAACAACAGGGCTGTATTAAACACTTTGCTGAACAAAATCTTTAGGCTAATAATAGAGCTTTGGGACTGCATTTGATCCCGGTTTTCCATTCAGTGCATAACAAACACGCAGATACATGAGATGTTTAAGTCCTGCTTTGTAATATGAAGGCACTATTTTACCTTAGGTCACTGGGCTCCTTTGAACTCTGCCTTGTTTGGGGACCAGCTCACATGCAGCAGACCATCCACCCCCCTATTTCTTTAGGTATGTAAACTGAATAGAATACTCAGACTAAAAAGGTGACCGTCTGACACAGGTGGGTTTTCTTGTTTGTTTGGCTGATTTTTTTTGTTTTGTTTTTCATCTGAACCACTCCTATTTGAGGGTTTCTCCATTTTGTGGTGGAGGACCTCTGCCCTTGACAGGCTTTTCTCAACAATGACCCATAAAACCATCCTGAAGGCTGTGAAAATTACTCCATTAATGTCATCATCAGAGAGAAAGCATCCTCGTTATGTGAATGAAAATGCAGCTTTGAGGCTTTCTACACAGCGGAGTATTTTCCAAATGAACAAAATCTCACAAAATCCCAATTAGAGATCCAGAGTACTGCCTCTGGCAATCTTAAAGTCAGTAAAGATCAGCTTTGAACTATCATGGTTTAAAAGCCTACTCTTGTCCTTGGAGAAGGATTTGGGCATTTCTGCCTTCATTCTTAGTCTCTTACCCACAGCTCATGTAGTCATGAACATCACCAGTCTTTTTTTGATGGCTGGTTCATTCATCTGCAGGAAAGCGAGCACACCCTCAAAACAGGACTTTTGTTCTTATCTCTAGTACTGGAGTCTGTACAGTGACTTGAATGTCGTGTCACATTACCTTCATATACCTTTAAATAAAGGAAAATTATTTGGGGATAATTTCTTTTGGAGAATTTCCTTTGCAGGAACGTGTCAGCACCAAGACCCAGTGCAGATTATCACTCCAAATAACTCCACGCGTAGCCAGGATCATTTGCAAAGATAGGAGCTCACTCAGCTATGCACATAATTCGGATTCTTCTAGACTTGGTTCCACTGCTTGCAGATACCCCTTGCCATCTGCAGCTGCACTTCCCACCCTCCAAAGGAGCAGCCAGCACAGATGTGATTTTTATGTCTCAGTGTTAGTGAAATTGAATACATTTCCCTAGTTCAAGCAAAACATCTCTTTAAAAAGTTAGAACAATGAGCCAGAGAATTGAAGAGCACTCAGACTAGATTTAATTGCTAAAAATAACGGTATTAGAGCAGATAATCATCAGGCTATTGGCAAGCCCGTGGAATTTGAGGCAA
Organism: Anser anser; assembly: GCF_964211835.1. NCBI lineage: Eukaryota > Metazoa > Chordata > Aves > Anseriformes > Anatidae > Anser > Anser anser. The sequence goes on from NC_139721.1 coordinate 7,864,436, forward strand.
TGTTGAGACTATACAGAAAAGGTGGTATTTAGTGATATTTTAAATAAACTGCAGTCACACACAGGTCAGCATTAGTACTAAAAATCTCCAGAGGTTGCTGTGTGATCTAAAGAATAAACTCAAGTCAAAAAAAAAAAAAAATTCTCATAGCAACTACCTCCATTTCAGTTTTTCCATGTGTGGAACTCCTAACATATTGAATTCATTCTTGAAAGACTTGTATAAAACATATAAAGCTCAGAGGAAAGCAGTACTTTTAATTGGTAAAGAACAAATTAAACAGAAGTTGCTGACTTTTTACAAGAGAGAAAAGATCTACACAATAAAACCCAACAACAGAGCTGTAACTCTTGTTCCCACCCATAGCACACATTTTCAATGGCTACACATTTTTTTCCGTGATTGTACAAGCGTGCAGAACTACTGTTGTACACAGTTTAAAGTTCAGTGTCTGAGTACACATTTTAATGTAACTGAGGACTTGCTGTCATTTTATCAACATGAGGTTTGTTTGACTTCATAAGATGCATGGATGTGTACTAGTAAAAACATCAGATAAATTTCATCCAAATGAGGCAAATGTTATATTGGTTTCTCTAAGAAAGTTTTTTAAGGTGTAAAGTTACTTAGGAGGTTTGGCAGAAAGACCCATCTGATAGGTAATGCTGTGATGAAAGTCTGACATGTTCTAAATCCTGCTGTCTGCTGCATCAGCAAAATGAGGGAATGTGTATTAAACCACATCCTTGTAATATATGGGATGGCAAACAAAGCCACAGACAGTCAATGATTCATTGCACTGTGATTGTCTATCAGAGTGAAAGGTTGTGAAAGCCTTGAAAATGAAAAGAATGTCTCCTAACATGTCAGGAGACAAGGGCAGCCCACTGAATACTCAAAGGCACACATACAATAGCAAATAAACTGGACTGTTTCAGGTTCAAAAACTGGGCCATGGTAATTTGTACTGTTTAATTGCTAGCATGCTCTCTGGCCTATATTTGCTCTGGGTCAATTGACTTTGTCTCAGACAATGCCAGAAATGATTTGAAAAATAGGACGTGCCAAGGACCATTCCCAGAAGGCAGACTGGTTACAACCACCTCCTTTCTGCGGGGAGGGTTAACCATAGAAGGAGGCTCCAGCTTGGTTTATTTAGTAGTGTAAGTGCCTCATCAACCAAGAGATTGGGTAAAGACTGGGATTGTCTTGCAAATATTTCTCAGCATCATGACTCATCTACATATAGTAGGGAAAGTATGAATTTTGCCATATTTTATGTCTCCCATTTCATAGTGAAGATGCTTTCAGGAGAGTTTGAATCAGTAATTTAGATTACTTCATTCATTTGCAACAGCTAAGGATTCATAATGAAAAAGAATTACATGAGTTCAACTCCTTTGTTTTTAGATTCATCTGAGCCTGGCTCTGCAGATCACAGGAAGAGACAACGTGACCCTTTCCACTAGTTCTTTCTTCACTTCATGGTTCACTAATTGTCATAAATACCAGAAAGAACAAAAATATTAAGAAGTGCTCAGTAATTTCCAAAGTATCCATACCGAAAGAGCATAGATGACAATTACCATCAGCAACTCTTCCTGTAGAATCTGTCACAGGTAGTTTTTAAAATGTCTCGATGGTGAAGCCTTTTCACTAGAAGCCAGACGCTCACTGATAATTATTCAGATATATTTGTCAGCAAAGAATGTCTGTTCATTTCCAGTCTATCACCACATTGTTTTATTAACCTGCAGATTTGAACAATACTAAGAAGATGTCTGCCTGAAAAGAAATTTAGTCTTAGAGTGGGACTGAATGTAAATTAATACAGAATGACCAAGCGCTCACCAACCACATGTGGAGAAGCTGGAGCCAGACTCTTCCTCAGAAGTGCTCAGAGAAAGATGAGGCAGTGGTCACAGATTGCACCAAGAGAAATTCTGAGTGGACACAAGGCAAAAAGAGTCAAAATGAGAGTGGTCAAATGTTGGAGTACGTTATCCTGAAAGACTGTGGTTGTGGCATGTCTGCCCCTGGAGATACTAAAAACTTGACTGGATAAGATCCTGTGAAACCTAATTTAATTTTGGATTTGGAACTTGTGTATTAGATTAGATAAGCTTCTGAGGTCTCTTCCAAAAACAAAACAAAATAAAAACTTTGATTTTGAATACAAATATATGAAGACACATTCACTTCAAGCTGTGATTAGAACAAACTATATAAAAAGTTAATCTGACAATTCTCACAAAACAAAGCACTAAATATTATAGCAGTTAATGAGAGCTCTACTTAGACCAATGTGCTAGGAGTTGTATAGCTATATCAAAGGACAGCTTGTGCTTTGAACAACTCATTATTTTTCAGTTATTCAGTGCTAATATAAAACACTTAGTGATTTCCTTCAATTAAGTGTGGGGATTTACCATGTAGATGACTACATCTGGTTGTTAGACAACTTATAGCATGAATAGATCTAATTGCTAAATCTAATAGTGTTTAGTGGGGGTCTCACTCCATTTTATGGTGAAAACATTACTTTTTCCCTGAGATTTACATCCTAAAATTCACGGGCTACAATGACTTGGGTTCTGCTGATTGTAATGGGAGGTTTGATGTAGACAGACTCTAAACATATAAAACTTGGATGAATCTTCTCCAAAGTACTTTATAAATTAATTTATTAATTAATTTTTATGTCTAACTTCTCTGCTACCAGAAGAGAAAATGCAGCTCAAGATGACTTTGTGTCTCCCTCAAGCTCCATGCAAGCCATGTGAGAGTGCAACTAAAGATTTTCAGCATTCAGTCTCTATTGCCCTACCACAGACTGGACAGCTTAATAATACCATTACTAGTACTGATAGTACCTATGACAAGAGAATAGACAAGCCTTATTAACAATCATCCATTGCTCATTGACATTAATTAAAGATCTGGAAGAGTGCACGGGATTTAGCTATGATTTTCAAGGAGACTGTGTTCTTACACAGCAGGCTAATAACACTGGCAGGCAGGAACAATAACAGATATTTCACTTGCTACAGTAACCTAGAGAGACTAACCATGTCTTTTTTAAAAATGAGGTACATTAAAAATGCAAGCTTTTGTTTATTAAGATTGTTTAAAATTATATTATTAATGAGTATAAGGAAAATATTAAAATTCAATATTAACGTGCAAGTAAAATCATTCTGAGATCTTTGATACTCAGCATCTCCACATTTCTTACTCTTTTACCCTAATCTGGTTTGTGCTGGCCATCGCTACATTTATGTGCGATAAATGTGTCAAGCTACTGCAGACTGGAATAGGCTGGGAACACATGGAATAGCCCACTGCCAGCTTTGGTAAAAATTTCTTTCATTTCACAGGTTCTTCTAGGTTCAACAACACTGAGTCAGGTGTTACTCAAGCCCTGGCCTATTAGACCCAGTGCAAGTCACAGTACCTGATGCTATAAGGAAATTAGCATCCACTTTGTTCTCTAGCTTCCCAGTAAATTATATTAAAAACTGGTGGCTTGTTCCGCTTTCCCTTATTGCTCTCTAGGCATCCAGGATTTTCATCAACTTTACTGGTATGAGCAGGATTTACTTGTATTATAAAACTAACGAGACTTTATTTACACTGAGGTAACACAGCAGCAGTACTAGAAATCTCATAGACTGAGTATACATTAACTGATACTGAGATTTCAAGGCTTTTTAGAGAGCAGATACAACCGACTGTATCCGAATTTCCACACCAACTTAAATAAAATTCTAAGTCTAGCAACACACAGCTCAGCTTTTCTTTCTCTGCCCTGCAGGGGAGAGTCCAGTTCTTTATCCACCTGAATTACACAAGCTGGATTTGGGCCTGAAATCAATGCAAATTCCTTGGCAGGTTTTATCTAGGTCTAAATTTCTCATTATAACTTCTATCTAGAAATGCAGGGAAGAAAATTAGAAACGCATGAATCCAGGTGAAACCAAGTGAATACTACTGCCCATTGAACTTCTACTCCATCCGTTCATCTCTGGAAACACCTATTCTGCTTGTCACTCAGTATCTTCATTGAGAGAGGATACTTTTCTGTCCTACACTGTGCCTCAGAAGTATTGGCTTGTTTTTCTCCAGCAATAATAGCTTGTGCTCATAGGCTATCACAAAAGCAGACTCACCAAGCTTGCTGAGGTCAGTTCAGGGAGTCCACATAATCCTTTTGCAGAGAAAATGTCAAACACAGTTTGTAATGAGATGTCACATCCCAGCGAGACAAGTTAGATCGAGAGTTGGAAGTCTTTCTTGGAGGTCTGAGGCATTCATTCTCCGGGGCCAGTAGAAACATTAAATATTTGTTCTACAGATTCATACGTAAGACCACAGAAGGTTATTTTACTGCCTGCAAGTTGTCAACAGCACAAATCACCTCCTTTATTCTGAGATTCTTTCCAGGTGGTGGCATTAATTAATGTGAGATCTGCCTACAGACAGAGGGCAAAGAGGAACAAGAATTACTGTAGTGATAAGAGGTAAGGGAAATATGAGTCTGAGAGTATAGCAAATCCACAGGTCCTGCAGGGTATGAAACACTCATTTTTTTACAAAAAGAAATTTTTACATTACAAGAAAACTTATGAGACTCCAGGGTAGTAGAGCCTGGAGGTCTTCAAGACCATCCAGGTCTTGAAGATGCCAATCAGACCTCAGAAGGTTGAGTCTGTATTCATTTGGTTTGCTGAATCATTTTAAGACAGTGATGCTGTCATTAATGATCAAGGGAATCACATGTCTAGAGATATAATCACATAACTCTAAATCCTTCATGGTTATAAATATCAAAGATAATGGAGAGATAATTCACAGAGATTAGAAACAGAAAAGAAGCGAAAATGAGAATTAGAACTAAAAGAAGAGAAAATGAGAATTAGAACTCATTGGACCATGTTGTTTCCCCTTCATCTTTGTTATTTCCTCCCCCCAAAATACTAATTCAGCTCTTCAATTAAAAAATATTTATTTATTTATTTATTGCAAAAATAAAGAACTTCAGGTTTTGGATGTTTGCCCAAAAGTGTATATGCTCGGGGAAAAAAAAAAAATCAAGAAAAAAAAAAAAAGACAAATACAAAAACACACACAAAAACCAGACATCTTCCACATACATTAATTATTAAGATTTTTTAAATTATTATTTAATTATTTTGGGGGGACAGTTATTGAAAAGAATTAAATGCTATTTTGTTTCTCTGAATGAAGAGTAGTACTTAGAAAAGCATATGAAATGAAAAGGTTTTAAAAACTTTAATTTTCTTTGTAAAGAGTCAGAGACTAAGTGTATATTATCTGAATTGACATGTGTATTCTGATCTTTGCCGAGAGAAAGCTGTAAAGGATTATAATGCAGTACACAGACTTTCCCAAACCACCCAAACAGTGTGTAAACAGGAGTACTACCACATATATTTGTCCATAATCTGCAGCACAGATATTGAAGTTCATATCAAAAACAAAAAATAAAATAAAATACAGTGAGAAAAAATGCTTGGGAAAGCAAATTTGGAAAGAATTAGGAACTCAATTTTGTGTGTGCTCCTGGGGGCAAGGAATAATAAGGCACATGACAAGCAGTAGGTATGTTGAAGGCCCTGAAGAGAGTGAAATTATACACAGGGACACAAGAAAGGCATATATAAGATCAACAGGAATCATTTGGTAATGTTTATGCTGGTTTCAGGAATCTTCCTGACAGCCAGACCTGTTAATCTGTTACTGACCTCCCTGCTTCTCAGGCTTTTCTGCCTCAGCTCTGACAGATGTTTCCTGGGAACGCTCATCTCTTGCATGTGACTGAAGGACACCAGAAGTAATTTCTTTTCCTAGTTAGTCCCTGCACAGTGGCCAAAACTGTTGTGATATTTAAACCTAAATCACGATGACAGCATTTTACACCCCTTTTGCCATTCTAGAAGGACAGCGTAACCAGAAATTATTTCAACTCTTCAACTCAGAAGGAACTTCAGATACAGACAAGGTGCTTTCTGCATTAAGCGGGCCATTAACATTTAGCCTGAGTGGAGCCTCTTGTTGCAGGAGGTCTTTAGTGGGGAGCTCTCTATTTTAAAGAGAATCAAATTTTAAGAGACAAGGGGAAAAAAAAAAAATCTTTACAGTGCTTTAATTTCAATTGCTGAAGGACAAGCAGTTTAAGCCCTACAGCAAATATACTTAAGTCAATTTAGACAGCAAAAAATAATCTTGTAGGTTTCAGCTCAATCCTACAAGACACCTTCTATCTCCTCATAAGTGACCGTAGCCCATACTCAGTTTGAAGGTCACCTGCGGTGCTCCTCCTGGCCTAGAAGTATTCGGACAGCTCTGTCATTTTTGTGAGACACTGCTTTACTGCACTTTCCATTTGTATTAAATGAGGATAATTCATCATTATCTCACTAACGCTTTGAAAGACTCCGTACCCGCTATTGGCCCCGACTGAAAACTCATAAATTCATGAGATTGATGCTGGCACAATCATATATCTTCACTTTTAAATCAAATGGTGTTTTCCCATAAATATTTTGGAGAGCGTCAATTCTAATTAGATTTTAGAAATTAAACTGAAGGGTTAAACATTTAGAAAATGTCTATTTTAACAAATTTTGATTGCAATATGTTAATTTTGATTTTTCAAAGTTTCTAAATGAAACATTATTTTTTGCTAACTACTTTTGTTTTTAAGATTGGGAAAAAATATTGAATAGCTGTAATGTATTACATAATTATGGGGAAAAAATCCTACTGCTTAGGAAGTCTGAAGGTAGCATTGTTGCTTTTCGAACTCAGGCAATGTGATTGAGGTGGAAGCTGGATATGACTATTCATGTCTTGCTTGCTTTACCCACCTTTAACTCACTGGCCATCGACCCTTGCTCACAGCACTTGGATTTGGTGGGTTTTCTGGGACTAGGGAAGGCAGACAGTGAATGAGGAAGGATCATGTGTTCGTAATGATCAAATCAGTAGCACACCTTGAAAAGCACAGCCTGTGAGCCTGAAGAGCTCTAGGAGAAATCTGGCCAAAAAATAATTCAGAAAACAACCGAGAGAACAAAATGCTTCAAAGGCCATGATTTATCTTGCTTGACCTTGAGCCCTGCCTTGATCTCATTTCTTTCCCACCTGAACTGGTTTTGAACAGAGTGCATCAGATAAGCTGTTGGGGGAAGGGTTGTGGGAGTGATTACAGGGGTGGTAAGTGGAGTTGTTTACCTGTGAATGTGGAGGAGCTACAGCTCTCTTATTCTTCTGTGTCAACACAATTTGCTGCATATGATCAATCATAGAACAGGACTTCATAAACCCTTATCCAAATTGCAGATGTCTACACCCCTGCAGTCCTGAGACAAAGTGACAGGAACCATCTGATCTTTGTTCGCCCTTGGTTTTGATAAGACCACATCCATTCCTAGGACATAATTAATTGTCAAATAACACCATGGGATATATTGTCACATTTCCAGATCCTACAGAGGGCATTGCTGCAGAGGAATGATAAAAGGATCTGAGACATACTGGAAGACTGAGATGAGTTGGCAGATACAGTGTCTCTTAGATAGAAAGCGCAGTAAAATTTCTTCCTTGTCAGCAAAATCTCATCATCCTCATCCAAGCAAAAGTCCCAGTGAATTTTAACCAGAGATTTGTTTAAGGGGAGACTGTATGAAACGTTAGTTAAGAATTGCATAATTAGTCCTTACATAATGTTGCTCTGCACAAAGAGGAAATGGAGATTATTTTTTTTAGCCCAGTGGGCAGAGACAAGAGTAGCTCTTCTTAGTTCAGATAAGAGTTTTCCATGTTCTTCTTTTAAGGAAACAGCTTGAGTTAAAGATGTGGTTATTATACTGGCAATTATATAGAGTCCCATTTTAAATTTAGAAGATATCCATAAACTGCTTTCATGGTATTTTCCAACCAGCTGGTGGCTGTGTTTGCTGACTATCTGAGTTATTAGCGAATGATTTGGCACACTGTTAATCATTGTGCTCTTGTAATGCCAACTTTGGCAAGAAATTTTGCTTCCTCAAGGTAGTTGCCGTTCTGCAAATCAGAATTTAATACCAACCAAACAACATCCATCAAGACTAAAGTCTGCCTTGCACAGCATGAATTACATTATTACATTCCTTTCCAGTGATAAGTCTCCTGAATGGCTTGGTTGTTTTTACCATTTTCTTGGTTTAGGAAAGCAAAGCAATTCTTCAGAATGAGTTTCCAATTTATACGCTTGAATAGTTTAAATTCCATTTCAGCAATATATATAATGCATCAATACCATGTTCTGTATCCTACCGAGGCTGCTTGGATGAAAGACAGCGACCACTTGTCTATTGCCAGCAGTACTTAGCAGGGTGAGGAAAATCTTAGAATTAAAATGACTCTCCATTTTGCATTTGGTAAAGTTAAGTTTGGCATCAATACAAATCCAGGAGCAGTGAAAAATAAAATATGCTTTTCCTTAGTACGTTCTAGAGAAAAGTATTTTCAGTCTGTCTCGCATTGACACAGCATGCTGCTTGTGTGAAATGTCATGCCTGCTGCAGTGCATTTGCTACCATCATCTAAGGTCTCATTAGATCCTAGCTCAGGATTTGAAGGAATGGATGAATTTGTGTGCAGCCACAATATATTTTGCTGATGACAACTCCTGATACAAAATTGAAAGACAGGATACCAGCACTATAGCACAGAGACACACTTTACTAATGGAGTTGCAATGTAAAAATGCCCCCAAATATAGTAGTGTCCTGCAGAGCAGGAACTGAAAGGGATCTGTAAGTACCTGGAGTCATAGGTCTATTGAAAGTGTCATCTTTCAGAGAACTGAAAATGAGATTGTTTGCCACTTACAGTCATTTTAAATTTGTCAACAGACAAATTATTGATCCCTGTACCAAGGAAAAATTCAATACAAGTCACTCTGCTACTTAAATTCATATTGATGTGTCAATTCTATGCACTGTCCATACTCATTTTGGGCCATAATATTCCTATGCAACTGGACAAATATATTTTAGGGCTAGCTCCTTAGGTGAAGGAAACCTGGACTTTCTGTCAAATGCAAAATGCAGTGTTTTGGAATGGATTTTATTTACACTGGGATGAAAATAAATGAGAACAACAACAACAAAATATTTCCTATTCACCAAAGAAAAATAAAAATGCATGACAAATAATGTCTTCATTAATTAAACATTCAAGCTAATATTGAGCTATATGCTCCATTTCAAAATATCCTTTTTTTATTTTATTTTTTTTTTTTATGGTCATTTCTTCTGGATGTATTTCAGAATACAGAAATGGTAAGGATGAAGTAATTCACTGTTTGGGTTACAAAAGATAGCAAGAAGCAAGAAAGTCCATCGTTCTTCCTGGAGCTTTTTATTTTTGATGTCAGGCTTAGATGTGGTGCCAACATTTTTACAGTCATGGGGAGGGAGGAACACCTCTCTGGACCTGCCTATGAAGAAACCAGCTCTTAAACTCTTCTGTTCAAAACCTATTACTCAGGGAGTAGTGGCAGTAGATGGTTAATCCTCTTTCCTGGCAATTTTTGAACAGCATCTCCATGTGCATGCACTTTTTTTTTCTTTTTAATCTGTTTTTACAGATAAATATTTGGCCTTCAGTGTCCAGATAATAATTTGAGCAGGTTTCAGGGATGCTTAGAAAATATTTCAGCTTTTAAATAGTTACTAAATAGCAATGTAACATGGGATATGTTGAAAGAAGAGCAGTGTTCAAGAAACAGACCTGGGTGTGCAAATACTACTGTTTTGCTTCTGTCTCAGCCTTCACATAAGATTATAACTAAACATTATTCTTTCTGTCTCTCTGAAAATCTTCCGAAGCCTGAGGAGACTTAATTAGAAGATAGTAGTAGGGCTCAAGATAGTTGTAGAAATTTCTGATTAGTCACATTTTTAAGAGGGATGGCCTGATTTGAAAGCGCTGCTGTTTCCTCTGGCATTGTGGTCAGTTTGCATGGGCAAGTAGCCCACTTTTCTGCCAGTGGGCTGACAGGGAACCCCCCCCGTCCTCTCACCAGCCATTTCAGTGGTGAGCTTCCTGGCTCCCCAGAGCACGCTGAAGGCCAAGGCCAAGAATTTAGTAATGAAAGAGCAGGGAGCAATATCTACCATTTCCCAGAAACAGGGTTATTACTTAAGTGCCATCTTGCAGACAATTCTGTAATTTTTCCTTCCTGTTCTCAAGTAAAGTAATGTCTTTCACTAAACCAGCTAATACAGATGGAAAAACACCACGACTACTACCACCACCAAACAAACAAGCAAATAAAACAATCAAGCCTCTTAAAGAAGTGATTGTCCTGCTCTACCCTGCATTGGTGCGGCCTCACCTCGAGTACTGTGTGCAGTTCTGGGCACCGCAGCACAAAAAGGACGTGAAACTGTTGGAGAGTGTCCAGAGAAGGGCTACAAAGATGGTGAAGGGCCTACAGGGGAAGACATAAGAGGAGTGGCTGAGGTCACTGGGCCTGTTCAGCCTGGAAAAGAGGAGGCTGAGGGGAGACCTCGTCGTGGTCTACAGCTTCCTCATGAGGCGGAGTGGATGGGAAGGCGCCAATCTGTTCTCTTTAGTGACCAGCGATCGGACCCGAGGGAATGGTGTCAAGCTGCGACGGGGAGGTTCAGGCTGGATATCAGGAAGAGGTTCTTCACTGAGAGGGTGGTTGGAACGGGCTCCCCAGGGACGTAGTCACAGCACCAAGCCTGTCAGAGTTTAAGAAGCGTTTGGACTGCGTTCTTGGTCACATTGTCTGGATTTTTGGGTGGACCTGTGTGGTGCCAGGAGCTGGACTTGGTGATCGTTATGGGTCCCTTCCAACTCAGGATATTCTATGATTCTATGATGCTATAATTCTAGGTCTCCTGCTTTAAATATTGGCTCATTTTAGAGAATGAGGAAATACTGGTCATAGAAAATCCAAGCTCGCTGTCAACTCCAGCCAAGATTAGCCACAGTCTCTTTATTTGTGTTTTCTGTATGAGCCAGAAAAAGAATAACCATAGTCAAAGGGTATTCAGCATGCTAGGAACAGGTCAAGCTGGATGGTATTAAGCTCAGTCCACCAGACAGTGATATTTCCTAAGGACAGTATGGGTACTCGCAGTTTAGGACTGTCTTGGTAGTATAGATGGAGAAAAAAACTCATCCTGTGTTCTGAGCATGTTTTCTGAAGGCATAGTCTCATATTTGCATTTAACTATAGTACGTGAGTCCATAACTTAACACGGTGATTATTTGTGTAATTTAAAGCATCTGAGCAGTTTTATTAAAGTTAGTGCTTAAGAATAAGGATGCTTTTAAGTGCTCTGTTAAGCTATAGCTTTAAAAGCTCACGCCTACACAGCAGTTATCATGGGATTCAGGAGTGTCTCATACAATGTGGTGCTGTTGGAATACCACTGCTACAACATCTATTAAGTGCTGGTTGTCCAAATGGTTGGTTATCACTGTGTTTTTGCTCAGAAGCTATTAAAATTGCTAAAGGGCAGCTTTCTTCCTGCCACTGGCACAAATATATCTCTGTTTTATAGCCTCCATAAAAAGAGAAGGATGAAGATGCACAAACAGAGTAGTGAAGTTTAATGGTGGAAGAAACAGACACTTGAATATATATCCCTTGAAGAACTTTGGTGTATTCTTGATTGAATTTATTTTCCTCTAAAACTCTCTCTGAGTAATAGCTATTAATTAGCACTGTGGTGCTAAGTAGTGTATTACTGTGGTGTAGTGTATTGACGAGGTCAAGTGTGGTTATCTTAGCTGCTTTTTTGAAAATGAGGTTTGTGGCTACATCATAAAAGAAATTCCATTTCAGCTTGAAGCTTCAGCTGGCAAACAATAATAGTCGGGACATATAAAACATTACTGCTCTTGCAGATTTTTGAACTGAGTTTTCAGTTACCTGATGATACTTCTGTGTTGCAGAAATTGTCAGTTTGCAAGGTTCTTTGATAAGGCTATATATTTTGTTGGCATAAAGAAGTCATTTATTTATTTTCAGAGGAGGAAGAAGACTATCCTGAAAAAAAATGCCATGCTGATGACAGGTGCTGTTCACAAACCTGAGTTCCATGACATGTAACACTGGGTGTTCTCATTTACTTTATTTCTACTGTGCACAAGCATGGAAACAGACAAAGTGAATCTGTAACTGGGAAGGTTTATGAACATGAATGAGAAAAGTTTGGTAGAGCAGGGAGATGGGTTTTTTTTAGACCAATATTCATGTCCCCAAACAGGTCTCTTTTCTATTTGTTTGTTCTGTTGTTGCTTTGGTGTTCTTGATTAAAGACCTGTTAATCTCCTTCAGTGTTCAATTGCCTCTCACATTTGAAAGAGTTAACCTACATTTCTATGGTATATTCAGACAACACAAACTATCCAGGCCTGTTTCAAATGAGTGTAATCAAAGAACAATTCAGGATGGTAGGGACGTCTAGAGGCAAACTGTTCTGATCCCCTACTCAAAACATGTCCAGTTACACTGGACATGTGTTTTCCAGATATGAAAGGTGTTTTCCAGCTACGAAAAAAAATATTTATGGTTTTCAAAGTCTGAGAGAAAGAATCTGGATGAGTTCACAAGATGGCTTCCCCATGAAGAGCATGTGGCCTGACCTCTAGAAGCCCTGATTTTGTTTCCCACCATTCCAGAGCAAAACTTGTAGACTGTTTTGTCAGCATGGTGCAAAAATACCCAGTATAAGCTAATTAATCATACTGAAGGACACAGCTTCACTGGCATAGTGTTGTGCTCGTGTAACTACCCAAATTTTTTAAGACTTGGGCCTTTATCGACATGGACTTTAGTGTGTAGGCCAACAGGTTTGTGCTCTCTGTTCCCTGATATGAGAGTACCTCTGCCCTACCTGAGATGGATATAGTGAGGATTTTTGTGAAATAGCTTGGAGAGTTCACACATACTACATACTGGGAGCTGTGCACCTGTCAAAGACAAACACATCAACTCTTCTATGTGGTACTAAGATACACATCACTTAAGTCTACTTGGTTAAAATCAGAGGTGTAATTATCATCATACCGAAATGGAACAGCAGACACTGCAGAAACCTGCCACAGCAGTTTAGAATCCAATGATGTCCAGGAGGAGTTGGCCAATATATCTAGTGGAGCTCAGGCTACTAGCCATAAAGCTAAATGTACTCAATGTTAAACTGGATGTCAGCAACCCATTCACCAGGTTTTCTCCATTGCTAAAGAGAAGACCAGGATGGCATGTTCAGAAGCAGCTGGAATACCTCTAGTCCAAGAAGGTAGCTCAGGCTTGCTACCAGTGCTCCCTCTGTACTCAGTTCTAAAAGACACAGGCTCCTCTATGGGAAAGTTCAGCTCAACCTCCAAAACCTCCAACCTCCAACCCATGTTACATGTGCCCACATATCATTTCCTCCCTCTGTTGACTACAAACTCAGCTTTTTGGATGTGTAGTCAAAAAGGATGAATCCTACTCTGAGTTTGCCAATGTGACAAATGGGCAAAAGGAGTCCTGCATCCGTGTCTGTTCTTTATCAGAGTAATTGAGGGGATTTATTTCTGGAAACATCTGCCTAGCATTAATTTTCACATATAAATCCGCATTTCTGAGGTGTTAATAACTTACTGGTATTGCAACTTAACAAAGCCTGGCTTCACTCTTCTGAAGATGTCTCTGTATTTATTACAGTATTTATTCATTACAGATTCTTTACCTGTAATGATATACTCTATCACTTGTTTAAAAGGGGCTGCTTAATAAGCAGAGCTATGTTTTTGCTTAGCAGATTGAAGAAACTATTCCTCTGCCAATATTGGGCATAATTTGCCCAATTTTATCCTCCTGATGGGGAGGACTGTGAATTTCAGCTGGAAGAGACCTATGAATAAAAGCTGTATTTCCTATGAATGATAACAGCATTGCAAATAATTAGTGTTTCATGACTCCCCATTCCCTGATATGTTTGCACTCCGTTACAGTCTTTAAGAGATCTGCAAGTTGGTATGATTTTCTTTTTCATGAGACACCATACAAACATCTTATGTTAAGTAGAATGGAAAAGGTACACATGAACAGTTGGCCATTTTTTCTGTCTGCATGAGCTAGGGGAAAATGCAAATACTCAAACTCTCACAATGTGTCAGGCACCAGGTTTTGTTCGACTGTAATTGCTCCCCTGATTGCCATGCATACAGCCTCAGCAGCAGCCTCGGGTTTGCAAAACTGTCATCTCGTACTGTAATTCACAGAAGCGAAATAAGGATTCAAAACTACCTCTGTCGTTCCAGTTTCCACACCTTTTTCTGTCCCTCTAACCAACGATAATCCAACCATACCATGATTTTAGATGAGATGCTTTATTATTCCTAGTAAAAGCGAGAGCATTTAATTGGCTAATTTTTATTGTCTAATACATCTTGCCTTTCATTTCTGTCACCATTTTATTCAGAAAATGAATATAGTTTTAATACAGTTCAAAAAAGATGAAGATAGAATGCAAATTATTTAGCATGGATTTGTGATGGAACAAATATGTGTATTTTAAAGATCTTATCAGCAGCTAAGTTTCCAGTTGGTCAAAGTTTAGCTAAGCCTACTTCCATATATTTATTTTTCCTTCAGAATTAATTGAATACATTAGTAAATATCTATCTTGTGCTACACATATCTTTTTTATCCATTAAAATGCCAGCAGAAAAGTAATTGCAAACACCAAACAGTGCTTTATATCTCCCATCTCACCCTGGTGTTCCTCTGAGTCAGCAAAAAGAATTTCAAAATAAATTAAAGGCTTTCCACTTTCTTGTGGCAAGACACATTGCAGTACATTAGAGGCATCTTTCAAGCTCTCCTATGAACTGAAAAAAGAACTTTAAAGAAAACCAAATTCAGAATTCCAGTCTTAGCAAGTCAATAAAAAAGGATATCATGCTATTTTAAAATTTGATTGTGTCATGGTTTTCAACAACACTTTACTGGATGTCTTATTTGTAATAAATAAATGTTTTTTGTTTGGTTGGTTGGTTGGTTGATTTTTTGTTTTGTTTTATTTCTGGAATGCAAAATTGTTTCCATATCACATCAAAGTATCTGGACACCAATTATGACTTTGACCTTTGTAAAAGGTCATCATTGCAGAGATGAAACTACACTTCCTCAACTCTTGCCATTTTTGTGGCTCTCCTTTTTTTCCCACAATTTCTGCACTATCACAGCTGAATTGAATATTTAGCAGAGCACCAGGGAGGTAGAAAAGAGCTATAGAACTTTTCTCCAAATTATGTGATGGAGAGGTGTTCTGCTAATATGCAGCCCTCCTCCTTATCTTCCCCCTGAAATAGGGAGTTGCAACCTAATGTCATACTTGCCTTTTTTTTTTCTTTTTTCTTCCTTCTCTCCTTCAAGCCAGAGGCTGTTCAAATCTCATTGACAGAAGTCACCTGTATGAACCAACATGAAAAAGCAGGGAAATTGTTATACATTTTTGCATTGAAATTTATCCACAGATTTTGCCCAGCTCTGATTTGAAGCCAATGTTTGAATGAACCATGCTTTGCATCCATAAAAGCTGCAACCTGCAAGAGTCTGATAACAACCTGCAGCTAATGCCGAAACATTTTTCTCACAGGCAAGCAATTCCTTTCAAGGAAAAGAAAATTGCAGAGCAGCCATTAGCACCAATAACACTGCCTTCCACCCATCCCATGACATGGCGCACACTGGGGCTGCTACGTGAGGGATCCCATGTCTCTGGGTGGAAAATAAAGCTGTCTTTGTGAAATCAACAGCGCTCCTTCAAGGGATACAAGCCAAAGCCTTCACAACAGCTATAGTCAGCCAAGTTGATTGTTTTTCTCTCCAACCAAAATTCACCCTGTTTTATTAATTCCCTTTGCTTTTAAAGAAAAAGGTTTTAAGGTCAAAGAGTCCAGGTCTTCTTTTCTGGAACACTCTTTCTTGTCCAAATATCAAGCTGTCAGACTGAGCCTCTCTGGGCTTTCCTCCCACTCCATCTCTCCAGAGACTTGCTAAGACTTTCTTTGCAGCTGAAATTAAACTAGCTACCCTGTAATTTTATATGTAGTTTGTCACCAGCAGTCTAAGTAATGAAGACACCTGCTGCTTGCTCACCACCCAGGCATCAGAGACATCTCTCCTGGCATCGATTTTAATTAGCTCATTGCAATGCCTTTTGCCTTCTCATCCTCCTTTCATCATGAAACCTTCAGCCATGCTCCTTTCAGAATCACACTTTGCAGATCTTGAATTGTGCTGAGATGCAGCTGACTCAAAACTGGACCTCTTGTGGTCAGAAACTCCACTACTGAAGGCGAAGAAATAGAGCAATTGCCCTCTCTTCTTATGCCCTACTTATCCTCACGGAATATAAGTGATTCCCATATCTTGTGAAGGATTTGAATACCATAGAATCTACACTAAAAATATCTGACCTCATTAAAAAGGAAGTGTTTCAGCGTCTGACACTGAACAGTCAAAATATATTACGGGGTAAGCAGAAGTGTGAGCTGCAGCTATCCATCACAATTTTCATCATGCACCATACATTTACAACAGCCATTTTTCTAACAGTGGACAAGATAGGGTGCACTTGTTCACATGTAGGACAGTTCCTTTCATTCTGGAAGGAAAGAATCTTAATGAGAAATTTTAAGAAAATAAGAAAAACTATTATCACCATCTTCTGACATGGAAAAAACAAAAGGGATAGGTAAATCATAGCAGAGACTACCTACAAAAAAGGTACAGTGATGAGCAACACCAGTACTGGTAGCTAAATGCCTGTGAAGACTTCACGTCTTGCTATCAATAGGGATTTGCACTGTGGAGGACTTGTACTTTAGAAAGAACTGGGAATACCCATTTATAGCCTGTTGCTTTGCCATTCAGGGGCCATATTCTGCAGCACTGGTCAGACCAGGAAAGTCTGCATTGATAAATAAATAAGGAGACAAGGAGAAATTTCAGGCACTGGCTACCCACACTGAATGTAATGGGTTTGGACCATTAGCAGATAGATACCTCTGCCATGATAAATATGTATATCATATTTTATATATATATATATATATAATAAGGCTATTTCTAGTATGCAGCAACATGTGCTATTTGGCAATTGCTCACCTTCAGGCCTAGCCATACTGTCTTCAGAGAGCTGTCTTGAATGTGTTCCCCAAAATCAGCTCTGGTCTTGGCTGGGGCAAACAAGAAGTATGTTCTTAAAGAGTGGCTTCAGAAAGGCTCTCTGGAGACAGGGGACCTTATTTCTCAGCTATTATTGAACAACACAGGCTGTCAAATACAAAATACATTATCAAGAAGAATGGGGCAGTTAAAACCCACTTCAGAGACTGAGGATTGAGGAATTCAAAAGACACAAATAGAGAAAGCCTGAACACTTCACTGTATATCGGGAAGCAATGGGAGCCAGGAAAAAGAAAGAAAAATATTTAGACACTTCTTTATGTAGCTGCTTTTGGCATTTAATAGTTTCCAGTTACCTCCGTTAGAGATGGAGAAATATGAACGTGAATTACATTGTTGAGGAGTGCAGCACTCCCTATAAAAATAAAATTTATAGTATGGTGTTTTCTGCAGAATAGAAAAAAGGGAGGGAACAGAGAGGGCTCTGTGAGTGATCTGAAGCTGAAGAGCCAGATGTGATGCTTCTGTTAGTTAACTGACAGGAGAGCAGATCTCTGCTTCCAGTGCAAAATATTGAGGCAATTATTGAGGCAATAACTTCATGATACAGGGATCTGTTGGTCAAGCTGGCAATAACATTTGTTTCCTGGCTGCAGAATCAATTGTCTTGTCTTAGGATGGCACAAATACTGCAGCATTTTCAGCTGGAGGCAGGGTGGTGGGAAGATTTAATTGATTTTAGGGCTGTGGCTACATCCTTAGAAAGACAGAAAGGTAAGGTGTTGCAGTCCCTGAGAGATCTGATGAAAAGCATTGCAAATTTGCCACATGAAGGAACTCACTCATTCCCATCTTCCATTTCTGAAGTGGTAATAAGGATGGGAATTGGAGCTTGTTTTCCCAAGCCTTGTGCCATGACCTGCTTAGAAGAGGAACAGAGGGGAAGAGTGGAGTAGCCTGACTCTACTGTAGCCACTGAAGTAGAAAAACCACCTTTTTTTTTTTTTTTCCAGATACTCATCCCAACCCTTGCACTGGAGATGGGTGTCCCTTCATGAGGTGTGATTGTACCTGTAGACTGCCCTTTGCTCATTTCTGTCAAAGCCATAAAGTTAAAAAAAAAAAAAAAAAAAAAAAAAAAAAAAAAAAAAAAAAAAAAAAAAAAAAAAAAAAAGGAAAGAAAAGAAAAGAAAAAAAAAAGAGAGGGAAAGAAAAAAAACTTATTTTGAGATATGCCTCAAGCAGGACTGGTTGAGGAGAGGTAAGGTGTTCATTCAGACCTCTGAGGGGATTACAAATTCCATTTCCATGGTGAGACAAGGAGGAGCAGAAGAAGGTGGCAACACTTTAACTTCAGCCTCTGCTTACCCCAATGCCATCTCCAGCAGCACGTGGTCCTTCTTCAAATTTTTTTTGTTTGTTTTGTTTTTCCTGAATATTGTTATAGCATGCAACAGACAGCTCCCTCCCTCCTTTGGTCTGTGCTAGAAAAAATTCAGCCTACGGGGCTCAGTCTGATCCTTTCATAAGAGTTACATCAGTTGCACATTGACCCACCTTTCTCTGCAAAGGATAGTTCAACCTTACAAAGTACCTTTCTTATGACATGTAACTGCAATTAATACTTCCATCTTTCGTGCTATTTTTGATTAACTGAACCTTTCTCTAAGCCCATCCTTACCACTCAGTTATCTCCAAACCCTCTAAGCCCTTTTAATTTAGGAAAAAATCTTCTGTGAGAGCATTAACAGTTTCACTGTTATTCTAGGCTGCTAAACCCTCTCATAGTTATGCTGCTTTTCAAGGGATACCTCATTATTTATCTTGATCAGTACCCAGGAGACCAAGCCATGCACTAGGTGCTATACAAAAAAAAAGAACCAAAGAACATATTCTGCACTTGCTAACCCAGAACAAAACAAGAGATATTGGATGCAGGCGAATGCAGAAATAACGAGACATTATTGGTCAGCAAGTCAGTGAGTAGCAGGCCTCTGTTAATCAAAGGACTAGATTTATTGGCAGAAAGGAGCATATTCCTGTTCTGCAACCTGTCGGCCATAGTAGTCTCATCACATTGCAGGTCCTGATCTTAACTTATAAGACATATTAATTCCAAGCTGCAATGTGCTGTTCCATATTAGTCACTGCTCCCAGAATTTCTTATCGTACTAATTAAGTCCTGAGATTCTTAAATTCTGTAAGCCATGCACTGTGTTTATATTACAGGACATCGGATTTTAATTGAACAGTCAGGTCATTATTGCTCATGCTCAGAATATGGGATAATGAGTTATTACTGCTTGCCTCAGGTGATTTCTGAGCTAGGAGGCAGCAGGAGAAGAGTTGTCATGCATAGCTGATGGCATTGCCTCACCATAGTAGCATTTAGGAGAGAGTGTCAAAAAAAAAAAAAAATCAAGGAGAAAGAAGTGCCAGGGGCCTGAAGTTCTTATTTTCTCTTAGTAGTAGAAATAATTAAGCTGACACTTTTGTTGGCAGAACACTGGACAGCAGATCAGTCATCATTTCTCCCAAGCAATGGCATTTGACTCATGAAGCAGAAGAAACATCATCATATCATGGATGGAAATCAGACAGATATATATTTTCACTCTTGGACATACTTGGTGAGCTGTTACATGTTCCTGTCTTCCTCTACAGCCTAGAAATGAGCAAATCCCACATGCCTACAACTGATCCTATCCTTTCTCCTTTTTCATAAAGTGTTTCTAAACCTCAGTCTGAGGCCATAGCAAAGATGCCTTTAAAACATATCTTTTTCATAAGGTTGATTGCCATTCAGTTATTTTATGGTAATTTCTAGGAAATGTTTATTCCAGTCCCCCATGGGCTGTATTGGGACCTACATAAATATGAGTCATCCAGATTAAAACATATCTAGGTATTTACTAGCATAGCATCAGAACTCCTTGTGGCTACTGCTCACACTTTATTTTCCTTCTCAGAAGGTTTTGAAGTATTACACATAATTTTAAAGGGAGAGAGGGATAGGTGTTTGGATGACTGGGACGAAACACTGAGGTATAAGATTTAGATACATACTAAGCAGTATTAGGGAATTCACTCATTTCCTTGTGTCCTGGAACAACTTACTCTCCAAAGCATTATTTTCTCAACCTCAAACTCTTTATTCAGACTTCAGAAGACAACCGTCTACTGCACTCCCAACATCTAATTCCACTTCTTTTGATTACAACACCGTGTACCAATGGTAAAGGAGATAAGTATTCATAATTTGTGTTTACTTTGACTGACAGTATTTGAAGGACAGAGGGTTGGAAAGTTGGCAGGAAAATACTTTCTTTGACTGCAGCACAATTTTCAATGCCCTGATGCATTTTCCTTCCGCTGCCTTTTACAAACCTCACAGGAGATGCAGCGCACCACCTCTGAAACTGCACACAAGACGATGCTAACCTTTAAATGCTGGGTGTCTTTTCCATGAGATAACCACCCCAATGCTGGTCCCTCGACCAGGCTATGCACTACACCCGCGCTGCTGGGGTTTAACATGGGGCAGCATTCACTGAGCCTCTTGCAGTGGTGTCAAGCTGTAAGGGTGTTTTATGGCTTTTCAGTTCAAAGAGCCC
This sequence comes from Anser anser, assembly GCF_964211835.1. Lineage (NCBI taxonomy): Eukaryota > Metazoa > Chordata > Aves > Anseriformes > Anatidae > Anser > Anser anser. The sequence continues at coordinate 7,885,286 of NC_139721.1, forward strand.
TCAGTAAAGTTAGGGTCACGAGGCCCTGAGTCTGTATTGTCTCAAAGCAGGGTTGAGAAGGATATGGGAGGTCTCAAGGTCTGATGGCAGACAAATGCAGAGGGAGGAAAATCTTGTGTGCTCTCATGCGCATATCTTAAGAATAGTCATCCTTCTAGTCAATGGTCCCTACACTCATTTGTAGGTTTCCACTCAGACAAGGCTAGTTGGTTCTCTGCAGAAGTGTTGTGGTTTAACCGGGCTGGCAGCTAAGCACCACATAGCCATTCGCTCACCCTCCCCCCTCCCGCTCTGGGATGGGGTAAAGAATTAGAAAGAAATGAAAGCCTGTGGGTTGAGATAAAGACAGTTTATTAGGACAGAAAAGAAAGGAACATAATAATAACAATAATGATGATAATAGTACTACTACTACTAATGTGTACAAAACAAGTGATGCACAATGCAATTGCTCATCACCTGCTGACCGAAGCCCAGCCTATCCCCGAGCAGCCAGTCCCCACACCCTGGCCAGCCCCCCATATTAATTGTTCAGCATGATGCCGTATGGTATGTAATACCCCTTTGGCCAGTTGGGATCAGCTGTCCTGGGTCTGTCCCCTCACAGCTCCTGCTGCATCCCCAGCCTCCTCACTGGCAGGGCAGGGTGAGAAGCTGAAAAGTCCCTGACTCAGTGTAAGCACTGCTCTGCAACAATTAAAACAAGTAGGAGACATTTCTTCTCAGAAAGAGCAGTCAGGCGTTGGGACGGGTTGCCCAGGGAAGTGGTGGAGTCACCGTCCCTGGGGGTGTTCAAGGAAAGGTTGAACGTGGTGCTTAGGGACATGGTTTAGTGGGTGACATTGGTGGTAGGGGGATGGTTGGACCAGATGATCTTGGAGGGCTTTTCCAACCTTAATATTTCTACAATTCTGTGTTACACTGATGAGCGGCTAGAGCCTGAGCTGGAAAATGTCGTGTGGAACATGTGGAACAAGGTAGATAAGGCTGCAATTTGCATGGTCCTGTAGTTTTGCGACCTAACCTAACCCATAAAAGTGGCCTAAAAGAAAGCTGGAGAGGGACTCTGTCCAGGAGTGTAGTGACGGAACAAGGAATAATGGCTTTGAACAAATGGAGGGGAGATTTAGATTAGATGTGATGTGAGGAAGAAATTCTTCACTCAGAGCACAAAGCGTACGTGGGAATTAGGGCTGAAGATGCACCTTGCTTCTGTTCTTTTCGATAAAGAACAGAATGAAATTACCTAAAATCCAGTGTTAAAAATAAACCCAGGGCACAGGATGGGAGGTGGAGGGCAGTCCCTGTGTCCGAGGGGCAGCCTTTCACTCTGGCAAGCTAAATGGCCCTGGGGAGTGAGCCCCAGAAAAGGGGCCCTCAGCCACCGAAACCCTCCTCCTTCTTCTACGTGAGGGCATCTTCCAGGCCGCTCCCAACGCAGCCGCCTTTGGCCACGCGTGGGCCACTCCATCACAGAGGCTTGCTGAGGTCACAGTGGCCACCACTGCCCCGCCTTTGCTGCGGGCCCTATAAAACAGGACCCCTGCAGCTGGCCCACCATTCGCTGAGCTTCGAGGCACTCTGACGGCCAACTTGTGTGGCGGGAAGACGACTAGAAACAGCAAGGCGAGCGGCAGGCCTCCTCGGTGTGAGGACAGCAATGCGGTCTGAGGAAGCACCGAGAAGGAACGCACCTAATGAGAAGAAGTGTCGTGGGCAGAGGGAAAGCACCTGCAGCACAACTGACACCAGTGCTGAGGGGACCTCTGGCACCCAGGCCACAGACAGGTACAGGCAGTACCATTGGCACTGCAGTGACGCAGGGAATAGGCCGGCCCCTCAGCCATACAGCGACAGGGGGCCTGGGCCTAACCATTGGCGCAATGGTGGTGTGGGGAGAAGGCAGGACCGTCAGCCGGACAGCCGTGGGGAGATCAGGCGTGCCCATAATCCGGAACACAGCGTGGGACCCCACCATGGCCGTAAAACAAATGGCAACGTTGAACCCATGCATGGAAATCAACTGCACAGTGGCATGGGACCTCAGCATGGAACTGGACGACCCCCTGGTTCGGCACCCTGTCCCGAAAACATTCTGGACGGAAGGCATCCCGTCTGGGCAGTCCCAGGCAAAGACTGGCTTGTCCTGCTGCCAAACACCGTGGAGCCCATGGAGCTGGATCCACGAGATGTGGAGGAGCCGATGGAAGTGGATCCACCTGGGCCTGAGCAGACCTGCGACTACCCTGGCCTGTCATCCCTCTCTGCCATCAGAGCGCTCAAACAGCGTCGCAGCAGTGCCCGGCGAGCTCCCTACTCGTCGCGCAGGCTCCATGCCAGGCATTAGCTTGGAGCCACCAAACACCACGGACATCCTGCAAGCTTACCTGCAAGATGTCCTGGCAATAAATAACTCTGTTGCCAATTCTCAGGGGTTGTGTGAGTGCTTCTTTCCCATCCCCCAGCCTTCGTGCGAGAGGTGGCATCCCTTCTGCACAGAGCCTCGAGGAAGAGCACAAGAGAGGACCCAGCTCCCTTCGGGCTGCTGCACTGGGGTGATGGGAGGAGTCCCTGAGGACCACCATGCACCTTTAACATTTGTGAGAATAGACTGAGAAGAGTGAAAGAGCAAGCTCTGAAGGGCTGCTTGTCTCGGTTTGACTATACATAGGCAAGGAAGTGAATGAGTCTTTGACCCCGCGCTTCTCACGGCACCTGTGAGGTTATTTTACACCCAAAGCTGAGTGGCTGTAAAAAGTGAGAGATCATGTTGTGGTTCCAAGCAGTTCCTGGTTCTTGGTCAGCAACAGCATGTGCTGCTCTAGAGCTGAGTTGTATCTGGCCAAATCATTATAAGGGAAGTAACGTAATACTGAATTTAAAAAGTAAAGCACTTTCCTGAATAAAAGTTCCCAAGATGATCATGACAAGGCTACACTGGAGCCTGCCACAGTGGTAACTGTTCCAATTGGTAACAGGTAACAATTCCAATATTTTATTTTTTTATCATTTTTCCAATTATGCTTCTCACTATTTGTTTTACAATCACTTTTTATCCCTGCCTCCATTATCTATGTGCGCTATCTATCTATCACTGTTTTGTTTTATCATAATTGCTCAGTTTTTATTTTTCTGCTATTTAACTCTATCCTAGCTAAAACCAGGACGCACCACATCACATGGTATGGAATATTCCTTTGGCCAGTTTGGGTCAGCTGTCCTGGGTCTGTCCCCTCCCAGCTCCTGCTGCACCCCCAGCCTGCCCGCTGGCAGGACAGAGCGAGAAGCTGAAAAGTCCTTGGCCTGGTGTAAACACTGCTCTGCAACAATTAAAACATCAGTGTGTTATCAACATTATTCTCATGCTAAATCCCAAACACGGCACCATACCAGCTACTAGGAGGAAAATTAACTCTATCCTAGCTGAAACCAGGACAAGAAGAAAGTCTATAAGCCAGCTATGAAAGGCTATAAGCCAGATAACATATGATGATTAGGGGAGGTCTGAGGTGAAAGAGATTGCTACGAAATTTGGCACTACTGGTGCCCTTAGATGCCATTAATGCACTTAGATATCCTTAGATGCTTAGATACCAGGAGAAAATAAGAAACTAAATTCCAGCACAGAGTTGGGACATTTTACTCTGGGGGTAAATGCAATATAAAGCCATAGTTTTGTTCATGACTGATACTGATGTAATAGGTTTGAATCATGCTCTATAATCCCAGATTCTGAATTAGTTCCTACCTTGAAAATAAAGGTTAAATAACACAGAATAACAGAATGGTTTAAATTAGAAGGGACCTTTGGAGGGTCAACAGGGTTAAGCAGGGTCACGGAGAACAGGCTGACCAGGACCATTTCCAGATGGCTTTTAAGTGTCTCCGAGGACAGAGACTGAACAATCTCTCTGGAAAATCTATGCCAGTGCCCAGTCACTTGCGTCAATAAAGTTACTGACGTTGAAACCTCTTGTTTTCCCGTTTGTGCCCATTGCCTCTTGTCCTGTCACTGGGTGCCAATGAAAAGAGCCTGGCTCCAGCCATTGCTCCCTCCCTGCAGTTCTTTATTGACATTGATAAGATCCCTCCGAGCTTTCTCTTCTTCAGGCTAAACAGTCCCAGCTCTCTGCCTTTCTTCACAGGAGCTTTCTTAGCAGCAGGGCACACTGCTGATTCATGTTCAGCTTGGTGTGCACCAGGACTCACAGGTCCTTTTCTGCAGAGCTGCTTTCCAGATGGGTTGTCCCCAGCACATACTGGTGGCTGCGGTTGTTCCTCTCCACGTGCAGGACTTTGCACTTGTTGAACTTCTTGAGGTTCTTATCAGCCAGTTTCTCCAGCCTGTTGAGGTCCCTCTGGGTAGCAGCATGACCTTCTGGTGTATCCTCCCCTACACCCAGTTTTCTGTCATCAGCAAATTTGCAAAGGGTACACTCTGCCCCCATCACTCAGATCATTTATAAAGATTTTAATTATATATTTACTACATATAATGGTGTATTCACAATATAGTGACATAAATTATATATAATAATAATTTAATGTAATTTATAGTGGCATATTCACTATATAATTATATATTCACTTTTAAACAGTATTGTCATGTCTGCCCCCAAGAATTAAGCTGGTTTCCAGATAATAAGTAATAGGATTAAAAGCATTTGTGAAACCTCTAGAAGAAAAATCTCTGAGGAGGCTCTTTATTTATCTGGAAATAATTTGTGTTCAGAAGGTCACAGGGCTGATAGACCTGCCTAACCTATCTTCTGTCTGATTAAATAAGACAGCACCATCCATGGAGGGTAATATAACACATCTAGCCCACCTCTTTATCTAAATCATAATCTATTGTGAGGTGTGAAGCCCTCCAAGATTGCTACCAGACAGAGTGACAGCTTGGGAATAAAGCCATTATAAGATTTCAACAACTCCAATACATGTTTAGCTGAGAGACTGTTTTCAGAGCAGGGAGTACTATCCCTAGGGGATTCTTAATTTCTCTCAGAGGCTAGTAATGTCTCCGTTGCTCTTTCCCTGAACAACAAAAGGTATCCAGTGTGTACAGGGTAAAACTACCTGGGAAAATTAATATTAGAGTCGAGCATCCATTTTAACTGGCTTCTTCAGATTATTTATCACTTCTAATACAATTATACGTATTATTCTCAATCAAGCCAAGGTTGTAGGGTGTAGGCTATACTAAATAGCTAATTGTATAAAATAGTATAATCTGTCAGTGGTAAGCAAAGTAGGTGGGTAATGGAAAATAAGAGAGAGTGTGAACAAATGGGCATAAGAATGTGGATGTGCCAGGTGTAGGCATTGCTCAGAGCCAATCACCAGCAGTAATCATGGCTGATAGAGACAAAATTACTCTGAAATCATTGAAATAGAGAGGGATGATTGATTGGCGTTACGCGTTTTGTCTCTGATTGCTCTGTCTACCACTAGCAATGAAAAAATTATTAAAAATTAACCGTTTATACAAGTGATAGACAGTCAGCAACATTAAAAATGCTCACCAAATTCCCATATCTTCAGTCCTCTCAAAATTACATCAAAACAGATGTTATCTACTGCATTGCCTAAAAGGCCAGCAATTCCTGGTTATTTCATACAAATATGTGTTATCCAATTTACTGAAATCAATCAAACTCTTCTTGCATGTGCAAATTAATTTGTGGCTGTAGATCTGTGAATGTGTCTCAATTTCCTCGGTAAGAAAAGAAAATGAATTTGTGGCAGGAAGATAGACCAGCTGTAAGAAAAGAAGAACTAGCTGATTGCTGTATAAGGAGCCCTTAAAGGCTATCACATTTACCAAATTTAAAAGGCTGGCACTCACAAAAGCATGAGAAGAAACCTCCTTTTATGAAAGCACAATCCAGAAATGTCTATGGAGTTCAAAAACAGAAGATAACATTTGTCAAGCCTGATTTCCTATTTCTTTGGAAAACATCCCGAGGCTTTCTAGGCTGGAGCTTGATATGTGAAATGGTAACTTTCAAAATACTACATGTTTATAATTTAGTAACAAACAAGCAATTTGGCATCAACTATCTGCTGAGTTTCACACAGCTCCCTGAATTTTGGTCTGGCATTCAATTCACTTTTTACAACATCTCCACAGAAAATAGTTTTCCTGCTTTTCTAGGGTAAGTTTATTTCACTTTCCAAGGTCTCGTTCTTCTCAGCCAACACACACAAAGATATACAAATATATGAGTCTCCTTTCTCCCTTGTTTGAGAAATTCCCTTGCATTCCTCTGTTCCCTGGATGTCAGCAGTGTTGTGTGTTTCTCTCATTCTTTCCATACTGGAGGCTCAGTGGAGAATGATCTATCCCGTTAAAGTGTCTTTAAGCAGGCTGAATGTAATTACCTGAACTGGAATATATCCAGCACTCTAGATTTAACAGCCATTAAAAATCTTGTAAAACATTTGTCATACCTTCTTAAATCACAATGCACAGTGACAACTTGGCATCTGAAAGGTGGTCATTCAGAATACGTTCAGTTCTAATGCTGGTGTGTGTGTTCCTCAGTCCAGGAGTAAATGCCCCAGCCATGGGGACGGATGGTACATGGATGGTACATCAACAAACTTTGCAATTCTTACCTACTTTGCACCCAAACATCCAAAGAACAGCTAAATTAAGCTGTGGCAAACCTTAGAGCTTGGTAAATACCTGTAAGCTGGGAGGCTTTCAGCACAGGAAGACCAGGAATGGGACTTGTCAAAAGCCACAGAGCAAATCTACAGCAGAGCAGGGAATGTAGATGTCCCTGAGAGTTCACTGCTCCTGCACAGGGATTTCTCCTTGCCAGGGTACCCATGCCTGAGGCACTACAAGAATTTAAACACAGCAATAAGCAAGACACAACTCTTGATTAATTATGATAAATAAAAACACCCACAGCAAGGAAAACTTAAAAGATATTGTTGTCAAAATCTCCTACTTCACACACCCACCCAGACCTTCTGCAACATCTGGGGGTCCTATTTGAAAAATCTGTGCTATCAGCACTCCCAGGGCACCTTTTATGAGTGAGACAGAGAAGTCAGGTTGCTCATGGGATAAATTACTTGAGTATGGCAGTGAATTGCTATAACACCAGGCCTGACTGCTTGGTGTATTTTAGCAGTGGAGAAAGCCCAAGATGACTTTTCAGTACAGTGTTGCATGAGAATATTTGAAGAGGATGTAACTGTTGTGGAAAAGCTGTTTGTGGTGGAAATGCTGATATATAACTGGTTTTGTTTGTAAATTAACTTGCAGATGACCCCACACCTCTTCCTGCACAGCTGGTGCGACACATGCTGTGAAGGGAATCAACCTGCTATTCTTGTACTGTAAGCTATTCAATTAAGGCACTTGCAAATGGTTTCGTGACTGTAGCTCACTGCCAGCAGACGGCTTCTACTTTATAGTCCTATTTTTTAATATGCATTTATATTAAAATGAGATGTAGCATGATCCAGTTTTCATTACAGGTTTAGGTCTTAAAAGGAAGTGGGTGATAAATCCCAAGTTAAACCTCATAGCTACTTAGGCCACGCACTGAGCCTAATGGGGAATGCAATGCACTGTAGACAAATAAAAGAAAGTGACTTTGTTCTGAGAAAGCGACTTATCTCTGGAATTGCATTATCTATGTTCTGAGCCTATGATAAGCATTACTGAATATAATGCTCATTACTTATTCTTCAAATACTCAGTGCCAGTGGTATTTGCTTATACAGCTGTATTTGCTAATCTAGTGAAGTCCTGAGTAAGGGAATTCTAGATTACTCTTAGCCACGAGGAGCTTGTGACCTTCTTTAAGACTGGCTGCCTTCACCATCTGGCTGAAAGAAATTAGGTTGAGTGAGAGTCATATTCCCTTCATAGTTTGTTTGGGTACAAGCTTAACCTTGAAAAAAGCCCATATTTCTTCCAGGAAAGAGAGAAGCACCAATTCAGCTTTGTTGCTTGAAGCGTGTTGGACCCTTGGTTTACTTCTGAACCTATTAAATGTCAAGCACATGTGCTCATCCTAGTGCACACTAAGGAGCTTTCGTAGGTAAGGCACAACGATTTTTTCCTTCTCTGACAAAAACCTTGACAGCTTCTCAAAGAAAAGCAAACAATCAATCTATCAAACAAACATGGAAACCCAAATGCCTTGATCTGAAGAATAGCACACGGGAAAGAAGTGAAAGAGAAAGATCTGTTCTGGAGAAGTACTAGGAACAAGTGTCCAGCTTAGGCAAACAAAAGGATGAGATTTGCAGAACACAGAAGAAGTACGAAGAGAAGATCACACCAAGGTGTGATAAAGCAGGCTCAGATACTGTCTGCTGTCTCTATAAGCTGTAAGGTGAGCTTTAAAAGTCAGTATTTCCCATACTTTTATCATAGATTTTATCATAGATTCATTTCATTTAATTCACCAAAGCTAGGAATCTAGTTCAAGCTAACTATGCTATCCTTATAAACAATTGGAAGGCAGGGTCACTTATCCCAAGTTAAAAGAGGAAAAAATATCCCCTCCCAGAGCTATAAATCACTATCCCTTGGCTACTGAGGGAGCGTTGACAGGTATGTCAGATAGGGGTGTCCGCACCAGAGACCTCTGAAGTGATGTGAGACCAACTCCACCTGATTTAACAGGCATGATCTACTAACTAGTGTGTGCCTTACAAGCAGGTGCTGTTTGTTAGCAGGGGATAAACACAGGAGCTCTGGGAGAGCAAGAATTAAAACAGGGCTCAGACTGTGCAAGAGCTGGGTGTATCCATCCTCTGGTTTTCAGTGATTGCATCCAAGAACTCTACTTTGATCATGATTTGTAGGCAGATATTTGAAAACTAATTTTTCATAATGTATCACTGACATTTTGCGTCAGGGAGGATGAGCCTGGTGCATGCTAAAGATATGAGGGGTGTAATTTTTGTTTTTACCTTGCTTTAATCCCATCAAAGTTAGTATTAAATTAATTTCTGATAAAGTACCTGATTATAGTGAGAACAGACATATGTGAACACCAACTTTCCTGCTAATCCCAATAGCTCTTATAGGATTGTTTGCAAAATTCATGGATAATTTTACAATCAGATGACCATCTGTACTTTTTTTCCCCATTTATTTAAAACAAAAATGATGGGTTCAATACTGACAAAGTGTTGTCCTTTGGAGTGAAGCTACTTGTGACAAATTTTTGTCCAAAAGTCAAGTAAGGTCTATATAAGTAAAACTGGAGAGGATAAGTATGAAAGAAAAAGCTGGAAACATGACAATATTTCCTATCATGAAGTCTCCAACCATCTACAATTTCAACAGTCATGCAGTGACTGAATCACGATATCCCATTAACTCAATCATCTAAACCCCAAATAAATTTGTGCAAATAGAATTAGAATAACAGGTATAATAATAATAATAATAATAATAATAATAATAATAATAATAATAAATAGTTTAGTGCTGCCACTTAGTAATGCCTGGAGCTCACTGTGAATGGGATCGAGTGATTCCATGGAGTGGGAAACATCATTTGTTACACCACAGAACTAGGGTCCAGTCTGGCATCTGGCTTAATACAGATTACCATACCTAAAGAAATTTTGGTATATCTACATTGCACAAGTGAAGGGGTTTCAGTCAGACTCAAAAAGTGAAAAAGAAATGTGGTGGTGTTTTTGCTTTAATACTGTATGCATCCACATGTGTATGTATGACATAGGGGGAAAAAAAATATTTCCTAGGACTCAACTAAGACTCATTGAAACTGCTAAAAAAAAAGAGAGACAAAAATTTTAGGTAAAGGGCTGGCTAGCAAGCAGTTTGGGAGTGTCAGGAAACCTATGGTGCAATTTTCCTGAAGATAGGTAAAGGGATTAGATTTGGATACTTTGTAAATAAACTTTGTGTTCATTGCCACTAATTTCCATTATCATCTGTTCCTTCAATAAGATATAACTTACTGTCCTCTACATTTTGACTGATTTCCTGTCTTGAAAAAGATAACTGTTCATTAGCTCTGTAAACCAATTCAGGGCAGGTATGTACCGAGTCAGGAAAAAACATTTGTGATGCTTTTGTATTCACTACACATCAGCAAGATATTTTGTTCTCACGCAGCCCTTTTCTGTCTGTTCAAAATAACGGAGACCTACCACGATTATTTTTTTTTTCCATTCTGCCCATTCCTCAATGTCCATCTCTACCCACATCATTCATTAACCTTTCTTTGAGCTCGGTCTGAGTGCTGGAAATTTGTTCTCTGTTAGCCCCCAGATAGCTCCACTGCCTTTCTCTTTCCCCCATGCCCACCAGTCCCAGGCTTTACTTGGCTGGCAAACTGCAGCCAATCTGATTTGTTTCAGACCAAATCTCTTGTAAACCCTGCAAGGCCCTCTCATAATTTTTGTTTTCTAAAGGGACCACTTATCTTTTTGGTTTTGTGAGCAAGAGTCAGGGAAGGAATTACTGGTTTATCTTGCCTTGTATTTCTTTATCCTCTAGCAAATACAGTTTCCCCCATTAGGTTTTGTCTTAGCCATAGTGACTTTATTGGTGGAGAGCAGCTTTTTGCTGCCAACGTGAGTGCTCATGACACGCTCTGCCACAGTATAGCAGATATCCCTGATTTACCTTCACGTCACTGAGGTCAGAATCAAGCCTGTTTCTGTGACTAGCTCAAGAAACATGTCACTTGTTTAAAAAATGCTGCTAGATGACACGTGGTGGGACTTTCTCTGTAGTAACTATTGGTAGGCCTCATGCCTACATTTGGAAGAGCCACCTCAGAAGACCTGAATCATAATCATCATAATCATCATAAGCAGCTGAAGGGGAAAATGTCCATATGGAATCTATCACAGCTCCAGACAAAACACGAGGAATGCACAGTAAATATAGGGAAAAGTATTCCTTCTCTTAGCAGACACGTGGGTGTTGGTACAAAGTGGTGAAGTTAGTCAGAACAACCTGAATTTCCTGAAGAAACATGGCCAGATCTCACTCGTATGGTGTTTCATGTAACTGGAATAATCATTGGTGTTGGGCTCAAGTGGGCAAGCTCTGAGTTGGAACAGAGTTTTCCAGGACTATCTGTTTTCAAAATTCAGCTCAATATTCATGAGACTAATTCCTCCCTGGCCACGAAGTTGCCCACAAAAGGACATCCTCCTACACTCACCCACCTTGGAGGTTCTCCTGCCAAAGACATGGTTGAACTATCTGTTGCTTTACCAGACTTCCTAGCCAGAGTCTTACTACCTACTTCAAATACTCAGAAACAAATTACTCCAAGATGCTGATTTGTAAAAATGTCTCATGTTAACATCTAATTTTTTGACCCTCCTCAGCTACCGCTGGAGAAGAAGTAAACACTTGTTAGATGCATCAATTCATTTTCACATCAAGGTGTAAGTGTCCTGGCACAGTAGCCTGAGAGAGAAATGAACTGACAAGGTTCACCCATTTGTACTATGGGGAAAACCGCAAGTTGTTTCTCTCCATACAATGATGGTTTGTAATTGTTAATGCATTTTCCATGATAAAGTAAATGCAGTAAATACAGTTAATAACATGAATCTTACGCTACTGGCTACCAGAGTGGTGGTGAAGATCCTTCATGCTCAAATAAGCTATTCTATCAAAGTATCACCTTAAAACATCCAGTGGAAATGGGTACTCTACAAGTATAACAAAATATATAGAAAAAAGATCATTGGTCATAGAAGTTGAACAAGATAGAAGGATTAAAAATAGGTGAAAAGGTACAGAAACGTGAAGTGACTTGCTCTGTGTGTAGCTGGGACCCTACATCTCCCAGTTTGCCTTGGAAGACCCTACTTAAAAGAGAACATAGCTCTCTGCAATAACAGCCAAATATAAAGTTCTCATTCTAAACTTGAGTCTGCTATTCCCTCCCCCAAATTCCCAAGCTGAAAGCATTTCAGATGAAGTAATGCTATTAACAGAGAGCTCTGTTCCAGTCTGTCTGTCTGATAAGCCATTGGAAAGCCCTTTGTCTGCTGTTTACAAGAAGTCAAAACCTTTGTTTTTGTTCACACCAATTAACACTTGCTTCCTGGAGTCACGGCACTGAGACCAAGTCCATAATGAATAATGACAGCCAGTGTCACGCAGGCAGGCATTGAGCATGTCAGCTGAGCTTCACAGTCTGAAAAAGAAGCATACGTCAACAGTGAAATGTGTTAGTTTTGGGGTCATCCTTTTTATGTTGGTCTCTTACATGCGGCATGCATCTTCACAAATGAGTCAAGCCTGAAGCAGTTATAGGGTGTTGACATGCATTACTTCAAAACCTAATTAAAAGACATTAAGTGTTCTTCACATCCAGCGTGATCATCGCATTGGATCATGCTACATCTTGAAGCATGAGGAGAGCACAACCTTGGGTGATTTACATGCCAAGTCTTGTACTGGTCTCTGTTTCAGCTTCCTTACCACCCATTAATTTGTGTCCATGCCAGATGAAGATGAATGTCATCTGAGAGAGTTCTGGGTGTTATCGGGGGATGTGTAGGAACAGAGTTATCAGTGGCTGCTTTGGAGATGACTTGCAACCTGGCTTTATTGACATCCTCTGTCTTATTAGGCAGTTCCATGTGAAGAATGGGAGTTTCACTATGCCCTCTAACATGGTAATCTTTCCTCACCATGGGCCTGGTGACCCAAAGCTTAATTGGCAGAACCTAGGATGAACATTAGACCCTGTTGGCACCATATGAATTTCAGGCTGTGCTGAAGAAATTCCCATCAGCTTTAGTTGCTCTTGAGCTGCTCAAGTCATGACTGCATTTGGGTGCTGTTGCCTTCATATCGGACTGCAGTATTTTGTCCATGGTTCCTATTTAAATTTGCTGCCCATGGCTGTATTATTTTTAATTACAGTGAGTCCATCACTCCTCAACAGTCTTGCTGTGGCTTTTCAAAGAAGGAGCAGCAAGTAGAAAGATGACGTCACATACTGCTGAGTTGAATTCAACTGAACTGGCTTGAAATCAATTTGCTTGCAACACAGTTTGACATTTTAACGAAACACTGGTAAATAACTATCATTTCACTTTTATTGTGCTGAGAATAGGAATACAGAGGGCAGAAAATGACATCTTCATTGCACCTGGAGAGTTGGGGCAGTGGGAAGGAGGCAATCCGTAAGTTGATTTTGATTTCGCATTTAAATGCCACTTTTTTTCCCACTAGGGATGCTGAATGCCTTTAATTAAAGAAGTGTGCTTTTAATTTACATCTTGGCTTTCTGAAAAAAATGGTTAGAGAAATGAAAGGAAAGAAGCATGGTCTAGTCACAGGTCTCAGCAGGCTGTGTCAATAGTGATCTCCAGGATAGCATTTTTATTTCTATAAGATAGACCTCTTCCTTTGTTATACAACTTCCTTGGTAATTATACATAATGACTGCAGTTTTACATAATGGCAACACTTATATATAATGACTGCATGGGCCACGACAGCTTAACTTCTACTGTATTGGTCTTTTAGCTTTCAATTATATAATATTTAAGGAAAGAAAGAGAAGACAATGTACACATCAGTGAAGAGCTAGCATTAAGGCATGTCTTTACTCTTAAATAGAAATAGCATGAGTCTGTTGGAAGAACAGGAATTAAATTGTCTCCAAATTACTTTAAAATGCCAGACCTCAAGCAGTGGGAGCCACTTGCAAAGCACATCAGCTGTCCCTGCTGTGTGAGAAACACCAGAGCTGGGGTACACAGAGGGGAGCCCCAGCTCCAGGACTTGTCCAGCTCATGTTCACTTGTATGAGTCAGTTCTTTTTGGGAAAAAAAACACCTTAGCTTTATAGTTAAAGAATAGCTTAGGAAAGTAAGCAATGAGCTAAAAGATGTAAGGGTGAAAAAAGGGTGCAAAACTGCTCACCTGTGCTCCTAGCCTGGATGGACACTTCATGGGGGCTTCCATTTTAGAGGCCAGTGAATGACCTTCCTCAACTCGAGGAGGGTCAGCAGCTCTACAAGTGCACAGGGGAAATAAAGAAAGTAGTTAGGTAATTTACTGATTCTGCGGTATTGTGTCCGTGGTCTTTTTATGTCTGATGTCCACAGTTGCACTTTTTTATTTTATTGGAACAATTTTTCAGTTCCCTAGAAAGTGCAGAAAAGACAGTGCAGAAGGGTTGGCACATTCAAGGAAGCAGGGGAAAATGGATTGCCCCTGAGAAAATGGATAGCGCTGCTAGTATCAAGCAAAGGAGATCCCAGTCTTGATGGATTCTAAAAGCCCTGCAAAAGGTGGGAAGGGTTGTCTATCAAGCCCTTAGAAATCACACACACACACACAAAATCTCTTGCCAAGGCTTAGATTAAGTTTTCAAGTATATTCTTTTTGGATGTGCAGACAGACACCAGTTTGTGTGAGAGAATACAACTGATCAGACACACCTGGCCTCATTAGACAGAGTGTCTGACTCAGGCCTCGATGAAGGCTATCGAGACCATATGTAAGGAATGCGTCTTATAGCTCAGAAAATTAGATATCTCTGAAAACGTGATAGCTTAATTGCATGGCTTCTTGCCCCTCAGGCAGATGAGGCCCTGGAGCAGGAATAAGAGTGTATGTGCCAGCATCCCAGAAATGTGAGGAAATGTGGGGAAGGAAGAGGGGCCTTTTATTCTACATGATGCTTCCTTCATAAATACTCCCTTACTTGTTGAATACTGCTAAGTGTCTGCTGCCTATTTTGGTCTTTGTAGGCCATTGCTTACACTGCCACATAAAGCGTGAGCAGCTTTCAGGAGCGACCTTCCCCATCCCAGTATCAGGCATTATTATCTACAGGATGAACAAATGCTTGCCTGGATTTTCCCTCAGTCCCACTGTGAGGACATATTTGTTTGATGGAAAGATGCACTTTTTCTCCCTTAGCTTTGCCCCCTGATTTACCAGCATGGCCATTTGCTGAGCCTGGCAAGGGTTGGTTAATCTCTCTTTTGGGAAGCAGTACATCTGCCCAGCCTGCTGCAGACAGACCCATGCTTCCTGCACTTGTGTTTGAAGCTGCCAGGACATGGGAAAGGACTGCTCCAAGGGCTGTGTAACACCACCAGGCAGGGCTGTGCCCTCGCAGTGGGTACAGCTCCCTTGGGTTGGAGCTGGCGGTGGCCCAGCTGGCACAGAGGTCTGGGAGAAAAGGCCCTCAGCAGTTCTTCTGAGCCTTAACGCTTGCTGTGTGAGGACTTTCAGGAACTCCATTAAGGTGAAGTAAACTGAACTCATTACACATATTAATTAATTATAATTAGTCTAATGTAGTGTCTAATGAGGATATATGGACCCTTTTTACTGGACATTAAGCAAAAAACTTACTGGCTGAATAGACAGACAGCGTATGTGGGAGGGAGGGCATGAAAGCTCCGAGATCTACTCCAACCATCTACCTGTAAAAAATGTTATTTTTACATGGATTTTCACCTCTCTTCATTCACATCTGACTCCTACCAGCAAAACTAAGACTTCTTGTTGTCTGCTTCTGTAGACAATGAAGTCCTTCACCAGGAGCTTATCACCTGCTTGCCAATGTGAGTGTTGCATGATTCATACAACAAAACTTGTAGCCCTTCCCAGTGCTCCTGTTTCCATGACTAGGACTAGTCCAGACACAGTTATTCACATCTCTCCTGCACAGGCACCACAGCGCTGGAAGCCGGCCTCTCCTTCCTGGCTGCCCACTGCCCTTAAAAACTGACAACGAGTTTTGAAATTCCCCATTCTCCTGCTGTGATCCTTTATGAATAGAGAAAGATGTCAGCCTGCAAGAAATACAGTGACAATTTTCTCTGTGTCAGTAATGTAAATTCATTCTCTGATGAGTTCACTCTGAAATCAAGTTTTTTCCCTCTGAAACCAAGATACTTTATGAGATCCAGATCAAGTTTGGGTCTCTCTGCTCTACGTCATTCTTCAACTTTGTTCCAACAAGTTCTACATTTTTAGGCAACACCATGTATTCTCATACCACATCCCAGGGCTCATAACACCCCTCATGACTCTTATTACAAAAATAATCTTATGATGGGCTGCAGAACAGAAGTCTGAACTCCAGAAATTTTCAAATCAAGCCTCAGTAAGGTCACAGATCCCTGTACAGGACCCAAATGAGATGCAGAGGAGAGGAACACCGACTGCTATGTACTGTTAACATACTCAGTCCACTTTAGCAGGACTAACCTTGAACAGTGTTGACTATTATGCACCACTTGGATTTGAGGTCAAAGATTACATAAGGAGAGACTGAGATATGAAACTTAGATCTAGACACTTACAACCCTTGAGGAGAGGCTTATGAAATTGCATAGAGGTTCTTCTGGGAGCCAGACGTCTTCAGCTTTTAGAAGAACAAAATGAAGAGCAAAACAGGGAAGAAAGGGAATTCAGTAAGGAGAAGCTTAGGTACATGTACTAAGGTATGACATTTTCCTTCATGGTATCACTTAAGATAAGGGATTTCTAATGTATTTGTTTAAATAATAGAAAATAATAATAATAAAAAATACTGAAGAGTTTGCCAATAACACTTCAACAGTCACAGAATCATAGAATCATAGAATAGCTCAGGTTGGAAGGGACCTTAAAGATCACCTAGCTCCACCCCCCCTGCCATGGGCAGGGATGCCACCCACTATATCAGGTTGCCCAAAGCTCCATCCAGCCTGTCCTTGAACATCTCCAGTAATGGGGCATCCAGAGCCCTCTGGGCACCTGTTCTAGTGCCTCACCACTCTCTGAGTGAAGAATTTCCTCTTAACTTCGAATCTAAATCTCCTCTCTTTTAGATAAAAACCACTCCCCCTTGTCCTGTCATTATCTGCCTGAAAAAAAAGTTGTTCTCCACCTTTTTTATAAGCCCTCCTTTAAGCATTGAAAAGCTGCAATGAGGTCACCCTGGAGCCTTCTCTTCTTTAGGCTAAACAGCCCTACTGCTCTCAGCCTTTCTTTGTAGGAGAGGTGCTCCAGCCCTCTGATCATTTTCGTGGCCCTCCTCTGGACTCTTTGAAAATACTTCCTGCTTATAAACAAAATATCTGAGGTAATTCATTTAGAAGCCATCTTGTTTTGGCAGCAGGCCAAGTCATTGGCTCTCAGATTGCAATAACCCAAATAAATGAGTTCATTGCTCATATAAACAGAAATATAAGGAAGTGGATACTTGAGTATGAATATAAAAGGTGCAGCAAATATAGCCTGAGACCAAAAGCAGACTGGCTGATTTTGCATTTCTACTTGGAAATTATAAGTGTAATGAACATATGGCAAACTGCAGGTGGCAGAGGTTTGTTTTTCAGTCCTGCCCTTCCACGTGGCTGACAGGAGATCAGTCGGCGCTGACAGCTTTGTGTTTGGTTTGGCTACAATTCACCACATGGAGAGAAGGGCACTTTCCCCATTAATATCAGCTAGTATGGTATAAACTCTCACTTAATGTGAAGCTATCCTTTGTACCATTGCATCCACACTGGAAATATATCCATCACTGGGTGAGGGCAATGGGAAAGAGCCAATGCTGTAGGATGAAAGTATAGAGGACAGAGGAGGGAAGCAGAGATGTTGCTTTGCTTTGGCCTGTGAAGTCTTGTGAAGGGACAAACCTGTCTGGCCTGCCAGAAGCTTTTGTTGCTCCATCAATGAATGTACCTTTCTCCTTTGGGAGGGTCTACGGTATACTCATCCTGCTTCTATAAGAACAAGGCTTGTTTCTCTTCTGCTCTGAGAAACCTTCCCATGTCACTCCAGGATTAAGTCCGCTGCCTCACTGCTGTGAACATCCAGGCAACCCTGGGAACTGGGGGGATCTAGAGCTTTTTTGAGAGGATGCTTTCTGTTTGTCACTGTCAGCAACGACAGAGAATCAATGCTGTCTGGTTCAATGGTAGCTATATTTACAATATTCTGGTTCTCAGACCCCAGGTTACCAAATAATTCACTATCTTGTCATGAAGGATGGAGCGTTCTCTTGATCTCTGTCAGTTCATATGGCATTGATGCTTTGGGTGAAAGGGAACTCCTCCACCATATCTTCACTAAGCCTTTTTGCCACCAACCACTGGCTTTTTGAGCACGGCTGTATTTCCTCTGTGCCAGGTTCATAACTGGCTTGAAGAGCCACACAAGCAGAGACTTTTACTCTGCATCAAAGACAAGGAAGATGTCACTGGTGGGGCTACAAAATTGTTAGGTGACAGTTGACTCTGATAAATTATAAATGACAGATGGTGGACTGGAGAATTAGGCTGTTTTCCTTTCCAGGGTGCTATCAGCATTCCAAGAAATGTCATTTAGCCAGACTCTTAGACTGTGTAGCATGCAACCTCCTTGATGATTTCACTTTCTACTCTTCACTTGTCATGAGCTTTTCAACTGATTAGTTGCTGTGCTGATACACTGAACATGGTTGTAAAGTCAGGTCATTATCAGGAACTATGTAACTTGGAATACCATATTGAAATATTTCCTAGCCTCCTCTCTCTATTACCACAAGAATTTTGTATAGCCCTTATTCGGTTCTTTGATGGTGCATAGAAATCCTGCCTGCTAGTCTAGTATCTATCCACTTATCCACCATGGCAGGACACCTACCATCTTCTCTTCCATGACAACCTGTTCAGGAACAGAAAATTCTCTGCCTTGCTTTGACATAACATTCACATGCAAAAGCATCTTTTGGCCAACTACCTCACACCTGCCAGCAATTTGAGTGATATTCCTCCTTCCATCTTCCGGCCACTGACCTTGCGGGCTTGGTTCATTGCATGCTACTACTTCCATAAAGAAGTACACACTGGTGAAACAGGAAACAGCCAAGCTCTGATACCCCAAACTGTATTGGATTTATCAGCTCTTGTTTCAAATTTGTACCTCCTGGGTAGGCACAGAAACCAGCAGGCCATGAGATGCCAACACCAAGGATCAGGCTAACAAGCCATTATATCCAAAATTCATATGATATGGAGCCAGCAACAGTTATTTGGGTTATACAGTTCTTATTCTTGTTAGTTAATGTTCATTCCTGACTAATAGTCAGGAGCTCCAGTCAGAACTGAGAGGCAGGCTTGAACTCTAAAGAGGAGACAGATTTCTCTTCCAGGAGGTTACAGCACCTTCTCAGAAGTTGCCCCATAGATTCATGTTATGGTTCACAACATGTATAGCTAATAGCTAGAAAAAGTCTCAGGTATCTGACCTGTCCACAGCTTTTTTTCTGGTTAATTCCATTAAAGGCTGCCTTGTGCAAAATTTAGTTAAGAGTTAAGACTAGCCCCATTGACTCCCAGTTATAATAGGTATGATTTTTTAATTTAATTTCCTTATTTTCTTTTTTCTTTGCCCAGTTCCATGTATGGCTCCTCCCTACTCTTCATTTGAGCATGTACCCAAAAGAGAGGTCCTTACTAAGACATGAAAATACCAGTCACAACCACTTTGAGCAATCCACATTCACAAATTTAGATTTGGAGAGTTTTCTACATCCAGCTGGAAGAGATTTGCATCTTTGCTGAGAGGATAAGAAGGACTTCACTATTTGGAATGTAAATTTGCACACAAACACAGAGACATGGTTCCTGTATTTTGTTTAGCTTGAGCTGTCTAAAATCTTTGGTTTACCAGTTTGATGCTCACTAATCATTACAGCATAATCCTACAAGAGGAAAGAGCGTGTTTGCTGCCTTTTCCACCTGTGTGAAGTCTTGCAAAAAGGCTCCAAAGCCTTCTTGTTACAGCAGTTACAGCTTAACTTCCATAGTATTTACAGCAACGTGAATTTGTTCATCTCCATGTTTCAGGCTGCCTAGACTATAATTTTATTTCCTGGAAGGATTCTGTCACATAACTTGCAAATCTTCTCCCAGAGAAAGCGGAGAAAAGGATAAAATAGGAAAAGCTAGCCTTCCAATAGCCCAGCAACCCATCAGCAGTACAGCACCTGGACTACAGTCAATTATCAGCAATAACTGGAAAAAAATTGCATGTAGTCTGCTTTTTATTTAAGTTATAGATTAGTTTTTTGCATTTTACCTCAACTCACACAGTAATTCAATCATTCTTTTGATTTCAGCAAGCCCTGGTAAAAATTTCTTACATTTAATTTCCGGTGCTAACTTTAAAAATTAAATCAATAAAGCTTTGTTCAACAACAAACTTTTAAATGCAGGCATAGCTGTAAACCTGGGAACAGTCTAATTGACTTCAAAGGAACTAAAAGGTGCTTAAACACCTTGCTGAATTAATAAGTAATTGCATTATAACTTCAGGAATAGACTTAGTTTCATTTGCAAGTTCAGTATAATTTATTCAAACTTTCAACTACAGATGGAATGCTCAGATCTGTATGAATAAACTCAGTGGCATATCTGAAATTGCAAGTTAAAGCTTGTATGAAGAAAGGAAAACTAGCTCTAGATAACAGGAAGAAACTAGCCTAATATGATTTCAAAAGTTCATCCACAAAATTGATGCTGCTGCCTTTATTCTTGCAAGCTGAAAGATTATAAGAACTGACAGTATAAAATTACAAAGATAGGAGGAATGAATGAACTCCTGGAAAAGAATGAAGGGTCTATTCAGACAACAGTTTCTTTAGCTTTTTTCTGTTGAAAAGGTTTCTGTTACTTCTCATATACAGAAAATGCTGTGTGTTTTTTGTTGTTTTTGTGGTTTTTTTTTCTTATGTACAGAAGAAACAACAAAAAAAGTTTTGATGGTACTTGAGTAGATTTCCAGAAGTATTGCAGTGTGCTACAAATAGAAAATACATTTGTTAACTGAGGGACACTAACAAGACATGTTTTCTTTACCAAATCCAGATAAAATGTAACCAAATGGCTGAACTTGTCAGGTGATATTCTCTCCTTCTTCACTGTTCCCAGGGACAATGGAAACTTTTCTTCCAGTGCAAAAGCTTTTTTTTTTTTTTTTTTTTTTTAGCTCAAATCTTTGTGAAAGATTTCATTATCTTGAAAATATATTGAAAAGGGAAATTTTAATAAAAAACTTTGAACTAAAAAGATACAATAGGCTCATGCTGTTCATTTAACATGAATGCTTAGGGAATTGCCCTGTAATAGTCGTTTGAATAACCATTTGCAGAACCATGTCCTTAGTTCACAAAATAATTCCATACCTTACATATCAGGGACCTCTAATGCTCCTTGCATGCTTGTTTTGATAAAGATATATTTAAAACCATGTAAGGTAATTCAGCTAATTTCACCTGGCTCATAAGAACAGGGCAGTAAGGCTTGGGCTAATTCAATCATTTTGATGAGTTTACATCCAAGATGAATATGGTTTATAAGAAAGAGTAAAGCTGAGTTTCTAACCACCATGTTGACTAAAATTCCCCACATTATTAATCACTGTTGCAAATACACCACATCCTTCCTGTGCTGTTGCAGTCACCTGCTGTCTGAATGCGGTTATCAAAGTTATGTGTTATTATGATGCATGGTGCGGTAAGCTGGGAGGAGATTTTCCACATAAATCAAAATAGCTGGAGGTTTGCAAGTTAGCCTAATTTACATCAGGGTCCCGACCTGCCAGAAATAAAATGATAAAAACATCTTTTCAGCTTTTTCAGTTATTTTAAATGTTGCCATAAGCAACTAGAGAAAATTGCTTTTCCATTACTGAAGACAAAGCATGGGGACTGCTGACTGTGGGTGGCAGAAGGCATTTGGAGAAGGGGCAAAAGTCACTTACAGCATCACCACTTTGTCCTGAACAGAACCTATCTTGGTAGCCCACGAAAATCAGATAAGAAAGGCCTATCAGACGTCTCCTGTCACTGTGGGATCTCTTTGTGAAGTCTCTCATCTTGTTTCTTAACTATCTTACCTGCCGCAGACTACCTTATATATGTTTCTTTCCTGCAGAATAGGATCCCAGTGGTTTTGCTCAGATGAGATAGGTTGCTGCCAGCTGAATAAAAAGCAGGTCTATTACCAGGTGCCATTGATGCAGTTGATAGTGTCTGTGATGTAGCAACTTCTCTTCCTTCTCTCTCAGAGGCAAGTACATTACAGTACGAGACTTAACAAACAAGTGATCTCATTACAGTATTTATAGGGTTCTGATTAAGCTAGGCTTCTCATGAAGGAACTTGAATCAGAGCGCTACAAGGAAGGAAATCCCCTAAGCAGTGGAGAGGCGCTGAGGCACAGAGAGTAAATCATCCTACATGTCTGCAGCACTGCCTTCAGCTCCCTGAGCCACTCTGAAGCATCCATGTCCTGGGTGGCACAGGGCAGGTAGGGCTAGGAGGCAGGCTCGTGTTTTATTACACCCTGCCACTCATCCTGTGTTCTTGTTATGCTGGCTGGACCTGGCCACAGAGCTCCACGGCTCCTGTCTGTCCTTGTTTCTTTATTCATACAACCAGGGCATGAGTTTAAATAAACCTGTTTTTCACCCTGTATTGGGCTTACTTGGCAAGGCTTTGGCAGTGGGGAGCTGCAGGGGTGGCCTCTGTGAGCAGAGCCCAGCAGCTGCCCCATGTCAGATCAGAGCCAGCTCCAGCTGCTCCAAAGGGACCCACCAATGGCCAAGAGCAGATTTAAGAAAGGAGAGAAAAAAATAAATAAATACTGTGCCACAGCAGCTGGGAGAGAGAGCAGTGAGAAAACTCAGAAATAACCATCCCTGCAGCCCCCCAGGTGAGTGCAGCAGGAGGGCAGGAGGTGCTCCAGGCAGGCAGCAGCAGTTCCCCTGCGGCCTGTGGAGAGGCCCCTGGTGGAGCAGGCTGTCCCCCTGCAGCCCACGGGTCCCACACAGAGCAGATCTCCACGCTGCAGCCCGTGGAGGAGCCCCCGGTGGAGCAGGTGGATGTGGCCTGGAGGAGGCTGCGGCCCATGGAGAGCCCCCGCTGGAGCAGGCCCCGGGCCGGAGCTGCAGCCCGTGGAGAGGAGCCCACGCAGGAGCAGGGGGTCTGGGGGGAGCTGCCGCCCGTGGGGGACCCGTGCTGGAGCAGTTTGCTCCTGGGGGATGGACCCCGTGGGACGGAGCCGTGTGGGAGCAGTTCCTGAAGAGCTGCTGCCTGTGGGCAGCCCCCGCAGGCTCAGTTCGGGAAGGACGGCATCCCGTGGGAGGGACCCCATGGAGCAGGGGCAGAGAGGGACCGTGAGGGAGCGGAGGAGACGAAGCGTCAGGGACTGACCGCAGCCCCCAGTCCCTGTTCCCCTGAGCTCAGGGGGAGGAAGTGAAAGAGGGTGGATGGGGGGAAGGTGTTTTTAGTTTGCTGTTAGTTTCTCACTGCTCTAGTCTGCTAGTAATAGGCAATTCATTATATTAATCTCCCAATATTGAGTCTGTTTTGCCCATGACAGTAACAAGTGAATGATTTCCCTCTCCTTATCTCAACCCTTGAGTCCTTTTTCATTCTATTTGCTTCCCCTCTTCCTGTGAGGATGGGGAGTGAGAGAGGTGTGGTGGTGTTTAGCTGGCCATCAGCATGACAGCACCACAGTCCTTTCCTGCTCCAGCGTGGGGACCCTCCCAAGGTGGAGCAATGGGGCTGCAAGGTATAACTAAACTGAGTTCCTGGGAGGGCTGCAGACAGAGACTGAAAAATGAATCAGTAGCAAGTACTTAACACTCATTGCAATCTGCATGAACCCAGATATTGCCTGAGGATCTGGGCTGCACTGGTGCACACAGAGAAGTCTTGGGGAAACGAGGACTGGCAGACAAACTGGTTTTCTGACTCAGATACCAGCATCTATCTGGAGGGACATCCCATTGCCTTGACAATATGGCTCCCAGGTCTCCCATGTAATTCCTGTCAGATCTCAGAGAACCTGGGCAAATGACAAAAGAGATACATTAAGGATGCAACCCTACTGATGAGGCAAAGTACTTGCAGAAAGTGGCACAGGGATAAACCCAAATCCTTCTATTGGAGGATGTACTTGCAAGGCTTGTTAGGAGCTCTCGGTTTGAAAGCTAATCTGTTTCCCCTGAACATTATTAACCTCATACACTGTGGGCTATAGTTCTAACTGAACCCTTCCTGAGACCCTGCAAATGGTATGCCAAAAGTTTCCATTTCAGGCCTGTTGCATGGACAGCACTCATGCTTCTTCTATTGCAAAACAAACCGGTAAGACCTGATACTGAGGCCTGAAGGTACAAGTTAAAGGCTGTTTTCAGAGAGCTACTGGGGCCTTCAGCCTCTGTAAAAACTCTGTTGAGTACCAAATAGGGGTCAGAGGTCTTCAGTACATGGCAGAATAGGAGGAGAGGCTCAGCAGAGAGACCAAATGTCAAATCATGTTTTCAGCTCCAGAGCTCAGTGAGCCCACTGGCAAATTTGCAAGCCCAGTGTCAAATCTTAATCTCTCCTTGGGGAAGTTGAAATTATTTTCCTCCCAATATTTTGATTTTTTGTTTTTTGTCCACAGGTGTCTTTCATTAAATATCTGAAAAAAAAAAGTTTAGGACTATTCCTAGTTTCTGAAAATATCTTTCCATTAAACACCGAAAATATTTAGAAAGGAACAAAAATATTCTGCAAATATCCTTTGGAAACAAAGCTGTGTAATATGTTTTATGTATTTCTTTCAAAAAAAATTGAATGAAAGTGTGGATGGACTTTTAACTCCCTTCAGGACTGGGACACGTTGATGAACCAGCATGTAAAATCTATTCAGTTGCATATCTATGGATAAATGGAAGACTTAAGTTTCTGAGGCTTCTTTTTCTTAACACTAAATTCCATTTCACAAGTCATACGTACATGCATCTCTGAAGTATTACCCGAAAAATCCTCTTAACACTTAGAACAGCTTTCATCTCTCTGCTTTCTGCAAGGACTAATCCATACCTAGAGAAACAAGGGACCTTTTGTTCAGCTCCAATCTTAGCACATTTTTTGTTAAATTTTTCCTCTGTAGGAGCAGAGCAGTCTAAGGGATAATATGGAGCCAGAGAAGCAAATACAAAGGCAGGCTTAACCTGAATGCAAGAATCTGAATTTCTCTCAGCTCTAAGGAGGACTGGATAGGCACAAGGGTATTTTCTATCAGCAGTTGATACAGATCTTTATATGATAATTAGTTGTGTCTCTGATTACCTGTTTTGGCTGGCCCTAGAACCACAATGATGGAATGAATTCAATCCTGAGTAATAGTGCTGTCTAAGCTACATCTATTCCAGTAAATTGAATATTTTCAGGACCAATCTCTGGTACTGAGGTGATCTGGAATGGGTTGACTCCTAGGTGGACTCCTGGACTCCTTTCACCTTAAGAACACTGTGCACTTGCATCCATATTACTTCCTGGGAGCATTTCCTAGCCCTACGGAATGCCAATCTGCACCAGGATTTGTGTTGGTGCCACTTAACACAGGACTAAACCATCCAGAGACAACCCTAAAAAGCTCAAGAGAAGAAATGTCAAAATGCAGCATCAGAGGATACTCTTGAACCAGTGTCATTTATTACATAGACAGTGTGCACATCCCTGGGAAAGGCGCTGAGAAAAAAACTCCCATTTGTTCATGTATGACACAGATTTATTGTGCAAGGCTGGGCAGCATTGCTCATGGACTGTTTTTCCCCTTCTCACTGCTGTTTCTTTCAGTGCAACATGTCTTATCTTGCAGGAATCATGACTCTGACTAGTGTTAAGAATAAAGTGAGCCAGGAAAGCTTGAGGAGAGTGTGGGGCTGTTGGTGTTCGGATTAAAATACGTAAATTATGTATTCCTACAAAAGGATTTTTGGTGCATGTTTCCTGTAAGCTTCAACACCCCTCCAGACAAATGGGGATTTTCAACAGCTCATTTAATGGCATGTATAATTCACTGGTGAGTTACACACTGCCCCATCTGTGCCAGCCCGCAGAGCATTAGGGTTGGGATAGGCTCCTGCTACAGAGCCTGACTCACAGCACAACCTCATTCATCTCCTTCCCTAGCTCTCTGGTTCAGACGCTTTCCCTGCCAGCCAGCACAGCAGCTTGCACACATGCAACTATTAAAACCAGAATAAACTGGGTATTTCCTTCTTATTATAACTTTACTGCATATGTTTGCGTTTGTTTTATTATGGCTGATTTCTGTTGTAGATCCAGGATCTTTTAGTGGTTAGTGTTGACAAATCAGCTAGCACCGTCCCCAAAAGAGTTGTCCATCTCTAGGTGTGGAAATGCTTTTCTATCAGCTTCAAAACTTTCAGATACTTCATCTGCCTTATTCATGGTTGTCCTCTTCTTCCCCTCTGAAATACAGCTGGAATACTCCCTGCTTGGGCATGTCTCTTTGTTCCTTTTTCATGTGCTAGCTCCTGCAGTGGTGCCCTGAGCCCAACCAAGCTTCTTGCTGAAATCACAAGATAAATAAAACATATTTTACCATCTTAGGCTTTAGTCCTTTGGTCTTTGTGACAGATTATATATTCAACCCTGGTTTGAATATGTCAACATTTTAAAATTAATAAAACTTTGGGGAGGAAATGGCTTTGTGCATACTGTATGTGTCATGGTCTCATAGATCAAAGTAAATTATTTTTATTAAAGTTTAACCTTGCCTTAAATATGTCTGGAGTAACGGCTGTCTCAGAAGCATGTATTATTTCCGTACAGCAATGGCAGGAAAGTGGGTTATTTTTCCAGGTACAAAGCAAATGATGCCATGACACTCTAAGCCCTTGCACAGGGACACTGATCATTCTTTCCTTTCAAGTCACTCCCTGTTGGCTTTGACCTCAAGTATCTCCTTTTACTGACACTTCTTGCTGCCAACTGGAGAAATGTTGGATTAAATCTGACCTCAGTGATTCATCCAAGGCCATACAATGAATAGGTTTCTTTGTGAAGAACTAAAGATGAGGTTGAGACACATCTCTGTCCCAGCCAGATGGGTGCAGCTCTCCTCCTACATTCTCTGTGGCTGACCAGCGGCAAACTTTGGTCCAATGCATGCTTACACACAAGTCACAAATCTCACACGCACACACGTGTACACTCCTTTACGGTTATTCCCATTTACTGGCTTGCTGTGGCTTCTTTCAGGCTCATGTTGATGTGGAACCAAAATGTGCAAACTGGAGCAGCAGAAAACATTCCTGTTGTTTAAATCCTGGTAAATGATGGATGAGTTCAAAGTGCAGTTGCAGTTGCAAAGGCAAGGGGCAAGGTAAGGATGGTAAAGTCCTTGAATGCAGTTTCAATGATTGTTCTTTCCTCCTTTGTTGCCTGATAAAAGATCAAAAAGGAAGGCCAGACCTTCCCTCTGCTCTTTTCCTACAGGGTTCTCTTCCAAAATAATACTTGTTTAAAGCTTTGTTTGGTTTTAGTGCTACATACATTGTATTTGTCCAAAACATAAAAGAGATAAAAAAAAAGATCAGAAATACAGTTAGGTGTTAACACTGAGAGTATAGGAATAGGAAAGGCAGTGATTAAAAAAAAACAACTAATAATAACTCAGTAAAAGGTTGATACCCATGTCAGACTGCAGACCACTGCAAGATTCTGCCCAAGTTAATAGTGCAGAAGTTACATAGGCACAGAGACCGAAGCAATCCTGGCTTCAAGAGGAGATTTGAAACACTCCAAAAAGAGAGTAGCTCACCTAAAAGATGCAGTTTGAAAAAAATAATAATTTATCACGCATTGGAGATAAAACAAAACCTTATGCTTCTGACCAAGGCATCTAATAACCAGCAGGTCTGGAGGAAGTGGGAGGGTAAAATAGCGCTGTGGTGGGTGGCTTACTGTATCTGTGAATGTATTGATCTTGCACTTAGGATGTCTTTCAGCCATTATAGGAAAATGTGATTCATCACTGGGAAGCAGAGTGACACTTCAATCTGAGAAATTTTAAAAAGCAAGATTTGAAAACCTTCATTTAAAAAAAAAAAAAATGACAGGGATGGGTGGTGGGGAGGTTCCTAAGAAAACTTTGTAAGAGATTTTGCTTTCTAATGTAAGTCTCTATTAAATTAAATGAGCATGAACTTTGCAGAGAAATGAGGTATTATATCCTGTGAGATTACATCTACCTGTCATTAAAGCCAATGAAAGAACTTCCATTAATCAAAAAAAGAGAAATATTTTCACCTAATCACTGAAGGAACCTAAGGACCCATCATCTTTTTCAAGTTTGGTTTAATTCATATGCTTTTCTTTTCATCAGTCTTTCCATTACCTGTATGCCTCACAGATACAAAGCAAAATGTTTCTGTAAAAGAGCTGGTAAAAATTAAAGGTTTCCAGCTTGCTGGAAATATTAGGTTGCAAAATTTAATTTCAATACAGTGCTTGCTATTGTGTTTTCCTCATATTCTCCATGGCTAACTCAGGCACTGCAGATCTACTTAGCAAAAATGCACACTATATTCAGTTGTATCTTAACCAACAGCAAGCTGTGCTTCTCGCACAGGGAGTTGTATTACTGGTAGTGCTCAGAAAAGCTAAGATTTAACACTTTGTAAGTGAATGAATGTATATGTCAGATTTTAATCTCAGTCCTTTACCTCTAAATAAAGTTTTTGAAAAAGCAATTTGCTTTTTTTTTTTTTAGTGTGTATGTGTCTGTTTACGTGTAGTGATAAATGCCACAGAAGAGCAAAAAATTAGACGTGTGATCACTAACCAAAAACTTAGAAACACTTTTTTTTTATTTTTTTTTTGCTCATTTATTCAATGCTTTATAAAGTCCCTAAAGAAATTTGCTCCAAATTAAAAATAGCATAATAATTTGTTATTGAGGACTGAGCCCGTGTGTGCACAATTGAGGAGGATGGATGAAAAGTGAAAAGGAGAATTAACCTGAACACTATCTAAATTTTAAGTGCCCGACTTTTCAATCTTAATGCTCATTTAGTGTGCATTTTTTGCATGTGAGAGTTCTTGAACATTAAACCAATGGTATTAAATGTAGCTTAACACCTAGACTGCAATGCTCTTTTCCTCAAATGACAATAGAAAATGCGAGTCACAGGAAATCACATAAGCAAATCTGTATAAAACAAATATTGTTAATATAACATTTAACTTTCTCAAATATTGGCATCTGACCTGTGTGTTTGTCATGAACAATGTCCTGGAATTGCTCTGGAGACCTCCAGAAAACAAAAGCTGTTACAAAATGAATTTAAACATTTTAGACAGCGAAGGAAGAGGCCACTAATCTCAAATTATGCTAAAGCACAAAAAATTAATGTATTATTTGTATAGCAGTTTGAACAATGGAGCCTCTGTCTTGTTAATGAGATACTATCATAATAAAAATAATGAATGGTTAGTTTCCAACAGGCGAGCTTTGCATATGCACTGCCTTTCAAAGGTAAAGGTAGGGGAGCAGACACTTTACTACAAGATACTCATAAACCTCATAAACCACTGATGAAGGTGGTTGGACTCTCAGAATTGGACCTGATTTGGCAACTCCCTGGAGAAAAAATGTCTCACTCTTTCCTATCTAGCAAACACAATTTGATGACAGTGTCAAATAAAAGCCAGCTCTGAATCACCACCTCCTTTGTATCTACTGTTTTTTCAATGGAAATGTTGTAAAGTTTGACTTTTTTTTCCCTCCTCTTCTAAGGCTATTCCAGACCTGTTCTGCTCAGTTACTCTGAGCAGCTCTGAATCTGAATTACTCAGCTCAGCAGCTGGGAGCATGTTTGGCATTTGTATAGATTTATGTCATATTCCTTTCAAGTAAAACCACAGGAATGTAGGCATGAGGATGAAGCCTAAAAAAAAAAAAAAAAAAAAAAAAAGGGGGAAAGAAAAAAAAGCTGACCAGGAGCTGTTATTAGACTGTAACTTGCCAAGCTGCTGTAGAAGAAACACAACACATTGACTCTTTGGGGATATCACCTTTCAGCCTTCCACCCTCTCCTGAAACACTTGTACTAATAGGCATTAGCTTGTGGAGATGAGTGAAACAGCTAACATCCACCTGTGACTTCCCCAGGCTTTCCAATATACTTCCAAGTCGAACTTCTTTGCACTGGAGAAACGGGGGCAGGAATGACATCTATACCTTTGAGAGGCTGCAAGGGGCAACTTCACCCAAGGAAAGTACTGAGGAAAGCCAAACAAATTTTTTAGAGTAACAGATGTTATTACTTAGAAAGCCACAGCTATGGCAATGAATTAGAATCACCTCAAAACAAGAAGATGCTTATGCTTTTGAGACTTTCCTCCCCTTCTAGCAGGAATTTCTGAGTGAAGGACCATGCAGGAAACCAGACTGGAGGACCTTAGTTTTCCATTTTTGTCTCCAAAACTACAGATTGTCAGCAGTTGGTCTTATCTCAACATTTCCTGTGGAAATAGTTTGCAGTCATACTTACAGTGCGATGGAGTAACAACTATCCTCATAAAAGTATGCTCACAAACATCATTCCTAGAGGTCCACCTAACCTGGTATCTACTGAACTGTGGCCTGCAGGGCAAAAACAGATGCACAGGGAAAACTGAAAACAGAATCACAGAATCGTCTAGGTTGGAAGAGACCTTCAAGATCATCTAGTCCAACCTCTGTCCTAACACTAACAAGTCCTACACTAAACCATATCACTAAGGGCTACATCTAAACATCTTTTAAAGACCTCCAGGGATGGTGACTCAACCACCTCCCTGGGCAGTCCATTCCAATGCCTAACAACCCTTTCAGTAAAGAAGTTCTTCCTAACATCCAACCTAAACCTCCCCTGGCGCAACTTTAGCCCATTCCCCCTCGTCCTGTCACCAGGCACGTGGGAGAATAGACCAACCCCCACCTCTCTACAGCCTCCTTTAAAGTACCTATAGAGAGCGATGAGGTCTCCCCTGAGCCTCCTCTTCTCCAGGCTGAACAATCCCAGCTCCATCAGCCGCTCCTCGTAAGACTTGTTCTCCAGACCCCTCACCAGCTTCGTTGCCCTTCTCTGGACTCTCTCGAGCACCTCCATGTCCTTCTTGTAGCGAGGGGCCCAAAACTGAACACAGTATCCGAGGTGCGGCCTCACCTGAGCTGAGTACAGGGGGAAAATCACCTCCTTAGCCCTGCTGGCCACACTGTTTCTTATGCAAGCCAGGATGCTGTTGGCCTTCTTGGCCACCCGAGCACACTGCTGGCTCATATTCAGCCGACTATCAACCAGTACTCCCAGGTCCTTCTCCTCCAGGCAGCTTTCCAACCACTCATCTCCCAGCCTGTAGCGCTGCTTGGGGTTGTTACGCCCCAGGTGCAGGACCCGGCACTTGGCCTTGTTGAACTGCATGCAGTTGACCTCAGCCCATCGGTCCAGCCTATCCAGATCCTCCTGCAGAGCCTTCCTACCCTCGAGCAGATCGACACACGCACCTAACCTGGTGTCATCTGCAAACTTACTGAGGGTGCACTCGATCCCCTCATCCAGGTCATCGATAAAGATATTAAAGAGGACTGGCCCCAGCACTGAGCCCTGGGGGACTCCACTAGTGACCGGCCTCCAACTGGATTTGGCTCCATTCACCACAACTCTTTGGGCCCGGCCATCCAGCCAGTTTTTAACCCAACGAAGCGTACGCCAGTCCAAGCCACAAGCAGCCAGTTTCTTGAGGAGAATGTTGTGGGAAATGGTGTCAAAAGCCTTACTGAAGTCAAGGTAGATCACATCCACAGCCTTCCCCTCATCCACCAAGTGCGTCACTTTGTCATAGAAGGAGATCAGGTTCGTCAAGCAGGACCTACCTTTCATAAACCCATGCTGACCGGGCCTGATCGCCTGGTTGCCCTGCAAGTGCCGCGTGATGATATTCAAAATAATCTGCTCCATGAGCTTCCCTGGCACTGAGGTAAAGCTAACAGGCCTATAGTTCCCCGGGTCTACCCTCCGGCCCTTCTTGTAGATGGGCGTCACATTTGCTAGCCGCCAGTCGACTGGGACCTCCCCTGATAGCCAGGACTGCCGATAAATAATGGAAACATTAACAGGGCAAGTATGTATAAGTCTCACCAAACACTTCCTCAGCCTTTGGATATTTCAAGGAGTCTAAGCCCAGTGTGGTTTGTTACTGAAGGATCTCTCTTCCATGTTCTTGCCATGTCTCCCCTTAAGCCCATCTACCCTATCTCACCCTATGTTCCAAGCTGTTTTCCTCACTGTGATGGTTTTTCACATTTTACTTTAGAGCAGTAGATGGAGGATGGGAGTTGTGTCCTCTTGTGACTGGGATCATGTACTTCATTGAATACTGTTTATAGATCATACGGAGAATTTCTCCCTCCCTCCTTTTCTCCTGTTCTGTTTACAGTCAGCATACTTCAGTCTGTAGGAGAAAACTGAAAGAGACAGTTTCTTACCACGAAAGTGACTCCTGAGCAATCTGGGTTGTGGTTAAACTGCCTCCCACACACTAATGAGCAGCAAATCAAAGAAAACAAGCAAAACTTTTCCCTAAAACTGTAGACAGCAGACAAGCTATAATGCTGCCAGACACAGGACTGTAGAGCTGGGCCAGACTGGAGGTACCCCTATTACTGTGTATGGAGAGTCCTGCATTCCTGGTATGAAATTAATAGTCAAATGTAGGATTATCTGCTGTCCTTCTCTGCATTTTCTGCAGTTTTCACACTAATCTTAGTTTGTCATAGTGATCCCATCTCTGACACACGCACTGTGATATCCTCTTGAAAACCATTATTAACAGAAGCTGTTCATTTACTTTGTCAAGTTCTTCTGATGGTCTTGATTCCCTTCTGCTGCGACACACAATGGGTGCAAACCAAGCAGTGTGGCTACCTCACCTCCTTCATTGTGTGCCCTGATTGAGCATGAGAAAACCATAAAACAGGAGACCACCAGGAAGGAAGTTGTGAAGAAACCTTCTGTGCTTGATCTGAAATGCCCTTGGTAACTAGCAAGGGGAGCTGAAGAGGAAAGAAGTCTTTCTGCTGGCCTCCCTCCTCCTGAGCAAGGCTCCAGCCAGAAGACAGACAGCTAGCATGGCTATTAGGTAGCTGTCAGTCCTTGTGAGTGACTTGACAGGTTGGGGAGGCCTGTCTTCAAAACTGACGGCTTCTGAAGGCACGACATGTTGAAGGAGATAAAACACTGCAGGGAGCAGCTGAAAGGCATTTGCAGGCTCTCCAAACAACGTGACAGCACCTAGTCCCTCCCAGCAGTAGAGCTGGCTGCAGTTTCTATCACAAAGTGACTTAATGGCTGAAGAAATCATGGCTTCCAGCTTACTTTGAGGCTGGCACAAAGGCAGCATGGTGTGGGCATATCCAGAAATATCCATACACTGTCAGCCTACAAGTCCAATCCAAACCCATAAGAAGGTCTGAACAACAATCTTTCATGGCTGCATTTGCACATAGTCCAGTATCAGGCGGCTCCAACAGCCCCATGGCAGGGCCCAGCTGAGCCCAGCACCAAGCTGGCAGCGCCTCGGGGAAAACAGATTTCCAAAAGGGCAGAGCGGGCACAGGCCGAGGAGGAGGCCCAGGGCGAGGGAGAAGCAGCAGAGGGCCCAGGCCCCAGGAGGAGGAGGGCAGGAGGGGCTCCAGGCCCACAGGCAGCAGGGATTCCCCGGCAGCCCTGCAGAGCCCCCGCTGGAGCAGATCTCCACCCTGCAGCCCGGGGAGGGCCCACGCCGCAGCAGGGGGACATTTCCTGAGGGAGCTGCGGCCGTGGGGAGCCCCCGCGGGAGCAGGGTGTTCCTGAAGGGCTGCAGCCCGGGGCAGGGCCCCCGCTGGAGCAAGGCCACGGGTGAGGAGGAAGGGGCGGCCGAGAGGGGCTGGGAGGGTTGAGCGCAGCCCCCATCCCATCCCATCCCATCCCATCCCATCCCATCCCATCCCATCCCATCCCATCCCATCCCATCCCATCCCATCCTCTGTGTTGCTGGGGCAGAGGGGTCAGGATGAAGGGGAAGCATTGAGCATTCAGGGGTTGGACTTGATGATCCTTGTGAGTCCCTTCCAACTCGGATATTCTATGATTCTATGAGGAAAAGGGGATGTGTTTAAATTGTTCTTGTTTTTCACTATCCATACCTATCTTAACTGACAATTATATATAAATTACTGTACCCCAAATCCAATCTGTTTTGCCCTTGATGGTAATTGTTAAGCGATCTTCCTGTCTTTATCTTGACCCATGAGTTTTTTCACCCTGTTTTCTCCCCTGTCCTTTTCAGGATGGGTGGGTGAAAAAATGGCTGAGGGGAAGTTTGGCCCTTAACCAAGGTTAACCCAGCATAAGCCCATAGGTTTTAGTGAACCATTTCAAAGTCCATGAAAGATAATAGCATCCCAAAAAGGCCTCTCCAGCTCAGGACCTTGCACAGGTTAGGAAAGTCAATGCTTAAGTCACTGAAGTCAGCAAAGTTACATTTGATTGACCACAATATGCATTCTAAATCATCCCCCTAGATTTTATCTTCAACAGGAAGCACACAAGTACGAAATGAAAATAAAAGGACCAGATTGCTAAAAAACTGCAACTGTGACAGGAACAGCTCAGAAAAGATTTACTGAGAAGTCTTTTAGTCTGAAAATAATTGGGTGATGGGTCGGATCAGCGATTTCTAAAAAAGAGGCAAATGAAAGGCTGTGAAAAAAAGTATTTGGGGGTATAATTGCTGGAAAGTAAACATGGAGTTTCTAGTTTTCTAGGTCTTTCCTTTTAATTAGTTTCTGGTTTCTTTTCTCATCCACATTTTATGGTCAAAGATTTTTAGCATAGGAATGATGCAACACTAGTATATTTCCTGTTACCCTTTCTGACCCAAGCAGATAGCTAAAACAGTGTGGTCTTCTGTATTTTTTCAGTCACAAAAAAATAGCTGATGGAGACAAATACCTCTTTAATGGAATCCCTTTTATTTACAGAAAAATGGCACAGTAACTGTGATTGTGATCGTTTTCTCCCCAAATCCTCTCTAGCAATACCCCTACCCCACAAAGTTGTCTCTGGGTCACAGTACCAGGTCGTAGGCCGACTCTTTATTCCTTCCAAATCTGATATTTTCTTTCTGGCTGTCCTCTTCATTTGTGACTTCTTTTGGCTTCTCAGAGCCTGAAAAACCATAATGAAAAATAGAGAATTGATCCTCATTGTTCATGCATGCTTTACAAGTGCCTTTGCTTGGGCCAATGCTTTATGCCTATGTTTGAAATAAAGTAGCTGTCATCATTGCTAACTAGCTCTGTAAAAAAAAAAAAGCCTTATGAAATCTCAAAATCCTTGAAAGAAGAGCAGTGGCTGTATGGAATCTGTAGCACTATTCTTTCTTGTCTTTTTTTTTTTTTTTTAACATAGTCTTAAGGTGCACATATTATACATCAGAACATAATTAACTTACTGTTCCTCTTAGGACTTAAAATATAGCTGTTGTGAGTGGCTGGCCCTGCTCCAAGTGCTTCAGTGATATTATTCGTCTACCCAGGAGCATCTTGAAAGTTTGATTGCAATTAATAATTTCACAGAAATGGTTCTCACTTTGTTAATGGTTGTCTTGTTCGGTGTTCACTCAGATCTCAGGGGCCTGCCTGAGGTCTGCTGCTCAGTACCTGACTGCTAACTGCTATGCTCAAGACAGGTAGGTTTTCTTTCTCATCAGAATTAGAAAATACTGATTTAATGATCAACAGTAACTTAACAAGAAGTGTAAAACACACTCAAATTCAGTAGTCTACCAATGGCACAAGTTCATGAACAGACTCTGGAGGTAACTGCCAGAGAATCCTGTGGATGCTACAGCTGATTGCTACACTTCTAGGCAAAGGTTTTCAGACACAAAGACGTGCCTCCAGCTCAGGAAGCCCCTGCGCTGCAGAAGAATGGATAATACCCCTATATAATTGCCTTACTTTTTACTCTGCACTTAGCATCTACTACTGGTCTTTGCCATGAGAGAGTGCTCATACAAATAGACCTTTCTTTGGATGTAGTATGGTGACTTTTCATATTTAGATAAGTGAACTAACGTCTCTGACCCTGTAGCTACAGCACTGAACTAAAGAGGGCCACTGCAAACCTCGAGCATTGCTGTGCAGTCATCTATTTGCTGAACAGTAAAAGGTTAGCCTGAAAGCAACAGACGATAAAGCAAAGACATCACACACAGCATGTGACTTGTGTGAAGACATCACTGGAAAGAAAAGGATTCCTGTGTTAGAGAGTGTCTGTAATGCAAACCTCTCCCAGGATTGCAGTGTGTAAACATCAGGTCTGTAGCTTAGGGGGGAAAAAAGGAAAAAAAAAAGCCACCCCAAACTATGACTATATTCACAAGGAAGTATTTGCCATCCCCCTTTTGGCAACGGCAAAAAATGTGGTTTATGGTCAGTTGCTGCTAATGCTGCTATCCTGGAAATAAAGAACTGAAACTTTTTATATCCATGGATTTAAGCCAAAGCCTCCTTCATTTCAGCTGCGTTGACATTGTTTTTGTTGGCACTCACAGCACATATGACTGAGCTGCTGTAAAGACTCCCTGCCAATACCTCCTGAGAGGTGTCCCTGGATGAATTTAGCCTTGTGCCTACTTTCAGGGGATCTCTGATTAACTCTATCATGTTCTTAAGCTCCAGCAAGATTCCCCTCCAATGTCTTTTGGACATCTTTGCAGACCAGCACTTTCTTACTGGCAATTTACCAACTAATCCTCCTACAAAATTTTAACTCTTCAGTACTTCCTCTTAATCTATGTGTCCATTCTCCCCCGGCAGGGAATAGGCAGGTGTGTTGGCCAGGGTTTCAGCTGTACTGTGATTTACCTGTAACCTTGTGCTAATTACAATCCCAAGTAAGGCACACGTGACATGCAGAACTTGCAGTAGACACACACCATTGTTTTGAGACTTTTTTGATCTCCCTACAGGCTTTACTGTCTACTATTTTTCAACAGCTCAAAATTTCAAGCAGAAAATCTCAGAACCTGTTATAGTGTCAGGAATGTGTTATATTTCCCTGTGAAACATCTTGGACGTGTAGCACATCACAACTCACAATGTCTCTCAAAAGGAGCACATAGTGTTCACAAACGTGTGCTGTGTTTTGCTTAGGGAACCTGCCAGAACTCTGCTTACACATCACACATAGAAAAATATTTTATTTCAGCCTTCTCTCCTAGAATTTCTCCCCAGGTAGGGAGAGAAAATGCTTCCTTATTATATATGCGTTTAGCTCTTTGGGATCCATACTAAAATGATGTTTTTCACTTGTTTGGAGAGGCTTTCAAATGACCAATGAATTTGCCAGCTGTGTTGATTTTGTTTTTTCAACTGTCATGAGTCCTGCGGCAATAAACGGTTTAAGTTCCTCTGCTAGCCTCTGCCTTAGGACAAGAACTGTGATAATTAATTTAGTAGGTGGGACAGCTGTGCATTTTGGTTCATCTCTGTGCACTGCCAACAGTTTTCTTATCCTGAGGATGCTTCTTCAATACCGTCAGTCCCTTGCCCTTCCAGAGGATGCAACATAGGACTGCACATATTTCCTGCCGTTGTGATTACTATACAAACTCCCTATGTGGGAAATCAGTTCACAACGGTATATCCTAAGTTTAGCCCTTTTACTTGCTAGAGCTTTTGTTTTTCATGTGTATGCTAGCATTACTGTTGCTTGACCTCACTTGAGGTTGTGTATTCAACTTAGAATTAATAACTCGATTTTTTGATGTGAAGTGCGTCAATCCTCACACTTCTTCTCTGTAGTGTCATGATTATGCCCAAGTTACATGAAAACTATCAAAATCATCAATCTGCTCCAATCATCTACTGGCAGAAATAAGATGAAGATGGTAAACTCTGGAAATAAGGGAATTTACAAAAGGTTCCTGATGATGAGAGCAGAGAAGGACAACCCCAGCAGACTTCTGGCTTCTTTCCCTGTCTTCTGGATCCCTATTGAACCAAGAAGAACTAACTAAACAGATTATGTTAATGGCAATTATGTGTCAGCTTTTGATGTCATACTGAATGGATAATGGGATCGCGTCAGAAGGACCTAGGGAGGGGTGAACCTGATCTTAGCAACAGTAGTACTAATGAGGTAAAAAACAAAACAAAACAAAAAACAACAGGATATGACACGAAAAAAAAAAAAAAAAACAGACTATTATAACTATACTCCTGTGCAAGACCCTGCTGATATCCTATGCGCCATGAGTCATCCTTCAAAAAATAATATAAAGTGGCAGCTTTGAGGGGACAGGCAGGTGATGAGCGCTAAGAGGGAGCAACGGTAGTATCTGAGTGATGAGAAAAATTGACATATTTGGGAGAAATGGCTTCAAGGTGACAAGCAATGAGATGCAAAGTCAGATCTAAGTGGCAAGTAAAGATGAAACGTTGATTGTGGCAAGCACAAGTGAGAAAGTTGAATAGGCAAGTTTGGGGTGTTGAGCAGAGTTGAAACTGTTTGGGCTGGAGGTGCAGAAAGCAGCAGTTTTGCTGAAGGCATATTGCTACCCAACATCAGATCAGTGTCCTTTCATCTGGGGTAGCCAGAGGGTATCCAGGCAGTCTTGGGGTTGGTGCAGTTTGTATGCCAGAAGATGGACCTGCTGCAAAACTTGGGCTCATAAGAGACTCAACAGACAAGTCTGAGTGAAGAGTAACAGAGAGAAATAGCTATCTGTTTAAATATATAATATAAATTATATATATTTAAATATATAATATTAAAGAATAAATACTTTAACATCAACTTCTATTTAAATATGCACTTTCTCCTGACCTACTGACAGTCTGAGGGAAGGGCTGGGGTTAGGCCCTTGCCAAGACATCCTGGAAGTGGCATCTTATACATGCTGCCATTTCCAAGCTTATTCTGTTCTGTCTGTTCTGTCCCTTAAAGCAAAGTTACTGGTTTTTGTTTGTTTTGTTTTGTTTTGTTTCAGGTGAGTAGGCTCCCTGTTTCTCCCCTCAGGTCCTGGAGAGATGCTTGTGTCACTATTTACTTTTCCTCTTTTTTTCTTCTGAAGGAACCCGACAGTTTTGTGACCAAGAACACCTGACACCTGAGTCATGTTCAGATCATGTCCCATTTGACAGGATGATATTGCTCAAACTGGAGTTGTACTCACATTTTCTCCAGCTGTTTTCAGAGATTTCATGTCGCAGGAGACATTTGATTGCCCCATTCTTTCCACTCTAGATATTTTCCTACTTGTACCAACTATGTGTTCTCTCTTAAATCACTCAGAGCCAAACAGATCTGCTACTCCCAAGGTCTGCTTCATGCCTTGTCTAACTGATCAACTGTCTTAGTGTAATACAACTGATTTCAGCTAACTCATCCCAGAGCACCTATATCAGTTGCCCAGCATGTGGACAACTTAATGTATTTTAGGTTGGGCAATCTTCCTAATTAAATACTTCTCAGGGTGCAATGCTATTGAAACACAGCATTTATCAGTGCTACCTAATTTCTTCTACAGTCAGGCCAAGAAGAAAGAAAAGTACTGGTTATGGACACAGTAGAGGCTTTCAGTCACACTTGCATCTGTCTTCCTACAGAATCTCCTGCCAGAGGTTTTTTTTTGTTTGTTTGTTTTTTTTCTTGTGCCTTTTTGGGTGGCTTCAAAGGAAATGAAGTCAGTTAATATGTCTGAGTGTCTATTTGGTGTGCTTTCAACCATGATGAAATGTATAGATGCACACAAGAGAGTTGAAGGCTAGCATAGTTCATAAGGAAAATTCACTGTTGGGTTTCTGCGGTGACATATCAGGATTAGATACACCCATTCCGTTCCATCATCTTTCCTCTCTGTATTATTTTAGGAAACCAAGTAATATCATTGGTATGAAAAGACTTTGCGATTGCAACTGGAAAATGGGACAGAAATCGTTGAGAACTTGCTTATTATGACATGAGAAACATTCTAAAAGGCACCACCTAGTAGTTAGCCCCTGCCTTTTTATATGAGGCTAATGCCTGTGTGAGACTGGGATGTTTCTCACAGAACTTTTTTCTCCCTTTAATTTAAAAAGAGCAATGGCTCTTAATGCCATTCATCTTAAGGGGCTGAACACCTCCAGTACGAGGATGAGAAGAACTAAAGAACTACTGTACCTGAAAGCAGAGCCCAATGCTGTACATTTTTGAGTCATATCTAGTCCTCCTTAGCTAAAATAATTATGGAAACAAAGTCACATCTTAAAGA
The DNA here is from genome assembly GCF_964211835.1 of Anser anser. Lineage (NCBI taxonomy): Eukaryota > Metazoa > Chordata > Aves > Anseriformes > Anatidae > Anser > Anser anser. The sequence goes on from NC_139721.1 coordinate 7,925,434, forward strand.
GAAAAAGACATGAAAACCACATGAAAATGCCTTTAAGATGTAGTTTTGCAGTCTAGCAGTGGGAAGATGTACTTTTCACAGAGAGGATAGTGCCTGTCCCAAAGTGTCCTGAGGTGCTGACTTCTCTTATAAACAGTGGAATGGGGAGTCATAGCATCCATTGGTTCCCAAGTATCCAGACAACTGAACAGAGTAGTCAGACAACTCAAAGAGAAGAAAATAATTTCAGGAAGATTCTCTGCTAGAAGAATATTGGAGAGTTGGAGAGTGACAAACTATGCAACTTCTTAGATAAGCTATTGAAACTGGTTGGTTTGGGTTCAAAAGGCTAAGGACTTGTCCTGTTTTCATCTGGGACAGAGTTAATTTTCTTCCTATTATCTAGTATAGTGATGAGTTTTTGATTTAGGATGAGAATAATGCTGATAACACACTGATGTTTTACTTGCTGAAGAGCAGTGCCCAGCCAGAGACAAGGACTTTTCAGCTCCTTGTGCTGCCCTGCCAGTGATGGGGTCTGGATGCACAGGGAGCTGGGAGGGGACAGAACCAGGACAGCTGGCACAGATGGACCAAAGAGCTATTTCATACCATATGCCATCGTGCTCAGCAATAAAAGCTGAGGTAAAGAAGGAGGAATGGGGGACATTGGGAGTGATGGCTTTTGTCTTCCCAAGCAACTGCTACGTGTGATGAACGCTGCTTTCCTAGAAGCGGCTGAACACCTGCCTTCCAATGGGAAGTAGCAAAATAATTCCTTGTTTTGCTTTCTTTGCACATGCAGCTTTTGCTTTACCTGGTGAACTGTCCTTATCCCAACCCATGAGTTCTTGCACTTTTACCTTTCTGATTCTCTCCATGGGGAGAGTGAATGAGTTGCTGTGCGGTGCTCAGCTGCCTACCGGGGCTAAACCACAACAGGACTAAACAATTGCTAACCAGCCAGCATTTGCTGAAGGTGTTTCATAATCCATTTACAAAGACCAGATAAGTGATGTTTGAAACTACTGTGTACAAAGTGTGTCACCTTTTGTGAGCACCATCATCAGCAAACGACTGTGATTTATTGGCATTTCTGCAGCGATTGCCACAAGTTTATTCAAATGCCTCAAAGAACACTTGTCAAATTCTAGCCTTAGTACCTTATTTTAAAGCTGAGTAGAAGTATTGATGTTCATGGCCAGCCCTGGGTGTAACTTTTATTATTCACCACTCCCATCTGATTCTTATCTCTCCTCCTCATGCAAACCCTCCCCATGCATACACCAACCTATGAAACGGGATCAGCCCTCAACAGGAAGGGCTTGTTGATGAGTTTTTGTGCAATGGTATCAGTCTCTCAAGTTGAGGAGACAGAGTAGGCTTCTTGTCCAAATGCCACAATGCTGGCTGGGAGTGTGGTCGTCACAACAGTGGGAATTTCTCTGGGATAAGAGTAGCTGTGAATCTCTGTTGTTTGAGGTATTCTGTGCATGAGCAATGGGAAAGCTAGACAGAAGTCAAACAAAGGTCACAAGATCCTTAACTTTCCTGTAATTCCAGTATGCAGTTATGAACTTAAAAAAAGTCCTATAAGTAGCTTACAGTGCCAGGTCACATGTTATACAGTTTTCTTCGCATTCACACACCCAATATGCACAATCCTTTCCTCAACCCTTGTACTTCTGAGAGACAGAAGTGTCTCCAGTGCCATGTGGGATAAAAACATCTTATTTGGCTGGGTGGTCTCATTCAAAGAGTTGTGGTCAACAGCTCGGTGTCTAGGTGGAGACTGGTTATGAGTGGCATCCCTCAGAAACCTGTATTGTCATTTTTAACACCTTTATCGGTGGTTGTGGATGACACTAAGCTGAGTGGTATGGTTGATATAGTGGACAGAAGGGATGCAACCTAAAGGGATGCCACTCAAAGGGACCTTAATAAGCTTGAGAGGTGAAAGTTCAACAATGACAAGTACAAGGTAGTGCACCTGGGCCAGGGCAATCCCATGCATGAACACAAGCTGGGTGTTAAGTGGATTGAGAATGGCCCTATAGAGAAGGACTTGGGGGTGCTGGTGGACAAATAATTTAACATGAGCGAGCAATGTGGACTTGCAGCCCAGAAAGCCGACCATATCCTGGGCTGCATCAGTAGGTATAGGCCAAGCCTCAGCATGTTGCAGTGATTTTTGTCTCTTTGGACTTGCCAGGGTGATGACACACCTTTTTCAAACATTTTATCAGCTTTTCAGGTTTCTGCACTTGTTCAGGGGTGAAGTTCCAAAGCACTGGAGGTGCCCACTGCTCTAGGTGCCTGCCCATATCCTCCCACACTCCCTGCCACTCATAACTATCCTGCATTGGGACAGATCTTTGGGTGGCATTCTTAAATAATTGTTTAACCATAAATAAAAACAGAATCACATTCAGGAGATGCAGTAATAGGAACTTGCTGCGTTGAATATCCCAAGGATATTCAAATTTCTCAAGAGCTTTTGGAACTAGCCTGGAGGAAAAGGGGGATATGAAGGAGAAAGGGAGGGTGAAGAAGCGGGGGAAAGTGTCACCCATTGCATTTCCCATAAACTGGCCCCCTTGAGAAGAAAAGGTAAGGAGTTTAACTATTTATAGTTTCCAAGAGATGGTTCCTGAATTATGGAGATGTCAGCAATGCTGAGTACCAATACCAAGTTATTCTCATGACCAGTAACTTTATCATATCATAAGACCCATCTCTTGATCCAATCTCTGCTGCACTATTTACTAGCAACAATGTCATCTGAGGGGGCATTGAGAACCTGGTGAGAAGACTGAACTAACACATGCAATTTGATTTTTCTCTCATTACTTCTGCTTACAAGAAGAAAAAACTTGAAGAACAAAATAAGTTACCATCTGCTTGAGATCAACCTCAGAAAGGTGTTATAAGTAGGTCATTTTTATTACCACACTTTTTAGGGAAGTCTCTGTTAATCTGGGGTGACGTCCTCCTTTGGTGTCTTATTTATGTTACTGAGAGCTTTACTTTGAAGCCAAAGCGAGGAAGAAAAAAACTTGTTCTGTGTCCGCAAATGTCCTAGACAAAGTGCTTAAACATGAAAGCATTGTGTCAGTGAACATGATGTGAAAACTTTGCTTGAATTAAGTCCATAAGTCCTATTACACCTGTGTAACATTTCTCAATCGGGAGTAAAGGAAGTAAAGGAGGGGCACAGAGGAGAAGAAGGTAGTAGGAGGGAAATATTAAACGGTACATGAGAAAATTTCCTTTATCCTGAAAGAAGAGGAAGTGTGCTTAAAAACTGAGTCACCTTTGAGAACAAAAGGTGGGGCTGCACCCAGGAAAGTACATGGGAAAGCAAAAATGTTAATGAATTCTTAAATGTTTTCAAGACCTAAATGGTACTGCCTGATACCACAATCATTTGTCCTGAGGCCCATGGTGGTTTAGTTGCCTCTATCATGGCTGGAAAAAAAACCAGACTCCTAGAGCTCCATATTCTTGACGTTGCCAATATCTCTTACTAAGCACTTTTGTAAAAAACACATCTTGATCATATCCTGTCTTTTTCTGCTGTCATGCTGTTGCTACTTTATTTCAAAGATTATTGACATGTGCTGTTGCAGGACATTTCAGTGGATATATAGAATCAGAATCAGAAACCTACTTTAATCCCCTCAAAGACAATGGCACCTTTCTCATTACTAGGACAGAAGATATAAATACCAGCTGAATTATCTGCCTGACATCTTAGTGCTCCAAAATCTGCTTTGCTCATTGCCAAGATTATCTGAGGTACTTCAAGAAGTAGTTCAAAATAAAATTGATCCTATTAACCATACAGAAATATAGACCTAAATTAATGTCTGAATTTCAGACTACTTAGCATCTCAAAAAGTGTCTGAGATGTCCTGAAATCAGAAGGTTAGTTCAACTCCACACCCCTACCCCCAGGAAATTAGATTCTGCTATCTGCCAAAAGATTATTCCATATGTTGCCTCTACAACATTCTTGACTGTGTTTTTTATTATTCCTTATTAAGAAAAGAGTACTTGTCTGTAAACTGTATTGCTGTTAGGCTACAAAATCACTGAAACTGCAACTAGCAAAGTTCATCCAGCCATGATGTTCAGATACAGATCTAGCAAACAGCCTTGAAAGTTGTGTATGGAAGGTACTGGCAGCAATTCTCAATATTTTTTGCCATCACACCTGTAGGAAGAATTGTTATTTCCCTCTTACAGACTCAGTAAAGAGATCCTTAAAGTTTTACACAAAACCACCGTCATGGGAGGGACAGGATAAAGAACTAAACCTAACATTCATGAGGTCAAAGTTAACACAGTATGAGGAAAATGCAAGAACTTCCTCCCCACAGAACCTTCCCTTCCACTGTGTTCATGAGTATGTTTCCTTTTCTCAGGTATATGGAACAAAGATTTCAAGTTAAAATTTTGTAAGTTTCTATTCTGTTGTTCCAAATCCATAACTCAGTTCCTGGAAAGTCACAAGGGTCAGTAACTTTGGTATTTAAACTTGTTTGTTTTTTTTTTTTTGTCTGTTTGTTTTTGTTTTTGTTTTTGTTTTTTTTTTAATACAAGGTTGAAAGATCAGTGGCAAATTTTGTGAACTCTTTCTTGTTTTATTAGTCCTCCTAAATGCAAGAATATCTTACTTAAATAGAATATATTTCTGCCTTGCACCCATTTACTGAGCTCTTTCTTCTCAGTTTTTCCTAAATGCATTCTTCCTGCTTTTCTGAGAAGAGGTGTTTGTTGTGTTTTTGTTTTTTTTTTTTAACTTTATTATTATTTATTTTCCCAACTCACTTCAAAATCTTTGATAAAGGTGTACATAATATATTCACCCAAAACAATTAATTTGTCTGCAGTGAAACATTTTGACTACAGAGATGAGAGTAAGTCTATAGCTGATCATTCTATGCCTAACAAAAAAACAACAGCTTGCTGGAAGCATAATGCTGATTTTTTTCATTAATGTACAAACTGAAGGTGAAGAGATATTAAAAAGCAACAGGAGGCAAAAATAGAAAGATTTTTATTATTATTATTTGTAGCCATATGCCCACCTTCCTGATCATAACTTCACAAATCATCACCTAGCTAAATATGGGAGGAAAGCAAAGCTCCCCTCTGGGAAGAAGGAAGAAAGATGGGCAGAGACCAAAGACCACCTCTGAAAAATGCCTCCGGACTTTCATTCTGCGTAGTCTTCTTCTGCTTGATGGCCTGTAGTTAGCTATGTTTGTTAGTGAGGTTCACCTTGAACATCCAGGGGTAATTCAAGCATGGTAAAAATGAAATCTTTCCTGCAGTGCGACAGCAGGGCTTTCTGCTGGCTTCAGAAGTGGCAGTACAGCCTGTGCTGCTGAGATCTTATTTCAAGGCCTCCTGTTGCTACATGACACAAAAGAGAATTTTGTGATTTCTTCCCTTGAGCAGTTCCTTGCTTTCTCTATGCTTATTCAGTAAGCTTGAAAAATGAAGCAAACCTTGGGTAGGTGGGCATGGAAAGTACATGCTACCAAAGATCACTTGATGATTAATTCAATCGTATGTAAAGGCATATTAATAAATTTTCACTCGTGATTTTATTCTTTAATAGTAATGATGCAATTTCTCACAATTACATTTATTTGTACCTGTGCATCAAAATATGACGTTATCCCCTGCTTCCCTCATACAAGCAGTTCTAACAATAACTTAGATCAAACAAACGAGCTGCACAAAATTTTGCTTTTCATCATCTTTTTGGATTTGTGTCATCCGTCTGTGCCAGGAGGTGGTGCCACAGAGCAGGAAACAGTTTAGGTATGGTCTGGCATGCACATGTTGCAAGACGAAGGGATGGGGACACGATTTTGCCTTCTTCCAAAGTCTAGTGAAGGTCATAGCTGAGGCCTGACACGATTCAAATATCCCAGGACAGAAAGCCAATACCTGTTTGCCCTTTGATTTGTGTTCCCTTCACAATAGTTTATTATTATTATTATTATTATTATTTTATTTTATTTTATTATTATTTTTTTTAATTCAGACATTCTGTTAGAGGATTCCCAGCCTCTATTCCCAGCTTCTCCCCATTCTGTCGGATGGGGATTCCCCCATCTTTCCATTATAAATTGACTCTTATAAAGGTGTGACAGATTTGTGACATGATCCATCTCCTCTACTCTTTCTCTTTTCTTTGTTGTTTCCTTACTTTTAGCTCTTATATAAGAATGTAAGAGACATTTCATGTACTCAGTGCTCAGTAATTATAAGAGACATTTGGAACACAGAATGGACATTTTCTTTTAATTTTATTTCTACAGGGATCCTGCACGTAACCATGCACAGAGAAAGTGACTCCTTGGTACGCCTCCAAATAATTCCTTCCTGAAAGATGTGTTCCTCCTTTCAAGTCACACAATAATTGCTAAACCACTATTTTGAATAATTTTAGGTGAGGTGTGTTTTACAGGATCATTTGCTGCTAAGGCAAGTGGATATTAGCGTGTTCCTGAACCTACAGATGTGGCTTTAACCACTACCCTTGTTTAATGTTTTGAAGTCATATGCTTTCAAATGAGTTGGTTTTCAAACCAGTTTCCCCACTTCTTGTTTTCAGTATCTTGACTATGAACTTGATTTAACCTTGTTGCTATCTTCGTTCTGTTGCGTGGCAACATGTTGGTTCTGTTTATTTCAAATACCTGTTTCCTCTGTCCCCCTTCTTTTGTGTCAGGCTTACTCAGGGATATTTATGCTCTTTCTAGGTCTTCTTACCATCTGCACTTTGCCTCTCATTTCAGGATCTGCTTTTTGTTCACTACCACTCTTCTTGCGTTTCATTTACACTTCCACTGTTGTCTGTACCTCGTCTGTTTAGGCTATCCTGCCTGCTGTGTTTTGCCATTGGGTTGTGAGGTCTTTCTTTGCTAGGCTCAGACCTTCTCAGGCCCTTCCACATACTTGTTTTCTGTGATTTGCCTTAAAACTCAGCCTTGCTCATATAAAAAGTGACTGGTTTGTCAGAGATATGCCTTTACTCCTCCAAGGGACAAGGTATCCCTTATCCTCCTCCATCTCAAGCTAACTCTGAAGTCTTGTAGAAAGATTGCTTACTCCCTTTCATCTAGTTACTGTATTCCACGCACTGCTCATCCCTCCCTTGGTAGTGGGGCACAGCCCTTGTTCCTGAAGAAGAGGACAACTATGGAGTGTTTTTACTGTCTATTATGGTCTATCTTGGTCTCTTTTCATTGGATTGCCTGGAGACTCTCAAAGTTATAGCTAGGCCAGTGTAACATGTCCAGAAATACTCCATGTGTGGAGATCAGCAGACAGACAACAACCCATGCCTGTACCACAGAACTCTCCTAGACATGAAATTGGGTGGCCACATCCAAACTGCCTGCTGGAGGTAGTCTCTGGCCAGTGCTAATTTCCAAACAGGATGCTGTTTGGGACAGTACCAGTTTGCTTGGGCCAAAACCATACCAGACACCAGTTTGTCGATTTATGAATGTAGACAAATATGTTACGGTGTTCAAGAAGGTTTCCTCATACTGTTGAATTTAGTAACAGAGCCTGAGAAGTCCAGTAGGAATTCACAACTTTTAAAATCTCTTGTCTTTTTTCCAGCCTTGAACTGTTTCTGGAGTCTCTTCAGGATGTCTTGCATGACAGTTTTATAGTCCAAGATTCTCTTCTGGGCGTTACTTCCTCCAATAATACAAATGTCGTCAGCTATAATCTTAGTGTTTGGGAGATCCAGGAGAGACAACTATTATTTTTATCATGTAGTATCACACAGCCTTATCATTTATGTGGTATATATCCAGTAGTACGTGCCGCACTGGGCATATGCCAGTGGAACACTGACATCTAACAGAACATACTGATAAGACTGGGTGTGTTCACAGTTTCTGATAAAGTTTATTACCGGTATTAGCATTCATATTTACATCAGCTTTAAGCCAATTCAGATCTGATTACCTCCTACCTTCTTATGTTGCAGTGCTACCTTGCCTCTGTGGTCCTGTCACCTAGTTTTCTATTGAAACCAGCAAGTCACATGGTTCCAGATATTTCAACAAGCTCAGACTGAGCAATTTCTCATTCAAATTTGCTCCATAAATGCCCATTGCTTTGAAAAAAATGTTTTAAGAGGCAGAGACCATTTCTGCCTCATTTTGACAGTGAGAATATTCTGGTGTCGTGCTCCCTGGTGTCCCACAATAGATAAGAATTTTGCATATCAACTAGTATAAACGACAAGATAAAACGTCTTGTTTCCTGGGTGTCTTTTCTTGTTTTTTGTTTGTTTGTTTGTTTTTTTGACAGCCTGCATTTCCCCTTTGACTTTTAACTGTGACCATCACTTGTCTCCAGCAGAATTCTGTTTTTTATTATGACTGATCTGCAGTCTAACTGGGATCAGGCTGTTCTAGATTCTTATATGCCAGGAGAAGGTCTGGCATCCTTCTGCACTGTTTGTGGACTGAGACCATTAGAATATGCTATAATCATGCCACAGATCTTTCCCTGTCCTCTAGAAATCTCCCTATCTTTACAACCACTTTGCATGATCCTCTGGTTTTCCTTCTGGGAGCACTTGGGTTCTGGGATATAAAAGATATTTACATGATGCTGCCTTGTTTCACATGGAGATGTTTCATTCAACTCTGAAAAGATCAGAGTTTTCATAAACTATAAACTATATTAGTGCAGTACTCTACCCAGGATAATTGTTCCTCCTGAGAACCATACCGCACCCAATGTTCCCAAAGTTTCCATGGCCCTACATGGGTGCCTGGAATCTCCTGTCTGCCTTTCATGGTGCCGTCATTTTCATACAAACTAGACCATCCTCAGTCAATTTGCTTGTCCTGTGTGCCCCACTGCTTTAATCTGGTGCTTGTATTCTTATTCTTGCAGTGTACAATGGCTGTCTTTGTTTTGATGCCCTCCTCACAGATGCCTATTGTACTTACTATTAGCTAGCATTTTTTTACAGTTGCTCTGATCTGATCTGCTAGAATCAAAAGTTCCAGTAACAGACCCATATCTACTTTAATATCTTTGCTCTTCAGAACAAGCATTTATATTCCTTTTGCTAGTTTGTTTCCTTCCAAATAAAACAGTATCTCTGAATAGCTTTGCTCCATCTACATTCACAGTATTTATCAGATATCCTTATCTACTATGCCAGTAGCTTGGACATTATTCATATCTTATTTATTTCTTACCATTTTTCTTTGAAGCTTTAGCTGTCTTTTCTTTCCTTTATTCTCTGAGATCATTGTTGTATACTCTCGATCCTTATTACTATGCTTGTGAGAAATTTTGGTCTTGAAATCATGAATCCCAGTAATCCAGGATTTCAAGGTACTTGTTTGCTATACTTTTAGGTGCTGCTTTTCTACATTAAGTGTAATTGCATTATGATGTGCAACTACCTCACAGATTTTGTAGTAAAAGGAAATGTCTTCCATAATCCACCACTGACTGTGCACAACGTGGTAGTGCCAGGTCTTTATGGCATCTGGCATGTTATTTCTTGGGGAAAGGACAGGGAACTAGGTACCTAGTGCCTGTCATCCCAGCATAAAGGAATTAACAAAGAAAGGTGTAAGCCATGAACACACAGTAGGAGACATATGCTTGACTCATTCTCTACCAGAAGTTGTGACACACATATATAGCGCCTCACACGTTGGCCCACTGATTTTGGATGGCTGTAAATGATTGCAAATATTGACTCTACCAAATTCTTCTTTCAAGTGCTCTGCATGGCCCAGTACTTCCCCTTGCATGTATGAAAGCTCCTTGAGTACCAACTGTTTCTGAAAATCAGAGTTTATTTTGGTGCCTGTCAGTGGATTTTATGAGCTTGGCTCTTAGCACCATTTCTTCTGCTCAGTGATGTATGGAGCAGTCCTATGGGGCAGCTGGGCTGTCAGGTTCCATTTCTGCCGTGGCAGTTTATAATTAAGTGCATTTTCATGCAGATCATTTTTCTTTGGGCACAATCTGTTTCAGGCATAATCGCTCCTCAGAAATCAAATGGTCCCAAGCCCATGTAGCAATTAGAGTGACTGGTCATCTGGCACTTCATAGAGTTCATAAAGACACGGGGCAACTGCACATGAATTCTCCACGTATGCAAATTGGACATGCAGGGTTTTCATCCGTGATATTGTTAAACTCTGAAATGCAAAATGGTGTAAATGCAGTCATTGGCTGTCAGCAGTTTGAAAACCAAATTGTGTGTTTTAATGCGCATAACACAAATGGAGAGAGGGAGAAGGCAGTTTTAAGTTGGGCTTCATGTTTCTTTGAAAAGTGCGGGGCAAGGGTAGAGGTGACTAGTCAGGCTCATGGCTGTGGCCCAGGTGGAAGAAATAAGAGGGTAGGAGTGCATGAATAGGGATTATGAAGGATTAATGCCAGGATTAGGAAGCAAGTGTGTGTGGAACTGGTAGCAAGAGGGAAAGTTCAGGGGTGGGAATGTGAAAAACACGTAAACATGGTGGAAAACTGCAATTTTGTGCTGAGCTAAGTGAATGATGATGGAACAGAGGATGGATCTTGTATTTGACTGCATCACAGAATAAATTTTGCAAAGTTCTTGCAAAGGCAAGAGTGCAGAAGAAAGACTTGCACCTCAAACAAAGGGGCAGAAGTAATGCACTCTGAGATGAGCAGGGCTATACAGCATTTCTGTCCACTTCACCTTCCTGACACCTTTCAGCTGTGTAAAGAGAACAGAGTTAGAAACTTTCCTTGCTCTTCTCTATTCTACTACTGCAGAATCTAGAGAATTTAGAAAAGGTACATGATAACAAGGCTCATGATAACACCTTCCAGTTGGTAGAGGGGACATATTTTGATAGGTCTTAGAGGCATAATATAAATAATAAATGCTTGAACAGTACCATGCATGTCATGGGAATTACCCAAGCTCATAACTGAGGATAGAGGCAAATTGCCAGAGATAGTTTTACAAATGTTGAGCATCCCAGATCCTGGTAGGAGCATAACGAGATGGAAATATCTTGCAGATCAAAAGGGAGTAAGCGATACATGTGTTATCATGTTTCCAGAAAGTTTCAGGGTAGTGTCTGGACTTGGCATCTCACTGTGATGTGGACAGGAGGAAGGTTCTTTTGCAAGCTTCTTAGTTTTCAGTGGAAAGGAAGACAGGGAAGATCCAATGTCCCAAATGAGAGTTAAGTAGAATGGAAGTACATTGACTGACTTCATTCTCTGCTTGCTCTGTGCACATTTAGTTGAGTGCAAGTGCCCTAATTACGGCCCCTCTTCCCAGTTGCCACAGCTGCAATGAGGCAAGTGCTGGTTATGCAAGGATTCCCCAGAGGTCAGAAAAGTAGGTTTGGTGTAGCTGAAACCCAGAAAAAACAGTTACTGGACAACAACAAACATCTAAAAGTTAGGCAGGTTGTTTACATTCATGATCTGGGTTTCCTTCACTGTCAGTATAGAGAAAGGGAACTCCAGGGGGCAGTTTTCCCAAATAGCTTCTCTTGCTACTTACTGACGAAAATTAGATGATTGGTTCACATAAATTGCCTGCTTTACAGGTGGCTGAAGATAGGTGAGATAAAGCCCCAAGTCTTGTCAAGATCCCAAATGTTTTCCTTCAGAGAGCAAAATTGCACGAGGGCATTTAGACAAGAATCAGGCTCTGAACTTTAATAGTAGAAATAAAACGAATTTAACTCTGGAGTGGTTCTCTGTGCTCTTTAGAATAAAAATGCCCAGTACTTCACTTGCTTGTCTGCACAAACAGTCCCAGCAGTGCATGGTCTTCTCTTTATTTCCACCGATTGCATGTACACGTTCATATTAAGGCTCTGTGATTGATAGGGCACACATGAACAACACTCAGCTATTCTTTTAAACAGGACAGAGTTTGTTCCTGGGCTTTTTGCAAATGTGTCTGACTAGAGCGAGTTACACAAATGGACAGATTTACAGTCACCAGCTGACCACTTGTCTTTCCTTTCGGCCTGGTGATGAACTGCTTGAACGTGAATGCATGGAGAGACTCATACGATATATCATACCAATATATCTTACACCCTGGCTCACTTTGTGCTCATCGAACACTCTCCTCTCTCTCCTGGAAATAACTATACATGCATTTTGAAGGAAAAGCAATGACCCTTCTCCCCAGACTAGACCATGAAAAATTATCTGGTAATTTTGCAATGCTGTGCAAGAATCAGAAGAAGGATTCTTCCTGTTTGTGGGATGACTAGATGTTTGGAAAAAGTGTCTCATTTATTATTATAGTTTGTGAAAGTAGGAAGGATTTTGCATCTATCGGATTTCATATCCAGTAACCCCTAGATTACAAAGTAAATTTACCCTTAGAGTCGTGATTCATTTACTGAAATTTAGAGTAGACTTTCTGGAATTTCTTTTTTGGTAGAAGCCTGGTCCTTATCCTCATTTATATTTCCAAATTATATTTCAAAATTATCTTAGTTAAAGTGGATTTAACTAGGTCTTGCCTATCGAAAAACAGTAAAAAGAAGTTCCTAATCCAGTGCAAGGAGCATCTCTACTAGGACGTGTGACTGTAGGAGGGATGTGTTGCTAGACTAACACACATCTACTAGACCAGTGTGTAATATTCACTCTGACATTCCAGGTGCCTACAGGTGCCCAACCACCTCAAGTCTTTCACATTCTGCCTCAGCTGGGTGCAGGTTCAGTGGATGATGAGGATGTTAACACCATCTGGTTGTGCAGGCACTTCTGAGACAAAGTTACAGCTGCACTGACCTCCTTTTGGGTAAAAGAGGTATCCACTCCTGTCTGATGTGCTCACATCACTAAGGTCAGATCTTCCATTTGGATGTGGATAAAGCCCCATGTGGTACCCAGATACACAGAGACAGCAGTTAAAACCAAACAGCCTGCCATTGGAAATCTGTTATTTCCTTTTAAGCTAAATTGTAATAAAATGTTAGTTAATTCAGGGCTACAATAACAGAATTTCCAAAAGATAAAGGGCAAAACTCTAAAGTAAATTATTCACAAGCAACCCCCTCAGCTGCAACTCTCTTGAGCAGAGATAATTTTCAAGCAGTATATTTTCTAGATTATGAAAAAAAATGAATTCATTTCAGAGACACATTATATGTGAAAGAAGTAGGATTTTTCAAATGAAGCATCTTCCATCAGTCAGTGTTCTGGATGACAATCTAAACCAAAATAATATCTACAAGAGGATTTCTATTGGTTTAAATTCACACTTCCAGCTAAAGTAACACAGTTTCTTTGTCTGAGTCTTCATTTTGTTTTCCAGTGTGTGGTGGTTTTTGTTTGTTTGTTTGTTTCAGCACAATTAATATAAATGAACCAAAAACTGCTACAAAAAATTTGAAGGTCCCTATGTGGAGATTTTTTGCTCCATCTGAAAAATCCTAAAAGTCTTCAGGTGGCATTGACTAAATGGATTCAAGCCACTATTATGAATTCTGCAGCATATGTGGCAATATAGGGATTTGCAGCAAGGTAAATGTGGTTTGAATTCGAGACTTATTTTTGATGCAGTTTGGTACCAGGGAAGAAAAAAGCAGATTAGAGTCTGGGGAAAAGGTGTGGGGAGAAAGCTCTTGAGTTTTGTCAAGATCCTTCAGCAATCTGTTCCCTTCGTCCATCACTGTTACCTGATCCCCTTGGACCGTAGTAGTTCTCACACAGCTTCTATCTGGTGAATAAATGGCATTTTCAAAGAGGAGGAAAAAAAGAAAAAAAAAAAGACTTTCTGATCTGGTATGAGAAGGGAAATTCCACTTTCTCTATCTTGCAGCAGATCTGTTTAGGAGTTATGATGGTTATGCTGGCAGCTTTCTTCCTTTAAATATTTATTTTGACTAGCATAACTATACCCATGTATGGATACAGGTCTTCTGGAATGGACATCTTGATCTTGTTCAGCATAATCCTTTATAGTACTGTCAAATAACTAATAACTTGTGTAAACTATATCTCAAGTGGAAAGTTTGCTTCTCTGACCAGAGCAAAAAAAGGGCTAGCAATAATTTTATGATGTAGGCAGATGCATTTAGATATTTTTTCCTGCCACATAAATAAAAAAAAAAAATCTCATAACACATTTTATCCTCCATATTCTGAAGTTTTTAGTTATATCTTGATCTGATTTTAGCTGAGACTATCTATATGTTCAAAACTCAAGAGCAGCCTCTCCCCAGAACTACCTGAGCAACTCTATACCCTGCAGTATGTCTACAGCAGAACATCCCTGATATGTGTTCTCCTCTCAGTTTAAGCTCTTTTTTCTCCCAGTGCTTTCTCCACTGCACAGGGGCCTTTGACTTCAGACCCTGCTCTCCATCATGTCCCCCCAGCTCTCATTTCTCCAGCTCCAAAGCCCAAGAAAGTCCTCTTCCCAGGCAAGGGCAAAGCCATCCATAACTGTCCTCTAGTCCCAAAGGGAAGCTCTCAGGCTTTTCTGAACCAACACAAAGTATGATTACCCCCAGCCCTGGCTGCAGGCCTGACTTTCTGCACATCCTAATGTGTCACTGGTAGCTGGGCATGCAGGACAAAACGGGAGACTGTAATGAATAGTCATTTTCTACCCCCCAAAAAAACAAGATACACCAAGGAAAAGTACTTGAGACTGATTCGTTGAACGAACTGGCCTGCCAGCAAGAGATAAAATGGGAATGGAGGCAAGCAAACAGCCCCAGTGCCTGCACACAGCCTTACGGCTCTGTATCTGCCTCTGACAGGGACCCGCAGGCTCCTTTATAGAGTGGCAATGTTTTTGCAGTTTGTCATGACAGTTAAGTGTTCTCAAACAGAGAGCACGAATTACACAGGCACACACGCTTCGCCCTCACTGATCTCACTGCAACAGCACCGCTGAGTAAGTAGATAGGATACTCCATTCTGTCGCCACGGAACATGAATAAATGTCATTGGTTTCAATGGGAGCTATTTGTATCCTGCAGCAGGAGAATAGCACCCCGGTATCGCTGCCGCTCTTTATTTGGCTCTCGGTAGCTGGATCTTCGCAGTAATAGCAGGGCTGATCCTGCTGCCAATTTTCCCTCTGTTTTCGTTATGCTGTGCTCTGCTTTTATTGAGTCGATCTCTGGCTATTAGGAAGAAGCTTTCCCTCTGGTCTGTTATTCCATTATTGTTTATTATGAGTTTTTTTGCACTTCGGTGCCAGCCTCTGTCAGAGATGAGGCTCCGGACCCGAGGGACCTCAGGGGTTCAGGATGCACAGAGAACTTGGGGCTGCAGAACAGGGAAAGACGCAAATGCAAACAGCAAGGGCAACACAACATGCCCGCTCAGCTGCAAGAAATACCAGCCCTGCCTTTCCTTACCTGACAGCAGCTGACAGAGGGGAACCACATGTTCCTCCGGGATCTCACAGCCTCAGAGTTTTCCAGACATTTCCACTTCAGAGCGCTGCATCCCCAGCTCTGGTTTCCAGCACGCAAGTCTGTGCTAATCAGTTTTAGCAGGTCCATCATTTGATTGGCTTCAAAGCTGGGCACCCAGTTGCTGTATCTCTTACAAGATAAGGCAGGCCAGCTGGACAAGCGTTGTTTTGCCTGCCTTTAGTTCGTGCTTGTCCTTTGCGGGCAGGTCAGAGATGAAAGTCTATCTGTTCTGTGTAACATTTGTCTGATTTCTTTCAGTCACTGTAGGATTAGTTTCTCACATCTTTGTCCAGAAAATGTTTGTTGTTTTTTTTTTTTTTTTTTCATCACCCTGTGACAAAACCTCTCCTTGCCTGGTATCACATGTCCATGCTGAAGGAGTGTTGCCTTTGCTTTTTTGTGTGTCTAAAGTTAACCAACACTGATCTGCCATGGAATTTACTCTCTCCAAAGGGTAACAAGAAACCAAGGTCCCATACAAAAAGTACAATCTCCAGAACAATCTCCACAGCCAAAAACTTGGGTGCAATAGGCTCTTTCCATGGCAGCACCTTGCAGATGGCTGAGTTTCAGCACTTACCTGGGCTGACGGGTTTATTGTTCTGCACTGGAGGAACAGAACCCTTACACGTGAAAGGGTCTCGTGTATGAACTTAAGCAATGCTCTGAGCTACCAGAAATGGAAAACTTCAGCACAGGTCTTTTCACCTAATGTGAACCTTAAGGTGTTGGTTTTGTAAGCAGCAATGATTTTGTCATGGTAAGTAATTTATTCCATCATTAATTTCTTCCCTTCCTTTTTGTGAACTGATTACAAATATCTTTTATTTACACCACATTCAGATTTGGTGTACAAGCCATTTTGCACATAACTTTTTCCAAATGTTTACAATCTGAGATTTCCGACCAATGTTGCAGGGATTGCTCTGAGTGGGGGGATGCTCTCTTTGATGCCTCTTGATTAAATGACTGTAACTAACTCAGCTGGAACTGTGGAGTCCAAGAAGTGGTACTTCACCGTCTTTAACCAAAACATTCTGTCCTCACTGCCTTGCCTTCTCCAGCAACTGAACTTTAAGTAGCCTTGGCATGGATTCAGGCATCAGCTTTGTTTCTTATCATGTTCTGAAGCCCTCTAAGTGATGGATGCTATTCCTGTTCTTGCATCCCTTTCTTTTGGGGGGTAGGGTGTGTGTGGGGGGGATGTTCAAAGGTAAACTGTCAAGTTAAACTAAAAGATTTTGCAAATAGTGGGCAGGAAAAGAAAAAGGGAAAAAAAATATATAAAAAATTTACTCCATCATCTTATTTACAAAACAGGAGATCTGCCTAGCATGGAGTAATGGTATTAACACAAGTGCACATGCCTGTGCTGAAAGGGAAAGGTGAGACCAGTAGGTGACTGAAGATTAAGCATCAGAGTGGAAACAAATTCAAATGGAACTCACAGGTATGAGGAATGGATAAACCCTTCGGGATTTGGTGACTCACATGGGTGGAGCTTCATTTTTCTGGGTGGGGGTGCAGAGGAATTAGAGCACTTTTTCCTCCCAGCATGGTGCTAGTATTTCTAGTCCCAAGTGGTCCCACAAGAGAGAGAGCAGGGAAAAAAAAGAGACACCACCTTTTGAGACAAACCATATGTTTTTATATTTATTTTTGTTCTCTCTACCCTCTCCTTTCCCCTTCTATCATGCTGTCAGCATCAACATTCATGTCTATATCCCCTTTTTTTGGGAACATGCTTTGTACCAGGCTATTTTACTTAAAGGTTTCTCTAGCTTAACAGCCTGGCTCATTACCCATGTTTAAGACTGGACTCATACGGTTTGCCCAGTGGCATCTCCCTTCCCCTCAGTTCCCCCGCCCTGCTTAAAGGTTTCTCACTGCCGATCCAGCGGACGTTTCCAACCCAGAGCACAGCACAGACCTTGTGTGAATTACATACTTCAAACACCGCCATTCAAGAGAGCTACAGCATATGCTGACTAGCTGGAGTTCGGGGTTAGTTGACAGGAAACGTCTTGACGAAGGACCTCTCCTTTTGACAGCCTGCTGTTTTGTGTCTGCTCTCGGGGATGAACAGCAGCCCCAGCCCAGACAGGGCCCCTCTGTCCGACCGTTGAACCAGGCTCCTTGCTTGTTTCCAGTTGCTTTGACTAGACAAGAAACAGTGGAGCTAATGGACAGAAGGGGATATTAATTTGCATTTGAATACAGCCCAACACAGTTACTCAATGTTACTGCTGGGTAATGGGAAAATTAAGCTAAAAGGGAGTTAGCATATGGAAAAGAAATGTAGCTGATGCTGAGAAAACAGACTGCAGTTGCAGTGAATTAGTGTCCACAGCTGTTACACAGGATGCCTTGCTGCTCTCGGGGCAGGTAGCATTGCAAAAGTAAATATTCCCTTTTACACACGTTATTATACCGTGCAGAGTGCCTGGAGAAATAAAATCAGCTGAGAGGAATTTAAAAAAAAAAATGGGGGAAAAATTTATGGTGCTGCAATTGTAATAGTCTGGTGGTGAAAAAGCCACAGAAGCAAAGGAATGCAACAGGAGAGATCCTGCCATTCTTAGAAAAACAATAAAAAGACATATAAATGTTTCCTCCCACTTGTGGTGGGCCACCACCATTTTCCAGGAGCGAGTCTGGTTAATCGCAGCAATTCTGCCTGAGTCAGAGGGAGCCTGGAGTTAAATCTTTATGTGTGTTTGTGTGTGCTCCCCAGGCCCTGAGAGCAATACGTGGTCACTGTCACAGAGATACCGCTTTCTTTTAGTCCACCTCTTATCAGGTCTGAGTTTCCTTTCCTGCCCACAGTGACACCGTGAGATATCTGTTATCCCAGAGAAATCGGTGGGAGGTTTGGAAGGGTTCACACAAGCAGATCTTGTACATCTCCAGGTTTTTCTTTTCATTCAGTCCCCATTTGGTGTGTAGCATTCATTGCTAGATCCTGCTGCAGCACGGACTCACTGCAGAGTAACATGGAAAGGGGCAATGCCTTTTCCCTCTTATCTTTAAATTCCCTTTTAATTCATTTTTTTAATTATTATTTATTTTTTAAGGGACATAATTTCCCTTTTGAAAAAGCTTTAAACATATGCAAGTCCATGAACAGACACCCTCACCCCTTTTCTTACAAGACAAACTAGAGTGTTGCTTTTCCAAGCTGGCTAAAATTTGCATCGATAAGCCAACCTTTTCTAAATGTGCTAAGACCCCCCAGTGCTCAATATAGTCAACAAAAACTTTCAGTACCCTTTGAATTTTGCCACACATATTCCAGAAAAATAAACACTTATGGAGATGATAGATTTTTATTTCGTTTCAAAGGAACATCTAGAATTTAGTTACATATCTGCCGGCAGTACTGGTGCATGGTTAAATATGTTGCAAGCTTTGAACTGCTCAAGCATGACTTCAGAACGATATTATTGTCTGTGCCTCTTATTGGATACATCAGATGAAACCCACTTCAGTCCTTTGCTTGGTTGCTGGTCTCATTAGAAAAATATAAACTTTTTTTATCTCTTTCACATCTAGTAGTTTTTCTTAGGTTATTTTTGTTATTGTTATTATTTTATTTTTTTCTTTGTTTGTGGGTTTGTTTTATGTGTATGTGTTTTTTTTGTTGTTGTTGATTGTTTGTTTGGTTTTGTTTTGTTTTGTTTTTTTTTAACTGATCTTTTACTTCTGAAGCCTGCTCCATGCTGTTCTTCAACCAGTGTTATTATTACCAAATTCTTTCTGAGTGTTCGCTACCTTCCTCATAAATCATTACATTCCCATTTAGCAAATTTAATAACAGGATCTGGTTTCAATCCTCCTTGCACAGAGAAGCCACTTCAGCTTTTCATTTGGACAAGGAACTTGATGGAATGTGCCTGGTGCGTGCCAGGGCTGCAGGGACATGGGCCTGCCTCACCTCTGCTGCTGGAGACAGAATGGTAAGGGATGGAGAAAGTTTAAAAAATAAATAAAAAAATAACAATAAAAAATGGGGAAAAAAGATAAAATAATAAAAAAAGCTTTTTCCATCAGGCTTAAGAGAGAGAAGAAACATTCAGGTTCCAAACTGAAAATTATGTAAATCCTGAAAATGTATAAAAGGTTGGATTTTTAGTAATTATGGTGCATGTATTGAAGCGTTTATATACCAAACCATCATACTCACTGTGTTTTACATTATCTGGATGTTTAACTTCACCTGCAAACCCTCCGAAAGGAAAATATACCATCACTGTATGGATGCAGAGCAGCAAAAGGATGTAGGAGCAGTTTACACCTCGGTCACAAAGTGTAGGTATGAGAACAAGTGCCTTCAAGGTGAGGAGTAGGAAAAATTCAGGACCAAAGCTACTCCTTACTGAACACCTCTCCCATTCCAGGTACCCAGCCATCGCTCACTGCAGGTGATCACTATTCATGCATTACGGGTATGTGCGGGTTTATAGGTATTTACTGAGCCATAGCTGAAATACATCCACTCATTTGTTTACCCCACAATCGTATTTTCAGGTAGATG
The DNA here is from genome assembly GCF_964211835.1 of Anser anser. Taxonomy (NCBI): domain Eukaryota; kingdom Metazoa; phylum Chordata; class Aves; order Anseriformes; family Anatidae; genus Anser; species Anser anser. Next base: position 7,945,414 of record NC_139721.1, read on the forward strand.
TTCCTCTATAGTTAGTTTACACCTGAATGCAGGCATTTATATAGTCTTTGCACTTGTGCTAACGTGTCTCGATTTCACCCATGTGATGCCTGGCCTTGGCTTTAGCTGATCCTGGCACAGAAGCCCCATGGGAGCTGGTGAGGTCCCCAGTGCTGCCCCAGCTGAACACCTCACCCCCTTGGATGTATTTTTCCCACTTTGAGCTAGGCAGTTTAATGTCCCAACATCTTCCTGAAGTAAAACTCAGGGGATAAGGGAGATAATCCCTCATATAAGTGTGCAAAATGTGCACCATTAGAACACAAGGACAGGATAGTGTTTTCTTCTTAAAACTCTCATCATAATGAAAACGGATTATTTACTTTGTAACCGTTAATGGTTTCCCAGAAAGCAGTTTCGGGATATAATTTTCATTTTTCTTTGAACCAGACACATCCCTGACCACAGTCGTTCTTATAGCTCACAGATGTTGCTGCTTTCAGGCCACCACAGCAGGAGGGAACACCAGTGAGAGTGAGAGAGATGAAAATTGACATTTTTGCTGGTCAGAGGCTGGTGGAATTGCAGGTCTGGTGACTATTGGCAAGACCAGATCTCACCTGAGTATGCAGGTGTTTGGCTTGCTGAGGACATGCTGACAACTCCATTCTGTGCCGCCGAAGATGACATAGAAAAGTAGAAAGTGGGAAGTCCCTGACCAGGTGCGTTTCACCATTGTGTATCAACATCATACAGCTGCCATTTAAACTCCAGTCATATCCAGGGTTTAAGGGACGTGTTGGCATTAGAGAGTGAAATGACTTCATGTTTAATGAATTCATTGTGAAGTGGATTCAAAAGTGGAAGAACGGTCAGACCCAAAGGGTGGTGCAAAGTCCAGATGGAAGCCAGTAGCTACTGGTGTACCCCAGGGGTCAATATTGGGTCCAGTCTTGTTTAATATCTTCATTAATGAACTGGATGATGGGGCAGGGAGTATCCTCAGCAATTTTGTTGATGACACAGAACTGTGAGGAGGGTTCAGCTGCCTTCCAAAGGGAACTCAACATGTTGGATGACAGGAACCTCAAGAAATTAAACAAGGGAAAGTGCAAAGTCTTGCACCTGGGGAGAAATAACCCCAGGACAAGCTGGGGACCAGCCAGCTGGAAAGCAGCTCTGCAGAAAAGCAATGAAGTATGAAAGCTCAGCTTTTCTCTAGACAACAGGGAAACCTTATCACATGCAAGGTCTTCTCTTTTCCTGATATGAAAGCAGCTCTGTAATCACAGCCTGGGTGACACTGCTGTGTCAGGAAAACCAGAACCTCAGAAGCTTTTTTCTAACTGTCCTAAGAAGGAACAAGATGGTGAAAGAAGTGACAGTGGTTCAGGAACAAAACTCACCTTTCAAGACCCTCTTAATTCCAGGGAAGCTTCATCTATATCTCTCCATGAGCATAGGCTGAAACTTAACATGAAGCAACACAAGAGAAAACAACCGTGCAAATTAATGTCAAGCTTCAATGCACTCATATGCACATATTTCACATGCAGTCCCAAGTGCAGCCCGTACTGGGGCATGGGTATACCTAGCCAGAAGAGCTGTTTTTCATCAGGAGCAAATTCCTGCTAGCTGGTAACAGCTGTCTTTTACCACCAGAAGGGATGGGGAAGGCACCGCTATTATTCCTAGATCTGGGCTGGTTGTCAGCTGCCTGCTTCTCTCTTCCCAGTGCTGCTCACACTGCACTGGTCAGACCCCATCAAGAGGTTTGATTCAAGCCAGCATGGTTCCTGACAGCCAGATGAACTCGTTAGGGGGCAGAGCACAGAGCTGCAGCCTTGTAGTATCTCAAAGACTGACTGTGAAAGTAGGCAACCACTGTCTAGCATTTTGTGCAAAGCTTGCTCTGCCTATTTCAGACATGTGAGCAGCTGTGTTCAATCATATCTGACTGTGATGTGAGCCCTCGAGTACACAAATGCCAGTGATGATCTGTGAAATTTTATCATGCAGTAATTGGCAGCGGAAAGCTGGCACTTTCTTGAGCTCAATTCCTTGAACTGACACATGGTCGTATAAGAACAGTCCCTACAGTAAAGCACTCACATCAAAGAGCTGGGCATTGAAAACAGGCTGTGCCTGAAGCAAAGGAGAGAGGTTCAGTCTGGCCAGGTCATTCCTACTCCCAAGATTATAAAAGTTACTATATTTTGCCCAAGGTAAGGTGAACCTTTCCTTATCATTTGTCACTAGCCATGCTGGAGCCTACATCCTTGCTGTCCTCCTGGCTAGCAAAGTCCCAACCATTTTGTGAGTATAGCAGTGAAAGGGGAGGTTATCAGAACCCGATTCTGACCTTTTCTGTAAATGTAGAGGGAATCAAGTAAGCTTTCAGAGTAAGCTGGCAATATAATAAAAACTTCAGTGGAGTTATGTTATTTAAAGGTAAGGGAAATTTATGATACAAATGAAGAATTAGTGGAGAATTTTATTTCATGAAGGTGGCCCCAAGTCATTGGGGTGTCCCTTCCAACTTCTCTTGGCATTGCCGCTGTACCCAGTCTTACACCAGCTCAGCAAAGCCTAGGCCACAGCTTCCGACCTTGCTGCTCTGGCAGGTGATTCAGTATTTAGATTTTCTGTAATCCAGATGTCCCCAAGATGTGGCCTGTAGTCAATGCACAGCTTTGTGAAGCCCTTGCAAGGTGCTTGCAGCCATTTGATTCTCAGTTCAGCAGCATGCTTCCAGCCTTCCCTGAAGTCTCAAGCCAGCCCCAGCTCTTATGGCACAGAAGTGACTAGGTGCCTGAGCCCTTATAAGACTTAGAGATAAGTTTTTCTCTTCCACATGGTAAAAGTTGTTGCATTTGTTCCTCTTCTCTGTGCTCTTTCCATGCAATCTGTTCCATGGAGACAGGACGGTTGGGGAGGTTTCAGGGGGATGCTCTTCCTCACTTCTTGTCACTCACAGTGTGAAAAGCTCTACAAATCCTGCCATGAGCACATCTCTCACACCTCAGTTCATCCTTTTCTGAGTACCTGCAGGTGACAGAGACAAGTACTTACACAGGACACTCTCCCACCAGAGTCTGAACCACCCTTTTGGCTCAAAGGTCTGTAAGGTGTGCAACTGTGAGATTTTTTTTCCTTACAAATTCAAGCCCAAATTAAAAGTAGAGGTCCTGTAAGACCATGCAGTGCCCAAACTTTTGATGTGTGAAATGTGTCCTTGTGTGAACTCTGTGGCTATTCAAACCTGCAAAGGTTTTGTTCATTGTATTTATCTGAGAGAGCTGAGAGCCTATCCCTGTATCCTGCCTGCACAGCTCATAGCCCTTCTGAGAGCTCATTAGGCAATTGAATTTCACATAGGACCTGACCAAAAGCCCACTGGAGCCAGCAAATGATTTCCAATTGATCCAAGCCCTTGAACTGCAGTGGCACAGGCGAAGCAAATTGTGCAAACTTTCTGCTTTCAACCCATCAGGATGCAGTATTTGAATTTTTCTACTTTTCCTCTTTTCTTTTTTTTTTTTTCTTTTTTTGACTTTGAAATATTTAGACAGATTTTCCCTCTCTAAACCTGTTTGCATTTCTGAATGCAGTTACTAGTCAGGGAGAAGAAGAGTGGTAGGAAGGAAGCAAGGCAAAATGGTGAATGGGACTGTAAATAGAGCTTTTTTAACACACCAACAGCCAGGAGAGAGAGAGTGAACCACAAACAATTGGCAAAATAATTACAGTATTAAAAACAATAGCAAGAAATCATAATATATTATGGCTTTACAATTAAATAGTATATTTTACCTGATGAGCTCCTTGTGCTTTATGAACTTCAATTCAGTAAATCTTCTTCATTCACATAATACATGGGAGGCAATCTTCAGAGTCTCCAGTGAGTGCAGAAGCTGGGAGTGCAAACCACACTGCCCTTCCTGAGGAAATAAACACTTTGCTTTGGAAAAGCGTGCTTGCTACACTTGCTCTGGCAAAATTCTTCCCCATTCAAACAAAAGAGTAGCTGAGGCAATGAGATTAATTTACCTGAGCTTAGTCAGGGCAGTTTAAGGTGAGAGAACCTGAATTTCTTAAGCAGCAGCTGGCAAAGACTGTGAACAAATTGCAGCTGGAAAAGGAGGAGAAGCAAAGGTTACACGGATGCTGCATTAACTACATCATCCAGCTTTTCTGCCTCCTGTTTGCCTGTTTTTCCTTTTGCCTGATTTGTTGAACCAGGAAAAACAAATGAGTTTTCAGCCTGGAAGCAGACTTAGTTTCAAAAAAAAAGGAATTTTAAAATGTCTCCTCTGCACAACTTAAAACAACATCACCGTCAATAGACTGGGAAATAAATGCTCCTCTATGTGTATGCCAGCTGTCGGGCTTACACTAAACAAAGTTCTTAATTAGTGGTAATGAGCTGGCAAACTCCAGAAAGTTCATAACCAAATATTTTTTTTATAATTATAATCACTTAAAAACAATAGCGTATTACAAATGATGACTAACAAGGACAATGCAAATGTCAACTAGAAAATATAGCTCTAATCATCATAACTTCCCTTAAAGCACAAATCATTGCAAGTTCAATTTCTGTTGGGGGAAAAACTAAAAGCTAGGGACAGACAGACAAAAAAGTGCTGTGAAAATAAAGAGCAGAGCCATTCTGCTTCCCATACAGGATTCTGAAAAGATGGCCCAGAAATTAATGAGAAAATGCCATGAATTGTCGCACAAAGTGATGGTCCCTATGATGCTGTGCTTGGTAACCAGAAATCTCCTGCACTTTCAACTCGGGACTGGGGGAGGCAGGTGAGTGGCCTGTGCATTGGTGTCACCACCTTGCAGTGAGATCCAGTTGCCTTAACATGGGTAGCTAGTGTCATTTTAGACAACTCAGAATATTAGTCCTAATTTTCAGCTATTTCAGGCTTATTCAATTACTCAACACATCCACACAAAACTGGCCAAGAGGACATAGGGCCCATGGAAAAGCTATGGTCTTGTAGAAGTGCAGCTGGAAGGCAGGTGGGAGAAAAAGGGAGTAAAACTACATTAGATGCTTGTATTTAGACATCTGGAAAAAAAGAAAAAAAAAGAAAAAAAAAAGCAGGAAAAGTTTCAGGTCCTATCAGCCTTGTGCTGGCCCTGCAACCCCACACCCTGACTGCCTCAGTATGGACCTTTCCCACAAGACATTATCTGGAAGTTGCCTCATGTGGAGGTATTTAAGGCAAGAACAAATAGGTTGTATATTCAGGCAGGGCCACAAGTTATCTGCCTGCTCATTGTCTTCTTAAGAAGGAGAAGAAAGGACTGTGCTGGCATTTCTCTGTGGAGGGTGCACCCTTCAGACCGGGAGGCAAGTGAGCATATCCAAGGGAGATTGCAGCACAGAGCAGCAGGGCTCTCAAGGAGCAGCATCTCTGGGTTCACTAAACCTGAAGAGTTTGCATGTGGGAGGTGATACTGAAGGCAGGAGAGGGTCTCAGGTTTCCAAAGGGGCAAGTGCAGCGATAGAAAATTATCTGTGGTCTCTCTTCAACTTCTGTTACATTATTGGCAATACTGAAGATTTGAAATTTTTAGATTATTTTTGTGGTGTTCATTTGGGGATTATTATTTTTTGCCCCAACCTTGAAGGGCACAGTAGAAAACTATCCCTGTAGAGCACAAAGTGAGCATTATAAAAACACTTCGCTAAATGGAAAATATCAACCTGCAAAGCCATGGAGAAAGATGTCTCCCATCCATCATGGTGACACTGCTGAAGGCCAAAAGAGAGATGTTTGATTTAGCTCCCTGTGACAGCAGTCTTTCAACCAGTGATTCTCTGCCACATTGCATGGAAATCTAAAAGGTAACTGGCAGCACAGGCATCACTTATAGACACTCAAGCACAAATAAAAATGGTGGTGGTGGTGGGGGGGGAAGCATAATCGTAGTTTACAAAGGGGTGGGGAGGGATGTGAATTATTCTCCCCTTAGTATTTACGGAGAATAGAACTGCCATTTGTGCTGCACCAACAAAATGGGAAAGCAGGGTCTACGCTCAGCACCAGAAGCTTGCCTTCTCTATCATATCTGGGTAGTTTCAAGGTGGATTTAACCAGGGACTAGGGATGGTGCATCTCTCCCAGTGCATGTGTGTGTGCATGTGGAGGGTTGTGTGTCAGGGCAGGAGCAAACACCACCCTCTCTCGTGATTCCAAGCAGTTTCCTCCCTTGCATCCATATCTAAGCAGCACCTTAAAATCAGCATTCAGCATCCTCAAAAAAATTCAAGTCTTCCAAAAAACAGTACAAGATAAAAAAAAAGTTACTTTTTTACCTCTTTTACTTTCTGATCCTTTTTGCCATGACTTGACTGAGTACCTCCAAGTCATTGACCACAGCATAATATAGTTTAAAATATATTAGCTTAGGTACTAATAGCAGTCTGGCTGCAGAAAAATTTTGGCACAGACAGAAAATCCCATTTGAAAAGCCTGGAAAATTAGGTCAGGCTTTGAGTTCTGTGCTGGCAAACCCATATTGCTGCTATACCAACCTGGCCAGCTGGAGGACAGGACAGCTTTAACTTCAACTGACGTGAAGTTGCCACCAGGCTGATAGGGTGGGTGTACAACTTCAGGCTGAGAAATTAATATATAACCTTCTCAAGAATACATTTAACTGATAGCCCACAGGAAACAGCAGCTGTATTATGGTGTTTATTCACAATAAGACCTCTGGGAGTGTTAGGCACTTTGTATACACAGGGGCTGTGATGGTTGGAGGTACCGTACTGCCCACCTATCTCTATGGGTTGGTTGCAGATTAATTAGTGCAATTAAATTCTGCTCACTGGTAGCTCAAAAAATTTTCAGTGAGATTGGAGGATAGATTATCAACTCATCCAGGGCAATTTTGCAGCTTCTCTTCGTGAGCCTGGATATATATTCGTGCTTACATGCCATATTTACATTGGAGAGCTATTTCAGAGGTACCCAGTCTCGCCACACCCTGGACCAGGACACTGCTGTCTCTGGAACGGGACACTTTATAACCACTTCAGGAGAGCCTACCTAAACAAATTAGCCTTTCTGAGAGGCAGCTAATTATTGGCCCAAGAAGGAGCTTAGAGCTTACACAACTCTTCACATCACCTTTAGACTCTGCATGGTATTGTATGGCACTGGGTGGGTGTCCCAGCCCTCTTGGGCTCTTCCCATTGGGCTTTTTTGTGCAGCTTCATGCAAACCAAATGATATAACTCTTGTGGGGACTAATAACATGCAGGGAACTACAAAGTCAGGGAGGGACATTTTGGTCCAGGCAGGGCTTTGCACAGTGGCTGCTCAAGCCCAGACCAAGCTGGAGGAGCTCACAGTCAAGCATCAGCATCACCACCCCCTGATGCTGACATACGGTCAGTATTCTTTTGTACATTAATTTAGGTTGGTAGCTGGCAGAGATGTATCTGAATTACCATTTTGACTAGTCACAGAAAACATCCAGATACAAGTACTGTTGCTACATACCTGTGCTTTCTAAAACCTAAAGGACGGCGTGCAAAATCGCCTTAATGAAGAGAGACAACGATAAGATGTTGTCTTGTTTGCACACTGGCCAGCCGGGCTGGCTGTGTGGATAGTACCTTCCATATGGAAATACAATGACAACTGGTTTGAATGGTGCCTTTTGAGGCTTTTTGCTAGCTGGAACAACTCCACAGCCTGATCAGTACCCAAAGCAAGGAAGGGACTGAATCATATTTGGGCTCCATGCATTTGTTCCAGTCTGAGAGTGAAGGAATTAAACAGCTACTGATATTCTGGCTGTAAAGATTTGGCAAAGCCCATGGTAAATAAAATCCCTGCAACCAATGGCTCCAGTACTGTCTCATCTGCATTAAGAAATCAAGCTGGTTCTTGTCACTAGAGTGTCCCTTCAGCTCTTTTGCCTTTGTTGTTGTTGCCTACATATAAATGAGGGTGGGAGTAGAACCTCTGACCTTTTTTTTTTTTTTTCCTGCTTCTTTTATTAGGCTTCTGCTGCCACAAACCATCATACACTGATGAAAGACAAAATGAACAACTCTGAAATGCAGTTTAACTTGGTCAGAAGCCAAAAAGACAAGGAGAAGTAGAGCCAAAGAACTTGAATATGCCTGGAAGAAATGACCTTTTTTTTTTTTTTTTCCAGAATTCCACTCAGTAATCCTATCATTATTAAAACAAAATGCAATGTCATAACATGGACCTTGTTGGTTTTCGTATATGATTTCATAAAAATGACAGAAAATGCAGCTTATGATGTCTTTTAAACAAATAAACTATTTAACTGCCTCAATAACATTTGGAAATTTGAGATAAAGCCAAAGCCCCATGTCTTATATTAACAAATTACTAGCTCCTAAAGCAGACCTGCATAGCCCATTGTGCAATTAGTGACAAATACAGTGCCTGTGACATATTTAGAGCATGGAAAATAGAACTGGTCTGTGTGATGTATGAAGACTGGATAATGATTGTAAGTGATGGTCTGTTTGTACATCTGAACAAAGCAAAGAAAGCAATTAGCCCTTTCCATAAGCCCTCCATCACTGATAGGTTGTCATGCTTCTTTTAGCCTGCCTGGGACAGAGGAGTGGAGAGGAAAAAGAAAGACAGAGAAAAGTGGGGAGGAAGATTATTCCTGGCTGGGTGACCTGGGTGCCATATTCTGTCACCTGCTTTTTCTATTTCAGTCTCTTTACCATCCCAGTTCATCATTTGATATCCTGCCTCTCTATTAGTCCCTTAACCAGCTCCTTGGAGATCAGCATGTCTGATCCACGTGTCTTGCTCCAGACAACCTCCTTCCTGCACCTCTTTCTCCTTAGTGGCCTTATTCATGTGCCAAACGAGATAGTTTTATGGAAGAAAGCAGCGTAAAAACTAGAGAGCTGTTTGCCCCTTCTTGCATCTTCTTCCCCAAAAAGGAGAGAGGAAAAAAAAAAAAAAGAAAAAAGAAAACAAAAGACAAAAAAAAAAAAAAGTGAACTATTTCAGAAGAAATAGAGAAAAGATCAAAGAACAGATCCACTGCGCACATGTAAGTAGACATTGTGTGTGGTTCTGCCCCCAAACCATTCCTTCCTTAGGTAAGTTACAGTGGACCTGGAATATGTTCAAGGGGAAGGAAAATGGTGATTTGAGGAAATGGATGGTTTCTGTATGAGGAACAATTGAGGAGATTAACACTCACCATGCTGCAAGTAGAGATGAAACAGTTTAAGGAAGAAGTATGAGAGAGGTCCATAAAATCATGAGGCCCAGAGTTTTTGTGACGAGAGAAAAAATTGTTCCCTGTCCCTAGTGGACAGCTAAGGGGTTTCATATAAACCAGCTGGCAGGTCCAGACGAAACCCAGTCAAAGCAAGAGGATTCAGACATGCCAGTTAATCCATGGAGCTCACTGCTGCTGCCGTCTCCCTTTCTATCTTTTTCAATATTTGCTTTCAGTCTTGTACTAATTGGCATTAGTATATGAGGCAGTATCCTAGAAACATACCTGCACACACTCTTTACAACAGCTGTAATCGACGAGTTGTTTGTGCCATTCTGTATACATCGTAATTGCGGAAGATACTGGCCTGACTCATAGGAGCTGACACGAGTTTCACACCATATTCCCCCTTCTGCTCAGCTCAGGAGGGAAGCTGTGATCATCATGGAATCATTCAGGTTTGAAAAGACCTCTAAGATCATCTAGTCCAACCTTTAACGTAGTACTAAAGTCCACAACCAAACCACACTACTTAGTTCTACATTTAACACGTTTCTCAAAGACCTCCAGGGATGGTGACTCAACCACTTCCCTGGGCAGCCCGTTTCAATGCTGCAAAACCCTTTCTGTAAAGAAATTTCTCCTAATCTCCAACCTAAACCTCCCCTGGTGCAACTTGAGGCCATTTCCCCTCGTCTTATCACTTGTTTAGGTTGACTGGGAGCTTACTTCTGAACCGAGCTTGCCTGCAGTGCTGGACTGGGATTCAGGTATTTCAAGTATGTTATCTGTAGCCTTGCTCTCTTGTCTCTGAGTATATCAGTATCTTTCTCAGGGTCACTGGGTTGCCATCACAGCTTATAAATTCTGCAAAACTATTTTCCTCCCCTGACATACAAAGAGCCAACACTGTAGAAACTCTGGGGACAGTTTCTCCTCTGGAAGTGAAGAGGAATGGGCACAGGCAGCGAGACTGGCATAAGAACATCTGAGAGGGATTTGCAGATTTTCACTCTTGTTACTCAAAACAGCATGAAAAACAACCTCCTTTAATCTTTAGTAAAGAAAAAGCTGGCTGAGGACTTCACAGACAAATGCAAAATGCTGAAGGATATCATGGAAATAAATGATACATTTAACCTGGGGTCAAACAGAAGAGAGAAAGAATGAGCTTCAGATAAGAGAGCAGCAGGTAGGAGGGAATGTAAAATATGAGGGGAAAACACAGGGCTAGGATAGAAACAAACAGTAAAAATGCCTTCTTTGTTCTGTGGCTTCCAGTTCTGATTGGCTGGTTGGGCATTTTTATAAAGGAGGTTGTACATGCTTTAGGTTTGAGGGGGCTTGTTTGCTTGGTTGGTTTTGTGTGTGTTTTATTTTTGTTGTTGTTTGTTTGTTCGAAGGAATAAAGCAACTTCTGTGAAGTGGTAGATGAACAGTTTTTTTTGAAGTATATCTGATGCTTATTTGAAGGAGAGGGGGAATTCCTTGGATTTTCATACAACAAATAACAAATTAAATAAAATAAAACTTCTGTAGATTACAGCAGGTCAGCTCCATCAGACACCTTAATGTCTGTGCATATGATCATTAAAACCTTAAAATATAATGCATGTTAATTCGTGTTAGTCAAAATATTTTCATTGTGTCACATTTGATTCTTATATCCACCTACCTGCTACCCAGTGATTTTTCCTTCTCTTTTGGCAGGAAATGGGAAATGATATCTATTAACTTTTACTGACATGAAGGGGAAAAAAAAAAAGTTTCATGATAAGAAATAAGGCAGGCCTTTGTTTTCCCTTCCTTGTACAGTGAAAGAATTAATTATTATAAAATACACCAGAAAGAACTATTTCTTCTTTGCCACTTCAAATCTCAGCATCTTGTCGGGTTGCTGTAGGGTCAAGATGTGGAGATGGCATGCACATAAACCCAGGTGATGCGGTCTGGTTGGGCTAGGACTGGCTCTGGAAGTTGTCAGGTTCAGGAATGAGTTTGTTTTGAGATGAGGATTCTGCTCGCACCAAGGACTCGGCAGGAATGTGGGAGTTCACCTCTCACACACAAAGTGTTGCCGACAGGAGTGTTTCCTGCATCTTGCTTCTACTGCCTTCCACTGAGCTTACAGTAACATCTTTATCCTCTGGTTTGAGAAGGAAAACAACAAAATCCACTCGTTGCCCTTACCAGCCATGTTTGCCCCAATTTTGTCCATGGTGCCCCCCACCTCACCCAATGAATTTACTAGTTTAGTGCAGAAGCTACTGTGCAAAATTTCCTTATTAGTTTTGCAACAGTTCAGCGAAGTGGCTCTAATAGCCCCTTCTGGCCTTTGTGTTTGTACTTCTTTGAATATTTGCCCCTGCAGTCATATGCAAACAGGTCCAACAGAAAGAGGGTTGGAAACCAGGAGTCCCTTCATCCTGTTCCATTCACAGACCATCAGGTCAGCCCTTTCTCAATGTCTATTATTTACCATATATAGCCCAATTTTCAGAATAGAAAGGCAAAGTCATACCGGAGTCTTTTACCAGTTTATCAATCCTTTTAGCTTTTTCCAGTCCTTTATGCTCAAGCCTGTCAGGTGATTCCACTGAACCAAAGCCCAGTGAAGCTAAGACCCTTGTCTCAGAAATCTAAGTATTTCTCTTGCTCCTTTTTCGCTTTTTCAGCAGCAATTAAAGGAAAAAAATGTCCCCTTATTACAGCCCCATCACCTGCTGAATCATCAGTCGATATCCTGCCTGTGTGTGGGAGGTTTTTTAAAAATACTAGACTCATTAATCCCTGACCTAGTGATTTATATTGTGATCCTTGGTGGGAAGAAAATGCACTGAGGTCGTGAAGTGGGGGACTGAAATCAAGAGTGCATTGTAATAGAGTGAGCAAATGGTACCCTAGATGATAGAAAACTGCAGGCAGGAGGAAGGGAAATATCAGGTCTGTGTGAAATATGCCAATTTAAATTCTCACAATTTTGACAGATCAAAACCCATGAGGTTTTATATGAGGTGGTTTTGTGTTTTCAGAGGTCTTGCTTAAGTCACAGGCAAAGCCCAGCATTGCATACACAGCCTGGTGGACTTGCCAGATGCTTATATGAGCTAGTGAGACTAACCAAGCACTTTCATTTCTAAGATGCTCTTCTTACTTGCACATGGATATTTCCTGCAGATGACTGGCTTCCAAAGATTCTCTCATCCAAAGGCTTCAGGTGACAAGCAATAGTCTCACTCACCCATCTGAAGGCACCAGCTAGGTTAGGTTTTTTTTTCAAGCAAGGTCTTTCCAACTACTACATGCTCAGCAATGTAAATCTTGGCAGTCCTCCTCCAGGCTCTGCCCATGGGTGGGTACCACTGAACATCAAACAGACCACCTCTTCAGGAAAAAAAAAGATGAATAATCCAGTTTTTAACCTCAGGGTTTCTTGAAAATCAGCTTCTTTTCTTTAAAATCCTTCTTCGGGATGTTCAGAGCGTGTGGGCCTGGTGTGCTCTTTGCAGACTGGGATCTGTTCCACGTTCTTGTGGTGTATGGTTAAGCACCCAAAATGCCTCCCTATGCACTTTGTGTTTGCCAAAAGGGCCCTCACAGAAGCAGTTTCCCCTTTCTTAGCATCAGGTTGGCTCGAGTCACAGTCAACACTGGAAAAGGGAGTTATGGTGAGGAGAGAAATGTCCTCTGAGGGCCTACCAATGCCAAGCTCTGCTGCACTTTGCACAAACCAGAGCTGGTGTGACTTCAAAGACTGAAAACTGTCCTGAGGTCTAATGCATTTATCAGGTGTTTCCCTGGATAAGTCCCTTCTCTCTCAACTCTTTAAGAGTTTTCTTGGCACCAGATAATAGTAGAGCAAACCCCATCTTGCCTATGCATGTTCGGTTCAGATCAGCTGAATTAATTTCTCTTAATTAAGACAGTTCCTACTCTGCCAATTGCCTCTGGATTTTTACATCCTGCAAACCCCAGCTGCAACATGCAGTGCGGCTCTAAGCACACGAAGAAATATCAGCTGAAACTTGCGGCTAAAAATAGGCAGGAAACCTTTGTGGGAATAGGTTTCATATTTTTTTGCAGACCAATTTCTCCAATCTTACTGCTGGTAAATCTTCAGGGAAATATTTGTCTTCATTTTCAGCTTCTTTAAAAGGAAAGTTTTAGTTGTTTCCGTTTCTTTTCACCCTTAGGTAATCTTATGGTAAGTGAAACAGTAAAGTTCAAGCTCAGTCTGAGACCAATCCAGAGAAGCACTTAACAGTGTGAAACGTCCTACTGACTCCCAGAGGGACTGCTTGAATATGTCAGCGTGCGCTCACGCTTAAGTGCTTTGCTGCAGGGGAGCTTCTGATCCCTCCCTCTGAAAACCTCAGGACCTCAGGAATGTAGCCCAGGTGGGTGCCAATTTGACTCCGGGAGAGGCAGGAGAAAGCAGAGAGCTGCTTCCTCTCAGGGTGGTTGATGCACATGCCCACAAACCAAAGGAGAGGTTTTGGGAGGAGCCCCCTGTGAACGCAGCGGTGGCACCAGGAGATGTGACTGCCCCGTCTCTGCTCCCCACTGCAAAGTCCAGGAGATCACTGCAAATCCGGTGGCACCACGGGATTAAGACGACAGCCCACGCTGCGAGGTACAGCTGATGAGGTACAGACATGTGGGCTCTTTCCCCGACCTTCCTACGCAGACAGGACACCAGATCCAGGCACGGTCCAAATCTGCAGCTGTTCGCAGGGGTGTCAGAGTCCTTGAGCAGAGGCAGTTGTCAGCACCGTGAGTTGCAAAGCGGCGACAAGAGGCTGCTGCACAAATCTGCCTGGGATCTCTGGCTTGGAGGCCATGGTGCATCTTTGTTATATAACAGAGGCTTTTTTTTTTATGCAACTGCTCCTCCAGCACTGCCCTGCTATATCCGATTATTATGGAGGATGAAAAACATTGTTATTTTTAACAGCTGGATCAAGGCTCAATGGGCTTAAAAGAATATTTGGAAGCAGCTGCTTCCGTGAGGCTTCCCAGACAGTGGTGACCACTGCAAAAGCTGTTCGCCTCTGTTTTGGAGACTCTGCTTTTCTACACCGCTGATATTGCCTTGCACTCTCAAATGAAAGGCTGGGTCCTTTTTCCCTAAATGTTGTAAACTACTTGTTGCCATTCATCCAGACAATGCAACAACAGCTTTCCAAGAGGTATCTTTCTATCATATAAGGAAAAAAATAATAGCCATGCTTCTGGAAGGGACTATCTCAGTGTGTAGCCTGCTTTTTGCATAGGATATCTATCACTAAGTGCCTGTTGTCAAAAGCAGTTCATACACTGTGCACTGTCAGCATTATTTATCAAACGCCCCATTCATTCTCAATTGCCAAGGGCTGGTGGTATTGTTACAGTAAAGAAAGAGAGTGTGATCCTTCCAACAGTGATATTCCTGGTGTTAGTTTCTGTGGTTAGACACTGCTGAGCATACCGTATGCAATTGCAATTTATAGTGATTTAGCATCTCCCCAGCTTAGGCAGAAATAGCTTGGGCTACTTCTCTGTTCTCGTGAGACCTCTGGGCACCCGGACCTATTAGAGGGGATCCAGAGGAGGGTCACAAAGATGGGCTGGAACGCCTCTCCTGTGGAAATAAGCTGAGAGAGATGGAGATGTTCAGCCTGGAGAAGAGAAGGCTCCTTGGAGACCTTACAGCAGCCTTCCAGTACCTAAAGGGGGCTACAGGAAAGCTGTGGAGGGACTCTTTGTCAGTGGGTGCAGTGATAGGACAAGGGGGAACGGCTTTAAACTAAAAGAGGGTAGATTAGATATAAGGAAGAAATTATTTGCTCAGAGGGTGGTGAGGCACTGGAACAGGTTGCCCAGAGAAGCTGTGGGTGCCCCATCCCTGGAGCTGCTCAAGGCCAGGTTGGATGGGGCTTTGGGCAACCTCGTCTGGTTGGAACTAGGTGATCTTTAAAGTCCCTTCCAAACCAAACCATTCTGTGATTCTATGACCTGGGGGAGAGAAGAGAGGAGGGGGGAGGGAAGAAAAAAAGAAAAAAAAAAAAAAGGAAAAGGAAGGAAAATAAAGGTCATGATTTGCCCTCATCTTTCCCAAATAAAAACAGAATTTTCAACACAAGTTACTCAGCCTCTTGTGTTCCATCCAAAAAAGAAACCATAAAAGGGATTCTCATTCAAGATCTCATCCGTGAGTCCAAAACTCAGATTAAAACCCTGATCTTCCTAAAATTTTAGGAGCTGGGATAGTGGCTTGTTCCACACATCAGACAGTGCAGATCCTGGCTGAGTTGTTCCATCCCTTGGAGGTGTCTGAAGGAAGTGGGCTGTCTCCATTCTCTGGCTCTAGATCAGCATCAACAAGGCAGGGAGTACTTTATTTTAATAAATCAGTATTTTCACGCATTTTAAGTCTCAAGCTATTCAGATTTATTAAACTGATTATTTATAGCCTTGCATGGCTGAATTCCACTTATTTTCTGTACTTTCTCAGGCCAGAAGTGGCTGTCTGACAAATACTGGGTAGTTAGAGCAGTCTGTGGGGCTTTACGGTCCTAAGCATCTGGAAACAATTCCAGTTATATTTCTGTTAAGGGTGGGATTCTCCTCATATACCTTGAACCAACTGAGAGCTGGCTGAGTGGTGTGAGCAAAGTCTAACTTTCCTTATTGTCAGTGCCTAGGAGAAATGTACCTCTTAGCAGAGGATGACTTCTCCTACCTTAGACATCTATTTTTGGATGGGGCAGCTAATCCAACACACGACTTGTAGTGACCACATCCAGTTAGTACAGGCTAGGTACAAATTTAGTTCTAGGTAGCTGAAGACAATTAAAATTAACCTCACATGGAAATTCAAAACAAACTCTCAGTTGTTTAAAGCAAGAAGAAAAATGCATTAAAATCAAATTTTGTCGTGAGTTGCATGTTACATTAGATTGAAATCTCACCAAGAGAGCCAAAATGTTATCAAGTGGCAAAGCCTGAGTTTTTAACAGTTGGTGTAACTTGACATTACAGTTTAATCCCACACATCTGTGCTAGTCCATGTCTACAGCACTGTAAAAGGAAGGCTAAGAATGGTGCAAATGGAAAATACATGGGAATGGCAGAGTGTGGAGGCATCAGCAGGAGCATACAGCAAGGGCAGGGTTCTCAGAATGGACTGTGTATGGACTGTGTTAAAGATGTGAAGATTAGCAGGTCATCATGACCCCAGCGCATCTACCTGCAGCTTCTCAAGACACCCAAGCCTGGAGATGAAGAAGAGTAGTGACCTGAAGACGTGCAGAGTGGGTTAGGATGGAGAAAACGATCACTGCCAGCTCTGAAAAACTACAAAAATGCCTACTGGAAATCATGGTCACCCACCCAAGCAAAACCCAGGAGTCCTGAGGAGGTCTTGACAGCTGGTGTCACTTGCCGTCTATGTTATCACAGTGGACCTACCATCCAGACACAAACCTTGTGGTGCCTGGCTGCTGCTACCTGTGAGCATGAGAGGGAGTGTGAGTGAGCGAAAACTTTTTTCTTTCAGTTTATATTTTGCAAAAAAAGCACCTTTCCCCCTGAAAGGTCATGGATGTTGCCATGACTGTATCTGGCTTGGATATTCCCTTCACTTGTTGATGCTCTATTGCAACTGTGGTAATATACTCATAGGCTGGGTGCAAACTGCTAGTTTAGAGCAAGAGACTTTTTTTCTAAAGGGACACAGAATGCACATCCTGTTCCTGTGAACTATAATAAGCTAATTGAAGAGAACTGCTGTTTAGAGAAATATTTATTTCTTTTGGTTAAGTGGGGAACAAAAAATAAATAAAGTGTTAGAGGACTATTTGTGCTATCTCAGAAATAAAGATTCGATGCCTGGAAATGACTGGTGCAACCTGCCACAAAGGAGATATATTCAGTCATTTCAGCAGAGTAAGATAATGATGAAGCTGATGTTAATTTAATCTTGTAATCACAGATTGTTTCAGGAACAGAATCATCTAAAATATCTGGTCTGTGTCAACTTGATGTTTACAAATAAACATTGAAGTGGAATTTAAACTCCATCTAAAATGAAATTAGAAGAGTCACCTCTGTGGTGCAGTGAATACACTGCATTGATCTCCAGCAAGCAGTTTCTCCTTTGGTAGTTTTGCACAAAAAGCTAATTTCAATATAACGCTGAGCAACATCAGCACATTTTAGATTCTTTCTTTCATCACACAATGTTATTTTTCTCAAACTGCAAAAAATCCTGAGTTACATGCTTAAAATCATAAACTTATCTTTAAAATCTTGAAATTTTGGCCAGGAATTGCCAAAATGTGGTTTTAATGCAAATGTTACACCCTGTCATACTGTTGTTTGCCTTTGTGGATTACGGAGTTGATACTAAGGAAGGTGCCAGTATTCCAAATTGTTTATTTATTTTTATTTATTTATTTTTATTTTTATTCAGCTGACACCCTCAGATCTTCCCTTCAATCTGCATATATATTCACTCAGGGAAAAATAAATAAATAAATCACTAAGCTAAATCCTGATGCACAATGTTTTCATGGTTTCAAAAGAGTGACACTAGCTAATACCAGCTCATCACCAGTCATCCTTGGGTAGGTTCTGTTTGATGCGAAACATCCATGTCTCTAATCTCTCTCACACTCAAAAAAAAAAAAGTCTCAGAAAAATACTGGTTTCTGGACCTTTGATCAAGCCCCAGACAGCCGAAACCAGAGTGGGTGACAGCCTGTGAGGCACCTCACTGCCACCTTTCACGACTTCAGTGGCCATGCAAAAATCACAATTTCTCAAGGATTTATTACAATGGGAATGCCCTCACTGTGCATTGAGATCAATTGAACTCACCTTGCACATGAGAACTTGTTTTGTAACTGCTCCTCCTCCTTCTATTTATAGTGTGACAGCAGAGAAACCAAAATCCAGATGCTGTCGGCTTCATCTTCTATTGCCCCCATTTTAAACGACAAACTCCAGTTAAACATATTTCATATGTCTATGAGCTTTCTTGCAGGGCTTAGAGTCATAACCGTTGGACAACATTTTGGATGAGCTTGCTCTGTGCTGTCCCCTGGGTGCAAAGCAGGCAGAAACCCAAATGGACAGAGATCTTCTCAATAGAGAACAGTCTTCAAGCTGAACGTGGCATGATTTCTCTTCACTTAAAACACTCACTTCTGTCTCAGCTAGTTATTCTGAGCTGCCCAGTGGATATCTAGCTATTACTTTCTGAACAATCTAGGGTAAAATATGTCTTATCCTCAATTTGGTTGCCAATACAGGCTGGAGGAATTATGTTGTGGTTTAATGCTGGTTGGCAGCCAAGCCCCACACAGCCGTTTGTTCACTCCTCCTCAGTGGGATGAGGGAGAGAATCAGAAAGGTAAAAGTGAGAAAGCCTGTGGGTTGTGATAAAGGCAGCTTGCTAAGTAAAGCAAAAGCTGTGCATGCAAGCAAAGCAAAACAAGGCATTCATTCACTACTTCCCATCAGCAGGCAGGTATTCAGCCACTTCCAGGAAAGCAGGGCTTTATTGGGAATACAAATGCCACCTCTCCGATCGTTTCCCCTCTTCCTCCTTCACCCCACATTTGGCTGCTGATCACAACACCATATGGTATGGAATATCATTTTAGTCCCTTAGGGTCAGCTGTCCTGGCTGCGTCCCCTCCCAGCTCGTTTTGCACCCCCAGCCTCTCTGGCAAGGCAGCACAAGAAGCAGAAATGGCTCTGTGCAAGCACTCCTTTAACAACAACTAAAATATTTGTGTGTTATCACCACTATTTTCATCAAAAATGCAAAACATAGCATCATGTGAGCCTGCACAAGAAAATTAACTCTATCCCAGCCGAAAGCAGTACAAATGTATACCCCAGAAGTACTTGTTTCTTTCTCCATGCTGACTATGAAGGGATTGTGACTCCAAAGCTGACCTTCTCAGGCAGACATATCTACTCTGCCGATGTCTTAAGGCAGGTGAGATACGTGCCAGCTGTGGCATTACAGATTAGTGAACCCTCATTCATGATTTGTGTTGTCTTCAGCAGTGGATATTGCCAGAAAGAGACCAGGTCTGAATTCCCTCAGGCGCTGTACAAATAAAGTCCTTGCTTCAAAGCCTAGATCTGACTTATCTAAGGCAGACAAAGAAAAGGTAAACAAAGGTAAACAAAGACAAAAGATAAACAAAGCAGTTGGCCCAAGGTCACACTGTGGATTGTGGGCTGATTTGTCAATGAACTGGCTGTGGAAAAGGACCTGGAGATGTATAAGCTTATTTAGTTTGTACATCAGCTTAGTAACAACGTACTTGATTTTTATTATTTATTTATTTATTTGTTCATTTTTCTTTTCTTAAGCATTATGGAAAGCCAAGCGTTTCAGATTGGTACTAAAAAATAAAAATAATAAAAAAAAAATGTAGACTGATCTTACCTCTTCTGGCTGCTTACTCTGATGCAGCATCCTGGAAAATCTGCCAAGAAACAAAGCAAGAAAAACATCCACACCTAGTGTGTAATTTAGATAAGAAAGCTCCCATATACCTATTTTTCATCTCATATTGCAGCCAACTCTGAAATACAATACATGAGGGAGTCACAGAGTAACCTACAAGACAACATGGCTGTACTTTGATGACGTGAACATAATTTATTTTTATTGTCCTAGACAGTGAAGTCCAAGGACATGACTTGTCATAAAATATAAGAATACAAGAGAAGAAACCAAAATGCACAACTATTTCGATCTGGTGTATGAAGTGTATGCAGAATGCAATTTTTCAAGGGTATTACAGTGTAAAGAAGATCAAGGTCAATGTCAGCATATGTTAATATCTTCTGCTAGAAAAGGAACAATTAGACATCCCAGATAGTAAAGACATTAAAATTTAAAACAAATAAACAAACAAAAACCTGCAAGAGCAAATGTTTGTCTGTGAATGTTATTTTGTTATTTCGCTAAAGACAGAAATACTGATGAGATGGGAAAGTAGTTTGCCCTTTCCTGTAGAGCTGTATCCTATATTCCAAAAAGCCTGGCAATATTTAAAAGATTATTTTTCTTCTCAATTTCCTTAAAAACATTAAAAAATACACCTCTTCAAATAGGATTGGTGTTGAAATCATGTCCTTATCCCCAGTTACTTTAAGCCAAGTAACATTTCATTCACTGACTTGGATATTGATGTGAGCCCTTGACAATCAATACAGTCAAAACATTGGAGGGGGAAAAATAAATAAATAAATAAATAAGAGATAAAGCTGTTTCCTGAGGAATGTTTAAAATGCTTACTGGATTACAGTTAGAAAGGCACAGCCCTTTCCTTTCAGCTTTCAGTGACCTAGCAAGAGACAGTTCCTCCTACAGGTTACTGTTCACAGGAACTTTCCATCACTTTTTTTGTTTACTTTATAGTACTTTATTTTTAAAGAATTCCTTCCGAATTCAAAGTCTATATATGCACATCAGTTTCCCAAAGGAGGTCAGGAAACTGTGATAGAGAATACTGTCACTGGCAGTTGAAGCCCCCCAGTGTAGCATGCTATTGAACGCGATGATCTTAACTCTGTGTAAGGACTGTAAACTTGCTGGGAATGCTCACACTTGCTATCATAAGCAATCAACTAAAAGGTAATGCTTAGGAAAACTGGAAAACAAGTGGGACAATAGCAACATAGGCTTCCTCAGACCTGGCAGCAAGCTGTTGATGTCTGTTAGTCACAGCACCCTTCAATAACATGGTGAGATTATCTCTCTCCTAAAGGGACTTAGCCACATTGGTGCTATTGGTGTCAAGGAATTACATACTCACATGCCTGGAGGATCTGGACCATTCTGAACATTTAGCAATTTCTAAATGAGATCTTGGATTCATGACATTTTAATCTCATTAGCATTCACACAAGTAAAACCTTGTTCAACGCATTATGGGGGAAATTTTTAGAGACTGCCATCACATGTTTTCACTGCAGGCCTGGTTAAAGTAAAGAGGTGCAAGTGACACTTTTTTATTTAGGCTGAATTCAAAGAGTAAATACAGTCAATGTTTGCATAGACAAACAAGAGTATCAGAGCAGCAGCCCACAGCACCAGTGAGCCACTCCAAACTATGAGTCACGAGGTGAGGATGCCAGAGGCCCCACGAGGGGCTGACCTCAACACCTCTTCTTGGTTTAGCGCATCATAAAACGGGTACAGGTAGTGTAAGACAGAATGGAGATGCTCTGCTGGAGCAGGAAAGAGGGAGCTGAGAGACTGAGCTGATCCTGGGCATCAAGCTCACCAGAAAGGTAGGCTTTGATTTCCAAGATGAGAAAACATTTTCTCTGTGGGCTCCTGCTGTGCTCAGGATAACATCAGGCTGGTGATATATTTACAATATCTATTTAGGCTTTCTGTATAACCAGTAAATAGTGGAAGCTTCCTCTGGGGCAAATTTCAGAGCAGGAATTTAACAGAACTGTGCTGGTGACTTCCTTCACTCTTTAATCTGGATAAAACCTCAGGCTACTATTTTCAGGCTCCCACTGCTTCCCGCGTAACGTGGCTGTGTTTCCTGCATCATGAAAGCTGAAGTGGTGATATCGTTCTGTCTCGGAGCAATGTCTATTTTATTAATGTTTTCGAGGTGCAGGTACTATGGTAACAAGCACCACAGACAGTGCCTAAACAGGATTTTATTTGACCAGAGAAGCTGTCTTTGAACAGCTTGACACATTTGTTCATCAACAGCAGTGTGATCCTCTGTCAGCCCACAGGAAAACTCAGCTGAGTTGCAGCTGGATCAGACAATGCTGTGGTGTCAGGATTTCAGAGGTAAGCTAAGGCAGAGCCATCTAAAATGTAAGTGAGAATGAGAAAACACCTAGAGGTTTCGGGAGGCACCAGTATTTATCAGGAGTATGAGGTTATCTCTTCTGAGCAAAGAACTGGGAAAAGCAAAATTGTGCCTAACACATAAGCAGAAATTATCACTCACTCCAAACCAAGAGGTTTAATGCTCTTCTAATCTTGGCACTCTTCAAGGTATTTTGAAATATTGGCAACTTTTGGTGATTGCATTTTCCCAAGAAACAAAGAAGCCCTACCTATTTTCAGACAACACTGAATATGCCAGGAAGAACTCATAAAATCAAATTAAACTTTGGAATAAGCTGTCTGAAGCTAGAAGGACTGCCTGGAGTTGAATGTAACTGCTGAAATCTCCAGTTCATTCACACAGACATAAAATGTTTTACTGTTTTCTTTTTTAGCAGGTTCCACTGACTTAAACTCATATGTTTTCTAGCAGCAAATGAAAGATCTCAAAATAGTAACAGAATATTATTTGATTCAACTCCATCAACAAGAGCAAAAGAGAGACAATGAATAAAAGACAGTTAAGAAAGGCATAGCAGCTGAAAAGAAATAAAACATTGAAAATTGAAAGAATAAATAGGCAAAGAAAAAAAAAAGACAGGAAATGGAGAGAAGAGAATTATGATGTTTTCAGGATTAAAAGGCCATGACCTATCATTTCACAAAAGGAAAAGGTACTCTAAGTTACTGCTTTCCTGTTTTTAGGAGAAGACACTGTGAAATTATGAATGTAAAGAGATCTGTAAGTTGATTTTTAAATTAAAAACCTGATATAAAATATGAAGGGAAAGGTTCCTATTTCAAATATTTACACTAAAGAAATCTATTTCACACAAAAGCAAATGTTCACAGATGGAGAGTTAGAAGTGTAGAGACTTGTGCTAGCAAAAAAAAAACAGGAGAACCAGAAAATTAAATGGAAATGGAAAAGGAAGCAGAGCAACATGCTTAACTTTACCATCCACATATAATTGATGATGACTTACGGACAACACACTAATGTGGTTGTCATTGTGTGTGGGGCAGTGGACACCAACTTCACTGGGTGAGGACACATGTTGCAGTGCACTCAGATGGTGCTCCACCTGGGCAGCCCCTTACATTTAATATCTGCAGTTGTTGGGATTCTGATAATTAGATTGGATGCATGGGTGTATATATATATATATATTAATTATTTTTTGGATAATTCAAATGAATGAAATACAGAAAGCAAGAAAATCTTTTAACAACAGAAATTTTTCATTGTAAATATTTAAAGAGGAGCCTGGGAAAATTTCTGATAAGTTCTTAATATGTAAACAGAAGACACTGACAGTAAAAGTAATTTCAAACAAATTCAATTAAAGTTTGAAAAAAAAAAAAGTATTTTAAGTCATGTAATCATTTTATTGACATCCTCAGAATGATAAAAATGTATCAGTCAGTCCTGTCAGCAATATACAAAATGGGTAGGTACAAAGGTGATAACATAGGAAAGTATTTCAATTATTAGATTGTTATGCCTAGAATTTCAAGTTCTCTAATGGGTCTTCCCTCTTCTACTGGCTAGATTTAAAGACAGAAAGAACATGTATTGATATGAAATGTTATTCTGATGGATAGAATGGTCTGACACCACTTTAAGATACACAGGACACATCACCTGAGGCTTCTGGCTGTTTTGAAGTTTGTTTATTACCATAGAATGGTACCTGCAAAACTCTCCTATTCACCTGGAATGAAAAAATTGTTGTTTAACAAAGGAAACCAAAATAGACATGGAGCTACCCTGCATTCCTTCTCTAGACAAAGGAAAGAAAAAGGTGTTTCCTGAGGACAGTTCTGCAGTGTGAAGATCTCAGTTGCCCTCTGGAGATACCTGTCCCTGTCACCAGAGATTGGAACGATAGGACCAAAAAAGATTGGATAAATCTGAGCTTTTAGCAATAGAAGGCAAACTCCTTCTCTATGATTACTCTGAAGTCTGCGTGGTCCCTGAATGTTGGATCATATAAAATGGGAAGCCTGACTGAGTTGGCAGTTAAACTTTGTGTGGATAACTTTTTACCAGACATGCAACAGTGTGAATTCTCAAGATAAATAATGACATAAATGATAAATAATGACAGGGTGGAGGAGCCCTGGGAGGCTATAATTTGACCTGAGGGCAACTTCTAATTGTGATGAACTTATTCCTCTTTTGTCTTGAAACAATGACTTTGTTTTTCTTCTCCAAGGCCTTCACACTCTAATGTTCTGTAATTAAACAATAGCCCTTACTGTTGAAGGTTTTACTATGTCATAATTTGGCCATGGTATAAACTGGAATGCATAATCCACTACAGTCAATTATTTCTTTGTACAGCCTCAAAACAAAGGATAGATTGTGGTCAGGATAAAAAGACTTAGATCTGGATTCTGAGATCTGAATTACTCAGCTCTCATGTAAGCTAACAGGAGATACATACTTTGTGTTTTGGAAATCTGGGGCAGTGGGTAGAATGAAAAGTTGGCCTATTCTCTGTTCCCCTTGCTCGTTCCTGTCTCTGTTTCTTCTCATTTTGTTTGTCACTCCTCATGTTTTACCGTAAGAAAATAGGGTGAATCAGCTCCCCTTCTTAGACCCTCAAAAAGGAACTTGTTTCACATGACCAAAACAAAACAAAATAAAACACAAACAAACAAACAAAAAAACTCCAGCTGGACATAATCCAGGAAATTCCAATTGGAATTCCAATTAGTATTTTCAGATTTAGAGAATGGTTCAGAATAAATATGTGCTTTTCATTGCACATGGTGAGAAAGATCAATCTAGTAGACAGGATTGTAGGACGATAGACAAAATCTCTTTTTCAGACCGCTGTAACATGTTAGCTTTGACAGTCACAGTTAGATTTATGTTCAGAGCAGTCCTGTGAGTTGCAGGAACAGTCATTCCTGCTTTATAGTTCAAGAAATGAGTTACAACACAGACTTATTAAAGTATGGGGAACTGTATTGAAAGACTAATTATCAATGGTTTAATGTCAAACTGAAATAAAGTATTGAATGGGGTTCTGCAAGAGTCCATCTAGCCCTGTTAAATACTTTCTTTAATGACTTGGATGAAGAAATATAGAATGACCTTATTGAATTAACTGATTATATAAAACTGGAAAATATTTGCAAACATTTTGTAGACTAGGATGGGGATTCAAAAAGATCTCCGAAAATGGATACATATGCTGTAAAAGAATGGAACATATGTTGTAAAGACAAGAGAAAAATTCCATGTTTAGATAGGCATAATCATTCCACAAGATGCAAGGTGAGACATCAGGCCCACATGAACACTCCCACTTGAGATTATGAACTGTACTTTTAGAGCACAACAGCCCTCAGCGTAAAAGGAAATTGCTCCCAGAGGAGCTAAAATATCACTGTGAGTCCCATCAGTTTTTACTCTACAATCAAAGGTGATTTCTTCAAAACTACCTGTCAATACCTGTCATTTACTTAATCACGCTCCTGTTAAAAAAGACTGTATGTATGGCACCTATGTTTCTACCTTGAGGAAAAGGAAGAGATGGCCTGCACCATAATACATGTTGCCCTTAGAAGCTGCGGATGCCCCATTCCTTAAGGCGTTAAAGGACAGGTTGGATGAGGCCCTGGGCAACCTGCCCATGGCAGGGGAGTTGGAACTGGATGAACTTTAAGATCCCTTCCAACCCAAGCCATTCTATGATTCTATACAGGAACATATGTGTTACCACACCTCTTAGTGCCCATGTGGAAGGAGAGACAGTAGGGAATCAGTATATACAAATGCAAAACAAGCCTCTCTCAGTGTTGCTGGATTCTTCTGAATTTCACCAGTTTCTTTACGAAAAGTTTCTAGCTACTGTGTTTTTCTACAATAGCCTCAGAAATGCAAGGTGAGAAAACAGTCTGTGATATGGTCTTCTAGAATAGCAGATCTGCTCAGCCTCATTGACCCCTATGAAGAACTGCCTCAGGTGGCTGTTGACTGTCATAGATATGACCAGTTTTAACATTGTGCTAGTTTCAATTTAAAAACAACAACAAAAAAATAACGCATGTCCTTTCTGTTTTTGTTTTGTTTGTTTGTTTGTTTTTGTGATGTCATCCTGTTTTCGAATACCCCCTGCATTAGATCCCACTTGACACTCAATCAAAATGTTCATGGAGTCATGGAGTACCTACTGGACATGTTCAGTCCTCAGACAGGGAAAGCCTGGCTTGGTGAATCCATAATCATAGAATCATAGAATGAGTCATAGAATGCTTTGGGTTGGAAGAGACCCTGAAGATCATCTAATTTTAAAATGTCTAAATCTAAATCTAAATCTAAATTTAAATCTATATCTATATCTATATATATATAATTTAAATCTAAAATGTCCCATTGGCAGGGACACCTTCCACTACAACAGGTTGCTCAAAGCCCCATCCAACCTGGACTTAAACACTTGTCTCTCACTAACTATAAACAATTAAATTTGTCCACTATGCTCAAGAAAAAGCTTTGGATGTGAGTGCAAGAGGGTGAGATACTAACTGTTAGAAGCAGGAAACTTGGCTACAGAATGGAATCCAATCCTCCATTTAAATTAGACCTTGTTCTATCAAAGCTGTTTCTCATTTTGTCTTTCTGCCTTTCATCCCTCATTTTTTCCTCCTGCTTTTAGCAAACAATTATGGCAGTACAGTAAGAACAATATATATGATTTTCTTTGATGTTTTCAAAGGCAAAAAAAAAAAAGAATCTGCACATTTTCAAGTGACACTCTGCTGTGACTAAAAGATTTGTCATCTGATAGAAGTGCTAATTAGAAGCAATTATCATTAAGATTTACCTGCCAATGTATTCTGCCATCCAAAAAAAATTACACTTGTTTACTTTGGGAATCTCACAGCTTTATGGATTTACAGACGCTGAAAATGAGTGTAAAATGTGGCAGCTCACTGCTCAGAATTACACTAGAAGCAGCACTCACTTGTCTTTGTCACTGGTATCTTTATACAGGACTGTGGAAATTATAAAAGTCTTCCAGCCATTCTACTGAAAAAAAAAAAAAAAAGAAAAAAAAAAAGCAGTACTGAGAAAAGTATAATATCTGAATATCTGAGAGATGACAGAAGACTCCAGTGAAGATTGCAGAGCGTGGCCAAGTAGCATTACTATTAATCAGGAGCTGTATCCCAGAAGCAAGGAAAACAGCCACACAAAGTTTAGTAGATTCAATTGAAGGGAAGAAAGTAGGTGGTCACAAAGCATGGATTACATTCAGTGATGATTGCACATGGATGTTTCTTTAATTTGAAAGAAAGACTACAGCATTACTGCCAACTCCAAGTTTTAAGGTTTTTGCCCAGATGGATTCAATCCCATGTCACTGGGGAATTGAGGCTAACCAAACACACAGAGATAAAGTGTTCGTTGCAAGGAGTTAGTAAGGCTTTGTTGCTAAATCCAGAGCTAAGCATACAAGGCTAAAAGCACAGAAGCTTTATGTTTCTACACAGCATGCCGTGATGCCTTTTAATTTTTAGGTTTCTTCCACCTCATGGCATTCACATGACTCCATTAGACACCTGGGCTGATGTAGTTCACAAACAGTTCAACATCTTAGACTGGGATCTACAAAAGCTAGCTGGAAGGCTACTTATGTTAGCCAGCAGGACATGATCATATGTGTTGCAGATCTCCAAATCATGGTGTTTAACTTGCAGCTTCGGGGAGAGAGTCTCAGAGATTAAAATTTCTAAGAAATCTCTGCTGGCACAGGGCACATTTTTCCTAAAACACAGGAGAAAGTGGAGTTGTTGTTCGTTTACTTAATAGCCTATTGACTGCAAAACTTACCCATGATTTTGAAAATCTAGGTTCAAGACCAACAGAATAGTTGGACATGCTCACTGGTCTACAGAATTTAGAGGGACAAGGCAGTGAACTGATAGCGTTCTGCTCTTCAGAAGAAGAGAATATGGACCTGGTCTCTCCTTCACACCACTATTATGTTAATGCATCTCCTGATCATTAAACTGTGGATGTCTTGGTGACATTTGACATACACTAGACATGACATTCAACTGACTTTGTGTAGATGTTTAAAATAGCACCAGGGACCTAACTCTCCCAAGCTCCTGTTATAGTTAATAGAAGACAAAGAAATTGATCTTAGGTGCTATGTACCTCAATTTAAGTTGTATGAATAAAGTAGGTTTGCTAAATCATGCTCTGAAAGTGCCTATTTCTCTCCATTGACTAAGAATGGCCCTAATGAGCTCTGATGGGTGTATTTTTATGTGTACCCACAATATCTCTAATGCATCACAGTTTTAATTACAGTTTCAAAAGAAAAATGTATTTCTAGAGAACTGGCCTGAGACTCATGGAGATCACAACTTTCACAAATCCCTTTTTTGTTCTCCCACACAAAGAAACTGATTATGTGAATTTGTCTGTTTCTGAAGAAAATGTGTTTACAGTTTTGCAGCTCGGTGACAATTAATCTCACCAACCTCCTTTATTGCTTATTCACAATAACATGGTAAGAGCCTTTTCCTATGCAAAGACCTCAGTGTACTCTACACCATTAAAATACATAAGTCTTCTATGGAA
This sequence comes from Anser anser, assembly GCF_964211835.1. Taxonomy (NCBI): domain Eukaryota; kingdom Metazoa; phylum Chordata; class Aves; order Anseriformes; family Anatidae; genus Anser; species Anser anser. The sequence goes on from NC_139721.1 coordinate 7,974,132, forward strand.
GAAGAAAACAGTAATCATGTTAAAATGGTAAGACGTGAAATGGAAAACAATTATAAGATTTAGACAGGATCAAAAAGTCAGTGACAAATGAGTGGGCAGAGTTAGGCAGAGAACTAGTTGACCTTTATGCTCTCAACCCTTCTTCCTCCTGTTGGTCAAGTGGTGGAAAAAAAAGAAAAAAAAGGAAAAAAAAAAAAAAAGAGGGTTTGTCTATAATAGCTAGGTTCTTTTAAATGCTTTACAAATCAGGAATGTATAAGCATTTCCTCAGCCAACATTTACCTATTTTCTTTTGTTGACACATGTTATGGAAAATCTTGCTATGTGTTTTAGAGGTAGAGCAACTTGTCCACTAGTGTTTACACCACCATGGGGTGTTTGGCAGCTCTCAGCACTTTGGAAGCACTTCAGCAGTGTGTATCCGGGAACACTTTTGACCACAGGTTTTCCCTTTTGTGTACACTCCTGCCATTTGGTGCATAGAGGAACTTCAAAAGACACAAGAGAGCTCAGCCAAAGATGCTGCTGTTCACTTTAATTTATCCTTTGCATTGAATCCCAGGAAGGAAACTTGAAAAGAAAATATGGAGGTGGCAGGTTATTAAACCATATCATCTCTTAAACTGTTTTTCCTCTCTTTTGCAATTTGCAAATCCTGTCATAAAGCAGGTATTAAAAACAATCAATCTGATTTCCTGAAGGGTGCTACATTAATTATTCAGATGCAGCTCCTTGCAGAACAGACGGGGTCTGACAGCCTCAAGTGCAAGACGAAAAAAGAACTAAACATGTCCAGGTAATCTCCAGAAACTAAAGCTGACAGTGTTTCCAAAGGCAACGACAGCAAATAGTGATGTCCCCAATGAAAAAGGTGGGACATTACCCCCCACATTCCTTCTCTGCCATAGGCAAAGGTTATTTGATGAGCTTTCTCGCTTGGTATCTTACTGTCCTTTGGGATGTGACAGATATAATACATGCTGGATTCCTTTATGTTTCTGCATTAGAGACCAGTCCTATTAAAAATATCTGATACGTGTCATTGATTCTAATAGGCAGAGGAGTCCAGGCCTCATTGTGTCCCATAAGTACTCTTTACCTTTTCAACCTCTTTTTATGATGTTTCATTCTAAAGCACCTCAAATACTCTATGAATTAAACAAACTCATCTTGTTATGAATCTCCAGGGTGCCTTTGGCACTATGGCTTCTAACTTCAGCCCCTGGACACAATCAATGAATGAATCAATAGTAATCGATACACAGAGCATTTCAGCAGGACTAATGACTGGCTGGGAGGTGCTGACGGGCAGAAATTAAGTCAAGGGCCGTTAAACCCAGCTGGTCATTTGTCTCCAGGCAGTGTTCTGTGCTAAGGTCATTACTGCTATTCTAAGGAAAAGTAAAAGGAAACTGACATTGGCACTTTGGGTATTTTTAACCTGACTGGTGCAGTCAGTTGTTGTGTGTAACTCTTTCTAGCAAACGTTATCCACCCTCCATTAGGCATTTCTGCTGCATAAAGTGTCCCAGCACCATTTTCTCCATCTGGTGAATCAACAGACATTTTTCATGCAGGCTGCAGAGAGGTGTCCTGGGATTCATGGAGCCTGACAGACCACGGTTTCCTGCAGCGAGGATTTACTCACAGCCTCTCCCCACAGACATCCAGCTGTGTCTAGGATGACAACAGAGACATCTGCCTTTCTGCCAAGGCGTTAGGAATTGTGGCAGTCACATATCGTGTCTACTGGGTCCTCAGGAAATCTTACCATCTCAAAGCAGAGAGGCATCACAAAATCAAAAAGACTTCTAAAGATTTTTTTGCTTCTTCTTGGACAGTCCCTAGCACGCATGCCTAACTACACAGCTACATACAGATGGGATGAGAAAAGAATTATAAACTTTCTCAAAGTATCCTAAGAATCAGTGGCCCACAGTGAAAGGCAGCCATATTGCATCTGTAGAATATTTTTAAGAGCCAACTTCAAGATGGAGCCAGGATGATATTTGTTGACCATCTATGTTAGTTAGCTGTTAGAAAATGATCGGAGACAGCTTGGGGGAAACCCAGCTGCTGCAGTCCAGAACTCCTTGTTCTTCAAAGCGCAGAGGATTCCACTGTACCTGAAGTATCTTGAGGCTCTGAGCTTGTCCCTCTTCCCTCTGCGCGTGCAGAACATGTTATCTGTGATATTACTTGGCCAACAATGTTTGGATGAGCCAAATCAGGTTCCTTCACATCAGGGCCCAGCTATTTTCTTTTGCAAGAAAAATATAGTATGGACAGTAGCATAATGTGCTTGGTAATTTGGTATGAGGAAGGAGCTAGGCAGTCCTAATTATGCTAGGGAAACAATTATGTCCCAGAAGCCTGGAGAATTGTCTTGTGTTACTTATTATAAAAAGCGCTTAAGTGCAACTCACAACACTGCTTGAAATTTCTCCCATTTTCCAATCAACTTCAGGTTTTCCTGTAATTCAAATAAGAAACAGATTAAATTGGAGTGTCCCTCCGTTCTATGGACTAATTTTCCTATCTATGTACAAACATGAAAAACCTGAAAATGTTGGAAAGGGAGATGAATTTTTTGAAGGGGAAGGCAATAGATGAATATACTCCAGGATTCTTCTGAGACAACAGGTGAAAAGAGTTTCAGTTCTACTTTCTGTTGATAGGGTAAAAGTTTACCAGATGTGTTACTTGCTGGAAATTTTGGAAAACTTGTACACAACCAAGGTTTATAACATAGGAAGAGTAGACAATTTGGATTGAGACAGGATAATGTGAAAATTCTCATGGCAGGGAGGAATTTTGCTCTTTCTCACTTGAGCAGCAGAAGAAAAAAGTACATAAAGCTCACATTCAGTGCTAACATGGTATCGATAGCAAGACAAATTGTTTTGCACACAAACACAGAGTTGCCTGGGCTGTAAGGAAAACTAACAGTTACAGCACTGAACTACAGAATGGGGCTCGTCAGCATAGATATGTGCTGAGTGAAGTAATATTTACTAGTGCTTTACTCTGTCTTTCCACGGTTTTATTAAAAAAAAAAAAAAAAAAGTTTTTAAAAACAAACAACAGTGAACAATCCAGTTCCTGTTCACTTTCTGTAGGCCTTTTATGATTTATAGATGTTATCCAGATCCATCCTCTGGACTGTCATAAATCTGGTAGGAGAAAGAACTGTATAATTGTATGTTTTTCTATGGAACATATAAAACAAACTCAATATTGAAACATTAACAAGGCAAACTAACTGTATGTTGCAAGAGAAGCTGACCAAGTGATATTTTAATGGTTGAAAGAATTAATGTTACCAAATGAAGCAGTTTCCTGTGCATGGTTTGTGTCATGTTGTACAATTGTTTAACAAACTAAGAGAAAAAAATAAATGACTTAATAACTTAAAATGCTGAAGAAGTCATGCAGAACTAGATGGAAATCTCCTGGAGACAATGTGCTTGAAACAATAACCTCTACCGTGTACTATAGAAATGGAGAAAAACTCAAGCAAAGCGATCTTGTATTTTCCTGATTATCTTCATCAATAACAGGACCATTCTCAGCCTATGGCTACAGCCATTGTAGAAGATGCTTCTGGCCTGATTTCAGAGTTGTTGCTGACACCATTTAATTAGAAAATTGCTACCTCACCCTGTTACAGACCCAAATTAAGTTACAGAAGTGTATCTCTGCAGAGTTCCCCGGGATATTCTCACAGCTTAACCTCCAGTTTTTAAACGCAAGGTAGACAGGCATATTCAATTAGATGCTGTGTTTTCTCAGGGCTTTCTGGAGCACAAGCTACACAAGGAATGACAACAGTCCCCCCTCTTGTTGGTCCCATCAGCTCATGCAAACACAGCAGGTATTGCAACCAGTATCCCATTTCAGAGAAAGGTCAGTGTGTCTGCCAAACATGTCCAAAGGCAAAGCAAGAGAATATGAAGAAACTAAGCGAGAAAGAAGTCCCCGGAATGAATATCAGGGTGACACCACAGCTGCCATTCAGAAACTCTCAGTGGAGAAGGCTGGGCCAGTGCTGCTGTTAACCCCAGGATATATGCTCCTGGCTGGGTTGCACGCTGAGTTACAGGCTGACTTTTCTTTCATACCAATTAAAAGACAGGCTGCTGAGCTGTCTCTTGCCATCACTGTACTTGGACCCAGTGCTCAGAAAGCCTTTGGCACAAGATGAGAGCAGTGCCCATGCCCAAGCCCTCTCGCAACTGCTGTGGTCACTTCTGGGAGGAGGCTGTACAGGGCTGTCATCACCAAGCACAAGGTAGAAGTGGTAGCAAAGGGGCCATGAGAGCAGGGCTTGCTATCAAGGAAGAGAAAGCCGAAATAATCATCCTAGAAGCAGACCAGTTACCCTAAAACCATTTAAAACATTCACACACACACACACACACAAACACACATACACACACATCCTTACCTGAAAAATACTTGAGAAATACTTGAAATTGTTTCCTCCTAGGGCAGATCTGAGGACTTTTGTGTTGCTTCGGATGAGAGAGGAGCAGTTTGTGGTTGAATAAACTGTATTTGCTTAGAGAGAAGAGACTTTTAAATCCAAAGCAGCAATTAAATGTGCAAGCATTCTAAGAGTATTCACATGGGTAAATATTATTGACATATCCTTTCTGCGTTTTCCAGAGGAAATGTCAGTCAAATTATTAATATCATATTGTTGCAATAATGAGCTCTTGATAGTCATGGAACTTAGTTTTCCCTCTGTTGGTTTAGCCCTGAGTCAGTTTTCACTGGCAACAAATAGAGCTTATTTTGCTTTAGCATCACTGACAACGGCAGAAGGATGAATACAAGATGGGAACACCATGAAATGCACTGCAAGGCTTTCCTGAAGTCAACGAATGCAGGGCATCGATGCCAGTTTACCACCTACTGCCTCAGTCACTGGAAAGTGCTGACCTGGTTAAACTGCAGGAGCAGCATTTGAAACCCTGGACCCAAACCACTAATGAGATAGTGAACAGCTTTCTAAATCCTTTCTCTCTTGCTCCAAGTTCTTGGGAACACATTAGCATGGACCTCCTGGTCCTACTCCTTGCACAATGCTTTGGTCTGTGAGCTATTCTACAAGCACCTACAACCCTTATCATGAATAATTAATTATAGACTTGCTCACTCCTTTGCTTTGGTGTTTTTTTGGTTGGTTGGTTGTGGATTTATTTATTTTTTTTAATTGTGGTTGTATTATTATTGTTGTTGTTATTATTATTATTATTATTATTATCAGGAATGTAGGAATGTTCCAGGAACAGAACCCTCAGAACATTTAGTAAAAGACTCTGGAAATCTGGAGTAACTACTAAAATATACTGTTCAGCCTGCCTCTGGTTTATGGTCTACTACTTAGGATGCACGAGGGTAATTATAATAATTGATGGGGTTTTAAGAAAAGCTGAGTCTTTTTTTATCTTTATTCTTTCTTTCTTTTTTTTTTTTTTTTTAATGCTTCATTGCTGATCTAGAAAATGAAAGGAAGTAATCTGAAAGGAAATAATTTGATTTTGTTGTACAAACAGATAGAAAGCAAAAACGTTTCAAATAAAAAATACGTAATTCAACATTTTGGTCTTAGCAGACCAAAGCATACTAGGATTGAATAAATTTTTTTGTTGTTCTTGTTTTGAAATGTATTTCTTTTAATAGTGAAACAAGATTTGTAGGGAGAAGTAATAATTTTTACTAGACAGGATGATGCATATAGAGAAAAATAAAGAATCTCATAGGCGTACAGTCCTCCCTTTTCTCTTAAAAACTTCAATATAAAGTGAAAGAAATATTATACCTAAATCTGAACTAGTTGTTTCTATTTAAAAAAAAAAATATATTTACAATCACCTAAGTCTCTTTTTTTTTTTTTTTTAACCCTAATTATTACTATTCTTATTTTTGAATATAAATAAGTTTTACATGGAAAAACTGTTTTCAGTCTGGCCACCTCAGCATATTAAGGATGGAGTTCTTAATTTACTTATTTATTTTTTATTTTTTCCCCTACAGACACCAGATTTGGAACTAAATGGAGCTGGAATGCTGTCTGTCTGCTAAGCGGCCTCTTTGTGCTTCAGTCCATTCATTTGGACTGAGGGAGCTGGGGTTGTTGTCTGAAGAAAAGGAAGCTGAGGGGCGACCTCGTTGATCTCTACAACTACCTGAAAGGAGACTGTAGTGGTCAGTATCTTTTCTCAGGTGACAGGTGATAGGACATAAGGAAACAGTCACAGGTTGTACCAAGGGAGGTTTAGATTGTATATCAGGAAGAATTTCTTCATGAAAAAGGTGGCTAGGCACTGGAACAGGCTGTCCAGGGAAGTGGTAGAGTCTCCATCCCTGGAGATATTTAAGAGAAGTGTGGGTGTGATGATTAGGGGCACAGTTTAGTGTTGGTAACGCAAATTGATGGTTGGATATGATGACTTCAAGGGTCTTTTCCAACCTAAATGATTCTATGGTTCTGTGATTCAATGATTTAGATGTTGATAATCGTTGTCAAACGATCTGATTCCAATACAGAAGAGCAGCCCAAGAATAACATTAACACAGGGGCTGTGCCAACCCAGACTTAGATGGCCATAGTGTTACACTTGGCACAACCTGCTCCCTGACACCTGATCGTGTTGATCACATTGCTGCGTCCTTCATTCTGCCCTGGGGCACCGTCCTCCGCCCCCAACTACTCTACATTACATCGTTGTTTTGAAACTGTCCTTCAATAGTGATCTACAGGATCAGAAAAGGAGAACAGCAAACAAAAAGGTGTTGAGGCTTTTGTCCCTTTCTGCCCCAGGCCACTGGGCACACTGCAAAGTTGAGACCTGCCGTACTTGTTACTGCTCACTGGGAATAACAGCCCATCTTGTCATGGCTTCAGGCTATTTTAGGAGGAGGTGTCCAAACCACAGAATTACAAATCTCTCTTTTGCTTACTACGTCACTGTGCTTGGCCCTGAAGAGACAGATGTGAATTTTGTTTGCACAGTGTTTTCTTTGGTAATTGTCTGTAACGTGTGCATTATTATTATTATTGTTATTGTTGTTATTATTATTATTATTATTTGGCACATAAAAATCCCAAGGAGGAACCTATTGCTCATTTACACTGTCTCTCAATAAGAACCTTATTTCTCCTGAGATTTTCTGGATGCACACAGACAGCACTCATCTGTTACTTCAAAGCTGCATTCATTGTCTCTGGTTTCCTCTCCAGTCCAGGCTTTTTTAGGGCACCCTGGGAAGAGCCAGGACACCAGAACATCTCTCAAGAACTACACTTGAGGAAAGTGGCTTGCTGGCTATAGTGACCTCCATGCCCACCCTTCAGAGTGGAGGCTTTTTTGGTCTTGCAGATCTTTTCACCTTTCCTTTCTGGTGCCATGGGAACCAGAAAGTAACTTACCACAAAGTTGCGTTGACATGAGACTCTGGGACCAAGACTCTTTGCTCCTGTGAATGGTTCATCTCATACTTGTTTTCTTTCTTTTCATGTATTTTAGAAGCTTTCCCAAGATATTCTGGCACCAAGAATGTCAGAAATAACTGCTAGTTTAAAGTACACAGTTTGGACATCAGCAATGTGATGTTCAAACTGCATCTAGGCTTTGGTTGACACGTGTTGGCCCATACCTTTTCTCCCAGAATAAGATGACAAAATATTGTGTGCAAAGCACACAGTGAAAGCACAGCCCAGGATCACACTCCCTTGGGTTCTGTGGAACTTTCTATTAGCAAATAACATTGTTGAGACAATTTGGGTATCTGAACCTGTTGCAATCCCAGCACAGATATCTGTAAACACAATCATGTAGAGTGCCCTGTCATGCAGATGCCATTAGATTTTTACGTAGTCTGGGATGATATTTCCATGCAAAAACCTGACTGCAAATTATTTCTGGCTGTTCTCTCTGCTTCAGGGGATCCATGCATATCTCACCTTTACACAAGTTATCAAAACAGAATAAACATGCACAGAAAATGTGTTTAACCTCATTTCCAGTTCTACATGATTCTTGTCATATAAAGTGATGCAACAATCCCACCAGCCACAAAGAGATGAAGCATGTACTGTTTGACCAGCAGACCTCTTAGAAGGGATGGGGGGAACAAATGACATTGATTAGGAGAAGAGAGGAGAGGAGACATAGAAGCAACAAAGACTGTTCCTATGGAGGAGAGATAGGGACTCTGTTTGAACAAGAAGTGTGCACATAGATGGAGTGGAAATTGTAGCATAGCTGTGATAAATTGAAGCCTTAATGGACCTATTTTCTGGCTTACATTTAAGGCCCTACTCTTAACGTTGCAATGTGGTGATAATATGAAGGAAGACAGATGCTAAAACTCTGGGTGCTAATATTCTTAGTGGTTTGTGGAGATGTATGTCTTCTTGTTCTCTGAAAAAAAAAAAATGATGACAGTAGTAAGTATTCTGTAGTCTCTTCTGCAGACCCAGCACATCAAAGGGCACATGCAAAAAATGTCTCTGTTCTCCTTCTAAGCTCCAGTTCAGGAGATAGCAGTGACAGTACAGGTGCAAGAGGTTTTCTCATCCATAACACATCAGTCATGTTAATAAATAACCTAAGGTACCTGCTATGTGATGGAGAACAAAATACTGTAGAATATGCTTTACTGAACACCACCCCCCCGCAGCCACCCCTGACGTTGAATATGTTGTTTGTGCTTCTGTTTGCCTGAAAGAATAAAACCTCAGGGATAATGGGGACCGCTTGCCTGTACAGAGTATTTTGTGCCTAATTAATTTTATGTATGGACAAGAGCTGCTTTATCTACTAGATTAAGTATCTGTTCCAAGGTAATGTTTTTTGCTTGTAGTTTGGGGCAAGGGAAGGTGGTTTATTAGCCATTTTAAAGGGCTTGTTGGATTTTTTATACTTCAATAAAACTTCTGGCATAGTTGTCATTTCCCCTTCTCTTGTAGTTGAACAGAAAACAATGTAAAGTTTTAAAACAAAACACCCTGGAGGTTTCACTGAGCTCACTACAACGTACTAGAGGCACGTGCACTGTCTGACCTGCCAGCAGAAGCTGCTTCATTTCTCCACCAGTTAGAGTTCTTGCTGCATGACAAACTCACAAACAGCATCTCCCAGGACCACGGGTGTACTCCAGAGAAACATTGCTAAGCCACTGATGTAGCTTTGACTAGTACTCAGAGACTGGCTCCATCTCCTGCAAGAAGAACCACAAGCGACTTGGAACAAGAAATGAATGGTTTGTAGTTTGCCCCTGAAGGACTGATGATTACCTCAGTGAGACCATAAAAGACAATACCAGCTAAAAACATTTTCTTTTTCCTGTACCAATACCTTGGTGAGGATAGAAAAACCCTTGCTACTCTCGGCAAGGACTGAAGAGTTTGACGAGAGCTTTTTTCTTAAACTCCAATCCATGGCAGAAACACTCATAAGGAAAACAGAATATCCAACATCACACATAGCAGGAGCAAATGAGACCAAAAGGGCTGAGAATGGTGGGAGAGCAGAGGACTGTCTGCTTGTGTTCAAGATCAGTAACGACACTCTCAGAGCCACACGAAAACCACTTGACAAACTGATCAAGAAAAGAGCTTTGACGTCAGTGGAACTTATGGGCTTGGGCTGAAACAGCACTTCAAATACTCAGCTCTCAAGTGTGGTTGATAGGATAGTGTGAGGGACAATGTGAGCTTGAATATGCGGTACCTTGCAAACAGACAAAGACCAAGAAAACCAGAAGAAAAGCAGAACTCCCACTGCGTACAAATAACCAGCTCTATACATGCCGGAGTATGACCTCCAGCTAGGATATAATAACTAGCTTTCATGAACAACACTCATTATATTGTGCCCGTTATAAAAGTGCAGCTACATGACAGTGCCATGGGCTATAACGTTGTTACTCAGAAGAGTTTCAATTTTCTTCCGAGGGACAATGTCCCCCTTTTGTGAGCTTATTTTGTGCATCCTGTGGTCGCTTTTATGGGACAGGGTGGGTAGTTTCGTTGGTGGTGGTGGTGGCTTGTTTGGTTGTTTGCTTGTTTTTTTTTCCTTCTAAAAAAAAAAAAAAAAAGAGAGAGAGAGAAAAAGGCACAATAAAGTTCTGTGATGATTTGGGAGATGGCTGGGCAGGTATTCCGCCAGTGTAAATCAGTGTGACAAACACCAGCTGAGGACTTTTACCAGATGGCTATAAACTTACTGGATCAGAGTGTTTCTCAATGGCCAAAAATATCTCCCAGAAATGTCCTAGTTGGCCTTCTGTTGACACAACAGAAAATGCTGCTAGGTCAGCAGAAAACTTGGATTTGTTATGTGATGGCTTAAGCAAGGTTTTCTCAGTTATTCACTCAGTACTTTTGCTTGAATATTAACTGTGAGATAACTCAGGCTTGTAAAGTACAGGCATCTGAAACATCTGCGATTTTGTAGAGAAACACCTGAATGGCACAGGCAGACCCAGGCAGAGCCTGGCAGAGGTCATTATCTTTGAGTAGTTGCCCTTTATCTGGTCCAACCTTTCCAGGAAACAACAAAGCTACAACTACATGTTGCCAGGTCTGTCCTAAGAAAACCTACAAATCTCAACCATACAAAAAGCTACTTCTAAATACGTCATCCTCAACATCCTTTGCAATGTGTGGAGGTATAAACAAGGGGATGCAGGATGCAACTCATCTAATCCAGCAGTACCTCAAAACGACGGTGAAGAACAGCAAGCTCCAGTGCTTGTTTCCTTCTTATTAGCCATAAAAGAAGCACAGAGAAACAAATTCCCACGGGTTTGGTGTCTCTGCAAAAAAAATCTGAGATCTGACAGTTACTTTCCCTAGAGAGTGGCTTGCCGGGATGAGTTTACATCTCACATTTTCACGGAGGTATGGGGAAACACACAGGAAAGTCACCCAGGAGTCAGCTTCCCAGAGAGACAAGACAAACAGGTTCCCACTCCAGGTGCAGAGCTGTTATCTTTCAGATCATGCAAATATAAGTGTTTTGTGATATGCCAAATCACCGGCTAAGTAGTTAACCTGAAGAGCACTCCTGAGAGCTCTCTAGGATGCTAATGTTTTCTATACTTGTAAGGAAAGTTTGTCTGAGGTTGTCTTGAGCACAAACACTTGCTAAATGTAAGTCCTGATGGAGCCTTGTCTTGAATCTCACAGTAGGAAACTGGTGACTTCCTTGACAGAGACAGGAGCTGGTTTTGGTCTGGGGAACGGGTTGATTTCCCTGTACCAGTTAGACGTGAGGTCACCTGCAGCCTCCTCTCAACCTCTCCTCTCAGCAGAGCCAACGCAGGAGATAGTGCCGGTCACTGGTGCCAATACTGCGCATGAAAAAGGGCACTGAGCCCAGGGTGAAATAAGCAGGGTGAGATGACATGCTAGCAGAGATGTCACGCTGTTGTCTTCTCCTGATAGGGATGGGAGTCCTTTTCTGCCTGCTGGCCTCCCGCTGCCTGCCTTGTTAGCCCCAGATCAGGTTCCTCTCCTTCACCCTGTGCTAGGGGTCCTGGCAAGGTGACCCAGCAACCACCCTACAAACTCTAGGGATGATGGGGAGACAGCAGAAATTATCTCGGGCCCTCTGAGTAACACTGGTTCTCTCTTTCAGTCCCACTTTGCAGCTAAACTCTTTTTGCCTGTGTGTCTCTTTACTTAAAGCCTACTTTCACCAGTGAAATTGGGTTTGTCTGACTAAGCTGTCTGTGTGTGTCTTTGTGATCCATACTAATAACCTCTGAACCTGCTGGCCAAAGGTATTGACAGATGTCAGAGCTGTGAAGTTCTGCCACTTTATGAAAATAAATAAATCCTGTCAATCTTTCCACTGCGAAAAAAAAAAAAAATGGCATGAAGCAAATCTCTAGTGAGTAAATGTTTCAAAATGCTTTGGTAAGGGACTGCTGGGTCTTTAATCTACTCAAGTCCTCTCTTTCTCTGTCTGTTTTTTGTTTGTTTGTTTGTTTTGATTTGCTTGTTTTGTTTTTTCTTTTGGGTGGTTGGGTGGTTTGGTCTGGTGGTGGTGGTTTTTTGTTGTTATTTTGTTTGTTTGTTTGTTTGTTTGTTTGTTTCAGTGAGCTAAGGACTTGCTTGTCCAAATGGCTCTCTGCAAACCTTTCAGTTATATCTTTACTGGTGATTTGCTGGAGCACAGATACCCCAAGGATGCTCCATAACCTACAGAGGTAATACCAGAAAGGCAGTGGCTTAAACTACTATTTTTAGCAAGCATACCCACCCTCCTTCATACTGGAGTATTGTATTTACAGAATTGGTGGGATAACAGCCCTTTAGCTTATGCCATCAGGATTCATGGTTAGGTGATAAAGAACTGCATTAAAAACACTGACAAAAATCCTGAGCTCACTTACCCTATATTTCCCATCATGGTTGCTGCAGCACTACCTGCCCTAGTAAAAGAGCATCAGTAGGGGATTTGCTAATAAGTTCTAGTGCCCAGGAGAAGTGTGGGAGGATGTGCTTGCTGCAGTTATCTCCTGTCTCCAGGGGAAAATACACCAAGTGTATTTTAGAAAAGGTCTTTCCATGCATTAATTAGACCACAACTGAGTCACCCATCTCATTACACTGCTGACAGAGATCAGCAAACACTTCCTTCACAAGCTTTTGACATCTTCCAGGGGCTGCAAATAAAAGCGTAGAGAGATGCACCATTTCTTTTTGAGGAAAATTTGGGCGAAGTGTTTTCTGACGGATCGAAATGTCGGCTAGCAGCTCGTGCAGGGATTAACAGTCTGGGTCCTCTTCCCTGTGTGCAGAACAGAGATTTGGGAGGTTGGAGCTTGATACAACTGGGTTGATGGCACAAGTATCTCACTGTGGTGGGAAGGAGGTCAGGGCTGATATGTGATGCCTGATGTCTGCAGGTAGTTTTGAGTCAGCAACACAGTCCAGTCCAAAACTCCCACTCTGCTCCCTAGCTATCTTCACCTAGCTTCTTGCTCTGTGTCCCATGTAGGACCAAGCACTAGGGGAAGGCTGAAAGTGGCATTTCTGAGTGGCAGAAAATGCTCTGGATGGAGCAACAACAACAACAGCAACATCAACAACAACAAAACTCTCTGTTTTTGTAGGGGGCCAGGATTTCTCCAGCTTTCATTTCTAGGAGGGACAAAATGGCACCCCTGTGGGTCCCAGACCTCACTGATGAAAATGAAACCCACCAAATCTTTCAGACTGGCCAGAGCATGAAAGTATTACTTTTTTACACACTCTCCTTGGAGGGAAGGAGAACAAAGGAAAGAATTTCACCATCCATTCTTTAATCCTAGTCAGTCTGCAGTTCCTTTAGCTGAAATGTTTGTGTCAGTTTGGCTGTCCTCGTGTCAGCTGCGGGATTGTAAAACTTTTCCTGGTGGAATATCCAAGTGGCTTGGAAAAAATTATGCTTTTCAAAGGAAATTTTCTCATTTGGCTGTTTCCATAAGAAGTTTATTAAATGGTTCTACCAAATAAGAAGCCAGAGACAATGATTTCAAGTACATTACTAATATTTTTTAAGCAAGCTTTAATTCCTATTTACTTAAAGAATGTGTGATGTCCTACTGTGCAAAAACTGAGGAGCATGTCATAATTCACTTGGAGTATGACTTATGATTTTCGGAATCCCGAAATGGGCAATGTAAGAAAAGAATATTTGCATAGTAGGCAATACTGTGGAGTGGAGTGTCACAGAGAAATGTTGGCATTTGTCCTCTTTATTTTTCTTTTTTTTTTGTAAGTCAAAGCACAAGCTAGAGAACCTAACACATTTCAGAGCAACACAAAACTCCCTTTGGCAGACAACTAATTCATACCGAAGAAAAAGCACCTTGCCAGGTTCAAAAATTAATTAAAAATGCCTGGTGTGATTCTAGAAATCACCCACTGAACCTCTGTGATACATTTTTAATGAAAAAATACTCCTGAAATTCATTAAATATTACAGATTTATACCTTCCAAATAATTCAAAGCAACATGTCCAGAACTAGGAATGATCTAATCTCACAAATTTATAATTATTTGGAATTACATAAATAAGACATATGACATGCAGTAAATACTCCCAGATATTTTATTTCACAAAAAAAAAAAAAAGGAAGAAAAGAAAATAAAGAGAAAAGTACTAGTAATTAGCATTTAAGAAGACCGAAATGAATTATGCCATTTGATATAAATCAAAAATGTCAGTTCGCAAATATTTCAGTGCTTCCATTACTACACTTTATGGCTTTTGTGAGCTTTATAGTATTGCTTGTTACTGTATAGTTCAATGCAAAAGGCAGCTTTGGGGGATAACAGGTATAAAGTATTTGGTGCAGAATGACAGAAGCAATATAAAAGCAGTAAAAGATCTGCAGAGTGACTTGTGATCCAAATTGACTACATTTTTGATGAGTGTCTTGAGAGACCTTTGAGGGACCTGCTTTTTAAGAATTCACTATACTTAGTGTTCTCTCAAGCGCTTCTGATACAGGAAGTTGTGTATCCAGAATTACTAATGATGCTTTGAAGATCTAGTGTAGAAATGTGCATATTAATGTTAAAAAGGGCTGCGTTTTGATGATTTCCTTTGTTGGCTCTTTCTAGAGAAACATCCATTTCTTCTCCTAAATCACATCAGCTAGAAAACTAATCATTCGTGTTCTTTGAAAAAGTAAATTTAAATCTCAATGCCAATGAGAAGATATAGGTGTCTTTCAAGGTGTCCTTTAAAAATCTGGATCCTGGATTAATCTGTGCAACCATGGAAGTAATGAACATCTACAGGAATGAATAGCTCCATTGAGCTCCAGAGGGATTCTTTCTGTGAAACCCTACTCGCAGCACAAGGAAGGGATAAACAAACTAGACCTTACCACAGGGGAAGACTAATATTTGTAAAACCTGGCCAAGATGCCAAGTCTGAAGTGTTATGTACTGGCTGCAAGTGACTTACCGGTGTCACATTTGATACAGTAATGGTCTGGCTTGTCAGACAGGGTTTTGTAGCATCTGCCAGGTTTGCACCTACACATTCCTGGGCATAGCAAGAGAACAAGAAGGGACTTGAACATTTTCTTTCCTCTGGCTGGCGGTACCACAACTGACCATTTCATTTTTGCTGCCAACACAGTTTTATACAGCAGTCTTACACTTAAAAAAAAAAAAAAAAAAAAAAAAAAAAAAAGGTAATTCAAGTGGAGAATGCAGAATTCTTGGGAATAGTTGTATGCTGACTTTTTCTTTTCATATATGTTCTTTTTGTCCTTAAAATGTTCATAATATCTAATTGAAGCCGTATCTTATGGATTCCTTTCTGCTTGGTATTACAATTACTAAGGTTTTTATTATTATTATTATTACAATGACTAATAATTTTTTTTTTTTTCAGATCTTGCAATAATTATAAATTCTCTAGTGTACAAGGTGACCCACAGGACATTTAATTGACTAAATGAAAATTGTTATGAGTTGTGCAGCTGAGAGAGAGGGAGACAGACAGACGTGCACGGCTTGTAGCATGTCACTATTGGATTGCAGTCATTCTGGAGGGAGGTTACCTATGTCAGTTTGGGCCATGGTATTTCATCCATGGACTGGTTAAGGTGAAAATGTAAGAATAAAGGCATAAATAAATAAATAAATAAATAAGCACTTATCTTCTGTGATGGCTTCAATTTGGTGGCTGCCAGCTGCCCACCCAGCCTCTATCTCACTCCCTCTCATCAAGACAGCGGAGAAAATTAGACGAAAAAGCTCATGGGTTGAGGTAAGGACAGGGAGACCAGTTCCCAGTTACTGTCATGGGCAAAACAGATCTGACTTGTGGAAAATGAATTTAATTTATTGTCAATTATAAATTAGAGTAGGATAGTAAGAAACAAAAATGAAACTATAAACACGGTCCTCTCACTCCCAATTCTTCTCAGGCTCAGCTTCAGTCCTTTGTTCCCTGTTCTTCTGCCTCCTCTTACCTCCCCCAGCGCAAGTGATGCAGGGGAATGGGGACTAGGGGCTGTGGTCAGTCCCTGACACCTCGTCTCCGCCGCTCCCTCACGGTCCCTCTCTGCCCCTGCTCCATGGGGTCCCTCCCACGGGATGCCGTCCTGCCCGAACTGAGCCTGCGGGGGCTGCCCACAGGCAGCAGCTCTTCAGGAACTGCTCCCACACGGCTCCGTCCCACGGGGTCCATCCCCCAGGAGCAAACTGCTCCAGCACGGGTCCCCCACGGGCGGCAGCTCCCCCCAGACCCCCTGCTCCTGCGTGGGCTCCTCTCCACGGGCTGCAGCTCCGGCCCGGGGCCTGCTCCTGCGGGGGCTCTCCATGGGCCGCAGCCTCCTCCAGGCCACATCCACCTGCTCCACCGGGGGCTCCTCCACGGGCTGCAGCGTGGAGATCTGCTCCGTGTGGGACCCGTGGGCTGCAGGGGGACAGCCTGCTCCACCAGGGGCCTCTCCGCAGGCCGCAGGGGAACTGCTGCTCTGGGGTTTCTGCAGGGCTACTTTGTCATCTTTCTCACTCTTCTTTTTCTCAGTAGATGGAAAGCATTTTTTATCCCTTTTTAACTATATTATCACAGAAGTGCAACCAGCACTGATGATGGGCTCGGTTTCAGCCAGTGACCAGTCCTTTTCGGAGCAGCTAGGCCATGTCCTACATGGGTGCAGCCCCTGGTCTCTTTTCATAAAGACCACCCCCGCAGTCCTGCTGCAACCTGGACATAAGCCCAATACACCTACTTAGAGCTGAGAGAGAAGAAACTTTTAGGTGAAATTCCACCATACCCTGTAGCAAATGCAGTCTTACTGAAGATAGTGCAACTGTGCGCAGTGTGAATTAAGAGCAAAATGTGTCATTAAATTGGGGCAGTGAAAACTGAGGCATAAAGGAGGATGGCAGAGATCAGGCCCAGGAACATAAAAACTCTATTCCCTTTCTTCTTCAAGTGATAACTTTTAAGTTTGGTTTTTTTTTTCAAATTAAGAAAAAAAGTCACCCTGACCCTTCCAAAATGGGGCAGAATAGCAAGACTCAGCTTGGTCTGCAAGGAGACTGAAAAACCATCTCCAAGAAGGTAGAGATCTTGGTTTTGGCTTCCCTAGGAATGTGAGGCAGCTGCAACCTTCCATCCAACCTCGTAATAAATCCCAGGCAGAGTCCAGCCTTCCCACATAGCCAGCAACCAGTCTATAAATTGTGGTGATCTCAGCTGCCTCTGCTTGCTGTTTATGCCAGTTACAGATCATTTCTCCATACCTCATAAAGAGGCTTCCTGATCCAGAAATATTCAAGTTTATAACTGCTTGAGATCCCCTCCTTATATGAAATACAACATTCCTTTTTTTTTTTTTTTTTAATTTTCCTTTATTTGAAGATGTCTGTGGGTTTTCCAAACATGCCGTGGGTTTAAAATAATTCTTTCAAGGGTTAGTATTTTTTACTGAAACAAAATTTTCACAAAACCACGAACGTCTTTGGTCACTCAGGCTTGCTAATACTTTCCACAAACATCTCAGATGGTAGTTTAAAGAAAGAAATTTGCTTTAATGTGATTTTTTCACATTTTTCATGAACCCCTTGGGAAAAAAAAAAAAAAAAGATATGCTCTTTCAGTGTTTTGGTGGTGGTGGTGGTTTGTTTTGTTTTGTTTTTGTTTTAAAGGCCTTCTCTGCCTACAAAGAAATAATGGATTCTCAGTTGTGGAAAAATAAAGGCAAACTGTCACTCAGATAAAAATTAATTAGCTCAGAAGATCACATCCTGGAATCTGATAATAACCAAATACGTTGTTTAGTGTGACCTGACACAGACAACGTACATTTTTTGCTTTGCTGATAAGCAAATGTTATTTCTAGGAAACAATCATTCTATAAAAAAGCAAAAATCTCCATGTGGGATGGGGTGGTGCTGTACAATAAAGGGATGCTGACACAGCCTGGCCCCACAGAGCAGGGCCTGCAAAGGTGGGTGGAGGAGAGCCAGCGTGGATCCAGGCACCGCTGGGGATGGAGCTGTGGATGGAGCTGTGGCAGCGGTGATTCACATGAAGGGTTCACCCATGCTGAAGCTCACACGGCTGCTTCTTCACCCTGGCAGCCTGAAGGAGTGGGGAAACACACTTCCTGAGGAAGACGGGAGGATTCACCATAGGTGATCAACTCTAGGCAGTAAATCTTGGGAAACCTGCAGTGCTCCATCACTTCAGCTTGAGCATTAGCCTCAACATTCAAGTGATTTATGGGTTCCTTGCATAATTCAGGGACCAGGGGATGGAGGAGCCTTTCTCTGAAAGAAGGTAGGCAAGAAGTAAAAAAGCTTCCGGGGAATGCTGGCTTGTTCAGAGCAGATGTCCATAAAGCTCACTCACAGCATTACTGATCTGCAAGCTTTACTTGAAGCACCATGCGTGTTTAACAACATTTTTACTCAGTGTTACTCCCTCCTAGCAAACTGAGCTGTAAAGGGCTCTTTTGTTGAAACCAACTGCCCTGACTCACAGTTGCAGGGTCAGTCCCTTTAGATAGACCAACAAATGATTTGTCGTCTGGGTGGATTTAAGCTTCCACATGAGTCCCCATTGCCATCACAGCTGGGTGGCATCCGACTCCACCAACATCCTGTGCGTTGTTGCCTCCAATGTGCTGAAGGGGCCAGGACAGTCAGGGTGGAGTAAGGCTTGATTTGACCTTGTAGCAACATTACTAGGTGGTTTGGGAGGGTGCTTTGCCTCACAGGTATTTGGGGAACGAGTTGAAGAAACTTGTTCTGGTCTTTGCTACATGTGCAAGCAATTTGCATTTGTCTTTTTCCAGCAGGCAGCTGAGCACACAGAGCTGGCCACACTGCAGAAACCATCACTGCAAACTCAGCAACTCAGCGACTCAACCCTGAGTGATGAATGGAGTTAATTGGAATTGCTCCACCATCCCTGAAGCTGGAAGGTGTCATTCAAAGGCATGGCTGTGGGGAGGAAAGTCTCACACTCTGGGAATCTCAGGCTGTTACCTTTTCATAAAAGTTCTTTCTTATTATTATTCAGTGAAATAAAAACTATGGAGAAGTGTAGGCATCTCTACAGTCTGAATCACAGAGTGGTTGAGGTTGGCAGGACCCTCTGGAGGCCCTCTGGTCCAACCTTCCTGCCCAAGCAGTGACACCCAAAGCAGGTTGCCCAGGACCATGTCCAGGTGGCTTTTGAAGATCTCCAAGGAGGGAGACTCCACAACCTCTCTGGGCAACCTGTGCCAGTGCTCTGTCACCCACACAGCACAGAAGCATTTCCTGGTGTTCAGAGGAACCTCCTGTGTTCCAGTTTGTGCCCATTGCCTCTTGTTCTGTCATTGGGCACCGCAGAAAAGAGCCTGGCCCCATCCTCTTTGCACCCTCCCTTACAGTTATTTATGGACACTGATAAGATCTTACCTGAGCTACCTATTGGACTCTTTCCAGTATGTGCAGGTCTCTCTGGTATTGAGGAGCCCAGCACTGGACACAGCACTCCAGGTGTGGCTTCACCAATGTTGAGCAGAGAGAAAGGATCACCCCCTTTGACCTGCTGGTGATACTTTGGCAAATGCAGCCCAGGATATAATTAGCCTTCTTTGTGATAAGGACTTATTGATGACTCGTGTTCAACCTGGTGTTCATCAAAAGGGTCCTTTTCTGCAGAACTGCTTTCCAGTTGGGTGGCCCCTGACATGTCCTGGATCCGGGGGTTGTTCCTCCCCAGGTGCAGGACTTTGCACTTCCCTTTGTTGAACAACCAATATCAACTTTTAGCAATAAGTCCACTGAGTGTTTTTTAAGCGGAGAAGAAACTCAACATGAAGCAAAGTGAAATGCCAAAACAATAAGAATGGGGCAGTATCCAGGACCTCCTGACTAGAGAACTACTTAATATGAGAATGAGAAACAGAGAGGAAAAAATGCTGTTTCTCTCTCCATGTCCTGCCTGGTTCCTTGTGCAGTCTGCTAGGTTATGGCTGCAGCTAGCCTGAACACCTGTAATAAAAGACAAGAGGTTTGCCGTGCACTAAAAGACTGGAACATTAACAAAAGTTGCTGAGCACCCTCCCAGTGTATGCTGGGGTTTGCAAAGGAGTGGTTGCAGCCAGGCATGCATCCAACGAGCTGAAACCCAGGGAGTGCAGGGTAAATGTGCTGCCGTGTGCGAGAGGCATGAGCAGGTAGGGGGAAAAAACAGAGCCACAACTTCAATCATGGCTATATCAGCTCAGGAGGGTCCCCCTTGGAGCTTATCCTGAGAGAATGGTGACAATACAACTTTCCTGGCAGAAAAGGCTTTGTTTTTCCAATTAAAGTGTTTCACAATCAGTCAGTAGTTAAAAAGAGAAAAAAAAAAAGAAAAAAAAAGAAAGGAAGAAAAACACCAATTTTAAAATCACTTTTAATAGGAGAAAAATTGAAACAACTTTCAACTTTCTAGTTTTTATTTGTTTTGTGTAGATAGACTAGATGAGTTCATATTATTTTTTCTTGTACTTTGTACATGTTATAGCAATATTAATCTGGGCTACCTACACTTTTCTCTATCTTACTTAACATCGTGCGGCTTCTGGGACTGGAGCTGTCATTTCAGTCCTGTCCAGAACATTTCCAATAAATCTCAGTATGTCCTGTGGGAATGTTAAATGGGGTCAGGAGCAAGGGAGGGGAAAGAGCATAGAGCCAGGTATGAATGTAGGACATTCTGTTGTCTTTAACTGAACTTTTACACAATAAATGATGCCCTCTGAGTCTGGTTTGTTTTATATTGGACATGTATATTTCCACAGGGAATTTCTCTGCTTTTATTAAGACTAAAAGAAATTCATTTACAGCTACGTTTAATTGGCTGCTGTCTTGACACAAGCTTTTGAGAAGAGTGAGGGTTCTTCTTGCTTTCCAGGCAACACATCTCCAGAGACCCTGCTACCTGTTACCACATGACTTTCCTCAACCTTAGAAATGCTCTGAAAAATAAGTTTTCCAGTGTTAACATGTGCCATGAAGAAGATGACAGTTGGAGACAGATTAAGCGTTGGGAGAACATCCTGCGTCTTGGTCCATAAACATGAAGGGCTAAAAGGACTTAAGGCTCTTGCTGAGTAGGCAGATGTGTCTCAGTTGGAGAAGCCCAAGTCTGAGAAAACTGAAGCAATTGTAATTTCATTAGTTACTCCTCAATGCATCTCCTCTTTGACCTTCCTTGTATGTTGTACCTTCTAGTCTCCTTCAGAGCCTTTTCCACAAAGCTCCCTGCCTTCTGGTCAGCCTCTTCTCCAGAATAAAAAGCCTTGCTTATAAAATACCTGCTTCCTAGGATGCCCACCTTTTGAGGAAGCTCTTTGCTATGCCCATGGTTCAAAGCCTCTGCAATATTCTCCTTCCAGGTGAGTGTCTTCCCCGAGAACAAGGCAGATGGAAATTCCCTTCAAATGGCCCCCTTTGCTCCTGATGATGCAGGGGTGGAAGGAAACAAGCTGCTCCCATCCATAGTTCACAGGTGAATGGTCCAAGAGGCAGCACACAAAGAAGCTCTGAAGCTATAGATCAGGCAAGAAGAAATGCAGAAGTTAGACACCTCTGGTGGCAGCTTAAATGACCCAGAGTCAAGTCTCTAGAGGCAACAAAAGTGTCTGCTGTCACAGGTAAAAACATCTGAGTATTAAGATGCCTTTTACATCAAACTCTGATCTGGTTCCTGCATGGAGAGGTCAGTGGTGTCTCAAGCCACCGGAGAAGCTGCATCAGCAGAAAGTGTTCTGCGCCAGGGAAGGCTGGAAACATTAAACGTAAGAAAAGAAGCAGAGATGGAGATTGTTCAGAAGGCAAAGTTGATAAAGAGTGATGGGAAATCAAAGACTGAATTGGCGTGGGGACAGAAAACCAGGGTGAGATAAAAGGCAAACTTAGAAAAAAAATGAAAGGATACTGAAAAAAGAGAAAATGGGGCAGGAGAGAGGGGCAGGGAGATGAAATTGGAAGAGTTTGAAGGAAGTATTATGAAACAGAACACTGCATAAAAAGGAGATGGGGAAAGGATCAGAACACAGAGGACCAGACAGGAAAAAAAAAAAAAGACTTTCAGAATAGCAAACCTATCCATACAAATAAGAGGTAAATGGAAAGGGATATGGACCCTTCCACCTGTACAAGCTGAATTTGTATAAAAATATGCCCTACCCAGGAGTAGTCCATCAGCAAGTAGATGGATGGCTGGGACCGATCCATCAAGTGTGTTTCCCTCATGGAAATGCAGATGTTCCCACGTGAGACAACACCTATCCTGGGAACAAAGCAATCACTCTTAGAGAACATGTTTTAGCCTCATAACTCTAAGAAGAGACAAGGATCTGAGAGGGAGGGAGGGAATGAAATTAAAAAGCTCTTTGCCCTCAGCAGGAATGCACAGACAGCTTTACCCCAGAAGCTTTTCTCCCAGCTTTTACGCCCAGTTAGGGTCATAGTGGCAACAGGATTGACAAAGTTGGTTGACACCCATTGTTATTCTATCTCAGGTGATGGTTTAATGTCTTGCAAACATTTTTAATTAGCATTTCTGGGAGGTGAGTTTCTTCAGGGTGAACTTCCTTGCTAGCTTCAGTAGTCTGAATGTTAGTGGGAGCCTGTCTTCCCTATGACTAACACTATTTCCATCCTTCTTGTGCATGACATTTCTGGTCCTTCTTCTTGTGCACATTTTCCATCTTTGGTAGTTCTGGTAGGAAAGGTGAAGTAGAGACCTCTCTCTTCACCTTTGGTGGCACTTCTCCCATTCTACCACACTCACATAAAATGTATGGCATCGCAAAGCTTGTTCTCTCTTGCATCTCAAAGCTTTGTAAATAACAAATCTCACACACCAGCCAAGCATGCTAGTCTACCATCTACATTTCCTGGTGGCTTTATGATCCTTCTCCCTTTGAAACTTGCAACCTGATATAGGAACTGAGTTATGATGGGTACCCTCCAACTTGGAGCCCCAAGTCTGGTAGATTTGTCTCTCCTTTCCCTTTTGCAGCTCAGCTCTGCAACCCGAATCAAAGTGCATCACAGCAGCAGAAGTCAAAAAGAATCTTCCACTGTAAATTAACTGGTAAGTTCCATTACCAAGAATACCAGTGATGGCTACCTACTATTCATACAAATAGGTTCTGTCATATCAGTTCTTCTTGAGGTGATCTAAAGAACTGCTTTTCTCCATCCTTTTTTTTTTTTTTTTTTAACCTACACCCCAAGGCTGCAGCAGCAGCACATGAGCTGAACACACAACCAGAAGCACATCCTTTCCCTCCTTCCAGCAGAAGTACCACCAGGCTGATGGTCCTTCCATTTATATCATCCAGCAGTGTATAGATTCTATAGAAAGGAAATGGCAGCCTGTCAGTCTAACTGTGGAAGTAATTAGGTGTTGGATGATGGTTTTAAATAACAAGGATCACTGACAAAAGTATTTCCAGAAAACAAAACTGAACAGGATCTGTGCCCTGGGAGGTGTAGGGTTTCTCTCTGGCCTGGTATAGGAAATGCAGGATGCATTAACATACTGCAACACATCCTTTGGTAACATACGTTGCCATCTAGAAAGAAGGCAACACAGTGCAGGTACAAAGGAGATAATTTAAGGAAGAAGAGTGGCCAACAGGGAACTGCTGCTTTCCGAGTCACTGCATCTGATCAGTTAAAACAGCAAAGCAGAGCTACTTTCTTCTATAAACACCTCATACATCAAGTTTCAGTTCTTTCACCCTCCTATCTCTTTTGCTGAATTCTAGTTGCAGACACTGACAATTTCTCAGCCATTTTTTTTTTTCTCACCATCGGTTATGATTATTTAGGCTACCAGCTGCCTCTGGAATAAATATACCTTGTCTTGTACTTATTAAAATAATTAAACACATTCTCTTCACTCCTATTCCTATCTTTCTTTATTTATTTATTTGGGTCTGTGAAGGGATTGACACATAGAACCTTTTGAGATTTAAATTTGCAACCAGTTTAGATTCAGATGCTTCAAGATGAAAAGTCTTAAGGAACTGGAAAAAAGTATATCTGATTTTCATTGCAGATTCTGTCCTGACATCTCTCTGGCAGGAGAGGCATATGGTTATGAGGAGTATTTATGTACGGAGTGGAATCTGTAGCATCCTGGATATACAATGGCCATAGAAATTAAATTAAATTATATCTTAAAATATGTAACTCAGGTACTGGGCTTTATCTAATCTGGTTAAGAATAAATAAATAAATAAATTATTTGTGTTAAAATGGATGCAGAACCTAAATAGGATTCTTTGTCTTCCTGCCAGTTTGGATGTTTTGGGTAGCAGAAACCAGTGAGTCAAGCCTGCTGCATCCCACCCTGCTAGAGCCATTTTCTAGGTAAAGAATGTGTCAGATTTACAGTGCCTTGGGAACACACACAGTAGACTTTTCATGACACAAGCCCCATAGGAGATATAATTGGTTTCAGAAATTATATGCAATAAATCCTTCTGGTTGGTTATTACAGTTAATTGACACTTCTCATAATAACACTTAGTAGTGCCTCCAGTGCCTCCTGCCTGTGTTGTTGCAATGGAAGTCCAGGTTTTGTGCATTGGACTGTCAAAGGCATCAGCAACCCTGCAAGCTCAAGTAAGAAAAGACCAGTGTCTCACACTGAAGCCAGCGGACAGAATTCAGGAGAGGTCAGAAAAAAGCCCTGCACCTTGCTTCTGTGCTGTGGACTGTACAGATGGTGAGGCAAATGATAAGGTGTTTCTTATTTTAGGAAGGCATATGAGTACGCTGTGCTAGAAGCATTTTTATGAAGGGGGGAAGGCTGGTTGTTCTCATTTGCTGATATTTCCACCGACCATCAAAGCAGAATTGTAAAGCTATTCACATTCATGGCTCCCTTTTATTTCCCTCCAGCATTAATTTTTTAGTAATTTCCATACAGAAAATTGCTGTGTACTGCTGTAGGCTGTGAATGGTCAGGATAGGGGGCTTGCCCATAGACACCATTTTCCGAAAAGCAACCAAACCCTCAACATGTACTGTGCATAAATGAAATCTTGTTAATCACCTTTGGTCTCTAGTTGCAGGATGATTAGGACACATAGGCTGGGCAGCAGATGATAGTGCTGCGTACTGCAGTTCAGATGATGTTCTCAGGGAAGATTTAACACATTTTGAGGATGCTCCGTGTCAATAGGAAAAGTACTGTCCCTGTATATATTTACAGGACTCAGATGAAAGCACCTGGATTTAGCACATCTCACACGATGTCATCTGCATCCCTGCCATTGCCATCAATTGATCCAAAAATGCATTAGTCTCAACCTTGACACAGGGTTATTGGATCGCATTGTCTGCATCTGAACACAGAGTGAAAGCACATGGAGTGGTTAGAATAGGACAAATGCACATTCCCTCGAGTCTAGCTCCAAAAGGATGCCTGTCACATGCACGTTAGCATTGTTGGAGAATGGCTGTGCTACAGACAGAGAGAAGGAAGGAAAGAAGGAAAGAAGGAAGGAAGGAAGGAAGGAAGGAAGGAAGGAAGGAAGGAAGGAAGGAAGGAAGGAAGGAAGGAAGGAAGGAAGGAAGGAAGGAAGGAAGGAAGGAAGGAAGGAAGGAAAGAAGGAAGGAAGGAAGTTAATGAGCACGTTTTATCATACTTGATAAAATACTTGCGTATCATATCAATACAACACATATCATTGTATTTGTGGTAGCTTATAAATACCTTAGTGCCTCACAGACACTGGTGGTATGTCAAAGCCCCAGATCTGGGTCCTCTCAGCAAGGCTCAGGCATACTATAAGGCCTGAAGGCACACCTGGATCCCACCCCAGCACAAGCTCAACCCCATGTGAACAAACAACAATGTTTACTTGCCACCAGGCTTCACACGCAGGCTGAAAGGAGTGATGAGCAAACATAGGCTACTGTCTGCTCAGTAAGGGTTAGATATAACCACTGTCACAGAACAAAACTATAGCAGTCACAGTTGTCTTCAGATGAAGAAAGTGTGGCTTTTTTACAGGCTTAGACCTTTCCTCCACGATGAATACTTCTCACTCATCATTATATCAGTAGGGAACTCCATCAGGGATCAGACAAGAGCAGTTCTGCGTAATTAGTTGACAAGGAAATCTCTTACCCAAACAGTGGTTTAGTTAAGATTTGGATTTAAAACAAATGCAATGAAATGTAAAGGTCAGGCTCAAGAGTATTTCCCCAAAAGCTGGTTCCACAAAGGTTTTGAGTATCCTGTGTTAATAAATCACTTTTTATTTGTAACCTTCTGTTATGCCTATAGCACATGCTTTCCAAATTTAGACTAAAATGTGTTATATATTTCATAAGAAGTTATGACAGGGCAGGCAAAAATTGGATTTTGGAGCTTACAGTGAGTTACAGCCTTGGATGGTTTAAAAAACACCAGAAGATAAATGGATGATACATGCCTACCATTGTGCATCGATCACTGTGACCCAGCTTTGGGAAAGGGTCTTGCCGTCTTTACTTCATTCCCTGCAGCCCTCTTTTTTCGAAAGCTGCACCGCTTCTATGTGCAATAAGAACCATCCTCAGTGATAAAACAGCAAGAATTTGACTTTTCAGAAATCTAATTTATGGCTGCCAGTGCTGCTCTTTTACTAGTGAATCTTTTGTTTAACTTACCTTGGAGAAGAAAGAAATCAGCAGGTTCCTGTGCTGCTAAACACATCTTTGAAAGAGGGAAAAGGGGAAGGGAAGGGACTGGGAAGATATGGGAAGGGACAAAATCAAATGAAATTTTGTCTTCAGGAAAGGTATATTAGGGAAGTAATCTCTCCAGAAAAGAGCTGAGGGACCTTACTGGCAAAATATGAAAGACGTGTCCTCTCCTGTTCCCCAGTGGTATATGGTTCTTCAGTCTCCTTTGCGGCTCATCCAGCATTACATTCATTTTTAGGAAAAGCCATATAGCAGCAGTCACATATTCTCCTTCAGTATCAAATGCTTTTCCTTTGGGCCTTGAGGCACGTAGTTTTCATTTGCTTGTCATATGTGACTTAAATCACCTAAATGTCTCTCTGATGCTTCATTGTGAAGGGAGCTGGAAAGACAGCCTTCAAGCAAATGAATGTTAGTGGGTGGGCTAAGGACTTCTATCTGACTTCCATTCAAGACTTCCGTATAGCCTTGTGGTAGAACTGCGCAGTATGTTTGGAGGTGAGTTGGAGATGAGCCAGAACTGAAAGGTCCTGACGGGATCCACCTTCAGCTAAGAGAAGAGACCCCCCTAAGGAAGATCTAAGTAATCTCATCACCGAACTGGAAACAAGACAATTGCTCCAATCTTACCTTCAGCCTACTGAACATGCATTAGCAATGGCAAAGGATCACAAATGCCTGAGCTAAATTCAGTGGTCATGTTGTTCATCTGCACCAACTGAACTTGCAGAGACAAAACCTAACCCACTTGCTTCAGCACTGGCACAGGTTGCCCAAAGAGGTTGTGGAGTCCCCCTCCTTGGAGAACTTCAAAAGCCACCTGGACATGGTCCTGGGCAACCAACCCTAGGTGTCCCTACTTGAGCAGGGGTTTGGACCCCATATGACCTCTAGAGGTCCCTTCTAACCTCCACCATTTTCTGATTCTTTGAGGGGGCTGCAGACAGTCCCTGATGCTTCATCTCCTTCACGGTCCCTCTCTGCCCCTGCTCCATGGGGTCCCTCCCACGGGATGCCGTCCTTCCCGAACTGAGCCTGCGGGGGCTGCCCACAGGCTGCAGCTCTTCAGGAACTGCTCCCACACGGCTCCATCCCACGGGGTCCATCCCCCAGGAGCAAACTGCTCCAGCACGGGTCCCCCACGGGCGGCAGCTCCCCCCAGACCCCCTGCTCCTGCGTGGGCTCCTCTCCACGGGCTGCAGCTCCGGCCCGGGGCCTGCTCCTGCGGGGGCTCTCCATGGGCCGCAGCCTCCTCCAGGCCACATCCACCTGCTCCACCGGGGGCTCCTCCACGGGCTGCAGCGTGGAGATCTGCTCCGTGTGGGACCCGTGGGCTGCAGGGGGACAGCCTGCTCCACCTGGGGCCTCTCCACAGGCCGCAGGGGAACTGCTGCTGCGTGCCTGGAGCACCTCCTGCCCTCCTGCTGCACTCACCTGGGGGGCTGCATTGCTGCTTCTCACTCCTCTCTCTCCCAGCTGCTGTTTTGTTGTTGTTGTTGCTTGCATTTTTTTTTTTTCTTTCCCTTCCTAAGATCTGCTCTCCCAGAAGCACAACCAGAAACGCTCACTAGCTCGGCTCTGGCCAGCAGCAGGTCCATTTTGGAGCCAGCTGAAGCTGGCTCTGATCTGACATGGGGCAGCTGCTTGGCTCTGCTCACAGAGGCCACCCCTGCAGTCCCTCTGCTACGAATTCCTTGCCACGTAAAGCCAATAAAATGTTTAAAAAAAAAAATGAAGATTTAACCAAGCCCAAAGCAGAAGGGTTTTCTCTGGAGACCTGTCAAGTCCGGGTCCTTTCTTTACAACCACAGGAGCAAAGGAACTGCCAAGTGCTGTCATATGCACCTGGAACCACATCAGCCTGCATCGCTCTCAGCATGTGCCTCCAGCACCTGAAGCAAGCAGAGCTGTGGGTAGGTGACGTGTAAGCCTCTGTCTAATGAGACTTAACAGCAGAGTGCTCCATTTTCTTCAGCCATAATCCAATTTCCTCATGAGAATAATCCACTCCGGTTTCAGATGGAAACTTTATCCATCAAGGGGAAGAGAGAGGAGCAGATTATCGCCTTACTGAATGAAGTGACCTATTGCTCCCTAAATAGTCCCTTGCCCATGTATTGCTTTAGCTGTTGGCTACATATGGGGAACAACACTTTGTCACTGCTGCTCTCCTTTAATACATATCTATACTCCCCCTCCACTATGATGCTACTCTTACCTGTTCCCCAGCTATCTTTTTAATGTTGCTGTCAGGAAAGTGTGTGATTAAAAAGCAGAATTTGGTTTCCTAATCAAGGAAAGCCAGGAATTTACTTCATCTAGTTTTGCTCAAGACAATTAGCAGAACTTCATTTATGTACTGTCTAAGAGCCTTTGAAATGCCCCAGATTACTGAGGTTAAAGATGAAGTGAATCTATGTTTACAATTTATGAGATTATTTTATTTCCTAGGAATGTGTTGTGCATCTGCTGTTCTTGTGGTGCAGCCAGTGACAACAGAGATCGCTGCATGTCATGGAGTATTGAATTTGTACTGAGCAACAGGCAATTACTTATAGTACAACACATGAACTGTTATGTATGTATCCTCGCTCTGCACAGCAGGATGTATCACTAGGATGTGAAGAGTGGTCCAGGATATTCTTCTTGACAGAGTTTCAGTGGTTTACAACTGCCAGGAATCATCTCCAAGAGGCTTTGCTATAACATTTATAGCAATTAAGACAAGGGACTGTACTGCAGACAGTTCCCATCCTGGCAACAATTGTGGACATGTTTCTGGGGTCTATTTTAAGCTGTCCAAGGACAGCTACACCAAGGCTACTATATGAAGTGCAAGAACTATGACCTTGAATCAAAGGGAGCATAATCCAGGTTAAACTTGCTCTTGGGAGCCTCCTTATGAAAATACACTGTTGTTCGGATTCTTACTCCAATCTGCATCTACCTCCCTGAGAACAGAAGTCTGTTGTGTTACTTTCCAACAGTTAAGCTATGCTTTTTGAAAGAGGAGAAGCACACATAAACTTGGTTTGGACTCTGTTGGTGCTCAGTATGAAATTTAGTAATGAAATAAACACAAAAGTTATAGACAAAGTAACTGGATATATAATGAATTATGAAGAGATATACAGAGATAAGAGCTATATGTATATATATATTAATGTGTATATATACGTACACATTTCTTGTCAATGATTCTCATTAATTTAGTACCAAAACATGAATCTGATTATCCTCAATTCCCCTGTGTTATAGTACAGGCTGAGACAAAAGACTTGGGGAAGGAAATAGGGAAAAAAGAGTGCAGATTTAAGTCGTGTGCTGGAAGACATGCAGAGAGTCACTGGCAATCCCCTACTTCTCGCACCATGCTAACAGGAGGATCACTTTGTTCACATAGGTAATGCAGATTGCAGTTTATATTAGTAAAACTATGTTGTGGTTGGTGTTTCTTAGTTCCACCCTCTTCTGGTCCAGTGGTGGTACATATGAGTAACGTAGCCTGACAACCTAAATTACAAGTGAGAATATTCTGCCTTGATCCATGTGCTATTATTCACATAAGAACATGCTCCACGCAGAGTCAACAGAGCCCAGGGCAGCAGTGGAAGCAGCCCAGGCAAGAGTTGTAAGAGGAAGATTAGATTAAATTTAATGACATTTTGCCTTGTAAAGATCACACAGATGGAGAGGCCTGTTTTTAAGGAAAGCTAAAGGTCATGCATTGCTAAGGCAGAAGTGAAATTTGTCCATTCTGCTAACCTTAAAATTAAACTGTTAAGAATGTAATAAAATTGGACTTAGAAATGGAAGCATTTTGATTATTTTGAAATGCTTATGCATGAGCCATGTGGGATGCATGTACAGAACCAGGGAAACAGGGAATTTACATAGTGATTAAAACCATGAGTAAGAAGACTGTAAAGTTTACAAGATAGAAACCACATTGTTGTCCCAATGTTTACTATTGAATTGCCTTGAGTTTAGGACTGGTACCTCTTGAGACCACAGTAAAAGCAATGTCTGTAACCTCAGAAGAGTGGGTGCATATGATTAAATCACTGAAATTGGGAAGGATTATAGCACCTTACCCACTGACTTCAGGGGGCTTTGGAAAAACTCTTTTTAGCTTTTGTATGATATATTATTTTTTTCTAATTAAACTCTCTGGTAGATAAGAGTTTGGATAAAGAAATAACACAGTCATCTGCCCCCAAAGGAAAATATACAACCCCATATCTGCATCAGTTTCAATTAGTCTTAAAAAGAAAGGTGAGTCCCTCTAAAAAACTGACCAAGGAGTGCTTCTTTCTCTGTAATAGATAATGACCGTGAAAGAACTCAGAACTCACAAAATTAGAGCAGCTCTTTTTTTCTGAGACAAGTATTTACAAAGATGCAAGCATCATTTTAGCCATGCATGCACAGCCTGACCTGATGGATGTCTCTGTTTCACACGCCTACTCATCCTGCATGCCTCCTGCTGAGCCTAAGGCCAGTTAACAAAGGTGCAAATGGCACAGGATTTGGTGTGAGAACCACCAGCACAGGTGTCATACAAGTGCCACCTACCTATTTGCAAGACCTATAGGGGATGGAAGAGTAGGAGATCTTGGAACAGCTCTCCTTGTCATCACAAAATACCAAGCAGTCGCCACGTGATGCACGATGTTTCGTTGAAGGTTATCAATTTAATATGATATTTTGACAAGACCACCTGCTGCAGAAAAACATGCTACATATATCATCAGAACAAACTTCTACCCTAAGGGAGGCATATTGTTCCCAGTTGTTTGAAGAAAGTGTAGCCTAATGCCAAAATAAGTATTTTAAGGACTTTTAATATACCAGCATGAGATAAAGCCCCATGGTATTTCTTTGGTGTGATACAGCAATCGAATACTGAATCATTTTCATCCCCTATGGACTCTGATGGAAGCTGAGGGTCTCAATTGTCTTCAGAAGCTCAGTGCAAGTAAGGAGGAAAGCTACCAGTGTGAGGACAGACATATGCTCACTATGGGGCTTGGGTCACCAAATAACATAAATTCAGTTCTTAAATGCATGAGACCTTTTCATACATAAGCAGAACTTATCTTAATCAGGACTTGAAATCCATTAAGCAAATACCAATGAGATAAACTTGGGAGTCTTGTCTTTCAGTGGGGTTCACATAGAGCATGGCAGGAAGGAGGGTGATGTTCTGAGTGGTATAGAGCTGCCTACAGCGGGGCTTTCACAAATCACTCAACTATGAGGAGACAATTTACTTCTCTTTCATTGCACTGTGTTTTATCCTGAACTGTAAGATTCACAAGGAGTAACTTCACCATGCATGAAAGTAGAGTGATAAAAATCACAGGCTGTTTCACGAGCTGGTCTTATGTGAAATCATGGTTGGGATTTGGGCAGTAGAAAAGACGGCATCCCAAAGCATTTGCAAGCATTAAAAAAAAAAGCAAAGAAGGAACTATACATGGGTAAGCCAGACTGTCCCCACAGGGTGTGGCATGAAAAGACCAAGAAAATGGATGTTAAGTACACTTTAGGCTTTTCCACCCTTTTATCTTTGCAATATAGTTGCAGAACTTATTAGAAGACTTCCCACACAGAACTTCAATCCGCAGAGCCCGGAGAGCTTTGCTAAAAATGTCTCACATTTGAGAAGGAACCTGCAGTAGCGCAAGGCAGTGCTCTGCACTCACTGTGTCTGCTCTGCATCCCTGCCACCTCCCCAAACACGCAGAGCTCCCTTTCAATGCAGTCTGTCTTTGATGCGCACCTGACAAGAACATCAGTCTGGTGGAGAACAAAAGATTGGAGGGCTTCCAGGCTCAGAAATAACGGTTTGAATCCAGGGTGCAGCCAAACACACTAAAAGCAAAAACAAAGACTTTACAGCCAACAGGAATTCTGCTTATCAGTTGGCTTTATTTATCAGCTCTTCCATATCGTAACCTAGATCTTTGCCCATAACACAATGACACTAATAATCATCTGCCAAAAAACTGACACAGACAGCATTTAGGTGTTTTGCCAGTTTATGGGTATTTTTTTTTGGGGGGGGGGGGAACTCTCAAACTTCTAAACTGGTGTACTGGTCTTGACTGGGATAGAGTTAACTTTCCTTATAATAGCTTGTGTGGTGTTATATTTTATGATGAAAAGAATGTTGATAACACAGTGATGTTTTAGTTGTTGCTGAGCAGTGTTTACAGAGCATCAGGGACTGTTCTGCTTCTCACAGCACCCTGCCAGTGAGGAGGCTGGGGGTGCACAAGGAGCTGGGAGGGGACAGAACCAAGACAGGTGACCCAAACTGACCTAAGGGATATCCCATACCATGTGTCATGCTCATCTCAGGTTAATGATTGCCTTTTATGTCACTTATTCTTGAGTGTTTTATTTGTTTGTTTACTTAATTAATTTTCTTTCTCTCAACCCATGAGTTTTCTCTCTTTTGCCTTTCCAGTTCTTTTCCCCCCACCCTGCTGGAGGGGAGCGAGCAAGCAGCTGTATGGTGCTTAGCTCCCAAGCAGGGTTAAGCTACAACTATCAAATTCAGAACTAAATTTGAGTTTATTCAAGACTGTAGGTTGCTTATATGGTGGAATTGTTTTAGTGTGTGTGCCTGGTTTAATACAAATAATTCCCTTTGTTTCGCTGTTCCCAATGAGGCTTTTTGCCTCACAAATACAACTGGCTGTAAGGAAATCAGAAAATGAATTCTTCAGTCTTGTGGGCAGTTGACAGTGCCTTTACAGATACACCAAAAAGCCTAGAGAGAGGAAAGACACATTCCTCTTTTCACAACTCATTAGTGATACTTTGGGGTGGAAATAACTCCTCACTTGGTGTGCTGTGCCAGAGCAAAGCCTGGGCTGAAACAGTTCATTGCCAGAAGAAAGGACTTCTTGTAAAATAGGGCTACCTCCTTGCTCCCTACATCTCTATTCTAGTGGGCTGATTGCTCAGGAGCATGACCTGCATACAAACATACTGACCAGCAACATTTTTGCACCCAGCTGGCCACTTGATCCACTTACCCCTTTATTTTCCCATACTTGCTCTTTCCCAAACCCGTTATATCCCTCCCTTTCCCTGCGTTGGTTCCTCCCCTCAACACCCCATAATAAGTTTTGTGCAGCCCCACATGCTCTTCCCTTGAATCCCATAGTGTGTCCAATACCCCAGGAAGTGACCCAGTTGGATCTGTGAGGTGTCCCATAGAGCTGTTCCCACCTCACCATGCAGTAGGACAGCCCCAGTCTGGCCCAGAGGCTTGTGTCCCTGG
The DNA here is from genome assembly GCF_964211835.1 of Anser anser. Taxonomy (NCBI): domain Eukaryota; kingdom Metazoa; phylum Chordata; class Aves; order Anseriformes; family Anatidae; genus Anser; species Anser anser. The sequence continues at coordinate 8,008,167 of NC_139721.1, forward strand.
CTGAGATACTGGGGACTCCCCCAGTGCCCTTGTGCCTCTGGGTTTCCTTCTGTGTGCGATGAGTCTTTAATCACGCAACCTAACACAGTCCTTCCAAAACAGTTCACGTTGGCTGAAGGAAGATCTCAAGAACAAAGTACTGGAGGTGTCCTAGTGCTCGCTGGGCTCTGCAGCTGTGCATTGCAGTCTGTTGCATATGGTGTGTGCCACAGTACATCATACAGTGCATGAGCATGAGTGGAGAAGGGTGATGACGTACTGCCTAACTTTGCAGAACGCAGTAATGAAATGCAATTTTTTAATGGCTGGGTGTTATTGCAAAGTCTTGTTTGAAAAAAGGCTTAAAGAAGGGAACACTGAGGTATGCCAGAAATTAAAAGAAAGGCCATAGGCTGGACCGTCCTGAGAGAAGGATACTTTCTGGGGGACTTGGAACATCTGGGTTCAGTTAAAAAGTTCTTGGAAATCATGGTCTTATGGAAATGATCCATGGTCCCTGCATCATGGAATAAGCCTCTGAGGGGCATGAAAGAGTATAGGGTCAGAACCCTGGACCTGCTCTACCACGTGTTATCGCACACTCTTTATCCCACACTTTACAACTTTCTATACCAGCCTGAGGGGACTGTAGTCTGTCTATCTTCCTCAGTTCGGGCATTAAACCTAAGTATTGATCCTTCTTTTATCTTCTCCCTTGAGTCCAGGTGGAAGTACTACTGCATTTGCTGAATTCATCACTGTGTGCAAACAATATTTACATGACAGCAAATCCATACAACTTTCAGCTAGCAAAAAAAGGAAACTTATTAGGTCCTTGCTGGAGGGCACAGTAGTTCCCTCTTTCTCGTGGTTCAGCACAGATCCTTTGCCCTACATGAAAATGGCCACCACAGCAATTTCCTTGCTGTTTGCTTGCATGTTTGTTTGTTTTTGTTTGTCTCTTTGTTGATTGCTTGTTTGTCTGTTTTTTAGATGGGAAAAAAAATGGATTCTAATAAGTGATTTTTCTCAACAGTAGTTCAGTTTTAACTTGTTCTATTTACAGTCAGTCTGGTCCTAGCATATATACCGTATTTCAATAATCCATAGGTTTATATAAATAAAGCAAGTCAAAGGGATGGAAAAGAAAGATAAAGCCCAAGCAGATCTAGTAAAATATTTAAGGGATGGAGGAGGTATCTTGGTCTATCCATGCCTTTCAATCATGAGTTGATGGCACAACACTACTGTGAAGGCTTTGAGCAATCCATTGGTGTGTTTGTAGGGGATTGGAAGTAAGAGTTGTCCCAGATTAGCAATCTAAGACCATCTGATAGCTCTAGATTGGAAGCAGGACTAGTGGATCTCAAATTAGACACCGAAAACACTTCTCTTCCTGGGAGACTCATAAATTCCTAGAAGACTTCCCAGTTTCCCTAGTCGTTGGTCACCTTGTTTTTTGCATACCATAGTGTAGCCTTTAGAGGGATGGAGCTCAGTGTTGTAACTTGAGGACACTCAGGAAAGAAATCTATAGTCTATGTAGCCTATAGAATTTAATTTTGCAGAAAAATACTGATTTAAGATATTCATGGAGATGTGCCAGGTGCAGTAATCTTTCATTAAACTATAAATTTTCTTGGTGCCTTTGAGGCCTGCTGTGGAACCCTGGGACCCCCTGGTGGGATGGGAGTTTGGAAACCACATGAGGTTACAGGTCTCTCTACTGCAATGGTAGGTGTGAAAGATATAAATCAAGCAGTCCCAAATCCTCAAAACTATGTCAGAATTTTGGTATGTTTCCCAAGTCTATTATAAAGGTTTGGAGGACTTGAGAGCTCCAGGTTGACATAGGATTTTCATACATTCTATATATGTTCTGAAGTGGAAGGAGGAATCTGGAGAATAAGAGACAAGTTTGCAATATTAGGAGCTCTATAAAGAGCCCAAACCAACTGTTGTCTTTGTATAAGAGACATTAGTTCTTCCCATGTTTTCTGGCTTCAGGCTGAGCCCTTTCAGGAACCTGGTGGGAGGAAGTTTTCAAGGGTCACAAATGCACCTGACAAACTCATTTGGTGGTCAGATCTGACGAGATGATCACTGAAGATCCTCTCTTTCTAGAACATCACTTGGCAGAGCATATGAAAATAAAAATTGGAAATATCAAAGAAATTGGAAATTCAATTTCAGCCAGTAGTATTTCAGATCTCCCTTGTATCCATTTTACTTATGTTGAGAAAGTCATTCCTGAGGTCGTGACTGGGGAGGGATCAGCAAGGAAATCCAATTAGACTGGCGTTGATTAACCTGAATATTACTCTGATAATCATGTTTATTATGTAGCATGGCATTTCTGAACCCTTAGATTGGATTGCCAAATCCATCTCACACTCATATTGGAGGTATCTGAAACAGTCCATCTCCCCCCAGATTTAGTAACCATATCTTTACTATTTTTCTCATACCACTTTATGGGAGAAGATGCTGTCAGGACAGCAAATGTCTGGCTGTGCAGAGGAAAGAAACAGATGTAGTCTGTCTGGCCACAGATCCCTTTTCTGCTCCCTGTTGTCTTGCCCACATCTCACAGCTCAGCAGAGGAGTCCCACACTGATGGGATGAGGCATAAGTCTGTTGATGACCAAATCTCTTCTTACCCAATAAGAGGAACCAGAGCCATTTTTTTTGTTGTTGTGATTTTAGTATCTAAACATCCCAACAAATCTCCCCTAAGCGTTATTCAAGCTACTGTGGCAAATGAGGCTCAGTGAATCCAAGTGTTATTTTTGGTTCCTGTCACAAGCCCCTGCCCTGTCCCCTGCCAGGCCTGCCCCAGGGGACCCTCTGCCCCATGGACCAGGGGTCCACTCACCCCTTGGGGCAATGGAGCAGCTCTCCAGATCACCTCACTGACTAAGGAAGATCACTGCATGGGATATGGGACACGTCATGGGATGCAGGGGAAGAGCATCTGGGGATTGCACAAGGCTTTTTATGGGATGTTTAGGGGAAAAACCAAAGGCAGGGGAAGGGAAGCATTAGCAAGGTTTGGGAAGGAAGAAGTGTCAGAAAATTAAGGTATAATGGGATAAAGTGTCTAGCCAAGTATAAACAGTTTGCTGGGTAGTACACTTGTCTAGTCACACTGTTTCTCATGAGTGCAGCCTGTCCTGTCTTCTCATTAGACCCCATTTCTAACTCTTTTCCTGGGTAAGGGACTCTCTACTCTGTGTGTGTATCAGTGTATTGGGGGTCTGAGTGCCGCAACTGGAGTGGGACTAGGGATCTTGGGGCCCACACATCCATGGTGCAGCAACGGGAGCCAGTGCAGGTGTGTGAACGAGTGTGAGATTGGTAGTGAAGATCAAACTGGACCAGCTGGCAAGCAGGTGACATGGTCTGGGACCAAGTTGGGTGAGGGGGTCTCTGAGGGCATGACGAAGGTTGGAGCTGGCTGGTGGAGGGACCTGGAAAGCCCTGGGAAGCTTTGTGTGTGAGTTTGTGGCAGTCTGTATGAGCACCTGGAGTGGGGCTGTGGCCCTGGGGGCTCATACTTCCAGATGTTATCAGCTGTGGAGACTGGGAGCCAGGGCCAACTACTACACAGACTGCCTGAGCCCAGCTGCTGGAGGGATTACACGTTATGTATGTGTGTGTGATGACACATTACATATGTGTGTGTATACATACTCCCTTCTGCTCAGCCAGAAAGGGGAGCAGGATGAGGTTGTTGGTGCTGTGCATGTTCATGTGTGTGCTCTGAGAGTTTGTTCTGTGTGGCCAGCCATGCCTGTATGTATATATGTGATGTACAGGTGTGTGTGCGTATATGCCTGCCGGGAATGCGTGCTCAGCCTGGCCGCTGGTGGGACCTGGGCTGGGAGCTGCTCCAGCCTCACCTCTCCCAGGCTGCTGGATTCATGGAATCACAGAATCACAGAACAGTTGGTGTTAGAAGGGACCTCTGGAGGTCATTTGGTCCAACCCCCCTTAACAAGCAGGGACACATGAAGCAAGGTGCCCATAACCCTGTCCAGATGTCTTTTGAAGATCTCCAATGAGGGAGACTCCACAACTTCTCTGGGCAGCCTGTGACAAGGCTCAGTCATCCACACAGCACAGAAGTGCTTCCTGATGTGTAGACAGAACCTCTTGTGTTCCACTGTGTGCCCACTGCCTCTTGTCCTGGCACTGGGCACCACTGAAAAGACGCTGGCTCCATCTTCTTTGTACCCTCCCTGCAGGTGTTTGTAGACAATGAAGAGGTTTCCCCTGAGCCTTCTCTTTGCCAGGTTGAACAGTCCCAGCTCTCTCAGCCTTCTCACACAGAAGTGCTCCAATCTCTTCTCCATCTTGGCGGCCCTCTGTTGGACTCTTTCCAGGATGTCCATTCAGCCTTGCCCTAGCTGTAACCACCACCACTGACAGGACACCACCACCAGATACAGCTGGGAGCTGCTTGGTCCACCTCTGGCAGCCCAACGTCACTGCCCCAGCAGAAAAGGCCAAGGAAAGGAAGAAAGGGAAAGCACAGCGATAAAACCCAAGCTGTGGTGGCAGCTGCACACATCAGCCACGAGCCCATCTGACCTATGGATTTCACAGCCTCTGTCCCCTTCTTTTCTCCTCCATTACCATCCTAGAAAGTTCCTGTCTTCATACAGGAAAATGTGTAATTACTCCTCAAACCTAGCCTACACTTCTTCCCTACCTCCTTCTCACCTTCTCAAACCTAATCTGTGATCAAATCCACCCACCAAAATCAGATGTCTTTCCAGGGATGAACCTTCACACCACCTTGGAAGAGATTTTCTAGTTCTGTGGTTGGTGAGAATAAAAAATGAATGCAGCTTGTTCCGTGTAGAAGCATCAGTAACACGCTGCATGTACACCAGATTCACAGGGTCACAGAAATTAGAGATTGGAAAGCCCAAGGGAGATAGCTGCTCCAGCTAAGGAGCTGTGCAAAATTGTTGTCTGCACCACATTAAAGCAAGGAAGAGCTCTGGGCATTCCTGAGCTGTCACGTTGTCCTTGTTTTCTTGTCACCTTCTTCCTGAAATGTATGTGCGGGTATTGTCTTTTCCAGAGAAAGTAGTTTATTAATTTTAATGAGCAATCAAAATGTGTGCAGTTGAGCAACAAGCTCAAATTAAAATATTACTCTTATGTAATGAAACATGGATCTTTCACGGTGACATTTAAAGAGCCATGTCTTTATTTTTGGTTACTAAAATTTTAGTGCATGGAGCTGACATGAGATCCATCAACTTACCTGTCTAAGGAGCTGACCCAGGTTAGATATATTTGATTCAGTTTTCAGGCTAGTATGTACTCTTTCATTGTGGATCTAGCCTTAACGCCAATTAAAAGCAGTTGGAAAATCTCTAAATGGCTTTGCCTGAGTAGAACTAGACCCCTTTCAGACCATGTGCTTAAGGTCAGTTGCTGCTCTCAGGTATAAATCCAGCAGAGTGCCACTGAAATCAGTCCAGACGCAGCTGATTTATTGACATGACAGTGGGAGCAGCAATTGACTCATTGCAAGAGTCTGTCTGTGGCCTCAATCCAGCCCTGAGCTCCCAGGCTCCCCATCCCAGGCACTGAAATCAAAGCAAAGAGAATCCAATCTGTGGTTATCTGCTGACTCTCGTTTGAGTTCTTTCTGGTTGAATTTTCTAATGAAGCAGCCATAATGGGATTGAGAAGTGTCTTGTTCCTGGTAAAATTGTTGCCCTGTGTTTTCCTTGCCCTATGCAAGTGGCCAGCATTGGAAAGAAAGTGTCCTCCTTCACTTTGCCTTCCTAGCTGAGGGTCAGCCAAAGCACCCCAGCAGTTCTTCACGAAAACCAAGCCCTTGCTCTGTGGCTTCAGCTGCTCCCTCTGTTGCCACCTCCACACTTCCCAGTGCTGGTTATGACTTTGCTGTTTGCTTTGTTTGCGTCCCAGATTCACCCCGCTTCATGGAATTAGAAGTTCAGCAGAGGAGCAGCCCCATACGAGGATTTGGAGGGCTCCTGTGCTGCTGCTGCAACAGATCTTTCTCTCACACTTAAAAGTAGCAGTGCTGGACATTAGAAGAAATCCACAAGGGGCAAGGAAAAGATATTCATTAGCAGTGACTTGCTGATGATGTGGTTTCTCTGTCAAAACCTGTGACCTGAATTACTGCCTGTGCTGCCAGAGGGATTATTGGAAAGAGGATAGCTTCACTGGGAAAAGAAATCAGACTGATGGGCAGAGCATCTATTAAAATAAAAGGGAAAGTCTTACTTATATCTCAGATAAGCAAAGAGGACATGATCGTAAGAACATCCTTAATGCTGGACCAGGCTGCAGAACGCAGCTGGTTTACGTGAGCCACAAGTCAGGGATGCTGCAAACTGCCTTAATGCCCTCTTCAGCCAAATCCCCCAAAACTTCGCTCCCCAACCTGCAGTTATTTAGATGCTGCTGTTGCTTCCAACAAGCTGACAGAGATCATAGCCAAAGAAGTGGCATGACAGAGGGCTGTCCTCAGACCATCTCCCATCTTTTGTGGTCATCCTCCAAATGGATTTCTGTGGAGGTTTAAGGCTGCTGGAAGCCTGGAGTCCTCACTCAGATGATGTTCCTGAGGCACTGCCCAAATATCAAGGGTGGATGAACTTCCAGAGCAGCCATGAGCATGACAGCTTGGGTCCTGCCCCACTTCTGGATGGATGCGTTGCCAAGAGGACTATTAACTGCCTCAGCCACGCTGTCCTTCGGGTAACACAGGGACAGTCCTGGATGCCCTGCCAGTCCCATGGTATAAAAGCCATTCAGTCCAACCTGGAGAGCACTTTTACAGTCAACAGCAGTAGTCAGTAAAGCATATTTATCACTGTGGAGTCACATATATTTTGCTGCAAGAAAAAACATATTCCTATGTTTTATTCCTAAAACAGATGTTCCTATTACTTTTCCCTTGTTTTGAGGAAAGTAGTAATAACAAATAATAATAATAATAATAATAATAATAATAATAATAAAACACAGCATTTAAGAATGACCTATTCACATTGCCTTGATTTATTCTTCCCTGGAGTTCAAGGGACTCCTTGGGCCAGAGGCTCTGCATCTGGCTACAGAAAGTAATTTCACTCAAACTTCCAATGTGTCCCATTCACAGAAGATATTTTGACTACAAATATGTAAGAAACATCAAGAAGGGAACTAATGAATCAACTAATGAGTCAATCCTGAAGCAAGCAAAGAAGCTGTAAAAGGGCTATTAATGTAATACTAAGTTTAATTAGGCTACAAAATAGCATTGCACTGCCTTCGATTAATGCTTGTTACAATGTCTTGTCTGCCAGCCCAGATCCCAAAACTGCTTCTCCTGTGCATAAATATTTATTGGCTATATGATATTGTATATAAAGAGTCTGGGGAACAGGGAGAAGAAAAAGCACAGGGAGGTCAGGAAACACAGGTGTGGATTTCACCAAGCAGTCGGCACTTGGCACATGAGTTTAGTAAGGTGGACCCATCAAAGCCTTTTATCTGAATGAATCATTTTAATGACGGCACTTTAGCAATCTCCATATTTATCTTGTGCACCATCTTTCAGGATAAGTCCCTTACTATCCCCAAAGCAAACAGGAAGCAAATTATCAATTCTGTCTTCCTTTTGGCTTCTACTTTCTTTGAGAGCACTGTGAAGATGTCCCAAAGCCTACATTATCAGTGAATTAAAGATACCAGCGTAGCTTTAGGAAAATCCTTAGAGACAGCATCACCGCCCCTTCTAATCCTGGTGAAGGGTGCTGTCAGGATGGTAGCAAGGAGACACAGTGAATGAAGCATCTCAGAGGTCCTCTTGCCTTCTGCAGACAGGCAGACATTGCAAAACAGCCCTTGGGCTGCTCTGCAGAAGCACGGATATCAAACTGCTCAACCTTATCTATTGCAGGCACCAGGGAATGGCATGTCCTCGCTTGTCTGCCTTGTCTCTCAGGTGCCTCTGCGTGTTTCTTTGCAACATCACAGGGACAGCTGAGGAGTGATGGCAATTAATAGTTTTGAAAACTTTGACTGAGAAAGAAAATAACATCAAACTCACCTGAATACCGCTAATGAGTTTGTCTCAAACAGGTGACCCAGGGATATCAAACACTGCAGCTCTTCAAATACATTTTAAAATCACTGTAAGACTGGAAGTGGATTTTGTTAGTTTATTGCCTTCAATTTTTAGCTTAAGTTTTTATTTTTCTTGCATATAGCATCACTTGATGATCCCCAAAGTTTAGGATACACACCGTGCACAATAAAATCCACAGCAAATATAATCAGGTAAGTCATTAACATGGGTGCTTATGCATCTTTACTAATAAATCACCGCTCCTTACCTCAAAGACTTTAACCTATATATAGATAAAAAAGTCTTCTCAGATCATTTTCTCCTCTGATAAATGGAGTCATTAAATATCAAAGGTTTCAATGTTTATCTACTGTAACATTTCTGCCATTGTGCTTCTGTAAATTGGATGCCAATAGGACTCATGACTTTAACAAGCTGCAAATCTTCCCTCGTGATGTTACCCTTTATAGAGATATCAGAATGTGTTTTCTTTGCTCTTGCTTGTAGAAATTCTTGTTGACTCTTCAAATATTGTGGCTGACTTCAGAAAGGAGTTATATGGGGGGGACAAAAAAAAAAAACACACATTTTTCTTTTGGTGCATTTTGGCATATTTCAACACACTGCCCTGAAAACAGACTGATGGGCATTGCCACTTTTTCCCTCTGTGGTTTTGGTTCTGATGGTAGTTTATTTATACTGAAGGTTTGTCTATAATGGGAGATTAGCTTTGATCTCAGCAAGCCATCTTCCCTTGTCCTTTAAGACAAATCCCCATTGCCGAGTGAGTGCTGGTGTGATGGGAATCAATACATTTGATCCTTCAAATACTATTGCTCTCCTAGTAAATACTATGTACACTACCTGTGCTGATCTAGCACTTTCTTGCAGACCCTTGCACAAAATCCTGCTGTGAGCTGCATCCTCCAATACCAAGTTACACATACTCAGTATATGTCCTGAAGGCACGTGCTAGTTTTTGATACATAGGTTGGTAATGGCCGTAGCATAACTCCTTTGCCCTACTGAGACCTGGGCTAATCTCCAGTACAAACCACCGGTGACATTTTCAATGGCATTCAAATGACACTTTTTAAAGGCTTTAAATCTTTATGGGTACTGACTTAATTGGTCAATATGTAAAAACTTTTATTGTTATAGCTACACACATAGAAACCTGTAATAGTTTGGCTCTCGGTGACTTTGGAATTCATATCTTATCTCTAAAAATGAAAGGCACTGACAAGCTCTAGTATCAGTGAAAGCCTGATACTGTGCTTTAAGTTTGTAAATTCAATAGCTGATTTGATAACTTGACCTAGGAACCAGTAAAGAGATTCACATGAATTCCCATTACCATCCCCATGCGTATCAGTTCTTCTGTCCTTTCACTATCTTCTTTTCAAAAAATGTCAGATTCTAACCTCTGTACTAAATACTCTATCATCACTCATTCTCTACTCTGTCTTTTCTGATTAAAATCTATTTATTATATCTATGGAAAACAATTTTGTCAAGATCCATCCACAAATACAGAGAACAAACTGCTAACACTAGAATTGAAGGTAAGATAGAACAATTATTTTTCTCTTGCAGCTGTTGATTTATTTTCCAAAATATATTCTCTTATTTCAGTTTTGGCAAAGTGTTCCAGCTGACTTATGTACGTGTGTGTGTGTGTATTTATGTATATATGTATATAATAATTGACTATTAATAAGTTTCTCTTCTTTCCTGTCATCATAGGTTATAACAGCCTCACAGGCTGTAGGATAAAAATGTTCAGTTCAGATCCTCTAGAATAACACCCCAACTGTAAAACAACAGTGCTCCATATTTTCCGTTTTGCTGAAGTCGGTCTATTCTGCATAAAACATTTAATTTTTTTTTTACTAGCACAGCAACAGGAACCCAAATGGCTTACTGCCCAGGTGAGTCTCTGAGTATCTGACACTGTTGATCCCTTTCTTCCTTTCCTTCCCCTGTTTTCTAGATCACGGAATAATTACCTAATTTGTGCAAAAAACAATGTTATTAAGAGAAATAGTAAAAAGAAAACAGATTGCAAATGCATCAACAGTATCCTGGGAGATGTGATCCAAGGAGCAGGTGAAACCTAAAACATTGTTTAAGCTGGCTTTTTATATCACTCTCTGTTGATTATATTATCATAAATGATATAACTACATTAGTAATATTATTATATTACTGTCTGTAGATTGGCACATGTACATGAGGGTACAGGTTATCTGGAAATCCGGGCTATTCCATGGGGTCCTCTGTGATGGACACCATGGGCACCTTTCCTACCTGCCACTGGGCGTGCTGGTGGAAGGGAATGTGGTGGACTGGGATTCTCTCTCAGAAGGACACACTGCGAGGTTGCACAGGTGCAGAAGCTCAGCCCGGTTATTATGACAGTTCCCTGTAACATACATTCACGCTTTCACTTGCTCTCTGCAGATACAAGGCAAACTGAGATTGAAACACAGGCGATGGCCACACTGAGTAAGTTTCTGGAGATAAAATGACCCAGGAAATAAGGTGATTTGTGACCCCTTTTGGGAAGTGGCAGTTGGCATTAGCTAAGCCTGACATGTCCACTGATGCCCTGATGAGCAAAAAGTGATAATATGTTGTTCTGTTTATCTGGGGAGATAGGCAATGAGATAGATAGGCTGTAAAAACTGTTAACAGCTACAATGCTGTTGCTGGCAATTCCATCCTTACCCAAAAGTGTATCAGAGGCTAAGTCAATATTTGGACAGTCTAAGCCCGTTCATTACTACCTTCTGTAAACCCCCAAAAGCAACATTAATGCATTTACTTTTTCCTCAGTGATTTAAGAAAAAAGAGAACAGAAACATGAAGAGGTTTCTCACACGCTGTATGCTGCATTCGAACTCCATGAAGGAATTCTGTCCTGGTTAACCACTACAGGTCATCATCCATTGTCAACCTTTCCTTGAATCCTTCACCAACCTTTCCTTGAATCCTTCACCAACTCAGATTAGAGAACAAAAAGAGAGAAAAACTAAGGATAGGAAATTGAAAGGGTTTGTGAGCTACAGCTGCCGGAGCATCCTGGAGGCACAGAACAAACACCTCAGCACCACCTAAATTGCCCTTCTGATGCTTGTGTCTGAGCAGGCCATGTGTCTGAGTGGTCCCCTATAGATGTTTCCAACAGCTACAAAGGGACTTTGGATCAATGTGAATGACTTCACTAGACGTAACTCATGTAAATGGGTTGAATTCTGCCTCTGCCCAGCTCTAACCCCAACTGGACTGTCACTGAGATGAGACAAACTTCCCTTGCTTTATCCTTATCTGCGACAACCTCTAGGGACCTCAGAGATCCCAACAGCATTTCTTCTTTTGATCTTCTTCCTTCTTTTCAGTACCTTTCTAGTCTTTATTCTGACCCCTAGGTTCTTGGATTAGTTGGACATTAGTTCTTTTCCTAAAGATGACAGGCAAGACTTGCTGTTGGGACAGGAAATGGCAAAACCTGCTAAATTCTGCTCTCAGAACCACAAATTTTGAATAACTGTCCAGTACTGTAGACACTTGTTCATGTTATGGTTAGTCCTACATGGCTCAGAGCAGTGCTGTGCATACCCAAGCCATACCAGGACATGCCAGCTCACATACTGAAAGCAGCCTAGTCATGCTAGTGATGTCTTTCACCCAGGCAGTTAATCCTCCTGAAAAGCAAGATAAATTAGGCAGGAAAGCCTGGCTGTCTTACTCAGAACTGTTGCAGTATCTTTATGTGTTACTGCACTGCTCTGTGTAGATACCCTTTGACTTACAAGCTTCATTTACTTCACTAAAATTAATGCATCAGCATGCAGTTACTATGGTGATGTGGGCTACCTAACTATCTTAGGCTACGTCCATACTCATGTGTGAGCTGGTTCTTGCTGTGTCTGAAGTTTGCTGGCACCTGACCATAACCAGACTGCAAGCCGAACTGTAAGCATGGCTGGATGAGCAGGGGATATGAATATAACTTAAATAGGGAATTTTGCTTTTCAGTAGTTAAGTAATTGGGTGTCCCTATGTACCTATGTGCTCCATGTGCCTATAGGGGACAACCACAAAAAGACCTCTGATGAAGAAAGCAGAGACACGTCCCCTGTATCCCAGCTCCATTGCTTGTGCACCAGTGTATGCTGCTTTCATTTCACCAGGCTCCTGCCTTAACACGGGAGGTAAGGGTGCTTCTGGGTTTTACTCTCAACTGGAAAAGACAAGACTTCAGAGAAGATGGAATTAACCCAACGGCAAGATCCTCAAAGTCTCTGGAATAGCTGGGATGATGAGGCATCCTGTATCTCCAGGACTTCATGAGATTTAACAGATGCACAATAGTTATATTGGCCCTCCGCATTATAGGGCTCAAACTGTAAGTACCATAAGCAAGAAGAAGACGTCCAAGGGCTTTGATGATCTGTTTGTGGCTAGGAAAAAGGTGAACATAATCAAAACCATGATTTGCTCTTAGTCACCTCCTCAGCTACCGACGGTGTCTGGCTTTACTCTGCTGCTTGTTCATAGTCCCTGGAGTCTCAGATACCCGATCATTGCTATGGTGATTTTATTTCACTGAACCTCTTCTTTAGAAATAAATCTTTGTCCACTGATGGCTTAGTCAGCAATTTGCTTGCCTGATGCAGCTCACTAAGACACATGGCACTGTAGCATATTCTGATAAAGAACAGAGATGCTCTGATTTTCTGTAATGAGGAGAGTCTCCCTGCTATGATGGCACAGAGGTGTTTACTCTATTTGGAGATTAGAGGACATCTGTAGAGCTTCCTACTGACAGCAGTGTTGCTGCAGCAGGCTGTTTGCAGAAGCACCCTATCATTACCCAAACTATCATTACCCAGTGACATAGACAATGGGATCGAGTGCACCCTCAGCAAGTTTACAGACAAACCAAGCTGAGTGGTGCAGCTGATACAACAGAAGGAAGGGATGTCATCCACAGGGACCTGGACAAGCTTGAGAAGTGGGCCCATCTGAACCGAATGAGGTTCAACAAGGCCAAGCGCAAGTTGCTGCACCTGGGTCAGGGCAATCCCAGACGTGAGTACAGACTGGGAGAAGAACTCATTGAGAGCAGCCCTGCAGAGAAGGACTTGGGGGTTGTGGTGGATGAAAAACTCAACATGAGCCAGCAGTGTGTGCTTGCAGCCCAGAAGGCCAACTGTGTCCTGGGCTGCATCACCAGAGGGGTGGCCAGCAGGGGAGGGAGGTGATTGTGCCCCTCTGCTCTGCCCTTGTGAGGCCCCACCTGGAGTGCTGCGTCCAGGTCTGGGGCCCCCAGCACAAGACAGATATGAATCTGTTAGAGGGGGTCCAGAGGAGGGCCACAAAGATGGTCAGGCCAAGAAAGCTGGGGATATTCAGCCTGGAGAAGGCTCCGGGGAGACCTCATTGCAGCCTTCCAGTACCTTCCAGTACCAGGGAGCTTATAAAAAAGATGGAGAGAGACTTTTTACACAGGTAGAAAGTTATAGGACAAGGGGGAATGGTTTTGATTCTTTTGATTCTTTGATCTGTTTCTGACTTACCTACTGCTTAGGCCTCTAGTCTAGTTTTGGCCAGGATAAAGTTAATATTCTTCCTAGTAACTGGTATGGTGCCGTGTTTAGATTTAAGATGAGAATAATGCTGATAACAGGCTGATGTTTCCGTTGTTGCAGAGCAGTGGTCACCCAGAGCCAAGGACTTTCCAGCTCCTCTTGCTTCCCTGCCAGCAAGGGGCTGGGGGTGCAAAGGGAGCTGCGAGGGGACAGGACCAGGACAGCTGGCCCAGATAGACCAAAGAGATGTCCCACACCATGTGGTGTCTTGCTGTACAATAAAACTGGGAGTTGTCCAGCCGGGGAGGAGGTGCTGCTGCTTGGAGATGGGATGGGCATCGGTTGGTGGGTGGTGAGCAATTGCATTGTGCATCATTTGTTTTGTATATTATTTTTAATGATAATAACTATCATTATTATTGTTATTATTACTATTTTCCCTTCCTTTTCTGTCCTATTAAGCTGTCTTTATCTCAACCCACGACTTTTAACTTTTTTTCTGATTCTCTCCCCCATCCCACTGCGGGGGAGTGAGTGAACAGCTGTGTGGTGCCTAGCTGCCTGCTGGGTTAAACCACAACAAACACTAACCAATGTTGGACCAATACAAATTACCAGTCTGGAAAAAAACATTTTGGGGTAGATTTTGAAAAGTTTCTGTAGATGCAAAAATCTTTCCAATATTAGAAAAAAAAAAAAAAGTCTAGGGGGATCAAAGGAAGTTGGATGCCTAAGCAGTTGGGGATTTTAAAATCCCACTTTCTGCATTTTTAGATATTGAGTAGCTTTGAAAAGCACTGCTGAGATTTATGAATATCTTTGAGGACTTTATCTATGGAGATACTTTGGATATCTTTGGATATTCTTCAAATTTCCAATGAGTCTGAAGCACCTCAGGAGCTCTCTGGCAGCTGAGGAGAGAGCGCAGGGTGCTGTGAGCTGCAGAGGCACTTGTGAGAGTCTGAGAGAAATACAGCTCCAGAGTTATGGCGAAGAAGAGGAATGAATGGCTTGAGACATTTTAAAGGTGTTTCCTGGTGATGGGACAGGGGTGAGAAAGTGCAAAGCCCGCAAAGACAGGAGGCTTCCAAACACCGAGTTCCCTACCAACATCAAGGCAACAACTTCAGGATAAATTAGTAGATTGTTTTAACCAGCCTAAGCAAGCACAGTGGTCCTGCAGCACCAAGCCTGCTGGGGCATGCACTGATGTATCTGAGCTTTCAGCTCTGTCACACCTCTGCATTTCCAAAGGAACTGTCTCCCATGAAACCTCTTATTGCACAGGATGGAGCAGCCCCAGATGGTTAACAACGCTGGGTTCCCTCACATGGGCTTTCTCCTCATCCTTCTTTGTTTTGCTTTTTTCCTTCAATGAAAGCACTTCTTTTAATGCCATTTAAGCTAAAGAAATCTGGCAGCTACTCCTGTGTGCTGTAAATCTGCTGCCCTCCCAGTGCAGCACAACAATCCCCACCCGCAACAGCAACGGAAACCAAGAAAGAAACCGAAAAGGAGATGAGAATAAGACCTGAACTGCACTAAGAGGTGTAAGTTTTTAAAAATCTTGTTGGACAGTTCATTTTCCAGCACAGGTTACCTGCCATTAAAACTGGAAAGGAATTTCTTCTTTTCTCTAACACAGAGAAGTAATTTTTGTCTCACTGAAATATAATCCAGGTAACTGCCCAGTTCAAGATATTTACTTGCTCCCAATACTGCAGATCATGAGCTACTGCTGTATTTAACTGTTTAAGCAAAGAAAGAGAAAAAAGTATTTCCCACAATAAGTAGAAGCAGAAGAGTGGGCTTCCAGGCAAAACAAAACAAAACCAAACAGAACAAAACAAAACCAAAAAAAAAGCAAAAAGCAAGCAACCAAAACAAGCAAACAGAAACATCCTGTGCAATCACACAGTGCCTCTTGCTTTATCACTGCATGTCGATGTTGTCTCAGTCTGAATGGCACAATCACCAGTTCACATCAATAATACAAAAAATTAGGTAGCTGTGACTCTTCGTGTTCATTGACCTGCCGTCCAACCCACCCACATTAAGGAAGAACCAAAGGGAGGGTTTGGTTATTCAAAGCACTTCATAGCTGCAAAAGCCTGAACTGGAATAGAAATGCTCATTTTGGGGTGCAGGAACCAAACCACAGCTGGAAAGGAAAACACTTAAAACCCAGAGCCAAGCAATCCTAAATCTTTCTCAAGACTGATGGAAATGTGATATTGAAACAAACAAACAAGCAAAAAAAAAAAAAAACACAGGAAGGTCTGAGGAGCCTTGAGTCAGGCATTACGTAGGACAAGAAGAAGAGTAATAGTGACAGTAAGGCTAGAAGTGGTCCTGGTGGTCATCTCTGCTGACCTCGTGCATACTGTACATCAGTGTTTCATCACTGCTTCCCACACCAAGCCCATGGATCATGGCTGAGCATCTTTCAGATGGCACAGAATTGTCTTAAACTCTAAGCTTTGGGTAAAGATGGATAACACCTCACTGCCCTCAGTAAAGGGATGTTAGAAGGTGGGCTTGGCTTTGGCCTGGAATACCTCCCATCTCAATACTCTCGTGTCCAAATTATAGCACAAAAATCAGCACGATTCCTACCTCGGAGGGAAGACGGTGGACCTTGGACTTGCTCAGAAGAAATACTGTTGATATCTCTCTCTTAGCCAAGAGAAAAGAGAACAAAATAGAAGAGACATAAAGACTCAAGTATGTTATGCAGCCTATCCCTAAGGAGTTAATTCACCTCATGGAGGGTGTGCAAGCGCATAGGAGCAGGGATCAAGGTCTCCATCCAGCCTGTGCTGAGAGCCAGCAGCTAAAGGCACCCTGCCACGGCTGCGTGAGCCGCTGTCCATATGGAGGGTGGAACAAGAGCTTCTTGACAAGTACGCCAACCGTTTGGTAAACCTTTGCTCTCCTCCTTTTTCTGAAGAATGTCCAGGCCTCACCAGGGCAATAAGGAGTGTTGTAAACAAAGTCCCAAGACTCCTAAGCACCGAGCAAGGCATGAGTCAGGACGCATGCATACTCTGCCCCAAGGGTAGGTCTAGCTAGCAGCATAGCTCACTGATTTGGCCTACTTACTAATTGGCCTCATTGTGAGAAACTTTCATCTTATTTATGTCGTAAATACGTTTAGATTCACCTTCCGGGTACCAGTGAATTTGGGGTTGTATGTAGGTGGTATAATATGAGCCGTGCCTCCAAAATCTGTACCCATACCTGCACTGGGAGTGGTGCAAAAAAAGGTGGGTTAAGGCGAATTAAAGAGCTCCGAGGCAAAATCTGGTTTGGCCGGCAGGATGCACGAGGTGGACGGAGCCCGATCGCCATCTGATGTGTCTTCTGCTTCTTGACTGCAAGCTGGGCAGCTGAAGCCTCTCGTGAGCACCTCAACATGCTGCGTTCTGCAGGCATGGCCAGCTGCCTGCAGCACCAGTCAACTCAAGTGGACGGCAAATAGCAGCGAGGGCTGGGAATCGGCCCCGCTGGGGGCACCCGCTGTGGGTTGGGTGGGGAGGAAGCTTCGCCACGCATTGTTTTTTCCTCTTGGGTTTAGTCAAGCCAAATGTGCTCCAGAGATTCTCACTGATTTTCACAATAATGCCAAATTCAAAACCCATGAACTATGCCATCCCCAAATCCCCACATCGATATTAAAATATTTCTTTATTCAATACTATAATAAACGTTGGAAAGTTTTTATATGCCTTCTGCTTTCTAAACCTTTGGGGAACATTCAGTACACTCATCAAAGCTATAAATGTGCTTTTTCTCCCAAATAACTAGATCTTCCCCAAATCACCTATTTCCAGAAATGAGGGATTTCAGTAAAGCACTAATGAGAAGCCCATGACAAGACAACACTTCCGATGCACTGTGTTTGCTCAGGTAACAGCAGATTTTTTTTCTCCCTTCTATTTTGTTGTAAATGAAGCCATAGCACACACCAGTTCTACAACTACCACAAAAATATTGCACGTCACATAAGTAATTTGAATGCTTGGCATTCAGAAATGGCAATTCAGCTTTCTAAAGCTGGGCATTAAAAACTAAAAGCTATTTCCAAAAGTCTGGTCATAACTGGTGTAGCCAATGACACCCACAAATACAGAGTCAGAGTTTAAATTTGAACTCTGAAGTCTTTAATTTGTAGAAACACACTCAGCCTCTGCATATGCTACCTTGGGAGATGAAGATCCATCTGAAAAAGTCTATAAATTTGAAAAATAACTCTCATAAAAACTAATGTGATTTATGTAAGCACATTAAGGGGAAAATACCCTGAACAGTTGGTTTGAGTGCTTAGACTTCCTAAACTTAATATTTCCATATGGTTACATTGTAATTTTAGATTTTTAGTGCCTTCTTACCCTTCTCTGTTAAATTTGAGAAACAAATCAAGGTACCAGCACAAAGAAATTAAGATTAAGGAACAAAAATGCCTGCAATGAGTATTTGATTGTTCCCACATGAAGCAACGGTTCTTTCTACAAATTTCTGTAATCCTCTAGGAAACATTATTCCAATTGTCATAGGATTGTTTGTATGATGTTGTGAACAGATGATTATAAAAGTCTTTTGATATAAATAGAAAGCAGTAAAATAAAGGGAGAAGTGAACACCATTTTTTTTTTTTTTAATGCAGGATTATATTAGCTAAGTAAAGATTAGTTTCAAAATACCAGACATGGTTGGAATTCTTGCTGAATTATTTCACGCCTCTAACACTTTCATATTTATCCCACAAGATTTTCACTTTTGCCGAGTCCTTGGCGGCTTTGCAGTGAACCACCCCTAAGCGTGTTTCATCTGTAGCACCAGAACTAGCTTATGTTCCAATTTTTAACTAAAGGTAACAAACATCTTAAAAATGATTATTTGAGCCACCACAAACTGTTGTGTGAACCTTCTCAAATCGATCGAAGCCCACGTTATATCAATTTAACTTAGGTTGATCCCTATCGACTAAAACTAAATGGATATAAGTCACTCACGCAACAGCACAGAGGGATCTGTGTCTGTGTGTCTGTTTGTGGTCTCAGCTCACTGACTACAATACTGTGCAGTAAAAAGTAAGAAAATGCAATTCTTTGTAAGGAACCTCCACTCTGCTATGATTCATTCTTGCCTCCCCAGCCCCGAAACAGAAAACCAACCAAACGAAAAAAACACGGTATGAGCATGTGAGGATGCAACACTGTAAACAGTACAATCTGCCTTCATTGTATGTATGGGACCAGTTTACAGGTAAAGATGAAGTTGATGAGAAACAGCACAGGAAGTCTAGGCTGCAGCTCAGTTCTCTAACATGGCCTGGGCATCTGTGGGGATGCAGATGTAGGTAAAAAAAAAAAAAAAAAACAACAACAACAACAAAAAAACTTCTTCAGAAGTGCCACCCGTTTTCCTGAAATTGTCTGCAGCCAGAGGTAGTAAACACAACAGAGAGGAGAAGACAGGGATGGAGAGAGATTAGGGAAGACAGAGGGGAGAGAGGGACAAACCAGGAATGGGGCATGCCTGAGCTGTTCCTACAAGTTGTGGTAGAAGACCCCCAAAGGGAAGAGCAGGGTTCTGATGGGGAAAAACAAACAAAGAAACAAAACAAAGAAACAAAAAGCTCTTTTCATTTCTCCTAGCCAGCAACACATTCAAGTTCCTATTTAGCCTTGCCTGCTGCCCAGGTGAGCAAGCAGCGTGTAATTATGTAAAAGAGATAATATTTATCACATGAGAGGTTAAGCAGGGTTAAGTTGTTGGTCAAGAGAAAAGATTTGCATTACTCCTTTTCTTCAGACCTAATAAAACACTATGGAGTGATGGTTAACACGCTGACATTTAAATACACTTGATTTAAAATAAAGGGAACCAGCCCAGCTACATGAATGCTTTGTCTTTTGTTTCAGAGATTGTGTAATTCTTTGGTTGTCTTCTTCAACTGGAGGAGGAAAAAAAAAATTAAGGATGGATTCATTGCTCTCTGCTGCACAATTTGACAGATGTTAGTATTTATTTAAAAAAAACACATCTGGCAGCTGTCTGGCTGGGCTAGTGGCTGAGCTGGTGTTATTAGATACAGCTGATGCTAGAAAACCAAGTTGGATGGAAGGAGCTGAAGTCTGTGATGCTGCAGTGGATGTTAATATCAGAAAAATGGAAAATGGATATGGAACAAAAATATCAAGATTAGTATTTGCATAATCTAGTCTATTTTTCCAGGAGGACCCTAAGTATTAAGGTGTTTTCTCATTAGTGCCGCGTGTACGTCATCAAGAAGGTACGATCAGTGAAAAACGCAGACTGTGGACAACATGTATACTGAAATCCAGCTATATATCTGCTTTATTAAGCATTGGAACGGGCTGCCCAGGGAGGTGGTGGAGTCACCATCCCTGGAGGTCTTTAAAAGACGTTTAGATGTAGAGCTTAGGGATATGGTTTAGTGGAGTACTTAGTGTTAGGTCGGAGGTTGGACTCGATGATCTTGAGGTCTCTTCCAACCTAGAGAAATCTGTGAATCTGTGAATCCCTAACCAAATTTTCACTGAACCACACCACTGCACAGTCCCAGGACTTAAGAGGTAGGCATCCTCATATATAGGAATTAAAGTCCTGCATCTGCTCGAGATGTTTCTAAGTCTCATCTGTGTGAGGTGCAGAGGGGAAAGCCAAGGAAATGATTCAAAGCTGGAAAAATGACTTAGCTGGAGAGTCAGATCCATCTTGCCTAAATACAAAGGTCTTTAATAGGCATTGACACGGGAGGTAGTCACCACAGGCTTCCTTTGCTGTTGCTAGAGAGAAATAGAAATGCTGTGAGGGACATTTATCTAGTCTGTTTTAAACAGCCACTTTAGGATGAGAGGAACTTCATTCTGGAAAGACTCATTTCTCTGTGCTGCCTGCAAAGGGAGGCAATGGTGAGCAGCGCTCTGTAGCCATCTGTTGGGAAGAAGTTCACATCTGGTCAGAGATATCCCACCTGAAAAAGCTCAGTGTTCTTAATCCATTACAAGATCACAGTTTTAACTTGATTAGAGTACCGAGGACCTTCAAATGGAGACATTTATTTCCAGTGGGCATTGTTGTCCAGCAGAGATAAATAAGGATTAACAGCTGGAAGCTGAAACTACCAGATACCTCCAGGTAGTGTTTTATTTATTTATTTATTTATTTAATTTATTTTTGTACAGTGATTGAGAAAGCCTGTTGTCACATAGTAGCAGGAGAAGAGAGCACTTCTTTGTCTCTTTGAGCCTTTGATGTCTTTTTAAAACACCTGTTCAGACCAAAACTCTTTGTTCGACTTAATAAGGGCTAACTGGGTAAACTCCTGTGGAGTATGCTGCTCCAGAAATCAGATCAGATGCCTCATCCAGACCCTTCAGCTGATCCCTGTCTTAGATTTATTTTAAAGGTTGCATACTGAGAAGTCCTTACTCCCTTGCACTCTGCTGGGAAACAAACACACACAAAGAAAACAAATAAAACGGTCAAAAAAACCCAAACAAAAACAAACAAACAAAAAAACCCAACACAACCAACCAGCCAGCCACCCAAACAAACAATCAAACAAAAAGAACACATGAAAATGTAGTAGGTTCTTTGGTCTACTCAAAAAAATAAAATAAAAAAGAGATGTGATCCTTTTTGACCATAACTATGCCTTACATTATTGTGGGAGTGATAACAAGGATTTGGTCTGCACATTTAGAAACAACTTCACAAGCAGAAAGGGCCAAGTCTTCTGAGGTTCCACCCCTGGAAGCAATGTCTCCTTACTCATATCTCCTTTAAGTGACAAATGAAGATTTAGGGACTGAGCGTGTTCAGCCCCCTTCAGCTGGTACCAGCGCCCTTAACCATCTAGTTTTTGAGATAAAGAGAGATATTTGCCCTGGGCTATGAGCTTCAGGCTCAGTTCCGATCTTAGAGGATTCAGTAGAATATCTACTGCCTCACGTGGCCTGGTGCCAGCCAGCTCCTCTGCCTCCTGTAAGAAGCAGAATTACTGCAGCAGGCAGCTGGGAGATAGAGTATGAGCTGCGCTCAGTCCTGGTGTCTTTATCCATGGTGGTTCCTGCTTTGCTCGTTTTTCTTGGTCTAAAACAAGAAAATATTTTGACTGAAGCTGCATCTCTCTTCTCTGAGCCACGAGAGCACCCCATAAGGGTAATAGCTCTAATGCAACTGCTCCTCGGGGAGGAGTGGCTGGAGTATAAGGCAGCTGCAGCAGTAAAAGTGTGTGCATACTGGCTAGGTCCTTGATCCATGATGGGGACTGCTAGGAACAATCTCAGTATGAGAGATACAGATATTGCCCAGTGATGGCAGCACATAGGCTTTGATACAGCACAAAGAAGGGAACAGAAAACAGCATTTTAAATGCGACAGGATGCGTGTATTTCTGAAGTCAAGAGGGGAAGGATATGTCAGTGAGAAGATCTATGGAGATACAATGGGAAAAAAAAAAAAAAAGGGTTGTAACAGCCCAGCATTTTTTTTCCTAGACAATTGCTTATTTTCAGCTCCTTGCTTACGATCTGCATTCCTATGATGTGTACTTTACATGGGGCTGATACTTGGATGGAAATTTTAATAATGTGGATGGCAGAAGAAAGCAAAGACAAAATGAGTGTCCTACAAAATAAAAGATGAAGGTAGATCCCTGCCTGATGCTGATCATCATAGACCTATGGAAGCTGATAAAAAAGCTGATTTACGCTGAGGATGTAGCCCTAGTGTCTGCAGTCATTAATGGATCAGGTCTCAGTGCTCAGGCACATGGTGTGGGAGCAACCTCCACCAGGGAAAAATGCTTTCTTGGAATAATGGTGGAAGAGTGGGGAAATTGCAAAGGCATTGCAGCCTTGTATGAATTCACGAAGCTTACTTTGAAGCACATCCTTTTCTAATTAGCAGCGGTGAACCTGGAATGTCAGCCAGTACTGCAGCAGGGTGTTTTTTTTCCCCCTCATATCTTGATCAAAACTTCTTTTGACTTCTCAAACTGCTCGAAGTACAATTGAAGGAAGGAAAAAGACAGTAAAGATAAAAAGTACATTCAGTGACACAAACTAGCAGTAATGAAGGAAACTGAACAGTAGCTCATGTTTTGCTTTAAAAACACTACTGCGCCATACAAGCTGGCCTCATTTTCATTAATTTATTTATTTATTTATTTATTTTTTCATGAAAATCTCTCTTCTGCCAAAACTGAAGTATTTAGAAACTACATTCTGGAACAATAAATCTGTGGGAAACTTTAATGTTGCATAGAATGTGCTTGATTATGCGAACATATTAATAATAACAGATCTCAATAGCACTTCCTATGACAAGCAGTTTCCTATTCGCAGCTTTCTTCGGTCTGGTCATAACCTCAGTGCTCTCGTAGGAGTAAACCAGACATCCCTTTGACCATCAGAGAAGTTAGGAAAGGGTCCTGGAAGGTGGCCTTTGCTGGGGTCAGCAGAATCTCTGCCAGGCTGTGTAACGTCTTTCTTACTCTTTTCAGAGCAATTAAACGGATGCCACCTGCTAGTGATGTACGTCCTTGAGCATAAGCATCATCAAGCCACATTTCCTTATATAAGGAGATTTAAGTCTGATTCATTAAGATCAGTTGTTTACTCATACAGGAAACCATATCATAAATTTTTCCCTGGGAATGCATCAAGCCCCATATGTAAACATCAGCGAGTTTGCTCTCCCTTCTCCAGTAGAGGCTTTATTTTTTGCATCAGTTTGTCTTTTTACATACTGGTTAATAACACTATTTTAATTTACAGCCCGAATGTATTCACCTGCAGCTGATACTCATTGCTCCTTTAGCTGCTATGCATTCCTCACTTCCCTGACATTTACTTCCCAATTAATTGACAGCAATCGGGTTCTCCCTCAGCTTTCATTTTGCTAGGCTGAGCAAATCTCATTTGCCCATTTCACGGCTTCATCCGGCTGGCGGCTTAGAGTCATCTTGTATACCAGAATCTTCCCCCTCCTTAATTGGAAGCAAACAAAGAGCTCCTATCTCAAGGCAGATGGTTTTTTTCATTCCTAAGGGTGTGTTTCACTTCACTTCACTTGGTCTAAAGTGCATATTGTCAGCTTCCTCAAATTTGCTGCTTTCCAGCCTTGAAGCAACCCCCAGCCCAGATAAGTCTTCCTATATGTCTGAGAGCCGTGTATTAGCTGGCTAACTCCTCTTCCTCAACAGTGGGCTTCTCCTTTAGCTTACCTTGGATGACAAGACCCTCTCCAGTTGCATGAAGACATGCTATGCAGCCACGTTTCTGAGCACTGGCTGCAAGCTCTGGATCAGCTGGGAACTGAAGGTGAGCACCTTGCACCAGGCCAAAGGGATGTTCCCAGAGAGATGGAGAAAGCTGGGGACAGTGCAAAGGCATGATAGCCTTGGATGAAGCTTATTTTGAGCCACCGGTTTCTTTACAATGCAGGATGGGCTTTCTTCCCTATTTCTTCACAAGAAGCTATTTTGAGTCCACTTTTACATAATGTTTTGGCTCTGTCTATAACTTCTGATAGCTCCTGCTCAGCATGCACGCACTTTGGCCTATCGGTCTCATTCCACTCTTAGCTTCTAGCAAAACTACCAAGAGTCCAAGTAGTACCACTCCACCTGCTTCATCAAAGATAAATACAACCTACTACGAATCTTCTCTTGAGAATCACTTCCTGTCTCAAATGCACTTACAAATTATTCTTGTTTAATCTCCCGTTGGTAAATACAGGTTGCTTTTTATCCCATTTTTCCATTTATCTCCAGATCTTAAATTAATGTTTCCTCCTGAATTTGTTCTATATCACGCTGGTTTAAGCTTAGATTAACTGTCTTCTCATTTTCTAAATAACTGTCTGTTCAACTTCTTAGATGTAGATTATGATCTGAGTGCAGCCTCCATCTAGTTTACAGAAAGACCATCTTCAAGTCTTTGAGCTCTTGTGTCCACCTCTCATCTCTAATCATTAAAGCAATTCCTTAGTTTACCCAAGTTTGGCCTTCTGAAATCAGGAAAATGTAGCTGTAGTCTTGCTTATGTTTGTTTATCTTGCCATACAACTTAAGAAGAAAAAAGTCATGATCAGTTACTCCCCAGTCATCTTTGATGGCAAGTTCCTCTATAATAGCTCATTTGTTACTATCAGATCTAAAACAGCATTGTGGATGACTTACTGCTGCTTTAGTGAATAATTCTACTAGCTTTTGCTCACAGAAATAATGCAACCTAAATATTTTCCAGTCTACATATGGAAAACTTAGTTTTTCTAGACCGTTACAATTGCTAGATTTTTTTTTTCTCTAGTAACATCTCAGACACTCTGCCTGACGTGGATCTCCAGCCCTGTGGGTTAATGGGAGCACTACCCCAGCACAACGCTCACCTGTCTTCCCTGGAGCAATCCTGTCCACCCCCATTTAGCCCTGCTCAGCTTGTCCCACCAGCTGTAAGGGATTGTGCAATGTTATTTCAACCTTTACACCTGGCAAGAAAAAAAAAATATTTTCTATCCTATGTAGCTTATGATACTGCATTTCTGCCATTGAACATAAATGCCATTCCCCAGTAAATTAAGCTGTGACTAACATCTGTCAGGTGTGGTTCATTGTTTTTCTCATCATTTACCCAACGGATGACTTCCACATGCAATTAGTGTGCTGCTTTGTTAGTGTGTTTAATTTAATATAGCATGTAGAGCCCTTCGTATGTGTGCGCTGTCCTTCGGGGGAAAACATTTGTCTCAAAAACTGCATGGTGGCACAGCTTGTGTGCTTCTGTGACATTCAGGAGAGATGAAACAGTTAGCTGGTACTGATCAGACAAGCACATAAGCCTGACTTTGGAAAGGTTGTTCTGCGTTACTATATTTATTTTGTTTGAGCCACAGAAAAATGCTTCCTTGTCAAAATGTTTCTTTAACAGGCTTTGCTTGCCATCCTTTTTGTGGTCTGGATACTCAAACACAAGTCTAACAGACACTCCAACCTCATCAACATTTGTTTTCTGTCTCTAAGACTAATCTCACCTTCTGGTTTATTCCTGATTATCCTGGGGGACAGCTGAAATGAAATAAAATGAAACGATGCTAATAACAGCACAATCAGTTAAGGCACAAGTTTTTAAGTCTTTGCTTGGGAAAAGCTGAGGATTTGCAGCTGAAGTGGCTGGGAGTAGACAGTACTCGAGGCATGACAGGATCAAGATGCACGAAGATAAATCAGGTGAATTTTACTGCTGTGCCTTTCTGCAGGTGATACCTGCACTGCCTAGAATGGTCACTGATGTTGGGGAGTTTGTGTATGTTACAGGTGTACAAAACACCCCAAAAGTATACCACGTCTGTCCCTCTTTGCCATATGGTTACGTATATTTACCCTCTTTTTTATGTACTTTTGTAATTTGTTTGTTTTGCAGTAAATTCCTTGTGGCCAATGAATGTTTCTACATGAATTTAACTTCCTGTATCCTGAGAGATGTACTATAGTTTTATCTATTTTAATATCCTCACTGTGTTTTATTCCTATTTCGTGTTTATTATTCCTCTCAGGCTTTATATTGTCCTTGTAGGAAAAAAAAAAATCATTTATCTAAGAATATAAAAGCAAAGCAGTATTTCATTGCTGGGATTTTTTTTTATGTGAGTTTGCTAAGGGCTTGGCTTGAGCTCCAGACTTGCTGCTTATTTCTGCAAATCAAGCTTTTGGTATTTACTGTGTGTTTTTATGTGCTACAGCACTGAAATGTTTTTCTGCCTTTCCCAGATATTTATTGAGAGCAAGTTCTGCCATATCACAACTGCCACCCACAGCGGATGCTCCCATGTCCAGCACTAATGAGTCCTAGAAGGTAAAAATGTGTCACTGTGTAATTGTTTGGCATCGAAGGAAATCCTGCACTGATGTAAAGCTCTCTCAGACACAGTTCTGCATCTAGGTGCTGTGAAGCAGATGCTGAGAGCACTGGCCGTACGTTCAGTCCCACCGAGCTCTTCCATCTCCTTGCCATACAAGCACCAACAGCAACCAGAGGAAGATGCTGCATGCCTTTTTGGGTTCTTTCCTCCTTGATTTTTAAAGCACCTTAACCCCGGAGTCAGATTCTGGACACTGTGGAGGCTGCTGAGGACCTGATCTAAATACCTGTTTCAAACCTCTGAGCAGTTCTCAGCTGCCACAGCAGGCTTAGGATCAGAGGACACCACGGCAGTTCTGAGAAATCTGAACAGATAGGACAGCAGTTCAGTGTTTAGTTTGCAACATAAATAAATAAGTAAATAAGGCAAGATGACCTAACTGGCTGAGATCAAACCATCTATCAAATATGGCAAAGTCAATTGCTATCAGATACCTTTATAAAGTTCACGTTCTTGTTTTCACTACTTATTACATTGTTCTAATGAAGACATTTGTGTAAAGTAACTGCAGTGCCTCTTGCGCATCTAAATAAAGAATATTGTTCATTTTCTCAGCAGAAATAACATATATGTAGATGACCTGTCTCTCTTACCAGTCAGAACAGAGTTCAGAGTTCAGAGTTCAGTTGTGGCCAATAATCCTAGTTTCACGGTTACAAAATTTTTTTTTTCAGAAGTATTTAATCTGCTTCACAGGCAGCTATAGCAGTCAATAGGTGTCTCTGTACAATACCTAACAAACACGTATGATCAGCTGCGATAAGAAGACAGATTTCCCAGTAAGCCCATCTACATGGAGTTTGGCCTTGGAATGGGGACAGCATTTATATCGCTCCGGCAGGGTCAGCAATCGTTCCCATGATGCTGGCTGTGACGGCAAGCAGCCATTGCAGTGCATTTCAGCGTGCACGAACACCTTGGGTCTTATTCAGCCCAAGTATTGGAGGATCTGGGGATGGGGCATCTGTTGGCCATGCTCCCACCCGTGCCTCCTCTTTCCTCCAGCAATAGCACGGTGATAGCGCTTAGCTTCCCCGCGAGTCTTTCAGAGCAAGCCAGCCATTGCTGAACAGCAATTTATTTACACAGGCGAGGAGAAATAGCTTCTTGGCAACTGCGTACACAGCAAATGCTGATTTTTCTATTTTAACTTCTGCTTCTTGGCCTAGCCGCGATGGCAGTTGGCTTGTTTGGAGGATGGCAGGTTACCTACTGAAAAGAGAGCAAATGCAGGGAGGGCAAACACCAGCCCAAATCTGCTCTCTCCCCTTGGGGTGCCCATTGTTACATCTTGCTGAAACACTTGACACTGGTTTTGGCCTCAAAGAGCTTTCAGAATAATCCAAAGGATTTCTTTTTTAATTGCAATCCCGGAGTTAAAATAGAAATGAAAAGCTGGACAATCCAGAGAAGTGAGGGAGTGGAAACAAGTCGGTGAGGCTGAAACCTGCACGGACTTTGAGCACCCACAGGATAGGTGCCTAAAGCCGGCATTGCGTCGTTAAATAGTTTCACCAGACACTTTACCAGTTGCAAGTATCTGTCTGGGGGTTCTTTAACGACGCTTTTTAATTCCGCAGCATTTTATAGTAACCTTAAAAACGTCAGATGCTGGACGCGAAGAATGCATTATTTACTATGTGCTCTTTTTTTTTTTTTTTGTTTTAATCATCATTAATGACGCAAAACGCGCTCTCCCCACGGGAAGCCCTGAATTTCTCTCCGCTTCCCCTCCTGCGCTCGGCGCCGGGGATCCGCGCGGGCGCAATTTTCAGACAAGGAGAGCTTTTGGGGCGCGGAGGGGAAAACGAGGGGGGGCGAAAGCGTTTCGGGGGGGGGGGGGGGCGACGCAGGGCGGTGTCAGGAGCAGGTATTTCGCCTCGGTGGATGGGGCGGGGGCGAAGTTTGGGCTGGCGGCCGGCGGGGACGGGCTGTGCGCGCATCTCGCCTCCTGCGCGCCCCGCGCCTCCTGCGCCGCGCAGCAGCCGCGCAGCACCGCGGAGAGCCGCGGAAAGGGGGGCGGAGGGGGGGGGGGCAGAAGGGGGCGGCTCCGCCTCGCCCGGCTCCGAGGAGGAGCCGCCGGGGGCCCCGGCTCCTTCCACGTGGCTGGGGGCGCGCTATATGAGCGGGCAGGAAGCCCTGCCGGGGAGGGAAGGGGAGGGACGGGGGAGCGGAGGCTGCAGCAGCTCGGCGAGGAGCCGGCAGCGATCGGTTCGCCCTTTCCCCGGCCATGGGGTTTGGCCGCCAGCCGGCCCCCGGCGCCCCGCCGTGAGTACCGGGCTCCCTCCTCTTCCTTCTCCTCCTCCCCCGCTTACCTGCAAATCCTCCCGCTCCCCCTGCTGCTCCTCGTTCGCTTAAGTTGGTTGTTATTATTATTTATTTTTTTGGGGGAGGAGGGGGGGTGGCGGTGTTATTGTGATCATCTGGAAGCAGAGGGTGGCCCCGCCGGAGCCCGCAGCATCCTCCGCCGGCCGCTCCGGAGCGGGGCGGCTGCGCCCCATCCCGCCGGGCTGCGCCCCCCAAAAATCCCCGGAGAGGGGCAGAGGTGGGCTGGGGGGCACGGAGAGGCTCCGGGCAGCCCCCTTCCGTGGCTGGGTGGCTGGGGAGAAGCCTAACGGAGTCCCACACCCCGCTGTTTGTATGGATTCATTTCTTTGCTTATTTTTTTTTTTTCACTTGGGTGGGCTGTGCGGCGAGGGAGGGAAGGCAGTGTTGCTCCGTTAGGGGAAAGCAGGCTGGCTGCCTGAGGTACCAGCACATCCCTGCTCGCAGAATGAGTCTCCAGCGGAGTATAAATAACTAATCTCCGAGTTTGTTTGTTAGGTGTGTTGGTGTTGCGCTGGAGATGTCTCAGCAGCGAGCGTGGAACCTTTGTCCTTGTAATGATTGATTTTAGTTTTGGCAGAAACAGAAAACAAACTAGTTAAAAAATACAAAAATAAAATGCCTGGATGCATATTTACTCCTTTGAGACTTGCAGGATTTTTCAACTATTTGTCAAGGTTGAGTGTGTATGTGTCCAATACACAGAAATAACTCTTTCATATAATTGTAAGTCTAAATTATATATTTGCCTGCTGGGCACACATGTTAAAGGAAAAACCTCCCTAATTATGGATCCTTCAGAGAGATTGGAAGGGTGACAAAGCCCTTGTAATCTTTTGGGTCAATTTTCATAAGCTCCAAAAGCTCTTTTTGAAAAGGAAATTAAACTTCAGTGTGGAAAAGAGACAGGAAATTCGAGGATATGAAAAAGAAACTCCACCTTTCGCTCTGGTCCTGTCCCCAGGAGTTCCTTTACATTGGTGCCCTTCGGTGACAGAAGGGAAAATGAAGAGCCAGCCGCCTCTAAGCAGCCTTCCTGCCGCTTGGCAGTTCAGAAGATACTCAGTTAGCAGCAGCACGCTCCTCCTGGGGGTTATTGACATGGCTGTAGCTGGAGGGGTGGTCGTGGGAAGCATCTGCTTTGAAACACTTGGATCTCCGCTCCTAGTGTCCTGTGTGGTCCATGCCAGCCAGGGCCTTCTGCAGCCGATATGTTCACCCCTCCTCAATTCTTAGGGCTTTGTCCAAAGCCCGTGGGGCTCTGCCCACTGTTTGTAAGGGATCTGCAGAGCTGCTCTCCGGTTAGAATCTGGGGTTTGTCCCAGGGCCCCTCTCTGGCTTTTGGCAGCGGCCGGTGGCTATCTGCAGGGCATGGCTGTGCTTGAGGTCCCTTCTAGGAACTTGATAGCTTCTAATCTGTTTGAACGCACTTCCAGGCTGAGGCTGGGGGGTGGAGAAGGGAATGACCGGATAAAAAAAAGGTGGATTATTTTTTTTAATAAGTTAAGGGCACTTGTTTTCTTGATTATCCCTGAAACAGTAAAAACCCCAGTGTGGGTCCACAGTGAACTTGGTGCTCTTCCTCTGCCGATTTCTCACTTTATTTACTCTATTTTGGTGCTGCTGTAGGATAACATTTCAGCAGGTTTAAATCCTTTGCCTCAGCAAAGACAAAGCCCCAGACTGTGGTCCTCCCAAACCTGTTTTTTTTCCCTCAATAACAATAGTTTTTTTAAAGTACACTCCTGTCTGATATACTTGTATTTTACCTTTCTGCTAGTAGCATGTAAGAGCACAGTCTCGGACAAAGCAAAAGGAGAGAAAAATCCAATTCCCTATTCTTTTGGCTCACTCAATTTGTGCACAGTTGGACTGTGCAGTAGAGACAGCTGTTTGTACGAATTTTTCACGCATCCCGACCAGAAAGGTACCTGCAGCCTTGCTTGCAGTTTTTCTTCCAAACTTGATGATATTAGTAATGGTGATAGCATCTCAGCTGAGGAAGGGAACTTTTAACACTAAACATCACTTTGTTTAAGGCTTTGTATCTGCTTATCAATTTGATTTTCTTTTGATGGAAAACTGGGAGTTATTTGAGGGGAAATTAGGGTCATGTAGATAGCAGTTCCATCTTCTTGGCTACAACAGCATCTTTTATCCCAGATACATTGTAAATGTAAACATTGTAATGATAGCAATAATATGTTTTTATTAAGAGCTTCTTTCAAAAGTATTTTTGAAAGTGTGGTGAAGCAGAAATGTGCTTTTGAAAGCAGAGGAGTAAGAGCAAATCCAGCTCCACAGAAAATTTAAAGTGCTGTTAATCCCACCACCTGGTGGAGCTTTTTATGGTGCCAGCTGAGGGAACACAGAATAAGGATGCATTTTTGTGTTTGGTTTTATTAGTCAGATGCTCTGCGTAGAGTTTCTATAACTTTTTTTTTCCTCTCCTCACACCAGACTCTCTTACCAGTCAGAACAAACAAATTGTGGCGAGTACAGTTGTAGCCAATAATCCTAGTTTCACGTTTCACAGTTCAAGTTTTGTCAGAAGTATTTAATCTGCTTCACAGGCAGCTATAGCAGTCAATAGGTGTCTCTGTACAATACCTAACAAACACGTATGATCAGCTGCGATAAGAAGACAGATTTCCCAGTAAGCCCATCTACATGGAGTTTGGCCTTGGAATGGGGACAGCATTTATATCGCTCCGGCAGGGTCAGCAATCACTCCCATGATGCTGGCTGTGACGGCAAGCAGCCATTTCAGCGTGCACGAACACCCTGGGTCTCATTCAGCCCAAGTATTGGAGGATCTGGGGATGGGGCATCTGTTGGCCACGCTCCCACCCGTGCCTCCTCTTTCCTCCAGCAATAGCACGGTGATAGCGCTTAGCTTCCCCGCAAGTCTTTCAGAGCAAGCCAACCATTGCTGAACGGCAATTTATTTACACAGGCGAGGAGAAATAGCTTCTTGGCAACTGCGTACACAGCAAATGCTGATTTTTCTATTTTAACTTCTGCTTCTTGGCCTAGCCGCGATGGCAGTTGGCTTGTTTGGAGGATGGCAGGTTACCTACTGAAAAGAGAGCAAATGCAGGGAGGGCAAACACCAGCCCAAATCTGCTCTCTCCCCTTTGGGTGCCCATTGTCACTGAAGTACTTGACACTGGTTTTGGCCCCAAAGAGCTTTCAGAATAACCCAAATGATTTCTTAATGTTCTATAACTTCTATCTATTCTGTACTTTGCAGAAGAGAGCACAGTGTTATCAGTGTCTCATCTAAAGTAGCACTCACCTGTAGGTAGGTGCATCAGCGATGTAGGAGACAGATTTCTTCCTCCCATCCTTCTTTCCCTTACAGCACGCTTTTTATTTTTGCTTTCAAAAGCAGAATGATGCTGGCGTAGAGCACATCTGTAACCTGGACGTCCAAAAGCTATTTATTTTCACTTAGGGGCCTTTCTCAAGTAGAAGAATGTTTTTAATAGCCAGCTCCTCTTTAAAGATGCATTGAATGTTTTCTTTAGAAAGGTAACCTGAGTAATCTCAGTTAGCTTTGTATTAATAGTTTTGCTGTGATTATTGCTATAAAAAATTTCCTAAACAGCCTGTGCACAATCATGTGTGCTGTGAGTTCTACCCATAGGACAAAACTGGAAGGGAAAGGCAGATCTGGAGCCTTAAAGCTTGGTGTGTTGCACAGAAATTTCATGCTTTTTAGTCCTGAGCAGGTGAGGTGAAAATGTACCTTGGACTGTGTGCACAGTATGATTTTTTTTTAAAGCCCCTAAATTTGCAACTCATTTCTCCAATATATCCATAACCAGATTTAAGGAAGGTTGTTGAGACTGTATCTTAATCTGTGGATCTCTGTTCATTTCAACCACTGAAAATAATGTCTAACAACTTACTGGAGAAAGTATCTGACCAGGAAAAGAGAAGCAACAACACTTTCTACTTATCTAAGATTGCTGATAAAAGATAAAAACAAGGGTGTAAATGCCTTTTAATAAGGCAAAGTGTTGAGGGGATGCCTTTGCCCCCTTCTGGTGTATGTAGTCCTGCTTGACTGCATAAGAACCTGTGAAATGAAAACATGAGTAAGTCAGAGGTATGCAAATTAAAAATCTTTTTGACTGTCTATGATTTCTCATACCCCAGAGTGGAATTACAACAGTGAGAAATGTTGTATTAGTCATCTTCCTAAGAAGATGTCTGTATGGGACAGGAGACTGAAATGTGCAGGCAAGTTACAGTTTATGCATGGTTATATTGCTTTATTTTGCATTTGTTTTATGGTTTTGCATGTTTATATTGCTTTTATTGCCATAGTATCTGCGTCAGTAGGCAAGAGACTAACCCAGGCTGTAGCTTGGGAAGGTGGTAACTCCTGTGTGCCTCTTGAGTTCTGGGTGGTGTGGTCCATCTGGTCCCACTGTTGAGGTGGATAAATGCCTTTGCAGTCCATCCAGAGCAGAGTTCCTCTCTGGGCCAGCCTGGTGTTTGAAGGTAGATTCAGCTCATTGACCAGCAGGCATCTGAATACCACGAATCCTATTCCTGGCTTCAGGAGCTTGATCTCCACAGAGAGCAGCGGGATTGCAGTTGTCTACCTGCAGGCGCCTGTATTTCAGCATCTTATGTATGATGTGACTTTTGTTTCCTAACCATAGTCACTTAGTGCCATTTGAACTGCCCTGGACTATCTGTCCTGGCCTTCTGGAGCTGGTTCAGGAACTTGTTTGTCTCTGACACCTTGTGTCATCATATTTGGACCCCAGGAAGGTGGCTGATTTTTCGGGCATCTCCAGTGGCATTTGAAACCTGTGTTGTTGAACTGAATTGTCCCTTTCGAGAACTGTGGGAGCTAGATATGTTTTCTGGGCACTAATCTTTAACTTATAATATAAATATATTATCAGCTTAAGTGTCTGCACCTACTTAGGAGGTAAATTCATTAGAGAAGGGTTGTTTCCTGTCTCGTGTCTCTGTTCTGGAAAGACCTCTGGACCACCCTGTCATCCACAAATGACAGCCACAGAGGAACCACCATCAGCTTTTTGATCGCCTTTCCCTTTCTTACCTAGTCTTCTCTTTCTACTGGTGTTGAGTTTCCCATGGTGTAGCTTGTAAGTAGTACACTCAAATCACTTAACAGAAATATCCTGTGAGGATGTGAAAAGCTCCTGTAGTTGGGACTGTACAACATGCATAGCTGTGAAAAGCTGTAAAGCAAAGGAAACAGAGCTCTGGGGGACAGGGAGCATTTTGCAGAAGAAACTCCCAATAACACTGGTAGAAACTTGTTCTGAACCATGAGTGGAGGTTAGGGATGTAGTCAATTGTAAA
Source organism: Anser anser (assembly GCF_964211835.1). NCBI lineage: Eukaryota > Metazoa > Chordata > Aves > Anseriformes > Anatidae > Anser > Anser anser. The sequence goes on from NC_139721.1 coordinate 8,042,484, forward strand.
AATTGCAGTAATTGTTCACATATAATTCTGGGGGAAAAGGAGGGTGGAACTTAATTTGTTCCTGGCTCTGTAGCGCTTTGAATTGCTCTTGATTAAATTGCTTAATCTGTGCCGACATGTGTGTCCCTCCACTGGGAGAGCGAGACTTTTGCCTGCGTACTAGACAACAAAGCCTTTGGGCAGAGACTGGGTGCATTATTTCCAAGACAGGAAATCTGTAAACCTCATAAAATGACAGCTGTTTCTGTCAGCTGATGGCTGGGTATAGCGGAGTGCAAATGAGGCACAATAGAGACGGTTGTACCCTGCATCTGGTGACAACTGCTTGAAGTGTAGAGTTCTTGCTCTGAGGACATCATCTCAATAGACCTTTTGTTTTTTAGTAGTTCTACTATTTCGTTGGAGGTCCTTTCTCCCGGCAGCAGTTTTTGATGTGGGCTCAGCCCTCTGTAACTCTTCACCCCGAAGAGTTAGAGTGGAGGAGAAAGTGGTGGAGAAAGGAGAGAGGCTGTGGTCAGAGACTGCAGGGGCTACACGTCACCTTCTGACACAGGATTGCTGCTGACAGAGGTGCCCACACATACTCTGGGTGTCTCTAAAACTCTTCTGAGCCAGACCAGTTGCTATCCAGCCCCTTGGAGGATTGTTCTGCAGAGCAAAAACTGGCACAGTGAAGCTTAGGTATTAAACTGGATGCAAGTCGAAAATGTCTCTGGACTAGATAATTGCTACTGATGTTTTCTCAGGTTTGGTGGATTTTTGCAATTTTAATTTTTTTTTAGCTTTGATGTACCAACACAAAACAAAGGTAGTTCCGTCTAAAGGGCATCGCATTATTTCTGGAAGCTGGTTATTCAATCAGTGACTTGAACATACATATCTGAAATGCTGTGTGTGCTGACACATCACAGTACTGTACCAGCTCAACAAAGAAATCTAATTCTATCAAATCTGCCAGCTCAGTTAATATGAGCCTGCCAGGGAAGCATAAGGCATCACCTCCAGATTTTTAGGTAAGAATCGTGTTCCATATCTCCAGCTCAAATTCAATGAACACTACACATGGTCAGAACTGGATTTCTTTTTAAGGTACCTGCTTACATTATGGTGCACAAAAGATCAAATTGCAAGATGTCATCTAAGTATTGGGGTTGGCACATACCAGCTGAAGTCCTGCAGAAAGCCTTGGCTTGGGATTAGTGTGGAAATAGACTGGTCTTCATCTTGAGACCTCTACAAAATCATAGAAAATAACATGGTGTAGAGCTACCTACATCTTGAATTGGAGCTGAGCTTACAGTATGACATTGTCCTCTTTTATGTTGCTCTTAATTTGGTGGCAAAACTGAGAAAAATACTGGTTTATATGGATTCAAAAGAAAGCTAAATTAAGCATAATCAGGTCATGGTGAATTTGGTTTTGATCAAACAAAGGGTACTGGGTTTGCCTGTCAAGGTCTTGGTACCAGAGGGACTGCAGGGGTGGGTTCTGTGAGAAGAGCCCAGCAGCTGCCCCATGTTAGATAAGGGCCAGTTTCAGCTGGCTCCAAAGGGACCCTCTGCTGGCCAGAGCCGAGCCACTAAGAGATGTTGTTTGTGCCTCTGTGAGAGCAGATTTAAGAAAAACAGGGAGGAAAAAAAAAACTTCTGTGCAACAGGAGCTGGGAGAGACAAGAGTGAGAACCAACCCTGCAGCCCCCAAGGCGAGTGCAGCAGGAGGGCAGGAGGTGCTCCAGGCAGGCAGCAGCAGTTCCCCTGCGGCCTGTGGAGAGGCCCCTGGTGGAGCAGGCTGTCCCCCTGCAGCCCACGGGTCCCACACGGAGCAGATCTCCACGCTGCAGCCCGTGGAGGAGCCCCCGGTGGAGCAGGTGGATGTGGCCTGGAGGAGGCTGCGGCCCATGGAGAGCCCCCGCAGGAGCAGGCCCCGGGCCGGAGCTGCAGCCCGTGGAGAGGAGCCCACGCAGGAGCAGGGGGTCTGGGGGGAGCTGCCGCCCGTGGGGGACCCGTGCTGGAGCAGTTTGCTCCTGGGGGATGGACCCCGTGGGACGGAGCCGTGTGGGAGCAGTTCCTGAAGAGCTGCTGCCTGTGGGCAGCCCCCGCAGGCTCAGTTCGGGAAGGACGGCATCCCGTGGGAGGGACCCCACGGGGAGCAGGGGCAGAGAGGGACCGTGAAGGAGCGGCGGAGATGAAGAGTCAGGGACTGACCGCAGCCCCTGATCCCCTGTGCTGCTCAAGGGGAGGACACAGAAGAGGGTGTATGAGGGGTGAAGATGTTCTTAGTTTGCTTTTAGTTTTTCACTCCTCTACCCTGTTAGTAATAGGTAATAAATTGTATTAGTCTCCCTGTGCTGAGTCTGTTTTGGCTGTGATGATAATTGTTGAGTGATCTCCCTGTCCTTATCTCAACCCTTGAGCCCTTTCTATTGTATTTTCTCCTTTCTATTCTATTTTCTCCTTCCCCCCCCACTTTCCCTTTGAGGAGGGGGAGTGAGAGAGTGGTGACGGAGTTCGGCTGCCCAGCAGAGTAAAACCACCACACACGGCATTCTTGCTTTTTGGTTCACTTAATCTTAATTCCAGGTCTATTTCAAACTCTTTGACATGGTCAAAATTATTTCATTTGGAGAACCCAGAAGGAAATTCTGCCTTTAGAAATGTCAGAATAATTCCTCTGAATTTGACATGGCCTGCATTGACACCATTTATGTTGGCTGGTGGCTACATTGAAGTTATGCCTAAATTTGGATTTTTCTTTCTAGTCTTTGAAATGCTTTTTCTATTTAAGTTGTTAATCTTCTTCAGAAGGTTCACCCAGCTTTTCTCTTGGGGGCAATTCTGTAGATTTTGAATAAATAAAGAAAGGATCAGTCTTGTGGCGTGGACTTCTTAGAAGAATTAGAAGTCTCCCCTCTTGCTCTTTTCTTTCCAGCATCCTCTGCTTTTCCCCTTTAGGTAATACTTGCCGCTTTGGGAAGCGATACCTGTATGATCAGGTCTCCTGTGGTTTCAGACTGCATTTTGCAGATGGATCTACTATTCTTCCCAAGCATTTGGCCTAAATCTAGTCTGAAAATTCACCCTGAAATGTAAAAAAAATGAACTTTTGCTTGCCCTGTACTCTGTTAACAAAAGTTCAGCATCAAACTTACAGAATCAAAATACGGAGTGTGAGAGGCTAAAAGCTTTTCCAGAGCTTGGGGGTAAGTCTTCCTTGTTTCTCTTCTGCTTCTCTCCTTTCTGAATACACACTGAAATATTCTGCAGTCCTAGTGTCCTGGTACCCTCCTGTGTTTCTTATCCCCTCATTTGCATGTCTTCTTACCACTCCCCGTACCACAATTGCTCCTTGCTAGAGGAGAGCAGACTTGCAGGCTATTTCTGTCTCTCCTGCCACTCCCTTTACTCTGCAATGTTTTGTCCTCTGCGTGCCAAGTTCTGAGAGAACCAAGACATGGGAGGGTAGGGGACGCTTAAACTTTGCACCTGAGGTCATGTGCGTGGCAGTGGGAGGATGCACTTGGGCTGAGAACCTGGAACCTCCTCCTGTCTCAGCTCTATTTTGCCAGCTGTAGATGACAGCATTGGACCTTTGTTTCCCGGAGGCTGAATTCATCCTTTAAGATGCACGGAGACTCCAGTAAAGGTAAAAACACTGCTCTCTTTGACTGACAGCTTCATTTATGAATCGGGGAACTAAAAGATGATCTTCAACCTCATGGACAGCAGAACTTTAGGGACAGGACATTTGGCTTCAGCAATTTACTGTCAGCCACTCCATTGAGTAGTGCAGTCGTCAGTGGTGTGCCAAAGCACGGCAACAAAAATCACCTAAGTTTCTGCTTTGTCAGCTGTGGTGATTGATACCTGTGCTGAAAGAACAGTTTAATTTGGTATTTTTTTCCAGATGGCTGTTGTTGTGGTGCTTTTGCTTGCTTGGTTCCTGAGACCTTACAGAGTAATGGAAAGTGTCTCTGTCAGTCACTCACTGCGACAGTCACAGTAGACTTATGTGAATATTGCAAAAATACACATGCAAAAATAGAAACTGCTTTAGACCAGAAAAGCTAGAGGAAAAGCCTGTAACATGGTAGCAGGATGTGTGAAATAGCAGCTGCTGCACAACTTCTCAGATAGCATGATAAAACTGTAGGGATGCTGGAGCCATCTCAGATGGCCACTTCATTAGCTTGCGAGGTCAATGATACATGTGTATGCTGGGAAACAACCGAACAAAGCAAGCCCATTAAGGAGTGTACTGATTACAGACAAATTTTCCCCAAGGCCACCACACTAGGTTTGATAAGGCTTGTTTAACTGTACATAGTTGTGTGAAATACTCAGGTGCTCTTTGGCCACTTTGAGGAACTGGAAGTGTTTGTGCATCTGTAAAGTATGTGCTCTGTAAAATATTTAAGGACACTGGAGAACTGTGATGCATAGTCCAGACAGAGGAAAAATGGGGTAATTTAGGTCTCTTGCAAATGGAATTTCACTCAAGTTACAGGAAACAAATGTGACACACTGAGATACTGCCTGATTTTTAAGGATATGAGAAAAAACATGGAAGTTTTCAGGGGACGGGAGGGGGTGGAAATACTGATAATATATAGGTCCTCTGAGTGTTGCCGTGATTCTCACAGTTCAGACTAGACATTAGGAAAAGTTTCTTTACTGTGGGGGCTGTCAAACACTAGAACAGGCTTCTTAGAGAGGCGGCTGATGCCCCATGCCTGCCAGTGTTTGAGGCGTTTGGGTAATGCCCTCAATAATGTGCTTTAACTTCTGGTTAGCCCTGAAGTGGTCAGGCAGTTGGATGATCTTTGTAGGTCCCTTCCAACAGAACTATTCTATTCTGACAGTTAAATTTCACTGCCGTGCATTGGGTGTAGATGTCTGGTTAAGACATTTGTGCCCTACCTGGGCTTTTATTAAAGCACTGTAACTCTGGCACGCAGGATGGCCAGTGCCTCAAATGGAAATGAGCCTCAAGCAGCTAAATAAGTGGTTGTGAGGCCAAAGAGCAACGGAGCAGGAGATGGATGCTGGCTCTTGAAAAATACAAGGTTGCTGAAAACTACAAGGTGGTACAGTAATTGCAGAAGCTGCTGAAACACTTGCTGATAGCAATGAAACAAAGGAGTTTAGAGTAAGTTGCCTCTCTGCAAGGCAAGAGTCTCCTGTCAATACTGGGTTGAGTATAAATATTGGCTGAGTAAGCTGCTATGTAAGTGCAATTCATTTTGGGTTTTTTTAATAGGGGAAAACTGGAGATTTGGATGGAAAAGAATCAATAGGGTACAATTACCATCCCAGCTCGCTTGGAAAGGAATGTCTGTTTTGCACAGCAAGAGAACAGGCTGCTCTTCTCTGCTGTTTTCTGACCTGTTGGAGTAGGAGAGGGGCTCTGTTGTGCCGTTGCTCCCACCTGCCTAAAAGGAGGGCACACTTATCCTTTACCTATAGCTTTGAAAACAGTGGACAAAGAATGCTTTGTAAAGCAAAAATATCGCTAGAATAAGCCAGAAGTGCTGTGTGGTCACTACTGCTATTGTTTATTAGAGAAGAGCTTCTCTCTGCCCCAGTCTAGACTGTAGCCCTTTGTCCCCGGGGCTTAAAATACCCAAATCCAGTGTGCTGATGGGGAAACAATCCCACAAAGTCCCATGTTTGCCCCATTTAAAGTTAATATGTTGGAAAAAGGATAGTTCTTCTGTGGGAACAAGCCTGACCAAGAGCTGGATGTTAGTGCAGCTGAGAGCAAAGCTTCGATCCTCGTTAGGCGAGCTGTCAGGGCCCTGCACATCCCAGCTTTCTTCCTTCGTGTATGTGTGAATTTCTTAATGAGGCTTTGCTCAAAATGTCAACTTCCCTAATTTATCTTGCCACATGCAAACTTAGAGGTTTTCTGTATTTTTATGAAAAATATCCAGCAGAGCTTCATTTTGGGAAAACGGCATTTCATCGAGGTGTCAGTCGGCCCTAAGATTGTTCTCAGAGCCACGAACCACACTTCTGGCATGTCGCTGAGTCTGGAAATTAATACTAGTAGTCTGGCTCTTGTCCGCCAGCAAAATCTTGTGCTGTTACTGTCTTGCTTTGAAATTTACTGTCTGTGATATGCGAATGCAGAAGATACTGGTGTTTATCCTCGATGAGGAGCTTCTCGGGGAACAGACTGGAGGTGGAACAGGAGACCCCCTCCCTGAGTTCCCACTTGAACCTGGTGCGCTTGCTGTGCGTGTTTCAGATTTCCTTGGCATAAATGCACGCACGGGGAGTTGGTTCACCAGGGTGGAGTGTAACTCCACTCTTAGAAGAAACCAATTGGCTTCTCAAGACAGCTTTTCTGCAGGGTGAAGCGTGGTGCTGTTGAAACTGGTGCTGCCTGCTCCTGCGCTGCTGACCTCCTTCTCAGTTAAACTGCGAGGTGTTGCATTCAGCCGCCGGCGCCTGAGGGTCAAGTCGAGGGTAAAACCAGGTTAGGCTTGCTCATTTGGAAAAGCATCCCCTTCGGATGTCCATGCCTCTACAAAAGGAACCGCTTCAAATTTGTCAAAGCCCAGATCCCTTTTTAATACTTTTGTATCTAATCAGGTTTCATTTGACAAATGTAGCTCTTAGAGATGGAAATTCCGTTATTAGGGCGCTGACACTTTTCTGAATATTAAAAAACCCTCTTGCTTTTACAGCTGTCAAAATCAATCTTTCTGATCTCCCCTTGAGCTGCCATGCTTTCTTCTGAGCTGATTGCTGCTCCCGGGCAGGTACGTGGCAGCATCGCTTTGGCTGGTGCTGACAATATTGACTTCCAGGGAAATTAAGGTGTTTCTGCTTCTAGGACCAAGCACTGTGTTTGGTTTTTAATCCTCTTTTCCATCAGGAATAAATGCTGCATGACTGTTTCACTTTTCTCCAAGAGAGAATGGGGTCGTGCACGGTAACCTTGAGTATAGACTTGTCATATCTAATGAGCTCATTAGGGCTTGATCAGCTCATTACCTGGAGACTCTTTAGAAGGCAAGACTGAAATATCTTGCGGAGACAGAGTGGGTAGTGTGCTTCTCTCTGAGTCAGCACAGGGCTGTTGCTCAGCACATGTGTTAGAATCGATTGCTGAAGGTCTCATCTGCTTAATGAGACTTGCAAAGCATCTGACTTCTCCTGATCTCTGGAGCACATGGCACTTTTATGGACAACCGATGATACGGGTTTCCTTACCCAGTTCCAACAGGACTCTTTTCAGCCTGCATAGCGGAGTACTTTTCTTAGACCTATCTGTCATTACTGTCCGAGAGTCCTGTTAAAGGTACAAAAGGATAAAATTTCCTTTCTTGCAAAGTTACCCCTTCGGATTTCCTCCCCTTCCTGAAGGAAACTTTCATAGATGTGACAGCCTGTGGAACTCTACTTATAGCTCCTATTGAAATTCAACTTCCTGTCCAAAGTTATTGGGATATGGGTTTTTTTTTTCCCTCCCTCAAAGGTCAATTTACCTTGCAAAGAGTGCTCAGTGTAACATTTTAAACCTGATGCATGAACTTTAAGGCATATCACAGAAACCCGTAGAAAGCAACTTAGGTGTTGGGAAAATTGAAGATTAAAGCATAGGTTCTTCAGGAGGTGCAGAACAAAGAAACAGACTTGGCATCCAGAATTAAAGGTGCCCTACAGTTAGTCTGCTCAGCAGGCTGCTTTGGGAGGCATAAGCACTGTAAGCATCGTGGCAGAGAGACTGAACTGCTCCCCATCAAATGAGAATAGTATCCGTGTAGGCTCATGCTATCTTTCTCGGCAGGTGATTTTTGTAGTTCTCCATTTCTTGTGAGATTTGTATCCTGATCTAAATATGAAAGACTTATGTCTTAGCCTCTTTCGCCAGGTTTTCCCATGTGTACACTCAGACTGGTGCACTGGCACAAGCATTATGAATGGCAAAACTCGTGTCCTTTTGATATAGTTGCACAGTAACACGTAGTTCGATCAAGCTGGTAACTTTGTTTTTGATCTTACCAAAAAAAATAAGCAAGACACTCACTGGCATGTTTGTCTTTTTGTTGCCTGAACCTTCAAAGGAGGTGTCAGGGGAAGGACACAAGTGACTTTCAGATGACATTGCATTCATTTGTAACGGCGCTGGAATTCTTGTTGAGATGCTTCCTAAGGTTGTTAAATGCATCTGGCAAAAGCTCTGCTTATGTTTTCCTTTGATATATGCCCGGAACCAGAGACAGATGCTGTAAATCAAAACAATTAAATGTGTTCATTTCTTGTAAAAGATGGTTACTGTAGTTCATTTCATGGTTCAGGGGTCAGGAGGGGTCTTTAAATACAACTGTGCTCTGCCTGTGTAATTTGATTTTTTTTTTTTAATATTACTTTTATTTCTAATTGCAAGGCTTACTTAGGAACTTTGTAGGCAAAATAATTTTTCAATAACAAATGTCTTCTGTTGGGTGTTAGCAGCAGCACTGAGCCTTTGCTCCTCAATTCAGAGGCAGAATGGAAGAGGGATGTGCTGAAGGAGAATTTCTTGGTGCTTAGAAGAATTAGAATAAGCCCAGCAAGCACATGGTTTGTGCTTAGCTCTGAGAGCCTGAATCTGATCCTGCTCTTACTAATCTCTAAAGGGATTATTCCTGATTTACACCATGATGAATGAAATCAGAATCTGGCCCTGAAAGCCTATTTGTACTTCAGACATTGTTTCAAGGCAGCTGACCCATGAGTATGAAAAAGCAGCTTGGCTTCCTGCAAGTTAATTGTTTAAATTTGTCAAGCTAAGTGGACTATAGTTTGTTTAGCAGGGTTTATTTTAAACTACAGATTCTTTATCCAGGGAACTGTATGGCACAAACCAGGGCTAGAATCCATTTACTTCTATTGGACTAATACGAGATGGTAATCAGAAGACCCTCTTTGGTACATTGCAGTGCTCTTTATTTGCATAGTAGCTTTTGTCTGAGGATATTAAATAACTCCTTCGTTGCAATTCTGGAAGCTGTTCAGCCAGACAAGTCTCTTTAATGGCCTGCAGTGACTCTAGATGCTTGCAGTGAAGCAAAAATAAGCTGCTACGCTAGGTCTGTGGTCATGAGTGACATCTGTAAGAAAAGGTCTTCAACCAAGAATGGGGGTGAAGCTGTTAGCTGAAAATACTGGGGTTTCTGAAATAAAGGTTGCAGCATGCCTACTTGCTGTGAAGAAAATTGATCTTTCTTAGCACGAGTTCAGCTAGTGCTCACTGAGACAAGTACCGAAGGCAAACATACAGCTTCGGGGTGGGAAAGCACAGGTCGGTCACCTTTAGATCATTGTGGCCAACTGCTTGACAGTCCCCAGCAGATACACTTTTTTTTGATTGTCTACGTGCTCATTTTGAAGGCTGCATTTATATCATACCTGTCAGTATTGTGATAAAAAGGAAAGTGGAATACACCTTTTCACAGGGCTGCTCTAAAGGAAACTAATACCTTATATACCCTTGCGTATGAGCAAGTCGCATTTCTCGTTGCTGTAAGGCACAATTTTGCTGTAGCAATACACTTGTGCATTCCTGGAGAAGAGACTTCAGTGATTCAAACTGAGATGCTGGTGAGTGATGCCCTGAGAAGTTTGCACTAAGAATGAAAACCTGGTAGACTTTGTCTATAGCTTGTGCAAGCATCCCAGAAAACGATGCAGTGTCCTCTCCTCTGCCAACGTGTGCGTCAGCCTGAATCTGCTTCATCCAAAAGAAGCAAAGCTGAAGCTCCTTTTGGAGCTTTTTCCATTTAATTAAATCACTCTAGAAAGTCTCTTCATCTGTATCTATGATGTAGAGTGGGAGAATTTTTACCCCAATTCATCTCTGATCTCAGATGGTCCTGCTAAGGCTGACACCACCGCAGATGTAGAGGTGGAGAAACTTCCAAATGCAGCATGTGCCAGATATGAACTGCACTGCCTTACCAGACTGGTTAATGTTGTTTAGCTGACAATTCTGTAATGTAGAAAAAGCTGCATGTTATTGGCCAAGCACTTCATAATTTTCTGGTATGTCTATAAATGGATGCCAGCAGTTGGAAAAATTAAGTAATTTTTAATTGAAAGGATATGATCAGTAGGTGATTAGTTTGTAAAGTGCCTTGGATGTATGCTGTGCTGTAGAGACGAGCCATCTGGAGCAAGCCTGTGGTTTGGCTTCTGTAATGAGTACTCGCAGACCACGATGCCAAAATGACCAGCTTTATTACGTAGATGAAGATCTTGAGTAATTTGATTCATTTTCACAGATCTAAATGAACTAAAATAGGATCATAGTTTGGCCCAAAGTATTGATTTGCTGCTCTTAACCTTTAAGTCAGGATCATCGGTGTTTCTTCCAGTATCCTCAATACAACCAGCCACCACAAATCAGGTTATTGAATTACTTCCTCTCTGTAACTTTTACCAAATTTGTTGTGGCCAGAATTTCGCTCTGTTTTTCATTACAAATCCCAGAGCTTGCGTGGCTGCAGGGTACCTGGGTGATTATGGTTACAGGTTACATATGTGAAAATGCGGGGATTCTGCTGTTATGAAAACTTGGCACTTCTCATCACGTAGGTCGTTCCAGAGCCCCCAGAATAGTTGTTAAATCCTTGACTAAATCCAGACTTTCCCTCTGACTTGGCAGGGTATGGCTTGTCAGCCAGTGACCAAGTGGCTCTTCAGTTCCTCTCTTTGTTGTTTCTCCAGCTCAAGCCTTATGTTGCATTTTGCTGATGTTGTGGTTTAACCCGGCAGGCAGCTGAGCACCGCACAGCCACTTGCTCACCCTCCCCAGGGAGAGAATCGGAAAGGTAAAAGTGCAAGAACTCATGGGTTGAGACAAAGACAGTTCACTAAGTTAAGTAAAAGCCACGTGAGCAAACAAAGCAAAACATGGAATTTGCTTCTGATCAGCAGGCAGGTGTCAGCCACTCCCAGGAAAGCAGGGCTCATCACGTGTAAAGACTTCTTGGGAAGACAAACTCCATCACTCCAAACATCTCCTGCTTCCTCCTGCTTTCCCCCAGCTGTCATTGCTTAACATGACACCACCACATGGTGTGGCATGTCCCTCTGGTCCATCTGGGCCAGCTGTTCTGGTTCTATCCCCTCCCAGCTCCCTGTGCACCCCAGCCCCTCGCTGGCAGGGCAGCACGAGGGGCTGGAAGGTCCTTGACTCTGGGTGAGTGCTGCTCTGCAGCAACTAAAACATCCGTGTCTTATCACCACTATTTTCATCACAAATCCAAACCACAAGCCTGTGTGAAGGAATTTAACTCCATCCCAACCAAAACCGTGAGAGCTGGGCACCAACAATCTGTAAGAGAGATGTGGGACACACAGGGGCCTCTTGGCTCCCACCCCTGCAGCAGCTGTTGGTGGGTACCTGCATCTCTGCTGCCAGTCCTGTAGCTGCTGGAGCTAATTACTCTGAAATGGAGACTGATCTGCAGCATCACACCAAAATTAATCCTCCCTCTTTCCGAAATTATCATTACATGGACTTTTTGCTGAAGTCCAATCAATCACAGTGATGTACAGCGTTAAGCCCCGAATCCGAAGGGCTGCCCTGTATCAGGTCTGTCAGGTGGTGGAAGGAGCAAGGGTGGCTGGAGGGAGGGACTGGAAGAGGAAGAAAGAAAAAAAATCTTTGAGAAGGCTTTGGTCTGAAGTTGGACATCAGTGCACCCAGGGAGGAGGGTACGTTTAGGAGAAGGGCACAGTCTCCACGGAAGCAGATGTATTGTATTTGATGTGCTGAGATCAAGGTGTCGGAGCATTTAACTGCTCATCTGGTTATCTTATCTTGCACATTTTTTTTCCTCTTAATTTTTCCCTAGTGTTTTAAGAATTGGTTTTCCCTCTGCTTCTGTGAAACATTCTTATGCAAAGCCCAATTTCCTGAAACTTGAGCAAGCTGTTTGTAGCATAACAGCAAAGAGATTCAGGAGTTTTGACTTTGCACAAAAACACTTTGCTTATTTTTTTTTCCCCAAACTTGAGTGAGCAGTATTTTAATGAAGGATTTCATGGAGGGGAAACAAATGCAATTGCTATGGCCTGTAGATCTTTCCCAGATCCCTGAAGGAAAGATTATTTACAGATTAAAGCCCTTACTGTTTCCTGTGTCACTGCAAAGCAAATAATGAGCAGAACTTGAAAAGCTCTGGTATCTTCTGTCTTGGAGTACCAGACCCTCTCAGAACATCAAACAGACATGCTAGTGCATTTTCCTGGTACTAGATGACTACATTTCCTAGCAGATATTCTGCCCTGATTTAATGCTGCTAATGACTGGGTGAAATAGACCAGAAAAGTATGCACGGGTTTGAAATCCCAGCTTCAGTATTTGAACTTTAACAAGTCTGTACAGGAAGAACCTGTTAGAAAGGGGAGCATTGGTTTTTAACTCCCAGGTTTTTCAGGTTTTTATTGTGATTTCCTCAAAGCCATGAGATCCGTGGCAGGATATACTGCAGGAATCAAGTTCTTGCTGTAAGCATGGACAAGTGGTGTGCTGGCACGTGACGGACAAGCCAACTGTCCCTCCACAGGAGCTGCGTCACTGGGGTAATTGGGGACTTTCTTTTTTAAACAGCAGCAGTGAATTCATGCTTCAAGCAGCCTCAAACAGCCAAAGAGGAATAAACTTTAGGTTAAAACCTTGTGGCTTCGTGTCATTACCATCTTCTCTGTTCTCTTTCCCCTGCAGTGACAATGTATTGGGTAACGAGGGGCAAGGGAGCTATGTTGTAGGTGGGAATAATAAAAACTAATAAGAAAGGTCTATGTTATGAGGACCTAGACTAAAACAAGAAATACAGAAGCACCTAACTTCTAATATAGGGGAAAGAAAAATAGAGGCAGGTATATAGAGAACGCTTGGGCAGACTGAGGGTGGATTTCCTTTGTACAAGGTAGATAAATATACTATTTGGCTACCCATCCTCAATCAAGGAAAAATACACTTCTGGTTAACTGAAGTCTGTTATTTATGACATACCCAGAATATGTCTGTAACCCTTTCTGCTGATACAAGCCTGAGTTGCTCACCTCTGAACTGCGCTTTCCAACAAAATCTGGTAACACTCGGCCTTTCTACCTGCACCCCTGATATAGCCACTGCTTCAGAAAGATGGGTTTCAGTGCCGATGTTAATCTGAGCATACTCTTAACTACGGTGTAGCCATGGGTTGAGCATTGGTGACCTACAGACTCAGGGAAACAAGATAATGTTAACTTCGTTGCAACAGAAGCCTATGATACAATCTGATTCCAGCATTTGAAAGGGTTTGTAGAGATCCGTTAAATAGAGACTTTGATCATTTTTACAGTAAGAGAAATGGGATAGATTTTAGATAGGACACTGTCTTAAAGACAGGGATTCGTTTCTATATCTGACACAGAAGATCTGGGAAATTCTACTTTGTCTGCTGTGGTCCAGCTCTGGACTGAAATTGTCACTTCCTACATTTTTCAGAGCTAATCTGGTTTTAATTAGTTTTTCTTTCTATCACTTTTAAAAATATGCTGTCACACTCAACATTTTTGGAACACAGCTGGATGGGTCTACATGCTTTACTGAAGTATTGACAGTCCTTAGTCATCTACTATTGAAGAGCTGAAGTGCAGATGGTTTATTCCACGGGGAAGTCACAGATGCCAAAAGTTTAAAGTAGCGAAGAACCTTTGAATTTGCAGTATACAAAAACTCGGGTAGCATAAATAACACTGAGCTCTTTTTTCTCTCTTTAAGGATTCTCCATATCCCATGTTGTGCAGACGTGACAGAAGAGATGTTAAAATGTGCCAGAGTAACATTTCTAGAAATTCCACTGGCTTTGGATGGGGAAAAGAGAGCTTAAGACTTGATTGTAAATACACCTGTTTATAAAATAAAAATCTTTAGACAGATGGATATTTTATGGTACGTGAGCTCTCAATATATGGGAATCTCAATTAAATGATTTTGGTTTTGTAAGCTATAACCTTGTAAACCTTACTATACTAGATGACAAGAGTGAATATGGTTCATTAATAACTCTTGATAGGTAGCAGACATGGTGGCAAGCAGCAGCAGGTGGCTGGCAGCGTGATGAAAGTAGATGTCCCTCAGCAGGATTTGGTGGCACTGGAGGAGCTGCCTGGCAAAGAGGATGAGCGTCCTTGGAGGGGGTATAAATATGGGATGCTGCTGGCTGCCTGCCTGTAAAAGCAGAGGCGAAATCCAGCCAAGCTGGCCCTTGAGCAGGGAAGGGTGGTGCATGGGTACAGGGATGGATCAGTCCAGGTGCAAAGCCCTGCGGGATCGTAGTTTGGAGGGCTGCCAGGCCCGGAGTAGCTGCAGAGGTGTCAGCCTTTGGGGATGGATGCGTGGTGATCGTGGAAGGTGTTTTCAGGGCCCGTCACCAGGTTGGCAGGGTTTCTGCATCTCTCAGGGCCTAGCAGGCAGCGCACACACATAGCTCTAACGGGTGAGGCGCCCGCTGCATCTCCCCACCCCAATATTGCTGGTGACAGCGCTATTGGCAGAATCAATACTGTGAAAAATACGCTGCTGCGACCCAATAATTTAAAAACGACCTTGCAGAAAGAAGTACGTTCGCCCGCATCGCCGAGGGAATTGACGCTTCATTTTCTTTCAAGAACACTTCGGTTTCTTTTAATTAGGAGAAAACCGCTTGCCTTACAGAATGAAAGGTAGTGTGTGGAGTGCAGGCGTGGCGGGGGAGGCAGTTCATGCTCCTTTTGGGGCAGAGAGCGTTTCCCTGTCCTGGGACCTTGTTTAGAGCAAAGGAGATGAGTGTGGGATGCAACCGACCAAGTGCAAACATCTGTAACCTATGCACTGCTGTCAGAGCTGGTTGTAAGGTCTCCTTTTGTAGGATACAGACAGAAGTAGGTACTTCAGCATCTGATTCATCTCACTGTGGAGGAAACGACCCAAAAAGAGGCTGTAAGAATTCTCTCTATTGATGGTTAAATTCTCTCTGTTGATGACTTGCTCAGGTGTTGAGGTGTGATGTTAGATCAGGTGGGTGCTAACATGGGATTGAGAGCCTATTCACCTCTCTGCTATGGGTGTATGTGCGCTAGGGCAGGACCTGGGGCATCTACACCGAGGGCTTTAATGTTTGCTTTTGGGGTTTTCTCGTTCTGTGGAGAATTGAAGCCCAAAGGCTGTCCCCGTCGGGTAGGCCGACAGGAGGCTTAGAGCCCAAAGAGGATTGAGTTGTCTGCACCTGACTGAAAGCAGTGCCTTCCTGCTGCTTTCGTGCCCTTTAAAGAAAAATCAATAAATATTTTGGTGTCAGTGTTATCTGTTGAAAAAACCATCCATCACATGAGTGTTGTTCCTTGCAGGTGAATGTGGAAGAGGTGTGGGAGCTTCACTAGGATCTGCTCCTCTTCCTTTGGGGGTGGGATATCACTGGGCTCACTGGCTCGGAGCTGCCCTGCAGACACCACTGCACAAGTGAGTGAGCCCCACTCACGTAAACAGAATTAAAACCCTAATAATCAACTGTGCTCAAACGCATGACATAGCAGAAAATTAACCCAGCTGGTGTCTTCCCACTGCCTGACACCCACTTATAGATGTGTCCTCTTAGAGATGAGAGGTCCAGACTGACCTGATTGCACCCACAAGTGCCATCCATGAAGCTTTTTGCAAGGTGTTTGCTTCACACACGAGAAAACAACTTCCCCGAGTATTTACTATTTGGTCTTGTGCCCTGCTTGAAAAGATGCTGTCAGCCCTCTGCCATGGGGCAGATGTTTGCATTTTTATTTTTTCTTTCAGAAGTGAAAGAATAGCAGTGTTTAAACACCTGTGAGCTGGTGCTGCTTTGTCAATGTGTAGCTGACCCTGAAACTTGCTGCTGCACTACGGTTTTGAGTAAGCATGAAAAACAGGGTATCTGATATGTCAGATGCTGCATCTCATGCTCTAGGCTGTATTGCTGCCTCCAGAAGGTTGAGGAGATGCCTTTTCCTATATTAAAGAACCTTTCACAGCTTTCTACTGATCTTCTGAAGCACCAGTTGCTGATGATAACCCAGGGACGGAATTTCTCCTGCACCAATATCTGATTATTTGTAATTTCTGCGGCAATTTCCCTTTGTTCACGCCACTCAGATGCTTTTGTTTGGTGTTTTATAGCAGAGCATTCATGAGCTCTTTTCTCAGTGGGATACCTCTGCTGGGTATGCAAGTCACCCTTGTTATTATAACAGGTTTGCCTTTAATTTGATAGCCCCATTGCTCTTACGCAAATTCACTGTCATTGCAAAAAAAAAGCTTTTATTGACTTTTCTCAAGAAGGGATGGGGGGATGCAGAAGTGAAATTTCTTTAGTAAAGATATGTCATTTCTGCTCTCTGCTGATACCTAAATATGTAACAGAATAAAGCTAAAAATATTGGTCATTCTGTAGAGAATTTAAAGGACCAGTGGCTTGCGAATGCAGCTGTGGGGTGTGAAAACATGGTTCTTACAGAGATTTTGGATTGTAATTCTGCATCACACCTCTGCTGTTCGAAGCTCCGCTCTGTGTCTCTCTGTGTGTTCAGCTCATAATGTTTGGAGTATTTGTGACGAGCCAGACAGCTATAACCTTAGATATGATGTGATCTGAAAATCCTCTGAGACACTGAAATACTTGGAGGCAAGGGAAGCTGTGGCTAAAGAGTACATGATGTAACTGGAAAGTCTGACCACAAAAAGCCTGAACGTCTGCTAAAGGCACTATTTGCTTAATTACTTAATTTGAGACGTTTAAGGCAGTATGTAAAAAAAACAAAAACAAAAACAAAAAATAAACCCTAAGTTGCAGGCAGTTCTTTTGAGGTCTAAAATGACTGAGGTGGATGATCAGGAGACTTTCAAAATACAGATGCTTCCAGAAAAATAAACAAAAATTGCTGTATGACATTTTAGCTGGCTGTTTTTTAATTATTATTATTATTTCTTATTCTGGTAGCTTTTACAGCAAATCCATTGGCATTTTGGGTTGCTGCAAATGTGAAATGTGTTTCAGGGTGATGCTTTCCGTATTTCTGAGGCTCGTGCCGAGCCATTCATAAGTATCTGGTTTCTCTCAGTCCCCAAACTGCTGTCTGCCTGCATGTGGCTTTGCACTTGGTTGGCTCTCCGGTCCTCTGGCCGCTGCTGTTTCTCAGTGCCAGACCCCAGGGAGTGACGACTTCCCAGCACAAAGCACTTGGCCTGTAGTTCTGCTTTCGTATTGTCTTTTTTTTTCTTTTTTTTTTTTTTTTCTGACCTGCTGCCGATGACCATGTCGAACCCATGCCCTGCTCTGTAGCCTTTCCGCCCTGAAATCTCAAGCACAGGAAGCATCTGGCCGTTCCCGTGCTGTATGGGGAATTCTTTTAGCGGATTATCTCCGTTTCATTCTGCTTCATTCTGGCACAAAGCCCTGAAAAAAGAAGTCATTTGACTATCACGGGCTCTGCAGACCCGCATCACCCATCTCTCTCCACTTCTGCGATGCAAGCAATTCCTCCAATTTCTGCCCAGGTGAGCAGCTGCTGCCTCCACCGCCTCAGAGCTGGCTTCTCGGGACAGGGGGAATTCATCAGGTTTGCCTTTCCCCTTCTCATTGCTTTACCCTTTATGTCCCCTGGAAGAGGAACTGCAAGTCATTAGGAGAAGGTGAATCAAAACGCGTTAAACTTGGCGAAGTTTGGAACGGGGATGGAATTTTTGAACATCTGCTTTCAGTATCGATAGTGCGAGGGGTGGTTTTTCCCTCGGCTCTGCGTTTGCAGGCTTTCCATTATGCGAAGAGGGAAGTTAGTTTCGGTTTTGCAGGTGTAAGAGAAAACAAGTGTCTATGGCTTCCTTCTGACTGTGCATCGACTTTTTTATTTTTTTCGTTTGGCGCAACGGCTCTGCTCAGGCTTGGCAGGTACTCAGCCGTCTGCGCTTTCTTTTGTTGAGTCAACAATAAATCCAGCCAGAGGAGAACAGCTTAATGATCTATAGTAGTCATCTAGCCAAAACCATGGCTAAAATATCTTCTTCCCTCCAACCTGTGCAGCTCCTTGCTTTGCCCCCTTTCATCCCAAAGGGGACGGCGCTTGTGTAGGCGGTGGGGTGCTGAGGGTCCTTGTTGCCTGGGTAGGGCAGGCGATGCTGGTGCAGGACGAAGTGGCTGGGAACCCCAGAAAATGGCATGAAGAAGTGGCATGGCCCCTTCATGAAAATCAGGAGAGCCTTCACTTGGCATGCAGTGCCTGTTCTCTGGGTACAACGCGGTCTGCTCGGTTCCAGATAAATGGGTTTTGCTCTGACTTCGGAGCTGCAGGTTTTAGTTGTGTGGTCTGTTGCTGTAGTGATGAGGTAAATGGTGCCATGGTTGCAGTGTTGCACCAAAACACCACCACCTTTTCAGGTTGGGTTGGGCGGCAGGATGCTCTCCCTGCGCTTTAAAAGTCATTTTCTGTCTTTCTTATCAGCAGGATAGGAGAGGCGTTGGGATTCCTAATGCTGAGATCAGAAGCTCTATTCAAAGAATTCAAAACCTCACAGTTTCTGAGGCCTGACTGAGGGGTATTTAACGGCTGGGGCTGCTGACAAACCTCTCTGAGTATGGCTGCGAGGAAGAAAAGCCTGTGAGAGACGTACTTATTCATTACTATGTACGCTCATACATCATAAAGCTTAATGTTTGCTTGAAGCCTGGGTGACAGGGACTCCATTTATGCTGTGTTTGGCTCTTAATCATTATGATAATTTATTATACATCATCTCTAAAAGGTAGATTAAGTCCAAGCATGACAAAACCTCCTATTGGGTTGCTGCTGAGATCTGTCTCATAAAATCAGCGCTGGGCTTATTTTATATACATTTTTTAAAGCAAAGTTCTTGTTTACCTATTACCAATTACTTAAAGACGTTGTTTTTCCGCTCAGTGAAGAAGTAAGCCCCAAAGTCGGATCAGTAGGGTCACCCCGCTACCTGCAAACGAGGTCTCTGAGCTTGGCGGTGGTTTGCTAATTACTGCTGATCCATTGCCCGGTGAGCAGCAGTCATTAGCAGGATGCTGTTGGCTGCTGGCAGTCCCCAGGCTGGTGGCTGTGCTGTGCTCAGCATTACGGAAATTCTCGGATAGTGACAACCCCACCGTCAGCACGGGTAGACGATAACAGAGAGGACATCCTGACGGAGGCCAGGCAGTTCGCCGTGTGGCCTTTCTGCACTGCGAGAATTTATTTTCCCACTCGGGGCCCCTGGGCTGGACTTTGAAAACGAGAAGCATATTTTGAGCTTTTGTTCCAACGGAGTGTCAGCTCGCTTGCTCCTGCTGAACCTCTCCGAGTGCTGCAAAGGTGTAAAGAGAAAGCAGCCTGGCTCGCGTCTTCAGTTTTGTTTTTTGTGCTTGCCTGATGGGCATTTTCGGTCGGTCCTGAGCCCGCGGGTCAGGCTGTGTGGCTGAGCAGGAAAGGTCCCACGGTATCAGTGCACACTACAGAGCTGCCTGCAGCTTCCTCGGCTCACTCGGTGTGAGATATCCATCTTCCAAGGGAGTAAACCACAGGCGTGACTCCCCACACAATGACCAACTTTTATGGGGAGCTTACGGCTCCCCGCGAGGGCTCCTCCTCTGCGCTGCTCCTCTTCCAAAGGCAAATTAAACAGATCTATTCCTATCCGACTGAAGCCATTGAGTTACTTAAACAGATTGACCTGACTTAGGCTTATCAATTTCTTTAATGAGGTGTCCTCTGCAACTTCTGCTTGGCTTTTCTCCATCCTCCTCGTTAAAAAAGTTTATTTTGGGATCTCTTTGTTCCAGGTGGGTTCATTGCCAGCCGGTTGGCTGGCTGTACGGCTGACCCTTATCCCCTAATAATGCTTTAATTTTAGCTTTTATGTCATGAGAAATTGAAAGCGAAGGCACTGAGAAATTACCTCTCTTGTAAATTCATGATTTAGAGATCATTTTGACTCTACCCAAGGAGCAGGAATGGAGAGAGGGCTTCTTAACTCCGCCTGCATAGAAATAATCCTGCAGAACAGAAGAGTTTCAAGATTAAGATGCTTCATCTTGCAGCCTGGGTGAGATGCCTTCTCATGATAGCCTTTTAAAATGACGGAATTGACAGATTCCACCCATGCCGGAGGATAACAACCTCCCACTGCAACTTCTTTACCAAGTCGAACCCGCAGGATCAAATGGTGGGTATCTGTGAAGGGCCTACCCAGAGTGTAGGAAAAAATTCATTATTGATGCATAGAGAAACCAATGTGTTTCTCTGGGATGAATATGCACCAAAAAAGACTGGATTGATCCAGGTTTACTCTGATAAAACTGTGCTCTGCTCCAGAGTAGCTCTTCATCTCCCAATCTTTCTTTTGGATGCTGATAGTGCATCTCCTAAAGCTATTAAATCAGTTAATGTTAGCGGGTTATTTTCTGATTTTTTTTTTCCTTCAGCCAGTAGCTATCACATATATATCATTTACCACCCAGGGCCAGATCCTCTAAAGGACCTGTATGTGCATGAATTCATGCCTTTTTAAAGGCTTCGTTGAAGCCTACACAGAGGCCACCTTTCCTGTGCTCCTTGCATCCTGCCCCTTGAACCTTCTTCACCCAAAGGTACCCCCAAGAGCTACATCCCACCAAGACAAAACCTGACAAGCAGATCTGGCTATTTTCATTTGGGGCACAGATTATTAATCCAGCAGGTGAGATACCGCGATGGAAATCCTTCCAGGTGGAAGAGGAGATGTAACTTGCGTGTCCTGTCTGAGCACTCGGTGGTGGTCCCTCAATCTCCTCTCAACAAAACTGATGCCTGTGGTTGACTTTTCTGCTAAAGCCTGTCTTGTCCACACGTGTTAGGCACAACATTGGCAATGCTGAGACCCCAAGGTCTGATCAATGCCTGTTTTTCAGGTGCCTGCTGTGTGCAGCAATGACAGATGCTAAATGCTCAGTCCTGTCCAGAGATAGTGTTCAGGGACGTCATTCTGAGCTCCTCTGGGGACCTACTACTACTACTATTATTATTTTATTATTATTATTATTATTATTATTTTATATTGTTTTCCTTTAAGGCAAAGTCCCTGCAGAGTTTAGGTGGCAGCGTGGGAAGAGTGCTGCTAAGCAGAGGGTATCAGACGTGCAAGTTTGCACTCAGGCATCCATCTTAGTCTCTTTCTGTTGGTTTTAACTCTGACCTTTTCCTGCAGCAGAGTCTATCAGAGCTGACCAGGCTTAGCAGGGACCATTTTCACCTTCCTCAGTATGCAGCATATGTACTGCTAGTAGAGGCAGGATCCCAGCTCCAGGGAGGTATCATTTACGTTTATCCTGAGGTTTGCTCATTTGTCCTAGTTGAAATAAAGCCAATTTACCACCAAGTTGCTGCAGAAGAAAAACCTTCTGCTTTGGCAAATAAACCACCTCTGCTTCTGCCGCTCTAGCTTCAGACACCCAGCTGATGCACTGACACCACCACCTCAATCTCAAATGCATGGTTAGAAGAGCAGGGCAGGGAAACACAAGATAAATCTTGCATAATAGATGCCTTCTATATCGAGACACATCTTATTCCCAGACAGGGAGAGGAGGAGGAGTGTGTGAGGCTCTCAGCTTGTCTCTGCACAACCAGGGAAGAGAGGATGCAGGGAAGCAGAGGCAACCCCACAGCACCATCATTACAGGTTGCAGACTGTGACTGCAGAGCAGAGATGACTCTTGCATGGCACGATATTTATTACTGACTGCTATTGGATTTTTATAGACCTGATTCAGCAGAGCATTTGCATCTACATTATTTAAGTGAGTGGAAAACCCACTCTGTCTTTATAAAGTTAGATGTGTGCTTAAGTGTCTCGCTGAGCTGGGATTAATTTAGGGAAAATAAATAGCTGCTGGCTGGCTTGGATAGCAAGCAGTCTGGGGCCAGCATTTGCAACCTGACTAGATTTAGCATGTTTCTCTTCTGAGTACCTAACTTCAGATACCTCAGCGCAGAAGTTTATCAAAAATACAAGCGTTAGTTAGAAAATCAGCCTTAACTGCATCGAATCCCACTCAGCCCTCCAAACACTAATTTACAGAGTGTTTTCCAAAGCGTGTGGTCCAAACAGTTGGATAATGAATGTAAAGTTGTCCAGAGGGTCATGTATATTGGATTTGCAGGAAGCATTATTGAGTTGTGGTCAAAATGACCACAGATAGACCTATCCTGACTCAAGCAACCATACACAAGTCTGCGTGTGAGCCAAAATAATTTGGAGAAGGTGTTTCTTGTGCCTTTGTGTGTGCCCAACAGGCCTGAGCCTGCGTTCCTCTGCAGGCTCTGAGAAAGCTCCCATTAAAATCAAAGAGGTTTTTGAGTGAATAGGGAGTTTAGGCTGTATCACTGTGGATTTTAGTTCTTTCCATTCATTTTCCTTTGATTGTGAGTACAACACTTTATTTTTGCACAGTGTAATATTTTCTTAAAGGCACATTTGTAGCTAATAACATTTATGAAAAGGTAGCTTTGACTGAAACTGCGTCTGAATATCACTTAAATAATAAATGGGAATGCCATATATTCATTAAAATTTGAACAATGATAACTGTATGTCTGTTAGAGTTCTCTTTTTGATGGATGTGGCCAGCAGCCATTAAAATACAGTGGGAATTTTTGTTTGCAGACTCACAATGACTGATAATAACACTCTTGATAAGCATTTGCAGCTCAAGATGCTGGATTTACAAAAGGGATTCATCACAGCTAACAGGGGCTGTGAAGATTGAAATGTTACCATCATTCAGCTGTACATTTTCTTTATTTTTTTTTGTAGTCATGTGTGTTTGAGAAAGGATCTTTCTTCCCCACCCATCTGTAGAGTTCATTTTGTGCTGGCTCCTATGAGAAGCTACTCAGTTCCCAGAAGGAAAATGTTGGCCCATAATCCCCATTGCTTTGAACTGGCCGCAGGGAGAGAGGTGAGATGAAGGTGTTTGATGAAGGCATGCGCCTTGCCTAGGCTTCTCTGCCCCTTTTCACAGCAAACCATGCACAGCCAGAAGAGTCGGTAGCAGCTAACATTAGTGTATAGTTTCAAATGATTTACATCTAATTTCAGACCACTGTGACTATAAATACACTATAAACAAATATAAATATAATATAAATAAAGCTGTCCAACAGATCTTTAAAACAAGCCTATCCTTGCTCTGAGGACAAAGCAGTTTTTAGCATCCTGTCCCAGACACATTCCCTCTACCCAGACAGAGTGTATATAGCTACTTGTGACCTCTAGCTAGTGTGCCCCTCTCAGCCTATAACGCAGCACTGCTTTAAAGAAAACAAATCTACTTTTCATCCTATTTTTTAACTCCAAAGGTTTGTAGAATTTAGAGGTGGAAGTGACCTATTGGGGCATCTAATCCATTTTCTACACTCCTCTGCTCTTTTTCCAAGAGTTTGTGTTTCTGGGCTTTTTAATGTTTACAGATGCATTAGCACCACCACTGTTTCTCCAGCTCAGTGATGTGTGGATGTCATTTGGCTCTAACAAGGAGACCCACGCAGCACTTTGGAGCAGGCGAAAAATGTGGAAAAATCCTCCTACGAGCATCCATCCCAGAAAGTGACTTTGCTTAGCTTACAGTAAATACAACGTTCTTTAAAAATACAACGTTCTTTAAAAAAATGTGTTTACTACAGACTATGTAACTCATTGCCTAGACCTACAAAGCTGACCCAACAGACAGCGTAGTGCAGTGGCTAAGATGACTGACAGTCAGCTGGCAAACTTGTATTCTTCATTTTGACCTTCAAAAAGTCACTTAATGGAACTTTTCCTTTCCATCCTTGACCATTCTGCAGGGCAAGGTTTATCTGAGCAAGAAGTGCTTACTAAGCATCAGTATAGCATCTACTGGGCCAGGACCCTGAGCTTTATCTCTCAAGCCTGGTCGACTAAAAATAATATGTTGCTCTCCTGAAGAAATAAAGCTTTGGAAGAAGCTTGTAGGGCCGGGTTTTTGGCTGGCACAAAGGATTTGCCAAGGCGTTTTGAGTTTAGCTTTTCCTTTGTCATCAAGGATATAGTCTGTTGACTTCACTGATTCTTTCCCCATTCATGTGTTCAGTTCCGATCTGGCAGTGGGAGCTGGAAGGCTCACATCCTTGTGCATTAAACAGGATGCATCGCCTAATTATTATTTTGATTAAATTTTGTGATTAAGTGGTCTGTAATTGTCTGTGGGCTCAGACTTTCCAAGATATTACTCAGAGCTGTGTTGACTGATCATCTGGTCAGGGCTGAGGTGGCAGTGCATTGATTAAATCTTGAAGGGGAAGTGGCACACATCTCTACATGCACTTAAGCTCTGGGGAATTTTGTTATATCTGTTTTTGGTGAGCAATATGTACAAGTGTATCAAGTGCAAAGCTGGATAGGTAATAAATGTCAAGAAAGGATCTGCGGGGAGATACACACGTAATATATATTAATGACTCCTTGTTTAATTTCAGAAGAGAAAGAAATACCAGATTCCTGATAAATGTCCAAAGTAAGTACATAAAACAAAGAAATAAATATATGGTAGCAAAGTAACTTCCCTTTGATGACTAATGCTGCAGAATTTTTAAAGCTAGGGAAGAAACAATTTTAGGGGTGATTAAACTGAAATCTCTCATTCTCTGCCCTCTCAGAATAACCATCCATGCATTTCAAGTATTACTCCTTCAATAGGCTAAGGCATATTGATAAATAATAATAATAATTAAAAAAAAAAGCTTATTTTAACAAAGAATGGGCAGTCCGGAAGTCAAATGCTGTTTTTTCCAGCTCTGTGCGGCTTGGACTTAAAAGCTTGAATAGCACCCAGCAATAACAGCGTGGAGATGAAATCCACTTGGATAAAAAGTACAGAGCAATGCAGCTTGACAGGCTGAGTCCTAAAGGGCAGCAGTCTTGGATGCAATAGTCTCTCTCATTTTGAATAATTGCTGGGCAACCTGAAATCCAACATTTATTGCTGAGTACAGGCGCATTTGCTGTCCCTGGTGACCCTCTATAAGCAAATGTGCAATACGATTTTATTAGGAGGAGCGCGTTTCACACAAACTGTTTGCTTTACAGAATTAAATAAACGCAGACAAAGGACGGTCAATACGATTGTTTTGCCTTCTTGCATTTAAATGCTGTATCCTAGGCAGTTCAATAGCAGGCCAGGAGAGAGAACTGTTCTGTCAAAATGGGTTACCCAGAGGAATTCACCTTTGAGAAGAAGCTCACAAGAGCACCAGAACTAAGGGGTTGCTCCTCTGTAGACCAGCAATACATTCAGATTTATGCCTTCATCTAAGTAGTCAGACGCGATTGATGGCTCGCAGGGATTAGGTTGACTGGGGAAATCTGAGCCAAAAAAATTTGTTTCCAAACTGTAACGGCCAAGCAGCGGAGAAGCTTTGATTTTACTGCCAATGCAGCATTTGAAGAGTGAAACCATATTTGTGGCTGTGGCTGAAAGAGCTTCTGGGAGACATTTTGAACCCGTGCCATGAATTTACGAGCTAGAAACATTTTTCAGTGCACAGAAAAAAAGGACATCTTGGACTAGCACTTGCCTCAGGAGGGATTGAGATTGGTCTTGCCTTTGGGCAGAGCCTGCACTGAGATAGGTATCTCTTCAGCGCAATTAGAGATAAAGGCATCTGTTGCATCCCTTGTCATGATGACAGCACGTTGCACTTTTGTGGAGGGACATTAGGAGCCACTTAAAGTGCCAACTAGTGCCTTATTTGTTGTGCTAATGCATTCCTGTGCTGTTGATTCTCCCTGCTAGGACATCTCTAGACTAGGCAGAAGCAGAAAGCTTAATGTGTTCAGCCCTTTTTCTTTCTACCAGGGTTGTAAGCACAGCAGGGCTAAGACATCCCAAGGCATGGAGCAGGGGCTGTGCTTTTGTCTCCATAAAAAAATTGAGAACCCCATTCAGAGATACACACCCTAAGCTCTAAAATCTTCTCCTTGTTCATATTCTGGTACACACTGATGTTGTTTCTACCCCCCCCCCACCCCCCCATGTTGCTTCATCGCTGTGCTCTTTGTACAATGATAAGGTTAAATCAAAGGGAGGTATTATAAAATATATATTGTATGTGATTGATAGTGTTGCATGAAAGCAAGAGTAAATTCTGAAATGTTGATTTGCTGTTCAAAGACCAGTGCTTGGGCTTTTTATGAGGCTTGAGCTGAGGAATATAAACCCAGGACGACAGGCACGGTGGGACTGGCTATTCAGACTATACCACCAGACTTTCCTATTACTCGAGGCGCGCGCAGCACGGAGTAGCAGAGAGAAGCCACCACTACTCAGCAAGAAGTTCTCGGCGGCTGCTTCACATCGTTTGGTGGTGCAGGGATGAGGTGTTCTACGGGTCGAGCTCCTGTATGTGCCTGAGCTGAACCAAGGTATTCTGGTGGGTTTGTCCTCGGCACAGACCAGGATCAAGCCTCCAGCTCCAGGGAGCAGAATGGGCAGAGTGCAGGAGTGCGCAGCCAAATGAAATGGATGCTAACGTGAAGCTGGTCAAGGGGAATATAAAAGGGCTTTTCTTTCAAAAAGTTGGGTAATTGGTGGCCCAGACTTCCAGAAGAAAACGTTTGAGAACTGGTTGTGGTAGGAAGAAATTCCCCTGTTCACTCAAAAGCTCCTGGATCCTGCCAACTCATTACTGTGCTGCTGGGACAGGTAGGAAGGGCTTCTTTCCAAAAATAAAGAGGCATTATGCAATAAGCTTAGTTATGTTAATAACTAAAAGACGGATGTACTGCTTACTGTTAGCTTTCAAATCCAAGCAGGCAGTCATACTGATTGTTACGGATTTATTTTTTTTCCTCTTATACAGGGAAACGTGGGGAAGGGCAGGACTCAGTATTTATCATTCTACTTTTGATTCTATATTGCAGCATGATAATTGATGCCAGATCATGGCCCATGCTGCTAGAAGCTTTTGTGTTGACTTTGGGCTTTGAACCAGGGCTGAGAAGCCACATCACGAATCATTCACAGGTCCCCCTGGTAGAGTAAGACCCTTGCAGGGCCAGTTCTGGAGTTCTCAGTGAAAGGAATAAATCTGGATAAAAAGTGCCCATCTTTGGTCTGTTACTTCGTATTTTTCTGTCCTGGTTCTGATGTAGGAGGTGTCCTACACATAATGCCCGCTGTTGTAAACAGGAGAAATCTTAAAATTCATCCTGAATTTTAAAAAGGGGATATATATATATATATATATTTTTTTTTTTGATAAATCTGCTGGTAGAAATCATTTGGAAGACTCAGCTGGCTTCACTTGAACTTGGAGCAGGCTCAAGATACGGTCACTAGTCCAGCAGTGAAAAAATCTCTGTGTTTGTTGTCAGCTGCTAAATCCTTCCCCTGCACTCGGGGTTCTTCACACCGCCTGCCTTCAGGCAGTTAATTGTGATGTCTCAATTGGGAGGCCAGTAACTGGGAAGGCGAGGGAGGGAGAAGCGGTGGGGCGAGCCTCCGCACCGGGGTTGCTCGTGGAAAGAATTTGACTTGGGAAGTTACAAGTGTGGGTTGAACGTTTGAGATGAAGGAGAGCGTCCCAGCGGCAGGCTCACGCGCTGGCAATTCCTGGGGTGAGGCCCACCGAGCGTGTCCACCTCTGCTCCCCTGCTTCCCAATCCATAGTGACTTGCATTACCCTCTGCAGCTCACTTTGTCCCAGAAAGTCTTTCAAATGCCTCTTTTTTTCTCCTCATTCACTCTCCTTGCTTTTGAACAGATGGCGTTGAAGGACTTGTACCTTTCCCCCCCACCCTCCATCCTTTTTTAGGCTCTCCGTGCCTTTCCCAGCTCTCCTCCTGTCACGGACGATGCCCCTGACAGCTGACCTCTCAATCCTGTGCCAGCAAGCATTTTTCTTCTCCAGAAACCGATCTGGTACGAGGCTCCCTGACAACTAACCCCCTCCTGACCTCTCGCCCCGGGGTGCCTGCTCAGCCCTTCTGCAGGGGGCACGGGGACGGACGGACGGACGGACGGACAGACACCCGCCCTGCGATGCTGCGGGTGGAAAGCATTCACCAGCACGGCAGCACAGGCTGGATAATAAGTGAAAAATCAGCCAAAGAGGCAAAGTGTTCCCTTCTGCAGAGAGAGCCTGTTCTCACCTGGCCTCTTGGAGCTAATCACGGTGGCAGGAGCCATTGTTTATTTTCTCCCATCCTTGTCTTTCTTGTTTTATGGTAAATTAGAGCAGGCAGGCGCGCCATCCATCAGGCTGTAAATGCTGTGGGGTGTTTTGGCTTTGTGCTAAATAATTGTGCGTTTTATTGCTATTTACACATTCATTTTCCTAGGCAATAAAATGCAAACTGCAGGCCCCGATACTTTTCTTGTTTTCTGGATGTATCGAGACAGCCACACAGGCTTCAGCAGCAGCATGCAGCCTGCTGCCATAAATTCACTGTTATTTGAACAGGTCTAACATTTATTTATAATTAATGTCAAAGACCTTACACAGTAATGACAATTATTGATTTTTTATTTTTTTTATTTAAAAAGAAAAATAAATGACTTCTTTTTTTTTTTTTCCTTATTACTGCCATAGCAACCCAATCAAGTTAGAGTGGCTAATCTTCTCCAGGGTGGTTGGAGAAAAGGCTCTGAGAAACTGGTGGTAAAGTTATAAAGCAGCATGCAAACCCTTAACTCTAGGGTCCTTACAGATCGGGGATGTCGTGCTGGAGGAGCAGTAACTCAGACGAGCAGCTCTGATGGTGGGCATCCGTGGAGATGGCTGGCAGAGGGAAAGCTCTGCAGCAGGAGCTGTTACAGCCACTGCAAACCAAGCACGTGTGGAGGTGGCAGTGGGATTAAATGTCCCACTGCAGGGAATGTCCCAAACTCCAGCTGTGGGTTATTTAGCATTTTCTACGTTTGACTGCACAGGGGATTTTCTATCATGGGCTGGATGCAGTGCTTGCGTGCACTGCAAGGGGATGGAGCTGGGATGGAGAGGAGCCACACACACATGCACAAGGCTTTGTATCGGGACCAAAGAAGCCTTAAAATACATTTCCAGACTTCGAGCCGCCTTCCTGGTGTTAAGACACTGACCATACATTTGCAAAACTAATTCCCCTTGTTGGTAGCCCTTGCATGGCAGCGCGTGCTTCCTTTTCAGTCCTACTGTGGCCCGTTACACCACCGAGTTTGCTGCGGGTGGCATCAGGCTTGGCAAAGAGCGCTGGGAACAGCAGCCAGCTCCATCCTAAACTGATTTCCCCCTGCCAGGGATGGCTGTCTCACAAGTGCAAGGACCCAGCCGATCCAAACCCCTGGTGCTTTACGCATTGGAGGCTAGAAAGGTCTGCAGAGGACAAAGCAATATTTCCATTATTTCTCCAGCTCCTAATGATTTAATTTCAAACTCCTGGGCAGGGAAAGGAGAGGAGCAGGTTGGTGGAGCGGTGGAGTTGGGAGCTGGGGATGGATGCTTTCTGCCTCGAGCACCGTGATGGTGGCAATAGGGCAGATGCCCACGGATGCTCCCCCTGAGGCTTCAACCCCGTTTTTCTCCTGAGTGATTCCCCATCGGCTCTTGGGGGTGTTGAGAGGCCAAAACTGTGGAAACCAGTGAGGGGCAGGTGCTCAGCATCACTAGAAACTCAGCCCCCAGCATCTTGGTTACACCAAATGACTGCAAAGAGCACAGAGGCCAAAGTTACTTGTTTGACTTCAAGCAGCTGAAAATGCTGCCCAGATTTTGTCACTTCAAGCCTGGTGTTTCCAGGGATTTGTTTATTACAGGTTTTGTTTGTTTCGTCTGGGACAAACAGGATTTTATTTTATTTATTTTTTTTTGCTTGCTTATCAGGAAGACAGCTCTATTTTCATTCCTTACTTAGGTTGGCATTTCTGCAGTTATTAAGATATGTCCGGCCGACTTGAAGTAATGCACAACACCTGTCACGTCTCAGGCCTTGCAGATCAGGGGTAGGTACTGTAAAGATGGGACCACGCAGCAAATTGGCTGTTGGGGCTGCAGGAACAGAGGGGATGAACTTCCGTCTGCTGTGACAATGCCGAAGGTGGGATTTAACTCCCTGTTTTCTTTTAAAGCTGCTTCTGGAGGTTTTGGTTCTGCCTGTGCCGAGCAGGGGGGAGACGGGAGCCGCGTTTCACCCCAGGGGTGCTTCGTAGCCCCGGCCCTGCTCTGCAGAAGGGGCACCTGCAATAGCAGCTGTGGAGAGAAAGAGGGGTGATTTCCTCCTCCTTTCTTTCCGCCTTTGCTGTTTTTATTGTGGTTGGAGCTTGGTTTGGTTCAGAGCAGAACTGTGGACTGTGGGTAGGTCTGTGTGTACCTTGCACACTTCTTGCACGTCCCACATAAGGGTTAACTCCAGCTGTAAGCCCGCAGCAGGGCTATAAGCCCTCTCTCAGACCCTTCGTGCTCCCAGCTAATCCAGACAAATCCTCTTTCCTTGTGCCTTCTCCTCTTTTCTCCACAACCTCGGGGCAGAAAGAAGGTGGGGCTAAGGGGAACGTATGGAAACACACTTTAACCATTTTTAACCACTTTGGTATCTGCGTGAAGGCAAAATAGCCTCCCCCAGGTACAGCGCAGCCCTTGATTTCATGGGGGGGGCTACATATACGTGGCTGTGAGCAGACTGTGTGGTCCTCTCCGTTTAGCTGCCTGCCTCAGGACTTTTCCTATAAATTCATATAAGCCCCCCAACTTTTCCTATAATTCCCAGCACATCGTGTCCTGTAAATGAGGCAAGGGGTCCCAGGCTAAAGCTGTTTCCCCGAGCGTCTGTAGCTGGAAAGAGGGAGACATTCCTGCTCCTCGTCCCCCTGGGGTGCAGCTTTAGCAGTGGGTGGGTGCTCACACACAGCCCACGGCAATGCACAATGACGTTACAAAAAAGTTTGGGTTTCCTGGTTGGGTTTCCTAATGATTCAGGGCCAAAAGTTTGCCAGCATAGCGTTACATCCAATGGAGGGACTTGTTTCAACTCATTTCTGATTGTTACTAAAATGGGACTTTGGGGAAGATGTGGGAGTTGTTTTGTTGATTTTTTTTTAAAATTTTTTTTTTTTGCTATTGTCTAAGCTAGGAATGGTTCTGTACTGATAAAAAATTGCTTGGCGAGGCAGGAGAATGTCCTCTCCTGAGTGTTTTCAGGACAAGTTTAGACAAACATCTCATAAAATGGCTATATGTCACTGGCTGGTGCCGCCTTTGCAGAGGAGGAAGCCTCCGAGCACCTCGCCCAGCTGAGCCTCCTACGTTTCCGTGACCAAATGTCCAGAACCAAAGCCAAACGTCTCCGTGGCAGTCCTCCAGCAGTGCCAGCCACAAGTTGCACCTCTCCGTGTGGCTGTGAGGGCTAAAGCATCCTCCTCAGCTGCTTTTCTGGGTGGTAGCTCAGCGAGCAGAAATGAGTGCATGTATTTGTAAAACTCAGGCGAGACGATTTTGCCTTCGTATCCCGTGTGCTGTCACTGTGAGCCCTGGTGCCGCCTGGTTCCCACACTTCCCTCACCATTTCTCATACAGATGAGCGATGCACCAAATCCGCTGTGCATGTAAATCAGAGCAGGGTCGATGAAACTCAGGAGTACGAAGCGCAGGAGGAAGGAAAACGAGAACGATTTCCATCAGCTCCAAGTTTAGAAATATCTCTGATGCTGATCGCTGAAAGCACAGCTTTAAACAAACATCTGGGGGCAATCCCCCAGAGCACAGGACCCCCTGATACTCGCTGGCTGGATGGGAACAGCCCAGCAGCAACAACTACCTTGTGCTAGATGAACCCCTCGAAGCCGTGTGTGATGACGATTTGGGCTGGGGACTCTTGACCCCTCTTGGAGCAACTTGAAAACAACGATGCCCTTGAGCTGATGCTGTCTCCTGCGTAAAAAGCCATTGATCAGTTCTCCTCTAGGAACTTCAGCTGTATTTGCTTCCTTCTGGGTGCAGTCATTATTTTTCTGCATTTACTTTTTTTTTTTTTTGAGTGAGAGAGATGTTAAAAAAAGGAGAGATTAAAAACTCATCCTACCCTGTTTAAAACCAAGCCAAGCAGAACAGCGTATTTTCAAGAGTTCGTCGTATACAATTCCTGACAAATCCTTGAGACATTTTAATTAAAAGTGAAATGACTTTTCTTTTTCCTTTGCTTAATTGAGGCCACAGGAATAAAAATCCTGGAGCTCCCACTTGCAAAGCAAACTTTTTGACACAAATTGACGGCTCATTTAAAAGCAAACCCAAAGCCCCAGGCTGCTGCCGCCCGCAGTTGTTGGGACAGTTAGTTTTTAACACTGTGCCCATTAAAACTTGCCCAGAGCTCTAATGCTAGATCAAGAGGTGACATTTTTCTAAGCCCCGTTTTCAAAGCTACCATGAAACTTTTCATGGGGGTGAGAACAGGAGCCCTGGGACTGTTCATTGCAGTAGTCTTTCCTGGCCTGAAACATCCATCCTTCTTCAGGGAGATTAGGTAGCTTTTCTTTCTGTTGCAAGCTTTTATGTGTATTAGTAATATTTGTGTGAATTGCTAAACAGCTTCCATGTTGCAAGACAGGACTGATACTGATCTTCGGTTGACACAGGAGAAAAAATCTTTGTTTTCTGAGACACCAGGTTGTACCAAACAGGCAGATTTTGGAAATTGCTCCTGGGGAACAGTCAGCAGCAAGGAATCCCCCGTTGTCCTTCAATAATCAGCATCCCAAGGACAGAGCTGTTCCCTCTTCCACTCCTTGTTATTGATAAAAGAGTAAATCCAAGCCTACGTTTCCAGCATCTGGCCTGCTATAGCTTTATTTCTAGGCAGGATGACGTTGGCAGCACTGCACAGGGCAAGAGCAAAGCATTGATGCCGTATATTGCAGGATGATATTGGTGACCATTTTCTTGTGCTAAAATTTCAGTTTTACAGACTCAATGGGCTATAGTATGATACTGACTTAGAGTTCAAAATTTTAGTACTGAATAAACTAAATCTTCCTCTGCTAATTATTTCTGTATAGAGAAGTGATACTCTGAATTTCTCTTTGAACCAGGAAGCCCTTAAATATCTTGGGACTGCTGGCTGCCTTAGCACTCTCCCTTTTTATGTTTTAACCACCCAAGTAAGACAAATGGAAAAGATGCCATAGTTTTGTGCACGCCTGTGTGTATTTCTCCAGCATTCAATTATCAGCATCCACATACTTCAGTATTAACATTTTTAATGCACTACAGGATGCCCGGTCGAGCTGCTGCATGTGCAGCTCTGATGTATGCAAATCCATTTTGTATGCAGCTCTTGACATATTTTCATATTCAGGATTATGGGAAGCCTTTTCTCTGCCACTCTGATGTATGCTAATCTTTGTTTCTCTACAAACACTTGAAAAGTCCGGACAAAAAGACACAATTTCTTCTTCACCGAGATCCTGCAGTTTTCTATATCCAAGTTGCCACACAATCCAGAGCAAAGCTTCCACCGATGGAACATCATAGGCCTGGATTCAAATTGCCTGCTCGGGGCAACTACTTCTGTCCATCAGGTATTAGGGACAAAAGGCAGCCTGAACCCTTCATTTCTTTCCGAACTGGAAAACTAACTTCACAGCTGGCCTGGGAAGATCCCCATGTGCACAGGGGCTGGATGATGTGTGGGCTGGGAGCAAGAGCACACAGTGCACGTGGATCCAAATAGGTCAAGTGCTCCTATTAAGGGTGTATAAATGACCAATCAATTAAAGTAGCTGCATAATGGCTTTGTAATTCTGGCTTGCAGCACAGGATATTAATTACTGCATGCATTACTTATATCTATATGTTTTTTAATGTCTTATTGACTCCTTAGAAACTTCCTGTGACTGCCAGTCTCTCAGAAGCCTGCACAGTAAATGGAAACCTGGAAGTATTATTTTGTACATACCGTAGCTTGCATGGACTGCCAGGTCCAGACTGCACACAGGTGCTAAAAACCCTCTGAATTTTATTGTGGGCAGGTCGACACCAGTGCCTTCATAGCACAGGAAAAACTAAGCTTCATTCCCACGTTTATGAAGGAGCCCCCTGTGGTGCTGTTAAACCTTCTCTAGAATGAATTCAGCGTGTCTGATGAATAAATGTTTAATGCAGAGCCATATCTGTTGGTGTCATTGATTGTAAGAGAAAGGCTGTTGGTTGTGAACAGGAGTTAACAACCCTGCAGTGCCAACAACTGCTTGGTAGCGCTCCCAGGCAGGAATCCCAGGGAAGAGAGTTAGAGATGCTCCAATGGGCCTGGAAACGT
The DNA here is from genome assembly GCF_964211835.1 of Anser anser. Classification (NCBI taxonomy): domain Eukaryota; kingdom Metazoa; phylum Chordata; class Aves; order Anseriformes; family Anatidae; genus Anser; species Anser anser. The sequence continues at coordinate 8,076,814 of NC_139721.1, forward strand.
TTCCTAGGTTTGGGGGATTATTGACAATACTTTTATCATTATTATCTACCCTTTTATCATTATTATGTTTCTGGATTTAGAATTATAATGCCCTCAGGGTCCCTGCAGTGTGTTAATCACATTCTTACCATCAGAAATCAAGGTGCCTCGCAACATATTCCTTGCAGCGTCTTCCACATGAACAGCTGTATTTATAGTCACATTTCCTTTGGTTTTAATCAAGAAATAGACCGGTGACTATTTTGGGGCTGGATACTCATAGACAAGCTAGCAAAACACCTGCTGTCAATGTGATTGAATTCTACCTTTAGTTTAAAGTGTCCTTTAATCTGAAATAATCCTATATCCTCTTCTGTAATCCTATAAAACTGAAACTAACGCATGTACAGGAATTCACTTCTACAGTATTTTTAACTTGCCTCTATTTGTCCTACTGCTGTTGCCACCGTTAATTTGTCTTTCTGTATTTGGATTACCTGAAAGTGTTCTTACTGTCTCTGGGAAACTAGGAAGATTTTAAAATATATATATATAGTCAGCCCAAAAGGAATTAAAACTAAAAAGAAGAGGTGAAATTTTCTTAACCCTTCTCCTATGAGTGAAATTAGAACTTTTTCATTTTGTTCTTCTAAATGTTTTGCTTTCCTTTAACTGTTATAAACTACATATTTTCTAAAATAAGTTTTTTTTGCAAGATGAAAACTAGAACTTTTTATTTCAAATGTTAAAGATTCCTCTTTTTTAAAAAAGATTACTGAAACAGAAGATGGAAAATTATTGTATCCCCAAAATTATGGTTTTAGCAAACTGACACCCCCCTAAGAAAGAAAGAAAGAAGGAAAGTAAGGAAGGAAGGAAAGGAAGGGAGGGAGGGCGGGAGGGACGGAGGGAAAGAGAAAGAAAGAAGGAAAGAAGAAAAGAAGGAAAGTAAAGAAAGAAGGAAGAAAGGAAGAAAAAGAGAAAGGAAAAGGGAAAGGAAAAGAGAAAGAGAAAGAAAAAGAGAAAGAAATTTCCCCCAAATTGTTCTTGAAAACTCCTTACCAGATGCAGCTCTAGGATTGTCCTATCATGATCTATTAAAGAGTTATGCTCAGTAGAAACATATGTGGATGCCCTGGAAATCCCTTTGATAGTTCATGTTTTCCCAAGCAAAAGCTAGCAGAGCTTGATCCCAGACTAAATACCACCTAATATCATGGGAAGGGTTTGAACATAGAGGTACTCTGTCACCATGGACTCTTTGCCATCAAAGGATGTCAAAGGAATCAAACAGCAATTTTTAATGTACCCAGTCTTCTGTTCAGATGTTTTCAAGGACTGTTGGAAGTAGAGCAATTCACAGAGACAGATACCATGTATGACTTTTAGTTTAGGATTTTCACAGGGGATTTATTGTATTTGTTGCCCCAGCTTTGGGCTGTTGATGTGCCAGCTTGTATAAAGACAAAACAAAAGTCCCAGCCCAGCCCATCGGTGGGTATTGGCCCACCACAGAACAGCTCTCACAGTCCAGAAGGTTCATCCTATGAGTCTGTCCAGCATTGCCAACTGCAGGATGAGGAAGGAGAAGGATATTTTAAAGTTTGTAGTGATATATTTACCTTTGAGAACATGAAATGTGCCTGTGGGGAAGGGGATTTGGAAAATATGTAAGAAAATGAGGTACTACAAGGGAAGCAGAGTTGTTGTTTTTTTGAGTGTGTGTGAAAAGGAAGGTTCCTCATCCAAAAATCACTTTCTAGCAAGGCAGAGGGGCCGCGAAGGATGTTGCTACCTGCAGCATGTTTTTCCACTGCTGGTTTCCAGCACAGCCCTGGTGAGACCTGGCAGCCTCCAGCCTCTCTCTTGGCCTTAATCTCTGCTCTTCATAGCTTGGGTGGGTGGTTCTTGCTCTGCTGCTCCTAGTTTCAAATGCTTGAACCTAGGGCTGAGCCAAGGCAATGGACCATGAACAGATGAGCAGTGGAGCTGCCCATAAGCTAGAGTTAATCGCCCGTCTCACTGGCCTCTCCCAGTTTATCCCATGATGAAGACACCCAGGGGCTGGTTTGCGAGGGGGGGCTGGTTCACGGGTTGCAGACATGGCTGAGCGCTCCCCTGGCACCGTCACTGACTGGAAAAGTTAAGAAGAGGCTTATGTGGGTGAGTTTTGGTACATTATCAGTGGGATGTTTTACTGAGCCTGGCATGATATCAAGCCCGGCACTAGTAACAAAAGGCCATTATACAAACAGCAATTTGCTCACACTATAGCTCCCTCCAGAAATAAATTGATCACGCGTTTGTCTCCACAGTTGCAATCACCTCTGTGTTTCCCAACGATAACTGGGACCCAGGTGAATGTCAGCCTTACACAACTGGTGCCACCAGGGGAAAACCAGGCTCCACGCGGCCTTGCCCTTCACCCCAGACCACATCTCACTCCTCTCCCAAGGCTGAAGGTCAGATGCTCTGAGGAGGTGGCAGTAGGGCACGTGGTGTTTATCAGAAAGGTGACAGGTTGACAGGATCCTGGAATGAATTTCCAGCATCAGCAGCTTTTGACCGGGATCAGCCAGGAGAGCAAACACTTAAACCCAGAGAGTTACTTTTTCCTGAGCCAATTTTCGTGTAAAGTCTAATGCAAGCTCCATTGATCAGAGCAAACTTTGCTTCACACCCAATTCTGGCTGCACCAGTTCCTCAGGAGCTGTCCTGTAGCCCAGCTCCTGAGATGACCTCTGCCACGGACATGGTAGATAGGTGAGGTCGGAGATTTTGTGCAGAGCAGAACATCTTTCATGGCATTTCTAGTCCCATTCAAAGCAAAAATTCCTGCTTGATTGAAGAGATGAGTAGGAATTGTAGCCCATGGAGGACAGCACAATAATCCTGCATATTAACACCATGGTTTTTTTCTAAAGAAAACACCCCTTGCAGGAAATAACACTTGGTGTGGGAGGGAGGGGGAAGCTCTCACTGCTGCAAATGCTCCCACAACACCGGAGGACAAAACCACTTAATTCACAGAGGGAGGAGGCAGGGCTGGCAGCTCTCAGCACCCAAGGGTGCTGGCAGCCTCGTGACCCTTCCCAGGCCAGAGCCTCGAGCCCTTTCCTCAAGCATCACGGTAGAGATTCCACTTCCAGATGGCTCAGCAATGCGCCTGATAAGGGCTGCCAAGATAAAGATTTATTTTGAGGTAGCAGAATGCAACTTCCCCACCCAAGTTTTTGCTAATCCTTGACACATCTTGCACAAAAAGCTGTTTGCTTACTCTGACCGCACAGACCTGCTAGGTGTGTGGGCAGGGAAGGCTGTGTTGGAGCACCAGGGAGATCTCCTGCCTACCTGGCCAGCTCGAGCCTGCCAGCAGACCTGCTCACTGGTAAGACACGAGTCATGATATTTTTTTCAGATCTCTAGCACCTAAAATGCCATGCAGCTACGCTCTATGAACCACCTCCAGTTCTCCTCCTATTCACTGCGATGGATGAAACAACGCCCAAGAGCTGGCTCCAGATTCAAGAAACATGGAGGAGTTGCTGCCTTTGGATATGTTTAGAGCAACTTTTTCTCATGGCTTAAATGTTCCTGAACGTGTGGTTTTGTTTTGGTTTTTTGACCTTTTTTTGTTGTTGTTTGTTTTTTATTTTTATATAGGCAGTGTTGATATGATTAATTGGAGTTGCCTGAGGTGAGCATTTTACCAATCCAAGCAGTATACCAACGGGCTACTTCAGTACTGTGACCCTTTTTGACAGTGGTGGTCAAAGAGCTTTGTGCCTCGCAGTGTGGTCAGAGACAGGGCAGATTGTTTTCTCACTGATTAAAAGGCAGGTGGGAGTTGGAGCTGCTTTTCCCTGTCTGTGGGCACTCAGGACAGGAGAACCTCTGTCACCCCTGTGAGGAGGTAAAGAGGGACGGGCGAGAGCTACCAGTTAGCTCAGAGGAACGAAACACATCTTGATGTTAATTAAGTTACAGATGGAAAAGAGTAAATTCAGAGGCTCCTAAAATCATAGAGTGGTCTGTATTGGAAGGGACCCTTCAATATCATCTAGCCTACCCCCTGTGCCATGGGCAGGGACACCTCCCACCAGGCCGGGTTTATTCAAGCCCCATCTGACCATACTTTGAATAGCTCCAGGGATGGGGCATCCACAGCAACATTTTCCAGTGCCTCACCACCCTCATGGGTCACCTGATGATTTTCCAAAACTGCATCCTTTGGCTTTTGGTGTCCGGGAGGGATGGAGCTCACCTTCTCCTGCCAGTCCTGTGGGGCCAGCAGCATTTGTGAAGTCACACCGTGAAAAGGCTGAGTCACAAAGGCAGGGGCACGTGCAGCATCCCCTTGTGTCTACAGACCTCCTCTGGACCTTGACTCCTCTTGAATCCCATCGCCTGGAGGTGGACCAGAGGTCTTGCACGGGCTCCCAGCATTGTCTGTGTAAGGGAGGCTCCTGTTTCTGCCCTGTGTTTAACTGTGAAGGGTTGCCAGGCTGTCTCGTAATTGCACAATACATCTCACGTAGCAAAAGCCGTATGCTCAAAGGTCTTTGGCAAGGTGTCAGACCAATGAAGTGTTTCTTTCTAAATGTCAGCCAGCTCCTGGCAGTGGGAGGTAGCCAGCGATGAGCCAGGGCAGGGCAGACAAGCCTGTGGTTTGGAATAAAACAGTCCCATCCATTGTTCCTTTCCAGGACTTAGCGCAGAACTGAGGCGGAAAATTGTGTGTATTTTTCCAGGGACGGGCTTTCTGCTGCCCCAAGGTGACGTCTTCCAAACTGTTCTGGGCCTCTGTGGGTGCAGCAAAGCAAGACTTAACCTTGCACCCTCGTAGTTCATCCTGGGCCAGCGCTTAGAGACCAACGGTTGCCCAAGTAGTTACTCACGGGGAGCGTGTGTGGGAATAAGTCCCAAAACAGCAGGAAGGATGCTTGAGGAAATATAGCTTGTGTTGCCAAAAGGCTTTACAACAATACAGCTGTCAGTGGCTTAGCTGGGAAACTAATTTGTGTTTGGGGTTTTTGCAGTGGGATGATGGTAGCTGTGCTTCTGAAAACGGGCATTTGCAGTTCTGCTGCTGCGACCTTTCTAGCACGAACTAAAATTGCAGCCAGTCCCAACCCCTTGATGTCTACATTTTCCAATCCTACAATGCACAAAGGGCTGGACGATGGCTCCTGACGGCTAGCTGCGGCAAGTCCCCATGTCCTTCGCCAGCCTCCTGCGGGGTGACGCACACCAGGGAGGGTGGGGATGTGGTTTCTGAGTGTAAAGCCCTTCGGAACTTTGAACTATTCAAGCAGTGAGGCTGGAAATGCCTCTGCACAAGAATGTTGCTTCCTGTTGCCTTTGCGCTGGTCTCACCAACAGGCTACATCTGGAAAACGTTGGTGGCGTCAAAGTAGGGAAGTTTGTTTTACACCTGGGTATTAATGTGGGTTAGGGACCAGAAGGCTGGAGCCTGAACTGTAGGCGTCTAATCCAGGCTAGCAAAGATCTCATCAAAGTGGTGCCGGTAGAAAGGAATTCTGCTAGCAAACAGGTATCAAAAGGGGTCACATTCAACCATAGACAACTTGGGGAGATGAGAAGTACAGTGATTTTTTTCTCATTTTTGTAATGATTATTTTTGTTATGCTTTTCCATTTAAGACCCATCATTTAAAAAAAAAATCAGGAAATGAAGCATTCTGTTAATATTGAAATATTCTCTTCTGACACACTTACAAAGATATATTTCTAAAGGTTTATTTCATTTCTGCAATAATTTCAAAATAACATTGGCAAATAACTTGCATATTTAGAAACAAATAAAAGTCACCTAGAAATGATTTTATTGTAATCAACATGAAGCACGTAAGTTTGACCTCAGCAAAATAATCACTTGCGTGGCTCAGATTATTTTCTGTCATTCATTCCTGAATGATATTTTCTTCAAGATCTGTATTTCCAGTGAAATTACCTGTGGCCTGTGGCCAATGTGATTTGACACACAGTAATTCACACCGCTGCTCTCACTTGGCACCGTTGGGGGGAAATCGGACTGGATCCAGCAAATGAAGGGCGTCGAGGCTGGGGCAGCTCTGTGCCCAGGTCCTGCCAGTAGACATGCTGGGCATGTATTCCCAGATGATGCTCACAGGGCAAGCATACAAATATATGCACCACATATATACGTGCGTACATAGCCAGCCACGTAAGTCATGGAAAGACACGTGATCTTGTGCCATCCCCAAATGATCTCCCCTTGCACCCCATACCGTGTCCCATGCCACCAGGCAGCAAGCCCCCAAAGATGCTCTGGTGTTGACCCATCTGGGTGGATTTCACACCTGGGCACTGGGGCTGAGGCTCTCCTGGGTCAGCCCCGGGGCCCAGACAGGGTGTCCCCTCTTCTGAGTCCACACTTCATGTTCTCACCTGCCCTTGTGACCCTCTCCTCCTCTGGGCTTAAGGAAATGGAGCTCTGATGGGCTGATGGCTCCTGGGATAGGCCCGGGAGCAGCAGGGCAGGGTATTTATTGTTGGGGCAACCCCACTTGCCATTGTCTCTTTGTGCTCCCCTTTGGGTGCACAGACAAGCTTTTTCGCGTAATCTAACAAGTACAGTGAGAATACGTTGCATTTGTAGGTGGAGTTGTCAAAAAAAAATCTCCTGAAGGTGTTATGAATTTCTTTGTATTATCCCACTGAACTGATGTGGTTTTATCCTTGTCTGTTAATGCCCAGCTGGCAAGCAACCAGGGACATTCTTCAGGTTTTGAGTTTGCAATGCAAAGAAGATCTACCCTGAGAGGGGGAAAAAAAAAGTTATTTCTGTTCCTCTCTAAAATACGAGAAAACAATGAACACAATCAATTGCAATGGATTGATCGCAGTATATTTTATTTCAGTTCATAAAGCCTAGACAAAAGACTAAGCTCTGCTCTCCGTTATGGCTCTGTAATCACACTGGCACCACTCCTGCACTTTGGTCCCACCATGGAGGAACGTGCCTCGCTGTGTTCTTGCCTGGGAAATGAAGTTTTGCATTTTGGTATTGGAAGTTTGCAGCAGAACTAAGTTATCCTGGCATGTCCAAGGGTGTTGTGCACGAGGGCAAGGGTAAATGTAGGAAGGGGGAGGAGGTGGGAAGGTAACAAGAGAAATCCAGACTGCAGATAAGACCTTAAGCACCCAGTTGCTTAAGGTAGCTTATCCTGCTGCCCACAGACAGGCCAGCCACATGCACGCTGCTGTTCAGCCCCTTTTAGCTCTCGGGAGACCGCAGCTGGACTGAGGGCTGGGCATGTAATTTAAACCTCCGCACCTTTGGTTCCCAGAAATTGTTTCTGGGTCTGCTGCCAAAACGTCCTGTTTGTAGATGTGTCGATGCCAAGGTCATGGTGAGTTATGTTGATAAATACTGCGGCTGCTTGCACGCTGCTTCCTTGCAATGATTTAAATTAACTAGTGCAAATGGGATCGTGAAGCAAAACACGTTCCCAGAGGCTGAGCCTGGCAGGCACCAGCCCCGTGCGATGTCTCACACTGGTAGCAAACATGGGGCTGCCGCTTCGGCATCGTCCTGCCCTTCGTTCTTCTAGCACGGCAGTGTGGAGCCTGCAAAACCTCTTTATTAAGGATTTATGAATACCCACGAGCAGAGGGGGCCATAGGACGGTGCTTGGTCTCAGACGCAGCAGAAGAGGGTTCAGCTCAAGGAAGGAAGAAAGAAAATCCTGATCTTGGACCTAACTCGTGTTTTAAGAAAGGAAAAAAATGGTCCTGGTCCAAGTCACAGCAAAGTCGATGAAAGCATTTTCCATTCATTTCAGCATGCCTTTTCCTCAGGCCCTAAATCGTATTTATAGTCCCCAGAGTCCTTCTGCCAGGATATATTTATATATTTTTTTTTTCTATTGTGAGTACCCATAGGAAACATGAGCGTTCAGGAAACCGGAAAGAGCGAGAATTAAAATAGAGTATGCAGTGTGGAAAAGGGCCATGGGAGTTCTTCTGGTTTCTCACCTTCCCCTCGTGCTATAAAAGGTGGCATGATTAGGAGTTTGGAGACACTGCAGTCCACTGTCCAAACACTGTTTGTTTGTTTTTTTTTTTTTTTCCCTTTTTTTTCCCCCCAAATTCTAAATATAAGTTTAACCTAAGCTCAGTTAAAAAAAAAAAAATCTGTTAAAATGGGTGTTTACTTTGGAGGCTGTAAGTGTGGTCTTTTATGAACAATACCCCATTTTATAGGCTTTTCCAAGAAAGGCTGGATAATCCCCCTCTCCCCTCCACTTAAAAATAATAGAAGAACAGGAACTGTGTTTACAAACAGTGACTTGGCTCGGCAGTAACAGCAGTAGGGGGTCGCCCCGCCAGCATCACGGCTTTTGAATTATCTGGCCCATAAATGGAGAATCAATCTGCTTCTGGGACTTGGCCCAGTTCTGGGGGGTTTAGAGGCCGTGTTTTTGTTTAGACTAGCAACTACATCCATACCAGTAAAACGAACGACTTTGGGACTGCTCGCTGGCACAGAGGCCAGTTGGTGTGGACAGGGCTGTTAAAATCCCATGCTTACTCTCCAAGGTACGGTGGCAGCATCCCACATGCCTTTTGGGTTGTGATTCCCAAATTGTACCCAGGGAGATCTCTGCTTACCCCAAAACTCACCACGGGTCCCTTGAAAACATCCTTATCGGAGCCAGGCACGCAGGATTGCTCTGTGCCGCAGCGTAATTCACTGCGCGAGCAGCCCGGGTTAATAAAGCCTTTTGTTATCTGCCCTGACCCACTTGTCAGCCCTCGAGCTCCTGTAGATGCGTTCGTAAGGGGCAGGCTTCAAATAAATCCCAAGGCATTTGGCAAGCAGCGACTGACAGGACGGCACAGCCTGCCCATCACGGGCTGCATGGGGGAAACTCGGAGCAGAGGCTCGCCACCATCATCTGAGGCTCCTGCTTTCTGGTTTGGCTTCACGGGACTCAGTTAATATTTAACCACCGCCTCTAAAAAACAGCCCTGTCTATCTCCAAGCAACCATCTCCAACCCCTGGGACAAGTACCATGGCCTGGGGCAGCTCCTTGCAGCTCTCCAAGAGAAGAGGTGGCAGCAAAGCCCAGCCCAGCCCCGTGGCCACATCTCCTGGGTCTGGGTGAGCCTTGGCTCTGGGGCTAAAACAGGAGGGACCCTGCAGGGAGCAGTTTAAAATGGGAAGTTTTGACAGGTAACAGTTGCAGTTTTGCTCTATCTTTTCTGGCCAGAAGCCTGAAGCTAAGTGAGTGAGACTTCGTTTGCCAGGCTTCTGCTTTTTCACAAGCTGCACTTATTCTGACGCAGATGCTTCTCTGATGTTTTCTTCTTCATTTTTATTTTCTCATCAAAAGAATGTTATTTAAGCAATGGCACTTTGGGGGCTTTTTGCAAACATCCAAAGTTTTAAAAAAAACCACAAGACATTTTCTTCCCATGAAACAATGGCATTGTGGGAGGAAGGGATCCGGCTTTTGGCTTTTAGAGACTCGTTGCTTGTTTAAATCTCCGCTCTGGGCCCTTCCGCATCCCCCCTCTGCCTGGCTGGGATCTCAGGGGAACCTCTGAGATCAAAACCTGGCTGTACCTAACCTGCCTTGGCAGCGAGGGAAAATAGCAATAACCCATGCAAAACAAAGGCCATTTATCCTTTAACTTGTGCCGTCTGTCCCAGGACGTATGAGCTGTTCTTGCTTGGCTCTCTCCAAATCACGAGTCCAGCCCCAATCCTTTAAAAATGAAGCTGGCTGGGGGAGGAAGAGAAAGGAACCAATTCCTCTTCCTCTCAGTCCTGCTCCTCCCTCCTCTGCCCACACTTTTTGTTCAGCTGGTTCGCCGTACGAATACTTGGCATACCTAGTGGCTATCAAGGTCAGTTTAAGGGAATAAGGTGATTCATTGCCATTCAAGCGACCGCGAGCTGTAATTCAAATAAAGCCAGAGAGCTGCGGCTAACTCGATACAAAGGGACTCAATGTCCACAGGTCGATGCTCTGCCCTTTCGGAAATTTCAGCCTGCGACTTGTCAGTTTGCAAACAGGGCAGCAGAAGTCACTGCCGGCCCTGCGTCCAGGGCTCAGAAGTTTTGGGATGGGCAGCGGAAAGCACGGAAACTAGGTTGGGAGCGATGCCTTTCTGACATTTATTTTTCTGTCTTTTCACGTGTGTGTGTGTGTGTCTGCAGGCTGCAAACTGCTCTCTGTGGCTTAAATGGACATCAAAGCACGTCTCTCTGCTGGAACGGACGTCCCCGACTGGTCTGATCCTTGGTGAACTAACTTCAATGAAAGAGAAAAGAAGAGCCGTCCTCTGCTTTCTGTGATTTGGTTCCTTTAATTTATGGCTCGCTCCCACACACAAAAGCTAAATTTTCGTGCTGACATTGCTCCTCTCTAAATCTTCCGGAACGTGGAAGGACGAGGATCTGTCTTCGCTGAAGCCTCAGTTGGAGAGACTTGCCAGCACTGTGAAAAGGGGAAGGGAAATACCCAACTTTGCCTTTTTTCAGCCTATTTGGGGAAAACCAAGCTTCCCCCTCCATGGACGGAGGTATCGGTGGGTCCATCCTGAGCCCCAGGCGGTGACTGGCCGTGTCACCAGCGCCCCGTCCCTGTTGCCTTAGCTTCGGCCCGCCTTGTGCTCCGCCAGCGCACAGGGATGGGTACCGTAAGGAAGAGGAACGTGAAGGTGTTCACGTTGGCCTTCGTGCTCATCACCGTAACGTCGTTTCTGCTGAACTACAAGCACCAGGTGACCACGAACACCTGGGATCCTAAACATATCATCACGCAGTTTTCCGAGCACGTCCGGAAACTCATCAAGTACCCCAGGAGGCCGTGCAGTTGTAACACCTGCATTTCGGAGCCGGGACATTCCCTCTGGTTCGACCAGAGGTTTAATTCAACTATGCAACCTTTCCTGACCTCACAAAATGCCTTGATCCCAGAAGACAGCTACAGGTGGTGGCTGGTAAGTGGAAGGCATGTGCGCGTGTGCGGGCCGGGATGCAGCCTGGTGTCAGCACGGCGGGTACGGTGCCGGGCTTCTAGCGATGCTGAGCAGATAGTGATGATAGCATTTTCCTGCCAAAAACGTGTGCAGTCCCAGCTGACGAGGCAGGCAGAGGTGGGACAGAGTGGGTGTTCTTGCTGTTGTTTAGCTTGCAGGCACTCATCGCGCACCTTCGATAGCTCCAAGTTGGAAAAATCCCTGGTAGAGGTAGGGATCTGCACATCACGGCATTGCCTTCTCCTCCCTTTTAGAAATAGAATTCGTAACCTGGATTATTGTGCTTCAGGTGGTTAAAAAGGGCTGCCATCTGTCGAGGCAGCAAAGAAAACTTCTTGGGAAGTGTGTAATTCACCTGGGGCTCTCCCGACTGTGAGACATGTAAATAATTACCAGGATTAATCAAGAAAGTGATTCATTCCTTGTGTACGAGCACGGGCTGCGCTGTGGGCAGTGACGTAAAGCAGGTCTGCAAAGCACACAGGTGGCAGTGGGTCACGGGGAGGCAGCAGCACAAAAAAAGCACGAAAGGGGAGAAGGAGCATCCTGATATTTTGCCTAATTGAAGCCCCTTTTATGCTTTCTTGAAACAAGATGTTGCATTAAATGAATGTGCTGGCCCCGTCTGCCCAGCTGCTGAAGCATAGGTTCTGGCGGCAGCATCCCACTAAAATCGTGGTTTCGTTATGAGGTGCTTTCCCCCTTGTTTCACATAGTTTAAATAGCTTAAATAGTTTCACATGTCTTTCTTTGAACATGCAACTTGGGCTCCTGTGCCACAACCCTTAACATGGAGTTTGGGGACGTGGGGACACCCCTCCAGCAGGAACTCTTGCTCACATGGTGGGGGCTCAGGTCTCAGAGGAGGCATCAGGTGCTGCAGGAACAGGGCTGGATCTGATATTTATCACTTCACACTCCCTCGGCTGTTGCATTTCCTCATGAAAAAAAGATGCTAGTGAACTCCAGTGTCTAAATAAATAATATCCTAATTTTAGGACAATATCCACCTTTTTGCTATTAGCCTCACATATTCCAGCTGTTGCATCCTTTCACCTGGTTTTTGGCCATGACTGCTATTTTCAGCCGCTTGTGGTTATCCTTGCTGCCCCCACATGCCCTTCCTTAGGTCCTCACATTTCTCATCTGGGCTATGCCAGAGCCATGAAGAGGGAAGGTGGCAAGCTCAAGTTGGGCACTCAGATCCCAATTTGATTCTAAACAGGTTTGAGGTTTGAATGCATTCTCTCTTTAAAAAAAAAAAAAAAAAAAAAAAAAAGTTTTAAAAAAGGAAGAAAAATGGGACTTTCAGTACAGAAGTCTGACTCTCTGGTTCTCCTTCTTGTGGTGAAACTGAAAAAAAAACACAACCACAGATATCTAACATCAGCTCAACCTGAAACAGATTTTTGGAGAGGAGGGTTCTTTCTTTTTCAGCTAAATGAAAAGTTAGAGACCTTCAGGACAGCCAAAAGTGTTTTGTTTGTTTGTTTGTTTGTTTGTTTTCCTATATAAAGGCTGCCATTAATTTTCAGGGCTGTCTAACCTTATTTTTAGCGTTTTCATTCATTTTTTAAATTCGGGTCAAGTTCAAAGGGAATACACTACTTCAGAACAGAAAATCAAAGCAGCTTTTTCTTAGGTGGGAAAAGTAAATCTTAGAAGATTTCTACAATTCAGCCAGAACACATGGAATATTTTGGTGCCCCCCTAAAACTGCATTGCTTATGGGGAGTTAGCCACTTAATGAAAATACTTGCTCTTGTCTCGATTAGATGGTGAAAGAGCCCTGTCTCCTCTAGCAGATCTTTGTGGGTAAACCAAGGCATGACATGGCCTCAGCTCCTCATTGCAACCCATCTGGGTGATCCTTTCTGAGACGGTCAGAGTCATTTGTACAGCTGGTAATTCCCAGGTACATCCCTTTTTGACATTCTTTTTTAGTCTCGTCTTCAAAGTGGTTCAGAGATTTCTGTCAGTCTTAAAACACGGCTCGTGGCCACGTTTTACTGCCGCTTGCTTTGCTAACTCAGTAATTTGTGATTTTTTTACTACATTTGTACTCAAAAGATGAGGCATGAGGAGATCTGAAAATGCTAATTGTTGTTTAAGCTTCATTTTGGCTTGCGGGGCTGACTCCAGACAGCGTGATGGATTCGTTATGCTGTAACTGAGATGAGGGTGACTGGGGCTATGTATTATAAGGCTGTGACGTTGGCGTCATGGCAAGACCCACGTAATATGGACCAAATACACGCAGGGCCCTTGCTGGAGAACTTGGTCTACCAAGCTCAGTCTGCTCTCCCTTCTCATTAACCCTCTTGCTGTATTAGTGAATAGGAATTATTCAGCCAAGTGGTCCCTTAACGTCAGGATCCCTCCTCTTCTAGAAAAGCCATGGCTGATTTCAGAGCCTAATGACAGGTATTTGAGATGAAGTGACTTTGGGGACCAAAGGACCGGGTGGTTTCGCTTGCAACTCTTTGCATGCCTGCCTGGCTGATTCATGGTGCCTTTGGAGAATATATGGCCAGCTGGGTGGGATATGGCCTTTTGGGGGGAATTCTTCCTGGTGCTTCGAACGTCGAAAAAATCTACGTGGTTGTGCCTGTGTTCACAGAAACAAGGGGACTCTCGGCAGGGCTGTTACTGCTTTTTGTTTGCTTAAATCTACACAGCTGATGAACTCTACCTTGATTAATTCAGTCAGGTTACGAACAGAGGCCCAAATTCTCCTCCTAGGTACACCCCTGCAGATGCTCTGTGATTTTTGTGTCTTAAAGTGGAATTGGAAGTGATCTGCAATTAAAACGGCAGATTGTAACTGGCTTCTTAGAAATTATCTCCTTTCTTCCTTCCTTCTGTCTTTCCTTCCATCCGTCCTTCCGTCTTTCCTCTTTCTCTCCTCTCTTTCTCTCTTCCGCCTGTGTTTCTCGGGCTGTCCATCTGCCCTCACTCGTCGCGTCCCTCAGGGACTGTGAGCGTCTCAGTGTTTTGGAAGGCGGCACCTCATGTCACGTGCTGCATTTCTTTCTATTTTCTCTCCCACCTCCCTGAGCTGGCTCCCCTTCAAGTTTTCCATTGTTGTTCTATGAAACAAATGGCTGTGGACTCTTCCACTGAATTCAGTAACCTGTATATAAGGGGACAGGACAAAAATTATATGCTGTAACATGGCATAGCATTTATTTATAGTTTTCTTGTTTTATTCTGAGTGGTTTTCTGCATTGTTTTTGGTGGTCAGAAAGTACAAAAAATACGAGATGGGAACCTGCTGTTCTCAATCCCAAACAACTCTGTGGAACTTGATGGATTAAAGCTGCGGTAAATAAAATAAAATCAGGCTCAGGGTTCCCTGGCAATCTTATCTGTAGCACATTGTTCATAAACTACCACGTTACAACAATTTTTATCTTGAGTTATAATATTTGAGGGGTTTGATTTTTATTTTTATTTTTTGAAGAAAGCTCTTGGGGACGTGTGATTAGCATATCTAAAAGAAAGTGTTAGCTTTTAGGCTTTATGGTTGTAGGAAAAAAAAAAAAAAAGCACAACATAATATATGGTTTAAAGTTTTTCTCACCAGACAGCAAATAAAAGGGCATCCCCAACACATGCACTGGGAAAGTCGTGGAAGCTGCACTTATTTTTAAGACAGTATCGGAGCTACTTGGCACCTGACTCATGCATTTTGAATGCTCTTTGTAGAAAATTTCCCCAAGTACTTTGATCATAGGGAATCTTCTTTAAAACTGGGACGCTATCTGTGATACTTTAAATGCAAAACCAAGGGCTTCCTGCAGAAGGCAGTGCCAAATTCAGTCCCAGTGCCTGCTACATGCCCAGTCCCACCTGGTGTCATTCTGCTTGGCTTCAAGGGAGTGTGTTTTATTTACATAATACATGCACATTACATTCGTATTTGAAAATGCATGTTTTCTGACAGACACAAATCATTACACAAAGCCAACCCAAACACTTAAAAGCACCTGTATTCTCCCCCTAAATGTCTTCGATGTATAGTAATTGCAGGACATTAAGTGTAACAATAATAATGTCATATTTTCCAGACCAAGGAGATGTTTGTAAAATTGATGGTTGCCTTTTAACCTCTCCTTCGGTCTGCAAAATGGAGATTACCTGCATTTGCCCCACTAGGATCATGCTAGGATTAATCTTTGTGCAATGTTTTATAGCTGGGAAGCGCTTCCTGAGTGTTAATGCCTCCAAACTGCTGCAGCAAGGCAATTAGTAGCTGTGCAAAAGAGGTTCTCATGGGGTTTTATTCTCTCTTTATCTTTTAAAAACAGTTAAAAAACGGAGAAGCCATGACAAAACAGTATTGCTACACCAGCTTCCCCAGGCTGCCTGGCCATGTGCTTGCAGAAGGGCAGACCCACACCTACACCTGCCCAACACGCAGGTTGTGTCTCAGTCCATGCTCGACACGTTTCCATCTGCACCCAGGCTGCACTAATGATTTATGGGTTAAGCAGGACATTTTCTACATGCTGATACATTGGGATTTTGAAGGTGTATCTAATACAGTGCCAAACTTGGCTGTGGATTAAGGATGTACAGGCACCAGGAGAGCTTTCCTTCCAGGCTCTCTTGACTTTAGCTTCCTCCTCGCTGCTCCAAGCAATTAGCTCTGAGCAGCCTTGGCTGAATTCACATCCTCCCCTTGCATCCCCTTAGCTGAGTTTTGGGTATTGCTTCTTGGCAATCACTGGTGGTGTGATGGTACTGGAGAGCCTTGGGAAACGTTCTGAGAAGTTTATAAAAGCAACAAATCCCAAGGTTTGTGGTCATCCTTAAAGGAGGCGCGCACAGTGTGGTGTGAGAAAGAGCAACAAGCTTTTCCTCGGAAAGCTGTTCATGGATTAAAGAAGGAACTGTGTAAACTTTAAGCTTTTATATATATATATATATATATATATATATATATATATAAGAAAATGTAAAACCAGCTGGAAAACCTCTGGATGTGAAGTGGGGAGTTTTAAAGCTAAGAGTGCATCTTCCCTGTTAAAATAATTAGGAAACTTCTCAATCTGGACTCTGGACTCAGTATTTTATTTTTAACAATGTAGGGTGAAAAGCTGCCTCTCAGGTGCCAGACAAATATTTTTGGAGGGCTAGAGCTGAAGTGTTAAGTGGTATTTTATGTGGACGCAAGGCAGGTTAAGATGCCTTTCGGACTTGGACAAGAGCTTGAACTGCACCATTACACATGGCTGTTGATCGCAAAGACTTCTGAGAAATACAGTCACTTCACCCAGGACACAGGGGTCAGGTATTTAGGTGTATTTAAGCCCGCTTCCAGTAGCTGTATCCATATGCCTATCCCTGGCACACATCTACAGCACTTGGAGAGAGAATGGCATCCCAGCAGAGCCAGGTGGCACCAAACAGGCACTGTGCTGCCTTCTGCACCGCCATGGCTTGATGTGGCTTTTTCTTGCATGACATGGACAGACTTTCACTCTGCACTGCTGTTCATTTATGGGAAATGCCGGACTGTTGGGAGCTTCTTATAAAAAAAAAATACTCAAGAGAAAAAAAAGTGGACAAAAATTTGGCGTGGGAAAGTGAACTATAATTGGCTTGTAATTATAATGCTATTAAAATGGACTTCTTCAAGAAGTCAAGTAAACATTGTGCAATAAGGAACTGGCTGCACGTTACGTCTGAAGTTTATAAAGAGATCTGTCTTGGAGTTAAACATCTTTATTGCCTGTTCTGCTCCATACTGCTGAAAAGTCAAAGACTTATCAGTTCTGATTGAAGATTAGGCTTGAAGAATATAGTCCAATCAGATAATCACTGCGGAAATGAAAACAGCACTTTTAATAAGTTAGAGACTGGTGTCTTACTGTATGGATGTTCAGCACAAAATCCTCATCCTATTTAAGGCCTTTGATGAAATCTCTGATGTCAGTACTAATCTCTGTTGGAGAAATTCTGTACAATTGAGGGGCTGGTGTTGGTGACCATGTTTTAATTTGGTTGCAATACAGTTACTCTAAATTGACAGCAGCATATCAGAAAGAAAAGTCAGATCCCCGATCTGGGCAAATGGAGGTGCCTATCCATGATAATGCTCCACATCGTTTTCATGCATCAAACAAAAGTAAATACTCCAGTTCCTTTCCTTTACTGATGCTATCATTCTGGCTGAAAAGGCAATTTAACTTAAAAAGAGAGCTCAGATGCTCAGGATTTTCTGAAAATGATCTTCTTCATCTGAATTTTGTCAGGTAAAATCGGTTCAAGAATACTTTTTTTTTTCTTTTTTTTTCCCTGAGTAACTATGTTCTTAAAAGTGTTTTGAAGCATGTTTGATGGTTTTCTCTTTCATTTCTTAAAGACAGTTAAAGTCAGATCAACTTTTACAGAGAGAGAGAGTATGCACATGGTGTGTGCACATTTGTATACACAAATAACTCAAAACAAGCTCCTTCTGAAAAAGCTGGAGTTTTCTGCATTACACACCTGATGCTGCTCTCTGTGATATCTATGAGACATCTCTGTTTATTTTGAAGGCTGCAGGATTAGGCTACTATTAAGTGTTTTTCTTATATTCAGAGTAATTTTGAAAATAGGTTAGACTGGATTCATACAGAACACACAAGTGTAGATACGTGAGCATGTGTTTGTAGCATCACACATGTAAATTTAGGAGAAAATAATCCTTTGCAATTCAACAATTGAGCCATCCACCGAATACTCCGAATATGTTGTAATAATGACCGTGCTTGTCTGGGCATCCTCATTACCTTTTTTATTTATGTACAACCATTGATTGCTTGACTTGGCTTTTCTTCTGGGCTGCCCTCAGAGTAAGTTAAAGGAATGGCACGAAGTAAGGGGGTGAGCTGTGCTTGTTATTAATGTATCTGGAAGAAGGCAGTGACTATTTTGGTGATGCCATGACTGGTGTCACTTCTCAGAGCTGCCCAATGGACTCAGAGCTGTGGTAACGCAAGCCCTTTATCTTGTCTCTGCCAGTGCTCAGCTTCAGCTACATCAGAGGAAAAACAAGCCGAGATAATAACAGCTGCTTAATCACTTCAGCCCAGGAAGAGTTTTTTGCTGACTACTTTTAACAGAAGACCACCTTATGCAGTCTATACATGAGTGTATAGGTTAGGAAGGGTTAGCAGGAAGGTTAAGTTCTTGTAGGTAACATTTCTTTGGGTTCTTTGTTCTCAGCCCTTGACCCCAGTGTTGTCCTGTAGCTCTGAGCTCCACGGACCTGTTGTTCCGTTCCGTGCAAATAAGGTTTCTTGACATAGGTCTGCAAAGATAACAGAATTTAGCTGACCAAACAAAATGTACAGGTCTGTATATATTTGTGAGATAGGATGGGAAATTCCTGGGATTCCATTCCATAGGATGGAAACAATTCCTGGTGCAGGTGAGAGAAATACATCAGAAACTAAAGCCAAATTACCCCAGGCTGTTGCTGGCAGTCGTGGGAAAAAGCATTTTTCCTTCCTCCATCCCTGTCACTCTTTGCCCTGGGCTTACAGAGCAAGTGCAGAGCCTTTCGGGAGATGCTCTCTTTGGAGCCATTCTCCTTTTGGAAACTTTTCCTTCTCTTTGCAAGCAAGCAGCACCATGAGTGTGGGCTATGCTTCATGTGAGCCTGCCAGCACCCCCAACATTTTTAGTTGCCCTCAGAGAGCAGATTCCCAGAAAGGGAGTGTCTCACCATCACCTGCCCTGCACCTTGCCCGCACCTTCACCATCCAGCCTTTGTTTCCACCATGCACCACAGAGCTGCTACAAAAGAGTTTCCCTCCATGGCAACGGGCACAATGACCAAGGTCCGGGGTGGTTTTCTTCATCCTGGAGAATTTTTTTAGATGGTTTTACATCTCCAGCTGTCAAAGCTAACTTAACTTTACCAGTTTCCTATTGCACTAGTGGCTGGTTCCTTCACAGTCCGGAACAGCAGAAGTGAGATCTCGCACTCCCACTTGTGTCAAAGGCCAAAATTTGTGGGAAGGGTGTCCATGGCTACCCCAACTGGCTCAGCCCTATTTCTGTGCTCCATCAGGTTCCCTTAGAATGTTTTGTCCTTCTTAGGGGGGTTAAAAGAAATCTTATACGTGTCTTAACAGAAGATATCTGGCCCAAGGTGGGACAAAGCTTTTAGACACCAGAAGGACATTTATTCTGCTAGGGTCAACCTTGAGGAGAATGTATGATCTGTTCCGCTGTGGCTAGGTAGAGACTGAGGAGGTGAGGCAAACAGAGGAGAAGGAAGAGAAAAGGAAAACCAGGTTAAAAAAGTTAATGGGACAGGACTTTCCATATTTTTAATTCATACTTTCGCTCCCAGTCTGAAGCCATGTAACATACACCCCAGGAGACAATGTTTGCAGGAACACGAGCAAGAGCAGTCTTTGAGAAGACATTTGAAGCTATGTCTCGCTCACAGAAAAGCTAGCTATATTGGTAACCTGGAGTGATTTTTCTCCCCAACAGAAACTGCAAGGAGAGAAATCTCCAAAGAATATTAATGACACTCTCAAGGAACTGTTTGGGATCATTCCTGCGGATGGGGACCCACTGCAGGAGCGAGGTACTTTAACGTGCAGACGATGTGCCGTTGTGGGCAACTCTGGGAACCTTCGGCAGTCTCAGTATGGCCAAGAGATTGACTCCCATGACTTTGTGCTCAGGTAAGTGGGCACCACCTCAGCTCCAGGTGTCTCTGCTGTTTGAGATTTACTGGTGTTTTTCAGGATAAATTAGCAAGCAACGTTTCAGGGGCTATCTAGTGAAATCTGCTTCTTAGGTCCAATCTAAGCTATATTTTATGCCCCTGAATGCATTGGAGATATGGCCTCATGTTTTAGCCTGGAAGAAAAATATGACCTCTCTTGGGTTTAAGTAGGTGTTGATACTGTAGCTTACTCTGCACTGTTCAGAATTGCTTGTGATTAAAAAAAAAAATAAAAATGGAAAAGCTATAATTTTGGATAAACATTATCTCTGCAGCTAGTGCTCACAAGTGATCTTCTGCACACAAAGCTGACTGTGTCAGATTTGACCTTCTTGCACTGGTTCACTCTTAAGCAATGGTAAGGTGGGAAGGCCAAAGTCAGTTGACAAGCAGGGAGGAGACAACTGGATGGCTAGAGCTACTTGTTAGCCAATACTTGGCTATTATTTTCCCACTGAAATAGAACGGGACACTAGGTAGGCAGAGATGACTGCCCAGAGGGCAACCAAGGTATCTGGGTCAACTAAGTTTACCTTGCCAAGCTGTCAGAGAAACTTGTAAACCACAGTGGTCCAACACATTCTCCCTCTTTACACTGCAGTTGCCAGTGCAGAACAATTTGGGGAGCAATGCAGGCAGGTCAGAGGGTCTGGAATGCAAGGACTACTACTGAAAATATGTGAGATTATGCTCTTAGAAACAACATAATCTTTAGCAGGAAGTTGTGTGCTGAAACTGAAAGTGAATCAACAGAAGATTAGCGTTGTTTGAATTGTTAGACCACCTTAGGCCACTTGGGTTTTGATGCGGTTTGGGTACCTAAATGTGCATAATGAATCATTTCAGGAGTAGCTTGCTTCAGTTGAATACCTTGCCCTCAGCAATAAGTACCTCCCCAAAAGCAGTCAGCCAACCAAATCTTCAGATACATGAAGGGAAGCAAAGAATCATTAATCCTGCAGGTTTTAAGTGTGGAGAAGCAGAGATGCATCCGTACTTAACTCTGCGTCCCTTGCTATGGAGATTGCCCTGTTCCTGCATGGACTTTCTCATCTTGCCTGGCCTACATTTTCAGGTGCAGGCAGGAAAGCCTGACAAGGGGGGATTTTTCTGAATAGTAACTAAGGAGTTACTATTCAAATTCAGGTATGTGTTTCTGCTCTGAGTGTTCACCCTTCCCATAGCTGTGCATCCCCTGCAAGGGAGAAACTCTCTGTGATTTGGAACTTAACCTGCCAGTCTCTGATTTCCAGTTTATCAGTCTCAAGCCAGATATGAATAGATGTCCCAAGGTTTTAGGATTTATCATGGAAATTTGTGCAGAGAAGGTAACCCGTCCGTGTGCTAATCCAACAAACAAAATCTCTGGTGACCCAATAATTCACTTGCAGGTGCTTTGGCAATACAGCCAAGCATGGGAAAGAGCCAGCGAGTGTGAGGTGATACCTTTCCTTCCAAACACCGTGTTCCAGGCCACTTTTATTTGTTTAACTGTCTGTTTTCATGACAAAGGGAAATCCCACTCCTTCCTGCTGAGACTGTGTGTGATCACTGCCTTCTGCCGTGCCGCATGACCAGCCCTTGCTGCAGATGGTGGGGAAGGGACACAGACCCCAGGGCAGGCTGTGTACCGTAACCAAGATGCCACCCTTGGCTTTGACTTGACAGAAAGCAAGCCCTGGATCTTATATTTCAGGCTGAGTAATCTCAAGATAAAAAAGTAGGAATTTCCATGCTTTGTAGAGTATCTCTACACCATGCAGTGAGGATCCCTGAAGCTGGCAGGGAAGAGACCAACTCGATAACAAGTCCACAAAGGCCAGCAAGATGTTCTACCTATGCTAATTGCTCCCTTTCGAGGGAGTTAGAAGAAACTTAACTAATCCACCTGGAGTAGCACTGCAATAACACAGCCTGGCATTAACTTGTTGAAGTGACTTTACCTCCCTGTTAGCTGTGACCACAGCAGTCTGTTGTCCAGCAATGGATGATGCTGATCATCATCTCATCAGCTACATCCCTTCCTTGCCCTCCTTGTGCTTCTACCAGGAGCTGAGCTAATGTCTCTGCAGGAGACTCCAGGAGACTCCCATGAGCTTCAGAAAAACCCTGTTTTTCTCAGAGCCACCTTGAGTGTTTCTCCTGGTGTTGCACCATGGACACATGCAAGGTCAGTCACGCATTGGGGTTTTCTAATCTGCATTATGCTGCACCATGAAACCATGTCAATCTCTGCCAGCAGTGAGCTAATGCATCAGGATGGGAAGTGCTCATGTGTCCCCCAGAGTTGCTTTCAGGAGCAAACACAAGCACAGGGGTGTTTCTGCAGTCCTGAGTTCAGAAACCCCCCTCTGTTCCCTATTGCCTTATAGATCCAACATAAAGTAGCCCTGTTTGCTCAGCTTGCTTTGAATGAGCCCTGGTGGGCCCTGGGCAGGTCTCCATACTGGGTCTAAAGCACATATTGTCAGGCTTTGAAGCTGATTTTCGAGTGCTCCTTATTACCAAAATGGATGTGTCAAAGCTGGGGGGTACTACAAAGCAAAGTTTGAGGAAATAAAGTGTCAGCAGAAAATCCTGCATTTGTCACTGTGGATTTTGTGCTTTCTTCTGGAAAAAAAAAAAAAAAAAGAAAAACATAAGGAATATTTTCTGCTTCTCGTCACACATAACGTGGTTTGTTACCTGCACCCTAGGCATTCACTTGTACGGATGGGGGGAATGAAGCTGCAAGAAGTCAAGTTGATGGACTTCAGGGCAATATTTTTCTCACCTACTGGAGGCCGCAGCATTAGGGTGAGAGGAGATGTGTCCTGATGGGCTCCCTGCTCTATTAACTAGCTTTCTGCTGACTGTAAGGAGAACTCAGGGACGTGCTCAGGCAGACACTTGCTTTGCATACATACCCAATTTCACACTAAAGCCTAGCTTTTTTTTACTTTTAATTTACCCACTATGGGTGATGGTCATTTCAGCCCACTTGAGGACCGCTACACCCTGATGAGCCTACATACAGCATGCAGCCTTGGGAAAATATTTCTGCCACCTCAAACAAGCGATGTGAGGAAAAATCACACATTTGTACCTACCTAATTCCTGTCCCACTTTCTCACTCTCTTGCTTCTTATTTTTGGGCTGCAGAATGAACCGTGCACCTACCGTTGGCTACGAGTCAGATGTCGGGAGCAAGACCACTCACCACTTTGTTTACCCTGAGAGCTACAAAGAGCTGGCAGAAAACGTGAGCATGATCCTGATCCCCTTCAAAACCCTGGACCTGCGCTGGATTGTCACTGCGCTCACCACAGGCACTATCAACTTGTGAGTAAGAGCAGCCTCAAGTGGATGGGCTGAAAGGGTGGGAGCCCCCCACCTCATATTGCTGTTGGAGAGAAAAGCCCACTCTGGGCAAATCCCCACCGATGAAGTCTAGAGGAGCTTTACAACCCCTCTAAGAGCAGGGGTTAGTCCTGAACACTTCATTTCTAGGAAAAGTGTAGTGTTGTGGTGCAGTCTTTGAGGTGAAGATCCTTGGCCCCACACAGCGATCTCAGAGGAATGAATGGGACAGCTTTTGCTTCTGGAGACAGCCAGTTTGAGCATCAGCTTCCTGAGCTTTGGGGTTCTGTACTTCATTTTGGGTTTCTGTTCATCCATCCCCTCCCTGGTCCCTTGGGAGTAAAGTGGGTGTAGCCAGCATGCCCATACCCAGAGGTACCCAGCAGAAAGCCACCTGCAGAATCAGGCATAGGGCGGGTTATTCATTCAGCGTGTTCTTAGACATCCAGATTATCCCACCTGTGATACTTTGGTGGCCAAACGGTCCTCCAATACACATTATCCCGCTTGCAGAAGAGGACAAAGAGACAGAGAGGGATGCTCAGTTTGCTCATGAGCAGAAGCATGGCACTAAGACATCCATCCACAGCTTCCTCCCGTGGGCAGGTCGATCAGGAGCTTGGTGCATCTTTTGCGGTCAAAAGACACCTACTTTTCCCCAGTCTTCCCACGAAGGCCCTGAACACTCAAGACTTGAAGCATTTATTTGAACAGAGCTATGCCCATCTATCAGAGAGCTAGCTCCATGCCAGAGCATTATTTTACTCGCAGGACATGGGGAACAAAAGGGAGGCATTACTCTGAGACTCGTTCTCGGGCTGGAGAGCCCCCTCAGAGCCTTTCAGTTCCTCCTCTCCAGCTCGGCCTCTCGCCCCTTCCCTCCGGCCTGCTTCGGAGAGCAAAGCCGCGGTTCGAGCTGTCTGCCTGGTGTGATTTTAATTTCCTGGTGGGAAATGATCTCCGGTCCAGGTGCTCTGGCACAAACCCATATCAGAGTTCAGACGTACAGGGGGGGACAGTGCTTGAGGGATGTGTTAGGATCAGATCTGGGGCTAATTGCGGGGCTGAGGGGGCCTTCAGGATAGGTTGCGGCAGAGAGAGATGGAAAATGAAGGCTTGACTGTACTTATCGGCTGTCACCCAAACCATCTGGATCTTTTCCAGTGTTTTCAATAGAGGAGAAACAATCCTGCCTCCACCCTTCCTGGGGAAAGCAGCATTTCCTCCTGTGCGTGACTCAGGGCTGTAGGGCCCAGAGCAGAGGGAGCGCTGGAAATGGCTCGTCCCGGCCTGCCTTTGCCCACCACAGCAGGCTGTGTTAGTGTGCTGGACTTCAGCGCCCCAGTGTGATCACAGACACCCCCAGGATGGGCCTTCAGGGAAAACAAACAAACAAACAATTGTTCCAAGTGAGGAAGAGGCAAAACTCCCCTGTTCGGTCCAAGGACCTGCAATGGGGAATGGTGCTGAAATGGGAGGGAGTATTTGAGGTCGGTGTGGCTTGGCCCCATAGATGGAGGGCAGAGAGTGACACTGAGTGTCCTCCGCTGGCTTTTTCCTTCTCCTTTTCCCATTCAGACCCTGATCCCTGCATTTGCCTCTGAAAACACAGCTAAAAACCATGAATTTCTGCTAAACCTCACCACAACAGAAGGGCAATGTCTCTGCCGTGCCAGTATGAAGGTGTCTCAGGACTGCGGCACATGGTGACTGACAGCTGTGCAGAGGAGGCACCCTTCTTTCCTTTGTCACCTGTGTGCCCTAGCCTTAAATTAGCACGTTTTGCCTGGCAATAATGTGCCACACTGGTATTTATTCTCTATTCTTTATGAGTACTTTCAGAATGAAATGCTGTTCTGCTTAATATATATTTTGGCTGCACCAGAATTTGAAATACGAACAAAGCATATGTTTCTTCTGGACGCCTCCTAGCAGATTCTCTTTCCCCCTATAAGATGGCTTTTCCTAATTCAGAGGATGAAATGTATGACATTTGTACTGTGTATGAGGTTATCTGCTGGCTGTAAAGCCACAACCGCATGGGATTGCTACACATAGACAGAGCAGAGCAGATTATGTTATTCCAGAGAAAAGTATTTCAAGACATTTCAACTTTTTTTCCCAATTTCAGAGTCTCAGAAGATGAAAACCTTGCAAAAATATGTCCCTATTGACTGAGGATTAGACCTCCTTTTACAAAAAGCTTTTTGATGGGACAGCAAATGGAGTTTTAATTCTTCTTTTTTATATTTTTCTTCTTTGCAAATTGATTTTAGATTCTCTTCACTTAACATTCTCTTAATTTGTAACATTTTTTTTTCACCAGCACTTAATATGTCCAATCATAAGTTTTCACAAAAAAAATAAATCCATCCTCTGAACACACTCATAACTCAGAAAAATCGGCCCACTTGGAAAATCAGCTAATAAATATCACTGACCTTTTTTGCAAAGCTTAGGGTTTCTTTTTTCTTTCATAAGCTATATGGATAAAAAAGGTTGAGAAGCTCTGCCCTTAAGCCTGGATCCAATTCTATTGGAATTGAGGGAAGGCCCCCAACTGCCAGCAGCAGCCTTTCAGTGAAGCCCCTTGCTGCATCTTTGTAAAATCCATGTCTGTGCCAGGAAGCCTGCACAGGGCCAGTTGCTGCCACCATCACCCACCCATGTTTCCATCATTGTCACTGCTCTGTGCCCAAACTGCAAAGCCATTCACTGTGCTTCAGAGGTCACAGCAAGTGGGTTGCAGTGGTAAAGCTGAGTGAGCCTTAGTCTGGCTGGAAGATGTAACTGGTTGCCTACAAGGCGGTCACAGGAATAATTAGAAATCGCACATGAACGGAAAAATATCTTTGCCTAATAAGTTGCAGGATACAGATTTATAATTAGATTGTATACATGGGCTTGGTAAGCATCTGGTATAAATCAGTGTGTATTTACCACATGGAAAAAATACCACTGTTTTAAGATTTTGGGGGAAATTGCATAATTAATAAGCTGGAACATTCTGGGGTAATAAAACAAGACAATCATAAACACACAAATCATAACAATACATTAAACATAATTTTAGACTAATGGTAGAAACCTATGAGGACCCATTAAACACAATGTCAGATACAGTGTATAAGGAAACTACTGACTGTACATTGGTGAAAGGGAGAAAGGATCAAATAAAAATAAAACCCATTTGAAACTTATTTTAGAAGAGAAGAAATATTCACCACCTTACACTCACTTGCATGGCCATCAGGTCTCGTGAAGAGGCTGCATAGTGTCAGCTGAGGTCGGGTTAACCACAACCTAAGTGCATTCATATAGAAAGAAAAGCATTCCTATTCATTAGATTTCTATACAATGTTTGATTTTCTGTATTCTATTCAAATGAAATAATAATTTCCTAAGACTCAAAATCTGTGATTTATCTTATTTACCTCACAGCAGTATTAATTCATGTAATTTTTTTTCACTGTCCGAAAGAAAAGCCAAACAGCAGATATCCTTAATATTAGATATAATTGATAGCTGAATGACTCTCTCAGACTTCTCCCACTTGATTGATGGATGTCCCATTTCAGAGTGGGTCTGTAAGTCTGATCCAGTCTCTAAGAGATAATGACCTTCTGCCTGCTCGGCAGCCCAAATTTTACATGACCTTAACAGCAAAGGTCTGCATTTGGCTTTAAGTAGCATGCCAGTACGCAATGTAGTTGTATGTAATTCTGCCGCTAAGTTACAGCAGGACTTAAGTATTGCTTCTGAAAAAAATAAAATAAAAATCCCATGATTGACATGACTAATTTACCGTCTGACAAGAGTTACAGTAGTCTCATGGCTGGATTAGAGCTGTCTACAAATACTGTCATGAATGCTTCTTTTGCATCTGGCTATATGTCTGTGAAATATGCCCTCCTTATTTCCTTTATATCACCTTTCTAGAAAAAAAAAATAATTACTATTTGCTTATATAATAATGAGGAGATTTTGCCAGCAAGGAAGCCCTTTCTGTCTTCTTAACCTAAAAAAAGGACATGTGATCACCTAATCTACCTCTATTGACTTTGCTAACCAGTCAGGCATGGGAAGCTGAAGGCAAGCATGAGATTTGCTGAGGGCATACTGAGAAGTCTGCATGGATGTCCCTTTCTCCATTAGCACTGCCAAACCTGACATGTCCCGTATCACATCTGCGGGGACTGGGACTCTCTTATCACCTTTCCCACCACAACCAGCCCAGGGCAGGCAGTGCAGGTGAAGTACCTAAGGAAATGAGGACATTGCTAGGTCACCATTGGTTTGGGAAGACCTGAGATAATGTTTCAAAGTGCTGATGATCGATGGTTCAAAGAGGCATAAAACCTCACCAATAGGATCCTTGTCATTACCAAAAATCACACATAAAAATCACACATTTAGATCAGACAAATGGAAGGGCTACAACCTGCCCAAAAAGTATGCAGTGTATATTTTGAGATAAACTCCAGTTACAAGACCAGTTCACCAGAATTTTCCCACTTGAAACAGCCTCAAGGAGAATTTTTTACAGCACTCATGATGAGCTGTGTGGTGTCAGCATGTGCTGTTCATGGGACACAAGGAACTAAAGACTTTTTTATTTCAAGGCATGACTCATGATTTCAACCCAGTCATAAGGTATGACCTGGAAGTTTTATGCTAGGAAATGCTGGCAGCCTTCCTCATCCCTCTGGGCAGGCAGGGAATAGCTTACTGGCGAGGGGCTGTGTACTGGGATGCCCGAGTTGCACATAACCACAGAAACGAGGAACTCTGCTACCACCTATTCTGAAAAATCATGTGGTAATTATAAGTATTAGGAGAGGAAAAGTCTCCCCCTGGTGGGAAAAGGTTTTTCTGCCATGAAATTAAATGAAAGCCGTTGCGGTCATCAACATGCAAAAGCTGCAACAGTGATGGTCCAAGAATTGGAATTTGTGGGCTTCATGGCTGTACAGTATATATTCAACTAAATCCTTGATGTTCTACTGTCAATAAGTACCTTGAAAATTAAAAGATGTGATATCTTCCTATAAACTCTGCTTCAGTGGGAGCTCAGTTTTTTCATGCTGTATTACTTACTTGCAGCCTCGTTTTCCAACTACTTAATGTATTTATTACTTTCAAATCACTTGAATTTATTACTATACCTGAAGAATATTCTTTCTTTCTTTGAGAATACATAAAAATATTAATATGTTGGGCTTTTACTAATCTTGGTCATTTTGTTGTTTTGTTTTTTTTTCTTTTCTTTTAACAGCACGTATGTTCCAGTTCCACGGAAAATCAAAGTCAAAAAAGAAAAGGTGAGCAATGCTGGTCTGTTAATTTGTTCTGCTGATTAATTTGTTCTGCTGATGCAGTGTGGTTCTTTTGCCTCTGTGGGAGACTGCAAGAATCCAAGGAATTCCTTGACATCATAAAAACTGCACTCAAAATGCACACCCTTTACAAGGCTAAAGGTTGAGCTCCTATGTGCCGTTCAGGGCATTGGTCATTCACTAAATAATTGAAGTCAGGAAGAAACTGTTCTTGTGACTTTGTCATTGCGTAACCGCAGTTTTGAAGGTTGCATTGCTTCCTCTGGTACTGCTCAGGGAGATTTAAGGCGCTCCACTGGTGAGTGGTGCTCACTCTCCACAGCAGTTGTTCTGCTCCCTCCCATTGCAGTCTTTTAGATGTAAGGACATTCTGAGCTGTGGAAAACCTTTGCTGCTTTTTAAAAATGATTTGACTATTTGATCACCAAGGATGCTTCTTATTCCTGGGTAAGTTCCTTGGAATAAGGAACTAAGTGAACTCTGAACAAATAAAGTCATGAGTTTTCCAGTCAGTGAAGAACTCATGATGATAGTATCAGTGGCTCTTGGGGAAGGACCACAGGCCACAGCTGTAATAAATGTCTGTATATGAGTAAGCAAGCCTGGAGACTGGGTTCAGGCCACATCCAGGCTGTTTTTGTCCCAGGTGCATTAATACTCCTCCAGACAATGTTCAAGCAAAATTTGGAGGACTGCAGAAACAAGGGAACATTACGTGTTTTTCACAGGGACAGAACTGAGTAATGTGGATGTAATCTCTGCCATGCCACTTGCCTCAAGGCTAAAGAAATCCTTTTGACCCATTTTACTTCACAGCATGGGTGTACAGAGGGCAATCAGTCAGTGAACATCACTTTCCTGAGAAAGCCAAAGAAAGATGGACAAACCCGGTGCCCACCCTACAGCAGTCAGAAGAGGCTCTAGCTCATGCAGCATCCAGACTCATTTCCAGAGTATGCTGTGGTTTAATAGGCATATCCTACTGCTGGAGACAGAGCAGGATGGCCATTCCCATGTTGGACATCTAGCCACCATGCAAAGTCTTTTGTTGTTATAGCTGCATGTTATAACATAACCAAGGCAGGCTGTGTAGGGAGAGGTTAAAGATGTTTCATCTTCCACGGACCTTCCAGCAAAACGAAGGTCTCATTCTCTCAGTTTTTGAAAAGGGTTATTTTCAGAGGAGCTCAGGCTCCTAGTATCTCAAGGGCTGGTACAGTATGATGTCAGTCCAAGAGCATTAAAATCACAGATTGAAGCACATTCTTCATTCAGCAGGCCAGGTTTCGCCAAAGGCTTCAGCTGAGACCTTAAACCAGTAGCAGTTTATATCGCCGTGTTTCAATCGTGGGCCTCTGTGGGGTACTAAATAATCACTCAGCTCATCCCTACCTGTGGTGATGGACACATTAACCTCTGCAGAACCCTTGTGAGATATGCTATGGCAGGTTGTTAAACCGATGTCACAACTGCATAGCACCAGCCTGGGGTATGGCTGGAGGTATGCAACGGCTTCCCAAGCAGGGAGACAAGAATCTTGTATTTCCTCCCGCACAGTGCAATGCAAAACACCCCGTGAGAAGCGATTACACACAGATAAAATATCAGCAATTAACCTCTGACTCTGTAAAAGAAAAATCCCTGCAGCTAACCAGATAGCACTGAAACGCTGTCACTCTAATTACGAACACAGCATGGAGGGAAAAGCGTCTCTGCCTGATTCAGAAAAGAGGGTTGAAACCAAGGACTACCACCAGTCCTTGGATTCACTGTTCAGTCATGTCTGATCTTAAGTGCAGTTTCCATTAGAAGTCCCCATAGTTTCCCCAGGAGATAACCAAACGTGATGTACGTCTTGCTTAAAAATAAATAAATCAAATCAAAAAATAACAAAAAAATAGCATTTTGAGAAATAGGAGAAATGTAGCTGACACACCCTGATAGGGTTCCTGATAGTTTATACCTGACCTCCAGGTTTTCTTAGACCGGGAAATCTAGAGAGGCCAGGACATGGTTGGCATACTGTGCAGAAGATTCAGTTCCTTGTACATTTCCCCCCTAAATCCAGCATGACATTGTACATTTCCCTTGCTCAGGCCTCAGACTCCCCAAAGCTCACCTATGCTACCAGCAGGGCACTAAAGGGAGGGCTGGATGCCTAATTTCCTTCTCACTTGCACAATCTCGTACCCATTGTTTTCAGGATGAATCACTTAGATTTATGGTAGCATGATCAGGTGGGGTGTTGAGTCTGAGGAAGTTGTGCGTAATTGCACATAGTAAATATTATTAAATGTATTTTAACTACAGGACTGTACAGTTCCTTTTCACTTGACCTCAGGGAATACCTAATATGCCTTTCTTCTCCACTGCCCTCCCACGGTGTCTGTTAGGGATGAAATGCTGCAGTTGTGTTTTTTTTTTTTTTTTCCTAGGGTGTTTTACTAATGAATCCATCTCTCCAATTTTTCCTAGATCCTGGTTTACAATCCATCTTTTATCAAATATGTCTATGAAAACTGGCTCCAGAATCATGGGAGATACCCTTCCACAGGCCTTCTTTCTGTAATATTTGCACTCCACGTATGTGACGAGGTAAAGTCTGGCTATGTTTGGATATACGGGTATCAAATGAGGATGCTGGGACACAGATGCACACTGAGGTGCCGGGAACATGCCCTGGCCACTCAGCCTTTATTTGCTATCTTCTCTCCCATTCATTTCTTCAGACAGATGCAGAGTCCTCAGTAACATTCAGATATGCTTAAGTGACAGCGACCAATTTTTTTAATGTCTGTGAGTAGTAGGGCTTAAGATGTGTTTCAGAGAAATTTAATTAAACATAAAGAATGGAATTCCATTTGGAATTAAAAGACATCTAAATATGGACTGTATCTGTGTCTGCATTAGTTGTCTCTGTGCCCATCTCATCAGAGGAAGCCCAGAGTATATTCTCTCTGACTAGGCTCCTAGAGGCATTGGCATTGCCCTGGGCATGCCCTCTACCTCCAGCTGTCACTCCAGGAGAGTGAGAATCCTGTGTGACATCTGCTCACCTTCAGCAGGTGTCTTGACTACCCAAGGACATCTCAAATGGCTCTTACGTTTAGGCAACTACATTGAGGTCTTACCTATGTGGTCAGTGGAGTCCAGAGGCTAATTCCAACCACTTGGCAAGGCATTTGGGGAGCGGCACTGCTCACTGAGCTCAAGGACTGTGCAGTCTGGATCTCCACTGACTGTAGTGGATGCTCAAGCACCTCCATTTGGATATCTAAATCTTAAACATAATCCCACCTGAAGAACTTTGTCTACCAGCTCTTGAAATAGCCAGTTTGGAGAATACAAATGATTTATTTTCAAATCCTTCTCTGTTCCCAAGCTTGTGGGTTTATACAGTAGGTTATGGTAAATGCCTCTGTTGCAGGAGTTACTTGAAGAAATTCCCTCGCTAGGGTAATGTGCGGTGCACCTAGGAGATCAGAGACTTAGCTAGTTAGAGTAAGGCCATTTCAGCTCTACAAAATACCTCAAGCATGGGCTTGTTAGGATGGGGGAGAAAAATCACAATGCTGGCAAAATTCCTGGTCTGGACACAGCTCTGCTGTTAAAAGAGAGCTTTTGTCTCCCTGGCCTGTGTTGCTTGGAGAGGATGATGCAAGTATGCCAACAGAAATACTCCTGATGACACTGGCAGAAACTGTACCGTAGTCAAGGCAGATAGGATGGGGAGCTTGGGTGGAGCCTGGTTTCTGTCGAGCAGGCAAGGAGCAAGCCTTTGACATCATCAGAAATAATTTAAAGACAGCTCGTAATTGGGTGGGTCCAGGAGTTGCGTAGGTTAGGGTGTTTGTTCTGTGATCCATTCATCCCATCAAAGCCAGCCCTATAGCCACACCCAGTTTAAATAAATGTCAACCACGAATTTTTGAATTTATTACCAGAGGAGACAGGCATAGCCATTGGTAAATGAGCAGCTGGGAGTGGAGAGGCTGTAGGAGTACACACACACGAAGAACACGATTCCCGTCTGCCTCTGATCTCATGGAAGTAACTGCACGTGCCATAAAATGAAGTATCTAAATAGGGCTTGACGCAGGTCATTATTTGGAAGTCTAGGAACAAAACCAAAGATTTTTCTACTCTTTGTGGCCTTAATCTGATAAAGAGGAGATTCCCAACCTAGGTCACTGACCTCCTGAGGTCAAACATCATGCTTAGGGAACAGGAATGTGTTTTCCATATTACTAAACAAAAAGTCATGGATAGGAATTTCCTCTTCTGTCTGGGTGCAGGTGTGGTAGTGGCCTCAGCATAGCTTAGGGTGTGTTGTTCCTTCATCGTGATGTTCCTTGGGCCATTATTCTGTGATTGTATCATGTCAGGCAGTAGAATAATTTCTTACAGCACTGAGGTCCTCAAGTGGTACTGCCTATAGATATACTGACAACCAAGAGAAAATTTTCTGCATTTTAGATGAAGACCAATTCCTTTCCAGACCATAACAGTAGTTCTCTCTTACTTCCTAGGTGAATGTGTATGGTTTTGGAGCAGACAGCAAAGGACACTGGCATCACTACTGGGAAAACAACGCTTTAGCTGGGGCTTTCCGGCAGACAGGTGTCCATGATGGGGATTTTGAGTTCAATATAACTTTGACTCTTGCCTCCATTGAAAAAGTAAAATTTTTCAAGGGCAGATGACCCTGGCCACAGGGACAAGTAGGGGCTGCAATTTCCAACATGCAGCAGAACAAAGCTCAGTGAAGATGATCTGGATGCCAGCTGCGTTTGAAAGTGTGAATCTGTGGTGGATTCGGAGCGTCTCGCTGCTGCAATGCTGACTGCAGGGAGCTCGGCCAAGGACCAGCTTCCACGCTGCACTTGATTTCCTGTCTACAGATAGCTGGGAACTACCAATCAGTTGTGGGAATAGATGACATGCTGAATCACTGCTTAGGCTCTACGACTTGGTTCCTGAATTACTGATGAAAGACCTGCCTGTTGCAATTAGGAGAAACTTGGGCACAGGGACTGCTGTTTGTGTGCCCATTCCTTCCTTGAGTAAAGCAGGAAATCCTTGAAGAACAGTGTAAATGTCTTCTGGGATTTGACACCCACTAGGGTAGCTCTGAACATCACAGTAAGGATTACCTCAAAGAAATTAATTCACTTCTGCTGTTAATCTTCTTTTTGAACCATCTCTTTGGTTTCCTCTGTTACTTCTGGTTTCATGCCCTATTAAGCAAAAATGCTATGAAGTTGCCTGGAGTAGTAACTATTTCTACCATTGCCTCATTCTGCATTGATGGTATCCAGAAAATATGGATCAAATCACCTGTGATCATGTATTGTTTGTTATTGCTTCCTACACAGCCATAATAAGAGAAAAAAAACAAAACTGAAAATTCCAGAAAAAAAAAAAAGAAAAAGAAAAAAAAAAGAAAAAGAAAAAAAAAAAGAAAAAAAGGCCTTTTTAGCCACTTCTTGTCTTGTTTGGTTATATATAGCTTTTTATTTTTTATTTTTTGGTCAAAATTACTCCAGAATGCTTTTTTTTATTTAATCAGTTTAAGGTTGGAAAGTGGACTATTTTTTCTTTCAGTCGTTTACATGTGCCTTTTATAGTTGTGCAACAGATGTGATTTTTTTTAAAGGTGACAAACCCTAAACTATTTTATTTTTATTTTTTTTATAAGGGGGGAGAGGGGGATTAACCAAAGTGTAGCCTCCATATGGTATACTTTTGTAGTCAAAACTAAGAATAACAGCTCCTATATTGTATTTGAGCAAACACAAACAAGGCTAATTTTTGAAGGTAGCTTTTACCTTTTTTTTTTTATGGGATAATATCCAAATGTTCCAAGGAAACTTTTCCTCTTATTTTTTTACAAATTTAGAAAGCGTTATCTCTTTACCGTGTCTCTATTTGAAATGGAAGAAATATCATGGGTTGAAATATAAGATAGTGATGCAATAGTGATGAATCTTTTGCACAGTAGCAGCATCTATGAAGACACAATCTACGCAAGCTTATCCTACAGTGTAAGCCTTTAAGCTGTGCACAGCTCTGGAAGAATGAGTGTATTATTGTCAGTACTTCAGGGCAGTGAGAGGAGGGAAGTGACAGTGGAGATTTTACATCCACAGATTTTGCTGGAATCAATATATTTAATCCTCGAGGGAGAGAAATTATGAAATGAAGAACAAAGTTCAGGTAGTGAAGAGTGTGAAACAGTGTTTTTTACTTCCCAATATTGTGAAAATAGGATTCATGGATTATTGACCAATTTTCAGCTCTGGTGAAGCCAGAGTTCTTGCCACAGACTTCAAGGGACTTTAGATCAGGCCTGGGAAAAAAGTGGCATATATCATTTTTAACAGATTACGGTGATTGGGGTTTGTGGTAATTTACAAACCATCATCTAAATGACCCGTTTTTCATGCACCAGTTGGGACGTCATGTCCAAGCCGATGGGTATTTTGATGTGAGCTCAGTGAAAGCCTAGCCCTTCAACCAGTAGTATGCTTCAGTCCAAGATTTGTCCCGTTGGCCAGTTGTTAATAGTGAGCTCCCCTCCAAGACAGCAATTCGTGGCAGAATGATGCAATCAGCTGGAATATACCTGTTTGACCAAATGGACTGCTTTACCCACACGAATATTATTGGACTCAGAGCATAAAAAGAGCCAAGGATGCCAAATGTCTGTGTGAGGAACTGAACTCTCTTTCATGTACACATGTAATCCTTCAGCTTAGCAATATGGAAAGAGTGGCATTTTCAAATCTTCATGATGAAACCAGTTCATGTCAAGAAGCCCTTTCCCAGCACAGTGGCCATCAGAACTACCCACCTGCATGCCACAGGTGGAGCAAATTCAACGGGCATACTGTCTTCTAAAAGCCCTTTGTAACAAAAAAAAAAAAAAAAAAAAAAGTAACATTTCTACCTGAACCATGTTTGTTTGTTTCTTTTAAGCATTCCCACTGTTTAAATTGTTGTTACTCAATATGTTTCTAGCAAGATGTCATGCTAATATGACTCAAGGAAAGCAACTTTAAGAGGAAAAAAATTTCCAGGGAAGAATCCAACAGTATCTTCACCCTGTGACTGGATTTTGGAGATACTTTTTTGCATCATGAGCTTCAAATATTTTAATTTCTTTTCTTATAGATGGATGCGAGTAACAGGAACATTTCATTGCTATTTCAGTCATTTTTAGAAAGATGTAGAAGAACACTCATGGCGTTTTGATACCCATTTCCTGTTGATTTTTTGTTACAGGTGGCAGCTTGCGATCAAGGAAAATGTTATAAAAATCAATTATCTTCTAGAGTGTGTTGTTTTGAAAGTTTCCTGTTGCTGTCCAAATTAAATTTCCAGTTTTTCCCTGGATATTCTGCCTCTGACAGCACATGCAAAACATCTTGGCTCATACTATTCTGGACAGATTTAGTGTCTTCATCGTGGGACAAGCTGCAATTTCCATTTTTCTTGCCAACAGCAAGTAGTAACTGTGTAACACTGATGTCCATTTTTTCAGAGCAGGAGGACAGCAGAGGGTGGACCTTTCTAGCTGTAGGATGAGGGGTAGTCTGCACCATCACATTTCCAAGGAACTTTTCCTAGAGTCCTTTAGGTGACTGACTGCTGATGATTCAAATGCCTTCAGAATAAGGAGGTACCAACAGATGATGCTGGAGGAAGAATTCACTCCCACTGCCAGTGTTGAAGACTGTCTGCCTTCCTGCTATAAACTTTGTTGTTCTATTTTGCTTGAAAGAGCAACAAAGGAAAACATTTAGCAACATGTCAAAGCTTCAAACTTTTGAACTGTGTTTGCCACCCCTGAAAAGTCTCTGGAGCACTCCTTGAGTGTCTGTTGTGTTTTTAACCAAAGCCAAATTTCTTGAGCACTTTTTTTCTCCCATGAACAGATTTTCTTCCTATTTTTCTTTGACTACATGATTGATTATGATAATCACTTTTTGTTGTTTTGGTTTGGTTTGTTTTCTGTGATGGTGGGGAGTCTCACTCAATCATTCTTTGACATTTTATTTATTTAATTTTTCAGTATAATATGAATCAAAATAAATTTTTTATTGTAATCAAATCAAAGGTGTTTTTCTCTGTCCACACGTCATTCTTCTTCCCACAGTATTTCTATTAGCTCCTAGAGCCTCATGTGACACATAACATTGCAATGAAGCATTGTCCCACCTTCACTCTCATGACACACTTTCCCCTTCCACCCCCCATAATGAAGGAAACCACCACAATCATTTTTACAAATCATTCTTCACTCCCAGAGTAAAGTTTAAAATAACAAAACTTCAAATAACTTGAAGTGAAGAGCCCCAAGTTCTTCTGCAGATTTAGAAATTCCATTTCCAATCCTAAATCCCATGCAATGGCTTCCTAACCTGCAAGAAGATGCATTTGGGTGTCTAACTCTGATTTGTGGGTAAAGCTCACTTCTCAACCTTCTTTGGGTATCTTTGGATCTTTTTTTTCTAGCTGATCCCAGTCCTACTGCTACTTCCAAGAACTCTCTCATTAGCCACCTGGTCCATCCTCTCCAACTAATACTTTCTTTCATTACTGTTATTCAAACTTCATTGTTATTGGGTGCTTTGAAACAAGAAATGTAATAGTAAAGCTATCCCGGTAGGAGGAGATATGATGAAAGACTCGTTACAATTGGGTTGTGGGAATGTTGACGTGAACTTTTGTGAGAAAAAAGAAGGTACTCCTCCTCTTCTTCCTCTCTTTAAGGAAAGACATTTTCCTTGTCATGTTTTGAGCCATGCATGCTCTGACAGGAGGGCTCTAGGAGTGCCCGCCAGAGGGATCACATCCCTTAGATGACAACAGCAGAGGAACACATGCTTCAGACAGACAGAAAGCT
Source organism: Anser anser (assembly GCF_964211835.1). Lineage (NCBI taxonomy): Eukaryota > Metazoa > Chordata > Aves > Anseriformes > Anatidae > Anser > Anser anser. Next base: position 8,114,150 of record NC_139721.1, read on the forward strand.
TGTGGTCACAGGCCTCATGCTGCTCAGCTTGTGGCAGGTCTAGACCTCTCTGGAGAAAACTAAAATTTGTATGACTGGTCTGCTAATGGATCTACGATGTACTTAGGTTATATACTAGGCAAAATAAGATAGATTCGGAAATCAGCAACATACGAGGTGACTTGACTCACCTGTCCTCCAGGACTGACAGGCCTGTATTCATGGATGGCCTAGACTGCCCTTCAGAAGAAGGCCATCTAGGAGTTTGACACCTTTGACATTACAAATACCTGCACCTCCTCATCTGCATGACCTTCACTTGGGGCACTCCACCGTAACTATTTCTTGTGGACCTCATAAGCTGTTCGGTTTCCTTATGGGCAATTTCCGTTCATTGTTTAAGGGAGTGAGTGGAGTACAGGTTTAGCAGTGAAATCGATGCAAAGTCCTGCCCCCTGAAATTCAGTCAACCTGTTTGCTTTGTGGTAGGAGCTCAAGAAGTCATCACAGGGCAGCTTCTGTTCAGATATAGGCAATAGTCTGATGGTCACAGTAAGAGATGTTCTCCAGTGGGATCTTCAGAGCACCAAGTTCCCAGGAGTTGCTTCACATTTTGTTTTTCAACCCAGGCTCTAAATGTACCACACCAGTGAGATACTAGCCACCGTTAGTGGATACAGACCAGACACTACCACACTTGTTGAAATGAGTGGGAAGTGGAGTCACAGCACCCCGAGGGAAGGTGTGGCTATACCAGAAACTTCAGGCCTGGTTTCTACCCAGAGCTTCTATAACTAGGCTGAGGGCTAACCTGAGCTGGCTATCAAATTGGACTGTCCTTCACAGAGGCTCTGTACCTTCCTACCTGTCACCGTTTAGAGGAAATACAAAGAATTTGCTCTTCTATCATTCTCAGCAAAGCAAAATAACACTGTGGAACAACTTGCTCTTCAAAACCATTTTGCACTTTACTTCATGTCCACACAAAAGTACACTGAAAAGCAGTTTCCAGGTCTAAAGTGATTTTGTCAGGAAGGTAATTTGCATAAAATTACAATCTAAAGACCTCAGGGAGCAGTAAGATATTCAGCAGCAACAATAGCAACATCCAGACAGATGGACCAACCACAGGACTTGGACAAAGGACTTTGCTTATACAATCAACTAAAGAAACAAGTATCCACAAGGGGACAATATGGCTTCAGTTCATGGCATGGGTTTCTCTGATGGCTCACATTCAGGATAGCAATTAAATTCAACAGATGAAAAGGCAAGGAGTCCCTAGCCACCTTTAAAATCTCTGTTTGCACTTGTCTTTCCTACAGACTTTGAGTGAGCAGATCTCATTACATTTTGTTATCTTCAGGCAATGTGATCTAAAACATGGTTCACACAGTTGAAAGTTCTCCAAGGTTAGATTCTTTTATGCAGAGGTAAGTCTCTGTGTTTTCAGATTGATTTTCTCCTATAGAAATAGCATGTTTTTTATCCCTACGTTTCTAGGGCAAATTTGGCTGGCAGATTATAAATATACAGGAATTTGGCTAGACCTGTGACTCTAACACTCCTACTAAGACAGAACATTTCCCAAAACTGTTACTTTTTCCACTTAATCAGATACTCCAGTGTTACACAGCAGGCCAATAGCTGCACTCTCAGCTGCCTCGCTGGCCGCCCAAATGCTAGATCAGTAAGAAAAGCACCCTGGTCTATGCAACACCATGATGTTCCTCCAAAGATGCCCCAACCAAGCCCCCATATCAAGTGTTACATCAAGGAACCCCTTATAGCAGTTTCTGTGTTTGGTGTAATACATCCTCATGCTCAGATATCAGAGGGTGTATAAGGGTGAGCCAGGTCCCCAAGAAGCTGACGCAACACCAAGTTTCTGGTACCAAGTGTAGTGGTGGAGTCACAGGCACGGTCATGGGCATGACTGATGACGAGTGGTTCATCACTGGGGACTTTGGACAGTTATCCATGGAGAGAAGTTCTGCAGGATGACAGGCTTTGCTATTTGAGGTTTGATTTGTATAGGCAGATGTGGAAATAAACAGAAGCAAAGGTCAAGATAAGCTAAATAAAAATAAAGTCAGTAGATCTTTAGAAAACCACTGGAAACAAAAGTGTTTTCATCGTTTGTTTGGTCAGCCAAAGTAGGTGGTACAAAACTTGGTACAAACCTGTACCAAGCTAACTCAGTTACTAGTTGTTCCCAACTACTTATTCCACAGATAACCCACTGGAATGAGGTGAAGTAACTACTCTCCACTAGCAAGGATGACATGATCCAAACTGAAAAAAACTAGGAGTTTCACCAGGAGGAGTGCAGCTGGAAGCACTTTGTATGTTCTTGCTGAAGCGCCTCTGAACTTGCGGTGAAATCAATGGAGCCTGTTTGATTCTTGGAATAATTTTTAAACCACCATTTCTGACAGCCAGGGGTGATGACAAATCACTGATTATTGTGGCTGTGCATGGTGTTTGCTTCTGTACCTGTATTAGTACAACACCTCCTTCCCCAAAGGCGTGTGCCAGCCCACCAGTCATAGTCTCCTCCATGGTGGTTCCATGGCTTGCAAGGCTGGCACACAGCTACAGGACTTTACAGCTCAGCAGAGAGATCCAGCAGACATAAGTAAACAAAGCCAGAATGATGTTTTTATTTCCTATAATAAGCAAAAGAACGGGAAACGTCAGCATGCATGCAGATTAATGGGTCTCCAAGCAGTGAGATGTGATTAACTCACTTCAGTCAGAGCTGGGGATCTCAGCACCTCATTAGCTCTTTCATTAATGGTTACAGCTAATATCTGATTAGTGTCTCAGCTTAGCCAGTAATGAGTTCTCCATCTTAATGGAGAAGGAGTTTTCCACTGGGTGACGGTGAAAGAGAAAGAGGAAAGGAGCCCTCTGATTACCGTGCTCATGGGGCATCCCAATGTTGTCTTCACCGACACATCTGTCCTCCCTTTGCCTGTGTAATAACGTGTGTGTGTAGTGCCAAGAGCACACAGCAAGCCTGAGGGAGAGGATCCAGTTCTGGTCCCTGAAAAAGAAATCAGCCCAAGCTGAAGGACAGTAGGAGGGGCAGTGTCAGCAGGTACCATGCTCCTCCCTGGGCTGATGAGGGGCCGTAAGTGACCGGTGATGCACAGAGAAGGACAAAGAAACACTGGATAGAGATGTGAAGCAACAGCTGCTTTCATACGGAGCGTTTCACCCAGTGATTTTAATAATTTCCCCACTAGAGAGTGCTGTTTTCCTGTTCCCAGGAGTTATCGGGCGGTTCCTGGAGCACACAGCTCCCTTGTACCAGCGTGTCGTATCATAGGCTCAGAGCCTGCTCCCTCCTGATGCTACGACTGCATTTACACATCTGTAAGGCTTAAGATTTATTTACTAGATCTGCCTGTTCTGCTCCCTGGATGAGGCCTCTCTGAGAGCTGAATGCAGGATCCCACTGGCAATGAAACAGATAGGGGAACATCAGGTGGGAGAGGTCCTGCAAGGCTTCGCACCGTGAGGGTTTATGTCAGTGCTGCTATTCATGCAGCTTTTCTTTTGTGCTTTCAGAGGGAACAACACACTCAGCTGTGCATTTGTTGTCTTTTGTACTGACCCTTTAGAAATGGTTGTCACTGCAAAAAAAAGGATATTTTTTTCCTTTGAAACTTAATTCCCTGACCAGGGACAAATATTTGGCATGCCTGGCTATGTGGCATTGCTCAAATCTTTTTAGTTGGGGATGTAAAAGGCTGCAGTGGTAGCAAATTAAAATGTCCTTTGTGGACCATAAATGCAGGTCACTGTTCTAACAGGACTTGCATGTTACGCTACCAATATAATCAACTTGTGTAGTTTGGGACTTTTTTTTTTTTTTTTTTTTTTTGTTCTCAGCCACAGGACCCAGATGTTAAATAAGAGGCAAATATATTGCGAAAAGCAATCAATGCCACAAATTAATTAGCTGGGTTTGGTGAAAGCAGAAGTCCCATCCGCCCGCGGACTGCCAGCAGCGTGTGTGCTCACCCCTCAGCCATGCCCCAGAGCTGAAGTATTTAAAGCCAGATTGGATGGGATTGGAGCAACCTCATTTGTGAGAGACGTCCCTGCCCATGGCAGAGAGGTTGGACGAGGTGATCTTTAAGGGTCCCTTCCAACCAAACCGCTCTATGATTCTGTGATTACAGCCCATAATAAAACTCACCAGCCTGGCTTGTGAATGCTCACTGTTGCCTTGCTCAGCTTTCATTTGTTTTCAGAGATGTGGCAGCTCATCCTCACTTGTAGCAGGCAGCCCCTGAGTACCAAAATCCCAGAGCAGGTAGGGAGAGGATCTGCTGAGCTTTTGTAGTGGTGGGACTTTTCCCTTCTGAGTATATTGAGAATAATCCTGCCCTGGGTAGGATTTGGGGGTAGTTGGGGTGTGTTATGGTGACTCTGCTCACCTACACTTGGAAGAGTAAGGATATATTTTTTGCCCAATGCTTCCTTCACGAAAATAGAAAGAGCAGTAAGACTCAGACCAACAATTCTAGACCCTGAATAGTCCCAAATTAATTCCTGTGACTACGTCAGCACTGCTGATGCCTGGTGTCCTGGATGCAGTCTCACCTGCACTGCTGAGGACTTGTTCTCTCCAGCTGACTGACCCTGCCCGCACTGCTTAGCACTGAACCTTGCATCTCCTGTATGCCTCAAGTGTTGTACCTATGACCTAAAAAGGAATTATCACCAAAAACTTATGTAAGAGTATGAGGAAAAATGTCAGAGTGTTGCATCAGCCTGACCAGAGTGGGATTTCTATGGCAAAAAGCTGAATGTTTATCCTGTGTTCCCAGAGGAGGCATGAAGGGAGTGCTGGAGAGTGCAAAGAGTACTCTGGCAGCTGGCATTTAACAGTGTGCATGTTTGGGGAGATGGTCATATATAGAAATACACAGAAATAAATTTAGGATATAATAAAGTATGTCAAGTACCATACTTGTGACTGAGGGCACAAGTGTACCATGGAGCACGTCTGTACAACTGAATGTCTTAAAAATGCCGGGCAGCCTTATCCATGCCATCAGCATTTGTCTGTTGATTTGCAAGGCTGGAACTGTGTCTGGGCAGGCTGCCTGTCCAGGAGTGGAAAGGTTCTGGTGAACCAGCTGCAGTTGCAGAGTTTTTAACAGAAGTCAGAAAGACATCAGCAGAGTCCCTGGCATCTAGCTGTTTCGAAAGAGATGGGATTTTGCAGAAAGTACAGAAATGTTAATGTTCTTACAGCAGCAGAATTTGCCCCAAGGATGATACAGCTTTAACTCTTTCAGGTATTTGCTTCTTTTGGTTACAGCCCCCTTCAGACCCTCCTCTCCTGTGCAATCATACAAGACACCCAAACCAACCCTTAACCTAAACCAACTCATCAGCTCTGCAAGCCTGCTTTGTGCAGAGATGTTATTACACAGCATGTTATTAGTTGGCCAACTTCTCAGTGGATGTACATCAGCTCTTCTTCCCAGAGGTCAAAGCAATCACATCAATTCACACCAGTAAAACTCATATCACTTATATGACATGCAGAAGGGTCACAGGTGGTCCCTAAAATGATAGAGGAAATAATGTATTTCCTCCTTGTTGCTACAGCAGGACATCCAGGAGTTTCAGTAATGTAGACTTACATGCATTTATGCATGTCAAATGTCCACCTCGCCTTTGCTTTTGGATTTTTTTAATATGTTGTCCTAGTCTTGGTTTTCTCTCTTCCAAAATTTTAGGAGCTGTGGAAGACTTTTAAAAGCTAGAGAAAAATCAAAAGCACCTGCTTTTACAATGTAGCAAAAAGCACAGAGGCAAAGTGAAAATTTTCCTTGGAAAAATTAATCATTTCTGAAGTCCCATTCCCTTTTGAAAGAATCCTCAGCTATGAAGGAAGAGTACAGCAAGGCTGCTTTAGCACAGGTTGCAGAGATTTCACGCTACAATAAGTCATTCTTGCCCTGCACATCAGGCATTAACCATTACCCAGACCAGATATCTAATCCTTACCTTGAGTGGACTGTGTCATGCTCACAGTTACAGATCCTTAGACCTGATACAGCATGTGAAAACTTTGCTTTCAAGAAGCCCTCACCCCACAGTGCAAACCTTGCTATTGAAAATTTGTATCGACAGCTCCATTGACATCAATCTAAAGCTGCTTATGTGAAGTTGGTCTGATCCTGTGTTGGCCTGAATTCAGTTTAGGACACGACACGGACTACTGAAGTCACTGGGAAATCTTTCCATTTTCCTTAGCGGGTATGGATTAGCACTGGAGGCGGTGTCTGTGCCAGCAAACAGAACAAGTCACGGACTTTACCCTGACATCGGTGCTGCCAAACAGAGCACGGCTCCCATCCACCCAACCGGCTGCATTTAGCCCCATGTGCCAGGTACTGCCTGGTGGAGACGGTGCCTGGGCAGTGCCTTGCCTGGGCACGGTGCTGGCTGTCCCAAACCAGACCTGATTAAGCAGAAGGGACAACTTTGGGGCAGGGCTTCGGTCTGTGCTTTGTTTTATTTATAAGTATGGGCCCAACCTGAGACAGCACAAACCCAAATCCTGCCTAGGTGCTCCTGAGCATTAGGAAAAGTCACTCTGCAGCAGGCAGGTGAAGCCTCCCCAGTGTTTCTTGCCGTCACCAGCACCGTTCCTCCCCACACCACAGCAGGTGTCAGCCAGTTACTGTTAGCTTTGGCTCAGAGACAAGGTTTTGCATTTCTCCTCTTCTATACCAGCATGAGAGACGAAAATCAAAGCCCACGTGTGTTTGCTTTTCCACTGAAGAGTTGGACTGGAACAATAGAAAGTGATTTATGCTGGAAAATAATTGTAGAAAGAAAAAGACACCACAAACTCAGTTCCTACAAAACTGGGAGTGAGTAAGGGAAGGGATTTCGCAGGACACAGATCAGTGAAGCAGCTCATCCAGTTCAGAAGGCTGCCTGGTGTGGGTCTAGGTGCTGTACCAAAGGGCAGAAATGCTATTTCCTGCCTTTGTTCACTCACGTCTCCAGAAATGATGACTTCTCTTGGAAAAAAAAATTCTTTTCATAGCAGTTTTAGCTGTAGTGACAGCCCTAGACTGGTTTAGGGAATGGACCAGGAGAGAGCTCAAGCCCCCCATCTTACCCATGGCCCCAATTAACCCCATGGCCAGTACCAGCCTGACCTCAGGAGGAGGTGACAGGTCCCCCATCCCCTCCCCATATCTTCTCTTCGCCATCATCATGGTCAGCTCAGCCTGGCAGACCTGCAAGGTGACCTCATCCCCAACCATGGCTAGAGAGGAGGTAGTGACCTAAAAGCTGGAAAACATCCTGCTCCGTTCCTCTCCCTTGGCTCCACGCAGTAGCCTCAGGAAAGGCTCTTGCTCATCAGTTTGTTATCGATCCACATCACTTACAGCAGTTGTAATTGCAGAGATGGGAGCTGCAATTAGAGCAGAGTGAACTGCATAACCTGTTACTCTAAGGTGGTGGTTATGACCATAGGACACATATCTCTCACACACAAGTGGGCAGAAGTGTTCCAGAGACCACGGGGTCAGGAACAGGATGCTCAGCATCTGATTTTCACTTTGCAAATCATGCCTGGGCAGAGGCCACCCCGTTTTCCTCACCCCACACCTTAGCACACTGGTGTCCCACCTCAATTCTCCTGGCCTGCACAGAACTGAGAGATCCTTTGAACCGCTGAGGAAAGACAGAAAGCCTGGAGGGCAGGACTGAGAACCTCTGACACTCACATGGCATCTGAACAAGAAGAGCCTACTAACACAAAAAGACCCTGCCACACAGTGCACCTCACTAAGCCTGAGAAGACCTGGGCAGTCAGTGTATCCTGATGCTCCATGCTGGATAAAAGCTTAAACAGCAGGTTTTAACTCCAAAATCTTATTGAAAAACAACAGCAAAAGATTTATTATTATTATTTATTTAATTATTTACATATTTATTTTTAGAGCCCCAGCCGCTCTACTACTCTGGAGCTTATTTTTTCCCCTTCCCATCCAAGCAGAGCCAGAGCTGGTGGTGCAAGAGAGCAGGACTGTACTGCTGCAATTACAGCCAGGAAAGGGAGAGGCAAAAAATAGAGCAAGCCAAACATGCCCCTCTAAACAGCCAAGAGATGTCAGATTGGATCTCACATTTTGTGTAACTTCACCCTAAATAGTAAAGATGAGGCTGTGCAGCTAGCTGCACAACCGTAGCACTTGACACAAGTGCAAACAGCAGTGGACGGTACTTCTGAGGAACCCAAATCTCTTTTTCCTTGCTAAGTGTATGCTTGTGCACTCTGGCATGGCCATTCCAAGCACCTGTAGGGGCCAGCAATAACTAAACTGGAGTATGGTCGCAAACCTAATTAATGGATTACATCCTCCTGCTTCCAGCACACAAACCTCTCTGTGTCTTTATGGTCATGTCCCAGAAGGGTAAACAAGGACACATGACATATGTACAGCCCTGTTTATCCTGCCCCTGACCTGCATTTTGGTCCTGGTTCTAGTCTCCTCTCTGCTAAAAGCTAATGAAATTCCAACATGTGTTTGTTCTGATTCCCCACACACACTCCTGCTCCCGTTCCTGAGATGTCCTGAAAATAATTCTGTTAGCAGGAAAATAAACAGGACATTACTCTTGATGGCTTTCAATTGTATTTTCTCTTTCCCTGATGTCAGCCCCTGGCAGAGGCGGGGGGGAAGAGGAACTCAGGGCCATCAGAGAAGTTTTTCTGGCACAGACGAGCAACCTGTGTGCTGCCAAACTCTTTGCTATTGTACAGCGTGCACCCTGCTGCTTGCCTGGGACCTGAATAATAGAGCCTTACTGTGAAACTGTTAAAGAAAAAAATTGAAGTTGAGCACAGCGAAGGCGGGTCAAGCAGCAGTGTGAGCTGGGCCCAGCAAACGGGCATTTTTGCCTTCTGTGACAGCTAGTAGCGATGAACAAAGATGGATATTTTTAATGGTTGTTGTTTTTTGGCTTAGTATTGAGAAGTATTAATAGAGACTGAGCAGAAGACAAAGCCCAAACAAGACTTGGATCCTTTCAGACTCCGTTCACAAGGCAGCCTTTACCCCTAGAGACAGGTGGGGTTCCCTGGTGGCCCACGTCCCTGCTGACCACAGGTACCCCTGGGCTCAATTCACCATGGTCCATCGTCCGCACCCAGTCTGGGGCATCCCGGCTCCCACCAGCAGCAGAAGGACTTGCTCTGCACCACAGGTACATTCACACCATATCTTCAGGGGTTTCCCCCCCAGCCTGCAAGAGCTCAGGATGCACCAGCTAGCCATGAGAAGGGAGAAGCAGCTTGTGGGGCTGCTCAGCTGAACCCCTCATTGCGGTGAATATCACCACCTCCCTTCTCAGCCTTTTCTGCAGGTGGCAACCAGCATGCTTTCAGTTAAACCAAGTGGCAGGCTGCAATAAGAAGTGATATCAAGAACGGCAGTGAGGGAGAAAGAGTCTCCCCCTTCCTTTCCAGCCCAGACTTTGACCTAGACCATAAGCCTGGCCACAGTGTGCTGGGCCAAAGGCTCAGATGCCCCAGCATCCCATCTGACAGTTCTGGAGCACATGCTTAAGGAGCAAGTTTATTCCTCTTCTTTCAACTTCTGGCAGTCAACACACCGAGGAGGATATTATATTTCAATCTGTCCTGTCCTACGTGTATTCCCTTGGGGTTTTTTGACTCATCCATACTCCAGCATTGCAGGCATTGAAACAGGACTAAATTCTTCCCATCAATAGAGGGCAGTGCTGGCCTCATTGTCCCAGCACAGGACACGTGTTCCAAGAAGAGATAAAGTGTAATATTTGTTATTAAAGGTTGAGGTCTTTCTGGCACAGCTCTCTGTTTTGGTCTCCTAGTAAACCAACTTAAGAACTGCTGGGGTTACAAAAGGCAGGAGTTAATCAGTAACTCAGATATTTATCAACTGCACGTTTAACTATTTATTCCTCTCTTGTAATACCCACCTGTTTTTTATCTCCATTTAATGAGTAACTATTGGGAAGGGGATTAAATACACCTGTTCTCCCTACATATTGGGACTTTCGAGGGGTGGCCATTTTGATTCTAAGGAGCTGTATGCAAATTCGTCGACAGAGAAATGAAAACCCAAGTGTTTCAAGAGACAAAATAAATAAACCACCCCCTTAAAGATAAACCAGGTCCTCCTACAGCCTCATCTGGCACATTTCCAGCTTCGCTGCTGTTCTGCAGGCTTATTTCTCCATGTACACCCCAGCATGATTTTAGCCCTTGTAAGTTCTCTTAGCATCTCCTGTTGTCTATTCCTTCCCACCTGTTTTCATAGAACCACAGGAAAATAAAAAATGACACAGGAGGGATACTGGGAGTTCATTCCGTCCACGAATAAATCTTCCCTCTGCTCTGTCCCAGTGCTTCCATTTACTGGGAGAGGAGTAAGGAAGTAAATACATTTTGTTGTGCAGTACCCTATGGATTAGATACTTCTATAGGGGAAGGCTCAGGACTGCTGTTCCCAGTCTTGCCATTGCTACCTGTGGGAATGTGAGCAAGCCAACCACTGCCCGTTTGTGTGTAACCCGGAGTGTTGTGCCTGCCTCTTAGCACTGCAATGGTCAATCGGCTGAACAAGAACTGTTTTGACATCTATAAAAGGGTGTTATTAAGGCAATATAAACTATTGCTATCTTCTTATACAATTCTTCCTGTACAAGGGACACGCTGATCCCTCTGTGCCCCTTCCCACCCCGTCGCTCTGAATCCTTCTTCTGCTCCGTGCCTCCCCCAGCCCTCGCTGCGTTTGGTTGCTTTTCTCTGTGTGTGTTCAAAATACAGCCCTTAAAACGCCTCTTTTAGAGCTCATGGTGCCAAAGCTTTGTACGTTTTCATAATGCACTCTTCTCACTACTGATAATGACATGCTCTCTGAGGTTTAACTCCTCTTTGCTCAGCAGAAGCCCGGCAGCTGCTTTCTTTAAGTCACTTCCAGCTTCTCAGTTAGGGCTCTCTCTGCCCCCAGAGCCTCCACTCACCCACATCATCTCCAACAGAGAGGTCAGCTGTGAAGATGGGCATCCTTAAAGCAAAAGCCAGGGGCATAAAAGTAAAGAGGGCAGGAATATTTCTGCAGCCTTTGTTCCTGGTGGTGTTGGCTGAGCCTGAAAGCACACAGCTGGATGCCGACAGCCCAGGCAGAGGTTAAAGGAGTGGTACCATGAGAGGAAGGATGGATTGATGGACATATTCTTCCTGTAAACTGAAAATGCCTGACTACAGACAGCCAGAAACAAAAAACCTGTAACTCCACGGGACAAATTTTGTGGTTGCTTTTGAGAGAAGAGACTCTTTTGACTTGGCAATGTTGTTATTAACTTTTTGCTTCCTAGCATTGATTCTGAAATTCTCCTCTATCCCTGCAGCCTATGTTAAACACTAATTAAAACCACCTAGCACAAAAACAGCCCTAGGTTCAGAGTGCTATTTATTAAGCTCCTTAATGAGACAAGAGGAAGAAATATTTTTACGTTGTCAATTTTTATTAACACTGTCAGTTATATGCAGTCAGCCTTGCCAGCTGCCTAGGTGAGGAGGGCAAAGGTAAAGGGTAAACAAGAGGGAGAGATCTGAAAAAAAAAAAAAGGGGGTCAGTGATTTTCCATTTGGCATTTGCTGCAGGTAATAGTAGTAACTTGGTCACAGAGAAATAAAGAACAAGCAGGGCTCAGTGCTCTGCAGCACGAACAGAAATGCTCCACAGAATGTGCCCAGAAAACCTGTGACTGCAGTGAGAGGCTGATGGTGTTGCATGGCTTGGTCTGTCTGATATTGTCTCGTACTGAGCACCCAAATGCAGTGCAAAGCCATTTGTCAGGTGGAAGAGCTTTGCTCTTAGAAAAACCAAACTTCACATAAAAAGCCAAAGTCACCCCTGGCTGCAAAGTTTCTTCTGCACTTTCTGGGGATCACAGTAACCAGTCTTTTGCAGCAGCAAAATGCTCAACTATAAAATACTTTATTCTCTGCAGAGATACTGCCCAGGCATAAATGCTGTATGGGCTCTCCAAGGTGTTAAACATTAAGCTGTCTGCTACTTCTTTCATCATATATTTCCCAGAAGATCTGAATATCTTGGAGGTAAGAGACAGCAGTGAGTGTCTGCACATTTATCTGAGTGCAGCATTTTGTATACTTTTGACAGCGCCACACAGTTTCCTATAGAGCTGTACATTCTCTAATTATATACCCAGATGGCACCTCTCTGAATGGATGCATCCAGGCTTGAATCGGTAATTTCCTTCTTGTTTGCCTATGCCCAAAAGCATGCTGAAAGGCAGATCTATTGCCTTACCGTGGTGCAAGTGACTGCCTGCTGCTTTGGGCTGGTCCCTGGCAATGGAGGCATGGGAAATGCAAGACAGTGCCAAAGGCCAACAAGCACCCCTGGCAGTGGGCTGTGAGGTAGCTCACTGACCTGTTCAGGTCGGTCACCTCACTCCTGTGACAACAGAAGCATCTGTCATTTGGTGGCAGACGCTGAGGCTCCTGAGAAGTCCTTGGTGCCTGCTTACAGCCCCAGCACAGAGTGCTTGCAGCCCACTTCCCAGCTGGCTGCTACTGGTTGTTTAGCTGTGGAGGTTCCCAGGAGAAAATAAGAGGAGCAGGGCATGCAGGGGAGAACCTAGCCTGAGAGCACAGAGAAACTGCGGGCTGCAACTGTGAGAAAGAACCCTCCATGTACCCAGACCCATGTGGCATCAACCTTCCTGACAGCAGGGACAGGACAGTGGCACAGACACCAAAATGCTGCCCTATTCACTGATCGTTAACAAGCTAGTGATGCCTTTGTACAGGTCTATGTACATTCAGATAGAGCTTGTGCAATTGATTCACCTTTTCTCCTCAATTGCTGACTGATGTCATTATTTCTGGTGAGTACCTTCTGCCAAGTGACTGCAGGTGAGATAAGCACATATTGACTGACACATGTTGGAAAAAACTTCCTTTAGAGGCTGTGGTATTCCTTTTCCTGTGCTAGTGACCTGGAGGATGCTGTTAGCAGAGATAGGAGAGTGGATGAATAGCTGCAACAGCCAAGGGTCAAGATGGTATATTCCCTGTGTCTTAGTGTTCCACTTACCAAAAACATGTCCTTTCATCATAACCCATTCTGAAATCCCCTGGGAAGTGGTGTCTATGGCAAAATGAGTTGTTATGGGCACATATTGCCTGCAAATCAGGAAAGATGATCTGGTGTGTTTGGGAAGTTTTGCTTCATACTTTGCCTTACCTGAAAACAGGTGTTCTTTCCACCTGCATTTAAAGAAAAGGCATTCTCTTACAGAAAGAATGAGGGTAAAAAAAATAAAATTAAAAAAAAATGTGGAAACAAATCACACTCTGACCAATAGTCAATGTATTTGGGCAGAAAAACCTTATATGGCCTTAGATTTTAATTCTCAGAAACAATCAAGAAGGGAAAAGGGAGCACGAAAGAGAGCAGTTTATCAGAAGCAATGACGTGTTCAGAGCTAATGCAGGTAGGAACAGGCCAGGCAGCATTGTTCTGCTTTTAGCACTGATCACATGAAAGGTGTGTGTCCCAGGAAAGGGTATTGCCCATGCCAGTGAGACATGATGGACGTGCTTGCAGGGAAATACACTGATTTTAGAGAATCAGTTGCTGATTCATCACTGACTTTTTTTTATTGGTTTACAGTTTTACTTTATTTTCCCAACACTACACAGCTCAGCCTGGAGCTCATCAAGCATAGCAAGGTTTATAATCTGCTAACATTCAACTTTGCCCGTACTCTTCTCCTTGTTTCCTGTCCTGTGCTACTAATTATTGCTTTAGTTCTGGAGAGTTGAAACCAGACATGGGGAGAACTGGTCAATCAGGCAACAAGTTTCCAGTTCTTGCTAATGCCAAGCATGGAAATAGAACTTCAAAACTGTGAATTTACACCTCCAAGGTCTGTACCAGCACTCCAAGAGCTGGAGTCTGGAGATGACTGCTCCTGATAGTCATGTGAAGAATATTTCTAGGCCCAGTTTTTGTCCTCTTCCACAGATCCAAGCCACATTCCAAACCAATTCATGTGGTTTAAGCTAAAGTGAATTCTTAGCAGAAACTCAGGATTAGCTTTGCCTTGGACTCCAGGCACATTCTCAAAAGTCTAATATAATCTTAGTATTTGCACATATGCTGTCCTGTGGGCCTTGTGCAGAGCCCTCTATCCTTCAGATTCACTATAGTTTTTAGCACTGTTCCTATTTTGGGAGGTGCACAGGGGGAGTATGCCACTTACATGCACACACTTACACACGTACCAATGCACAGTACTTTCACACCACGTTTCTCAAGCCGTTGTTTCTTCTTTTGTGTTAGTATGAGGATAACTGCAAACATAGACCCAAAGAAAATCCAAAACTGGGGGTTTCTTGTCATATATATCCTCCATGGAAATTCTCTGAATTCCCAGGTGCCTTTCACTTTCTCTGATATGAATTTTTCTTCCTGAAAAACAATGTGCATCTCTTTCCCCTCCTGCCAAGTGGTTCCCACGAGTCTCTGTAGGTTCCTTTTTCCTTCTGTTTCAAAACTCTTGTACTTTCTTGGACTTCTGTGAGGGAACTTTCACCCCTTATAATGCCTTCCAGCAGGGAAATAAGGGAAAAGACAGGTGATCACACTACTTCATGTGTGGGTAGAATGAAGTCATCATCTCTGATGACTCACCTTACTCCTCTAGCTGAGATTAGACATTCTTTTGTCATCAGGGTTGGCTATGCAGAACAATGCTGATTTATATATCAGCTTCCTCATACCAGAACCATGCCTACAGTCTACGTGGTGCAAAATCATTGATGCCCAGAACAGCACACAATAACTCAGAGCTAAGAGATTAAGTTTGGATTATTCAAGCTATACACTCTCTGAAATCACTTTGGAAAATCCCGTCTTTGAATTCTGCAGGTCTGAGTTCAAAAGAGAAAAACAAAATGTCTGAGCACATGACAAACAAGAACAGAGGTGATGATCTTAAGAAAATGAGTCTGGCTTGGATACAGGCCTGTTAACCACAGGTACTACTAGCAAACAGAGGGTACCACCCTTTACATATGGACAGTAATACAATCTTCTCTTTTGCTATTATTTATGATATCCAAAGATGAAAGAAAAACTTGTATTTTGTTGTCTAAACATTCTTGCTATTAGAAGATAAGCATGAACGTACTTAGAATTTGAAAGGGAAATCCCCACTGTGGGTTCGCACCGAAGAACCACGGTTGATCACTTGGTAGAAAAACGGTTGAGCAGAACTGAAAAAGCTAAAACGTTCTGAGTGGCACCATCTTCATAGATCAGATCAGTGAGAGATACCATGAAACCTCAACATAGGCAATGGTTCCTGATGGATGGTAAATAGGAGCAGGATCTTGCTTTAGCAGCAGTCAGACTGAATATGGCAGAGAAGAGTAAAGTATTTCTGAAGAGAACGAGAAATTAGTAAAACATCATAGATCTGATTTTAGAAGGACTGAGGCTCACTGAGTTTGGGGTGGATCAGCTGTGATTCTCTGTACCAAGAAAATATGTTCTTTGCTTCTCCAAGATGAAGCTGTGCTTCATCCCCAAAGAGAGTATAACAAGATTATTGACACTCTGGACATGAAGGAGGAGGATTTGTCTTTTCTCACATTTCCAATTCTACTCCTTTGTATGCTGAAAGGAAAACAGACATTCTCTGGATGAAACTAATGTTATTACTACTCTTGCTGCTGGTCTGCACTAAAAATATTTCTTACTGAAAAGCAGAGGTCTTGTGTAAGTTGGGGTGGGAAATGTTCACCTTGTGAGTGACTGGATGTTACTGTAAGCCAGAAACAACATAAAGTTGAATAGTTGTCAGTGGAGCCCAGACTGAAGCCCAGGTTTTTTCTTTGCCATACAAGTGCCCAAACACATAACTGTAGCACCAAACCCATTGAAGAAGAGTTAATCTCACTAAAACCTAAGAAAGAATTGCATTAATTCAACTATCAGCACAAAATTCAGTGAGAACAACTTTGTATTAATGACTGATGCTTGAGGAGTTTGTTAGTTGCCCAGTGTTTCATTTTTTCTTTTTGTTTCTCTCCATTTTCTTTCCCTCTTTCTATTTATTTATTTATTTATTTATTTATTTATTTTTATGACTGAAGCATTGCAAGGCCCAGCTCAGATATGATCCCTGAGCAGACAAATCCTACCAATGACTGCATATTTGTCAGCAGCTTTAGTAGAAGCTGGTGTCAGAAAATACTGTTACACAGAAGTCTTATTTATCTTAAATACACAAGTACTTTCTATCTAAATAATGTCTGAAAAAGGCTTGTTGGAGAAGAAATGAACTTAACTGGGTTCTGGAGAGCATCCCTCTGAGACAACATTGCCAGTCCTGCTTTTGGATGCCTATTTTTCCCAAGACAGATGCAGACAATAACCCCTAGCTCCTTACAAAGTACTTTGCATACTCCTTCTATGTCTCTCCTCCAAAATGTCCTTCCAAGAGCACACAGGAAGATCTTTCAGAAAATATCTAGCTGAAGCATCTTTAATATACTCCACATTTCACTGACACACATATGAGAAATATAGTCCTCATCCACAGCACAATTCAGGAATCATTAGGATGCAAAGGTCTGTACATGTAGACTGGGATCCTGTAAAGGACCTATGAATATGGAGGAACAGATGCTTCAGGGAATTACCATATGAATCCATGGCATACACAATACCATATTAAAAATGCCATTTATGATGATTATGTCATTTTTGTTGAAACAAAATCTGCAGCAAATGGCTAGAATACTGCTATTCAAACCCCTAAGAAAAGCAGAGCTTCCCTAGCATCGGTTGCTGGAAGTCTGACCTTTTTGCAATGCAAATACTCTCTGGGAGGATAAGAGGTACAAAATATGGCTCCAAGTCTCAAAGTTTGCATCGAGAGTCCCAGCTAGGATTAATTAACATTCCTGCAAATTGGATTCCAGTGACAGAGAAATGTTTAACATTCAGTGCTGTAGGTTACCTGTGCTAGATGTTATCCAGCGAATGTCTGCCCTACAGCAGGCTTCCTTACGAGTTTCCTGGCAGCCATGCTGTTTTCATTGCTCCTAAGAGCTCACCCCCCGCAAAAAAACTGAAAAGCTGTGTCAGGAGAAGAAGAAATCCTTCTTCCCCATCCTTCTCTGTGTGTTTGCCTCGCATTCAGGTTCTCACAAGCCCATCACTTTTCCATCCTGCTCAGCAGCGCGTGCTGTGGGTACTGAGTGCAGCCGGGCAGGTCCTACAACCCCATGGAGCATCCTACTGAGCTCACCTGCGACCGGACAAGTAGCCTCTATGGACACCAAGCAGCACACTGAAAATGAAGTGGTGATGTGGAATCCTGGCTTTTTGCCCTCCTTGGCAAAGCTCCAAGAGACTTCAAGAGCATTTGTTTCTCTGCAGTGAGGCAAGAATGCAGCGTCTTATCTAGCTTCCTGCCAAATGTACGGCAAGAAGGTAAATTCCTAGAAGACATTTCAAAACCAATTTTCAAGTGTATATTTTCCAATCAACCCTACAGGATTTATTTGCTGAGAGCAATTGTTTGCCATTCAGTGCAACATTTTTTTCAGGCTCCAGTGCCTTGGCTCTCCCACTCAGGGACTCTGTCTCAGGTATTTTCCTCTTCAGAGCAGGTCGGGCCTCACCTGCTGAGGGCTGGGCTGCTCCCTGCAGGATGCCTTCAGACTGAATCCCAAGTACATTCCTGAAATACTTGTTGGGTGGATCAAACTTATTCTGGGGTCTGTCCTGCTTGAATATGTAAAGGATTCCAGTGTTATCTGGTATATCTGATAGGGCACTGGCCTATGCTCTCCTCTTGTACCTTATCTTTCCTCTCTACGATCAGCCAGAAAATGCTGGTGCTGCTGTTACTGAGGGTAATTCCTCCCTCCACTGCTCCCCAGGGTGAGACGTGTCCACCAACACAGGCTCCTAACACAGCTCACCACATGCAGTCTGCCAAGGTTTTATTAGCCAAGTCCCTTTCCCACAAGAACAAGCTGTAAATATTATTTTTTCTAATGAATACTCAATATCAATAATTTATTTCTTTGCAGAGTATAGGAGAAATTATCCTTTTGGGGGCGTGGTGGGGGAGAGGGGAGTTTGTTGGTATGCACACTGTGGGAAGTCTGCACATACTCAGCACCTGCAGCAGACTCAGGTACCGTGTGACTGTGATTGCAGCCTGCTAGTAACCTGGGAAATCTTTACTTTTCCTGGGAAAACATAGATGCAAATAAAGTAAAAATGCATCCTAAGAGGGGGCGATTAAAGAATTAGTCATTTCAGACAAAAGTATTGAGGGAAAAAAAAAAGAAAAACAACTGTTTTTTTTGGTTGTTTTTACTTTTCCAGTTAAAAATCAACAACAAACAAAGCAAACAAACAGGATTCCCAGTTCCAAATAACCTTTGCTTTCACAAATCAGAGTTTGCTGGATCCTGGGTTGTTTTGTGCAACATTTGGGCTGGAAGCAGCCCTTAAAGATCAGGAGGCCCAGGTCTTCAGGAGCTCCAGGGCCCTCTTCCTTCTCCGCATTTTGGGCAATGTCTTGGCACTGAAGCTTCAGCAGAGACTTTCCAAGCTGGGGGACCTCTTTTAGAAATTGTGTTTGAAGGGAGAGAAAGAGAAGCATTTTGCATCCTCTTAGTGTGAAAAAAACTGTGAGTAAATGGGCAGTTGGTGTGGAGCTGGAGGAGGAGCAGAGGCAGGACTGACACTGGTGCCCTGCCACATTGAGCAGGACATCCCTGGGATGAAGGGTGAAGATGGGGTGAGGGATGGTGGGAATGGGCAGGCAGGACAGGAATCAGTGAACAATCAGCCTTGCAGCTGTGTTTGAAGGATGCTGGGACAAAAAACTAGACTGTGAGACAAGGAGATGGCCTTTATCAGATTAGTTGGCACATCTGGAAAAGGCAGAAGGTGCTTCTGGACTGCAAGCCCTTCTCCAGGCTACTTGCATGCCTACAGGTTGGTATGGTTTACCCATCTGCAGCAGGTGGAAATATCTCCTCTTCCTGCAGACTTCATATCACTTGCATTCAGAGACCTGAATGGATGTCACTTCTGAAATGACACTGACATTTGTAGCTAGCAGAACTTGTAAGAGCACTTTTCCTACCCAACATGAACACTCCAGCACAGCTACACATGAAGTGGTGCGCTTGCTTCCCATAGTCCTTTCTTGTTTATTTATTTATTTATCTCCTGAAATATGCCTGAAAACTCAAATGGCTTACAGTTGAAAACGTTAAGCATCTTTCTGCTGCTGCGTCTTTGTGGGAAGCCACAAAAGGGGTAATCCTCTGGAACCAAGGGATGACCCATCTGTCTGTACCAGCGATAATTCCTCTTTTGGAGGAATACAAAACCTGAAAGAGCTGCAACTGCAGCACTGCTGTCCTAGCTTTAGGGTTGTTCTTCAGAGGCAGTCAAACAATCAGTTCAGTAAATAAATCTTGTGACTTGCTTTCTCCCACTCACACTTGCCAGAGCCAACAAAAGATATAATAATATTCATTGTTTTCGTTAAAAATAACACGGGGGAAGTAATACTTCCCCTTAAATGAGTCAGCCTGAGGCAGCTTTTTTTAAAGAATGGTGAATCTTGTTACAGGACATTTCAGCTTCTGAGAAATGCCAGTGCAAGGTCTCCACAAATGTGTGTCCACTCCCAGCAGGCCCGTCAGCAAAGGTCAGTGGAAAGACCAAGCATCTGTCTAGGGTTTCAAAATGCTGGTGTCCTTCAGAAAAGGTTAACTTTGGTCAGATCCTGACAGTTTGAACAGGATGATGGAGCCCCTGTAGGCAGTGCTGTCCCAGTAGACAGTGCAGTTAAACAGTTCAGTTGAGTAAGCAGTGGGGGCTTTTGGCTACAAGCTGATGTTTATTTGCATTGTGGCATGGACACTGACCGATGCTGACCTGGCTTCTGCTCAGGCTGGAGAACATCTGACCTTGTTTCCTCCCTTCTCCCTTCCCAGATCAGGTCCTGGGGTGACAGGGCCAAGTTCCGGCACCAGTGGTTTGAATTCTAGCATTTAGAAATCCAAACTATTTTTTTTTTCTATCTTGCTCATCCTGCTCAGTGTTGTTATTGCACAACTGCGCATTTCAGCACTGAGCGACGTGCTCCCTGCCTACAGCTCTGTGCAGTAAGCTGGGTTCGTTGCTATTATGGCCATTATTAAAACACAAAGGAGAGATAAAGGCATGTGTTTCAAAATGAAAAAGCAACAGGATGGCAGATGCACACAAGTGGTTGAGTAGTTATCATGTTTCTGTATAGAACTTCTTATCTGAAGTGAAATTTTCATGTTACATTTTGAACTCTCATAAACACCTGCTGAACAGAAGGCAAAGCACAGTAAAGCAGTGCTTAACTTCAGGATGGCATTGACCAGGCTTCATCATATCCCTGGGTAAACAGCATCAAGAGTGCCCAACAGTTCCCTTAGCACAATAATCTATTTCAAATGATAACGAGAATTTAATCAATTAGTGATTTCCCGGGGGCGTTCATCAGGCATCGCAAATCACCACTGATCTTTGCTCAAGCACACGACTGGTCTGAATAAACATATGCAAGGAAGTGAGTCAAGGTGTGATAGTAGGCAAAGTCTCCTCAACAGGGGGTTGTTTCCTGGTTGGTATCAAGATGGATAAGTTTTATTTATCAAGCTCTATTTCTGGAGCTGTATAAGTAGAAATCAGCAGACATTGGGCTCAAAAGGATGATGCCCAAACTTGTGGTTAGTTTTGTCTCCATCACAAGTTCAGTCATGATCTCAGTCAATTCCTATTCCTTTTTGCACAGGTGATTTGAGATAAGGTTACAAACCAGAACCTCAAGAAAGAGAAACTTTCCTTCCTTAGAAGTAGATCTGGGTTTTGTCAGTTCTGTTGGTTTTCATCATTGATGCAAGTCTGGTTCCTCGTTTCCCTTGTTCAGTATTTTTTTTTTCTATAACCTACCGCTCTCCCCATGCTGCTTTTCCTAGCATTGCTCACCATAAACACGTAATGTTTATTCTGTCTCCCTTTTCAGCATGATGCAGTGGAAGAAGCAGCAAGTTGGGATCAAGGAGGCATGGAGAACTGCTGCAAGCAGCTTGAAGATGTAACCATATGTGAAAACACCACCGGTTCTGAAAATAGACCATGGATTTGCAATGATTAGTGGAGCAACCAGAACGGAATGGAGAGATACTGGAGAGCCCTCCCCACCATCTGCACACTGGAGCCCTTTGCACTGTTGGATTCCCTAGATTCTGGTATTACAAAAATAATCAACACCAAATGAAAAAGTATTTACTCTCACAAATCTCAAAATAAAAGGAACCTCATATATGTGACCCTTTCTCCCCCTACGTTTATATATACTTCCATAATGCTGAACTGATTTCTTCATTTCTTTGCCTTCCATTAAAACAAACAAACAAGCAAAAACAGTCCAGGTTTTATGTAAAGGACTTGCTGCATAAACTCCATGACTCACCATCTTGGTGGGCACTGCATTCCCAAATACTAGCCCCAATAGCAGGAATTCTGGTAAGCTGAATTAAATAACTCGCAATAATATCTTGCTACTGCATTTAAAACATCTCTTGCGTAACTGGCTCTTTTGGTGGGATCTTTACTTCAGAAAAGAAAACAAATGTATGCATACATATTCAATTAAGAGGTTGTAATGTGCTGCTACGTTTGTTTGGCCAAATGTGGGGTGCACTCCATCACGCTGAGTGTGACCAGAGTAAGAGGAGTCAGGAAAGAAGGGCTGCAGACCCACATTTGCATTACCAGCCCAACACTGCCCAAAAGCAGTCTGTGTCCCGGGTTTTCTTAGAGTCCCTCTTTGGAGCTTTAGAGCTGCTTCTATTTCATCTTCTCCAGACCTTTCTTTTTCTCTTATACAGCAAAGCCAGGAGAACACCCAGGCACCTTTGCCCTGTGTTTTACACATGCCAGCCATTCAGATGGAGGTCTCCTTTTTGGTTCTCTGAAGCCTTAAGACAGAATGGCTTTTATAGGACCGCCCTGTTTTGGTTTGCAAACCCATAGGGAAGAGTAAATTCTCAGGTTGCTGGGAGCAAAAGAGGGACAAGTGAGCAAGGCTGGTTGTTATTTGCCAAACCCTTATATTTCAGCTAATACTTCTGGCCTTGAAAGGACACTTGGAAAGGCACTGATATGGCCTCATGGGCTGGGGAAGGACCTTCCCCCCGGCTCTCCCATAGGGGTACAACTGCATCTTATCAGTATCTTGAAGGAACACTGCCCAGCCCATAACACTACAAATTATCTGACACATTGGGCCAGATCTTGCTCAGTTCAAACACTCACATAGCTCCTTATGCGAGCAGGAGTCCCCCATCAGCAGCCAGGTCATTACTGAAGCTATTTAAACACTTTCCACTCCCTTCCCCGCTCCTCCTCCTCCTTCTCCTCCTCTCGCCTGCCTCTCCACTCCCAAAACCAAACAATTCCCCCTTTCCCATGCTATATTAAGATCCTATGCAGAAAATCCAGTGCATTATCCTCAGGATTAAGTAGCATTAGAAGAACATATTAACACGTTGCTGCTGTGTTTTTATCAGCGGTATATTTATTCTCCACAGGCACTAAATGTTCTCAGAGATTCCCTGTGAAGGGAAGGTGGATAGCATTCCAAAACCATGTACTTAGAGGCTGTGGAACCGTTTAACTACAGATATATTAAGGAATTTGCCTCAGGAATGTAAACAGATCCAGAAGATTTTGTAAGCCAAGGCAATTAATTTTAAGAGTTACCTTGCATGCACACACGTGTACACACAGATACTTGCTCACACTCCTCTACCTGTACCCCTACATAAATAGACACCAAAACCAATATTTCTAAGGAACTAATAATAGTAAATGCTTCTGCCACAGAGACAGAAACTTCATACCTATTTGGGGTGGAGTGGAGGGTCATTCACTGGTCAGACAAGGATGTATCCATTCACGATACAATACTAACGGCTGACCTGGGTTTAGCTCCAGTGCATAGAAATTGTACATAAAATATATCTCTGAGGATGCTAATATGGTTAAATAAATTTGTCAGAACTAAGAACAGCTTGACCTCAGGAAAAGAAAAATAAAATCTAACCTTGTCAGGCATTTATTGGAGCCTTGGGTCATCTTAATCTTCCAGTGTAATTTGTTTACTCCCTATATTTTTGTGCAGCTCTCAGCCACTCAAATGAAATTCTTTTATACAGTTCAGTAAGTTAATTATAGCCTTAAACTCTTCCATACTCACCTTTTAGGACTGGACTGTTTCAAAGATACAATCAAAACCTAAAACTGCACCTAAAATTTTTGACAGACAGTTTTGCAAAAAAAGGATCAAGGCTTATAAAACAGCACTTCAGTAACTGGAGATGTTCAATAATCCCTGAGAGCCACCCTGTTAAGCAGTTGACTGCTCAGATTCTGCACATGCATGAACTGACCTGCCCAAGCAGTTACCTACTGCCCCATGTTTAGCCACAGTCTCGAAACTACATTGTGCACTAGCTCAGTGCCCTGAGGATCCTGCTCCAGCTTGTGCCAGGTTAGGTCTTTGTCCATCATCTTGGAAAAATCAGGTGCCTTTTAAAATCAAAATATGGCCACTTTCTTTAAAAAGAAAATTACTGGTGCTCTTGATGTCTATATTTACATAATACTTTGTGGCTAAAGTATTTGCCCAAGAAGGGCCACATTTTTGCCCAGCTGAGGTTCGATCTTGGATGGTACAAACCAGCAAATGCCAGGATGGCACAGGATGGCCAAAGCCTTAATGTGAAAGTTCAGAGCACTAGAGCACATCTAACTCCAGTGTGGTGAGAGAACTCCCACAGAGATCTTCCAGTCAAAACACAGAGATGCTTTTCGCTAGAACAGGTTGCCCAGAGAAACTGTGGATGCCTCATTCCTGAAGGTGTTCAAGACCAGGCTAGATGAGGCCTGGGCAACCTGGTCTAGTGGGGGGCATCCCTGCCCATGGCAGTGAGGTTGGAACTAGGTGATCTTTAAGGTCCCTTCTAACTCAACCCATCCTATGATTCTATCCATGATTTCAGTTCATGTCTATCTTAAATTTTAGTTTGGTCATTTGAATTCTTACCATGCTTTAATATTACTGTTTTTCTGTAGTAGACTAGGAAACTCACCATATTTAATATATTTTAAATATAACAAATTAGCTATTAAGACAAAATATACACAAAGGCTAAAACTATTAAAGAAAAAAATATTTTGTGATAAGAATTGTTTGAAGTCTGTTCCTAAAACATGACACATCACAAGTTACCAAACTGCCATTCTTTCTTGTTCAAATTTGTTCATCCTGTTAAAAGTATTGTCAGGAAAGTTCTTGTTAATTTACAAACTGGGATAACTTAGAGGAGTGTCTTCCTTTGATTTTGTACAAATAAAGATATATATTTGTTTTCTTTTTTAAACTTCATTGACATTTTAAGTAGTGTTGGGTGCGTTTCTTATCAGGATGACACCTAACAAAACCTTTATCTCAAGGATCCTTGCAGTGACCATAGAGAGAGAGTGAGAGGAAGAGAATTCTGTTCTCCCTGCAAAAAGAAGGAACAGAAAGATGCTTCTGCTCCAGAGCAGCAGCATCAGAAGGACTCTTAGCAGCCTCATCCTAGCCACTTATCTCAGTGTGAGTGATCCAGAAGTTTTGCATATGCAGACTTTTATCCTGTGGTGAATATGCAGAAGCTCATCTACTTTTCCCTGGGTGGTGGGTGGCTTTGCACTTAAAAGAACAATTAAAACAAGTTTAATTTTTTTTTTTTTGAAAGTAAGTTTCCATGCAGAAACCTACATACACAAAAATCCATGAAACTCCTTACTCCATAGGCAAAACAGTCCAACTTTTGGCAGCCTGTCAGGTAGATTCTGTTTTTTCTTGCCAGTAGCAATACATGCACAAACAGGTATTCGTATCATCACGGAGTTTTTTCTTTATTTTTCTAACTTTATAAAATAAACGTTTGGTTTCTGTGTGAGACACTTGGAACCTGTGGCTAATTAGATCCTGATTTGTAGTTTGTACTCAAGTCATGCTTCACCGTCCTGGTCACAACCCAAGAGCTGGCTTTCTAAGTTGTGACAGAAATGCAGAACAATGGGACCTGCAGGCTGGCACAATACGGCTCTTCACTACAAACATGCAGAGCAGGACCTGGTGGGCTTGACTCTGTTCTCCCCTTGTGGCATGGTCAGATTTTTTAGGCCAAAACATCCAAAGGGCTTCCACATACCTCTCATAAGCTATCTGCTAGGTCTCACTCTATCTGCTCTCATAAAAGGGGTTCAGATTATCTCCACCCATAATTTATAGGACTCTAAAGGATGGGATTATCCAATTTTTGCCTACCTAAACATGTGATATCTAATGCAAACAAATCTTTTACTCTCCCTCTATAATCAGTGGAGAAAGTAAACACCTGGGAGGACAGTTCAACCCCTCTTAGACACTCCTTCAAGGATGAGATGGATTATCTTGCATACGTGTCTCTGCACTGCCTGCAAATGACTGACCTCAGTCAGAGATTAATTCCACTTTTAAGCTACACAAAATGAAGTCCAAAAAAGAGACCATGCCCATCTCCCTTCATTTCTCCCAACATTGCACTGCAGCTCAGCTCTCCCAGCAGTACAGGGGAAAAATATCTGATCCTGTGTCAGTTGTCAACTTTACAGCTCCCCCATTGACTCTGCCCTGGTGAGAGCTAAGCCCTTTGCCTCTATGTGAAATTTTGCTGAGTGTATATCCATTGCTGTTATTCATTAAATGGATTCACCTGACCATAGGGCTGCCACAAACAGTTCATTCTTGGTACTGTTTTGTAAAGGGATGGTTGATAGCAAAGCTGTTTATTTCATCTACAGTAAAAACCTCCCTCCAGGATTGTGCAACCACAGGTTAGAGTGCCTACTGATGTTTTTTAAAGTTAAAATGTCCTTTCAACTTATTGATTATGAAGACAAAAGGAAACAACAGTCCAAGTGCCAACAGACACTCAAAATCTGCATCCGAAAGCACCTAGAACTACTGGCACTTTATGCTTTCTCCATGGGGTATCAGCTTCCACATTTAAATTTCTGCTCAGAAGAAGCTCAGTGTCATTTCAGATCTGAGTATCATCAGGATCCTCAATGTGGCCAACCATTTGCTGTGGGGTTTGACCATACAGGTGACAGGCATTCATTGGCAGGTTGCAATGGGTCTTGCCCAGCTGGTGTCCCTGGCCTCTCCACTGTTGATCCTGTTACTTTGCCCTGTGATATTTTTTTGGAACATTGCAGTTTCCTGTGGTTTTGCACTGTCCGTTTCCTGATGTCCATTCCACTTCTTGTTACCCTGTTTTGCTCTTCCCTCCCCCTCATTTTATCGCTCTGTTTCATTTCCTTAAAACCAAAAACAAACTAACCAATAATAATAATAAACACACATGCACACACACCGAAAAACCACTATGAATCATCACCTTGAAGTATCTTTCTCTTTTGTCCTGCTTAGACTCAATGCCAAAAGCTGGTGAAACTCAGCTGAAATGAATCACATCTGAGCTGCCATTGCTCTTTAACCAGTAGCACACTGATCAGTGTAATCTAGTCTTGGAAACTTAGGCTTTGTGACCCTGTTTTCTTTGTAAGAGTTCACCCCTGCCCAGAGAGTATTTTAATTAGTAGTCTACAGGATATTCAATTGTACAACAACTCCATTTATGTTTAATCGGTAACACTCTGGTAGAGCAAATCCAAAGATGATCAGGGGCTGGAGCACCTCTCCTGTGAAGGCAGGCTAAAGGAGATGGGGTTGTTCAGCCTGAAGAAGAGAAGGCTCCAGGGAGACCTTACAGCGGCCTTCCAGTACCTAAAGGGGGCCTACAGGAAAGCTGGGGAGGGACTCTTTGTCAGGGATTGGAGTGATAGGACAAGGGGAATGGCTTTAAACTAAAAGAGGAGAGGTTTAGATTAGATATTAAGAAGAAATTATTTACTCAGAGGGTGGCGAGGCACTGGCACATGTTGCCCAGAGAAGCTGTGGCTGCCCCATCCTTGGATATGTTCAAGGCCAGGCTGGATGGGGCTTTGGGCAACCTGGTGTGGTGGGAGGTGTCCCTGCCCATGGCAGGGGGTTGGGACTAGATGGGATTTGAGGCCCCTTCCAATCCAAGCCATTCTGTGATTCTATGATTCAATGATCCCATGATTCTATGATTCTACATGCAATAATTAGCATTAAAACAGAGAGAGCTTGACATGAGTTTAGCAGTCTTTGGTTCACTATCCCACTATTTTGACTTCTATATTCTATGGGTCAAATCTTTTTTGAGAAGCTGGTTCAGGATGTCAGGGAGCTTGAATTCTGTTCTAGTAATACCTGTACTTACTTTGATACCCAAGACCTCCATTTATCAGCACCCCAAGTCTGTTCTGAAGATCATCGGAGGCTGCAGAAGCCAAACGAGGAGCTTGTCCAGGGTAGAATGTGACATTTTGCAATGTGCTTAAACTGCTGAACAGCCAGAGGAGAGGTGGGGTTTGCCAGAGTGACCGTGTCATCAGTGCATGGAGAAGAAAATGAGGCACATCACAGGCTGTGCAAGCACCCGTCCTCTCCAAGAATGGCTTCTCATTTCCAGTGCAAAGAAAACCACAATAAACACACCCAAATATGAGCCAGTCACACAAGCATTACCACATCTCAGCCCAGCTTCGGGACGCTTCCTTGGCTGCTATCCACAAGTGCTGCTCCGCTGTTAAAAGCGGAACTGTCACTTGACGGGACGCAAGGTGAAGGACCTTGTCCTTTCATGCCTGGTCGAGAAGCCTCAGCATCACGTGCTAGACACAGTCCTTGCATAAAAAGTGAATTGTCCTTCATCATCCTATGAATGGACACGTGGAGAAGCATGAGGGAAAAGGTGAAGTATCACAAAGGAGTATACAAAACAATTTTTGTCTTGCTAATGAGAAGCAATGTATCAGCAGACAGTTTCATATCGTGAGACAGGAAAAAGGGGTCTAGGATACCTGAATATTGTTTTCTCCCTCAATTTTGTTGTGCTATAGCTCTTCTTTACCACCAGTACTCAGAATGTGCCAAGAAAGTAGAAGAGAATAATGGGCTTTTGACACCAACCTCCTCCTCCCCCTTCCCACACCCCCCCCCAAAAAAAAAGAAAAAAAAAAAGAAAAAAGAAAAGAAAAGAAAAAAAAGCAACAGGCTTTTTCCTTAAAAAAAAAAAAAAAGAGAGGGAGGAAAAAAAAGGAGAGGAAAGAAAAATTAAATCCAATTTTGCCAGCAAAAATAATTGCAAGCCTGTAGGGAGAACCATGATAAAAATAAGAATCTCATATTCCCTGTGGCCTGGCTAAAACAATATTCTTTCCTTAATCTTCATTATAAGCACTGTAAGGAACAAAATCCAAAAGAAACAGAATGACATATTGATGCTTCATGTAACAAATACGTCTGAGCGAGTTCTTCCAAGTCATGATATTGCTGTGCAGGAGTTGCTCTTCTGGTCAATGCTGGACATTGTCTGGCCAGCTCTGTTCCCTCTTCCAGCTATGTTATGATGATTGAGGTAATTTAAACCATTTACATCTTCAAAAACTGTAAGAGCAAAGTGCTCATAATGTTTCTTGTCCTGTTGTGCACATAATGCAGTCGTCAGAGCCTTGCAGCATTTGTTTCTGGTATGGAAAGAAATTGCCAGGAAATTCTTGGACCTGTTCTTGTTTGTATTTCACGGAGAGGTGAACACCTGACTCTCAAAACACAGGCAAACAACATGAAAATCTCATGCTCAGGGATCCCTTCTTTCCCCTAGCCCAGCAGCCTCTGTGCACAAGGAGAGCTCCATTTGAGACCCACTGAGCACAACCCAGCAAGGACTCAGCCAGCAGCAGCCTGGATCCATACAGCACAGTGAAATGCCATCTGAAACTGTCAGCACAAACCTACATGACATTTCAATATATTGGCTGAGAGATACACCCAGCCTCCAAAACCCTGGAAGTGAGGAGTTGAAGCAAAGCGCCTGCCCATCTCAGCTAAGGCCAGACCAGCCTGGCTTGCATCCAAGCACATCAGAAGACATCTCCACGCTCTCCAGCACTTCCAGGTTACAGCAGATCTAAAATACAAAGTTTTGCTGGCATGCTGTATTGATTTAGAGTGGGAGAGAATCATAATATGAACTAAAATAGCAATAAAGCCCTTAAAACTCTTCATGAAGAGGCAAGATATATAAGCAATAGGAGCTCGTTTATATATATTTTTATTGCTGATGTAATCTGGGAGGAGATTTGATCAACTTTTATTGTCAACATAAGCTGTGTCATCACTGGCTAAATGAACCGAGTCTGTGTGTGTAGGCTTTACTCCTGCTCTTCTTTAGAAATTATCAAGTATCTCAAAATCATGAGCTTTAAAGAAGCAGCTGTGAATCTTTGCAAGAGCATGTGGTGTGCTTTTCTAGGTTGAAAGTGTTTACTGTTTGGTGTCTGACTAACTGAGCTGTAAACAAATGTTATGGATTTGTTTCTACTCTCTTTGTACAATGATTGAATTGGGACATATAAGACAATGCAACTCCCATTGATATTACTATTTTTCCCCAGGGTGTCTGAAAACTGAGCTTAAAATGTATATTCTTTGTATTAATATTATTAGTTCTGCACAGAAAATGTATTATGTACTTTTCTATGTCCCTCTTTGGCTCCCTGAAGATGGTAGGAAGGTGGGTAACCACCCAAGGACTGCACAATTCAATCTGCCAGCAGCAGTCAGCCCCAGCTGCGCAGCTCTGGGTTATAGGGATCCACCATTTTTGCCCCATTTATCATGTAAATCCAACATTGCCGCCTGATTACCCTAAACAGCACTGGCAATAAACAGTAATCTGTGTCACATTGCTTTTTATGCTTTTTTTTTTTTTTTTTTCTCAAATACATATTGTTAGGTTAAATCTTACTATCCTACTTTCTGTGGCACCGCCATAGTCATCCATGAAAGATCCTAAGCGGACTGCCAGTGTCAGTCTTCAGCAGTTTCCTCAGGCTGATCACAAACGTGTTGCAGAACAGATACAACATAATGCTGATAAGCAGATCTGACCCCAAAATGCATACATACTTTCCGTTATATTTGCTTCAATAAAGTCATGAAAATTACTCTTTGGGATTCCGGAATTGAAAATGAAGTCTTTTGGTATTTAAGAAGACAAAAACACTGAAATTTTTTTAACCAAAGACATGTGAAGGAAGGGAAAGGAGGTTTTATGGGATTTTTTCATTGGAAAAAAATGCAGTCAGCTTTACTACTAATAATACCTCCGCACACATGTGATCCTTTTTCAGGAACCAGCACTGAGGGGAGAATGGAATAAGAGAGTAGGAGCCTAACCAGACCTCCCTGGCCTTAGAGGGAAGGTTTCCACGTGACGGCAGGTTTGCAGTGCCTGGATAAATCTTGCTATTACTTGGAGCAGGTCGAGGGAAGTGCCAGCAGGTCGAGGGAAGTGATTGTGCCCCTGTACTCGGCTCTGGTGAGGCCGCACCTCGAGTACTGTGTTCAGTTTTGGGCCCCTCGCTACAGGAAGGACATGGACGTGCTCGAGCGAGTCCAGAGAAGGGCGACCAAGCTGGTGAGGGGTCTGGAGAACAAGTCTTACGAGGAGCGGCTGAGGGAGCTGGGCTTGTTCAGCCTGGAGAAGAGGAGGCTCAGGGGCGACCTCATCGCTCTCTACAGCTACCTGAAAGGAGGCTGTAGAGAGGTGGGGGTTGGTCTATTCTCCCACGTGCCTAGTGACAGGACGAGGGGGAATGGGCTAAAGTTGCGACAGGGGAGTTTTAGGTTGGATGTTAGGAAGTACTTCTTTACCGAAAGGGTTATTAAGCATTGGAACGGGCTGCCCAGGGAGGTGGTGGAGTCACCATCCCTGGAGGTCTTTAAAAGACGTTTAGATGTAGAGCTTAGGGATATGGTTTAGTGGAGTACTTAGTGTTAGGTCGGAGGTTGGACTCGATGATCTTGAGGTCTCTTCCAACCTAGAGAAATCTGTGAATCTGTGAATCTGTGGAGCATCAGCTGCCTTCTCCCGAGTACATGGGGAGCCTGAGAAGAGGCAGTTTTACCACTCTTAGTGGCAGTTCAGCAAGAGGAGCCTGGCAGAGAATTGCAGAGGTTGAGTTGTGCTGTTTGCTCACAATCTGTTCAGCAACTTCCTGTCAGCCCTGGCTGAGCTGGCCATCCATGCCTTCCATGCCTGTGTTTGCAGTGGCCGTGGGGCTGTTTCCACTCAAATCTCAAGTAGAGCATCTCTAGACACCTTTGAGGACTGGTGGGTGTTGTCTGGTGTGCTCTGTTTGGCATCCCTCTGTGGTGCCCTTCCTACCTCCCTCCTGAGCCATCAGCCTGCACCCTCTTTGCATTTTCCTGGCGTTGCCCCCATAATCAGCAGTTTTTCTCTGCCTCAGTTTCCACGCAGAAAAGCTTGATGGAAAGTGCCAGTGGACCCACGGTGGTGTGTGGGACAGAGATACACATGAGAAGACAAGTGCATAGGGTTAGCTTGTGCAGTGGGAGAAGTTTTGGTATGAAGGATAGAGTCTGTGCAACTCCATGAGTGCATGGAAGGGGTGGGTCTCACCTGCAGCACACTGCCCCAGTCCCCCTCCGGCTCAAAGAGATGACACCCTGCATGTGACTCTCTAACCAATTAGTCATGTAAGGTGCCCTGGGGTAGCTGATGACCTGATTACAGGATTCATTAGCTTGGTTTAACAGGCTGAGAGCAGGGTGTGGTGCTGCAATGCTCTGTGGAGGCATGACAGCATGAGGAAGAATCCCATAATCTTGGATAATCTTGGAGCCCAGAATATGTGATTTGATCTTTTTGTTAGAAGGTGGGGAAGACTTGAGGACCACCAACATGCAAGCACTTTTACAGTACTTGCTGACAAAACTCTATGTGCATAGCCCGATTTTTACGTGTGTTGTGCATGGACACAGACATTTACTAACATACCACAGCTGCCTTTTTAGGCTGACAATTACTGGTCTGTGGCTCTAGACGTCTTCCACAGGATCAGTGTGTTTAGAAATGAGGTATTCCCAGAACTTCTTTTCCTCTTAGTAAATTTTGGTGAAAATATGCATTGGTAGGGAGGCTTGCAGAGGTGGTGCCTGTAAAAAGAAGTATTTGCTGTACTGCCTGGGCTTAGCAGGGTCTGCATTTCTGTTGCATGCATGCATTTGTGTATGCATGTGAAATGTGATCGCAATATATTTTCAAGATAAGAAACCAAGACACTGATGTCCAAATGATTAGCTTTAGTTAATAAGTGTCTACATGACAAACAGCAAAGTCTGATGGAAAAGACTGTTATACATGAAAAAAATCGAAGCAAGCAGTAAGCATAGGATAAGAATGATAAGGTGCAGAAATTAACTGTCATACTTTCTGCTTCACCTTCCCAAGTAAAAATTAGGCAGCTTGTGTGCCAGGTGACCAGACCCAGCAGAGCTGGCATTTCAATCATACCGCCTGGAAACAGTGATGGGTCGAGCTGGGGCCACTTCTGGATGTTCACATTGACCTGGCATCTTGGCTCTAAAACCTTCTTTCCAATTACTGTGAATGTTGCTAAATTTGAGGACTGGGCTGCAATTTTCCATGCTGTTTCCATGCCTTAAATGAGTCTGAACCTTGAGGTTTCAATCTTAAGACTTTTTGTTTGTTTATCTTGTGGTTTTAGGTTCCTCTGATTTTCTCGTAGAAATGTTCAGCCAAAACTATTCTCAAAGGCCTCAAAAAGGGAAGGAAGGAAGGAAAGGAACAGAAAGAGAACAGGGAGGGATAGGCCCGCCACACACAGAAAGGGAAGGGTCCATCAAAAACAGAAAACGAGGAAAGATCACTGCAGTGGATGGAGTACAAGGCTTGCTGCGAGAGGAGGCTGAGAAGAAAAATGCAGTGTGGTGAGGCAGAGAAATAGGAGTTCCTCCATCCTTTGGCTCTGCTAGAGGCACAGGGAAGATAAAGCACATGAAGTATAGAAATGACCTGTCTGATTTCTTTTAAACAGATCAATATCCAGTTGCAACATTCCCTTACAGTAAAGGTTGCATTAATGTTAGGAAATAAAGCTAACCTACTTAATACTGGAGGCAAAAGGATGTGTGTCCAGGGCCTGCAGTGGGAAGGAGAATGTGGGAATAATAAAACTTCTGTTGACTGCTTTAGCATGGGTGTGTAAGATGATCCTGAGAAAGTCATCTGCAAGAAATAAAAATTAAAAAAAAATGTACTTCGGTACCTCACAGGAGGTCTGTGAGGCCTTATGGTTACCAGTTTCAGTTACTACCATGTTAAACTCCCCAGGAAAGTTTAAAGCAACATTTCTCACATTTGTTCTATAGCTTCTTTTTTGCTTTGAAATCTTTCTGATCCCCTGGCCCTCACACTGCAGCTGCTGTAGGATGCTCTGCGGTCTGCTGGTATCTCTGGAGAAGATCTAAAAAGCTGAGGTGCCCTCACTGAAGCCCTCACGTGGTGCCTTTGTCACAGAGCACCCAGTCCTGACCCAGAAGATCTTATCAGCATGTGCAAACCTCTGCTTATTCTGCAGGAACAAAACCTGCCACAGCCCAGAGGTCCAGGCCGAGGCACTGAACAGCTCTGATCAGCTCTGGATCCTCTTTTGTTGGACCTGTGTGGTTTCCGACAGTGGCTCTTCACAAGCCCTTTCTCCTGGCTGTAAGGGGATCTAGCAAGCAGCCCTACCACACAAGTGAGAAGAACACACAAAGGCAGGATGACCTACTTGGGTTTCCTAAGGGTGTCCCCTAGCCTCCCTGGCTGCCCAGCATGCCCTGTCCCCCCAGAGAATAATCTGCCTTTGTCAGGTCACAGGTTCCTCATATTAGCACATGAAAGTTTTCATCTGGGGACACCCTCAGGCATCCTCAGGATGACATCTCCATCCAGACCTGGGGTTATGACACCAGTGGTGTAAAGAAACTTCTCACAGAGCCTCTGTATGGGAGTGGCTTTGACTTTCCTTCCCCAGAAGACTGCTGTATTCAAAGCCTTTCTGGGATGATTGCCTATTTTTTTTACCTCCCCCATCAGCGCAGGACCCAACCTTTCCTTCAAAAGGCATCCCTCGTGATGAGATTTCCAGCTGAAAGTGGGATTCGGTTCCTTTGCCGGAATTGGAAACAAAACATGCTTCATTGCACCTAATGAGTTCTTTCAACATACGCATCTTGGGTTACATGTTTATGTTGCTGGACATGTGTGTCTGTCACCACGGCAGGGGAGAAGAGAATTTCCACAGATGTAAAGTATGGTGCTCTCTTTTACCCCGATCTCATTGTTAAACAAATGAGCTGCCTTTAAAAGTACTACAACATTTATTTGTGCCACTGAAAGGGATTCTTTTCACTCTTCTCAGTTTACTCTTTAAGTAGAAACCTTTTTATGGGTACTGATAATTAAGCAAAATAACCTTAATTTCAGTTAGTAAAATTGCTTTGTGTATATGTGGGTGTGTGAAAATAATACAGTATCTTATTTCAGACCTCACGGGGTTTCAGCAATTATTCCTCTAACAGAAAATCACAAAAATCACCGGCCTTATAACGTCTGATTCTTGGGAACCAGAGTAAGGGTAAATTAAACATCCATCTTTGAGTTTAATGGCTCACAAATATGTCCGTAGATAACCTCAGTGCTGTGCAGAATTCCCCCCTGCTGAAGTACAGAACCCCAAAATCTCACCTTGCCCAGACAGGATAAAGCCAGATCCCACAGTCCCCACGTGCTTGCAGCAGCCTGCATGGGAACATCACACGTGGGGAGGAGAGTGGGCTGTGTGCCTGGGCAGACACTTCCAGGTGCAAAGCGGCACGTCCCCAGGGAGGAAAGCCTCACCCACTTCTGACTATGCCTTTCTTGGCTGCTGCCAGATCATCCCGCCCTTCTTCAGCTCCCAGTCACTTTTTTTTTTTTTTCTCTTTGATCAAGGATATGCAAATGCTGCTCTGAGTCAGGGCTGCTGCAAGAGTTTCATCCCTTCAGTAACGGCGCTGAAGGAGTGTGTGTATTTCTGCTTTACGTGATTGTCTGCACGTCCCTTGGCAGACAGTGAGCATGTCTCCCAAACCATGGCTCATATGTCTAATCACTTCCACTCCAAAATCTTGAGGCTGTGTTAGGGACAATATAATAACCAGTTTCTAGCAGGCTGTGTTCTCAGGCAACTGGGAAATGATCCAACCAAAAAGTACAGTGAATCTGCCATCTGACATCTAATACTTCTGACATTCAGGTCCACAAGCAACCTCCTACAGTCTCACGGAGAGGCAAGAGATTCAGAGAGACCCTACCTTCTCAGGCTCTTCTGCACTTGGCTTGGAAGGGAATCCAGCCACCCAGACTCTGAGGGAACAGTCCCTGCAGGGCTGGTTAGGTGCTAGGACAGAGGATCTGCCCACTTTTGGAGATGGAGAGCCTGTGACTGACCTGCAGTTGCCAACCAGACCACTGTCATTTGAAATTCACAGTCTGCTGTCAGCAGATAACCTTGCATTCAGGCTGACAGAGATATCAAACTCTTCTCATCCTGAATTGCTATCTGTCAGTGTTTGCACATAGCCCCATAATGGGATCTGGCCCTGATTAAGGCCAGTTGTATATAACATGTAAATATCAGCAGAGACCTTTTTAGAAGAGCTACTAAAAAGAACCAGCAGCGTGTAGACAACATGGACACAGGCACAGAGACCGGTCCCACAACCTAGTCCTTTATACAGCTGGAGGGTCACAAACCAGACAGTGAAGAGGATTAAAGTGAACTGAAAGAGAATCTTTCCTTCCTTCCCCATTCCCCATTTTCTGCTTTTGCTGAGTCCAGCAGAAGCCATAAGCAGACATTTATCCAAATTTAGCACATTGCATTCAGAAGGAGTTTATTTGAGCAGGTAATGCAGTACCAAGCCTAGAAAACCATTTTCACACTTCACCTCTCCCCAGCATTTCAAAATACCCATTCACCGCCAGGCAGCAGTGGCAGAGAGGGTGGGACAGGTATGGCCAGGTATGTGCTGCAATCTGATTTGGGACCTTTAGAGCCACCCAAAGCTGAGTGTTTTTAAAGTGAGGGTGTGGGGCAGCAACATTTCTGTAGAGTCAACATGATAAACCTTCCTCTAGTTCTCCACCACACCAAGTATTATTGTGTTTGCACAGTGTGCTCTAGGCTGCACTTCTCTACTAACCTTAAAAAAAGCTTATTGAGTCCATGTGATAGGAGGCCTTATATTAATATATTTTCACATAAATAACATTTTGGCTATTTTATACTATTCTAAAGTGGTTTAGTATTAAAGGTTTCATTCTTGTTTATCTATTTTCTTGTTTCCTTCATTTGAAAATTCTTCCCTGCTTAGGAGCAAGATCTTGTAACTTTTGTTAGAACTAGGAGAAACAGTCATGGCAGAATTGTGCTCTGTTGCTAGTGAGGGGATAGAGGAAGAAAGATTGGGAGTGCAGAATATTTTTCATTTGATTAGCTCACATATTACTTTGGCTTGCAATGCCCACTTGCAGGCAGAATTGGCCAGTTCGTTGGCACCTGAGTTGACTAGACTGCATCCACAGCTGTTAACCAGCACTTCACCTTAGCAGAGGGAAGAAGAGACAGGAATGGGAAAGTCTTGTTGGAATAAACCTAATGAATAAGCAAAAGTTTGTTTAAAAAATCAGTGGGAGATGTCTGTTATTCACCAGGTAGCTCAACACACAACTCAAGGACTTGGGTTGGTGCAACAGTAGGTCAGAAGGGCTACTTGCTCCAACTTCTCTTAAATGGGGGCAAAAAGAGCTACGTCTACCTAGTGGTCTTGCTGTTGGTACCCACTGCAGGCAGAGGCTGACAGGGCAGGACAAACGTGGGTTTAGAGAGGAAAGCATGGATGGTGTGCTGGCACTGGTCACCAAAAAAAGAAGATTCAAAATACAAAGGAAGAAAGAGAAAAAATCAGGACTAATTCACTAGTCATCTTACAGCAGGGAAGAAAAGAAAAGGAAAAAAAAAATAAAGAGGTGGAATAAGTCCAAAGATTCTACAAAAGATACTTGAATTTGCTGGTGTTCTGAATTGGGTAGGGAATGTTATCTGTGGAAGTCATTTTGCTTAAGGCATTGCTGGATGTCACAGGCAAGGAGGTTTCTTGTATGCGATTTTTTAAAGCATTCCTTACAGACTGAAGTTGGGACGCCTGTGAGATGCAGCAGAGAGTGAGAGTAAACTCAGTCAGGATTACAAGCATTTTTTGCTGAAAGCAGAACCAATATTCATCCATGGCAGCACATACAGATGTGGATCTGTGCATGCCTCCCTTGAACACCCCACCTTGGGTGGCCCTGCTTTGCTGTTTTGGCACAGATGTGTGTTATTGAACAGATGTCAGCTTGTAAGCTCCCCTAAGCAGCTCCATTTTCCAATCAGAATTGTAACTGGAATTATGTACAGCAGATAATTACAGCGTTTATAAAAGGGGAGTCTAAAAAACTGGCCTTGCAGCTCAGCGAATTGAGGTCACCCATCAAGCTGCTGCCCTCCCCTCCTGCTTTTTTCCAAAAAGCCAGATGACTTTATTAGAATCAGCCACTGAATAGATACCATTGATACAAGCCAGGAAAGACAGCTAGAATACTCCTTTGTCATTAACTTACTGTTTGAGCAGGGAACAAACCAATGCTTGCTGTATCGTCAAACAGGTAATGGTCTCTTGTGCAATCATAACAAATTATTATAATAGTTATTATAATAATTTGTCGATATTTGTCCCTTAAGCTAGCTCCATCATCATGTTTATCACTGTCTGCTCTGTGACTGTATTGTCGAGATCATAAGCATTTTGGGAGGGACTGTCTGTGTTGTATGCAGCACTGGTAACCTTACTCGTGCCTAATGAGCCAGGTTCTGCTTCTGGTAATTATATCGCATCTCTGAAGTCATTTAGTAGTAACAAGAGAAAAAGTTGTAGCATCTTGATCACTATATAATAACTGTAAGGAATCACAATATTATTTTCCCTGTCCTTGCTGTCAAGACTTGTACAAACATGTGAATACATTGGGACAGAATTCGCTATACAGCTGTCTAATGAGATGTTGGCAATTAGTTTAGGCCTCAGTTTGTTATATACAATGACCCTGCCTGTCAGCAGGTGTAAATCAACATAAAATAGCTGTTGAAAAACAGACCCATGATTAAAGACAGCTATATCTGAAGCCAAGAAATAATCTTTGGATATAGCATGCCTGGTTAAAAAATGCTTTTTGGATTTAGTCTTCAGTATACAATACTAATATAACTTCAGAAAAAGAAAGGATAAAACTTGTTAAATAAACATCTCTGGGACAGCAAGAACAGAACATTTAAATAAAACAAAATAAATCTTTGAGCCAAACAAAAATCTTCTAAAAGGCAATCCGGAGTACTTGTCTTCAGTTTTAAAGTTTCTTCATAGTTCCTCTTCCGTGTTCAAATCATTATAGGGAGATGACTGTCTGATACCAATATCAGAGCATGGCAGATAGAGGAGATATTACTCTCTAGATATGTTTGTGGTTTGGCTAAGGTCCACTGTTTTTGCAAGAGCTTCAGCTCTATGCATCTTGGTATGTACACTTGATTGCAAAAGGTCTGTAGATGCAAAAGCATGTACATAAAATTTGGTGTTAAGATCTAAAAGGGGCACCACAAACCCTTGGATAACAGGCCAAGAAACTAAAATGTGCAAATAGTCGCAGCTACCCAAAGAGCCTGCAATGGCAGAAATTACGTTCACACACACAAAGTTCACTGCAATAACCAGATCCGTGCCAATATAGAATGCCAGCAACGCTTCACGTTCAAGAAACAGATTTGTCTGTTGCAGACTACATAGTGCATATCATACATTAACATGTTTATGTGCTTACGAACTTGTGTATATAATCTATACACATGCACACGTAGAATATATATACAGTCTTAAGTAACAAATATGCATATTTTGAAAGCTGTTGTCTCCATCGTTTTAGTACGTTTTCAATTTCTCTTGTCTTTGATTTCATAGTGAATCATTCTGACACATTTAACCTTATAAGCAGTCAGACCAATGAAGTTAAACCAGCTGATTTTTGTTATTCTTTTTAAACAAGCTAGTAAAAGATGATGCTGGTAAAAAGGATAAATGTTATTCCAAAATATTAAATTTGGAAAGCCAGTGGTGGTGGGTGTGTTGTGAAAGCTGGATGCACCCAGCGGACACACACTGGCAAATGAGCAGGGCTCTGTTGATGCAGGTCTGCAGATTTGTGTGTGTCCATGGAGAGTTCATGGTGATGCTGTAGAGCTCTGTTGATTTGATTGAAAGGCAGACCTAAGGGATAAGTGTTCTTAAAGTCCTTGTGGAATGCTCTGAGATCTATAGGTGATAGGAGGCGTATTTTCCACCTGAGATCAGAGGGAACTAGGACCAGGATTTCACCCATGTCTGCTGCTGTCACTATGGGCAGCAAGCGGCTGTGTCCCTGCCCTGGAGCCAGCATGGGGCGGAATGGCTGCCCTGCACAGAGCTGGTTTCCTCCCTGCAGCATCCTGGGAAGATGAAGCCAGGACCATCAGCTCCATCGTCACAGCAGGAGACACGCAGGCTTTGTGAATACCCTGATGATGGAAACATGGAGGGTGATGGGGCAAGGGGAAAGATGAGGAGCGGTTTGGCAGAAGTTTGGGAAAGAGACAGGTGGAAATTACACAGCAGAGTCAGAGCAGAGCTCAGCTTTTAGTGGAAGAGGAAGGGAGGCCTATCTCCTAAGAGTGGAGGCCACCTTATTGCTGCCCAAAGGCTGTGTTGTGACTTGTTAAGACACAAAACAACTTTGGGGAAGGGAGCAGTTCTGCTGCTTGAAACAGAAGAGAAACCAGTCCCTCCCCTCCATGCCCTTCCCCACCCACACGGCCTGCCAAGCAACCTTCTGGAGGTGTAGGCCCACTGCCACTTCCCAAACCTGCGAGGCTGCTGAGGCAGTGGGAATTGAAACCCCCCTCTGTGTCCCGCTGTGTTTCCCTCCCCAGGGGGTGGTTTGGATTGGTGTGACATTGTAGGAAGGCCCTTGGGTGCATACGGCTCTGCAAGCCTGCTCTGTGAGGCAAGGAGGCTCAACAGCAAGCAAGACACAAGAAATAAAAGAGGAGTCAGTGCCAGGCTGGCCATCTGTGGTCAGTGAGAGAGCCCTGGCCTCAGCTGGCAGCCTTGAAATGTGTCAAAGCTTCCTTTTACCATCCCAAAGAGCCCTGGGAAGTACAGCCCCGGGGCTGGGGGATTTGTTGCCCTCCACAACAAGTCACCCCGGACACAATAAAGGCAACCTCCTCTCCATAGCAGCCAAGGCGATTGAGAAGAGCGAAGGAAGCTCTTAAACATTTGTTTTCTGGATTTTGCCAGCCAGATCTCTCAGGAGAGGCTGGATTCCTCACAAAAATGCTTGACGGGAAGAAACTCCCTAGGAAGGGATTGTTTTATTTTGTTTTAAACTTGAAGGCCTCCAGTTTGCTTGGGACACTGCCACCAGCCACCTAAGGAAAGCCTGAAATCCTTCAAACACAGGGTGGGGTGAAGTCCTCCGTGGGTGTACAAAAGGACTTCAGAAGCATGACTTTGCCTGGGACATAATCTTCTTGCCACACTATATTTTGTGGTGGAACATGAACTTAGTGGTTTGGTGCTTTTAATGACAAAATTCTACTGAGGTTTCTCTCTCTTTTTTTTTTTTTTTTTTTTTTTTTGTCCCCCTCAGAGGCTTTCACTCCAGGTTAAGATGAGGTTTTCCCTTAAAAATCACTTTCTATGGGTCCTACGTGCCTGCTATGATTTCTTTTGTCCAAAGACTTTTTAAAAAAATAAAAATAAAATAAAAAATGGAACACTGGTTTCCCTGCTCAGGGATGGGAGCCCTCCTCGTCTCATTCTCTCTCACACTCCCTCTTGTTCCCTGAATATTACATTTTAGGAAACACACCTTCAGGAGGACAGAAGCTGCTTTCCTCCCTTCACCTTATTTCCCCTGATCTGTGCTTTTAAATCCCTTCCCATGAACATATCCTCCCCGGTGGGGATGCTGGACTCCTCTGGGGCTAGAGAAGCAGTGAAGCCCACCAGTCCCTCTGCACTCACCATGACACTGGGACACGGGGCCAAACAGGGGCTCATACACATTCAGTTGGGTTTGGAAGGTTTGGAGTGCTCATGTCTGCAGCTGTCCCACTGGGGAGTTCAGCAGCCCTGGTGTGTGAGCAGCATGCAGGTTTTGGTGCTTACTGCCTGTTGCAGACACCCTCAGTGCCACAGTCATCAGCAGCAGCTCTGCAGAGAGAGCTGCTGCACCTAAGGTGCATGGTGACTGGAGGTGATTTCATGGAAATTCTGGGCTCAGAGTGATTTGGTGGTTCTTTTGTGGATACCTGCTTGGGCTTAGCACCTAATCTCTTTCTAAATTCCCTTTAGAGGAGCCAAGTGCTATTTTGGAATATTGCTGTTAGGCTTAAGTATATAATGGAAGTAGCAATATTTTCCAGCCTCTCCAGGTTATTGTGGTGATGCATAAATTTAAAACACTTAGCTCATAATGAGATGAAATGAATCTTCTACATATTTATGATAAATAACCAGGACCCCAGTCATTCTGCCTGTTTACTAAAAGACACTTCTGATCCAAACGCTGCAGCCTGAGTGGCAGCTGTAGGAGCTAGCTGTGTGGAGTGCAGTAAAGCAGAACAGGTACATTGCTGAGGCTGCTAAAACTCTGGTCTAAGTGCCAGTTTCTTTAAAAACATCTTCTTTAAAGATAAAATATATGACAATGTAAGAGATTCTATCCTGTAATGAAAATTTCCCCTCTCCATGGAAGGAATAGAGTTGATTTATTACCCCATTGACACACAATAAACACAGACTCGTCTACCATTTGCAACTCCCACAAGAAGGCCACAGCATGAATTTCCCTTAAAGTTGACTAGCACTATGAAATGAAAACACAGAAGTGTGCAGAAAACTTTTTTATTAATATATTTATTTATTTATTTATTTTTATTTTATCTGAGTAAGCAGATGCACCACAGTGATTCAACTTCACCGTAGGGCTGGGAGTTTGACCTCTCCAGGTCACAATGTACAAACTGTGCCCATGTCCTGTTTAATTGATGTTCTACTTACCACTCTATTGAACACCAGATCTGGAAAGTCCTTAGCTGGT
This sequence comes from Anser anser, assembly GCF_964211835.1. Classification (NCBI taxonomy): domain Eukaryota; kingdom Metazoa; phylum Chordata; class Aves; order Anseriformes; family Anatidae; genus Anser; species Anser anser. The sequence goes on from NC_139721.1 coordinate 8,156,631, forward strand.
ATGGAGGAACAAATGCAGTTTGCCCTATTTACCCCTTACTGCTCACAGAAAATGGCAGAGTTTGGCTCTCTGTTGGGATTTTAATGATTACTTTTCAAAACGGGTGCAGAGCATTTATGATTTTCTTTCTGCCTGTCACGCATTCAATGACATTAGGACTGAACTATGAATGGAGTGAGGAAGTGGTGAACTGCTCTCATGCAGCCCTGGAGTTGGGCACTATCTTGTTTCTCATTTGGCACGCATGATGATGACAAGTTTTTAAATAACATGTTGAAACTTCTCAGTGAAAGATTTGGTTTATTCTGTGTCAAATACATCCTCCTTTTCAATCATAAATTAGTTTTTTTCTGTCCCCACTGTGCCTGAGAGAGATTAGCTTTATATTCTTTGACTACAGAGAAAATATATATAAATAAAATAATATATAATAACATATATGTGTGTGAGCTAGTCAGCCAAACTAGTTCTGGCTATCACAGTTTGCTTTAAACAACAAGAATTGGTAACCAGCATATGTAAGGTAATGTACTGACTGGTGATAATTCACATACAGAATCAGGTTGCTCACAAACAGCTTGTGAACAGAGGGAAAAGCTAAATTTGTTTAATGTGTTATTGGCCTGTAGATATTATCTCTATTTACAGGTAGACAAGCTGAAACCCATAAAGACTGAATTGATTGCCAAGAAAAGACAGAAAAAGGCAATGGCAGGTCTGGGAAAAGACCTTCGATCTGCTGTGACCAAATCATCAGCTCTATCAAACAACAGTACCTCCCTTTAAATAATTATTCATTGTTCAGTGTTAAGAAGCAGCTGAGCAACAAGCACATTACTTTAAAAGATATCTCAGTGGCATCTTTTTGGCCATGCAGGATGTGAGTTAATATTCCTCTGTTTTGGTGCTGAGAGCACCTGTGTATGGGTAAAGAGCAGCTGTGCCTAGTCTCCATGAATGATTGAAGGTGAACATTTGATTATTTTTGCCAAAGATCTCATTGGCAATCATGCAAGATGTGAATTGCCTACTTGTTTTTGTTGCAGTAAATGTAGTGTTTTCAGCAGGATAAATTATTTTATTCACATACTTGTCTCTCTGAAAACTTCTGCCTAGCCCTGTTGTGCTAAACCATCACATCTCGGTAGCACCGATTGCCAGATGTTTGTAAGGCCTCCATGTGGATCAAGGTGCCTTGTGCTTACGGTCACCCCTGAAGCAGCTCTTTAAGAAGGGCACAAGTAGTTCATGTCTTGCAAGCTCCTGCATTCTTGCCTGGTTTGTTTGTGTCTGCTTTACACACAACCACTGAACAAACTGCATCTGCCCACTGGACATTATAGGTTGCTTACATAGTAGTCTCGCTGCTTCAGCAAGACTATTTTGAGCATTTATTTGATCTAAGCATTATTTGTGTGCCACATCTCTATCCATTCTGAAATTACTGTCCATGAGTCCACTTCCTCTCAGCCATTCCAAAGTCCACACAACAAGAGAAAACAGAAAACATGTCCCCGTGTTGGCCACCAGTGTCAGCTGCCCAGATTCCTGCACTTGCAAAATATCTCTGGTGGTGTGCTCCCAGGTACACAGAGAAATTACATGCATCCTCAAATAATGGACAAAGTCCAAATGTTTCCTTCTTTTTAACCATCCTTCTGCCCCTGCTCTCAAGGCTTTTGCTCTAGTTAAGTTCATTGACCTTGTCAAAGTCTTTCCTGCATTTCCATCCTGTCTCAGCTCATGCTTTCCTTCTTTTCCTTCCTGTTCCACCCTTCAACTCCCAACAACACTGCTCTAGGACCCTTTTGGGAAGCTCCCTCATGTGGGACACTGACCAGTACTATGTCATGTAGGCTCTGTTTTCAGGTGGCCACCAAACCTGCCTTTTCTCCTTTACCTGGGCTTCTTCACCTGGCTGAGCTTCTTCACCTAAGTTTCATGCTTGGTAACTGCAGGCAATGTTTCACACTATAAGTCTGTGGCAAAGGGGATGAACCTCCTCTCACTGGAATAAATAAGACTAACTCTAAATTTGTTTATGTCCAAATGGAAAAAAAAAAAAAAAAAGGTATGTGCACAAATACTGCAGAGCATGAAAGTTCAGTGTGGCGTGTCACTGTGAAAATCACAACCTGTGCATGCCATGTGACAGCATTGCTAAATGAGCTTTGAAAAGAGAATGTTTTCTAGTGGCCTCTTAAAGAATGTGGGTGGTAAAACAGCTACAGTAATCAGCAATGTTAATTGCAGTCACACACCAGTTTTCATTGGTGTTTACCAACTTTCCATATAAAAGACATTGTTATACTTGAAAGCTGAGGTCAGGTTGGCTAATCATTCATAGCATGTTTACTTTCTCCCAGGATTGTCTAGTAGGAATTGTACCTTGTGTTTTAAAATGATTTCAAGCAAAGAGCCTAAAGTGAAATTGTTTAATTGATTTAAAGATGTTTATAGCTGACCTGCCAGTCAAACCGATCCAGATAACTGGCTGCTGTGCTGCATGGCGCGTTAGACTCAACTGTGCATTAAACTGATTGATGTGTGGAGTATCTCTGACAAATTGATTTGCTTTTTTTCTAAAACAACAACTTCGGTCAAACGGTGTTACTGCATATTTAAAACTGTCCACTATGCCTGTTGCTAACAATCATGGGACTGTGAGTCAGTCGTCTTGGATGACTTACGGTTCTGTCACTGATTCACTGAAAATGAATGTCTGTACTTCGCTTAACGTGAAGCAAATGAAAGCTTAGGCACAAGAAGCAATCTAACCAAATCACCAGAGGGTTTGTCACCAGGTAATTAAGGTGAATTAAACTGTTTTGTAAGACCGTAGTGTTTCCAGTTACTGTGCTTACACGTTCAGAATGGGCTAGTTCCTGTGCCCAAGGTTATCTAACCGTACAATGGGTGAATAATATCGTTTTCTAGCTGAGAAATGCACAAACATGTTTAAGTGTTTTGAAAGGAGTATTTTAATCATTAAGTTACTGTGAGTTTGTTATCTTCAAGTTATGGAACATGTCTTTAATAGATAAATGGGGGAAATTAGGCTGTCAGTTATAATATGTCTGTTTATAGAGCAAATAGAGAATGGCTTAAAAAAATGAACAATTACAATTTGTGTTTAACTATATGACCTGGTACAAAACTGTTGTGAAAACAATTGGTGGTTCAGCTTCATCACTAAATTATGCTTTTTCCAGCCTCATTAACAACCCAGACTAGCTAATGCCACCTTCTGCAGACAAAGGTAACTTTGTCCCAAATTTGTCAGCCAGTCATCAGAAGTCATCGAGCGTTGGAGAGCTCCTGCCCACAGGACACTTCCAGCAGCTTGGCACCAAGACTGGTTGTTTGCCTCTGTAGAGGAGAGAGCTTTAGCTCAGCCTGGATGTTCCCAATCATCAATGAGGCAAGGTAAACCTTTAGGGTCTGCTCTGCTCTCCTGTGCCACCCATTTCCAAAATGCCTGGTGCTGTCTCAGTGGAGCAAGAGGTACTCAGAGGAGCCGTGGGTGGCTGCAATAGTGGTGGCACTAAGGCAGCTCTGCAAAGAGGTGGGCAGCAAAGTACTGCCAGGAGCTCCTGCAGCTGCCCCTGCAGCTCCTCTGCATTGGGGGCACTTGTGTACTTGCTGCTGAAATTAAATTCTTAAGAGCTGCCTTGCTTTACCCTCCATATAACTTGCCATTAGGGAACTGGCTAGTTAGTTGAGGGGACTCCATACCTCATCATGCAACATCATGAAGTTGTAAGCACTCAGTGATGGGGTAGAATTTACACCAAATTTTGGAGAACTGTCTCTTGTCAGGACACAAATAAAGATGACCTTTCACGTCCCTTGCAAAGTTCTTATTACACACTGTGTCCTTTGCTCCCACAGCGATACCTACCTGCGACACTGTGCTGCCATCTTTTATGAATGTCCTATATGGACTGCCATGGTCATTGTAGCATCTCTTCTCATGCCACAGAGGAGCAGGGGGCTCTGTGCTAAAGGTTGTCTTTATGTAAAGTCATCAATGCAAAGGGAATAACCTTTGATTTTGGTCAGGTTGGAAGGGCTGACTTCCAGACAAGGTGCAAGGTGACTAAATGGGCATAGCTGAAATTTCACGTGCCTTCTTACTCAGTATTGTGATAAAAGCTTTCCTTATATGTTCGTGTTCAACCTTCATTGCCACTCTCAGGTTTTCCCAAGACAGCGTGTGTGTTGTTGCTGATATCACCGTAGTGCTGATAGGGCACTTGTTATTTACAGCTGCTGTGCTCTGCTGCTGTTTCGCAAGCACTTGTCACCGAACAAGTCCTGTGGTCAGGCTGACTCAGGAAGCAAAACATTGCTACTACACACATCTCTTTGTGTCTGTATTCGGTACAGCCTTCAGTCAACTCAGCCTCTCCAATTGTTTTTTCCCTGCACCTTATTTTTAATGCATTCTTCTCCTCCTGTCCTCCCCTCTCCCTCCCAAGCCTTTGTTCCTCTGTTTCTAGAGAAAAGAAATCATCACTCACATCTTGAATTGAAAAGATACTTTTGTAATGCTGGTATGTTTACTTTGTTCATTGCCAGAAGTCATCATGCAAATCATGGAGATGTTGGAGGTTCAAAGGGAAAACCAAAACACAGTGTTTATGTTACAGGAATCCTTTTTCACAGGTAGTGGAAGGAAATCTACAGTGCAACCACCTCTGGAGATTTGCAGAGAAAATAGTATGAATGTTCATCTCTGCTCCCAGATATTCCCTCAGGAATGCTCTAAAAAGAAAATTATACAGGAAAGTGACATGGCTTGTCCCCTCTGCTCATACTGGTCTCAGAAATGGACTCCAAATTGCAATGGGAGAGGTGCCGTGGGCTCTTAATGCCTTGTGGTTCCCCTTATTGAATCATTTTGGCCATGAGGATACAAAAGGCTTTGTTTTGCTCAAAAGAGAGAGGGGGGAGGAAAATTCTTGCAATAGGCAATTTTAAGCCAACAGTGCTAGTTTTAGTACCCGGTGCAGTGGACAATGCAGGGCTTTGTGCAGACTCCAAAGAGAAGAACATATGTGTATATTTAAATGGGATCTGAAAAGAAATGTTCTGTTAACTGCCTGGGAATTGGGATGTTTATGGATCAGTTTCCTAAGAGAGTGTAATAGCATGAGAGCAACTAGTAGACGGTTAAGATTAACATGCATATTAAAGCTCAAAAGATCTCTTTCTGAAGTAGATTTGGATAACTAAAACATAATTAGGAAAGGATCTCTTTTAGGCTTTGGTTCTCCTGGAAATACATCCTCGTAGGCAGAGGAAAGGTTAATAGGGAAAGTATAGAGGTGAGCCATGTATATATAGTAACAAAGGTGCATAAAAATTAAACCAGGTAGGCTCTGACCATGGCCCAAATCCAAGGAAAGGATTAACAAAGCTGACATGTCACTGACAGCCAGGATACCAGGGGAAAGAAGATGGGAACAGTAGAGTCCAGCAAGCAGATTTCAAGAAGATGTCAAACAACCAGCCTTAGAAACCCTATATTCCCTCACTTCACTCAGACACCGTAAGATCCCTGGAGCCTAGTGCCCCAACCTCTGAATTGCTACAGCAAGGTGAAAAAAATCCCCGGTGATCACTGGGATCTAGAAACTTGGTAGTTAGAGGGACACCCCAAGTTCAGCTTCGAATACAATGGAAAGAAAGATGGGATATGCAAGCAGAAACTCTTTTGTACAGTTTCATAACTCTTCTGCACAATTCTTGCCTGCACCAGCAGTACTGATATATCATGACTAATGGCAGAACATCTCTTATATACAGCACCTGTCTGGAAAGTGACAGACATTTCTGCGTAGACCACTGCTCCAGTCTTCCTCTTGAAGCTGGGTCATGGTATGGACAAGAGAAGAAGGTGCCTGGGCCAGAAGGACAGCCAGCACAAAGCAGTCATCTGGCTCCTGGGAGAAGGTTCTTCATCCCCAGCAGATAGTGGTAGTGATAACTCCATTTCTCTTCTGCTTCCAGCATATAAATACAAAGCAGGACAACTGTTCATCAAGCCCATGTGTCTAATGTTTCCTGTTGGGGAGCTCTAGGCACTACTTGTTCTGCATGTTTAGATCATGTTTATGCACTATTTAGGGAATCTTTTCTCTGGCCTTCATTGTGAGGACAGTGTATGTAAAGCCTAGGGCTTGGAGTTCCTGAGGGTTGGCCAAAGTCTGGCCACAGAGAGATTGGTTTGTTCTGTTGCAGGATCACTGCTCACTGCATGATGAAATGTGCTTTTGCTGCCATGTATTCAACACTGGAAGTTTTATATGCTGGTCGTACCATGGAGTGTCATGTTTTTGATGGGAAAAAAGAAGGGAATTGAACAGAAAGTAGAGCATATCTCAGCGGGTGATTACAGTCCATTACTTTTCACATTATTGTTGGTGTGCATGCAGCAGTCTTTGTCCCTGTGCAGCTGAAATATTAAACAGCCTAACGAGTGACTCCTGGCCTTTCCTTACATGTAGGCACTTCTGCCCACCACCTCTCCCAGCAGTTAGCCATTGTAAAGGAGGACTGGTTCCTTCACAGAGAGCCCACCAGCAGGGAGGCCAACCTCTCCCCAGCGCAGCTGAATGAAAGAACCTGCTCTTAATCCTCTTTGTAGCAGCAGGGGGTATGCATATTAAAAGAGAGATAAACTAAGCTGGCAGAAGCTGTCTTTCACAATTTCATAACTCTCCTGAGCAATTCTGCTTTCTTGCAGCCGTCACCAGATCAGTCGTGCCACTGTGATTGCTGAAGGAGCTGAATGAGAACAACCTCTCCTTCCATTTGCTGCTCACCTCAAAAAAGGGCTTAGCGGGTGAAAATAAAGCACTGATTGCCAGTGGTTGCTCCCACTTTGTCTTCACAGCTTTGAGCTCTTTAGGCCTCTGGGCCACAGTGATGTTGCAGTACTTACATACTCAGTAGCTACACCACCAGATAAGGTATACAAGGGAAAGGGTATTTTTAAACCCTCTACCAGCTGCTCTTTCTTCCCAGGCTAGCACATTACTGATTAAACTATCTTGAAGCAAAACTGAGAAAAACATGTGTTCTGCATGTGTATCTAACAAATAAACAAAACCATTCCTCTGCTCTGCTTTCTTCCCTGTCCCATTGGAAATCTGTCCCTGATTTCCCTTAGTTTTCTCACGAACATTTGGAAACATGATGGTGGGTCCTCTGAGATTTGTGGTCACCCAGTTTGGGTAACCTGAAGAGTTAATGTCAGTCCTGTAAACTTTGTTAACCTAACACATAAAGAAGTGTTTTATAAATTTAACACCCAGATTTGTGCTCAGGTGCTTTATGTAATTTTGTATTTTTGTCTGAATAGAAATTGTAGGTTATTCTTACAAGTCTGTGCACCTCAAAGGCATGTACACACAAAGCCCACCCTAGCTGCCTTCCCTTTCTTTACTTTTAGAGGACCTTCTTCCTTGCATGTCTCTTAGAAAACCCTCTGTCTGATATTAGATGGTCAAACTATTTGTTAGGATTTGTCTTTCTGCCCTTAAATTACCGCAGTTTCACTGAAATGTTCACCAGGCATCAGGTAACCAGCAGTATCGTCCCGTTGTATTTACACCACTAAATACTTATCCATTGTAGGAAGCGATCCCTTGGTCCTACCACAAGGTCCACCAGGGTGGTGATTTTATAGCTGGAAGCTGAGGTCACATATCTGGGGAAGAACATGGGGACTTGGGAGTTCAAAGTTGGTGTGAATGATGATAAAGGCACTGCAAGGCCTGAAGAGACAAATCTGGTTGGGCTGTGCCCTCATTGCTAGTGGGGAAAGCTACTTGGGGAAGTATCACCAACACCAGGTCAGGGCTTTGTCTTAGGTAGCACTGGCTGGATTGCTCCAAAACAGATCCCAGGAGAGGAAAAAGTGGTTTTGTATTATTGGCAATCAGGTGTTATTTGCCTCAATTTCTTCCCTGGATGTTTTTTATTTAACAAGGTAGAGATAAGGCCAGAGCACAGCCTATTCTACAGTTCTTTCTCTCAGGAACAGAGAAGACATAGTCATTAGTTTCTGAAAGAGGCTTTCCTGCTTACTCATCCTTTATGCTTTTCGGATGCAGAAAACAAGTGCCAGGCATTTTTGTTTGTTTGTTTGTTTTTTACTATAAAAAAGCCCACCCTGAATGTTGAAGATGCTCTTCACCAAAGGCTTTTCCCTTCCTCCCCCTTCTGCAGCTGGTAGACAGAAGGCCTTAGAGATTAGCTGCATTTCTGTGAGCTATTTATACTGAAATATTTTGTGTTGAAAGATGTAAGCCCTTTGTTTCCTCTGTATGTACACAGTGATCCCTGAGGGCAAGCAAATCCTGCTTTGTTTTGGATCAGATACATTATGAAATACTGTTGTAAAACAGCCTCTAGTGCTCTTTTATGAGTCAGTCTCACCTATACATATTCACATGTCACCAAGCACTCTCAGATGTGTGCCTTTTTTGATTCCAGATTACCCTAGTCGAAACAAGAATAATCCCCACTTGGGATGATGCTTCCAAAACATTTTCTCTGAAACAATATTTCTTGGTAATTTTTCCAGGCAGAGAGAATAGCTCCCTGGTTGAGAAAATTAGGATCATAGAATGAATCATAAAATCATAGAATGGTTTGGGTTGCAAGAGCCCTTGAAGATCATCCAATTCCAACCCTCCTGCCATGGGCAGGGACACCTTCCACCAGACCAGGTTGCTCAAAGCCCCACCCAACCTGGCTTTGAACATATCCAAGGATGGGGCCCTCCAGGAACAAGAAAACTCTCTGGTAACGTGGCTGGCCAATTTGGCTGGCTGATGTGCTGGTTTAGGAAATCTTCATACATAATGTACATTGATTCCTAAAAACAAAATGCATAGGGCCATATGGTATTCCCCACTTCCAAGAAAGTAAAAGGACTGTGCTTCCACGGATCTCAGCTGAGAGGATCTGAAAAGAAACACAGAGGTGCAAATACCTGGGCAGGTTAATAGACGGATAGGATTCACTGTAGATATCCTTTCCCTTCTTCCCTTCCCATAAGATAATAACTCATCTGCAGGAGTGTGTATAGTCAGGCTTATGTGGGATGAGCAGCCTCAAGGATGCGGCTTCACAGAGGAACCCTGGCACAAATGCCCAGGTGGGGATTTATGTCTGTCTCTGCATCGTGGAGAGCACCTGCAAAGATACGGATCTGAACAATCAGCCAGCTCCATACCAAGCCATCTTGGTGTGATGATGAGACTCTGACCAAAATGTCCACACTTTTTCCAGACCCATAAACAAGGACTTTGTTATAGAGAAACATCCAAAAGTATGGAGTGTGATAAGTAATAAGACAAGGGGAAATGGCCTCAAGTTGCACCAAAGGAGGATTAAGTTGGATATTAGGAGAAATTTCTTCACTGAAAGGGTTGTGTGGCATTGGAATAGGCTGCCAAGGGTAGTGGTTGAGTCACCATCCCTGGAGATCTTCAAGAAATATGTATATTGTGGACTTAGTAGCATGGTTTAGTGGTGGACTTCAGTACTAGGTTAAAAGTTGGACTAAACGATTTTAGTCTTTTCCAACCTGAATGATTCTTTCAGTTTAAGTCTGAATATTGGGTTTGGAACAGAAGTCAGTTAGCAATATGACACGGCCTTTCTTCTCTCCAAGCCAGGACACTTCTCATTATCCCCTCAACTCTGCAGCAAATCTGTCAATACAAGAGGCAATGGGCAAAGAGTGGAACACAGGAGGCTCCACCTGAACATCAGGAAACACTTCTTACTGTGGGGATGATGGAGCACTGGCACTGGTTTCCCAGGGAGTTTGTGGCATCAGCTTCCTTGGAGATCTTCAGGACCAACCTGGACATGGTCCTGGGCTCTGGATGTCCTTGCTTGAGGAGGGGGTTGGACCAGAGGGCCTCCAGAGGGCCCTGCCAGCCTCAGCCATTCAGGGATTCTGTGAATCCACTGGAAAGGTCCCTTCCTAGGATATCCAGCATGCTGTGTGGTATCAGGAAAGCTCAACATTAGCAGCAGCCCTCAGCTACAGTCTCTTACCAGGGAGCCAGTTTTATGTGATCCAGTATGAATCACTGGGCTTGTAGGTCAATGGCCAAATTCTTCTTTTTGTTACACCCATTTAGTCCTGTGGGCTTCGCTGAGTGGGAGGGTAATGGAACCAGTCCAGACGCATTTTATGAAGCAAAAATGCATTTTGGTCCAAGCTGTTTCAAAAGTGCTCAGTAAACAAAACACACTTCAATATGATGCCCTGAAAAGGTCACCCAAATCCCTTCCCTTTGGGAAAAGCAATAATTTAAACAAGACTTGATTAAGGAATAATACCATCCTGAAGGGGATTTTTCTTTTTCTTGCACAGTATAAAGGGCCATTACTTACTGAATCCTTCCTTGGTTGCACAATTTAGTGATACAAACACAGAATGCTGCTGTGTACTGGACACTGTTTACCACTGCTAATTCCCTTTAAATGAAGTTTTACACACTTCATTGGACTCTGTTTTTCAGAATTTAAATGTGAAGCTCTGAGTCAATGATTTTATTTTCTGCTATTTGCAAGTTATCAATACCGTATTTAATAGGTATGCTGCAAGGTTTCTACAGAGCAATTAAAAGTACCCTGAATATTTTTCCACTTTTTTATGATATCTTTTTGTGAACCTATGCTTATTATTTTCTGAATTTAGAGAGCAATATGTACCAAAACAAGCAAGTAAGTATACAAAAACAAACCAACAGATAAAAACAAAACCAAAAACCCTGTCTATAACTGAAGTTTTGTTATACTGTCTTTTTGAAATTTTCTAAGACCAATATCTATTAAGGCTAACAGCTGAATCAGGGCTTCAGTGTAGTGTTATTCTGGTCTGTAAAACAACAATAGTGTTGGAGGAAACATCACTATTTTTACAAATTTTTGTTCAATTTAACAAAAGTTAATTGTGATCAGTAGAATCATTAGAATTTATTTTTTTGTCACGTAGAACTCTCTTAGGGTATTGCTGTTTTTTTAAACCAAATATATTTGTGGAGAGTAAAGCAAAATATCATTTGCAATTTTTGTTTTATTAATTGGAATATTCACCCTCGTTAGATTTCTGATTTCTATTGCCAAAGGTAAATATTCCACTTTTAAACATAATAAAACATCTATCTGTATTTATCCAGAAACTAGACAACAATTCCGTATTTTTATCTTTGTTTTTCATCTAGCTTCTTCCTACCTCTTATGCTGCATAGTTTTCTCTGTCGATCAGCACTGATTGCTGGGATTGTGTCTGGCATTACACGCTTAACAGAGACCTTTTGTTTCTAACTGCATGGTTATGACAAATGGTAGATTGTTAAAGTAGGAACTGTGTTATCAAAAAGCAATCAAGAGTGTGTCAAAAACTCTGGCTCTTTGTGCAGAATTCAAATGTGGGATAGGCATTATCTCAGAAATATTTTAACCAAACTCTGGTTAAAATATCTAGACTGGAGGATGAGATAACATATATATCAACCAAACTAAAACCTTGGGAAGAAAGAGGGACACAGATGAACACAAGTGAAATCAACAAGTGTGCTATGAATTGTGTTCTTTACCTACATTTGCTAGAAAGATCTTTAAAAGAGAGAACCTTTACATGTTAACAGCAGTGAGGTGGGCTCTGAGGACTTGTGAAGGGGGAATGGCATATTTGCTTTTCAGGTGGTGGAAGTAAAGAAGAGGAACAAATCCAGGGAATTCAGCTGAACTCAGAAAGCTACTGGAACAAATTATTAAATAGCCTGTAAGCACTTGGAAGATAATAGATAATACTGTGCTAAGAAATGGCCAGTTCAGTTTTGTCAAGAATAAAGCATGTTAAGGAAATTTAGTTACTTCTTTGACATGAAAACGCATCCAACTGATGAGAGGGAAACAACAGACATAATTTATTGCATTTGTAATAAAACTTTGGGTACAATTTCACTATAACATTCTCATAAGGAAAGCAGCAATATACAGGCTAGATAAAGCTACTGTAAAGCAACCACAAAATTCAGAGGTGTGACTGAGAGCAGGTTGCAATAACTGCTACCCAACAGGGATGACACATTAAGTAGCCCCCTTCAGCTAGTGATATTTATCACTGTAAAGCAGAAATAGAACTTACAGTAAGCATTTGGTACCGACCTGTGGGACAAGTTCAACAATCAAAATGATCACATGAAATAGAAGGAATGACTTATATATATATATATATATTATTAACTTAGATAACTTAGATAACATATATATTATTAACTTAGAAGGAAAAAATCATAGCCCAAATGGGAAAAGCCAGAAAGGCAGCAAGAACATAGAAAAAGGTATACAAAGTGAACATGAAGTAAAAATGAAAATAAAATAAAAAAAAAAGTAAATTTTGCACTTCATTTAGCCCCTTTGAGTAATAAACCTATAGATAGACCCATCAGTAGTTCTAAGGTCTAAGGGTTCAGTGACAGCTTTGGATACTGCATGTTAAAAAACAATAACAACAAAACAGATGTAAAGAACACAGAGAAAACTTGAGAGGAAAACTATGATCCTGGCAAGCACTTCAGGAAACATGATTTATGAGGAAATGTTTTCAAAATTAAGCTTGTTTTGCTTTTCAAAAGGCTGCTGGGGAAGACGATCAGTAGAAACACCACAGAAATATAGAGAAGGAAAACCCCCAAACTGCTACCTCTCCTGTGCATGGAAATGTTTCCAAGAGTGTTAAATGCCAGAAGGAAAATTTGTGCCTGAGGTGCCCTCAGCCTATGATAAGAAAGAACTAATAAGAAAAAAATAATATTTTCAAATAATATGTCTCTGAAGACATTACCAAGAGAATCCTCAAACTGCATTGCTGGAGGATTTTAAAAGAGGTTAAATAAACTTCATAACGGGTGGCAACTTTTACATGATTCTTTTTCTAAATAGGAAAACATTTTCCCGTTTCAAGTCCCCTTCAACACTAATTTTCTACAATTTGATATGAAAATACAGGTTATGTTCTCTCCTCGGGAAGCTGCTTGGCCGCCTTCTCAATTTAAGGGGAAAAAAAATAAAAAACAGTAATATTTGGAAAATGCTGAGAATTTCTTTCCAACTTTGGTTTCCTATCAATAGAATAAATCCTTGATTTCTACTCAAAGACTTGAGGCTACTAGCCTGTTTTGTCTGTTTGTTTGTTTTGTTTTTAATGTATACAGTAAGTCTTTAGTACTTCCAGTAGTACCAACATCTAGTATCTTTTCTGAATCCCCTTTATGTTTCAGTGCAGTCCTTTAGGTCCACCATTTTGAAGACTTGTGCTGTTCAGTGGTTATAAATACAAAGAGCTGCCTGAATTTCTCTGACTCTCCTTCCACAGGAATTTGGCTCAAAACCCTTTTTTCCAGTCTCTTGCAGGGTCACATCCCTTGTTTTCCGGGATGCTTTAGTCTCTCTTCTCTACATGCTTCTGTGATGCTTATGCTGCTTTTCTTCTCCAAATATTTGCACTATCAGTAGATTGAGCACAAAGCAATAAACAGAAAAAGACATTGTTCAGTTTCCAGAGTTACTCAGTTTGTGTCTTTGCATTGTACAGTGATATATGACCATCTTGACCCCTTGTCTTCTTGTCTACTTGCTTCCTCAGCAGACTTTCCTAGACTTAAAACTATCTTAAAAGTAACTAAACTTTCTCAAAAGCAACATCTATCACTTCCATTTATCCTTTAAGTGAAAAACAGCCTGAATGACAAGAAGGCGAGTTTTATGCCAGCTACTACAGAATCACAGAATGGTTGAGGTTGGAAGGAACCTCTGGAGATCACCTAGTCCATACCCCCTGCTCAAGCAGGCTCAGGGATCTGTCTCCATTAAATAAATAAATAAACAAAGATTGAACGAAGCGCCCTTTACAATGCTTATTTTTTCCTTCTAACTGGAAGTACCATCTCAGTGGAAATAAATCAGGCCTGAATGGCATTTAATTCCTCTTCCACTTTTGTAAGCAAACCTCCAACATAAAGGGACTGATTTAAGTTTAATAATTTGTGAGTTAATACAGAATCAATAATGAGCAATTATTGTTATTTAACTCTGGGAAGGGTTTGGGGTGTCATAGAACATGTGAATATTTATCAGATGAAAGTGTTTTAAAATAGTGGCTAATCCTAATCTTAAATATTTACCAAATCTGCTGGCTCCACTTTTCTGCAATACCAGGGAATGTACTAACTGAGGCTCCTGAAGATTATTTCAGGGGGGTTTGATATTTAGCCAGGAAAACTCTTGAGTACATCATTGATGGGTGTTGGCAGTGGGCATGGAGACTATGTGGCTCTAAAAATGTCTAATTCAGTACCCTGCAGCTGCTGGAAAAGCACACTTCCCTTTTTGTTGAAAAAAATTATGTTCCAACAAACTTCTAAGAAGAGGCACTGGCAACTGCTGAATTCAGGATACTTTTGGTACCAGCAGTTACCATGAGCCACTTTTTCTTTCCCCTTGGGCTTTTAGTGTTTGGCTGGCTCTGCATTATCATCCACACAGGGAGTACAAATTACTCTGTAACACTCTAAGTGGTTATTCCCCTACAGCCAGCCACTCCTTTGAAGACACTTGGATATAGGTGAGGATGAATTTTCTGTAGCAGTTGCCCTAGACCAACAACTCTGACAATCTGTTCTGCAAATTAGCGTAAAAGAGGGTCTAAGCCAAGGCTGTGGATTCTCTCTTCCAGAAAGAAAGCCCTGAAGGATTTAACCTCATGGTGAGGCTGCTCTCCAGTAGCAGAGGTTACAAATCTCATCCATCTGGAGCAGAATCCACCTAATTCCCCCACCACCTGATCACAAATTTGTCATTACACAAAGTCTCTCCTGAGCTCAGGGAGAGCTGGTGGATCAGAACTAGGTGGGCTTCTTGCAGGTAGTTCAGAAGTCCTTGGGACCCATCCAAGAAAATCATCACACCCACTGAAGGAAGGGCTGAGGGCTTGGTTTTTATGTCTGCATCTGGAGCTTTCTGCTTGACCAAGACCAAGGGTTAAGCAAAGGACACCAACATAATGAAAGACAGTAGATAATGGGCCTCAGGCAGCTCAAGTCTTTCAGTCTCTGTCTTGAGTTTATAATAGAGACAGACAGAGAGAACCTCCAGAAACTTTTCACAGCTTCAAACAAGCTGCTGTAAACCAGCTCCTTAGCTGTTTGGGGCGGGCAAGAACTGTCACTTCTCCCAGTTTCTGAAAACCAGCTTCAGATGATGTAGATAGAATATCATATTAAATTAGGTTCCTGGGGAGTCTATGTTTTGAAGTTAATGAAAGTGATATGATAAGCCAGTGGGAAGAATCAGGTATGCCAATGGTTCTGCAGACAAAGAAACTAGTAAATAGTCTTCAGTTTTGTCCATGCTACATAATACTATTTTTAAGGCGTGTTTCCCAATGGACTATAACTCATACTGTTCTAAATACTGCAGCAAAGAGTTGTATGCTTTTCACAATGTGATATCTAGCTATGGTCAAGGTTTCCTTTCTGGGTTAAGAAAACTTTTCAGCATGTTATTTAAGATTCTACCAAAATGGCTTTGAAGTTCTGTCCAAATATTTCTGGAGATACCACATATAAAGATTGGTCATATAAAACGCAACAGATTTTTGTCCTCTTTTAAATTCTGATAATTTTTAAAAAGCTTCTTCTGAGAAGAAAATAAACTGTGATGTGTGGGACAAACAAAGCAATAAATGCATTCCAGCAGGGAAAGCACGCTAAACAGGAAATCTTACATTCAGAAACTAGTGTTCTTCATGTCATTCCTTATCAGTTTGCTCAGGGTCTTTCTGAGCTGAAGGGACACGAAGTGTTGTACAGGCAGTCTTTCCAGATACGGGGCCTCACAGATCAAAATGTTTTGTTTCAGTACATTCATATTATTCTCCCAGGATGAAGTCAGTATTATTCATGCTGTTAACAACAACGTGATCTTGTAGCTCAGATGTGTTCATCAACAAAGGTGAGGCAATCCAGTGAAAACTTCATGACACAAGGCGGTTTTCTGGTGTTTAGATTCTCCCCTTTTGCAAAGCTCCCTGGAACCACAGTAAGTGGATGAATACTTTCAGGTCTTTCTACAAAGTGTATCTACATGCACTCAAAATCCACTCATCCCACAATACTAATATTTGTGTTAGCATTAATACTTGTAATTACTAATAACCTGCAAGCATTCAAGGCTTAGATTCTGGCCCTAGTCCCCTATCTAGAAGATGATAGGGAACGTCCTCACCATTTCAATAATGAGCGATTTTGCCACGAACTTCTCTGAATATTTATTTTTACTAAACTGTAGCAAAGCAGGGTTCCTAACCTTAGCTCTATCCAGCAATGTAATAGCAATGCTAATGAATAATAATTAGACTTATTTGTAAAGCTTTGCTACCCTCTATTAAACACCTGTGGCCTTGCATCTCTAGATGTTGTATCTCAGTGCTGGGTGATGAAAACCTAAATTAAATCCTCAGTTATGCTGGCAGACGGAGAGTTCAGTAAGGGACCAGGGCTAAACACAGCCTTGCTGCCCAGCATTTTGAATAGCTGCTTTTTGAATTTGATAACACTGGTGATCAACTGACAGGCCAAAGGACACAGAAAGCAACAGCATCATGTCCATATTTCATGTGTACTTCACCACAGACAGAGGGAGATCATGCCCACAGAACTGTGATTGCTGCTGGCCATTACCAGCTACATAGTAAGCAATAAAGTAAAGAGACACGTGATATGCCTAAGTGCTGTATTTTCTAACAAGGTTATCTTAGGACAGAAACTGGAAGTGCTTATACATTCCAGCTAATAAACACAACTTACATATAAGATGCAATTTTTCCAGTGCTACTGTAAACAGTGGTTTTGGTTGTTCCTACAAAACCTGCTCTACTTGGCCTGTACTTTTGGTAAAATGACAAGCTTTGGGTATTATTGCTATCTCTGTTCATCGCATACCCCTCAAGACAGCCTGAAGACTCTTCAGTGACTGTGTCTTTCCTGTACTTCTCAGCATATTTAGCTCAATTCTTCCCTGTTCCAGTTAGTGTTCCGTGGTATGGTGTCTCAATCAAGTTCTATTCACTAGTGAGCTCCTGCCTGGAAATAGCCTATGCAGCCAATCCCTACTAATAATTTTAATCAGTTGTGTTTTTTTGTTGTTGTTGGTGGTGTTGTCTTTTTTTTTTTTTCCCATCTAAGACCACCACTGTAGCTCTGCCGGTGTTGTTCCACCATTCATTCAAATCAAAAAGCAATGTGTGCAGCTTTTAAGTGAGATTGACCTGCTCATATTAAACCTGAGGTGTCGGCTCTATTCGATACTTATTCTGAACTTTAAGACATGGGTCCACAATGACTAACGTTCTTCAGAAATTATCTTTGATGTTTAATTCTGAAAATTGTTTTCTGATTTATTATTAATATAAATATAAATATAAATATAATAATAATAATAATAAGGGCTTGTTTGTTCAGTTTTATAATGACATTAAACATCATATGTACTTGTTTCATGTAGATAAAATTCTGGACTTTTCCATACCCAGAGCCAAAACATTCTTCACTGTTACTACCAAAACTCTATTTGTGTTTACAAAATATATCTTTGATCCTTTTTTAGAAGAGCACAAAGTCAATCTGCCCTTTGGGCATGGAATATAGCCATTTACTGCTAATTGTCTTGTTACAGTGTCTCAGAACTTCTGCTTCTTCATTTTCTGTATTGAGCTTTTAAAATTGTTAGCCTGCATCCTATATCCAGATGACATGCTACACTGTAGCATTTCAGGCCAGTGACTGGTTATTTTGGCTAGTAAGATGAAGACATCAGAATACCCCTTTTTAAGCAGTCTTGGTACCACTCCTTGTTCACTCTCTGTTTTATGGTGGTAGTTCCAACCTCGCTGTGGTCTACCCTACCTATGCCTTCCGGTGACAACTTTCCTTTCAGCCTGGTAATTTCACTGAGCAGAACTTATTGTTGTTTTCTTAGCTTTATGTTGGTTTATTAAACTTAGAGCTGATCTCAACTTCCCAAAATGCGCTTGTGGCCTAATTATACTCTCTGCTACTACTGAAAGCTCTTTGCCAGGCTCCTTAAGGTTCTTGACATCCTGGTAGATTCATAACTGGCTTCACCAGAGATGAGTAAAGGAGGTAATAATTTCCCCTGATTTCCCGGGCATGCTTCTCCTGACGTAACCCGGTGTGCATTTTATACTATTTGCAATGAGAGCACACTCTTGGCTCATTTTCATTCTGACATCAACTAAAGTCTCCAGACCCCCTTTCATTAAGGCTCAGCAATTCATTTCCCAGCCTGTGCTGATGTGTGGGGTTATTCTACCCCAAGACACTGAACTTCTTCTCCCTGCTGGATATCATGAAGTTCTTAGCACAATCACGTTTCTCAAAGCCCTTCTGGGTTAAACCTTTGCTTCTTGGTATAACAATCACTTTCCTTGACTGAACATCATCTTGAATTTTCTGCAGGGTGCAGGAGATGATGGTGATCTCATCATCCAAATCATTGATGAAGATCTTGATCAATACTGGACCACCAAGACACTCTGCTTGTTACTGACCTTCTGTCATTGATTTTGAACGTGGCAGTACGTTCATTTTTAAGACACATTCATGCATCCCATAACTCCTCAATTCGAAAAGAATACTTTGGGTGATGATGCCAAAAGCCTTACAGAAGGCCAAGGTTTATTATATCCATCACTCTCCCTTCACTCACATAGTCTGCCTTGTGCTGACTTCCTCCTGACTGTTTCTTAAAAAATTTTAGAGTTGATTTTGAGTTAAAGCTGTTTAACACATCAAACTTTTCAGCTTTTGTAAGAAATAAGGTTGCTTTCATCCTTTTGGAAACTAATTTCAGAGAAATAGAGTGAAATACTTCTGAAATTTCCCAGTGTTTTCCACATGCACAGTTTGCCAGTGGAGGTGGTGCTTTACTTGCCATTCTTCATTAGTGAGACAATTTTGAGGAGCACTCAGAGAGGGTTTCAGGTGTTTGCAGGGACTGTGCTCTGTTCAGCAACACCCAGTGTCACCCTGTGTTCAGTGTACCCAACTGGAGTTTGGATGCATGTGATGGTAAAGCCTACAGAGGAGCCTGCCTAGTTTGTCTGGGTATGTCTAGGCTAAAAGAGAACAAGACATGAGCTCAACCCATACCTTTGACAGCCCACACCACTTAACTGCTGTTTGCTCCCTTGCTCTGGTCCAGCCTCATCCCAGAAGCTGTCACCAAGCAGTATAGATAAGATTGGCCTATGCAGTCCACCCCAGGGCTATTCCATGGGGCTCTGCATCCTCCAGTATACTCCTATGGTGTCATGCATACCCTGGGGTATGCAACACATCCCCTCAGCTTCATGCCATAGAAATTTCACTCTTGTGGGTTGGAATACCACCCTCAGATTATTTCAGATCTTTTGAACTGAAAAAACAACAAACAAACAAAAAAACACCAAACAAACAAACAAAACAAAACAACAACAAAAAAAAACATTAAAAATGATTATGTCTGAGGACTATTGGGACATCACTTACAGCACAGAAGAAACCCAGGGCCAAGTGCCATACAACGTATATGTGGTCAGACTGTCATAGAGGGCTTGTCGTAAGACATGATACTCGAGCCAGTTTGGGCCACTTAGAGTCAGGGCCAGAGTCTGGGTTTTGGCACTTCTATATTTAGCAATATGGACATAGCATCAGTTCAGGTTGAGATTTTGCTCATGAAGTCCAAAATTTAACACTGAAGTGGTGGTGGTGGTTTTTTTTTTTTTTTTTTTTCTGACTCATTCAATTTGCTAATCTGAAACAGATTTACCATGTCCTGTTTAATAGGGAACAGCCTTTAAAGTTATTAAATGAATGAACTGTTGATTTAGAGCTATCTTTTGATTCTGAGCAACTGCCTTGAAATGGCTGGGGAAAATAATAAAAAAAAAATAGTCCTGTTTTACTGAAAGAACTCCAATCAGCTTTTCTTTTGCTCTCTTCTCCTGTCCATACTCCATTATTTCCTCTTAAAACTGCATACCTGGTCTTTGTCAAATGATGCCTAAAGAGACCCTGTAAACCACATTGCAATCCGTAGTTGCTCTCTGTGTCCTATCTCCTCTGCAACACGCTTTTCTTACAACAAAGTCTCTTCCCTGTAAGAAGGGAACCAACTTCCATCTTCTCTACCTGAACACAGGACAGGGAAGAAACATGAGGTATTTGTTACACAGGTGATTGTGTTTTATGCCCAGAAGCCCAAAACTATGAACGTATAAAAGCATTTGGTCCCAGGCCTGTTGGTGTGGTCAGCTGTGAGGACATGGTGCCACAATAATACTTTGCCTCCTTGACCTTGGGTTTAAAGCTATAAGAACAGCATTTATAACCAAAAGAGAGCTGTAGTCATGTAACTGATTTCAAGTGATACATGCCATTTAGGAGATTGTCTTGCAGAACCAGGCTTTCTTTTAGTTAATTGCTTGGCTGTGTTATTGCTATGTAAATCTATGCACAGGCCAAAAGAGCATGTATTTTTAAGTGTATTTTCAAGCAGAGGGCATGTTACTACTGTGTTAGGAAGATTAGTCAATGATCAGGCCTTTTTACCAGTTCTTCCTTATCGGACCTAAATAAGGAGAGAATTCTGATTTGTACTTACTTAGGTGCTCCTTAAACTGATGGGCACCACCCAGCCTGTTTTGCTTGATTTCAAAACGTCTTGGGCCTGGTGGGTTCGAAAGTTCATCTGAGATATGTATTTGATATTACTTCAGAGAAGCTGTGAATAAGAAAGCATTCTGGTTACACACATGCATTTGTGCCTCTATATTTGTGTGTATAGCAACGCCCCAGCAAGACTGAGTGGGAGGTGAGGTGAAGGGGAGGGAATTATTTTCCAGATTTATAGCTAGTAAAAAAACTTCTTTCAAAAAATAATCATGAGAGATGGGGTCTAAAGGGAGAAAGGGGAGCACTGGCACTTCAGGTTTGGAACAATTCTTCTTAGCCAAATAACGATCACAGAGAATCAAAAAGACATCAAATCGCATTTAGTGTCTTCTGCCTGGGTCAGTAGAGGAGTTGTAGACTGATGTGACCAGCACCAATGTGTTTGGATTGAGGAGGTTTTCTGGTGGCTTCTAGGTCCTATGATCTCTTGGTCTGAATGGCCTAACTTACCATGTTACTTAACCTATCATGCTACTTAACTTATCATGTTACTTAACTTATCATGTCACTTAGCAGACACTTATACCCTGCATCTCCCAGGTCACGTCTCTACTGAAGAACAAGTCTCTGCAAAGTCTGTTTTACATAAATGCGTGGAAATCTCCAGGTTTGCCACATACTGCTTGCACTGACCACAAACGAGCACAGTTTGAACATCCTTAATTCTCTGCTTCTAGGGTGGATATGCACAGGGTTTTTCTCTAAATGCTCAAGTATATAGAATCCCTATTTCCTAATATGTGAAATCAGCTTTTCTGAAAAGGCATGTGCAACTTAAAAGTACATCTTTAAACTTGGCATTGAATTTGCAGCAGATGAGAGCAGTTGCAACTGATGTTCAAATTCTTCCTACTCAGTGAGTGGGGATAGAGGTTCCTGGCACTCCAAGACATTGGCCAGGTAGATTGAAGGTGGATTACTGATGCTATAAATTGTAGATGAGTAACCGTTGGCATCAGCTGGTCTCTGTTAAATTCTCTACTTATCCAGTGCTTCAGAAATTAGTGACCTGTGCAGCCTATCTTCTTGGAGATCATTTTTTTGGAAGAGAAGTAAAGACGCTACTTTTAGATAAAGAATGGAAAATGGTAGTTGTAAATGTTGAAGTGAGTACTTTCTAATTGGATTTTGTTAGCCAAAGTATACCCATTCTTATTAATGCAAAATTTCTTGCTGGCTATGGGATGGAGAAGATTATCTGCCTTTGAGAGATGAGAAGAATTTCTGCTCATTTATAACTTGCAGTATTTCATTCCTCCTACCTCTGACTGCTGTGTAGGGTTGCAGCACTGCTTTTAGTTCACAGTTAAAACAGACCTCTCTATTTCCTTGCCTGCTCATAGTTGGCCTGAAAACAATCAACATGAGTAAGAGAAGAATAACATGTCATGCCAGCTCAGTAAAGCTATACCTGCATCGGAACTAGTACATTCATCTGTGTACTTAGCCTAGATCCCTAAAGAAACAAATGCTATATGATTGTACTTACAGGTGTGTATGTTTAACACGTAGACAGGTCTTATGACTGCAATATTCCTTCAGCAGGCCTAAATAACCTCACAAAAAGGGCTATCAGGTACCCACAAAACCAATTTTTTAATCTCCAGAAGCCCCAGATAGCTTTCTGTTAAGCCCACTGGGCAAACAAGAGGGCAGTTGTATAGCTGGTCACCACACATTTCCTGCTGGGGCCATCAGCAAACAAACAGCTGCACAGAGGACCGTGTGAACAGCACTTTGCTGCTTCTTCAGTTCAGCGAGAAGCAGGTGACAAAGAAGAGAAACACAACAAACCTGCCTGAGTAGAAAACTCAAGATTAAATCAGGCAAGATAGTTAGTAGCAAAGAACCTGCCTGAGTAGAAAACTTGAGGTTAAATCAGGCAAGATAGTAGCACTGTATTGCACTCCAATTGTGGTAAACATGCAAGCTGAATTCATCTGAACCTCTTAAGTCCAAAACATAGGTATCACTGAAACCTTTAAATCCCTTATTGGACTACCACCAAATCCAGGAAATGCTGGTCTTTAATGCTTGATGTGTGTGAAACCATTGTCATCCTGGGAAGAGGAGTTGTTCTAGATGTTAACTGAAACCCCGGTTGGGATTTGCTCCCTTTTGTCTAACTGTGTACAAGTTTCAGAGAGTCCCTGCTGGCTTAATCTCTGCACAAAAGACAGCTTGGAAAAAGTTAACGCGTCCTTGGTGTGAGAGACATGCTTTAATGTGGACATTGCAATCTGAGCCCTATTTAAAGGAGGAGTGGAAGTATCAGCGTATTATGCAGCAAGTCTTTCTAACTGTAGTAGGGATATGGAGCAATCTCCCTGCCTTTGCAATGACATCTGTGAGCTGCAGAACAAAATATTTCTTTTTTTTTTTCCCCCATCTGGTTTGATGAATTTTTACAAAATGCATTAGCTTCAACAAGAGAAATTGCAAGGAAAATGTTATGCAATGGGTATATAACTACCAGTAGGCTGTGGTTAAGACTTTTTCCTGGTAAGCAGGAGAACTGTGCTCAAACCCAACTGGATGAGTATGGTATCTGAAACTGAGTCTCTCAGATGCCTGCGCTATCTGTAGGTTATGGACTATCCAGCAGTACTGGAGAAAGCACTGACTAACAGACTATAGGTATTTTTTTCTCAGAGACAACTCAGAGCCAAAAACCTTATGTGGAAATAAACACGAAGTCTATTTTAGATCTTGTCTTTCTTGGCACTTTCTTTTGGCTAGCTTTAATATTTAGCACTCATCATGTTTACTTCTCAGAAAACCAGTTCTTAGGCACTTAGTAGTTCCCATACATCGAGCTGAAAGCGCTGAGTGCTGAATGCAGAGCTAGGGAGCCCTGTCACTCCGCAGCTGAGTCCTGCTGTGAATTTTGCTCATAGGTCCCACCCCAATTCACAGAATATCCTGCAAAAAATGCTTCTCTTAGCAAAATGCTCCACTAGAAATCTCTTGAAGGTACATACCGATTGAAAACAAAACAAAACAAAAACCAAAGCCAGCCACTTCATTTATCACATTAATATGCAGAGAAAACTCTGGTCTTCTAAACAAATATACCCGCCCCCCCCCCCCCCAAAAAAAAATAAATTAAAAAAAATAATAATCTGCTACTTCCTTTGCAAATGGTAGGAAATTCATATTGCAAGACCAATGACTCACCCCACATCTATGCTCTTACTGAACCAGATAAACCTGCCAAAAGCTGTTTCCAAACTGGAAATAAGTACTTATGTGGGGATATGAATAATATCAGGGAAATCTGTGACAAGGGCATGTGAATCTGTGATCTGCTGTGATATTTATTTATAATTTTTATTGAGGTCAGTGCCCTGATTCAAAGCTGCATTGGATAATTTTTGGAGAACAACTGATCCATATGGCTACATGTCAACAACATCAAGGGATCCAAAGACAACAACAAAAGGCTGCAGTAGAATAAAATTCCCCCTGGATGAGGTGTGATATCTGATGGGTCACACAGGGAATTCTTTTGACATGAACCAGCAAACATCAAGTATATTTTTCATAAAACATGTAACTTAATCCAAAATTATCCCTGCTGTATTGTTAGTGAGAACAAGGGAACACCCAGTTACTCTTGCAGTGACTAATAATATTACCACTGCTTAAATGTAAATGGCGTGCAGAAATCTTTCTAAAGAAAAGGGCTTTAAAAAAAATAAATAATAACAATAATGTTGTGCTCCTACTTCATTCAACTCTTTTTCCTTCCTTGCTGTAGCAGCACAACCACTGAAATTTCCTGTGTTAATGTTGACATAGCAATAAATATAATGTCTAAGGAAAGAAGAACAGTCTCATAATTAAAATCTGTTTTCATAGCATTGAGACAGATTATATTGCTATCTTTCAGTGGCCTTTGGATTAGGTCTCTACTCTGGTCTTTCTTCATTTGCACCATCCTCTTTCTCCTGGAGCCTTGTAAGCATTGATTAGTAAATGGCTTTAAAGTGTTATCTGAATGCTAAAATATTGTTACTTCCAGGTATTGGAACACATAGGCAGATTTCTGCTTAGCGCATATGATTATGTACTGAACAGGAATCTTTCTCTAGCATGAAAGTATTAAATTTCCCTTCTTTGTGCATATGTGTCTTCAGGTGTGCAATAGCCCAGTTTAGTAAAACAGTAAATCAATGACTTGTTTACTTTACTTTTAAAAATCTTGGAGATTGGTGTGGCTATCTCAAGTGGAAGTCATAGACAGAACTGGAGAGCAGTGGTGCTTTCAGTCTAGTTTGAACAACCTGGTTGATCTGGTAAAGGAATGAACACCAGTGACTGGACAGCTGTCTCTTAAAGAGATGCTCATTTGAAAAGGGCAAGTACATGCCAGCTACATAAAGCTGTTTTATTAAATAAAATAACATTTATAGTAGAAGTGCTCATTAGCTTGCCAGTTGGCCCACGTGGGTGGCAGCTTGTCTGTCTCCCTAGCACAGTGGTTCCTAAAGTACATGTCTTTACATGTTCTGCTAATGGCACGCGAGCCATTCAGCCACTATGGGAATGCAGTGTGAGCAGTTATGCAGCCCAACACAGGGCGAAAGCTCACCCAGGCAGTGGCTACTGCATTGTCAGCAGTGCCACTCAAGCAAATTAAGCCTTGAAATTCCTTTTTTTCCCTACCTGTCTTCTAAGTAGACTGTCTGAAGCCAAGGGAAATGATGATCCCCAAGCTTTAGCTGTGCTCCTTTCTGGCACATTGCAGGATTTGGCTCTCTGAGTACAAACTTCAGCAATTACATCTTCACATAGTAAAATACTTCCTAACTTGGATTTTTGGAATGACTTCATTTTCTTTTGCAATCCACCAATCACCCTCAAAAGACATTGTGAATCACTGTGTTATTCTCAGTCTTATAACTAACAAAATAGATAGGAACAGTGCTTGAGCTAGTGAGGGCTCAGTCTGGATGCACGCATTCACAGGCTTTCCTACTCACCTGGGCTAGCAGCTACCAGTTCCTGGGGGCTTCTGCCTGTCTGTCTCCAATATTTTTGAGAGTCCAACACTACATCACTACATGTGTTCTAAATAACAAACTGCAAAGGTCAAAGCAAAATAAAACACTTTGTGCCAGTTCTCTCATTCATTCCAAGCTCAGTACTTGTTTTTACTGCAGAAATCTTCATTTACTGCCCATGGAATGGTTCATTCCATTTGAATCTCTGGAGCTTTTGGCCCCTTCCCTAAAAAGCAGCCAAGCACAGCAGATTGAAAAACTGCTTGAGGATAGGCCAGACCACATAGTTCAGACACTGACCCAGATCTGTTTTCTGAAGGACTGAATGCTTCTGAGCTAGGATTTTGTTTCATGATCAGATGAAGGAAGGATTAATCCCTTGGAAAATTAGTCAAGCCCATCTTCTTGTTCTAGCATTTGCACTTGTTCCACAACTTTAAGAGCCACTGAGCTAGACAGATCTTCCATAACAAACACAGGGAGCCAGTGATTAGATGACTTCATTCTGAAGATCTGACTTCAAACTTGGCTCAGTTATAAATTATTTTTCATGGTTTCATTGGATTCCTGGCCTTGTAGTTTAAAATGGGTATGAAAAAGGTTAGACCTTTTATGAAAAAAAAAAAAAACGCACAAAGCAGCTCTGTTTGTCTTAGAATGACAAATGCTTCTCTTTTGTTGTTTTAGAAATACTTTTAATCCTTGCATACATTAACTAATCAAAAGTAAGAAAAGCTGATAAGAAATTAGATTTATTAAACAATAATATTTCATAGTTTGAGCTGTACAACATGGTGAAATAGGAACCAGTTTTCCAGGGTTCTTTTTCCAAGGTCAGCACTTTTCACTCAGGTGCAGAAGCTGGGTTAGGAGGAGAGAAGCTAATATGCATTTGAACAGCAGCAAGCTTTTGTAGACTAGACTTAATAAGCTTATTGTGTAGCAATAAAACAAAGACAGAGTTTACCAGAGTTTCAGGAATTTCTGATTTTGTCTTCAAGCCACTACATGAGGGAGTATGATAACATTCTGTGGATTTCATCAGTTTGGGGCAGAGTAACCTGTCATAAAAGTGAGGCTGTTAAGTAAAATCACACACATGGAGTAAGTGTGCTTTACAGAAAGTCACAGAAAAAGCAGCCCAGGCTGTCACAGTTTAACCTGTCCCTTTGCGGGTAGTTACACACAGAACTGTGTATATGAAGATATTCTTTACTCAGCCCGCTAGGGCCCCTTTTTGGAATAAACGATTAGCTGCGCTTCTTGCCAAAGAGCTGTTCTCTGGGAAACTCACACAGCACTTGTTGCTCCCATTGTACCCTCTGAACTTCATCAGAAACATAGGAAGGCATTATTTTGTTTCTGCTGAGATCAGTGTTCATTCCTAGTGGTGATGGTAATGCACAAGCATAAGTTTTGCAATTCAGGATTTGGTAAACAGACTTATTTTTATATAGTATTACACACATCTGCATGATTTTGACCACCTGTGCCAGGACACCCCAGTTGTAGTCCTTTTCTCAGCTTTTCCCAGGAATGCTTCTCTTTGGGCCACTGGGAAAACCTCCTGTTTAAACTCCCGTCTCCTCATCAAACTGTGTGCAACACTTCACACCCTGCGCAGTAAACACTTCGTGAAGCAGGGCAGAAGGTCTCAGCCGTTCAGACATCAGCCTCCCCCCGCCTGGGCTGCATGACCCCGAGGAAAGGGGCAGACGTGGGGTTACGACAAGGGGGCAGCTGACATATAGAGACCCTGCGCGGAAGAGGCGTGCGGGCTGTAACCGCTGCAGGCATCGGCTGGCGGCGGGGGGAGCCCTGGGGCGCCGGGCCGGGCCGGGCGGAGCGGCGGATCGGGTGGCGGCCCGCCCCGTGCTCCCGGCGGGGAGGCGGAGGCGGCGGTGGCGGCGGGCAGCGCCGCCCGGCGGGCGGGGCGCGGGCTATAAATCCGACCCGCGGGGGAAGGCAGCGGCGGTCGGAGCGCGGCGGCGGCGGCGCACGGAGAGCAGCTGTTGCGGCAAGTACCGCGAGCATCTATCTATCTATCTATCTATCTATCTATCTATCTATCTATCTATCTATCTATCTATCTATCTATCTATCTATCTATCTATCCATCCATCCATCCATCCACTCAGTCACTCAACCTTTTTCTTTTTTTTCTCTTTCTCTTTTTCTATCATCTTTTTCTTTTCCTATCTTTCTCTTTTTGTATCATCTTTCTCGTTTTCTTTTTCTATCTTTCTCGTTTTCCTATCTCTTTCTTTCTATCTCTTTTTTTTTTTCCTATCTCTTTTTTTTTCCGTATCTTTTTTGTTTGTTTGTTTCTTCTTTTTCATTTTCTGTCTCTTTTCTTTTTCTTCCAAAGAGGACTTTGCTGGCTGCAGGCTGAGGAGGTGAAGGAGCGAGTGGCTCTTCGCAGAACAGGGGCTGTGCACTGGTGGGTGGGAGTGGCGACTGGGGCAGCTGCTGGATGCTGCTGCCTCCCGTGACAGCAGCGGGCTGGGCTGGAAAACAGCTGTGAAGCGAAGGCACATACTTTCTTACGGAAGTTGACTACTGGCGCTTGTTGCTTCTGTTTCTGTGCTGTCGCAGCTCCACGTTGGATTTGGAGCAGACGACAGACTTGATTGGTGTCCAGCCTTTACTAGTCAGTTGTTTCTGTGGGGTTATTGTCTTAATATGTGATGCTAGGTGCAGTTTACTGTGAGCACTTCCAGGCACTGCTAAGGTTCATAGCACTTCACTGCGGTGTTTGCAGCGGAGGCAAAGCCTATGTACTGGATCTCATGAAATATGAGATTTCACTTCTGCTAGTGAGGATGTTTTGGTTAGTGCTTTCCACTGTATTATGGTTTTCTTATGAAACGCTTGTATCACTCCATATCTTACTCACTGTTTTATGAAGCCCCCAGTGCCCAATTTTGTACCCCATCCCCAGAACTGGACTACTTTTACTTTCCAGATGGAGGTATTTACCAGCTATGTAATTTGGATTTTTTTTTTTTCTGAGTTGTCTATTTAAATATAAACTGTATTTTGAACCTGAAAAATGCAGTAGTAGAGGCATGGAAGAGGTCAAAGACCAAAGCTGTATGTCCAGATACTCTGTTAAGTGTTACACTGTTATGATTTCTTCTGAGTTTTTGTTTACTTTTTTATTATTATTTTATATACAACTGTGTCAAAGATACAGCTGCTGAAAAAACACCACTGGGGCAAGCAATAGAAATACTCTGTAAACAAGAGCTATCAAAGGCAAACATGTAAGCCTACCTTGCTGTTTTTAGTCTACTCTGTTACTGGCAACTTACAGCAAAACTTCACCTGTTAAGCTGGTGCAGTCTGAACTTGGCTCGGGGAGCATGCTTTTAAAAATCTCATGTTCTCTTAACTAAAGTCTAACAAAGTTTGACACACTGTTTTTATCACCAGTACTCATGTAAACAGCAGGTACTCTGTCTTGCACACAGCAAGAACTTAGTGATGGTGGATAAAATGGTAAAATAGGAGTAGATGCTACAAAACTAGTGTTCCTTAAACATTTGTACAATCTCCCGAGTACTAATAAGGTCTGTGGCCTTCAAGAATAATTCATGAATGGATTCAGGAGGAATTGGTATGTGATTTGACATATACAGGTTTCTGGATAATACTGGTGCAGTAAAAAGAGGCTTTAATACATTAATGAGAAACTACTTAGGATGTGTATGGTTTCCATACTTAATATTTTTCAGTATAAACAGAACAGATGCTATGTCATAAGTAGGGAACTAGAGGCCGCAAGTTCTGAATCTGAGTTGCTTGCACTGCAGTTACACAAACATCTGAACAGGCTGGACTTCAACTTTGGAAACTTTGAACCAAAATTTCAACAATAAGTGAACTGAGAGGTGCCCTTGAGAATGGGCATGCTCTAGACTAGCTGGCCTCAAACCAAGCTACTGGAGAGGGGTCTAGAAAGTCTTGAAAGCTGGGATTTTCATTTATTTCCTGTAGGAAAAAGGGTTTATATATCAATTCCCTTCGTTCATTGGTCACTTCACCCGAAGTGACAGTAGGCTAGAGATGTTAAAATGTGAGGTGCTCAAGGAATTTGACAATAGCAGAAGTGATGTGGGTGCCCCTGCTGAGGGTGTGCTGCCACATGTGCACACCTGTGTTTGAGAATCAGCATCCTCACCATGGAAAAACAGACTCCTTACGTTTTGTTGTTTCTCCCATGCACAATGCCTTTTTTGTTCTTGCCAAAATAAAAAAAAAAAACACTAAAATCATTGCAGATCATTTGGGTAGATCAAATGAATGCTCAGTAAAAACAGTAGGATTCCCCAATTTTCTTGACTCCGGTGGAAGATATTTTACTCTTTCAAGGTTCCTTTTTACACTATGACAATTACATGGGAAGTTCACAGCATATCTTGGGAAACAGTTTGGCATGGTAGCCTGGTCTTTAAGAACAGTTATAAGCAGTTGACTAATTTGCTCTAGTAGTTCATGTGGGGATATCAAAGAATCATAGAATGGTTTGGATTGGAAGGGACCTTAAAATCATCCAATTCCAACCCCACTGCTGTGGGCAGGAACACCTCCCACCAGACCAGGATGCCCAAAGCCCCATCCAACCTGGCCTTAAACACTGCTAGGGATGGGGCATTCACAACTTCTCTGGGCAACATGTGCCAGTGCCTCACCACCTTCACAGTAAGGAATTTCATCCTTATATCTCATCTAAATCAATTTTTTTTAGTTTAAAGCCATTCCCCCTTGCCTTATCACTCCAATCCCTGACAAAGAGTCCCTCCCCAGCTTTCCTGTAGGCCCCCTTTAGGCACTGGAAGGCCGCTGTAAGGTCTCCCCAGAGCCTTCTCCTCTCCAGGCTGAACAACCCTAACACCCTCAGCCTGTCTTCACAGGAGAGGTGCTCCAGCCCCCAGTCATCTTCATGGCCCTCCTCTGGACTCGTTCTACTAGGTCCATGTCCTTCTTGTGCTGGGAGCCCCAACGCTGAACACAGTACTCCAGTAAGAATCAGTTCAAAATAAGAATCAGAACACTGTTAATCGGTGAATTGATGTGAGAAAAATGTTTGATTCATATATTTAAACTGAAGTGATTAATTTCTTTGGCTGAAATGCAACATATATCTTCTCATGACCAGCTTAAAGGATTTTGGCAAACTTCTAACTTCCCACAGAGAATACTGTTCTTTCGCTTAACCTCATTAGAGCCTATGAACCTGTTGCACTAAATATGGAGCATATATGTAATGAGATATTTCCTGCTTTTATTGTCTCAAAATAGACAGAGTGAAAGAAATTATACAGATGGGTGAAACTGGCTTGAAGTTCTTCAGAAAAAAGACAACTAGAAACAATAAAATTCTCAAAAATACTAAAAACTAATTATACTGGATCAGCAATGTTTACATCATGCATATAGCTAGAAGTTTAGGGCAGCAAAACCGCTTTTGCCATCAGTAGAGAGAAAGCCTGTGAAACTGATGGTCTGTATTAGGTCAATCCCATCAGTATGCAGCAATGGTGACTTCTCTAGTTGCACTGATTTGTCCAATTGGAAGGTAAACTGCAGGAACTAGGAGATAATGACAGATGCAGTGACTGCTTGATATTAATAGTGATTATATATTGTTTCTTGAGACCAAATAAAACTTCCAGATGGCAGGTTTTTTTACATCTAATTTAGAAATTTCAAAGAAGTACAGAAGAGCACATTCTATACTGTCAATAATGCTGTTTGACCAAATAAATGGTATTGTATGTAGACTGCCCTTTAGCTTCGGCTTTTAGGTGTGCATTTGTAAGTTTACCAAATGCATGAAGGTGATGTCCCTGTAGCCTTCTTGGTGAAGAACTTTCTAGAATTTTGCACAGGGACCTCCAGCAGATTGAGGAAGCAATAGTTACCCCTGTGCTATATGTCAAAAGCTCTGTCTCAGAAGTTCCAAATAAATTGCTTTCTACTACTGGAAATACTACATGGGAAATACTCTGAAACTGTTTAAAAGGCTTAGAATAAGGAAGTCCTGATTTCAGATTTGGTAATGTGTGTTGCTATGGATTACTAAAATCTGGGTTAGGCCTCTTGGAAATCAATGGCTATGAATAAAATGGCTATTGAACTTGTTGTTTCTCTCAAATGGTGGTGTTTTTTTTTAATCTGTGTCACTTCCAGAGCCCTGGATAACTTCAGTGGGGCCAGTCAGCAGGAGGTAATCCCTATTGTTAATTCCCTTTGGCTGCAGAGTTGGAGTAGCAGTAAGAAACCATTCAGAGCTTCTCCTGGATATGTGAACATGTTTCATTTAAGTGTTATTATGACATAATTAAACCCAGTTCTGAGCATCCATGAGAATCAGTACCATTATCTGCCATTTAGTTCAGCACAGCAAGTGGTTAGAAAGTAAAGCCTGCAATTATCCAATTTTCAGACTCAAATGTGCAAGCTCCTTTGTTAACAATGAAGATGAGTTTTACTTCTAGCAAAGGGCTGATACAGGATCAGGCCTGTTTTGTTTCCCAACTGGCATGAGAAAGTTGTCTTTGGATAATACCCAGCAGTTTGTTGTCAAATGGGACATTCTCCATACAGAGGAGATCCACAGTGTTCTTGTGGATGCACAACTGGACTGCCCATGCTAATGAAATTTTCCACAGCTGTATCTGTTTGTACAAAGCAGGATGTATGTCAATTTTACTGCTCTAATTTTGTGTGGCTGATCACGTTTCCTGTGTTTCTTTTGGGTTTTGTGCTACTTCCTTTCAGTTAATTGTCACAATTTTAATATATCTTTTTCATCTGCCAGTCAGGTTTTTTTTCTCTTTATAGCTGGAAGTCGGTCCACGCAGATCTTCCTTTTCAAGCCCTGTTTTTAAAATTGGATAATCTCTACTTTTCCAAGCTTTTAACTGGCTACTTCCTGTCTGAACTAAGTATAGCTTCAAAAGTATAGCTCTTGTAGCTTCTTTTCTACCATGGATGTGTCAGACCAGTCTGCTAGTACCGTATGGATGATGTAAAAGTTAGTGGAAAGAGCAAACCTTAGAACCTAGTGCAGCATGAAAACCTAATTGACTAAAACAGTTTTTTCCATGTGCTTTTAAGGGTTTTTTTTTTTTTTTTGGGGGGGGGGGGGGGGTTGTTATTTATTTATTTCCTTGCCATTTGTCTTGGTTTCAGCTGGGATAGAGTTAATTTTCCTCCTAGTAGCTGGTATGATGCTGTGTTCTGGGTTTAGGATGAGAATAATGCTGATATCACACTGATGTTTTAGATGTTGCAGAGGAGTACTCGCACAGAGCCAAGGACTTTTCAGCTCCTTGTGCTGCCCTGCCAGTGCTGGGGGTGCATCAGGATCTGGGAGTGGACACAGCCAGGACAGCTGGCCCAGACTGGCCAAAGGGATGTCCCATACCGTGTGGCGTCATGCTGTGCAATAAATGTGGTTTGGCTGGCTAGAGTGGGGGGGGACTGCTGCTCAGAGATGGGCTGGGCATTGGTCAGAGGGTGGTGTACAATTGCATTGTGCATCACTTGGTTTGTACATGCTATTATTATTACCATTATTATTATTATTTCTCTTCCCTAAAAAAAAAAAAAGGCGATAGTTTTACATACTTAATCTGTACTGCACCTGAATAAGATTATGTAGATGGAGAACTGAACATAGCACTCCAGATGGGGTCTCGTGAGAGTGGGTCAATCCCTTCCCTTGACCTGCTGGCCATGCTGCTTTTGATGCAGCCTAGGATACGGCTGTCTTTCTGGGCTGCAAGCACACATTGCTGGTTCATGTTGACCTTCTTCATCAACCATCACCCCAGGTCCTTCTCAGGGCTGCTCTTAGTCCATACTCCGCCCAGCCTATATTTATGCTTGGGATTGCCCTGACCCACATGCAGGACCTTGCATTTGGCCTTGTTGAACTTCATGATGTTCGTACATGCCCACCTCTCAAGCCTGTCCAGGTCCCTCTGGATGTCATTCCTTCCCTCCAATGTGTCAGCTGCACCATACAGCTTGGTGTCATCAGCAAACTTGCTGAGGGTGCACTCGATTTCACGGTCCATGTCACTGACAAATATATTAAGTAGTGCTGGTCCCAATACTGATCCCTGAGTAACGAGTAACCACTCGTTACTGATCTCCACCTGGATATTGAGCCATTGACCACAACTTTCTGAGTGCAACCATCCAGCAAATTCCTTACCCACCAAATGATCCATCCATTAAATCCATGTCTCTCCAATTTAGAGACAAGGATATCATGGGTGACAACATCAAATGCTTTGCACAAGTCCAGGTAGATGTCAGTTGCTCTTCCCCTATCCACCAATGTTGTAAACCTGTTGTAGGTCACCAGGTTTCTCAGGCAGGATCTACCCTTAGTGAAGCTATGTTGGCTGTCACCAATAACCTGCTTATTTTCCGATGTCACATATGTATGAATGTATCAAATGGTAGGCAATGGAAAAGTAGTTAGGAAAGTAGAATAAAACTTTAAAAGGAAACCTTATTTGTTAACAGAGTAAGCAGACATCCAGACAGGAAACGTACTATTAGAGGAAGGAAGGATTGCTCTTGCTGTGGCTTTTTGGTTTGCTACCTTCAGGAAGCTCCGATGCACCTTGTCAAACTAATTTTGTCATTTTTTCTATTGCTAGAGTTCTAGAGTGCTCTAAATACATTTTGTATGTAACATATACCTATTAAATTTTAGGTTGCATTTGTATCCTTGTACAAAGTTGCACCATACTGGGGTATTCAGTGAAATAAAGGCAGCAATGAGCTTTATGATGACCCTTTATTTTTTAGCATATTACGAATAGATTTCTTCTTGTATTGTTTCATTTAAGAACATCACATATTTTTCTTCCATTCAGAATACCCTGTATTTTTTAAAGTTGCGTGTAAAATGCCAAATAGCAACATGTGCCTTGATAACTCCAGCCTCTCTTACAAACGTGTGAAAAGTGGTAACTTAAATTTCACTTCCTGACGTAGCAGATGCTGATAATAGAGCATAGATGGGTGAGATTTTTCAAAAAGTCTTCTAAGGAAGAAGAATTGCCTTTTGTCCATCTTGAAGGAATTTGGAAGTCTTTGTTTTGATAAGCAAGGAGTATTCTGGCACTGGATAGCACTAACTTAGACACTTATCTCACCAGTCTCTTATGTTGTGATACAGCGAGGAATGTGCTCAGCCTTTAGGAAGATTATATTGTATCTGTAGATGTTGAGGCTTGCAGGTAATATGACTGTTACCCAGGTCTAGCCTTGAGTAGTTCAGCATGTGCAGATGCTTAAATTTGAGTAACAATAATGGGAATTTCCTGGGAGGAATTAGAGATGTGTCCTTAACGCAATGGCCATTTGTGCAAAACCTGAGTCATGATGAAGTTCAAGAATACTAAAGTTCTTCCCAGAAAGGTGGACTGAAAGTTCAGAGGAACAAAACGATGTCCATCATTTAAACTTTTCTCCTGAAAATCAAACAAACCCCATCAAGACACTTGTCATGGAAAACTTCAGCCTAGACATTTTGGCAAGGGTTATAAAGAACAAGTAGTCTATGAACTCAGAAGCTGTAACCCATATAGTATGACCTAATGAGTAAACGTAAATAAAGATATATCATCAGCCTTAGTTTTGATGTTTTGCAACATGATTACTCATCTTTGCAACATCAAAATAAAAATGCAAAACAAATAAAAAGAAACCACTATGTACTTGCAAGGGTGCAGACTAGAGCTTGATAACATTCTTCATCTCTGAGTAGACTATGAGCCTGTCCCTTCTGGAATAATCTCAGTATGTTTTTGCCTCTAACTTGCACAGAACCACCCACTTTTTGAAGTAGTTGCAGCTGGGCAGAGGCTATGAACTGTTAAAGCATGGCAGATTAAAAATAGGAGGGGGTGGGGAGAATGGCCTGACATTGGTGAGCTGCAGGAACAATAGCTTGTTTCTTGTCTGTTTAGAGTGCAATCTTTGTGGCAGAAGCCGTCTCTTCCATGTTATGGAATGCTTAATGTGTCTTTGCGGTATTCATTATTTAAACTGCTCCCAAAATCCAGCCTAGTGCCCAGGTGCAGGGGGGTGTCAGGATTTGAGCCACTATATTGCCTTTAATCTTTGCTTAAGACCTTTATGTTTGCAGTCATTCAAAAAGGAGTAGAAAGGATATGAAGGATGTTGAGAGGATAGTAGGAGGGTGCTGGGGCAGTGAGAGGAGATGTGCTATCTTGGTGGTATAAGAAAAAGTCTAGGAAGACATCTGATTGCTCTTCGCTCTTTCCACCCTATGGTGCCACCACCCACAGCCTGGAGTTGTTTTTAAAGAAAAAAAAATGTGTAAAAGCACAATTTTGGCACCAGAACAAATGGGCATAATTAATCTTGAAGTAAACTTAGGCTGCTATTTAGATGTTGAATTTCTTCTCACAAAAGCCCTGGATTCTCCTACCAATACATTGGTTCATCACAGTCTGCAAGGACTTTTTGCAACCGTGTCAGCACTAAACAATGGTTGCTTGAGGAGGTGGGTTGGGATGACAGTGCTATTCATAGCTAAAAAGTCCTGGGCAGGCAATAGTATTTTTAATCTCCTTGAAAAAAATTCATATTATTGGAGATTTCACTTTCCACAAGTTTCCATCAGTTTCAAATGCCAGATGCTAAAGAACTGTGAATTTCAAGGTTTGTAGTCTGCCCCTTCTGGAGTTGTGCTGTTATACTCTAGGTAATATCAGGGACTGCTACAATGGAGAGAAAAAAAAAAAGGCATTAAAACATTGCAAACTCTCAATTTCTGTGCCAACTAGAACTATGGCAGAGGCCCATTATATTGTGGAAGAGGTAGGGGTGTCCAGCATAGGGGAGAGGGGGATGGAAGGCATGTCTTTTGGCTAGCACTGTGACCCTTCCCAGTGTCAGTTTTTACTCCCATGAAGCATGGGTGGACCTCAAGCTTTCCAAGGAACATTTTTCATTGCATCCCCCAGCAAGAGTATTGTGCAAACAGCACAGTTGCAACAGTTTTCTTCAGTTTTGCTCAACATCTGTGGAATAGAGAAAGGGGTTGCTTCCAGTTAACTTTGTTTTGATTCCCTTATCAGTGCTCAGCTGCTGGAGCGTATCGTGCATGTGAAGAGTAACCAATCCCTGGTCTGAGGAATTGGCAGTTCAAAGGCTCTGTCTGATCCTAGAGTGGTTGTAGCAGAACAGCTCTGTGCCTATACAGGTGCCTGTGCCAGCCACCACACAAGTGAAACAGCCAGAACAAAAGGATTAAAGAGTAGCCTGGAGTTTTCTAACCACTGGGGTATGATGAAGCCACAGGCAAGTGTTAGCTGCAGGGAGTGCCGTGGTCCTGCACCCAGGTGGTGCTCACAGAAGCCCATCAAAAGATCAGTTTTTGGCTCCATCATCACAGTTTTCTCCTTGTGGCTTAACTTGGCTATTACTTGGCACAGGACTCAAGCTCTTGGCTAAAGCATCTCAGTTTCCTAATCAGATTGATTAGCACACAGCATAAATCTAAATGTTAAAATGTCTAAAACTTTAAGCCCTACTTATTTTTGTCTTTGAAAACTGTTGTTATGCTCCATTATGCTATTAAGAACCTTCCTTTTTTTTTTTTCTGACATCATCTTGAGCTTTAATTTCCACTAAAATATGATTGTAGAGTAACTCACAAAAGGGTTTAAAAAAGAAATAAAATCAAATAGGCTAGAAACAACAAAAATAATTAAATTGAAGGCCAGCAGTGTGCTGTGCTTTAAGAAGGCTGGGTAACAGTGATGCGCAGGACATCTTTGAACCAGAGTGTACCCTGCCACCCTGAGGCAGCATAATTGGTTCAGTTTCCTGATATTAGTACATTTAAAAATATGCTTTAGTTCATCACCTTTTTTGATTTGAAAGTTTAAGTGTTGTAAGGGTTTCACTCCTAAGCTTCCTTTTTGTCAGGTTATTAACTTTTAGTTGCAAATCAAGAAGATCATGTAGTAACTAAAGGCTAAGGTGAAGCAGCGATTCCCAGGTAGCTGAGTAACTTCAACTTTTGACACTTGCTGTTCAAACTTCTTAGTCGGATGCTATGTAACCCTCAAAAGTCATGTTTTTTTTAAAGGGAGGATCTCTCTGTAAGAGTCATTTCCATTAAAACCTCTTTCATGATTTATTGTGTGAAACTATGTCAGAGAAAATCAGTAGTCAGACAGTACACAAAGGACCTCGTGACACCAGAGCCTGTAACAAAGAATAGCTTAAACAGGGCATAGTGTGGGCAGATGCTTATGCATGAACTGTTTTGGATGCTTGCAAGATGATTAATTTTCAAACAAATGATAAACAGGAAAATTAGATTTGTCAAGTTTATTATGAAATATCTGAAATGTAAACCATGCTTAATGAGAGCATGCATTGTGGAGCATAACCATACACTTGCTATTAAGTGAAGTCCACTTGTTCCTGTGCAGTGGAGACATTTTTTTTTCAAGTTCCTCTCCAATTTACAGTCAGACTAGTTTACAGCACTTAGTGTTAATCACTGGAAAAAGTCTAATTCAGCACATGTAAGGTTGCAAATGCTTTTTGAAAGTCACAGTAACTTTCTTTGCTTAGCTGTCAGAGGCCTGAGCTGCTTGGTTATTTTTCTGACCTGGACTCGATGGGTGTCGTTGCTAGTCACCTTTTTCAGAGCTCTGGAGATGTTAGTTTTCTACCTCCTGGCCCCAGTCCTGCTTGTTTAGTAAGGCTTTGAGCTGCTGCAGAATAACAGAGCCCCAGATTCCTACCTGCTTTAGTGCTTGAGGACTCTTTAGTGCCTCTTAGGACACTTGGAGCTTTTAGATGTTGAAGCACTGAGTGATGTTGCCAACCTGGAAATGCCTCCAGCATGTGGCCCTGGGTCCAAGTCTTACATTGTCCCTCTCTGTCAAAAGAGAGCAACGCCAGTGCTTGGGGGCCATCACCTTCAGAGCCCATGGCCTTCTCCCTCCTCTCTTTGCCATTAAAAGCTCATGAGTATTTAATCCTATGTGTAAAGTGATGTCCCTCCTGCTTGCTCAGCCTGTGGTCGAAATGGTGTCAGGCTGTTGTGGTGAGGTTAGCTTTTTGTACATCAGTATTATGTCTCAAAAGGAGAATAATATCTACTGCCAGTGTTTAAACAAGCTGCTTTGAGGAAATTGCCTTCTTTATGAAGCATTCAGGCAGGAGCCTTTTCCTGTTCTTTGTTTTCCACAATACCATGGAAAAAAACAAAAAGGTTGGATATCAGTGCAGAGGTAAGTCCTATAGTGCTTGT
This sequence comes from Anser anser, assembly GCF_964211835.1. Taxonomy (NCBI): domain Eukaryota; kingdom Metazoa; phylum Chordata; class Aves; order Anseriformes; family Anatidae; genus Anser; species Anser anser. The sequence goes on from NC_139721.1 coordinate 8,195,807, forward strand.
AGTGGTACCCTCAGTCTTCCATGGATGTGAGACCATCCTGCTGGTTGATGCACCTTGTGGCATGAACATCCCTGTGTTTGTCTTTAGCAGAGAAATGTTTGAAGTGAGGGATTTTTGAACTTGTTTGGTTTCTGTGCTTGGAATGAGATAAATCATGTATATTACGATTATCTAGTGTTTGGTACGTATGATTGCACCACTGATGGTGTCTGAGGATGGACGACCTGGCATGTGGCTTCTTAGCTCCTTTGTTGGGATCCCTGTTGTGAAAAGCCAGACTGCTCATCAATCCTGTATCCACTGCTGCCAAAACAAGGCTCCAGCAATGGTATGGAGGGACAGGGGGTATATTCTGAATTGTTAAGAGCAAAATAACCAGGCTCAGTAAAATTATTTCAGAGCTACTAGCCTTAGTTAGGACAGTCTGGCATTTTCGGAGCAGTGGGTTTGGGCTGGAATGGGTAAACATAAGTCTATTTGAATTAAATTAGTGAACACGGTATTGCACAGATGACTTCACCTTTCCCTATGCTCCCCTTGCTTCCTTAGGCTTGTTTGCTGCTCTTCCTGCTAGTTGGCAAAGTCAGATATGCGATCAGTTTTAAAGCAGTTTTCCAGTTGCAAAGGTGTCTTAAACCTTTATTTTTTCTTAGTCAGAAGAATGATTGCTTTAAAACTTAATCCTCTGAGCTGCATCTGTAATGGATTCAGCTGACAGCTGGGTACAAGGTAGTGGTAGTTCACTGGGTGGAGGTGGCTCATCCAGGAGGGGAGAACTCAGGGCTTCTTTGCAGGCTGAGTTGGCCAAGTGGAGTGAAAAAACTTGTTTTTCTCCAAGTTGGCAACTTTACACTAATGCTTGCAGATATAAATGAACTTTGTATTTTGAATACTTCTGTGAGACAAGTGCTTTTGACATGGGTATAAAGGAATGCTTGTATGGTTATCTATTTAGGAAAGTTATGCAGTTACAATAGCTTCAAGCTACCCTGTCACATAAGGGGGGAGCACAAAGCACCTATTTAGAGATTATAAAATTTGTGCTGAACATGGTTGGTATAAAAACCACTTCTCCAGCATCTTTCTCTTTGGAAAATAAGATGGTTTTTACAATGGTGTCAGATAGCGCAGAGCTTTGCTTGCCAGCTCTCATGGACAAATAATGTGCTGTTGTGCTGGCTTATCACAAAGTTGTTCCTTGGTGGGAATGTTTCAGGTATTCCTGATGCAGAGGGAGAATCCAGGGCTTGTAAATGCCTGATCTGAAAACATAATGTGGCTTGAATATCTGGTATCGTTCCAAAAGTGAGAACGTGGTGCACGTTGGGCTTTTGTTCAGCAGGCTTGATGGCAGTAGTGTAATCTGCTGGTCAGCACTTCCTAGTGCTGGTTCTTTCGGAAACATAGAGCAACAACTTTGAACTATTATGAAAACAGGATTGTTTTTTAAGGCTATAAAAGGCATCCATGTTGTTCTTTTTGGCACAGTTTTTTGGTCATTTGTAGTCAATGCTGTGACTCCCTGAAAATCTGAAGCTGTCCTGGGTAAACAACTTTCTTCCACAAACACTAGCTGTGGCTTTGTTCCTTGAGCCACTTCTTACTGGAAAACTGCAGGGAGCCTGGCTTCTTACTTTCCTCCTGCACAGAGAAAACATGAAAAATCTCTTGTACTTCTAGCCTGTATTGAAGAGTGAAGTGTAATCTTAAGGTGCTATTTCTATATTCACATAATTACCAATTCAGGGAAAAAAAAAAAAAAGGCAGCTAGTTGCATGTAAATATTTTTGAATATTTTTGACCTCAAAATACTGCAGCAACATTCATTTTCCTTTTCTGCCATACATAATTGCTTACTGTGTAGAATGCTACACTGCATAGATAGCTACAATTTTAAAAATATGTAACACTGTTTCTAAAGTGTCACTTTCAGTTGCTTGAAACTTTGGCAAACTTGGTTTTGCTTGTTCTTTATGATTAAAAGCTTTAACGGGCAAAACTTAATAGGAAACCTGGAGAAAAAGGGTGAACCAGAGTGAGTGCTGGGGAATTAACTCTGTCTTGAATTTCCTGACTGTTTAAGTAGCTCTGGTGCCTTGTTGTAAATTTGGATTACAAATTACTGGGGATGGGGACAGTTTTGCTTCTGCCCCCCAGGCCTCAGTTGGTGGAGTTAAATACCCATGAAGTATTTCTCTAAGCTTAAAATCCCCATCCTAATTCTTTGCCAAAAAATTCCTCCAGTTGTACAGCTTCCAAGAAGGTTTCCTAAAATCTGAAGCCATTTGTGCATTCATGGACACCAGTGTTTGTTCAGCATTCTCTCTTAATCAATGCCTGCTGCTGCATGGCTTCCTGCAGCATCCCAACATCCTGCAAACTTTCTCACTATAGCCCAGGAAAAAATGCATGGAGTAAACCCATAGGGCTGGGTAAAATGGTACTGCCAGCTCTTGAATCATAAAATCATAAAATCATAGAATGATTTGGGTTGGAATGGGCATTAAAGATCATCTAGTTCCAAGCCCCATGCCATTGACAGGGATCCCACCCACTAGATCAGGTCACCCAGGACCCCATCCAACCTGACCTACCACACCTCTAGAGGTGGGACATCCACAGCCTCTCTGAGCAGCCTGTTCCAGTGCCTCACCACCCTCATAATAAAGAATGCTCATAGTAGAATGCTCCTGGGAGCTTCACAGCCCTTCCTGAGCACTAGGTTGTTTATGCAAACAGGGTTGATTAACTTAAGTCAGTTTTAAATCAGGAGGTGGGAAATCATGGTTTAAAGAATCATTTTTATTATTCTGTATCCCTCTTGATAAAAATTGTTAATAATTGAAATGTTTACAGTTGCACTTAGTCAGTAATTCCTAAACATGTTAAAGACTTCCGCTTTGGTTTATGAGTACCCATTCGTACCCTTCGGTTGAGATGATTCTAAACTTTTCTTAAGAAATAACGACACAAAAATAAAACACACCAATATTTAATAAAATTACCATTGTATCTAAAGATGCACAAAAACAACATGGCATTAATTTCTCCAGCAGGCAAGAGGATATGTAACAAATATTCATCGACTTCTGTATTTGTCATTTTGCTGTTAAAACACTTTCAGTATCTCTTTTGAGAACTGCTTGTGGTCATTCATCTGAGCTTCACAGAGAACAGCCTTCTGCCTCTGCCCTTTATCTCTGTGAATGAAAACATGCCATTCTTCCTTAACTCCCTCTTTGGACTGATACATTCACTGGACTGAAGTACAGCTTGGTCAAAATGCAGAAAGTGTGCTACATCTGCAGAAGAGTTTGCTGCTCCGTTTGTCTCAGCAGTCGTCTGCTCTGGGGCTATAGTGGTTGTTTCCGCCCTTTGGCAGAAAATTTCCTAAGCACTTAAATATAAGCCTTGTTAAAACACGAATTTAGTTCAAACAGTTACATTTTAAGATTAAGGAGGCGTCTGGCCAAAAGCATGGAAGTGTGAGCTAGAACCTGAGGTCTGTCTGCACACTCAGGGTGGTGCAAGTGTGCTGGGAATGTGGGTGCAGTTTAGTCAAAAGATTTCTATTGGCAAAATATATTCAACATCTTACATCTGACTACATAAATGAAACTGTAAAAAAGAATTTCCTCGACTTCACAGTCCTTCAGGTTCTGCCACATCCATGTGCCCTGTTAAGCTTTCCACAGACAAGGCCTGGGTAGTGTGTTGCTGTTCCTTTCCTAGGGCAGGATACAGTAGTCTTGTTTCCTTCTTTGAGTTTGAAAATAGTGTTATTGCATACATCTTGTTGGTGTGTAATTAAAGGAATATTGGTTTTACTCAGTACTTGCTACTACTTGGTTTGTTTAGATTAAGGAGGATGTTTCTGTCCCAAAGAACGGAGCACACTGGTACAAGAGTAAAATTGTGCTAATGAACAACCAATTCAATTTGCTTAAAGTAGAGATCTTGGAGATGGAGTCTGCATCTAAGAAAAGAGTTGCAGAGATGAGTATTAAAGCTCAAGAGAAGGCGTTTGAGCAGATTTGGTTATGCCACCTTTCACCTGTGAAACAATAGTTGTCATGTGATTGTATGCTATGAGTTGTGCTGGTCCCTGCCCCATTTTCTTCAGCATCTTCAGTTCTGAAGCTGCCAAAGCTTTGTTTCGATCTTGCAGCGTTAACTTTTTTTAATCTCTTGTTCTGCAGGAGCATGTATATAAATAAACCAGGGAGGCATTTTACAACAGATTCATAACCTTCTTGCAAAGGTCTTTTAAACTATAACCTGAGATATCAGGTGGTAGTGGAGGTGGATGGAAATTTATTTGTTTCTATATTTAATCTTCGGTGCAAGCTGAAAACAAATCTTATTTCGTCTTAACAGATACCAGCTACTGACCATGTCAACAGAGTTCCAGGATGCCCACCTCGCAGAGGTGAAACCTCTGGTGGAGAAGGAAGAGGTAATTACTTTAAAGCTCTTTAGAGCATGTCTGTCTTATTTCAGGGTTACTGTTGGAACTGCACATGTATTCTTAGTTCTATCAAAAACTTTTTTTTCTATGGAAAAATAGACAAGAGAAACTGAAAATGCAAGGAGAGGGGTGTTTTAATAATAAGGCAAAATTAAGTTTTATTTATTGCTTTCTCAGTTTTTGGTTTTGTGTTTCTCTAATCAGATCTAGTGATTTTTTCTTTTTTTTTCTTTTTTTTTTTTTTCCGAATAATGACAGCTCTGAGTGTCTTTAACTATTTTGAACAATTCCAGCTGGCCAAACTCATCTATACATGTAGACACCTCAATGCAGAGATACAAGCTTTTCTCTATCTGCTGTCTGTCAAAGAGGTGCAGATACGCAGAGAGTGCCTTTACATTT